>NC_140769.1:100183830-101463830 GCF_044657685.1 Stegodyphus dumicola
ACCGGTACGGAATATCTGGAAATGAAATAAAGGAACGAAAGTATCTGCATCGTGCAATCTTAAAAATTATTACGAAGAGAGGGAAAATAAATGTGTTCAAAAATGATGTTACTTGGTGTAAAATCATAAACAAAGCAAGGTTAAGATTATAGCTAACAGCCTAGTATATTTTGTTATTACGTGTCCTCCCGTCCAAAATAAGAGCCTGCAATTGCGTACATTTGTATATTTTTAAGTATTTTTTCAATTCGTCTGGAGTATTGCCTTGCGTTTTATATCCATTTATTACAATAATTGAGTTAAAGATTTCTGCAGTTAGTCAAAAATGAGGGTACATGGGTATCCTCAATTCTGCAGTTACTCAATGTATAGCTTGTATGATTTATGGCCCTAATTGTACTTCCCATGTTAAGGTTGTACTAATGCATTGTTTTGTTAAACAAATATATCAATTTGTGATAATTCTATGTCTTGTTTTCAACTGTATTCATATGGAAATACTTATGTAAATATTATCATGTCCGCATTTCATCACTACTACAATTCGAGTCTTTGTAATAGCTTTAACGTTTTTATAGCTGTGTATCTGTATATTTGTATTAAATACTTTCTTTCCGTACATGCAAATAAAGTAATGCACAGAAGTGAGTTGTCTGAGTATGTTACATACCCTCCTTCCTTGCTAGACCTCTTACCATTAACTCTTTAAAAGCCAAAACTCCCGAGATAACCTTTCATTCAAACGACCACAAACGCCTAAAACGGCCGAGATTGCGATGATGTTTTCTTGCCTCTCTTTTTAGGTATGCAGTAGCAGGTGCAGTTTCACCAAATGCATTGTATCAATTTATTGCAAACAGCTTATTCTGAAAGGCTTCATTGTTAAATAGTAGAATGGATATTATTTGAAATCTTCACCCCTCTTTGTGCGTTAATGAACGGGGAGGGAAGGAAACGGAAGGGATGGGTAATGGACGGGGACGGGCGTTTCGGTGTTTTATGCATACAGGTTAACGAAGGCTTCGGTTTTCTAAGGATTAACTAGCAACCTTGTTTAGTTATATGATTTGCAATTCCAAGGATAGACCTAAGCGGATATAGTACAAGCGTAAGGTTATAAACAAGTTCTGATAATGGGGCTTTTGGACGAAAAGCTAAGTAAACCCAATGAATGGCTGCCCCTTTATCGGTGGAAATGGAAAAACAAAGAAAGTACATAACCATAGATGAGAACATGGTGTATTTTATTTATTTTGCCCAACTACGGACAAATGCAGACTTTCTGTCCACATGTTCGACAAACACAATTAATACAAGTTATGATCATTCACGAACTAGATATATTAAGGAATCATTTCCGATCACAGTTGGCTGATCAGAAAATAACGCATGGGAAGTTGAGAATCACCTGCATGTCTTCAGATTACTAATTATTAACTCAATTTGGAACCGCTCCCTCCTGATACGAACTTCTTAAGACCGAGAGAAAGCACAACGAGCTATTTACTTTTAACTTTAATTACAGAGATTTGGCGAAGAAGACTCAAATGAACGCTGACATTTTATTCCATGAGAAGCACCGTAATGCATGACGCTCAAGGTAAGTTAGTTCCACCTCCGCTCTACAAACAGAGAGGGGCAAAAAATAATAACTTTCTTAATCCCGTATAGCAATTGTGCATTCATGTTTTGTTGTCAGCTCGTCTGATCCGTATTTGTTGCCTGGAAGCCCTGGAGGAATTTACATACTACTCATGTCTCGTTCTAGATGGAGTGATTTAAAACAGCATTTTTTTGGCGGTTTAATTAATGCACGGAAATATATTAAGTAGTTTTCATCATCAAATACGTTTCCAGTTTTTATTTTATCTCATCTCCGTGTTTATAATGTAGTATTGTTAATGCTGTTGGCAATTATTAGATGCATTTTCTTCGCTCTAAATCCTGGGAGATATATAAGCAAAATTGTTACTCTACTTCTCACTTTAATGAGCGAGATTATAAGCAAAACTGTATTTGACTGTTAGATAAAAAATGTTTCACACAGATTAATAAAAGAAACAAAATGAATGTAAATAAGTAACATAAAGTTTGCTTGTATAATTACTGAGATGTGACTGCCAAAGCAATTTTAAATTATTTGTGAATATGTCTTGGATCACTGAAGCATTGAAATTCAAATTAAATTGCTGTGGATTTATCTTTGGTGTTGTTCTTCGTGATGAAATTTATTTAAATATAAATAAATAAAACAAATCTTGAGATTTGATATATTACGCCCCAAAGGGGCACTTTTTCAACTTTTTGTGTGTTACCTTTATTTATTAAACATCGTGTTCTTTGCACTTAAACCATAAAATTCAATTCAACAGCAATATCACAAAAGTTTTTGAAAGGGCATATCTTTAGAACTTCAGATACACAGTCTCGCGCGGATAAAATAGACAGACAGATTAAAAAAAATTCCGTAGATTGTTGCCATTGCTTGCTTTGAAATCGTTGAGTCTGTTAGTTAAAAATTCGGTAAAGTTTTGCAAATTATGAAATAGATATTAAAATAAATTCTAAATTCCAAATTTCAGCTTCCAGGTGCCCATATTCGAGTGGAGGACTACGTTATTCAAAATTTGATGTCTCTAGGTACCTTTGTGTTTTCAAAATGTGAGAAATAGTGCATTCATGCAGATTCTTCATTATTTAATTTTTTTTAATATAGGGTTCTTTCTTTCTTTCTTTCCACCGACAGCGAGGCAGCCGGTCCACTGGGTAGTTAGCATATCGGCCAGGTAGCCCCGCTGACGGAAACAGGGTTCAAATATTTTGTGGCAACAGTTGTTTTTGTTGTTGCTTATGCTCATTTGTCTGACGTGGTCAGCCCAAGCCCACGAGATTCCTCATGGCAAGGAGCGCTAGATTACGCCTGTCGTTGGCAAAAGCCTTGAGCACTTAACAGGTGACAGTTGGGCTAAAAATAGAGCTTTAAATCATATGGCATACGGGTGATAAAACTGCCCTAGTTAGATAATTAGCCTTTTTTATTCTTCAAAAAGAATTGAGAATAATTTTATAACTGTGATTTCGACAAATTAGTAAACTAAATCCGAGACAGGTTTTTTTTTTTCTTTTTTCTCAGAACAAGGTATTAAACAGCATGTAGGATTTAAAGTTTAGCCTAAAGAAAATGGCAAATTAAATACTTATAAATAGGAAATGGTTTGTTCTTTTGAGGAAGATTTAGCCTCGTTTTATAAAGATAGTCTTCAAGTTTACGACTGTTTGTTTCCGTGACGTTCACCAACAAGGAAACGCTCTTGACATTAGTAGAGGTATGTGGCCCTTACCTTTTCAGACAGAGAAAGCATTTTCTGAACTGGAATATGCAATTTATCGAAATTTCATCGCTGTTACACAGCGTTCCTTCAAAACAGAATATAGACAGAATATCTGCTTCAGCCTTTAATTGGCCCAAAGTATAGATGATGTGGCCTGTTAACTACCGCTGGAGGAACGCATTGCAACTTTTGCTGCAACCCTTGACACGGACATGCTGAAATACATGCTTGGAAAGAACGTGTCTATAGCTGTTACAAAAGAGCTACACAGAGAAAAACCGCAACTCTGCCATATATAACTTCAGGGTATATTCTTCTAAATATACAAGTATTTCAGCCGTGCTATTAAAAAAACTGTTTCTATAAAACTTTGAAAGTGTATATATCTTTTATGGAAATCCTATATTTAAACTGTGGTTATCCAGCGGCAGATAGTGCTTCTGACTCTATATAATGATCGGTACATTTGTGAGGTTGCGTAATACTTACGGCATTTTTTCGAACTCAAAACATATTTATTACAATTACAATAAACTCTTTACATATACATATAGTTCACGGATAGCATAGAACAGTTATTGTAGTGAAGTATAGTCTTCTTGTCCTGAGGATCCTGTTAACAAGGATCTCTCTCTAGTCGAGAGTTCAAGAGCATTCTGGCATGTTGTTCGGATGGAAACAAGCTGCAGCCTGAATTAGTCACGCCGCCTTAATTTTTCACTAGTATTTATTTTACATCCCTTGAGTAGTTAAATCTGGAACGATATCAGAGGAAAAGCAAGATCTTTGGTTCGTCAGCCCTCCTGAAATCGAGAGGCTTTCACGACAGACACAGTGCAGAACGCTAAAATCTCTTGACACTGGTCGTGAAATTATGTCTCTTGTACTGTCAAGTGGAACAAACTATTGCATCTGCGATGTCAGACCATGTCGTGTGACACGTCGTAAAAGCTTGAAAACAGAAACTTGCGAAGACCGCATACACGATTTTCCCATCTCTATGTGGTCCACCACATAACCACCAATTTACGTTTTTTTTCCTCGGCAATTTCACGACTCTTTTTTCGAGTAAAACATTTATTTCAACTCAGTATTTAGTGTGCTTAATCCATTTCTTACACGCTTCTACTTCCACGCACAGATCACATGGCAGTCGTTACATTCCCTTAGTCCAGAAACCCCGTACATGCACATTCCATTTGGCTACTATTCCTAAATTCGGAAGAAGTAAGCTTTTTTTTTTTTTTTTTTAAATTATTGTTATTTTTTCATTCAGTGTTTATTTGACGGAGACTTAGTTTTAAAAAATTTTATTTTATAAATTCTGTCTTATATATTGTCTTTTTTAATTTCATTTTCTCGAATAAAATTTTTGAAAATTCACTCATAAAATAATTTTCTTCCAAAATGTATGGTTCTATATTTTTACACTGTTTTTCAGTTTAGAACTGGACTTGCGTTTTGTTTTCACATTTTATGTACATAACGCTTTCTACAATCAATGTTTTTGTTGTTATTAAATGACAAAAAGCGTCTCAGCATATTTTAACATTTATTTACATTTTCTTTCAGTCTAAAACTAATCTTGATTTTTGTTTTAAGATATTGGATGCCATTTTCTCCTTATCATCTAAATAAGAGGTTCTCAACTTTTTGACAACGCGTACCATCTAAACAAAAACTGAAAACCTTTAGTACCGCCACTACAAAGTACTACTACCACCACCACTCTCGAACAAAGCTCAGTTCGCATAAATTTACGAGTGTTAGAGAGAAAAATCTCAATCAGGATGTTGGGGTTTTAATTTTTGATTTTAATAATGAAAAATACTTTGCTTCTTTACGTACCACCTATTTTTTTCCACCCCTGATGATGAACTTTAAATGATGCTTTCAGCAAATATTATTTTCTATTATTTTTATGTTGTTTTTGAAGCTGTTTGCAGAAATGACTCTGTCATGACTAATATACTATACCGGATTATAATTATATTTAAATTATTAGACATGTTATAGCCTACAGAAACGGTAAACTTAACAATCGGCACAGATTGAATAACGATGATAATTCAGTGATAAAGATGGTTTAAGATCTCTCAGTTCCACAACATAAGCACTATGCACCATAATCGTAAATCTTGAAGGGTGACGATAGGAGATCGGGAAGAAGGAAAAAAGGTATGATGGCAATGTCAACGCTGTAGGTGTTAACAAGATTTTGTCTCCAAGAATAATTTGGAAGGCTTAATTAATTAAATTCCCTTTAAACTGTCGTTTTCATTAAGTGGTAGCATCTTTGGGGCCTACTCTGTGTATCCCGAATAAGCTACCTAACTAATAAGAAAAATTCATATATTTTTTTGTAAATGTATATTACAAATGTATATTCATGAATGAACCATTTAACGTGTGATTTTCTAGCATATCGCACAATTTGTTTTCCAGATCTTGTATCTAAAAATGTTGATAACATGAGGAACGAACAAATAATAATCGTGGAAGCATCTCATAGGTGGGCCAACGTTACTTCCTATGGAAGGACGGACAATTGCAGCCATGCCTTCTCCGGGATTCGACCGGGCCCTTTGGTATCGCAGTAGGCTTCCTAACCACGATACCGTCTGGGCGGAAAGTATGTTCATAATATTACTATTGTAGATACATTAAGTATTTTTGGAAGCAGGAAAGATGAAAAATGAGCAACGCCTTCATCGGGAATCGAACCACGGACCTCTGGAATACGCGCCCAGCGTGCAGACCACCACACCACGAAGGCATGCTAAGAAGGACGGTAGAAACATCTTATACTATTATCTTAATATTACTAATGTAGTATTATCATAATATTCAGCCTAAATATTCAAAAAGAAAACGCAAAACTGAACAATATTAAATATTTTTTTGAAACATTAAAAATGTCTAACGTACATTTTAACTCTTATCCCAATGCTAGAATTATACTTTGTATAACGATTGCCTGACATTTGCTAGCACTGCTGTTACGCAAATGTTTTCAATTATTTCAAGGAAAATTATCACTAAACATCCTGTGTTGACGTTTGGCAAAAGAGCTAATAAATAATAAAAAATAAAAAAATTGTTGCCAGTTGGCAACACGATGTACTCTAAGGTTCAAAGCAAACTAGTAATGATTTCTGAAACAATGAGATTTTTCTCTGATCTAAAATTGTTTGTCTTAAGAGATCGTGAAACCAGTGCAAACAAAGTTGTGCAAGTGTTACAGCTTCCCATGATGTTTACTGCTGCCACTTCCTGGACACTTCACCACCAAACCAGAATCTCCCCTCTCCACAGTTATATCCCCAACCCTATGAATAAAAACTTCCACCTCCCTTTCCTATCTAAGTAATGGAAGTTTTACGAGTGGCCCGGGAGCTCTCAGGGGCGGAACCACGACCCTCCCCACGGACTGCCCTAGAGCCCAGGTACGCATGCATGCTTAACGTCAAAGACGGGGGACCCTTTGGCCCCATGTTTTATTTACCCTCATAGTATCCCTAATTGAGTTACGCTGCCGGCCTATATGGGGCTCGGCCCCGTAATGGCCACCTTTAGAATCCCGCGTTATAGTCGTGGCGAACCGTTGGCACGCTATTCCAATAGCCGGGGCGTATTTGATGACCTCGAAGTAATATCCAGAGCGGCAGAATCGGCTGATTGTGGGCCACTGTCTCACGAATAAATAATGATTCGAAATGCGAAATTTTCGAAGCTATTCCTCTACCCCAGACGATAAATAATCTGAGTTACATTAAAGAAAAATGTGCTCAGGTGTGAGCTAAAATGTCGCCAAGCGATGACATAAGGTTAGTGACACAATTATGCAGAGGAAAGTGTTATAGATTTATTGGGCTAATATTTTAAGAAAATATATTTATGAAAACCTGCTTTAATAAAATGGTGTTAATTAAACGCACAATAAAGTAAAAAAGCATTTTTTCCAACTATCCCAATATTCTTGCTCACATGTTATAAAGTATTTCTCTTTCCTTCTTAGCGTGCCTTCGTGGTATAGTAGTCAGCACTCTCGTCGCATATTCGAGAGGCCCGTGGTTCGAGTCCCGGCGAAGGCGTTGTTCATTTTTCACGTCTCCTGCTTTAAAAAAATTCCTAATGTCTCTACATTGTGACTGCAACTAATAATGTTTGGCTGCTAAATATGACAGACTTAAAATTTTTCAGGTGAACATTTCTTCTAATTATGGGTGGTCATGAATACCCACAGATTTGCCCAGTCCCTTGAATAATACGCAGTAACACAGAGACAACTGTATCCTTTGTTCTACAATTACAACTTTACGTTTCACCTAATCATGGTATTACAATAGATGAAGATTTATACAGAAGTAATCGTGAAAATAACTAACGTTATGTTGCTGATATATATTAAAAAATAGTAAAGTTATACAGCTAATTTATGAACAGAGAGACATGGTATCACTTTATTTCTGCCAATTAATTAAAACTTTTGGTTTGAATAATTTCTTTACTATTGGGTTTCAGTTCGCTTTTGTCATTGCTTAAATATATATATGCGTCGTTAGCATCATATAAGAACTATTTGAAAGCGATCAATTTGTATTGATATATTTCAGAAAAAATTATTCTAATTATGTTACTGTTTTTAAGATAGACTGGAGAAAAAGAAAATTAGTTTTTTTAACATATAGTCCTTAACTTGTAGAGCCAAGAATCGAACTACGGACCTCTGGAATACGCGCCCAGCGTGCAGACCACCACGCCACGAAGGCACACTAAGAAGGTGGGAGAAATATCTTATAAACTTACATATTTATTTTATTTTCTACTTTTAGGTCACAGAAGAGGGTTCGAGAAATAAATTCACTAACTCTGAAAGTTTTTTTTTTTTTTAATTATTCTTCTAATTTGCATGACAACGAAGTGCGGGATGTCATTTAACTTTCAAATTCTTCCTATCTATTGGATGGTGTAAGAATTAATACAACTAATTTGAATAATCTCTGACAATTTTGATTTTAAATTCCATCATTTTTAGCAGCTCATTGAAGCAGTTTTGAAAACAAAAACTGACAAATTAAGTTAGAGCGTTAGAATAAACATAATTTGAAAGACTACATTACGGATCATTCAACACCAGAAAAAAATAAAATTTTATTCATTAATAAGGATAGATAGAGAAGATTCGTGTTTCTTCAATATTAACTAAATTTTGCAAACCTACTTAGGGGAAAAAAATGCAGATGAATATGAGGAGTTGGTCAAAAACTGATTTAAGGTATACAGGAGAAACAAACGTAAATAATGTCGCAGTAATAGCGTACGACTAGACTACGTACGATGCATCAAGGATGATCGCAGGAAAATTTTCCGCTTCAAAGTGTAACAATTTATATAACTATATAAGTGTTTCACAAATGTCAAGCAATTCAAGAACTTCCATTCGACAGTATCATCAATAGCTGTAATATTGTTGTGTCATCAATCGAAATAAAATATTTTGCAGAGCAGTCATTACAAGACCAGTCTTCTTCTTTTCTTGAATGTCGTTGTAACAACACTGTAGAGAAATTAGGATGTTTTGAAAGCAGGAGACTTAGAAAAATGAGCAATGCCTCGCCGGGAATCGAACCACGGACCTCTCGAATTCCCGTCAAACGTGCTGACCACTACACTACGAAGGCATGCTAAGAAGGCGGGAGAAATACCTTATATACCTCCCTTTCAAAGGGCGGCTGGGGTTTTAGGGGACCCAGTCGCCAAATCCTAGTCGTGAAGAATCACCATTCGGCACATTTTAGTTCAAGACTGTCAGGACTTCTGTTCCGTCTAATAGCCTTTGGAAACACCTGCAAATCCTGAATGGGAGCAGGGAGATAACTGAAACTATGCTCGTTGTGTAAAAGATTCAAAGAGAACTAAGTTCTGGCTTTAAAGGCAGACGGGAAGTGGCTGAAAAGTACGCGCGTGGTAAGGTAGCAGGAAGGCTCTTTCTAACTCTCTCTTTTGGCTAAAAGCGATTTCTTAAATACTTAACAGTTTGCAAGCTCATTTGCATCAACAAAACTAATCACGCATATTCTGGCCGGAAATAAAAAATAAGAGAGGATAGCAAACTTTTTAAATAAAATAAACGTTAGTAAGACATAAAATCCTTACAACAGCAGCTGGATTGCTTGGTTTTTCACTCAGAGAAGAAGTACATCCGATGAAAATGCCTGGGTTATTTACAAATGTTTTGTTATTAAATGTCACATTTTCTGTAAATCTGATTTTCTTAGTTAGGCTGTATGATAATGCAAAGTTATAAGGTATTTTCTTCCTTCTTTCCGGATGCCTTCTTGATATAATTAGAACCATACTCGACACGTATTCGAGAGGTCCATAGTTCGAGTCCCGGCGACAGCATTGCTCATTTTTGATCTCTACTGCTTTCAAAAAATATTTAATGTCTCTACAGTGGGGCCCGAACTAAAAAAGTGTTGGATGATGAATCTCCATCACCAGGATTTGGCAAACTTCTATAGCAAAAAATTCTGCTAATGGTTTTCAGCTTATACACAGAAATATACGATACTAAAACGTTAGAATTTGGAATGAACCAAGCAGTTTTCAAGCTTACACACGAAAATATATGATACTAAAAAGTTAGAGCTTGGAACTGAGTATAGAAATCTAAATCAGAACATTCGGGTTGCTTACTCCAACTGCTGAAACAAAAAAGAAGACTAGACAGAGAGAAGATGAAAGATAACCTTGACCTCTAAAAAGTCACGGTTTCATTTGTAAATTCGAACATCCCCTTCTTACCACACTGAGTGGAGAGGTCTACACAATGGTCAAGACGATTACCATAACTAGCAGGGCAATGCAATTCTAGTCATTACGAAAATAAATAAAGGGTTACGAACATGATTTGAGCATGCACGAATTATATCCAATGTTGTATGGGGTCGTCAAAAAATAATTTTTGTGAACGTATAGCTCTGAATACACAATGAATCTACAGAGTTTCAGAACCAATCTTTTTAGCAAATTTAAGCAAACCTGCTAAACGGTAACTGGCAGGTATTTATTACTATGACATCTCAGTTTATTTTTCCTAAAATATCTTCTATTTACGGATGGAATGTTTTCTGTTGTTAATCATTTGCTTTGATTTAGGAAACATCTGCTATTGTGAATTCAGAGGTTGAACGGGAGCCTTTGGACTATAAGCTTTGCTGTATAGCGAGAGATAGAGCAAACATTCAGCGTTGCCAGATTGTGCGATTTTTCGAAAATTTGCTGCATTTGACGAACCAGTGCAACTAAAATTTATGTATACGTAATTTTGCGAAATTTTGCTATTCCATCATTTCCCTGAGCTACATTTTGTGATTTTATTTTTTTTTAATATATTTTAAAATGCATATGTGATATAATAACGCATCCCCTAAAATTAATTTGCAATTGAAACAAAGAAAAAATAATAATTTAGAAAAAGAAACTACCAACTCAAAAAAGTTAGAACTAAAACGCTAACAATCTAAACTTGAAGAAGCACTTAACAACGGATTTGATCAAATTTATTAAAAATTAAAACCAAAAGTTATTAAACATTTAAAATAAAATTTTGTACCTCATACAAAATAATTAAATTTAAAAAAAAAATGAAAGCTTTCACCTTTTATATGACGCCCAAACGGGCGTTTTTCCCCTTTGCACACACATACACATTTCGAGAGCATTTAAAGCACAGCAGGCGACAGTTACGAAGTGGTCCCCTGACCTCTTTCCAATGAGGATGCCAAGACGGGATATCATCTGCTTTTACTCCAAGGTGTCTTAGGTACCAAAAACGAATTTTATATACTTGCCGTGAAAGCTAACATTGGGTGCGTTTCTCTCAGTAGATGAGGATATGTTGGAGTTTCCCGTATGCTATAATTAATTTAGGACTGTTAAAGCCTATGGCGATACTGATCATTGCCGCTTGTGTCCTACTCTCATAGGCATAGATTTGTCTTTTAGTCGCACGTAGAATGTGTGTACCACTATGTAGCATCTCTGGCAATATCTCTGTGTAGGAGTACTCGTCAATTATGTTCAGTGCTGTGTCTGAGTAACGGATTTGTCTGTCTAACGGACAGTTCCAAAGTAACGGATCCGGTCACTACCCTTGTGAGCCTCCTTTGTTGGCAGTTGTCTCAGCACTTCAGTACGTTGTGGCTTGTATACGACAATTATTCAAGCAGCAGTAACTAAACCGAACAACACCTTAGAGATCCATTACTCTGTAAATGTTCAAGAACATCTGCCACCACAACAGTCGAATGAGATCTCGATGTGAACAGGTGATTAGAGTATGTTACCTTCCATGTTTGTTCATGGTAATTATTTTGCATGTGTGCTGCAATGCATGGTCCACCAACTTTCCTAGGGCAAGCCTGTACTGCCTGGTGCTGATGAGATGTCCGGTGAAGATATGATGCTTCAATATTTGAAGGATGATAATTTTCTCAAGGCAAGAAGAAGGCAGATGAGGCTGTATGACATCACTTCCTTCGAACTTTATTAGATTTTAAACAGAGCGCAACTTCCAGCTGTTTTGGGATGCTATATTTTCGGACTTTTAATGTATCTTCGTAGTACTTATCACATATGAGTACTGTGTATTGTAATTCTACATAATCCATCGAATCATCCCACCACCACTCAATGAATTTATTCCGCAACAATACATCATAACAATGTACATAACAACGTTGAAGTACAAGATGTAAACAAGCTTATGAAAAGATCACTAATGTATTAGCTGCACAGAAGAATTTCGTTCGATTCTACTGGGAATTCTCCAATGTAATCAATTCTCCATCACGAAACCAATTCTCCACCTTGCGGCGCTACAACTATCAACAGGAAACATGTGACGATCGTACTTCATAACTAGGACATCCGCTTTATCGTGGGGCAAATTTCAGTGATTATTTTCTTGAAGTTCGGAAAATTTTTTAAGATTTTGTGAATGTCAGAATTCGTAAATGGCGAATAAATGCGTGAACTTCTTCACGCATTGATTTGAACTCTTATTTTAAAATTTCATTTGTTATATTATATTTATATTTTAAATAATTTTTGTATTTTTTCTGTTAGAATTTCCACAAAAATTCACTGTAAAATAATCCTATTCAAAAGTTCGTAGAAATTTTTGTTTTGCTGAACCTTTTGAGGAAACGTCGTTTTCCTGAAGTTATATAAAATCCCCCTCCGTTGTCTATCAATACTGACAATTTTGATGTCGAGCGATCCGTTTTTATAGAAATTGCTATTTATTTAAAAAAATACGTGTCAGTATGACACATAAAGCCGCCGTCCAGTGCAATGACAATTTTAATCTAAAATAACGATAAATTCTGAATTAAAATAACGATGTTAAATATATTTTCAGAATTTGGTCATTTTAATCAAGAAACGTTTTAATTAAAAACATACAATATGATACCATGCACTAATTATTTGTATTTCTGCTTTTTTTCTGATAAATATCAACTTCCCAAAATGTTAGCATAAATTCTCTACCGCAAAAACTTTTGCTAAATTCTTAGCGTCCCAAGCCACGAAAGTTTCGTAAATTTTCATCACTTGCCTCTCAAAGAACGCGCGAATTTCTTTTGTCTGCGACAAAATCAATAAATCAATGTGAAAAAAACTGATAAAGCCGATAAAAGATAAAAATAAGCATCGCCTTGGATTTATCTCCATATTCTGTAATGTTCAACCGTATACGTAGCGTTGCATTTCCTGTTATTTCTGGTAGTATGATTCTTGGATTTCCGTTGCCCTTAGGAACAATTCTTTACATGATTACTTATAAATATAGGTAAAATGAATATGTAACCACGTAACATGTAAATAATAAACATGTAATTTGTTTATTTGGTTACAATTCAGTGTTATTGTAGTCTTGAAATACAGCCACATGGATTTCTAAAGAATAATCGCGGCTAAAACATTTCTGAGAACTATACATCTTAAGCGAAAAATGACAAAACTGGATAACATTCAATCTAATTTAAAAATATAATGTCGCAAAGACCCATGAAAATCATAAATGAATTAGCATTCATTTATATCACAACTTTTAAAAACATATTCGTTATTTTATTGTTTATTTTACTGTCTAATTATTTTAATGTTCGTTTCATCGTGGAGAAAAAAGTTAAGCCAGATATGGGAAAATGAATTTTTTATGTCTATTTGCCAAAAAATGTTATTGTATGAAGTTCAAACAGAGAATATAGCCTCTTTTTCCGGTTAAAATGAATATTCTCCGCCCCCTTAAAAATTCCTCTTTTTTTTAAAAAATATTTTCTTGTTTCAAGCGTAATTTACTGCGGATTATTTAAAGTATGTAAATTGTATTTTTAATTTTGGCTCCTAAATTAAAATGCGACAAGATTTTCTGGCTAATAAAATGATATGGCCGAGACGCAGATCACTTTTAATGTGAAATCAGGGAAATTAACGTGAGAAGCACAAAATACAATTTTAAGATATGATATTCTTTGAATTTTTTAAAAATTATTTCCTAGAAAAGAATTTTTTCATAAAGTGAAAGAAATGCTGAAATGATACAATGTTTGATATTATCACCCGAAAATCTCCAGATAAAAAGAGAAAAATCTGAAGTGTTACGATTTTTGTTGCCACCTTCAAATAGCCTATAATGGGAAATAAAAGTTCGTTTTGCTCAACAAAATGTACGCTAACTAGAAAAAAAGGTAATTTTATGCAGATTTCTTATCAAAATTCTGCAGCTATTGGTATTTTATACCATGAGCTTCATAAAGAGATTTCTAACTACCCATGGAAGGTCGATAATAAAATTTCTGGCTTGTACTTTTCATGAATTGCATTCAAAATGAAGTTTAATGATTGTAATAATATTTTACAATAACTGATAAACTGCAGCATCTATGTATGTTTCTTTTTTTTAATTCATTCTAAATGGTAATGCACTTTTTTAACTTTGGGTCGCTTCCCTCGCGCACAAGAAAAATATCGCTCCCGTCTGAGACAGCAGTTTTTGACCCTATCGGTTTAGCGATTAAGCTTCGGAACCGAAGTTCGCAAATTCTAAATTGGGCACAGCAATATCAGCCAAGTACAGCAAAATTCACGGGAACCCTCTACTTGCAAAACATCGCCATTAATATATCTAGTCGAGTAGATGAACGAGCAATTGGTTTATAAGATAAGTATGGCGATAAGAAATCGACAAATTCTAAAGACAATTTGCGATCAGATCGCCGCAGCATTTTAATATTCTTCTGTTCGTACCACGTAAGATTTAAAAACGAAATGTCAGAAGCAATACCACAACTGTTGCAACTAAAATTCTTTTTTAATTTTAATTTTATTGAGTGTCGAAGATTAAGTTTTATGAGTTGATAATATTAAATATTGTTTTTACTTAAGAACATAATTTTAAATTGTCAATTTTTTTCAAACATTTTCTTGGCGAACCTTTACTTTTTTTTAAATTAACCAATAACTTTAATTCTTCAAATATTAAAACGCCTTTTAAATGATGACGTCGATATCAAAATCATCTAAACCAAGCATGCCCAAAAGGAAAATATAAATTAGAAAAGAAACCATCAACTCTATTTTATTAACCTCGACCAAAAGGTGAACTTTTAATTTCGAGTGACCCCACACGACAGAGACTGACCCGAAGCCATGTGGATTGAGGATTTAAGGCCCCCAGATACCATCTAATTTTTAAAGCTCACAAACTTCGCGGGTCAGTGCGTGATTGCGATCTAGAATGGCTGAACCTGACACATGAACTACAGAAGAATGAGTATTAGAGAGAAGATACAGGTTAAAAAAAGAGATTGCGGAAAAATCGTGACTGCTGAACCAGTTATGGTATATTAACCTTCTAACTCTAAGTATAGAAGGTGGAATTAAGATCCAGTAGGCAAAAGCTGGCTGGAAATTCGTAAAATGCAATTAAGGATTTGAGATTTCGTTTGGTTTACTCCCACTTTTTGTTTCTCTTAGTAACATTCTGTGCACATTTATGCGGTAAATTAAGGTTTTCGTTCCTTCGTACGGAAAATAATTAACGTTTTTGGACCAAAGTAGAAATTTGTTTTCTAGACATAACAAAACCTGTGCCACATATAACCCATAATTTACCATAATTTTAACCCATAATAAATCGGTGATATACCACATATAACCCATAATACGAATTAATTTGTTTTAATAAACATGCACTGAGCCAGTTTCTATAAATTCTCATAAAAATATATTTTTCAAACTAAGAGTTGTAAAGAACATATATAGACCAAATTCAATTTTACCTTGTTATGAAGAGTATGTATTGGCCAAAATAAGATTTAAACTTTAGAAGCATAAACTAGTTTGAAAGACTCAATCTTGAACCTAAGCGACTTATCGCTGTCAAGTAAGCTGACAGTGAAACGTAAGAAGGGTGTAAAAGACCTTTTTACTAAAAACACAGTAATTTAACAGAAAGCACTTCTTTAATAATTTAACAGAAAACACACGTTTTGCTGCACTTCATTTAAACTTATTTCCACGAATAATTCGAATTTAATTAACCGATCTTCAAGGCAACTTGAAAATGACATCACAAATTCCAAATTTTGAAATTAAGTATTCCGGTCAAATTTGTGGTACAGAAGTCAAACTTCTGGTAATTTGACTTTCTCATAAGGGGTGTTATGTCGTGAGGAAAAATTTCTTACTTTTCACAACTGACTGCAACTGGCTCCGACATAGCAATGAATACTCAATATCTACAAATTTAAATACCATTCCAGATTTTTGAATATGTATTTAATAGAATCCTAATCATATTTATATTTGAAAATTATATATTATAACCACAACAACATAAATTTTAACTTATTTGAACAACAAGAATAAGCCCAGCATAAATGTTCTAGATGTTGGTGTTGGTGTATTTAATTATGGCAAAGCACACTAGGGCTATCTGCCTAAGGGGAGGGATGCCTTCGTGGACGACTTTCTAAGGGAAACTGGCTCGTATACACGTTACACATGGGAAAAACCACGAAAACACCCATGCAGCCAGCCCGTTCGCGGGATTCGAACCTCGGACCGAACTACCAGTGTTCAGCGACGTTACTGCTCGGCCGCTGGTGGGCCTGCATAAATGTTCTAAACTTGGGACTACTTTAGGAATTACCGCAAACTTAAACATAAGAGTTTTCATCCTCTCAAACGTAGCTAATTTGATAAATATCACTAATATCCGCAGCGGACTCAATTTCATTCACACCCAAACGCAATTTTGTAACGCAATCGTCTCCCCAGAAGAATTGGCTCAATTACAAAACATGTGTGGAATGTTATACGCTGTTGCCATTCAAGCGCTGCAGAATTTTTCTACTACAGTTGTTGCCAGACTTATTCTCTATGTATGTGAGAGGCACATCCTCCCACCCTGATTTTCTCAAAATCAGACATTACACAAAATGTTCTAATATTACGAATAAAACAAAACGATACTAATGCATTAGGTTAGGAAAAACATAAAAGAAACTTGGTTAACATAAAATATATATGATGGAGCATACTAAAATAAAATCAAAAAAGAATAAACTTCAAACAATTACAGTCACTTCTAAACAAAAAAGGATATAAGTCCAAAACGTCTATATTGTACATTATGTCTAAGAGTATGTCCTTGGTTTTAGGAGTCTACCGTATCTAAATCTGTTTTCAGTTGCCAGAGTTAGCACAGGATCACTGGCAGTTGAAACTTCTAGTGGATACAGTTTTTTGATTGCTCTTACCAAATATCCACTGCTTGTTTTCTTTTCTGTACCACTCTTATAGACCCATCTCTATTATTGAATATTTTTACAATTTTGCCCATTGGCCATAACACGTTTTTTATTGTCTAGTTCTATGAGGACTACGTCCCCCAATTCTAGGTTTTAACATGAAACGCTGGCATTCTGCACCAGTTGAGCCAGATATTCCTTGCAGAAGCGACTTCTCAGATCTTCTCTTAACGTATTGCAGTAATTTGCACGCAAATTCAGTTTCTGGGAATCGATGTAATCCAGATCGGGTACCCCCACTTGTTTATGTCTTGCAAAAAGATGGAAGATGTTAAAGATACGAGCTCTTCCGAATCATCATAGATGTGCGTTGAAGGACGGCTGTTTAATGTGGATTCAACATCACACAGGACGGCCAGTAACTCCTCGAAATTCACCGACGATCTCCCTAGAATTCGCACAAGAAGAGTCTTGGTGGAACGAACTAAGCGCTCCCACCATCCCCCCCACACACCACGCAGCCGTAGAGGGGGTAGGATTTCCATTTTATCGGGAAACACTCGTTTTCTGTGATTTTTATCCAATCCAGGCATCTCAGAGCATTGTCTGCTCCGGTAAAATTGGTTCCGTTATCTGAATACACTGTCGCAGGACTACCTCGTCTGGCAATGAACCGTCTCAGAGCCTCTAGAAACGTTTCGGTACTCAGTATATGGCACAGGTGAACAAGACGATCCAAGCTTTACCCTTTGGTCGCAGAAGTAAAGGTCCACAAAGATCGACTCCAGTTGTTTCAAAGACTGCCGAATCTCTTACTCTGTCAAGGGTAACTGAATCGGAGGGGTGGATGAAGCCTTAGCGGTAAATCTCCTACATACTGCACATTGGCTTATAGATCTTATATTACGTTTGGACGAAATGATCAGTATCGCTCTCTTAACGTAGCAGCTAATATCTGCACTCCTGCATGGCAGTCCTTTTCATGATACTCTCTCATTCAGTCAAATAATGCTTGGACGGAAGCAACAGGGGATAAAGCAAGCAGAATTCATTACCACATTCAATAATTTTAGTTTTAACTCTGAGGACTCCGTCGTTATCTCTCACCACCAACAGTCCGTGGACGGGAACTCCTTTCTCTTGAAAGTACTTCCTTTGCTCTTAAACTCCACAAAAATATTTCGGCGACACTATTTTCTTCTACTGTTAGGGTATCCGAAACATACGAGGGTTTCTTTCGGAGTTTATTAGCAAAGTGTAGAACCCAGCAGAATACTCAGACTGTTTTAGAAAAACTCGAAAAACGTTTGTACCACTCGTAATCTTCTAATTTTATACTCAAATTGACAATTACTCCCTTTTTAATTTCTGCTGCAACAGAATTTTCGTCTGGAGTAAACTCAAAGTCTGGCCATTCTTCCGGAGAGCTTTTCAGAAATTCGGGGCCCTCCCACCAATTGCATTGCCGTAAATGATGAGGAGTACAGCCACGAGATGGCACATCACGAGATGGGAAATGCTCTGCGCATCATCTGCAGTTCCCTAACTTCGACATAACGGAAGGTTCTGTGTCTTGAATAAAAAGATTGACTACTAAGATTGGTTGCATAATACTTAATTCTAAAATTTAATAGTATCATACTGTTTTCTTTATCTTAAATTTTAAATTAAATGTTTCGTAAATTTTCAAGGATAGTATAATCTTTTTCTTCTAATTAAAAAAAATAGTCTTTTGTTTAATGTATGTATGTATATATAAATATATATACGTATATATTTATGTATGTATATATGTATGTATATATTTTTGTATGTATATATGTATGTACGTACGTATATAACATGTATACATATATGTATGTATGTATATAGCATGTATGTATATATGTATGCGAGTATGTATGTATATGTATGTATATAGCATATATGTATGTCTACATATATGTATGTAAAATGCCTGTATGTATTTATATATATATCATGTATGTATGTATGTATTTGTGTATGTATACATGCTATATGCATGTAGGTATGTATGTATATAGCATGTATTTATATAGATGTGTGTGTATGTTTAATTAAATTTCTATGTAAATATTTATGAAATCCCGACAATCTGCTTTTGGTATTCCCGATTGCAATAAAGAAAGGAGGTTCACAACTAGATGCTTTAGCAGTCCCATATACAAAATGTCAGTGTTCTACGGCTAATCGTTTGTGAATTATGCGAGATACGTACGTACAGACTTTAAGAAAAAATCCATCTTGAATCCATTTTACAATCCGTTTGGGAATAAAGAGTTGTTTATTCTGTCCGTAGGTACAGACGTCACGCAAAAAATAATCAAATTGGATTCGGGAACGGCAAAAATGGAGATTTCCATAGAAATCTGATAATCGAAATCTTTCGTGATTACAATACTTCCTTTATTTCGTTCAAGGAAGTAAGAAGAACATTTAAAAAAAAGTGCGTATTGGATTCGAAGATTGGTCATAATTAATTATATTCAGTACACTGTTGCCATTCGTCTGTCATTTTACCAATTAGCAACGCTCGAAAAGTTGGCTATATACTATCCCGAATGGAAAATGAATTAAACACTTAATATTGGGAAGATAATTTATGAATGACTGGTTAGCATAATGGAAAGTAAAGGTAAATCAAATTTCGGTAAACCTTCTCTAAAGACGTTTCTAACGTCAATAAAGTAGAGACAAAAATTTCAGAATTTCATCTTTTCCTTTTAATTCACTCGCTTTGTTAAGCAATGTTTAGTGTTAATTACAAAGCAAGTTAATTTTCTTATGGAGCGTGAAATGACACATGGGCTATTTGCAAGTCCACGAAAATGATAAATTTTCTAGCAATGCAGCTTAACGTAACAGAACATGACATAGCAGTGAGACAGCTAATTAATTTTTTTATTAATTTTATACCATCAAAACGTGGTTGTTTTCATTTCGGACACCATCTTCTGTACCATGTTATTCAAACGCGCTTATAAGAAACGCCCGAGTAATATCCGAAAACACGTTATAAAAGGAGAGTAATTTACCCCCTTCCACCTTCAGGGATAACGGCGTCAAAGTTTAGATCAATGCATCGCTTCTAATTAAATCCATCAAAGACGTCAACAAGGATTGTGACTCCTTAAGGATAGATATAAATAATGAGCGTAATGAGACCAGAGCAAGGCTGTGAAAGAAGTTCGTTGCTCTTATATCACTTGACCCCTGACCTCTCGCCTGCCCAGACGCTCAAGATGCATCCCCCCTCGTATAATTAGGTAAGTACAGAGCGGCAAGCACGCTCTACTGTATATACCTCAAGGGACCGCGCAGAAACTGACAGGCGTAATTTTGCTTGTTGGCTGCTTTTGCTTATTGTATAGCTGAAGAGTGAAAAGAAAAATAAAGCGAATGAATTTCATACCCGCGAACAGGAGTTCATTTCTAAAATTAGAAGTGCCGGAGCCCCACGGAAGGAGGAGTGGTAGCAAAAGTTTAAACGTTAGAATTTATTATAAAAAAATAATAATGTATTTTTGGGTGTTCTAGTACTTCCAGTCACCACTTTCGCAGGACATGCGTGACAACACGCTGAGCTTTGTGGACTCATATCGGATAAAAACAGCGGGTGTTCTAATACATCCAATCACCACTATCACAGGAGATGCGTGGCAGCGCGTTTAGGGCGTTATAATAGTTCCATTCAACACTGTCACCGGAGATTCAGTCACAAGAGGTCACAGCGCGTTGCCTTGTCATGTGGGATGATTGGAATTGTCACGTAAGATACCATCTGCATCCAGCCACTCAGGAGAAAACGACGACACTTGCGTCCCACATAACTCTCAGTATCATAAGGCTAGAGTTGTCACAGATTCCTTGCAATGGTGGCGATGGGAAGTGCAGGAACAACCATCATGCTGAAACAACCACCATGCTCACCTATGAGCCTGTGCGGCTATGATCTCTTCACCAAAATAAAAGGATCCCTGCGAGGGACCCATTACAACAGTGCAGTGGATCCGATTCCACTCGAGAGAAGGTTATATGGGCTTTAGGGTCTTCACTGTGGAGCATTAACAGAGGCTGATCTGCTAATAGTTTATTCAAAGGAATTCTTAGTAATTTGCGAAAAGGTGGTAGACATGGCAGCCTATTAATACTGAGAAATTGTTAAGTTTTTGTGCTGGGTCGGTGCATAAGTCCGTGCCCTTCTTCACTAAGTTGCCGTTTTTACCATATTTTTACCACGTTTTTTTGCTACAAAATATGCTGCAATACACTTAAAAATGCAATGCATAATAACGAGACAGTGATACGCTATGTCATAAATCAGTAATCGCTCACTCATTCAGTCTGCTATGTAATCAGTATCTCTGTCGATACCGCCTGCCAGTGTTCAGGTAGGAGTTCACTGCCTCTCCTGTAGAACTGTTGTGTTTTCGAGTTGAAGAAATCTGTTAGCCAGTTGCTAACAGAAGCTTCGTCATGAAACGCTTGTCGCTTGTCCCTGATTGTTGTTAGAGACAGATAGAAAAAGATGGTAATCAAAAGGGGCGATAAATGTGTCGGGAGTTTTCACTTTGCTCTACTTGACACTCCGTATTGATATAGCCTTGATAATAACCAAAATTGGCTGTTAACAATATACAAACTCCTGTTTCCAGCTATCAGACTCCAAGCTTAAGAGAAATAATTGAATAACGAAACCCGAAGGTCTCACAATTCAGTGTTGCCAACCCAAAAAAGAAAGGCACGGACTTATACATTGACCTTATGAATAAAATTAAATAACTTATTCACTCTTCGAGTTCTTCTAAGTCATATTGTAAAATGACCTTTCGAAAAGTACCAAATTGGTCTTGTTGGTTCAAGTTGCCAAATACCAAAACACCAAACTGGTGAAATTTGGGAAAAAATACCAAATTTTTCGAATGGTCATTTTACAATATGTAATGTTCTTTTTAGTCAATTTGAAACAACGTTATGCTTTATTCCTTTTTCCAAGTGTTTCGAAGGTGTGTAGTACATTTGAAATTCACTTTTTTTCAAGTTTTTATGTAATAGAATTTTGTTTCTTTTCGATCTCAAGTTTAGCGTGAGAAAGAAATACGTTTTCGAAGCATATTAATCAAATTCTCCGAAGCTTTAGTTCATTTTCCTCTGATGAGTTCTGAATTAAAGTTTCAATAAAGGGAGATTAATTTTTATATTTTTATTACCTTGTATATATTTTCTCTTTTTACATTTTTGTTTTCGAGTTTGTACTACCATGATCATGTTTATTTTGAAATGTTTTGATTTTATGTTTAACCCCTTTACAAGGATGCAATTATTAATATTGTTGAGGAATCGCCTTGCTTTGACTCCAATTTTCTTTTAACTTTAGATGTTGTAGGTTTATTTTACTTCAATCCTGCAGCTGTAGCGAAGAACGGTTTTAAAAAATTTGCTTTTTATTTTTGGCTCTTGTTAAGTTTCTTTATATATATACATATTAAAATTTTGTGATGTATATATAAATATATATATATACTGGTGTGCAAAAATTAAGGACGAAGTCGAAAAATTAGCATATCAGCTGAACGAAGAGGCAGAGCGGACAGAAAGACCAATCAGGAGATTAAGTAAGGTGATGTACGGTAGCACAGATATGCAGGTAGACGTAATGGGGGAGTGTCTGAGTAGTATAAAGCATGTTGTCGGTGTAAGATCAATATTTCTGGCAAAGAGATTGCACGCCGTATAGCAGTTAAAATCACACCGAGTTGCTGCCTCAGCGAGAAATGGCGAATAATCAATCTGTTAGACGACATCTGGATGCTTTTACCCGAGGTCGAATCATTGGGAAGTTGGAGGAAGGCCGCAGTGTGACAAGTGTGGCTGCAGAGTTCGGAATTGCTCACAGCATCGTTTCACGACTTTGGAGAGAATTTCAAACTACAGGAAACTACAGCTATCCGGGGGTTTAGTAGGGGTCGTCCACGAGGAACCACACCCGCAGATGACCGGTATATTGCCTTACAGGCCAGAAGAAACAGGCGGCAGACAGCGGGAGAAATCGCTAGACACACGACACAGGCGACTGGACGACCGATATCGCGTTTTACCGTGGCCAGAAGACTGCACGGTGGTGGTCTGTTTGCACGACGTCCTGTACGGTGTGTACCTCTAACGCCTGCCCATCGGAGAAGGCGTTCTCTGTGGTGCCGGGAACACCGGAATTGGAGAGACAATGAATGGGGACGAGTACTCTTTACATATGAGAGCAGATTCAGTCTGAATAGCGATTCTCATCGCATACTCATCTGGAGAGAGCGGGGAAGCCGCAATCATCCCTCGAACATCATTCAAAGGGACAGGTATGGAGGTGGCGGTGTTCTCGTTTGGGGAGGCATCATGCTTGGTAGTCGTACAGACCTTCACATCTTCGACGCAGGTTCAGTCAACGGGACCCGTTATTGTAACGAGATTCTTCTTCCATATGTGCGTCTTTTTAGAGGCGCTATGGGTCCGCAGTTCCTTTTCACGGACGACAATGCACCATGTCATCGCACAGTAGCTGCCGAACAGCTCTTAGAGAGTGAGGATATTGAACGTATGGATTGGCCGGCACGATCTCCGGATCTCAATTCCATCGAGCATGTATGGGATTTTCTAGGCAGACGCTTGGCAGCTCGTACCTTACCACCAGTAACGATTCCGGAGCTTCGATTGGCGCTGCAAGACGAATGGGCAGCAGTGCCTCAACAACTCATTGACACCCTCATTCTCAGCATGGGCAGACGCTGTGAAACCTGCTTAGCAGTTAGGGAAGATCATATCCCCTATTAAAGACCGGATGTTTCTTGCTGGACACCCATCACAGGGATGTTTCGACCTTCAGTCGCATTGCGCTCCATGCTACTTTTTCTATAAAGCTTCTTTTTATCCCTCTGATTTCTCTTTTAGTAAGTGTTGCTTACATTACTCCTATCCTTACGTATTGGGGATCTTACGGTATTAAATGTGTTGATTTGGAAAGCTTTTGTACAAAGTTATATTGAAAAACCCGTCTCGTCCTTAATTTTTGCACACCAGTGTATATATCAATTTTATGGTACATATATATAAATAAAAAATATATATATATAATATACATTTAAGATATAACAAAACACGATAGCTGCTTTAAAAATAATTGACGCCCTCAAAATAAATATTTCTAGATTTGGTGCTATTCCCCAAAATTCATCTTTTCTCCCAAATTCGAGATTTTTCTACGTTATGTAACGCTACTTGAAAAGGGACAACTAAAAATAACCAATCATAGATTAGCTGTACTTTTACATCCAACTTGGTATAAATACCGCTGGCGATTAATTACATTATAATTCTTCTGCTGCATTCCTTTCTCTAGCTTCTATCTTGCTAATATCTCCTCACTTCTCTTCTTTAAAATGTCTGCATCTTAATTTCTAAAAAAACAATGTGTATAAGGAATTATCATAGTTGTTATGATTAACGAGTATATTGTCTAAGAGGAATTATTCTAGTGTGCCTGAAAATTTGGAAATAAAGATGATAATTAGCTGAACTTGGTTTGGTATCAACTCCTTCCTCTCGCCGTACCACTCAGCTATCGCGACTGTGCTTTGAAATTATGACATACGTAAACAGCCGGTAGGATTGAAAAATGTTCTTGGAGATCTATATCTAAATTGGTAAGAACTCGGAGGTATACTTTGTTTTGTAATTAAAACATTTTGTTTTTTACGCATTTCGTCCAGTGAATCTGAGGTAGAACAACCTGGACTAAAAAATAATTTCCTAGCCAAAGTTATCCATTCCAAAATTATATTTACATTTTGCACAGTGAGCAACATCTTCTGCTACTCAGGAAGTCCTTGGTTTAGCGTTTCATTGTAACCTGATCATTAAATTTTAAACTCGTAGCATCTTTCAGGTTTTCTCTAAAATATTTTTCAATGTCAGTGAATTTAAAATAAGAAATATTTTCGAAATCATTAAAATTAACGATTTCCGCATGGGCAAAATACGTAAGAAATTTATCCTTCACTTGTTTCCATTCTAACTGAACACTTTTCCGGAGAAAATGCAGAGCTTCGCCACGTAGGCAGTCTAAAAAAGGTAAAAACTTATCATCACCGCATATATTTTTAGTCTGACATTAAAACAAATTGGCGAAGGCGAATTAAAAATCTCCTAAAAAGTGATTTAAATGCTTGAAAGATTTTTTAAAATTTTTAAATAAAAAGAAAGTGTAGAAGAAAGTAAGGAAATGTACAAATGTTAGAAAAGTAAAACGTCTTTACATCATGGGCTCATCATGACGACTGGAATAGAGCAGACACAAAGTTAGTAACAGCTAATTCAAGAAAAAGATACAATAGAGAAAAAAAGACAAAAAAATAAATAAATAAATAAATAAAAAATATAAAATCTTCTGAAACATCCTTCTTTATCCTTCTCTATTTGAGGTCTCAGATTAAAAATTCTGAAGAATGAAATGACGTCTTCCATATAGTACATTACAAACATTTATTTAAACTATGAAGACGTTGAACAACAGAGCAGAGTAAAACATGATATTACACAGCGCTTAGCACTTTTCGCTTACATGCGATACTCACCATTGACGTTGGCTAACTGCTTACAAAAGTATTACGCAGCAGAGAACTTGTTTAACATGCGCATGCGCTAGGGAAATCAACGGCGGTTGCCAACAAAATCCATACTTTTAAGAAATTTTATAGGGTGCAGACTACTCTAGATTTTTTTGAAAAGAATGTTAATGAAATTAATTAGAATTTCATTTTCTTTTACTATTTTGGTGAGAATTACAATTTCTCCTTGTTGTAGTTTTATTTCAGCGCAAGCGTTTTTAATTCTGTTAATTTATTTGCTATAACTTTTCTAGGGGCGTTGGAATACCAATTTATAAGTTTTATTGCAGAAAAAAATATCTTCTTTTATCAAAAAGACATATTTCTTTAAGTTTATGGATGCTAAGATCAAATAGTCTATTATTAATTGATTTTTATTGGTTTTATTAAGTTTCAGACAGTTGGGGGAGCTGTTACTATTTTCAATAAGATTATTATTGTTGAATATGATAATGACATCAATGCGTCTGAAAGTGTGTTCAAAATTATTGAAATCATTATCAGAAAGGTTAACATCCTTTAGAAAATAAATATAGACTACATAGATGAGTTGAATACGAATTTCCCATTAGAATCCTATTTGTTTGTAGGTAAAGAAATTTTGAATGCTTTATGTAGTTATTGTAAAGCGAGAAATAGAGAAATTCTATCCAGAATAGTAAGCATTTCAGAAAAACAATTTGGCAACTCCAAAAGACTTTCATAGATTTCTTTCAGTGAAAGAGACGTGTAAAGATTCTAATAGCATTTAATACTGTAAACTTTTAGATTTTTAATTTTCAATAATTTCCAAGCTGTTGTAAATAATCCAACAGTAGATTTTATCCGTTTTAGCTTTAACAAAGGTCAAATTACACACTGATTTTATCAATTATTATCAAAATACTTGATGATTCTATTACTATTTGCCATAAATCCAAATTTACTAGGGCCTTTTTGGAAATTTTGGTAAAGCACATAGATTGGCAAACCTGTTGTTTGTAGAGAAAGGAGAAATTTTCCATTATTTGTGAAAAACAGAAATTTTGTTGATTATTATCCTTTCTTTATTTCTGAAAATACAGCAGGTAGTAGAATTTTGCATTTAATTTTCAAATAGATAATTATACAACTTTTTCCATAATATATTGAAATTATTGCTGGCTTTATCAATTTTGGTAATCGTAAATTGGTTTCTTAAATTGTGAAACCTTCTGAAGTAAGTTCTTCCAGTTTTCTATTCCTTTAAATTCTTTAAGGTAATCAGTTTTCTTTTTACTTTGATTAATATATTAATTCTTCCATTTCTCAAATAATGAGAAGGTAAACTTAGTTGAGAACTTTACTTTCATTATGAAATTATCAATATATGCAGAAATACTTTCGATGCAATGCAATTTGGGAATGTATTTAATTGGTCTAAATTTAATTCCTTTTTTATGAGTTGCTTTACTTCCTGATCATGAACAATATCAAGATTTCCTGTAATAATATGCTTGTGTTGTTCGGTCACGTGGACGAACACATTCTGTACTTTACAATTTTTAATGAAGATGTTTTGAGTTTTTATGTATTTTTGCCTTCCCGCAAATTATAACTAAATCACTGGAATGCGAAATACGTTTAAAGAAAATGCATTAAAAAAATCTGTTAGATATTTCATATCAAATGTGAAAGATATAAGTGGAGCCAGTCCTTCATTTTATAATATAATTCTTGACATGACTGACCCTCTTACACCGGAAACAACAGTAAATTTATAACCCCTGTATAAATCCGGCAACATTTCAATAACCGTAATCACAATAAACTTGCCACGCAAGTCTATTTTATTCCAGGTACGGAAGAAGTACTGATCAACACCACAAGCAACACATCTTCATTATAAAATAAAACTTCTTTCAGAAAGAACTTGGAAGATATAATAAAATATTCCCAGTCTTTTCTCTTGTGTGATATATTTATCAGTGCAAAAGGACATTTGGTGTTATTTTACAAATTCCTTTTTGTTTGGAAAAAAAATGGTATAAAATCTTTTGTATTGATTTGTAGCAAGAAGTTGTTGTATCTCATATATCATCTAATAGGTGGTTTCATTGCACCAGAGCGGTCAACAAATCAGCTTTCTGCTTTGGAAATTTTAAGTTCCTGATTAGGTCAATTAATTAGATCTCTGTTATTTTATGTATTTCATAGGATGCTAATGAGAGAAAATATCCAGATAATATCGAGCGCTGCAATATCATCTTCATCCTGTGTATCGAGACGAAATATTATGGGCAATTAATTAAATCCGTATATGCAGAAAAAATTATTTACCCCATTTGTCTTAGAATTTATGTCAATTTTTGTTTATTTTTGTTTATTTTTGACATGACATCTGCATTTTGTCTGGAAAGACTAAGCTGTTACTGTACAAGATCCTAATCCGTTTTGCCCTGAATTACGCTTCGGAGATCTGGACTATGATCGAATAGGAGGAAGAGATCTTGGGTACTCTTGAACATACGATCTTGAGAAGCGTTTTCGGTCGAATTCAGGAACATGGCGTCTGAAGTAGAAGACACCAAAGAAGACAACACCAAATTATACCGAACATTCGAAGAGCAAGATGTTGTTCATTGTGTTAAAATAAGTCACCTCAGTTTGGTTGGGCATGTTATTCGTGTCAACGACACTCACATATTAAAAGAAATGTTTTCGGGTGGACCAGGAAACACAAGGACAGGAAGACCCAGTCTGCGATGGCTAGTGGGCACAGATTTTTGTCAAGTAATATAATTTCTTAAAACAAATTATAATAAAGATGTAATAGTATAATAAATAAAGGAGTAAAGTAGTAAATGCAATGTATAATAGAGTAAAGCAAGTAACAGCAGTGCTTATCACTTGAAAAAGTGATTCATTTCTAGCAAAAAAAAATATCATACATATTATATTTAATGTAATATGTACATGCATTTAATATGTACATGCTTTCAAATTACGATACATAAATTCTAAGACATGACGCATTGGTAGTTAAATTGCCATAAAGATATTACAAACTTGAAAATCAAGTTACAAGAAAGCATACTCATGCTGATTCTGTGTGATCAAAGAGAGATAGGATTCAGTGACACATAAAAGGAAAAGACGAAAAACTTAGGAAAGAAAAAGTACTATTCTGGAAGACATTAGCACAATATATAAGGTATAATATGAGGAATACAATAGAAACCTTGAAACTGAGAAACTCATGAAAGAACTGCAAAATGAAAGGAATTTAGCAAGAGGACTTTGACAACATTCTAGTTAAAACGGTGCAAATAACAAAAGAGAAACTTCACGATAAAGAAATAATATACAGACACTGCTTAAAAATTAATAGAAATTACAAAAGAAAGAAATTCACCAGAGAAAATTCTCCAACAAAATTTATGTAATAAGTTATGATAGTAATGTACAATTATTGTACAGACTTTATTTGTAAATCAGCCACAATATATGGCAATGTAAAAATTTTAGACTTATTAATAAATACTAGACAAGGACGGACGTGGGCAGAACCAATAAACCGTAATGGGATGGTACCCCACGTACACCGCTACTACTACTACTACTAGACAGTCAAACAATATTTCCTTTCAGTTAGATTGTGTCCTCCATAGTTAGATTGTGATAGATAAGCACCCATTTCCTCTTCTGTTCAATTAAAATGAGAGCCTTTAGAACTTTTCTAATCTTTATTTTATAATAAGTGCTCCCAAATTAATAAAGAACTTATAAAATATGCGCAGTGCTGTAATCTGTCCGTCTCCCTTACGAATGAAATGGGTAGCAGGTGCAGTAAGCTACCCATTTCATTCGTAAGGGCTTATGTGCAGTAAGTGCAACAATATGAAGGAATGGATGGCTGCAAGACATAATGAACGTATGTGTATATGATCGTAAGTTTATATAAAACTGTGAGATCAAAATTTGTCAATAAAATGTTTATGAGAAACAACACAAAAAGTAATCAAGAGCTTCGAAGGTATTCCAAAGAAATTAATCCTGAAAGATATTTTATTGAACTTAAAATCCTAAATTTACGAGAACATGTTGCGATTATTTAATTTAACACAGCCTCTAAAGAATTACTGGATATTCTAGAAACTCTTCATTTTGATGTTTAAATATTGAAAACATTTTCAAAGATGGATGAGGAATGAATCAGCAGAATCAGACGTCATATACTGTCTGAGGTAAAAATTGCCGGGAAAATGAAATAGATTGTGCAAAAGAAGCAAAATGGCTAAAAAGAAAATAAGGAGGATACAACCTATAGGATGAGGTGAGGTTTAGGTATCATAGCTTTTTTTACAGTATAAATGCGCTTTTCTTAATGTAATTCCATCATAAATGACACCTCAAATTTTTAGTATCCCATTTTTACAGAACTCTGTTCACTGTGTCCTTAAAATGCTGTTTGGAGACTACAGTAAAAGAAATTTGATTGCGTAAGTATTTTTCTATTATCATGCTTTTTGAATTATAGTAAATATCGCTGAAAATTTAAAAAATATGCTTCAATCATCTCTAAAATTTTTTCTTTTCTCCTAAAGTATCTTTACAGTTTTAAGATAGCTATTAAACCAGCTTTTTACGGTATCTTTTAAATAACAGCACAAGCAGTAGAAAGCAGTATTTGAATCATTTCAGTTCTATTGTTTCTCAATCGGATTAAAACACTAAAGTCTAAATGACTTTTCGCATTTTGGAATTTTTTAAAAATTTTCTTAAAATTAACACTTTTGTATATTTACAATGATTTATTTCAAGTATTGATCTTTAATGTTTATGAAACATAAAAGCTAAAATGGGATTAAAGGCACTTAATATTTCTTAAGTGAAATTCTCCAAATGCGCTCTTTTTATAACAAGAATTGAGTCTCCATGAAGTAAAAGTCTCAGGACAGCTAACTAGTTGATCCAAGCTAAAAATAATTAATATCTCAATCAGTTTAATAAATGGAAAGCTCAAGGGGATTCTCTCTTAAATGTAGTTCAAAATTTTGTAGTCTTTTGATATGTTTGATAAAATGGACAGATCTGTATTTCTCATTTTATTCATTGCAACTTGTAATTGCATTCTACATACACTTCACACTCTCTGAGCGCCAGCTTACAACCCTATAACTAAACTGCTATAAATTTTGATTTTCTGGACTTGAGAAGATCTTCCTAAAGCATGAAGGAGTGGCACTGAATCCCAAACTCCGAAGAGAATCAAGATTAAAGAAGGGTGGAGCGGCTATGCACAAATGAGTTTGACTTCTGACCCCTGGCCATCGGAACTTGTCGAAATAGCAGACAAATTGCTACAAGCGGGGATGTATCACGTTGCCAAAGGCTGGAAACAGTGCTCGCTTAGTAGGCGCCCTCCTGGGAAGAAAATCTTAAATTCATGATTGCATGGACAGAAATCGGTTATCTCACTATCTGCAATCATTAAACGCCCTCACACGTCTCGAATGATTGTCGATGGTAACTTAAGGATTGTGTCCTTTAGAACGAAACCTAACTGGAAAAGTAGATGGGTTGGGAAGAACTGTTATTAGCTCTCAACTCTTCAGGATCATTAAGTGGTGTAAACCCCATCATCACCTACTGCAGAATATTTGTTGGACATGGTTCGACAATGGAAAGGCTTGTGTAGGAGATGTGTTTTATTTTTATGTAATGCATGAAGTGCTAAGAAGTTTTATCGCAGATATTATGGAGAAATGTATAATTACAACTTAGGAGTGCCTACATGAAAATTGCACCAAAGAAAGGTGTGAGGAATTAGAAGAGATTGGGAATACCTCACGAAAGAAATACTGCAATGTAATCTTGCTGTCACCGCCGTCTGGTTAGAATTTGCTACAGCGACAAAGATCACAAGCTTAGAAACACTTTTATTAGCAATCTTTACTTAACAGAGAACAGACGAATCCTAAATTTTCTTGAATCCGAATTCTAAAAGACTGTAATCACTCAAATACTTCATATAAAACTCTAAGAATGGGGGAAAATAATAATTAAAATAAAATCTGAAAGCTTTCATGTTTTATATTACGCCCAACGAACGGTTTGTTTTCATTTACACACACATATACGCTTCGAGAGCATTTGGGCCAACGCCACATTGGGCCAAAAATATTTAAATACAGCATATGTTTAGAATTTCCGATAGACAATCTCGTGCGCTGAAGATAAACATGTTTTTTCCCTAGAGTTGTAGCCAGTGTTTTCTTTGAAACTGATGACTTTTTTAATCAAAAATTCGTTAAAGGTTTACAAAATATGAAAGAGAAAATAAAACAACTTGCAAATTGCGGCTTCCGTGTGCTGATACTCGGGAGGAGGAATATGTTATTCAAAATTTGATAACTCTAGTTACCGTTGTTTTTTCACAATGTGAGAAACATACATACATTTATGTAGATTTTTCATTTTTTAGTTTCTTTAAGTGTTTCGACGCAAAATGTCGTTTTGAGACTAATGGCCCTTCTGGGATAACGCCCATTTGGGCTAAAAATGGAAAAAAAAAAAAGGAAAATCTAACACTCACCCAAAAATTTGTTAAGATTTTCTACGCTCTCGCTGGCCTAACACTCTACCATTCTGCTCTTGCATTCACTACCGCTAACTCATTTCTTTTCGGTCTTCTTAGCTTTATTATTCAGCATCCTCTTCTTCGCAATACCGCCACCTGATGTTCAACAACAAAACCACAAAATTTTTAAAAGCAGCATAGCGGCATGTGTTTAAAATTCCCTATGCAGTGTTAAGCGTTAGCATGGGACACTTTTGTTTTATCTTTTCATTTTTTTATAAGCTGAATCAATAATGAGTTTTCTTAGTAAGATGTCTAACAAAACTTCCTCTTTTTTTTTTTTTTTTTTTTTTTTGTTGTTGTTGTTGTTGTTATTAACTTTTTGTGTGTTGACTATATTTATTTAATATCACGTTCAAAATCACAAAAGCACAAAATCTTTAAAAACGGCATATCGTTAGAATTACCAGGAGAGTGTTAGAGGTTGCTGTAAATATTTTAATATCCACTGTATTACTTCTTCAAAAAGCAAGATGATCGTGCGACCAGCCGCCAAAAATAGTTATCATCAAAAAGATAAAGTATATCATGATCTTAATCAGTCCAACTAATACAATTTCATAAAAATATTGAATATTTGTAAATAGATATTTCATGATTTTAATGCATGTTTATTTAAATCAATCACATTAAAACGTAGACAAAAATATCGAAAACTGTGTTTATTGCTTTTAAATCGCTTATTTATTACTCAGTAATCTTCCAGATTAAATTTCAAAGTATATCAGCTTTACTGAATGGCATAACGTTGGCACGTGGTAGACAAACACATTTGGTTTCAGTTACGGTAACATATTGCTTTCATACAGCTCAGTTCCTCGATTAAATTTGAAAGAGAAACATCTTACATTTTTCCGAATGGTGTTCCGAAGTCTGGTGCTCTGGAAATAAATATATTTTCTTTCAAATGGTGTTGCTACTGCTCGCTTTAAAATCGTTAAACTTCTTAACCAAAAATTCATTATGTTTTGCAAAAAAAAAAAAAAAAAAAAAAAAAAAAAATGAAACAAATAATAAAGCAAATTCGAAATTGAAAATTCGGTCTTCCAGGTGCACATGTTTGGGTGATGGACTACGTTATTCAAAATTGGACTGTTCTAGGTACCGTCTTTTTTCACAATGCGAGGAACATACATACATACATACACATATGCAGATTCTTCATTATTTGAATTTCTTTAAAATTAATACAGAGAATATACATACATACATGTAGATTCTTCAGTATTGAATTTCTTTAAAATTAATACAGAGCGATTTATTACCTCTGTATTAATTTCTTTAAAATTAATACAGAGGATTGAAGTATTGAATTTCTTTAAAATTAATACAGAGCGATATTTGGTCACAACAATTTAAAAAGTGCTACAGACATTTATAAAAAAGCAACGCAAAATCTCATTTCGAAATTAATAGCCGCTTTTGGGCCAGTAATAATAAATATCTCCTGAAAAAAAGGGAGACCAACTCTACTTAATATTAAAAGTTTTTAATTAAAGATAAATTTTAAAAAATTTTTGAAAGAAAAGCAAATTTAAGAAAATTTTTAAAAACACGTTTATTTTTAAGATGATGCAATAAAATTTAAAAAATGAAAATTATCAACTTTTTCCATGAGGGTTTTGTTGTAGCAAGCCAGCAATCGGAAGACTCATGGTTCCTGTCTCGACGGAGGTATAGTTGATTTCGTACGTTTCTTGATTTCAAAATCGTAATAGAGTAGCGATGACTAAAGTATGGTAAAAGATAATTCGTCACCATCTAGATTTGCATTTGTTCTCGTTCCTCTTCCCAGTCGTCATTTGATTGAGGGAAAACGTAAGTAATTATCGCCTTCCCCGTTATTTCGTGGTGTGACATATACCACTGGTTACTAGCAATAGGAAGATTCGTAGTTTGAAAGCGAAATTTTTATGTATAGCATTCCGGAAAAAAATATAGTGCTTTAATTGTTGTAATGAATGACTTCTGAGTACACTGCAACTACCTTCTCTCTTACCAACTATTTCCCCACTATGATAGCACCCAAAAGTGTTTAGTATTTTTGACAGTGTTGTTTAATAACAGTTATCTAAAAAAATCCGTCCTTGCGTTCTTTTCCTTTCCCATCTTTCATCCCGGATCAGAGAAGCAACTATTTGCGTATTTACAAACTCAGCAAACCCATAGAAACACGGGGAACATTATGCAGTGTTCAAGCTAGAACAACGGAATTAAATACTTTAACGAAAATAAAAACTAAACTAAACCCAAGACTAAAAAGGTAAAACTCTTCCTTGAGACGTATGCCACCTGGGGATGAAAATTTATGTCTATCCTTAAGAAGACGTCTCGCCACCTGTCATAAAACTTACAGGGAAATAGTTAATGGATGCAAGGAATAAAGAATAATTTTATGGAGGTTTTACGACGGTATCTATCCTTTGAGTTTCTTCAATGTCTCTTCTTATCTCTTGAGTTTTTATTTTGCCCGAAATTTAAAATCATACAACGTTCTGTTTTTTTAAGTTGCTTGTATGGGACTAAAATGATACGCCAGCCCATTGTATGTACCTAGAAATTTTAGTTGCAAACAAAAATAGGTGGCTTTTTTCTTGTCCTGCACACTTAATCGATAATATTTAATCCATAGCACGTTTAGCAGATACTTAAACCTTTAGACGAGAATATGCAATGGAATTTTAATAAAAGTTTTCCATACGAATTAGACTAGAGGTCATTTCTAGAGTACACAAGAAGAAGGTTTATGAACAAGTACCACAGTTTTGTCTTTGCTTAATGCTAAATGTAGTATAAATAATACGTTACATGATTTACAAATAATAAAGCAGTTTTAAAAGAAATGTAATGAATGGTATAACATACAATTGGTAGAGTCATTAGGATGTATCGATGCAGAGCATGATAAAAGTACAATGCTATCGCCGGGATTTGAACTCTTGATTACTCGTAGGACGTGCTATTTAGTTACACCACAAAGGCACACGCAAAATAGTGAGAAAATACCTTATATAATCTTCCTTTTAACTCTTTCGCATCGAAGACGCCCAAAACGCCCAAGTATTCAGGCATAGCCAGGTCGCCCGAACGTCTGAAACATTTCTTACCTGGTGCTTTTTCCCATCACGTTACTGCATTGCTCATTGCTTTTTGGAGTAGTTAAATGACATACCAATCATTCTTTTGAAGCGATTAGAAAAGTAGTTCCGTTACTTTAATGCACCTTCTTTTTCCTTTGTTTACTGTCAATGTTCAGCTATTGATGCCCGCAGTTGCAATCCTGTTCTAAGGGGAAACTGCACACAGGGTGAAAGCGTCCAAGGAAGAAGTCACTTTACGTAAGTAGGTTATTGTTAACGCTGTAGCATTCTTCTTGTCATGGGAGAAGGAAACCTATTCCAAGAGAAATTCGTATACACGGGCGTTTTCGATGTTTGAGGAAAAGAGATTTGGTCCTCTCTCGATGCGAAAGAGTTAAAGGCTTCTCTTAGCGAATAAGCGGAAGTCTCCAAATCCCCGTGGTGACGAATTATCATTCACCAGCTTTTTAGTTATAGCGCCATTGTAGAATCATTTAGAATTTTTCAACGTCAGGAAACTGAAGAAACCCGCAGTTTCCCCGCTTGGATTCGAACTCCGCATTTCCTATCTGCGCGTCGAACATGCTATCCAGTTAACACTAAGGTACACGAAAAGGAAGGAGAAAATACCTTATTAACTAATAAAATCAGTTACAAATAACGAGGCTGTACATTCGGCTACATGTAAAATTTTCAGCAGATTGGAAAAATTGAGAACTGAAATGAGATTACATTGTATTCATAAACAACATCAATATTTTGGTAGTCAGTACGAAGTAATTTCAGCAAGATAATCTGGCTATATTAGGAGCAATTATGAACGTTGCTATGCTTTAGGGCACTAGCAAAATCCCTAATGGAGACTTTCTAATATTTTTTAGGCTTTATGTTATGTTACGTTATACTACTAAGCATTCATCATCCAAGTAGCTAGCCAAGTGCTACCTTTTCACGGCATTGCAATTTGCCACATCAGTGAATATGAATTCATTAAGACAACCAATGAACTTTACGGGCACCAGTGTCCCGACACTTTAATCTTATTTTAATAATCTATCTAAATTCACTATAACGCGACCTGTGTTTTGACAACTGGTAACCCATAAGTCACCGGTCATCAAAGTTTTTGACGATTTCCTATAAACAGATTAAAAGAAAACTAATGTGGACACCACGTGACTCCATTGTACGGCCTAAAAAGTTATGAACGTTTTTTGCTGCACTTCATTTAAGCATAAGCCTTCTTGGAATTTCATTAGAGTTATGCATTCAGTCAATTTAGTGCTCACTTTGCGGCAAGGCAAAAATACATAAAAACTGAAACTATTTTCATTCAAAATTGTAAAATTCAGAAAAGCCTAATAAAGCAGGTACAGTTAGAAACACCTGCATTTTGTGCAATTAAAATGATAGTTTCTTCGCAAAAAGAAGCAATTCGGGTTACAGGCAGAAAGGCAAATTTTCGGTGCACACAAATTCAAAGCTTACTTTTAGTCCCACTTGGCAAAACGACACTGAGACACCAATTGAATTCGCTCTTCTATTAAGAGTTTCCAATCTAAACAAATAGTCGCCACGTTAGGCCTAGCGAAATGTACACTTTTAAACTGTTGATAATTTTACCGCTACTACGTGCAGAAAAACTAAAGGCATAACCTGAACATAAGAACAACATAATTCAATCATTTTCAAAGCAAACAAATGCTCAGTTTACAAACGTATAATAATAAAAACAGAGAACTCACTGAGCGAGATAAGAGGGTGGATATATATATGCTTGGTGCGATCGTTTGTAACAAAAAAAGGGAGATGCGCAACTGCATGTTTCAGCAGTCCAATACAAATTTTCAGCGTTCTACGACTAATCGTTTTTGAGTTACGCGAGATACATTCATACGTACTGACATTACGAAAAAGTCCCTTCTGAATTTATTTTAAATCCATTTTACAACCCGTTTTGGGAAAAAAGACTCCTTACTCCTTACGTACAGACGTCACGCAAAAAAATATAGTCAGAATTGGTCAAAATGGATATTTCCGTTGAAATATGATACCCGAAATTTTTGGCGATCATAATACTACCTTGACTTCGTACAATGAAGTAATAGGGAGACTTGTCATGGCTACCAGCTCTAAAAGTAAACTTTTTCTAAGAGCATAAACACAACTGATACTGGAGTCATAGTCTCTTTTACTGATACTGGAGTCATAGTCTCTATTACTGATACTGGAGTCATAGTCTCTATTACTGATACTGGAGTCATAGTCTGACCAAGAGTCACAATCTCTATTCACAAAAGACCAAAAGCGTTTAGAATAGTGGCGTCTGCTTCGTTAGTTTCACTACTACGTATGAAATTTGAAAAATGTTAGGTTAATGAGGCACATGATGAATGTCTGCCTGAGGCGAGGGATACCTTCGTGAAGGACGTTTGAAGGCAAGCCTGTTTTAAAGATCTTAGAAACTATAAAGGAAGAAAGAAACGGAGAGCACAAATAAAATAATATTTTAAATATAAATTGGTAAAGTATATTCTAACAGGAAAATAAATTAATTTCTAAAAACCAAAAATATAATGAAACAAAAGGTATTGTTTTACATCTTTCGCAATTTTTTCAAATTTCAACTGTTACAGTGGAGATTCTTAGAACAGCTTGTAAATGATCAAAGGTGATGTTTGATCATAAAACGTTTTTGTTGAGAATGGTGATGGAAAATGTTTGCTCTAGTATTTAGATTGATCCAAAACCAATGAAGATTTCTCGAGCTTGTTGAAATCGTCCGAATAGTGGGGATGCAAAATATGAAGATATCTTTCCGGCTGCATAGTTCTCTTAAATCAGTATCAGTCTGTAGATCTAAAATTTTAAATTATAGATCACTTTCGGCAAACTATCTATTTTTATATAAAAGGGATAACGAACTACATCCAAACTTATTTACGTTCTTCGAAAATAGCCAAATCTACGAAATTCTCTCTTCATTTAAACAAAATTAGGAGACAAAAATAGTCGAAAGCTGAGAAATTTAAAATGTTGTAGAGACATTAGGTATTTTTTTAAAGCAGAAGATGTGAAAAATGAGCAAATCATCATCCACCACCCTTTTAGTTGAGCCAGTGTAGAGGCATTGTTTTTTTTATTATTATTATTATTTAAAGCAGAAGATGTTAAAAATGGGCAACGCCTTCGCCGGGAATCGAACCACGGACCTCTGGAATACGCGCCCAGCGTACAGACCACTACACAACAAAGGTTTGCTAAGAAGGCGGAAGAAATACCTTATAATGTATTATGAATTCGGAAAAGGGCATGAGTTCTAAGAAATACGATTGCTAGTCGCAGGCCGCACAAAACGGGTTGTCGAGCGCAGTTTGCTCGAGTTTGCTTTTTGGAAACAGGCTCATATTCGCGTTACTCATTGGAATAATATCACAAAAAACATTATCCTGCCAGCCCATTAACCACGATTTGACGCCGACTTGAATTACGTGTGTTTATCGGTTTTGTCCTATCGGCCACTGATAAGCCTTGAGGAAATGGAAAAAAAAGGACGAGCTAAAGGATTTAATTCTTTGAAGTGATAGGATTTTGCTTTAAGAAATGTCTTTTCTCTGTTTTGTCGTTGGATTGACTTGTTTCACACTTGCTTCGGAAACATCTGGTCACTCTCTGTTAAGGCATAAAATACCACAAGCGCTTTAGACCCTAGTACAAGAAACATTGTAGACAAGCCGCGTATGAGAAAGAAGAAAATGACAGATCTGTATCTAAATGAATTTCATAACGAGTCATGCTGTTTATTTTCTGACAGCCAGCAATTTCGGGATAATGCATGGTCGCTGTTACTAATGATGAATCTTCACTTGAAAAAAGCAGTGGGGGCGGCTTATGAATTATTCAACTTATTTTGCTTTTACACCGTAAAACATCCTGCGGTTTCCTTGCTTGTTGTGTAGGCGCATCTCTAGAAGTAACCGAGTTACTTTTTTTTTCGTCATTGTACTCTCTGGAAAATTCGAGAAATTAGAGTGGATCTGTTTCTTTAAAATAAAGCTTGCACAGCTGTGTGGATGTATTACAATTCGCAGAAAAGGAAACAAAATCTTAAGGTGAAGGTGAGAATTTGGGTTAAATAAGTTTAACTTTTCATCGGTGAGCGCTTTCTCGACGTTATATAAGAGTACAAGGTTGAACTTGCACAGACTCTAGGACTTTTGGAGCAAGAAACAGGAGAAAGCAACTATCCCGCTTACCACGACTGGAACCACAGATTTTCCTGTTATTAGTTTTGATATGCTTTTAACACAATACAACAGTTAAAATTAAATAAAAGATTTTTTTACCATTAACTGGAAATTACGGACTTAATTAACAAACTAACTTCCGCCACTTGGGAAATAGACATACAACAATTATTCAAGATATTTACAAGACAAAGTTCGAAGTCTCATAAAATTTTCTTCTCTCTGCTTTCAGTATGCCTTTTGGTGTAACTGGAAGTACGCCGACCAGGGCATTGCAGATTTCTTCAGTTTTATGACTTCGAAAAAACTCCAAATGACTCCAAAAGCGGCTCCCGAACTAAGGGGTGGAGGATGATAATTCGTCCCTGCCAAGATTTGGGCGATAAAATCACCTAATTTCCAGTCACCTTAAAAATGGGGAGTATATAAGGTATTTTCTCTTCTTTTTATTTGCCGTTCACGTTAAATCTAATTATAATCGCTTAGCAAATTGAGTTAAAAAAAATTGCATAAGTAATGAAATCTAACTTTTAACGTGGTCTCCCACTTAATTTATTTTTATTTGCGAAATTTTTATATTCGTTAAGAAAAATTTTAAGGAGCTTGTCTCCCGTACGACATAAATTGATCAAGATATTTAATTTCAAAAATTGTAATTTTTTATGTCGTTCGCAGCTTGTTTTGAGAGATCGGTTAATTAAGTTGGAATAATTCGAGGGTGTTAGTGTAAGAAGTGCATAAGAAAATGTGTACAATATAATAGGCTATACAATAAGTCCTGTGTTATCCCCATCAGATCCTTTTTGGATTAAAATTGCACAAGCTTATTATTGTTGCGTGCGTACGGGTTCATAATAAATTGAATGCACAAGTCCGATGAAAAGTTAATAAAATTCATTCTTATCACAACAAATGAAACAAAATGCTGAAATTTCCTCAGAGATATTCATACAATATCGCAATATCTCACAGTAGTTATATTTTAAACTACTAAAACGTTGAATAGAACTCAATTTAAAGCAGGGAAAGCTAATCCGATCTCACCGCGAATTCGCTACAATCAACAACAAGAACTAAATAAATAACAACTGACTTGAGATGTTTTCCTCCAATTTTTAGAAGCATTTTAGTCATGCACGAGAACATTCTGGTATTTTCTCGATTTTTCTGGGTAGCAAAAGAGTACAAATACGAGATATCTATTTATTAAATGTTAAATGCGCGTGCTTCTGTATTTTTACTGTTTCAGCGCAGCTTTCTCTTAAAACTAGTCGCGCACAGCATTGCACGGAGAAATGAAAAACCGTAACATTACATTTTTCTGGATTGTAACTGTAAAACATAGAAAATTTTCTTGAGAGTCGCGTCGGAGCATAAATATTTTGATAAATGCTTCTAGTGAAATTTTAATTCAGGAAGCTTTATCATTTTAATTTTATTTACAGAGCTATAATTCAGAACACGTCTCCGTTGATAATTCTCTCAATTGCTGCTTTATTAAAACCCAAAGAATTATCAACTCATTTGAATTTTTGTTTACGATTTAATTTCCTTTTGTGTTCAGGATTCCTTCATTCCTTTCTTCGTGTTAGATACTCTTCCATCACTGGTTAATGAAATTTCAAAGGAAAATTCCTTTTTATTCACATCAATTTAGAATAATTTTGCAGGATTTCAGTGGTTTTCAATAAAAGATTTTCTAGTTTTGTTCTTGAAATTAACTAAGCATTGCTGTAAAACTTTGAAATTCATCAACTATAATAAGGAATTCCATTCGGATAATAAATGATAAACTCAAATTATTACGAAGGTTTGTTTTTTTATTTGTTATTCTGAAGATTTGTTGTTTTAAAAGGTTTTGTTTTTGACAAATTATTGGATTAAAATACTTTGTTTCCAACATTATGTAATGCACACTAAATGAAAGCGTATGATTTATTCTAGTCTGTGGGCCTTAAAATTAATAACTGATTTTATTATGCTTGCAAAAAATTTACTCTTTTTACAAATTTTTAGTGTTGTAATGCACCGAAATAAAAATATTTTTGCATTACATATTCCTTACTTATCTACAGATTCGTCTCTTACCCAATTAAGAATATCGATAACCTGTAATCACTATTTACTCTAATCGATCAATCACTTCCAAGCTGTATCACAAGAACTGGCATTTCTTCATTAATATGCTTACGACATCTCTTAGTTGGCCCGATTATCAGCTCTTTTTCTGTAAGATTAGACTTGCGTATGGGAAAGGTAGCATATATTATTTGCTTTGTGTCTTGCTCCGAAATCGAGTGGTATAAAATTAAGTCTGTGAGCTACTTTGGAAGCTGCTTAAAAACCAATCAAGTCAAAAAGTATAATAATTTGGTATTAATAATAAACAAACGTTCACTTAGTATTTTTGTTCTGATTTTGAAATAAAATTTTACTGATTTATTTAACTGTGTTTCTCGCTTTATTTGTTTGGATCAAATCTTGAAACTAAATTTTGACATCTTTCTACTGATCCGATTTTGCTGAAATTTTTGCACGAAAACTGAAAATCTTTGCAATGGTATAAATATTTGCGATAACAATACAGTAGTCAATAGAGGCGCCGTTTTAGTAACTAGTATTAAATTATTCTCACAAATCTTTCGTTTAATAATCAAACAAATATTCCTAAAACTTTTATCTTTACATCATCAAAGAGAGAGAAAAAATAGTCTTCCAAACGAATTTATTCCGAGTTTTTATCACAGTCTGCTGAATTCTGGTGATTTTCAAAAATCGTTGATGTTTTTTAGTTATTCCGAAGTTGCTAACGGTAACTGATTCCGAAACTAAAAAAAATCTTCTTTCAATGTTACCAAACTTATAATGTTAAATGATGATGAAATCGACTTTCTGAATCAAACAAAAATTAAAACTGAATTCAGTCGTATGCCAGATTAGAAAGAATAGTTTTCCTATATTCAGATGCAGCGATATTCTTACTTTATTGCATTTCTACATTAATATACTTCCACATTCTATAGATTAAAAAGTATAAAATGAAATTCAGGAAAATCTTTTTAAACTTACACGACTTGAATCAAATGCTCTAAAAATGGAATATTTTGGTCATGAGACTATTATATAATATTACAAATTTTGTATATATATAAATAAGTTTAGGCAAATTATATGTGAAATTGTGGTACTTTTTTTGAATAACGTAACATGAAAATTTAAAGAAGCGAAGCTTTGCCAAAAGTACGAACACAAGAGCAAGTGTACTTAACGTTGAGTAAATGGCTATTTTGCTAAATTGGTGAGATATCGCCAAGCTGGCGATGGTCTTGGCGAATTATTTTTGCCGTCAAATTTGGCGAGAAATTGTCAAAATTGGTGACTATTTGGCGACATTCTGGCCCGCTCCCTTTCTAACTGTAATTAATCATATTATGCAACTGAAACCATACCGGGCCCTTATATGTAACTTTAACCTTGTATAGATGTAACTTATATATGCCTTCTAGTAATTTCGAGAAATGGAATTTACAAGCGATTTCTCAGTGGCAGGGTGAAAGCTATATAAGACCGGACACCTCATCTGCTTTGAGTAGTTGTTTAGTTCAGCGCGAGATCGGAGTATTCAGATACCTCGGTGTTAACCTCCCTCTTTAGATGCGCTATCCATTGCTTTGTTTTTTAACGTTCTTAGTAGTTTGAAATGTAACTACTGATTATGGTACTGTGAAGAGTTGTATGAGTGTTTTCGTGAAAAATTACAGAACTGTGAAGTGTTTCTTTTGATAACATAAATTTTATCAAGCTATCATCGGTTCTGTGTGCATTCAGCCTATTACGAACGCGCATGCACGCAACAATATGAATAGTATCAGGATAGAGCATAGATATAAAATTTAAGCATGTAATAATATAGAGGTAAAGATGATCATGTTCATTTCTCTTTGACAATTTTAATTTAAAATCAGACATTATTTGCAGCTTTGCAGTTCTATAATTCTCCTGTTTTTAAGATAAACCTGCTTTTTCCAGAAGACGACTTATTTTCTAATGCTACCTTTACTCGGAGCTTTTTCACCATTTATTATTAGAATTACTACACCATATTCAACACATCCGATAAGAATAACTGTGCCTCTAAACTGACAAATATCATTCCCAAAGGAAATTTTAAGAATCATATTACGATTATATAGGTATAAGAAGGCCAATAATAATCATAGCAACTCAGCAGTTGAAACTTCTGGAAGAATTTTTTCCTCTGTATTAAATACCTTTTTATTTCACTTCTTCATTCCCATTTGATAAAGAACAATTTAACACATTCTAAGATTTAAGATCTGAGTTTGATACATTTGTAAAGTCTCACTCAGGTAGCATGCAGTAACTCGAGCGTGCAGTAACTCGACTTACATTTGTAAAGTCTCACTCTCTTGGGTAGCATGCAGTAACCTAAGTGAATTATCGCTATGTCCAGTTAATCAAACAGAATCGTAAAAAGGATGTAAAGGACCATTTTATTCAGAGCTCAGATAGTTGAACAGAAGTCACCGTTTTTGCTTACAAAACCCGCCAGCATTTATGACATAACTCAAAAGTAAGGAATTTCAAATTAAAATCAAGCTATATCTTAAGTTAGCCCAAAGGCTACACAGAAATGATTTGCGTGCAAGTTGGCTCAAATTTACACCGGCATGACAAGTGCTGTTAGCAAGGATAAAGCAACGCCGAAGACAGAATGCTATCGTAGAATTTCAACTAGTAGCATGGCCTTCAGCAGGTGGAACACGCTTTGTCTAAACAATCTGAAACCTTATAAATGTTGAACATAATAACTGGTTAATTAATAATTTGTTAATTTAAATAAATAAAAAGTTTTGCAATCTTTTTAGGTATCATAAATTATAACCGAACTTTAGATGGACTTGCAGCGAATTATCGTTAAGTTTGAAATAACAACTGAACCTTGAGAAGGATATAAGAGACCCTTTATTTAAAACTAAAGGAGAACGGCAGGCATACTTGGTGCTTCTCAGCCAACCACTTGTGGAGAGATAATTTGAAATAACAGTAAGATCAAATGTAAAATTTTAATTTGAATACGTTAATAGCCCAAGGCTACACAGATCGAATTAACGCAAGTTTTGTTCACAAATCTAACAGGCGTAGATATTCAACTATCGGCAAGTATGATGCAGAGCCAAAGAATACAAAGCTTATCTGAGCTAGCAACAACTTAGCAACGTAGCTTTGAGAGGCAGAACACGCTTTGTCTTGCAATCTAAAAACATCAGCTTAAATACACTCGAAATAATTGGCAGTCTGGCGTGGAAATGGAAAGAAGAAGTGACAGTAAAGGTCTAAATCATAAAATGACTGCTTTGTTAGCTTAAAGGAACTCTACAACATACTCTACGGTCAAGGGGTACATCCATCGAATGTTTGTAAATGTTTGTTGGGATTTTTATACAGTTACCTTATTTAGCTTCAATATAGAAAAAAAATGCACAGATTAATGTAAAAGTACTTTTAAGATCTGTGAAGTATGGACTGTTAATTTTCAGCTTTCAGATCCTTTCAAATGACAATCACCTAGACCAGTGTTCTTTAAACTTTGCGACTTAAGGAATCTATTACACACCGTAACATTTTCTGGAACTCCTATATTCATAAAATTATAGTAACAATAATCTATATATAAAGAAGAAAGTATGTTTGTTTGTCCTCTGATAACTCAGTCAATAGTATAGCTATCGTTACTAAACTTTTTATATATCCTTTCTGGGTCCTGGAAAAGGTCGACGTCCCCTTTTATTCCAAAAAAGAGTAGCTAAAATCAGAGATATTAATTAAAAACTCGAAAAAAACGATAATTTTCGCCCTCATTTTTCCGAGTGGCAATAGTCTCTTAAGCTGGAGATGAAAATCTGCTTTATTTTGAAAGTTGTTGCCACTGCTCTGCTCGCTTTGAAATCCAAGAGTTTGTTAATAAATAATTTCGAAGTTTTACGATGAAATAAAAATAGCATTGTCATACACTAAATCCCAATTCCAAAAATTTGAGGGAAGCAATTTCGACTATTCCCCATTTTCGTACGAATTTAATCAACCGAAATGTTAATTAAAAACTCTGAAAGCGCTAATTTTCAGACTCATTTTTCCGAGTGGCAACTGTGTCGCGCGTTGGAGATAAAAATGCTTTATTTCGAAAATTGTTGCTACTACTCGCTTTCAAATAGTAGAGTTTGTGAATCAAAAATTTGTAAGTTTTACAAAATCTATACATATAAAGAAGAATGTCTGTTTGTTTGTTCAGGTTACTGATTTCTGATCAATTATGATCCATTTTTTGCCACATTAAATCGCCTAAAATTGAATCTATGTGAAATATTAGGCGGAACTTGAGCTTTTACGAGCATTTGATTAAAAAAACGAAAATCATTAAAACCTGCATGCCATTGTTGCTGATATAATGAGAGATAATTAGTTTATTTTTCTATCGAAATTTTTATGTGGATTCCGTATTACATCAAACTGAAATATGTATGGCTATGAATCGTATTTTTGCTTCGTTATTAGAGAAGGATTACCAGTGGTATCATTCTCTCTGTTGTTAGATGCATTACTTTCAATCTAACTTTACTGGCATCGGGTACTTCCGCTAGTAAGTAAATAAATGTTAAAATATCATTGAAAGCATATGAATAATGCGAGCACTTTTAAGCGTAAAATGAAAACAAAAATCATTATTTTGTTAAATAATTTTCGTTAATTAATTTTAAAAAAAGCGATCTATTTTAAATAATAATAAAAGCAGAAACTGAAAAAAAAATTCAACATGGGAAATATCCTAAAGTTTCAGTAATCCGTGTTCTTAAAGGCCTCGAATCTCTTAAATCTTTCATATAATAAGTATAATAGTAAAAGAGAAAAGACGGCGTTTAGTTAATACTAGCGGGAAGTACCCGATATCAGTTAAGTTAGATTGAGAGAAATGTATTATTTTACTCATGACATCATTTGAAAATTCGTATAGAAAAATATTACAGATCATAAGGAATATGATGCGTTATTGTAATGCATAAAAAATGCCGAAGAAACAGAGTAATATTCAATGCATATACCACAACTCACTACGTAATCATAAAATCATATGGTATATATGTTACTGTGAAAGCCCGAAATTGGAGAATGTCGACTTTCACCGAAGAAGTCAATATTCACCAAATACGTCGGTGAAAGATCGAATATTGCATTACATTCTTGTACATTCGGACCCTCACAGGTGTATGTCGACAATCGTAGATATGCTCTGGTGTAGGTCGAAAAGAGAGGAGTATATGTCATTGTAAAAGGAAGTGGTCCACAAATAAATGTAGTTGAAAAAAGCAAGGGTCTCTTGAGCAATTCAAAGTGTCATAATAGTTTAAGTGCTTGCAATAAATAAGATTCGAATCACACAAATTAGTAAGTTTTTAACTTCTATTATTTTGCTTCCTCATTTTGAATGTACTGTGTGTTTTAAGTTCTTATATTCTTAAGTTCTTATTTGAAATCTCAAGTGCGTTTTTTTTTTTTTTTTTTTTTTTTGCGACTGAATTACGGAGAAGAAAATATAATATTCTTATATATTCAACATTCACCATTATCACCTGGTGAATGTCGACAGTTGCCGATGTAAGTCAGAAATAAGAGTATTTGGAAAATATTTCGGACGTACACCAAACGGTATGTGAATCTTGACATTCACCGGTGAAAGTCGACATTCTCCCAATTTCGGTGTTTCACTGTAACATATTGCCATTTGGGTCAGCAAAAATAAAAACAAATACATCATTATTTTGACCAAAAGCAATTATTTTGAGCGATATGGAACCCACTTGTCATTATTGCTGATACATCACTGTTGCCGTTGTTGCTGATATCAACACTGTTGCCACTCGCAAAAATGAAGGCGAAAATAAGCGTTTTAAGAGTTTTTTAGTTTTTTAGTCGGAAGGGGCTTTGTCCCTGAAGGACTATTGTTTTCGTTTTGCGATGAAAACTTTAAAAGGCTGTATCACTTTTCAAACTGTTGCCACTAAATGTTAGAGTCCTGCATTATACTTGAAGAAATTAAATAATGCAAAATCTGCATAAATGTATGTATATTTCTTGCATTGTGATAAAACATCGGTACCTAGAGCCATCCAATTTTGAATGACGTAATCCTACTGCGAATATGAGCATCTGAAAGCCTTTATTTGAAATTTGGAATTTTTTTTATTACCGATTTCATATTTCGTAAAATTTTAAAGAATTTTTGATTAACAAACTCGACGATTTGAAAGCGAGCAGTGGTAACACTCTACGGCGAATAAACCTTTTTGTCTCCAGCGCGTGGAACTGTGTATCGGAAATTCTAAAGATAAGGCTGATTTTAAAGTTATTTTGCGACATTGCTGTTGAACTGAATTTTATGGTTTAAGTGCAAAGAGCATGACATTTAATAAATAAAGGTAACACATAAAACGTTAAAAAATGCCCCTTTGAACGTAATTTAAAATCCGAAACTTTTCGTTTTTTTTTTTTTTTTTTTTTTTTTTTTTTGTAAAAAAAAATAAGTGTAGGTCGACCTTTTCCAGGACCCAGAAAAGAATTGTAGAAAGTTTCGTGACGATAGCTATAGTAGTGACTGAGTTATTAGCGAACAAAAGAACACACAGCTTTTTTTTAATATAAATAGAATAAAATTTTTAATTAAAAGTGAAATCTGACATTTGAGTTTAATGAAAAATAAATGTAAGAATGCAGTTTCTAAAAATATGCCCATATTAATTAACAAGAAAGTGAAATTTAGTAACTGCAGTATACAATTAAAACTCCTAATTATTGAGATAATTTTTTCGGATAAAATTAGATAAAAAATACTCGAATAGTTTTTTCAAACATTAATGATGAAAACGAGCAAAACTTTAGAATTTTTCCTATAGTAGCGGGACACGAAAAAATAGAAATATCACTATCGAAAATTTTTCACTATTCAAAGATATTGATTCTTTGAATAGTGATATTTATTTTTTTTTTAATCTGAATACTTAAACAACTAAAATATCAACTATAAAATAATATCAAATATTTAAAATAATTAACATCCAAACTGAAAAATAACCAAACATCTGAAATAACAGTAAAAAATTTTGTTAGTTAAGATGTTTATTTTTTGTGGTTCACAGGCTATTAAAAATTCTTTGGAATTTTGTTTTTGACTTGAAGAACCCCTTGAAGAACTACTCGGATTCTCAAGGTCCCATACCACGCGCTGGCCTATTCTACGAAAGACGATTATGTTTTACAGATACTAAAGATTTTAGTTTTCAGACTTGAGCGCGCAGAAAGAATAGTTTGTTAGAGAACAAACGTCTTCAATAGTGCTGCCAACTAAAATACAGGGTGTTTATAAAGTCCCGGATCCATTTTGATGTTTAATAACTCATAAAATAATGAAGATATAAACAAACTTATGGCATTTATTGATGGAATAACTTATATATTTTCCTTTTCAGGTTTGAATATCTTTACTTTTGTAAATATCGTCTGCGCGTGTTTTTAATTACAGATAATTTCATTTTCTAGTCTAAATATCTGTACTTTTCTAAATATCGTCTGCTTTATTAATTTCTGAAGCGCATAATGTTCTCCGACGAAGTATCCTTTCATCTTTCTGGCATTGTTAATCGCCATAATGTGCGCATATGGGAATCTGAAAACCCCCATGAATACCGTGAGGCACAAAGGGATTCCCCAAAGGCTAATGTGGCGTGTGGACTAATGCACAACCGAGTCACTGGGCCGTTCTTTTTTAAAGAAACGACAGTCTCATCAGTCGTATACTTAGACATGTTGGAAAACTTCGTATTTCCACAACTAGAAGAGCTTCAGCCACATGTCGTTTTGCAACAAGATGGTGCACCACCTTCATTGGGGTACCATCGTTCGTAGTTCTTTGAATGACCATTTTACAGGAAGATGAATTGGGCGAGGAGGTCCAATTGCTTGGCCACCCAGATCACCTGATATAACGCCGCTGGACTTTTTTCTTTGGGGATTTATAAAGGACAACGTTTACAGGAGGAGAGTGCCGAACATTGGTGACCTAAAAGCCAGAATTACAACCGCAATAGCATCTGTGGATGCCAACATGCTTGCCGGTACCTGGCGTGAAATTGAATATCGACTTGATATTCTCCGTGCGACAAAGGGGGCACACGTGGAAGTTCATTGACAAGGGTCATGAAACATTTTGAGTCTATCTAACCATTTATGTTATTAATTTTAATCTATCTTTATTATTTTATGAGTTATTAACCATCAAAATGGGTCCGGGACTTCATAAACACCCTGTATAAAAAAAGCAACTTGTACAGTCAAGGTTTAGCACGCACAATTCGCCTTCATTGCCTTTATGTAATATTTTAGAAATTTCTCACATTTATACCTGTTTACGTTATTCTTAGTGAGTTGGTTAGTTACCTTGTAGTCATTAGGATTTTTGAAGCAGAAACACAAAAAATGAGCAATGCACTCGCCGAGAATCGAATCTGGGCCTTTAAAATACGCACCGAGTGTGCTACTGTTACACCACGAAAGCATGCAGAAAGAAGGGGGAGGGATATTTTCTTAACTAATAGTATTTGGAATCGTACTTGTTTTTAAAAATAGTTTTTTAGCCAACTATACCTAGAAAAGAATAATACCTAACTCCTCTTCTTTAGACCGATCTCTTCATGCGTTCGTATATTTCAAAAATGGACGTTGTCTTTTTCTAATCCCATAATCTCATATGCAGACTGTGAACGACTTCTTGTATTAAGCATGTCCTTTACCACTGGCCATAAGACCCCTTGAGTTCTATCGGTGCTTATGGTTCACACATACGCAAGCGCTACTCAATCAGTACTGGTCACTTTCAGAGCTGGTCTAAGGTGGTCCCAACTTTAATCAAAAATGCTCAGCAGGTACAATAGGATGATCTGATAATATTTTTATTCATCAACCAGTATAACATCTAGGACGACTTTTGGATACAAGATTAAAATATCCTTATTCCTCAAACATACTACATCCATATCTTATTCGAAATGTATACTTCAGCTTATGGATATTGTAGCCAAACTTCCCAAACTAGCATATGGTTCAAGCAGTACCTTATACTCACTGTAATTTATTCAAAAAATGAACTGTAAAAATCAATGACGTATTCTTCGTCCAAAGCAACTATCGTCGAGCATTCTGTGATAAAGAAAAGTATTCACTTAATTTCTCTTTGAGCTCGTCATAATTGTTCCTACAGAGTTTATTCTCTATAGATCTCCTTTCTTAAACTCGCAAAGAAATAATCAAAGAGCGCTTTAAAACCTGATTTTTAGAAGATATTTGAATGCTCTATGAACTTTATGTATACTCTTAGTAGAAATGTACGTAAAATGTTAAGTACTGATGATGTTGTTTTCTTTAATTATAAGCTGTTTGGCTTGAGTCCTGAAACATTGTAGAAGGATTCTAAGGCATACCTTATGGACATATTTTACCTTATTTCATTAAAATACTCTGAAGGTAAGTTGAATAAAATGTTTTTTAACCAATCTGTCTCTCGAGCTGTATAATCTAAATCAAGTCCAAGGATTCCATGGATCTTGTAGGATTTAAACTTAGGATCCTATGGAAGCGCTTTTGTAAAACGCTGTTATAGATCATACTATTTTCTTCTAAAATAAACATCATTATATTATCGTCTCAGTTTAATTTTGAAAATTATAATGCAAAAGCATTCTGACTTGACCGCCTGGCAGATCAGAAAAATTAACAGCTTGACTACCTACTTAACAATAATAACTAGAATCTTATCTTCTAAGGAGGAAGACTTAAATGGGACGATCACGACGTAACAACCGCAAACAATTACCAATCTGACCACCACTTAAAAGTGTTCCGAGGCAACACCAGTTGTCTCTCAGAGCGATATCGTGTCATCACAACTGGTTGTGGCGACCGCCTTCCGTATCAGCTATTACAAGGTGGTGCTGAAATATGTAATAACTGTAATTAATACTGAGGGTGTGGGTCTACGGGAGTTGTCACAGCGAAGATTACACCGTTGTCAAATCTTGTTCGGTAGCTACTTACTTTCTTATCGCAAGGGCGGACGTGCCGAGCATTGGTGTCGAAGGAGAACATTTTATGCCACATCTATTGAGGCAGCAGATACAAATTTAGGTTTGGTGATAAACATATCAATGCAGTGATATGTGAACTGTGCGCTCGTTTTATACGTCATAATGTGCAATACGGTGCTTCGAAAAAATATTCTTAGAAAGATTATCTTCGAAAAATACATCCGTGAAAAAAAAAAGTTCCAGTTATTCAAACTTTTTGTGTCTTTAGCAAGAGTCCTCAAAGTAAACGAATTGACCCTAGGTGTTTGTTCAGATTCAGGTGTCGGTGAAAAATATAATTTAAAACCCAGAAGCGTAATAAATATGTATTTGTAGCGGTTTAATTTTGAAATTTATATGATGCTTTCCCTTTTTGAATTTTTAGTTTTCGAGTTTGTACTACTATGATCCTTTTTATTTTGAAATGATTTGATTTTATGTTTAACCCCTTTACAAGGATGCAATTATTAATTTGTTGAAAATCGCCTTGCTTTGAATCGAATTTATTTTTAACTTAAGACGCTTTCAGTTTATATGATTTAAATTTAAGCTGATTTAAAATATTTTTGAGATTACATGCATCTGGGTTACTTCATTTAGATACGTTCTACTAAATTTATATTAGGAGATAGTATAATCAATATTTTTTAAATTATTATTATATTACTACATATATATATATATATATATATATATATATACAATACGATATGAAACTTAACGCTTTCTGTATTTATTTTCTCTATAGAAATTTGTCTAGCTAACAGACATTGAGTCAATTTGAGGTTAGGATTGATTATATTTTTTGGTGTTTGTTTTTACAACAAAACGTCTTTTAAATAAAAGCTCTTAATGTAATGATTTGTTACTACGCAAAATGCTGGTTATTGGGAGAAACCTGAACAGGAAACCTGATACAGGAACCCTCCTAAGACGATCATACGCGGTTCTAGTTTATTTTGGTCATCTGAAGCGGTCGTCATATTAGAAAAGTGCGATGTTCTATATGCATGTTTGTTTTTATTTTGAGAAACATTGGTCACTTTCAGCGATAGGGATGTGGTTGCTACGAAGGATTGCATTGTCTTTATTAATTATAGCAATCCAGTATACAAAAATAATTGGTCTATATTTCCTGAGATAATTTTTCTTGGGGTTTTTTTGGGGGGAGGAGGAGAATTCATACGATACTACTGTAAATCTTAGAAATGTTTCACAAGAAGGGACTACAGATACGTAAGTGTAATTAGTAATTAAATTAGATTAGTAATAGGATTAGGTTAGCCTGATCACATATGTATACGCACGAAAAGGTTTCTTCTTCATGAGAGTATTTTGAATCCGCACTGATATTTACAATTGTATTCAGAAATTCAGATGAGCCTGATTGCATTTTAACATGTACAGCATAAAACTTTGGAGAATATTTTTATGTAAAAGAAATTGAAGACGTAAAAAATGCAATTTGTTAAAAGCAAAATCGGAGACTTTATAATCTGTTTCTCCCTGGATAATAATTTTAAATAAGTTCACTCAGCGTATTTAAATAAGTAATATTATGAAATAAGACTTCAGATTTATTGATGGGTATAATTTTATATAAATGTAACTGAGTACTGAAAAACCCACTTTGAGAAAAACATGGGAAACCACATAAATCCGTCTATCTTAAGGATTCTTGTTTCCTGGACGTCTTTGTAACCCTTTTTTTCGATTCTGAAAAATCTGATTTTAATATCACACGTCTTCTTCATATGACCTATTAGATTATGCGCATTTTTATTGCACTGCATTTATCTCATTTTCTCGAATTATTCTAACTTAATTAACTGACCCTCAAGGCAAGTCAAATATGGCATCAAAAATTGCAAATTTTAAAATTGAATATCCCGGTCAATTTTTGTCGTGCGGGAATTAAAGCTTCTCGAATTTTTATTTTTTCATATACTTCTTTTACTTCGTACAAGAAAGTAAAATTGGATTTTGCACATTATTTTAAGCCCATTATACGTATTATTTGCCCATATTAGTCCATAAAACTTTGAAATCAAAGAGGTTCACTTCACTTTTTAGAACTTTACTCTCCTTAGGCAGAGAATAAATATCATCTCTAAATAATTGACTGCATGGAAACTACTTACTGAAACTTAACTTGAAAGAATTTATATTATTTCACTTTAATCTCTATGGAGCTTTCTGGTGGCTACATGCCAAATCGACTACTTCATTAAAAATAACCTCATGTCCCTTACCCACTTTCACAAATCTTCTAATAAACTCAACAACGTTTCAGGAACATTAAACCGCAAGTGATTAGAATCTGGCGACAGGTCCCGATCTCCAAGTTATGACAACAAGAAGCGAAGATTGATGGCAGCCCTTAGGTTGTGTAGTTAAGAGATCCTTGCGACAAGTAAGTGCTCACGGCGGAGATCAAAGACGAGAACTCCTGACTCCTTCAAAATGCCTGTCAATAATGAATCACCTCCCTCCTGCCGTGCTGCGTAATTCGGAAAACTGAAAATGATAAACGGAATAGTTTCGTGGAAGTCGATAAGTACAGGATGGATTGAGAAAGATTGTTGGTCGCAGAGACTGTAATTAGTGTGGCTTCGACTCCGAAAATAACTTGATGTAATCAAGGAATCGGGAAGATAGTTGGCGATGTAAGATCAAAAGATATATTCGCAAGTGATTTAAATTATCGCGTAGTTATTACAATTCACGAAAGATATTTTTCCTGAGCGTAGCTGTCTTTAATCTTGTAAAAATTATCTTTAATACATATTTCAAAAAATTGATTGACCCTACTTAAGGAATAAAGACTTTGAAAACTTCTTGAACGTAAAAAGAGGGAAACGATTATAAAACGAAAACAGTCTATGATTTCCCTAGAAGTGCTTTTACTACTTCTTCTGCTGGCGTCAATAACTCCAAATCAGATTCTTGTTGTAATTTGAATTAATTATCGCTTGTTTCCATTAAGTTCTTTCGTCGTGAATTATAGTGCCATTTTGCCAGCTGTTAGGTAGAGCCGCTGACATCATTACTTTCTGAAATACCCTTTTATTTTTGCGCAAACGGATTATTGTAACGAAGCTTTAAGCATAATAATTCGAAAGCGTTTACTTAGCAATTTTTACCGTAAACCGATGTATAAATAACGTAAATAATATATACATATGTGTTTATAGGTGAAGTTTAAGGGATCTGGGGCCAATCGCAAAAGTTCTCTTGTGCTCCATCTTTAAAAGTTTTTCTAAAAATTATATTGATGGAAAATCTTTAAAAAATCTTAGAATCGAATATGTATAATTAAAATTCAAATTCGTTTACTTATAGAGTTTGATTTTCTTTGCTAGCATAAACTAGATTCAAATACCTAATACACATAGCAAATTATCGCTGTGTCTGAAATTAACTACCAAGCCCGAGAAGGTTTTAAAATAAACTTTTTATTTAAACACAAACTTGAACATAAACGCGCTTCTCATGCTTACAGAATCACCCACCACTTGTAGCGATGCAATTCAATGTAACAGTCAAGATCGAAATTTAAAATGTAGACTAGTAGTCAAAGACTACACAATTCACTTTAAATCTAAGTTGGCTCAGAACTTCCCACCGATGTAACAATTTAAATGACGGCAACTATAGTGCAAAGCCGAATAATTACAGTCTTATCAGAACAGGCAAAATTAAGTAACACAGCCTCGAGAGGCAGAAACACGCTCTATTCGACAACCCCAAAACATCAGCTTAAACACTCTGTAACTCATTTACATTTATGACGAGGGAACGGAGAGAAAAAGATATAGTAAAAGCTGAAATTTTTAATAATTGGTTAATGCAAAATAATAGTAAATCTATAAGGTATTTCTCCGGCCTCCTTAGCATGCCTTCGTGGTGTAGTGGTCAGCACGCTCTTCCGTCTATTCGACAGGTCCGTGGTTCGAGTCCCGGCGAGGGCTTTGCTCATTTTCCATGTTTCCTGCTTTTAAATAACTTAATGTCTCTATAGTGGCGCCCGAAATAAAAGAGGTGGTGGATGATAATTCTCCACCACGATTTGGCGATTGAGTCCCCTAAAACCCAGTCGGGTATTTCTCCCGCCTTCTTAGCATGCCTTCGTGGTGTGGTGATCAGCGTATTCGAGAGGTCAGTGGCTCGAGTCCCGGCGAGGGCGTTGCTCATTTTTCATGTCCTCTGCTTCTAAATAACCTAAAGTCTCTACAACTCTACATCTTTTCCTATTTCAATTTAAGTAATCACAACGAAAGTCTTAAAAGATCTTGCTAAGATTTTAAATTCTAACCCTTACCATGAGCCAACTTTTACAAACATGAAATTACAAGCTCAAATTAAATTTTAATTTTGCAGAAGATTTACATCACTGGACAATGAATTCACGACATCACAGTTTTACCACAGTGTTTGATCTCATTCCTGGTATCTGAAATGAAAATTACTTTAGCAAACAACTCCTAAACATTTCATATATTTCATTTGCGAATTCAACTTGATCAAAGTTGTTTATACACTTTGCAGTTTTTCTACAGTAAATTCCTCACCCCTGCTCTCTAGCATTTGTACTATGAATAAGAACGTGTAAACTAGTACAAGGTATTGCAGCAGTACCACCTGACCGAAATTCCACATGTTAAACACTTAGACTCACCAGACCTCAATGAACACCTTAATTTCAGGACTGTACTTAATGTACTAAGCTTACATTTTTTTTAAACTTTAGTCTTGGCTGGACTGTCTAATTTTTAACTACTTACATTGACTAAACTAGCTTTAAATAATCTTATTACCAGTTGCTAACCTATACTTAAATATCTCAGACACATGTCATCAATTTAACGTTTACAAAATATTTAACAGAATACTTTTAGTTTACATAATAGTTCGCGCCCACCAGCGGCCGAGCGGTAAAGTCGCTGAACACTGGTAGTTCGGTCCGAGGTTCGAATCCCGCGAACGGGCATGGCTGCATGGGTGTGTTCGTGGTTTTCCCAATGTGTAACGTATATACGAGCCAGTTTCCCTTAGAAAGTCCTCCACGAAAGGCATCCCTCCCCTTAGGCAGATAGCCCTCGAGGCTTTGCCGTAATTAAATAACGTAACCATAATAGTTCGCAAGCATAGTTCAAGAAACATTCAAAACTTTACTCAGTTTGCATTTTACATCACAAGGTACAGAAGTTTCTTAACTTTATCCTATAAATACGCCAAATGTTTCTCAAAACAATCTCTTGTACTAAAGACAGACTACCATATTTGTACTAAAAATCCTTCAAATAAATACATAATTAAATTAAAAACTACTTGTTCCAAAACTAAAATGTCCTCCCTAGAGGCAAAACTCTACAAGAGCTCATCCCAGGATAGGTAAACCGTAGTAAGGTGAACGTGTAAGCTTGCCCATGGTTGTTGCTCTGCTTCTGTGTGGACTGGCATTTTGAGATGTGGCTTTTTCCCGTATCCTCTTGGACTTCTCCGCTTGGGGAAATTCTGTAGTGGCCGGTCACCTCCTCGCTCTTGGATTCGTGGTTGGAAACCTCCTTTGATTTTCTGACGACTTCTGCGGCTGAACTGGCTGTTGCTGTGCGATAGGAAACCTCTTTTAGTTCTTTTGAAACTTCTGCTGCGGTAGCTTGTCCTCCACGGAGCTCTTGCCGCGCGAACTCTTCCTTGGGTAACTGTACTTCTTCCGTCGCTGCAAATCTCTCTCGGCACTTCATTCCTCGTTCACTGACTTTCAAATCGGCGTTGTTGATCACTCAGTTGATCGCTGCATCCTCTGGAAACTTTGCACCTTTTTCCTCCTTATGGAAAATTTTTTTTCATCCTTCCATCCCTATTGATCAATGAATTTGCTTCCTTTTGACTCATAGCACTTTGATCTTTTTTTGCTGCGTTCACCATTTCCGAACTTTCCTTTTCCTTTGCGGACCTTTCATTCCCGAAGTGGATGGTAATTGCACCGTATTTCCAGATGGCTCTCAGTTGTTTATATTATGTGGTTCCTGCAAAACATGTCCACGTCAGTGCACTCCTGGTCTACGTTGGCTTTTGAAGTTTCACTATCTCATGACTTTGAATAAACTACAGTTTCCCTTATTCTTTCAGTCCCAAAGAGGCTTTCAAACTTAGGATAAAATTTTCTCACTTTACCTTCTGGGATGCATGAAAAAGAAGATTGGGAGCACAATGGGATAAATGAGTGAACTTCTTCTGACGAACAGATCTTGTGACGCACTCATCATGGATGCGTGAGCATCGTGAATAAAATGTAATGAAGTAAAATTATTACTTTCACTGTCATGGTCTCCACACATATTTCAGTTGACTTCTAAGGCAAAGATGTACGCACAATGTTCTTCCCCTCTTGCGGATTACCGACGAATTTGATCATCATTCCTGACGAATGCTTAAGAAGCAAGTGTCAGGCAATCTAAAAAAAATAGGATTAAGTAAAGTTTAGATATATATATTCAGGTTTCGATGTATATAATATATGTATATGGAAGTAAAAAATATTATAAATGATATGCAAATAATAATTATAATTTAAATTAGCAATAGCCCTTTAGTTCTGCATTTTAATTTGAGTAATTTCCCTCTCTATTGTAAAAATAATAATAACTTTTTCTGTAAATCCTATTATATGACTTTTACATAACGATAATGACGCAACTAACTCAGAGATCAAAATTTCGAGAAGGAAATATTTCTCTCAATAAGTTTCCGTATTGTATAACTAAGCACCTTGCTTCCGTGTTTGTTATCGCTAAGGTGCTGCCACGCTGCTTCTCTTCTTACCGCAAAGCTATCAAACATGTAAAATGTTTGAAATAGTCACGATTAGAGTGCCAAGTGAATTGTGGACAAAAATATCCATTGAAATAAAAATGAATATTTAATGTGCCTCAGCTGCCAAATTTTCTGTTCATTATGGATCAACGTCTTCAACATATACGCCATCAATATTTTTACAGCATTACATTTAAGTCTACAACATTAAATATAAATATGCATATTTCAATTGGTTAACTGTAATTAATATTTGTGCTGCAATAATTCATAAACTTTTTTTAACTTGTCTATGAGACGACCTTTAAATTTCAGTATCAATTATTTGCTAAAAATGCTTGCGCGGTCAAGGTCCTAAATTTTTATCCTTCCCGCTTTGAAAATCTAATAGTCTCTTCGCAGTAACAATGCAGTTTTTGAAATGATCCTGATTTGCTACCAAAAGTGGCATAAATACAGTATTATTAACAAAGACAGAAAAATGGCATGTTGTAAGATCCAGTCCCCCCCCCGGGGAAAGCGATTTGGAAATACGATTTGTATGCGATTGAAATGCGATTTTATCGTGCGATTCTGATATTATTTTGAATTTTATTTATTCAGTTTCTAATTTGTGCTTTCCCAGTGCTCGGGTACCTTGGTGAGATCGGGGGGCTCCCTCTCCAGGGAGGGTCGAAAGCCTGAGCAAAAAGTGCCTACTATTTACTGACTTGGTGTGAACCCCAGGGTACCAGGTCGGTCTACAGACCTAGTGTACAACGCTTACTTTAAGAGACTAAATAACAGTATATTGCTCAAAAATGAGCTCTAAGGACATTCAAAAAGGAGGGACAGGCATACATTGCCAACTTAGAGACAATTCTAACAAACAAAGCCTCTGGCGTAAATAAATTAGTAGCAGCTGACATTCGACATCAATTTCAATTGATGTTTAATCTCCTAACAGAAGAGTGTGTCGAGATGGCACACTTGGAAGGACAAATCCACCAACAAACTACAGCTACTAAAGACTCTTACGCGGACGTACTTAAGCGTCCAGCTAGAGATAGATCAAAAACACGGAGACGACCTGAAAAACAACATGTCACTATTCTATACCCCGCGAACGAAGGGGATAAACCCGATAACATTAGGAAGAAACTTCTAAAAACTATTGATCCAACAAAGCTCCATATCGGAGTTAAAAGATTAAAAAATGAGGCAAAAGGCGGTCTCTTAATCGAGACCAACAAGGCGGAAGACTTGGAAACTTTAGAAAACGAGATCAATACTTTACCAGAACTTAAAAAGGACTTACAAATTGTTCGTCCTACACGAAGGCTTCCCAAAATCATAGTGTATGATGTTCCTAAAGATCTGACTAAAGAAGAGTTCAAGGAGGCAATATTAGCTCAAAACGAAGGCATCGATAGTGATAGCTTCATGGTCAAGTTCTCTATTAAACACAAAAATGGAAATCATTGGATTTGTGAAACCTCACCAGAGGTGTTCAAACATCTAACAAAACTACGTAAATTGTGTATCAACTGGGAAAGATTTAATCTAAGAGAATACCTAAGACCAACCCAGTGCTTTAAATGCTGTCAATATCGACACATTTCTAAACAATGCCAAACGGAGGAGGCATGCGGACATTGTGGAGAAGTGGGGCATTCCCACAAAAACTGTGAAAGTAATTACCAAAGATGCATTAATTGTGCAGAAAGAAATGCGAATAGCGACAAGCAATTTAATGAGCAGCATTCTAGTTTTTCAAACGATTGTCCTAGCCGATTGCTAGAGATTGAAGATCTTCGAAAGAAAATTAATTATGGCTAGTGATCCTGTACAAAATATTAAAGCGTTGCAGATCAACCTTGCGAGGTCACACGTAGCAACAGCACAACTTAAGTCTTGTATCTTTGAATATGATCTTATTTTTGTTCAGGAACCGTATTGCATAAATGACAAGCCGGTCGGTTTTCCGACTCAAACTAAAGTCATCTATTCTATAAATGAACATCCCAAAACGGCAACAGTAGTGGTTAATCCACGTATTACGGTTCTAAACACCTATGCATCTTCAACCTTAATTATCATTACTCTGAAGATTGAACAAAGGACAATGATTATTTTTAACTGTTATAGTCAGCCTATTACGGACTTAAAAGACTTAATAACTTTACTCAACTTAGAGGAACGCAATTTCGATGATCGTCATGATCTCCTAATTCTTGGCGACTTAAATGCGAAGAGCGAGCTCTGGGGCTCCCCATTTGAAGATCCCAGAAGACGCACACTCAGAGAATTCTTGACAACCCATAGACTTGTCATTGAAAATGATCCGGACGGTCCCCCTACCTACAACTGTTCAAGGGAAAAAGCTGGATTGATATTACTGCCTCTAGATCAGTCTCTTCCACGCCCTTTATCCACAATTGGAAAGTTTTGGACAGTATCACTTTAAGTGATCACTATTACATATATTTTGAAATTATCTTTCAAAATTATAGTCATAATCCAAGGGTTACAGCCGAAAACATCGCGGACGAAAACATCGCAGAGAAACCAACGCAGGGCGAAAACATCGCAGAGAAACCAACGCAGGGCGAAAACATCGTGGGAGAAAACATCGCAAAGAGAAAACATCGCAGTTCTAAAACATCGAGGTACAAAACACCGTCGTCGAAAATAAAGCGGTTCAAAAACTTCGCAGTTTAAAAACATCGTCGTTGAAAATATCGTGGTAAAAAATAAAGTATCTACAAATTATTGCATGACGATAACATCGCAGACATGCTTTTTTCAGGCTTTAATAACTGTAAATGGATATATCCATAATGATTTGTGAGCGCAAGATGGAAAGAAGGATAATCTTTACTTTCACATTTTTTTATTAACTAATGAATTTTTGCTGAAAAGGTAAGAAGGAAACTTAAGCATAGAAAATTAAATGCAACTTAGAAATTAAATGCAATAGAACTTAGAAATTAAATGCAACATAGAAAATTAAATGCAAAATATATTTTTTATGAAAAATTGCAAGTAAAAACTTTATAAAAAATGATTTATTAATGGTCTTTGTTAGTTAACTATGTCGGTTTAAAATTCTATTAAGTGCTATAAGTTGCATTAATTTTCTATCCTTAAGTTTCCTTCTTATTTTCTCAGCAAAAATTTATTAGTTAATATAAAATACGAAAGACAAATTATCCTTCTTTCCATCTTACGCTCACAAATTATTATGGGAATATCTATTTACAGTTATTAAAGCCTGAAAACAGCATGTCTGCAATGTTATCGTCATGCGATGATCTGTAGATACTTTATTTTTTACCACGATATTTTCGACGACGCTGTTTTTAAACTGCGAAGGTTTTGAACCGCTTTATTTTCGACGACGATGTTTTGTATCACGATGTTTTAGAACTGCGATGTTTTCTCTTTGCGATGTTTTCCCCACGATGTTTTGTAGCACGACGTTTTCGCCTTGCGTTGTTTTCTCCGCGACGTTTTCGTCAGCGATGTTTTTGCCGCGATGTTATCGGCGGACACCAATCCAAGAGTTAAATATAAATTAACACAAATGGATTGGCTTTTACTCAAGGAAAAATTTGGACACTTTTTTGGTTCTATGGAACCTCAATTACTTAAAGATATAGTTGATCTTAATCAACTTATCCTCAATTGGACACAGAAAATACAAGAATACTGTGACTTGGCAATCCAAGCCAAAGGAAAACACGTCCAAACTCAACATAAAGGAGTTCCCTGGTGGACTCCAGAACTCTCAATATTACGAAAACGAGTTCTCGCTTTACGAAAGCGATACCAAAAATGCACTCATGATGACGAGCTGAGGGCTCACTACAAACAAGCTTACAAAAAAGATCTCGCTCTTTATAAAAGAAAGCTCATGCAAGCCAAAAGAACGACTTGGAGGAGATATCTGGAGCGACTAAGTCCCAGTACTCCCTTTGGGGTACATTATAATATAGCTAAAGGGAACATGCAATCCCCTCTTCAATTAAAAGCGTTACTCAAACCCGATCAGACAGACTAAGACTTCAACAATAGAAGAAACTATCCATTTATTAATGGATTATCACTTTCCTAAAGATTCAATAAACGAAGACACGGAGTTTCATAAACAAATCCGCGATAACCTGAAGAATCAATATAATTCTATGAACGACGTACCTTTCACGGTACAAGAAGTGGAGCACGCTATCAAATCCCTAAATCCAGGTAAAGCACCTGGAATGGATAATATACCGAAAGAAATTATAGCTGAAGTTTTCTACGCCAATCCAAAGTTACAAGTAATGCTGCTCAATGAACTCTTCCGTTGTGGTATAGTATTTCCGATTGCTGGAAGACAGCGAAGTTAGTTTTGTTTTCAAAAGAAGGCGAGCTTCCTGATGCTTATCGCCTCATCTGCCTGCTCAATGCTTGGAGCAAAAATTATGATAAATTAATAACTAATAGATTGACATACTTTTTAGTCTCTAATACCAAATTAAGTGAACAGCAATATGAATTTACAGCGGGAAATGCTCCGCGGATGCTATTAAGGACATTGTTTCTCAAATAGAAACAAACCGACGAAACTATAACTATACGAATGTTATATCATTAGATATTAAAAGCGCATTCAACAATATCTGGTGGCCATTCCTATTACAGGAACTACGCAACTTGGGTTGCCCTCTCAATATCTACAAAGTAATTGAAAGCTTATTGGACAACAGATATATTATTTACGAAATAAATAATGTTCAATATTCGTTAAGGCAAGAAAAAGGTTGCGTCCAGGGTTCCAACTCTGGACCTCTATTTTGGAATATAGTAATGGACACTGCATTAAGACTAGATTTTGGAGATGGAATTCACATTCAAGCCTATGCGGATGATGTCCTCATTCTAGTAACTGGATCCACGCACATGCAAATTTAAACTAAAGCTAAGTTGCCGCTACAGAAATTATCAGAATGGGCACTCCAGTGTAAACTTCAATTTTCGCCCGAAAAGTCAAAGTCCATGTTTATAGCAATCAAAAAACGCGGTGCAGCCTATTCAGCACCGACAATAAAGATGAATGATTACACAATAAAGAGACAAAATTCTATTCAATATCTTGGAATAGTTATAGATGAATGTCTTACTTGGCTTCCACATTTAGACTATATCAAATCCAAAGTCTGCAAAATAATGAATAATCCGTTGAGATTACCTGGACTGCCCAAACCCGTTCTGAAAGAACTCTATAAACGAGCAATAGAACGTACCATAGTATATGCGTGTCCAGCATGGTGGTTTCCACCCACGGTAAAAATGAGAAATAAAACAAACTCTATTCAACGCATTGCCATTCTAGCAATGACAAAATGTTATAAGACTGCTTCCACTGCAGCTCTTCAAGTGATAGCTGGAATTCTTCCACTCGACCTTAAACTGGATATGGAAAGCATTATCCAACGAACAAAACAAGGATGGACTGACTTCAACTTAGAGTTTTCAAGGGAGCAAATAGAATTCCCAGTCAATAAATGGCATTCTCACCCTGCTCATATCCAAGTCTTCGGTTGGGATAAGCCTCCCACTAATCAAGGATTAGAAATTTACACAGATGGATCAAAGAATGAAGATGGTACTGGAGCGGGCTTTTGCTCCTTTAGGAATGGCGATTGCCAAGAACAGTTCATGTTTCAATTAGATACGACTTGCACAGTGTACCAAGCCGTAACTCAGGCCCTAAAATCGGGATTGTTATGGTTAAAATCACACTACGGACCTGCGCATATATACTCGGATAGTCAGGCCGTTTTAAAATCTATAAACAAGTATGATATTTGTAATCAGAATATTATTGCAATAAATAAATTACTAGCATATACAAAAGCAAAACTTCATTGGATTCGAGGACACCAAGGCTCTATCGGCGATGAAAAGGCTGATGAATTAGCCAAACAAGGGATATACTCGAACACGCACCTAGAATGCAAGATTCCCATGAGCTACATCATTAAGATGACCAAGATTAAAGTTTCCAATATATGGCAAAGAAACTGGAATAATGAGGAAACCGGACGTCATACTTTCATGCTCTTACCAAACGTATCGGAAAAACGCCACCTAAGTGATTTCTTCCTAAATCAAATTATTACGAATCACGGAGCCTTTCCGATTTATATAAACAGATTCAACCTCAAAGATACGACATGCAAGTGTCAATGTGGACAAGAATCTGCAGACGCACTCCATATGATAACTGAATGCCCCAGTGTATCTACAAAACGACGAGAAATCTTCAATCAAGTTGTGACTTTAGAAACTTTAAAACGATTAATAAAGAACGATAAGGGACGTTCTTTGTTGGCAAACTTTATGGAATATATTTATCATAATGAATCTGAATTGTACTTATAAATTGTATCTTCCTATGAATTTTCTCTGTACTTATATTTATTGTATCTACTATACCAATTATGTTTTTGTAACGATCAATTATTGCTTATATTCGATTGTACTTAATAATATTATTATTGTTCAAATTCATATCCCATTGTATTCTTATTAAATATACTGTAATGTAATTTTTAATAAAAACGTTGGCGAGGCCAACACATCTCCTAGTCAGAAGACCTCAAAATTCATACTAGGTTTTTCTAAATTTAATTTATTGGCATTATTAATTCTTTGAGCTTTTGCTTTAAAATTGAAAATTTTCTTAGCCTATGGCTCTGGTGATACCTCTGCTTAAGAGGTGCGGACCAGATAATCCACTTTCATGTTGTAAGATCCAGTGATATAATGGATTAACCGCGGAATAAGTAGTCAACGTGTGCATTGTAGGAGATCCAGCATTGGAGAAAACGACAAATTTATTTCAGTTGTCAGTACCGTTTGAGAATGCTTTCATAAGGTGAGATGCATTTCATAATGTTAACGAAACTGATACTTGTGAAGTTCATTCTGATCAACAGGTTTCTATTTGTATTAAAATCTGTTTTACATTCCTGTTATTTCAGCTATTTCACCAGAATGTCCTATATAATAATATTGCTATTGTAACAGCCCTATGGGATGCATTTAAATTCTTTTTTTAATATTTAAGAAAATTAAGAAATTTCAGTTAAGAGTAAGAACCTAAGTTAAGGAAACCTAGCGAAGCAGCTGACCTTTAGGAGACTTTTCTGTTTAACTCCTTCGTGAGAGGTATTTCCTTCCATTGCAACGTTTTCGAACATGAGACGATCTATCAGTGTTCTGTTATCGAAGCATTCGATCAGTAGTGCCTCAATCTATAAATAATTAATATATTCTTTATCATTTTCTCTAAAAGATATAACAACCATACTAGATGAAAAAAAAACGAAATTTTAATACAATTATTTTTATCAAGAATTCTGTCATCACCGAATCCATTGCATCTGTGAATTGTAATTAGAACGTATAGTAATCTGTACGAACAAAATTAATTTTTTTATAATCACAGGAAAGGAAGAAATTCATAAGGAAAGTGATTCTGTATTAAATATTTAATATATGCTATTAGAAACATCTTTTTTTTTTCAATTACAATTATGCATTTTAATGCATTTAATTTTATAACTATTAATTTATAAAATTAAATAAACATCTAAACTATTAATAAATGCGTTTATTGCTATTAAATGGCTCAATCGGATAAGCAATTACAACTTAAATCTAAAGTTAAATTAAAATTTTACGTTATCCTGAATGGCAATACTTTGAAACATAGTTAAAGGTTCTTGGAAGATAAAACCCTTAAGTTTCGTACAAAGGTAAACTCTTGCTTCTGCGAAAAGATAATATATAAATTGCTAGGCTTGTGTAACGTAACGTAACGTGACAACCCGAAAATTTTAGAAAGACATTGCTAAGGAAATTTCTAACGTCAATATAAAATACAAACTGAGCCTACTTCATACGATACTTACCATCTCCAATCACAGAAAAGATTACATCGATTTTTTTTCCTTCCAGGATAATCTAATTGTTACATTAAGACTTGTCGGTTACGATTTTCAACCCTCTTCACAGACAGTCCTTCGTCTCTGCACCAATCACAGCCGGCCATCGAAAAGCAGTGGAAGATGGATCCAGAGGAAACTGTAAGCAACAACAATCAAGATTTACGTTGCCTCCTGGAGTGGAAGTCAGTCCGTAGAAAGAGACACCAACGCAGCTGTGAATTATCGTTGCAGCTATCCAGAGGAGAAGCGAAAATTCGTCTCCTAGCCAATTCTTGTCATTGATAAGAAAAAAGACACTTTATTGTCAGACGAGCATAGGTCTGGTTTTCATCTTCAGAAAGACAGTCTTTCGATCACAGAATTATTCTTTTTTCTCTCACTCTATTCTTCCTATCGCACTAAATTTTATTTGTATATATTTGCTTAGAAAGCAGTTGACAACTGCCTTTAAAAATTAATATCATTAACACATGGAAAGATTACTTAATTTAAGGAGACATCTCTACAATAGCGCCCCATTATTAAGGAGCTTCGTTCCGACTCATCCTCTATTCAAATTCATACCAATTTGTTCGTAGCTTTCCCCAGTCGATCCGCTCTTTCTCATTGAGTCCTCTTTTTAATAAGTCACTTTCTGACGCAGCAAAAACCCACTTTCATGCTTTACTGATTTAGCTTTCGCTTTCTAGTGTTTACTAATCATTTTCACTCAACAACTTATTTTACAAATTTCCTTTTAAATATAGATGATCTAACGCTGAATATTAGCGCTGGACGACCACATTTGATTTCAGCGAATTCAAGTCTCGATAACTATTTCAAATACTCTCTGTGAATGACCATTTGTTGCAAAACTTCTGCAGTAGTTGTCATTATATGTAGTTCTCAAGAATTATTCCTTCGTTAATCTTGATATTTTAAATTTTTTGAAAATAGTTTTCATTCCTTATTTTTTTTTTCATCAAAATATTTAACTCCTAATTGTGCTTGGAATTGGTATTAATATTTAATTTTTAATTGAATTCATGTGCTCAAAGTACAAGTGGTATATTTTTTAACCTTTGAAACGAAAATGTTTAAGTTATATATTTTTAACCCTTGGTGTTTTCATTTAGAAAATATATTCTCTTTGTTACGAATAAACACCAGAAAAATCTATAATTTATTATTAGTTGACGAAGCATTTATCTTCCATATCATAAAAATGAGAAGCTCATCTACATAACGATGCGAATAAATTGGAACAATACATGCTTTACAACAAAACTCTTTTTTTTATTATTTGTATATTAAATAAAGTTTCGAATGCCCTAACCAAGCAGCGTTTAATATGTCCCTAATACAGATAACACTTTGCAGGTTTTGATGTTCACAGCGGATGGTGTTTCACCCTGCAGTACTACAGTACACTAAACGTTTTCAGATATATTTATCAAAAATGATCGGCATTTAAGCATACGAGTATAGAAAAACTCGATTACCTGAAGGGACGACTATATTTTCTATGTCATGTCATAAAATTACTTTTAAATACCACATTTGATGCAAACAGTTCCAAATATTGTTTTACAGATAAGTTTGCTTTCTAATTTCTATTATAATCTTATCACAATTAATTAAAAATAGGATATTTCTTTTATCTCTCTCTCTTTCTCTTCTTTATTTAGAAATAAAAAAAAAATTTAATTGGTATTTTTTTATGTGCTTACTATTCTCAGTTCATGGAATTGGTACTCTGATAAAAGAGAAATTATTACCATTTATCATCTGAAGGAAATATTTGCTGCAAGCTTCATAGGCATGCGATCCACTGAAACAAATACACAGTTCCGTCTTGAATAATTCGGTGCAAATCTCTTTTCATGGCATTAACTTGCAATAAATAATATCATAATAATTTTTCCTTGCATTCGGCTTGGTAACTTTGAACCGCTCATTTTAAAAATTGTATGGCTTTGTATCTTAAGTTTCTGGCAGATTCATTCTAGGCCTATCGTGACCGCTGAGATTAATTATATTAGACATTAAACTTAAATATGCTGTTCCAAAATAGATGACAGTTTCTTTTTAATTGTAACATTTTTTTAGGATTTTTAGCACTTTATTGGTAAATTCTTTGAGATGTTCTAGACTACAATTTGATGCATTTATATTACAATGGTCTTTTTTCAAAAAGCATAGAATTCTTTGAAAATAACTATGCCATTTTTCTTTTGCAAGTCAGTTATGACTACATAAAGCAAATTTAAGTTCCACGATCACGTGAAAAGGAAAACAAAATCAGTCATAATGAAGCAAGTGATAATTACACTTCAAACACTGCGTCCTCGCAAAATATACTTAGTATTCGATGATTGGTAAAACGAGAGAAATAAGCTAGAAGCAGATAAAAATCCACAGATGAGGACATCGATAAAAAGTGGCCATTCGATATTTTATCAGTTGTCTTCGCCATCCATCAAAACGAAAAAGAAAAAAAATATAAGAGAAACTATTTCAAATCAAACTTCTCTTTTTATATTTCTTTTAACTCTTTTTTATTATTATCATGGCGGTTTAAAGTTACTGTCATTTTATGTAGCTTTTGGAAAGATTGGAACAGGTTTTTCGATTTTGATAATGAACTATAAAAGAGGTAAAAACTGTGAAATGACAAAACAGATGATCCGTTTGGTGCCATATTTGTCCCAGAAATGTTAAACTAGGTTCTTTAATGAATTCCGTTCGTTAACGTACAGCTAAACCATGATAATAACAAAAGTGATGTTCACTGTTAATTCAAAATTACAATTAAGTCGAAGGAAGTTGAAAATTAGCAGAATAAATCACATTATAAATAAGAGAAAACTGCTAATAACAATTTAACTTATTTTCAAGCAGTTTTGTAATAAGAATAATCTCATTTAATTACTTTGAATTAAATCGGTATTTGAAAACGAATAAAGCATAAACTGTAAATAACGGAAGAATAACGAAAAAAATGTTGCAGAGCGTGTGTGCAAGAGAATTTAAACAATGTCATTACATTCAAATTCTCGTAAAAAAGCAAAATTTCTCTAACAAAGTTAATCAGACACCATATACCAGGCATTGCCAAACTGAGGCTCTCGAGCTGGTTAAAGCTCTGTAAACCTTTAAGAGAAATCAGTAACTTTTGAGTGTTTTGTTTATTTAATACCTGCATACGGGTTTGCAATGGATTTAATACACACAGAACCGATGATAGCTTTATAATATTTATTTTTACCAGAAGAAACACTTTACAGTTCTGAAACTTGCCACAAAAGTACTCGTACAGCTCTTCTCAGTATCACAGAGAACTATCAAGAATTACGCTCTAAAATTACTAAAAACATTAAACACAACGCAATGCAAAGCGCATCTAAAAGGTAAAACTCTTCACGGATATCGCAATACTCCGAAGTCGCTCTAAACTAACAACGGAGAGAGATGCTTTCTCCGATCCTACATAGTTTTCAGAGAAATGTCTAGTACCTTCCCTTTCTCAAATTACTGGAAGTCAAATACGGTTTCAGTTACATTTAGGGATCAATTAGTTATACAGAAATAGCACCGAAATGTCGTCAAATTGTTCCCAAATTTGGCGACTGCTGCCAATTTCTCTCCAAATTTGGAGACAACACTAGTTTCCAAAACCGCAAAGAGATAGTCATTTACTTGATGTTAAATAGACTTTCCCTCTGTAATCTTATTTTTCGGGCAGATCTTCGTTTCTTTCGAGCCTTTTATGTTACGTTATACAAAAAATACTACAATTTAACATATAATTTCAATAATACAAATTATTTACATATGTACGAAATTCGTAACAATATTATTAAATAGTTTGCTAAGCATAAGGATTTTAAGGTGAATTTCTCCCACCCCCGAAAGTCACTTATTATTTAAAATCAATCAGTTTATACATATAAACAGAGTTTGCTGCTAGTTGCAGTCTTCTGCGCTGATTTTTAATAAATAACTCACACAACTAAGAAGTAAAATAAAATAAACACTGAGATAGGTATGGTATTTAAAGGGCTGACAAAACTTTAACAGTCTTTTTATACCATTTATTATCATCAGATCAGTTCAAAATTTCTTCTCGGTATAGAAAGTGTTAAAGTACATTTTTAGTGAAAAAATTGGAAAATCGTTTATTTAATCGATTTTGGAGCTTTTTATAAAGATATATAAAGATTTTTATAAAGATATATATTTTTATAAAGATATATGATATTTTATAAATCAGCTTTAAGTGTGACTCGCCTGCAACAAACAGTAATTTCATATTTGAAATATGTTTGGAGTTTGAAACAGAAATCGTGGAATGACACACATATTCATCAGTTAATAATTTAATATTTGAAATTAATTTATGTGTGTAATAATTAAATCCATTTCAAATTTTCGAACGTGCACTAATCGTTATGGTAGCAAATAAAATAATAAATAATTCGATGTATGTCAGTTACAAGAATCACGTTATTTCAGATGTGGCCATCCCGTAACAATTCAAAAACCAAACGCGAACATTATTTAGAAAATAATGCACTGAAATTTTTTATCGGCTGTTTTTAACTTCAATTTCTTCTTGCAGTTCATTTAGTCCACCTACTTCCGAATAATCGCTATTGAGTGGCTTGCTGTTCTTTGAAGGGACAGCATATTTTCAGTTTCCAGATGGTTGTTGCTCTAGTCCAAATTCGATGCGTATTATATTAATATTCCATATTTTGATGCATTATTAAACTGAAGTCAGACATTGAAAATCAATTATAAAATCAGTTATCAAATCGGTTATAAAATCAATAAAAAAATCTCAAAGGTTTCAGATTTTAAATTACGTCCAAAGGGGCGTTTTTTAACGTTTTGTGTGTTACCTTTATTTATTAAATATCATTTTCTTTGCAGTTAAACCATAAAATTCAGTTCAATAGCAATGTCGCAAAATAATTTTAAAATGAGCCTATCTTTAGAATTTCCGATACACAGTCCCGCGCGCTGGAGATAAAATGGTGTTCCTCCCGTACCAGTTTGCCATTGCTCGCTCTTAAACCCTTGAATTTGTTAATAAAAACTTCGTTAAAGTTTTACAAAATATGAAATATATAATAAAACAAATTCTAAATTTTGGCTACCAGATGCCCATATTCGAGTGGAAACTTACGTTATTCAAAACTGGATGGCTCTAGGTCACGCTGTTTTAACACAGTGCGAGAAATCTACATGCATTTATGCAAATTATTCATTATTTAATTTCTTTATGCATTTATTTATGCAAATTGTTCATTATTTAATTTCTTTAAATATAATACAGGGCTCTAATATTTGGTGGCAACAATTTGAAAAGTGATACAGCCTTTTAAAGTTTTCAACGCAAACTGCCAAAACGAAAATAATAGTCCTTCATGGCAAATTGCCCCTTTGGACAAATTATAAAATCAATTATAAAAATGAATTATAAAAGTAGTTAAAACTCAGCTATAATAATTATAAAATCAGTTATAAAATCAAATATAAAATTAGTTATAAAGTCAGTTATAAAATCAATTATATAATCAGGTAACTAGATATAAAATCAGTTTAAAATTCAGTTAAAAAACCAATTATAAAATCAATTATAAAATCAGTTACAAAATCAGTTACTGGCCAAGTTGAGCAGTAAATTATATTTACATATTAATAAATATCAGTAAGTGCATCATAATAGCTGTTGCATCACAGTTTCAGCATATAAGTGATTTCATAATCAAGGTCAGTCGCAAACGCAAAATACGTAATGCCTTATAACCACACAGGCGTGTATAGAGTAAGTCAGACCTGCTGCAACTAGTATAGTGGTAACGCGTTTCCAGTATAGCTCAGTTGTTTTGTTTCATCGCAATAAATGTCGCAAGAATAATACAATATTGTATTTTACTATTTTACTCGAATAAAGTTAGTAATTATTTGAACAATTATTTTGAGACATGATATTTTATTTGTATTTTAGGACAAAATATTTTTTACATACGGATAAATGGTGGAACTTAAGCGAAATTCTGATATGGACAACACATTACTTCCTTGTAAGGCTTACTAAATTATACATATTTTTTGCTACATTTCATTTAAGTTTATTCACTCGGATTTCATTAAAGATATATTTCTCATTCAATCAATTATATTCTCACTTCGCGGCAAGAAAACAATACGTAAACACTCAAAACATCTTCAGTAAAAACTGAAAAATACAGAAAAAACATGAAACACTGAATACAGTTAAGAAAACTTTCAAAAATTACAGTGAAAGTTTCCATGAGAGTATTTCAAAGAGTTTCCATGCAAAAAGTACCAATTCCGACAGCGGGAAAGAAGACCGATTTTTTGGTGCACAAAACTGAAAATTTACTTTTGCTCCCACTCGGCAAAAAGACACTGAAGTTTTTGCAGAAATTGAGTTATTTGACTATTCTACTGAGAGTTTCAAATGTAAACAAATGGCAGCTTCGTTAGGCATAGTACCACTTAAACAATTGTTGATAATTCTACATCTAATCCATGCAGATTAACTTAAGGCATAAAAACATTATCGAAACATAAGAACAACATTATTCAATTAATTTTAATAGAATTAAGTACAATTTAATAATTAATTCAATTTTAATACGACGTAAATTAAGCAAAATATGCATAATTTACCAACATATAAGCCTAAAAAACTGAACTCAACCAGCCGGGTAACAGAGTTGTTACATATAATTATATATCTATACCTCTGCCCTTGCCGATTGCAACCAAAAAAGGAGGTGCGCAACTACATGTTATGGCAGTTCCATATATAAAATTTCAACGTTCTGAGACTATTCGTTTTTGAGTTATATGAGATACGTACATACAGACATCACGAAAAAAAATCTCTTCTGAATCCATTTGAAATCCATTTAGAGTCCGTTTTGTAAAAAAAGAGCCTTTATTCTGTCCGTACTTATAGATATCACGGAAAGACATTGTAGAGACATTATTTTTTTTTAAACCAGGAGTCATGTAAAATGAGCGGGACTCGAAACACGGACCTCTCGAATACGCACCGAATGTGCTGGCCATTACAGCACGAAGGCAGGAGAAATATCTTACATACTCCCCCTTTTAAAGACCGACTGGGGATTAGGGTAACCAATCGCTAAATCCTGGTGGTGGAGAATCATCATCCACGAACGTTTTTAGTTCGGGCGCCACTGTAAGGTAAGTTAGAATTTTTCAATCTCAGGAAATTGAAGAAATGAACAATGCCCTCGCCGGGACTTGAACAACGGAACTTTGGAATACGCGCCGAGTGTGCTGGCCATTGCAGCACGAAGGCATGCTAAGAAGGCAAGAGAAATACTTCATAACATCATTCAAGTAGATTTTAGACAGGTCAATATGGATATCCTTTTTTTAAAACATAATACACGAAATGTTTCGCGATTGCAGTACTTCGTATAAATAAAAAAGCTAATAACAAAGATGGCAATGCTACAAATTTTCTTCAAGCAGGATCTAGTAATCAGAAAAAGGCACCTAAAATGCGAAAAAGAAATATGATGAGACATTTCTCCAATCTGGCTTAATTTTCAACAACTGCGTTGTTAATGATAATGCTTTTTGTTTAATTTAGAATAACATTTTCGATATGAAGAGTATGAAATCATCAAAATTAAAAACGCATCGTAAAACTAAGCATATTTCGTACGTCGAATAAATCTAAAGGGTATTTCAAACGACTATTAAAATCTTCAAATTAAAAAAAAAAAATCAATATCTTGACAAATTTATGATTCTTAACGAAAAATATTTATTATCTTATCTTCATACGAAGTTTCATATTTGATTGCTAAAATTAAAACGTCATACGCATTGAAAAGTTCTTCTTTTACTTGATACTATTAAAATGGTAGAAATATTTCAGGGAAGTAAATATGATGATGAAATTCGGGAAATTGCTTATTCAAACGACACTATCGCCAACAGCGTTTCTGAAATCAACAACAATCATTGTCAACAACTTGTTACTAGACCAACTTGTTAAAACCCAAAATTTCTAATTCACTTGGACGAAACCGACATTACTAAAATATCAGTTGTAAGTGTATTTCATATACATTGGTTAAAAAAACTTAGAAAACGAAAGGCTATTTTGTCGCCCTTTCGAAAAACATACATAATATATTTGACAAATATTTAAAACTGAAGGCTCAGAATGGGAAAATTGGAGTATGCACAGATGGGACAAAAGCGATGACAGGCGAAGATATTGGCTTTAAATAATTTGTAAAAGATGTTGGTAATGATCACGTAACTTTCGCATATTGATCTTCCCAGAGACTCTTGCAGGCGCAATAATTAGCAAAGGAATTGAACGATATGCTTCATGTACTATTAAAATTATAAACATTATTAAAAGCAGTGTTGATCTTCAAATCGATGTAAACTACTTCGAATACAAAGATTTATTAATACACATGGAAGTAAGATGGATGTCACGAGAGCAGCGTTTCAGATTTTTGTTATTAAAAGTGGAAATTACTATACTGTTGCATTTTACGGGTTCGTGGATTTGGAGTGATTGACAACACTTGTCGAAGAATCAAAACACAATTTATTAGACAGTATTATTCAGGACAGTTTCAAAACACGCTTACAAGCGTCGAAAAACATGCTAAAACAATCAGCAACACAGCCTTCAGACTATCAGGCTATAACGGTGAAGACAACTTCACGGCAAACTCTAAATACAGCTCCCGACTTGGTCGATCGCTCTCGGAGCTCAGCACACTCATACTCTTCATGACACATTTGATACACTGCTACTCCGCGTACAGGCAGGGTACGCGGAGTAGCTTTCTACCTGCTTTCGAGAACATTCTTGGGTAAACCGGTAAGAATTCGTTTTCGAACGTTCTCGCTCCGTCTATCGCATATCACCAGTTTTGTCGCCAAATATACCTAAATGAGCGAGTTTGCGCCAAATCTGGAAACCCTGCCGTGTTTTTATCATTTTCTGGCAACCCTAAACCCGCTTTTGAGGGAAAGCTATCCTACCGCAGCTGGGCATTTCGTAACAATATTTATGGCTATCAAAGCTATGTTATTTTTCAGAAATTTAACGATCTCACTTTGTCTAATCAAGAAAAAAGTAGCAGCTTATTTACTTTGAGTGATAAAATTGAAAGTCTTATTAACCATATCGGCATTAAAAGAATAGGGTAGCAAATCACTCATTCAAAATGTTTTAAATTATGGATAATATTGTAACTGAAAAGTGACGGTAAGGTCTCTCTCTTAGTTTAAAGAGACGCTGTTGTTTAATACGTAGGATTACCACCAGAAGTGTGAGGATGTTATAGATCAAATGAAACAAACAAATATTTTACACGTACTTATATAGACTTTATTTTATTGCATTTATTAATTCAAAATAACCCTATGTAAAATGGGTCCATGATATGAGAAATAAGATACATAATTTAAGATGTCTACAGTTATATTCCTAGTAAATGATAAATCTGTACATAAATTGCCAAGTTTACTTGGATAGTCACTTGGCGCCACACCTATATTAAAATAGTATTTCATAAGAATGATAATTTCATAAAACTAAATGCCTTTTCATGTCGTTTAACGTCTACATTGAAGTCTCTCATCATAATAATAGAAACTTCTGTATCTACAGTAAACTCTTCATCGATCAATAAAGGTAGTCTCGGAATATTTCATCAGTACGCTTATAATGTATTTCTGCCGCTTTTCTACCATGCCTTCGTAGTGTGGTGGTCTGCACGCTGGGCGCGTATTCCAGAAGTTCGCGTTTCGATTCCCGGCGAAGGCGTTGCTCATTTTTCATCTTGCGTGCCTCCAATTAACCTAATGTCTCTACATGCTAAGCAAGAACATTTTCAAATCTAATGAATATATAAGGATGCTAGAATAAATCTTGATTCTCCATTAACAATACCGATCATTATACCGAAAAGATTCTTGCTTAATGCATTGACGAAATATTCTGAGACTAGTTTATTGATCAATGAAGATAATACCGTTCAAATAGACACAAATATAGAGGCGTGGTTTAGGGCCGGCTGGGCTTTACCAGTTCTCCTTTGAAAACTCCTCTCATTTACATATTTTGAGTTGCAGAACAGTAGCGAAACAGGACAGATTTTTAAGAAAGATGATGATGTGTTAATTAAAAGATCTTGCTTTTCCTAAGAAACTATGTGAGAAAAACGCTAAGAAATCTGGAGGCTGACAGAAAATTTCAGCAATTTTTTTCTGAATCAGATTGGCCTTTTAACATGTCATCAGTGACTTCTGCTGTAGGTCGAGAAACTTTATCATTCTAGCAGTCTTAAGTTCTACGTTCACTTGACCTTCTTAATCGCAACTAGCTCCATATTAACCAGGAAAATCGTGAGTATGACGTCCAAGGTTATTTCAAAGTCATTGTTCATCCTAGGGCAGTTAATACACATAAGAAAGAAAAAACGCATAATGTACTCAACAGAAAAACACTGTGAACAATATACTACCTGTATTAATGCGAAGAATAAATTTATTTGGTTTTGGAAATAAAATAAACATTCAAAACAAAACCAAAGTGCTGAAAATAACAGATGAATAAACGTCAGAAAAATTTAAAACCTAAATTTATAAATGGCATTAAAGAACAATATATACAGGGTTATTTGAACGATGTCGCTGAGTTCAAATTTCACTAAAAAAGTCACACGCTTTTCGCTATACAATGTTTATGTAGTTTGTATTGCGCACAATTAAATCACGTACATTTGAGGATAAAAAATATCTCCCAAATGCTAAGACACCATTTGCTATCACCGTTAGTAGCCCTTGCATTGTTTTCCTTTTCGTGCTTCTTGTAGACAGTTTTGTTTTACCCTGATAGTAAGGCATAGTTATTTACCATTCTTCCGCAATAAATAACTTAGAATGCCTGCTAGGATAATCGGAGTTAAATTTGCATCTTGGCAGGTTGAACTGAAAAGGAGGAAGAAATGAAAATAAAACTTAATGAGAAATTAGTAAATGAAAATAAAAATCTTACAGATAACAAGCCCCTTTTTGCGTATTTCCACTTTCGATAAAAATACCGATCAGATTTTTCTCCAAATAGAACACCGATGACCAAACATGGTGGTCACAAGTTAGTCTTGCGTTTGAACGATTTTTAAAAGAGGTGATCATTTGGTCAACTTTCTTTTTCTCTCCCCCTCATGAGTTTGCGTCGTTTACAAGGTCGTTAAAGGAGAATATGATCAACGCGGAAACTGAAGTGAAGAGACACTTGATTGACGAATCCGAAAAGTGACGTTGAAACACAAGCCGCACAAAGTTTCCAACTTCTTTCTTTTTTTTTACCTCTTTTTGCTCCCATTTGCGTCGGATTTTTGTTGTTCCCCGATACAAAGGTATCAACTGTTCGCTAATCAATCTCTTTCGACAGAAGGCTTGAGGCTGAAAATTTATTTAAGAGCCTACTGCGCTAAATGAGTTTTCAAGTGAAGTGTGAAAAGTATGATGTCTACGGTATTTGTGGGAGCATACAAAAGCCCACACACACACAAAAACACTGTAATAACTACCCACGTGACTGATACCCACACCAACAAAAACACATAATGATAAAATCCCACAATGATAAAAGCACACATTAATATAAACAACTGTTTATAATGCAGCTAAGAATTTTCTAAGAGAAACTGTCTTTTATACTTATTACACATGGGAAAAATATGAAAATGCCCATGGTAGCTAACCAATTTGCTTGGAATCGAGCCCAGGACGGAACTACCAGCGTCCAGAAACTTTGCCTCTCGGCTGCTGATGGGCGGATTTTAGAGAAGTGTGAATAGCACGACAATGGTGTTTATAATGCAACTAACAAAAGAAAAGTGGTTTAGGATGGGCATTAGATAAGTGTGTATTTCCGTCTTATAACGCCACTGGTTACATAATGATTTTGGATATTTCCTAATATCAGTGGTCATAAACTGGCTTCCCACGAACCACATGCGGAGCCCGAAACCATTATATACGAATATATTTCAATTATTTATGCATTATGAATACGGTGTTAAACGTTTTAAAGACATGGAGATATAGACTGCGCTTATGTGTGAAATAAGGTTATAAAGAAAAATGAATGTAATAAATAGTTTGTGCTTTGTCACTGCATGCTTGTGTGTGAGGCTATTGTGACTGTACTTTAGCATTTCATGTTGTTTTAAGCGGCTAAGTTTCATAAAGGGGATTCGTAACTCAAAAAATAAAAAAGCACAAGGGAAAAAATGTACGAAATAATAAAATTATAAAAATTAATCTCCTTTTACTGAAACTTCCAATTCAGAACACATTAAGGGAAAAATGAATTAAAGCTTCATAAATGTCGATTAATATGTTTCGAAAACGTGTTTCATTCTCCTGGTTCATTTGAGATCAAAAACAAAAAATAAATCAAATAAATTTTCATTATAGATATTAAAATTCGTATAAAACCGAAAAAGAATCAATTAAATTTTCATTAAAGACATTAAAATTCAGATGAAACCGAAAAATCGAATCTCAAATGTACCAGAATTTTACGTTAGTTATTTCGCATAATATTTCTTTTTAAACTAATTTAATTACATGAATATCGTACTATGTATTAGATTTCTTTCTAATTTATTTTACTTTTTGTAAATCATATGAAATAGTATATTCCATTTTAACCGATTTTATTACTCGTATGTCATGTCATACATCATTTATATTTCTATTCTAGCATTAAATAAAGGCCAAAAATGGGGTACTGCTCTATATAGCTCCTCGTAGTAGCCCTGAGAAATTATTTTTGAAGGTACATGTTGCTTGTCGGCTAATAAGTATCAAATAATTATCAGCTAAATGGTTGACGGCTAAATGTTATGGACTCCTCAGCATGACAATGTTTGTCATCAAAAAGGGTGCGCAAGTTACGGAACAGAGCTTAAAATTCCTTCTAAATTGCGCTTATGCTCGGTCATTCACTTATTTCTAGTAAATTGCCCGGATGAATTTACTTCATAAGCCCAAACACAGCCATTATATAAAAAACATTGACGATGATAAAAAAAAATGCCTTGCAGGGTCATAATGGTTCCAATTATACCATGAATCTTTTACATCCATTTTTCATAAGATTTGATTTTTTGTGTAAGTCTACGATTGGTTTATTCCTACCGAATCTGAAAGTGTACCTAATTGTGAAATTTGACATTGTTTTTGCCTCGAATAACTAACTATCTGTAGCCCCCTACCAATTGCATATCCTCCCACTCCAAGGAAAGAATATTATATAACCGGGAATATAAACTCTACTCATCCTTACACCCATTTATATCTCAGCGGGGAGGAATCGGTGTGCACAGTAAAGCACAGCACCAGATTGCTTCCATCATTTTCAACGGTCTCGGCGGGTGGCCACGGCTACAAGCGTTGGAAAAAAACAGGCTGTAAATTTGATTCAGGGAGGATTTGCCAGATTAAACTTTCATTTTTTCCGACCCTCTTTCTCCTCCCATGGCTGCTTGATGGTAAGGTACCTCCCAGTAAGTCGTGTCAAGTGGAATTTGCGAGATCCTGATAGCTGGAGGTTTATTGTTTCCCGAAGAAAGAAAGAAATGGAAGTGTTGAGCAATTAATATGGCGAGGATGTCTTGAATCTTTGTGAAGAGAATTAGCTTCTAAGTTAATGTGGGCAAGGAACATAACTTGTCATGCGCCCTGCTAGAGGCAAGATATATGGATCAAAAACCGGCACCTTATAAATTTGTCTTATCGAATTCTTAATGATATACTTCAGGTTGCTGTCACTTATTTTGCCTCTTGGTCCTCTGCGTATTTTACGCTGTTTTACTCTAACATCATTTCAGAATCTTCAAGCAAATATGACTTAAACTGTTTTGCTTGAGGGATATTATTACTCTTACCCTCAGTCGGTCATTTAATATCTTCAGTCGTCCAATGAGCTAAACTGTTGGCGTATGCTATAACTTGCCAACTATTATCTCGATGGAGTTTGGCTGTATATCTTTAAAAGCAGTACTGCAGGTGTTTCTTCCATGCCAGAAAGTTGGCGTTAATGAAGAAATTTCTCTCTCAACTTCTATTTTAACCAAGGAAGGGATTGGATTGAATCTGAAATGCCGGTAAAGAACAGAGGGCATATCTTTATAGAAGACGTTCTACGGGAAGCAGGGTCGTATTCGCTTTGCCCATAAGAACATTAGATAAGCCAACCTTGATTTTAACAAAGATTCATGTATAAGTGTTCAGGCGTGCTATCCGCTCTGCCACTGGTGGGCAAACAAGGGAAAGCATATTCGAATTCTTGAATCTCAAAAATCTTGAAAGGATTCCAGATTCGAAAACGAAGTATTAGAAACACCACATTTGAATCTTTAAACTCCATAGATCTTAAGAAAATTTTGAGATCTAGATTTTTTTCGTCTTTCGAATTTTTTATTCGGAACTTCAAAATTTCCTTAACGTTTTAATTCAAAATTTTGGATTGGTTAATTTTATCGATGCCAGTTATAATCGTTCGTTAAAAATGGATTTTCCATTTTTGGCAAAAATTGAAAACAGTTAATTACATAAGAGTTAATTACATAAGAATTTATATAAGACAAAATAAAATTAAGTTTTAATTTTATCTTAATTACTGGAATAGAATTAAGTATTCCAAGTATAATATTTGTCTAAGCTAACAATTTAAATAATCCTTAATCCTTCCCTCTCGCTTTAATTTAGAATACACCTGTAAAAAATGATCTTTTTGATAAATACACAAAAGATTTTGTCCAAATTTTGTTGAATAATGAGCCTTAAATATCAAAACATTTTAAGTATATATTTTTTTATGAAATTTGCTTCGATCTTCTTAATAAATAACATTTTTAGAAACTGTATTTTTAAATCTATTTTAAATTTATCACAGATTTTAAATTTTGCTAAGAGATTTTAATATTAAGTAAAAATGCTTTTCTCTTTTTTTTTTCATATTATTAGTTTTATATAAAAGATTAGAAAGATTTAACACATTTTTATGATTGCCATTAGAATCTGAGAAAATTTAAGATTCGTCCCACCTTTACATTCAGCAGTTGGTATTTTCAACTCCTCCAAGCGCTCAACAGTGGGTGAGCGATAAAAGTCGCTGAACACTGGCAGTTCGATCAGGGCTCGAATCCCAGCGAACGGGCTGGCTGAATGGGCGTTTCATGGTTTTACTCATGTGTAACATGTTTACGAACCAGTTTCCCATAGAAAGTCCTCCATGAAGGCATCCTTTTCCTTAGGTAGATAGCCTACGAGTGTTTTACAGTAATCAAATAAACCAAACCTTCAGATCCTCGAATCCCAGAAATCTTAAAATAAACTCAAGATTCGAAAACTTATATTCGTTTCGTTTAGGTCATTCAAATATTATGAACTTCAAATTCCAGAACGAGAATCTTTAAGCCAATTCTGACGCATGCTTTCTGTTACGCGATCAATACCGTAAAGTTCATGTATCCCTTTGTGAGCTTCAGCCGATTTTTAGTCCTTCATGAAAATAAGAAAGTAAAATATGTCGAAAATGTTCATTTTTGCACCCCATGTTCAAACTCACCGTAAAATAACAGTGGTAAACAAAAAATATACAGAATTAATTTCTTTAGCAACCTAAAAGAGTCAGCTGCTAAATCTCAAAATCAAATATATATATATAAGATTTACGGAAGAATAACAAAACAAACTTAACGCTTTCTATTTGGAAATTACTTCCTTGTCAACACAATAGATCCGAATAAATTTAAGCCATCTAATTATACACCATATGATTCAAGTGGTTAAATCTATTTTGACAGTCATACAACTCAATTCTAAAGAAGCGTTTATAAAATATCAACATAAAAACAAATCTTATTGTAACAAAATCTAGTATTCAGCATTTTAATCGGCAAAACGCTTGTTATACAGTATATTCTTTTCCCTGTTGCCAATTTTCTATTCTTAAAACGATACTTTATTCAAGTCGAATGAGCTTTTACAGTATTTGTTTCCCTTTAGTTCCATTTAGTGAAATCAAAGCGTGGGAATTTAAGTAAGTATTTAACGAGAACAACACGCGTCAATCCATCACTTTAGTGAATCATTTTGTATTGTTCAAAGAAGTGAACTATGCTTAAGAAATGAGTCCATTTTTATAAAGGAAAAACAAGACTTTAAAAAGGAAGACTCACTGCGTTTTTTCGAGCTGTATTTCAACTGCCTACTTAAAAAACAGCATTGTGTCTCACCTACGGCCCAGAAGATCGTAAATTCCGATTAAAAAAGAAGATGTCTCGATTAAATTTGTGACAACTTTAAAAGCACGTCACGAAAAAATCTCAAGGTAAATACGACTTTGAAAGACTAATAAAATAAAATGACATGAGAGACATGTCTTTCCGCTTCGTATTTACATCTGGAAAATTATAATATTTTTCGAGTGCAGATTTTTCATGAACTGTTCTTACAACTTAATTTTTCTCTAATTACTCTAATTTAAAACGAAGCTTCTGTATTGGTATTGCCTAGTAAATATCCACATCAACTTAACTATTAGACAGTAAGGTAAATAAAATATGGAGTTATAAGCACCTTTGTTAATTACTGAAGTAATCCTAAAGTTGATAAGACAACTACTGAGCAGATACGTTACAAATTTTATCGCCAAGTTGTATTTTAAATTAAATTAATATAATTTCAAAATGTCTGATGTTGACACTACGTGACTTCCTTGTATGGTCTTTTAAATTATACATATTTTTGGCTGCGCTTGATTTAAACTTATTTCCTCGAATTTCATTAGAGATATACTTCTTATTCAATCAGTTTGGCTCTGATTTTGCGGTATAAGGTATGTCTCCCGCCTTCTTAGCATGCCTTCGTTGTGTGGTGGTCTGCACTCTGGATGCGTATTCCAGAGGTCCGTGATTCGATTCCCGGCGAAGGCGTTGCTCATTTTTCACATCTCCTGTTCCAAAAAAATGCTAAAGTCTCTACAGCGGCAAGGCAAAAATACATAAAACCGAAGCATTTTCATAAAAAATTGTAAATTACAGAAAACCTGAAACACAAAATGCAATTAAAACACACTTTTTATAGTTCAAATTAGAGTTTCTACATCAGAACAAGCAATTTCATCAACAGGCGTAAAAATACAATTTTCGGTGCATAGAGTTAAAAGTTAACTTTTGCCCTCACTGGACAAGAAGTCACTGAAGTTGCTGCACCAATTGACTTAATTCATTATTCTACTGAGAATTTCAAATGTAGCCAAATGGCGGCCTCGTTAGGCCTCGCTCCGCTGAAACTTTTAAATTGTTGATACTTTTACAGCTATTGCATGCCCATGAACTAAAGGCATAAAACCCTGAACCGGAACATAATAGCAACATAATTCAGTCACTTTTAAATCAAAAATTCATAATTTTCAACATATAACAACAAACAACAGAGCTTACCATGACGTGTTTGAGGCTGTGTGTGTATATATATATATATATATAGATAATGTTGTATGATCTTAAATTCATTTAGTGCGAAAACAAGTTACTACTACTTGCGCAATTGCTGTATATATATATATATATATATATATATATATAATTTATTTCCTAAACAGTATTGATTATTCCTGCCTTTAGACTGTCTACTAGCTCTTGGACAGCGAAAATGCCTTTTTCCTTTCTTAAATTCTTAATCATTGCGACACGACAATTAGCCAGAAATTAATTAATTTCCATTCACTAGTATTTTCGAAAAAATCTTAACGGACGGTCTCTCTCAGATAAGAACTCCACAAAATACATCCCTCAAGAATTCCAAGTCCCACCCACTGCCATAAATTACTTCACCCAAGTCTTACCGACTGATATTATTCAAAGCCCCTACTGCCGCTAAGAATTTTCGGACACCCTACACTTCTGAGTCAGACACGAAGAGAACACATTGCCAACTCCCCCACTAGGAAGAATGTAAGTTACTTAATACCTTTCTGGCCTTTATATCTTCATGTACATTCACTGATCTTATTTATATTATTTTCTATATTATTTTTATATTATTTTTATGTTTTCTTTGATTTGTTTTTACAAAGTTTGCATTATTTATCTTTTTTATAATCTTCTATGTTTATTTCAACTTTACTTTGATTTCGATTTCATAATGACAATTTCCAAAGTTTTATTTCTACAAATAATATAGTACTCAAATGCATAAAGATGATAGTGTCGGGGACGGTTACTCGAGTTTTACAGGATTTCTCTACAGTAATTGATTTTTACTCCAAATTGAATTGACTAAAATGCTTCATGAGAATAAGTTCTTTGAGTAGCAACTATTCGCGGAAATATTTGGCCTGACTAGAATTGCCGGTTTGGCTTTAACTTATAACTCGAGTAAAGACGAAACACTTTCATATTTACGTATTTTTATCAATTATTGTTCATTGAACGGGAGTTGGTTTGTTCCCCTTGAAAAGTCAACTAATTTCCGATCAATGACAATAATTACATGTTTTAATTTTTCCTTTTACAATTGTAATATTATTCTTCGTGATGATTTAACTCCAGTCCCCGTTAAAACATTATTAACATTTTGCTTTCAAATTACTTCAAAACATCTTTCAAAATATAACTTACCAGTATGGATGCACACTTTTAAAATAATTCTACTTTAATTACACTTAGGAGATAATATAATCAATTAATCAATACTGTTTAGGAAATAAATTATTATTAACTAACTTTGCAGCAATTGCGCAAGTAATAATAACTTATATTCGCACTAAATGGATTTAAGTTCATACAACATATATATATATATATATATATATATATATATATATACAAACACTTTTGGTGTCTCCGATTGCAACCAAAATCACAGGTGCACGACTACATGTTATAGCAGCCCCATATACAAAATTTCAACGTTCTGAGACTACTCTTTTTGAGTTATGTGAGATACATACAGGCATCACGAAAAAACATCTCTTCAGAAACCATTTTAAATCCAATAAAAGAAATTTTTATGCCATTAAGAAATACATTATTATGTATTTTTGAAAGCAGAAAAGAGGAAAAGTGAGCAGTGCACTCGCCGGGATTCGAACCTCGGAACACTCGAATACGTGCCGAGTGTGATGACCACTACACACCGAAGGCATGCTAAGAAGGCGGGGGAAATACCTTATATATCCCCCTTTTAAAGGGCGACTGGGGATTAGGGGACTCAATCGCCAAATCCTGGTGGGGCAGAATCATCATCCACCACCTTCTTTAGTTCGGGCGCCACTGTGGAGACATTGAAGCAGGACACATGGAAAATAAGCAATGCTCTCGCCGGGACTCGAACCTCGGACCTCTCGAGTACGCGCCGAGTGTGCTGACCTTTACACCACGAAAGCATGCTAAGAAGACGAGAGAAATACTTTATAATTAAAGGTATTAAGATGCAGATGAAGAGTCTCACTTAATTTGGTAACGTACACCAAGACTCATAACTAACTAAGACTGTCAGTGACTTATCATTAAGTCTTGGGAAGTATAACAGAGATGTTCTTAATAAAAATGTGCAAAAGACCCTTTGTTAAGAATTCAGTAAGTTGAACGGAAGGCACGCCCGGTGCTTACAAATCAGCCAGCATTGAGGAGGGAACTCAAAAGTGGAAGTTTAAATTAATACTAAATCTAAGTCTTTATTAGCCAAAGGCTACGCAGAAATATTTAAACGCGCAAGTTTTCTCTTAACCTACAGCAATGAGAGCACCTTCTGCAAGAATAAAGCAACGCCGTAGACAAGAATGCTTATCATAGAACAAGAAATAGAGTGGCCTTCAGCAGGCTAAACACGCTGTGGTTAAAACAATCTCCCATCGTCACTTAAATACACTCAAGCTAATTTGCATTCTGGCGGGAAAATGGAAAGCGAGAAGTGACAGTATAGATTCGGAACATACAATAACTGGTTAGGTGACAGTATAGATTCAGAACACAAAATAACTGGTTCATTAACGTAAATACCTTATAAAGAAATACATTTTTAATTTTTAATTTGTCCGAATAGTCAAGTTCGAAAGATTAATTACAGTTCTCCTGTTTTTTGAAAATGGAAATACTATGAGAATTGTTTATATGCGAGGCCAGTGAAAATAAATATTTTATGCTTCTCGCCAATGACAACACTTGCCAAGGTGATCGTTACGTTAGGTTAGGTTATGCTATCATGATGTATATATAATACCATAAATAACGTTACGTAAAGAAAAAAAAAATGAAACCCTTCAGTAGTGTATCTCTTAATTTCAAAAACTGAAATTAGAATGTATTAAAATAGTAATTTGATCGTTAAATTTACTACACAATGCAGTGAGGAGTTAATTACCAGTATCAGTTTAACAAAATTCGCTTCACTACACTGCTACGTATTTAGTCAGAAACTAAATGTTAAATAGCTTGTAAAATTATAAATTAATAAACTCTCCTTAGATACAAAAGCGTGAAAGTATGCGGTAAGATATTTATATTCACTCCCTTTATTTATATTTTGTTAAATTTAAAATGTCAAAGTATTCCCTGTTTCAGACGCAAATAATTAAAAATGCGTTAAATTAATATGTCTCAGAAAATATTCAATTAAGCGAGAGTTGGAGTATTAAAAATCTCTCTCTGTTTAAAGAATTTTCACGGAGAAAAAGTCTTCATCTCATTTTCCAAGGCAGGCTTAACAGAAAAACTTGTTTAAACGAAGTGAAAAGTATTGTTTACGCTTGAATCTCGAAAAGCGATAGAAGCTTTTTTATTCATATTTACAGACACTGTTACTTATTGTAAGACATATTTCCTACTATGTAAGGTTCTAAAGACCGTATTTTGAAAAGTACTGAGTAAACAGTTTATGACAAAAGATATTTATTAAATGCGGACTAAAGAACAAAAAATCTCATAGAATGTTTGCCTAAAGGATTTTTTAAATATTTCAGCAACATTAAGAAAATGTTGAAATTTAGTCGTAAGACAACCATGAAAAAACCCTAGATATGTTTAAATGTTAAGCACTCGCCTCAATTCTTTTATGTTTTGTACAGCTGCTCGTAAATGTGTCTCATATAAGGATTAAGTTTACTAAATATATCCCAAAGTAATCAGTTCAAAAGAAATTTAAAAAAAAAAAAAAAACGTGCAAAGATAATTTTCAGTTTCTGATTTTCGTATATGATGCAAATAGCAGTGCTTTTAGTGTACAACATAGTAATTCGGCATTCTTTTCTTTGATCAGTTCCTTATTATTTTCGCAATTTGTTCGTTCAAAATGTTTATTGAATTTCTAAAAATGCAAATTAATAAAAATGCTTTGCGCACCACAAAATAGACTTCATATAATTAGGAATTTATAACCCTGAATTTATTGCACCCGTTCGATTCTGAAGATATAAACATTTTCAGTCCTAGGAATGTCCTCAGTTTTGATGGTAGAAAGTTCTTCAAAAATATTTAAACCGTTATTTTGCGTTACACAATAATACGTACCGTCCTAACTGGCATAGATGTTAGTGACGCTGACTGACGTATCGTTGGGCCCCGGCTCTAATCCTGAAGAAGGCTTGGATAAGTGTATTGAGTCTTTGCGGGTATGGAGGTACTTAAAATATTCTGCGAGCGGAAATTTCCCTTGAGTGGTTTGAGGGTAGAAGAATCGAACTCTCACCTATACGGTGCTCAAGGCTCATTCCAACGTTGGATGCAGTCCTATGTTCCTGGCCATGATTAAATTCGTGTGTTTGTTTTAATGTTACTGTCAGACAAGGAAGGTAAATCCCTACAAGAACTCTTTAATGCATACATCAATCATTGTCAAACGTAGGTGTTGCCGCTTCGCAAAACATAACATCTTTAATTTATCTTGCACTCTGGATCCACGCATTCACGGTTTTCAGAATACAGCTATGCAGCCAAACATTAGATTTTTAATGTTTGAAGGCATACTTAGTGGAGCGTTCGTAATATTTGCGAACCTTTAAGTTATGTTACCCTGTCATGGATATATCGTCTTGGCAAGTATTGCTACTGGACGAAAGGTAAGGTGTTTATTTTACCTTTTCTGCCTGTATGGTGTCTCTCTTCATGAGTCATAATTTCAAAGATCGTTTCGTTTCAGGAGTCAAGGTTGGGAGAGCATTAGAATTTCAAATCAAAACTTCAAGATTTCACAGAACATAGAAATAACATTTATTAACGATAAACTTATATTACTTATATTACTTCCGCCTATAGCGGCCATGAAACATAATCAAGCATCACAAAAATATGACATGCGTCATTCTTCATGTTCAAGCGTCAAGTGCTATATTTTTCATCGTCGCGCATCAAGAGCGCCACCTATCTACCAAAAAGACGGAACACTGCCCCTCTCAAATAACCAGTTCTCGGTGCATTGCTGTTTGGTAAAACAACAAGATTTTCAATTTATCTTTTTCCAATTTAACCAGACTGTAATTACTTAAAAAATCGATATTTACAAGAAATCATTTAAAACTTTAGTTTTTTAATAATATATCTAACTAATGCAAATTAAAATACGCTGTCGTAATGAATAACAATGTTTCTTGAGTACCAATCTATATAGTACTAGCAGCTTCGCTGCCAGCCTTCGTCTGGCTTTTAAATGTACCGGAAAATGGCTGACGGGAACATCAAATGTTAAATTTAAAAACTGCTTAGAATTTTACTCTGCAGAACAACTTCATTAAAAAAGTTATTACGTATAACAAAATTACAATGAAATAAGGAATATCCCTTAATGCAAATATTAATTATCTGTTGCAAGTTTTGATCTTTTTCCTTATTCTTATTATTTACATTTAACAACATCCATAAGTGAATTTTTGCTTACCTTTCTTGATGAATATCCCCAGGAACGCTTGGAATTCCTTTTCATTTTTATCACACAGAAGCTTTATTTACAGCTATGTAAAACAATTGTCTGCTTACATTAGAATGTTCATCATGTTTTTTGGTTGCCACTACATCTAAAATCCGCAATGCGATAAGAAAAATATAACAAGCTAAAAGTAAAAAACGCTGCGCCCTCTCGTGGCCAGCTGCGTAAACTGTAACATCCTCCCCCTCGATGAACTCTTGGTTCATCAAAGGATTGGACTCTGAAGTTATCTTAAAGAAAGTTATTACGTATAACAAAATTACAATGAAATAATTATCAAAGGATTGAACTCTGAAGTTATGTTAAAAAAATTTATTACGTATAACACAATTACAATGAATAATTATGTTTTTAATGTTCTACAAGTTTAAATGTTCATAGATGCAGTGTTCGCAATTTACGTTCACTGTATTCAGTTCAAAGAGTTCAAGTCATTTCTAATGGGTACAATAACTGCACAGGACGACGAAGATGAGCTCCATTAGCTAAACGGACAGAGCAAGCCCTTATTTTCCCATCTGGATGACACTCCTGTACAACTCCCATCTTCCATAATAATCTTGGTAATTTTTCTTCATGTACTAGAACTGCAGAGCCTTTCAAAAGATCTGTTACAGCATTACCTCTCTGAATTTGTTTTACGTTTCTAATTTCAAGTAAGTATTCTCTTTTCCATCTTTTCCAAAACTCTTCTAATAACCTTAGCCGGTATTTATATCGCCTTGTTAAATTTTCTTTAGTTGAATCAGGTTCAAGAATTTTGCCAGATGGTAAGGATGTCAGTCTTCGTCCAACTAGAAAATGAGCTGGCGTAAGCGGTTCTTGTTCTCCAACTTCACTATAAACATACGTCAGTGGACGTGAATTCAATATCACCTCAATTTCAATTAAAACTGTTTCCAGCTCTTCAAATTTAAGTGAAGCCTTCATGTGTATTTTCTTCAAACATGACTTGATAGATCTAACAAGCCTTTCCCAGAAACCGCCCCACCAAGCCGCCTTCTCCACATTGAATTTCCACTCAATATCTTTATTACCAAAATAATTTTAAACTTCTGTGTCCTTGATGGTATTCCATAGTTTTTTCAAATCCTTGTCTGCTTTTTTGAAGGTTTTTGCATTTTCTGAATATATTATTCGACATACTCCTCTTCTTGAAATAAATCTTCTTAGGACAGAAGAAATTTGTTTGCTGTTTGGCTAGACACTAGTTCCAGATGCACTGCTCTTGTTACAGCGTATGTATACAGAGCAATATAAGCTTTCCCAGTTTCATCCTTTGTACTCATAGGACCAGAAAAATCAAGTTCTACAACTTCGAAGGGATTTGCCTCTGTTATTCTTTCGGTTGGTAAAGGAGCGATATCCTGACTTAGTGGCTTCGCTTTAAATCTGTAGCAAATCACACACTTGTTAATATTACTCTTTACACGCTGTCGACCCTTAAGTATCCAAAATGTTTCCCTAATTTGAGTTAAAGTTTCAGCTACACCAGCGTGTGTTTGCGTTTCGTGACAATCTTTAATGATATGATCTGTGAAATGAGACTTCTCAGGTAGTACTGCTGGGTATGTTTGATTATAGCTTAACCCAGCATTTTGAAGTCTTCCTCCTACTTTGAGTATTCCATTTAAGTCTACAAATGGATTTAATGTAAATATTTTCGAACTATGTATGCTTTGTTTCACCTTTAATTTCCTCATTTCTTCTCTAAAATTTTCGTCTTGTTTTCTTGATCCAGAAATTCTCTGCTTCATTCATCTCTTCAGCCTTAACAGGTCCAATTCTTAGTTTTGGATTTTTCACATTATTGATTAATTCTGAAAACATATGATGTTATTCTGTATACTTTCTTTATGTCACTGATGTTCTCGATAGGAATGATAGGTTCGCTGTTTTCAACAATACAGTGTGCTGTTAAGATTTCTTGCTTCTTTCCTTTTCGTTTCTCAGAATTTGTTATTTTATCATCTTCATTAAAATTTCTCGAAGATCTGTGCCAAACCTTGTTATCTTTGATAAGCCAAGGTGGGCCATACCACCACAGTTCATTTTTTGAAAGGGTTTCTACCTTCTGTCCTCTCGTCAATACGTCCGAAGTATTCTCATGGCTGGGACAATAATTCCACCAATCTGGATCAGTTTTCTCTTGGATTTCTAGACACCTATTTCGTACAAATGGTTTCCATTTTGTCGGATCAGCCTTGACCCAATGTAGTACAATTTCTGAATCTGTCCACATATAAATCTTCATTTCTATGTGTTTCAACGAATGTCGAATGTATGTGATGAGTCGAGCCCTATGACTGTTCGTAAAAGCTCCAGTCGAGGTAACGTAACCCTTTTTATGGAAGCAACTCTTGCTTTGGACATAACAAATGATGTTTTTGTTAACTCATTTTCATTGTATCTCAAATATACAACGGTACCATATCCCTTTTAGCTACTATCTGTAAAACAGTGCAATTGAATATTCGACAGATTACCTTTTGACAGATTGTTGAAATAATGTCTTGGAATTTCAAAATTTTTTAATTTAGGAATTTCATTATACCAGGTTTTAAATCGTTTCTGCAATTCCTGATCAAGTGGTGCATCCCATTGGTAACCTCTTTGCCAACATTCTTGCATCATCATTTTAGCAACCACAAACAAAGGGAGATATGAAACCGATAGGATCGTATAGTTCGCCTGCAACTTGAAGAATCTTCCGTTTTGTTATTTCCTCAGCCGGATCCTTGAGTAATTCATCTTTGATTCGAAATTTCAGTTTATCTGCTTCATGATTCCAAATATATCCTAACAAAGTGCTATTCATTCCGTCTCCATTAAACTTCGTATTTTCAGCTGCATTCAAAATCGCATGTAATTGGGCGTTATTGCTCCTCCACTTTCTCATATTGGAACTAGCAAGCATCATAATCCGTTTCACATCTTCATAAATTTCTGCATCTTCTTCTTCATCATCTGTACTATGAATCAAATCATCTACGTAAAAAGTTTCTTCAAGAAGCTGACAGATCTTCGAATATTGTGCTTTCAACTTTCTTGCGTGATGCTTCATAGTTGCTGCTAGTAAAAAGGGGCTACAGGTTGCTCCGAATATTACACGCGTCATTCTTAAAATCGTCGGTTGCTCCTTTTCCTTTGAAGTCCAAAGAAATCTTACTGCATTTCTGTCGTCAGGCTTCAACAGAATTTGTAGAAAAGCAGCTTCGATATCTGCAGCAAATGCTATTTTGTGTTGACGAAATTTAATTAGCAAATCTAATAATTCAGGGTTTAAATTTAATCCTGAATGTAGGCAATCATTTAAAGGTAGACTGTCATAAATATGCGAGAAAGCATCAAATACGTCCCTTAATTTCGTAGAATCGTGATCTTCTCTGATTACACAATGGTGTGGCAAATAATAAATGTTTTCTTCAGAATTCCTCGGAGCCTTTTCAGCTATTCCTTTATTTAGATAATCTTCAATTACCCTTGAATACTTGTCATAAATTTCAGGATTTTTCTTAAACCTTCTAAGTAAACTGCTTCATCTGTTTAACGCGATGTTATAATTACTACCCACTTTGTTCATATTGTCCTTCCAAGGTAATGAAACTTCATAACGATTGGTTTTATATTCAATAGTTTCTTCTAATCTCCGCCTAACTTCAGTGTCATTTTCATTTGTTGAATAGTCATGTATTCCAATTGCATCTAAATCCCATAGCCTTTTTAGAGTTGCACTAATTTCCAAATCATGTGCATGTGAAGTATTCTCAACAACATTCATTACCGTCATTCTGGAATGAAGTGTAGAAACATTACTTAATGCTTCAGTTCCGCTTATAGTGTAACCAAATAAGGTTTCAGAGGCAACAAGACACTTAATAATAAGGCACTTAATAAAGATAATCTTTTAACCTTCCCAGTGACTATTTTCCAGCAATAATCATTACCAATTAATACTGATATTTGAAAGTTATGGACACCTATATCTGTAGCATCAGCAAGTCTTATCGAATTTTCCTTACAATAATTAAGTATTTCCTTTCCTGGCATACCAATAACCGCTTGATTAATTTCTGGAGCTTCAAGAGCTTCAATTATTATTTTCCCAGGTTCACATATATCTTTAAGAATAACCTTAACCTCTCTTAGCCTTTTAACTGTAGGATCAGTAGAGCCGAAGGTGTAAATTTGAAGTTCTTCTTCCCCCACAACACTTAATTTTAACTGTTTTGATACTTCTGTCAAGATGAAATATTTATGAGAGGCAGAATCGAAAATGAGTCTTACATTTTTTCTTCTATTCTGACCTAAAGCTATTGCATTTTCAGTTTGTAAATAAACCCTATTTTTGTTATCTCTTTCCGAAATTGACGCCACCACTTTGTCTGTTTTAAGCTCATCTTTATTTTCCCGTTTATTTTCAAATTTATTATCATGTAAAATAGTATTATACCTTAATGAACATAAATCACAGCGTATATCCGAGCTGCAACGGGCAGACGTATGAGACTTACGAAAACATAAATAGCATCTGTTAGCCATTTTTAATTTTTTTTCTTTTTTCCTCAATTGGAATTGTGCAGTTTGAAGTAGAATGTTTCAAAGATTAATTTCTATCTTCCCACAAAATATAGAATCGGCTAATGATATATTCGTATTCAACAACGCAACTGCTGGAACAAAATGTTTGTTTTTGAAGGCAGTATGATATTTCTCACTTTTAATAAGGTCTCGCGATTGATGTTTATGTTGTTCGGTTCTAATGTTAAACTCGGAATAGTTTGGCGATGTTTGGAAAAACGTACGCTCTCTGCTTTCAACTTCCTTCTTCAGAAATTCCAAAATGTTAGTCACTGTGGTTTCTGTGTCAGGGGTTAAAGATCGATTAAACTCTAAAACTAATTCGCTAGGAAGTAATCTCATTAACAGTGGGTATAACAAATAGCTGTAAGAACTCGAAGTAACGTTAAGGGAATCAAGGCTTCTAATTTCAATTTCTAAGCTATCATATAAGTTACGTAATGTTTTAATATCATCCATTTTTTTTACTGGCTTTAAATTCAGCAGGCGATTCATATGTGCGTTTATTAAAATGTCCTTTCTACCAAGACTTTCTTTCAGAATATTTATTGCCTTAGTATAATTTTCTACAACTAACGGTAATCCCTTTATTGACATTAAAGCTGTGTCCGTTAGTAAAGATGTGAGGTAATTAAATTTGTCTACATCCTTTAAAGCAGAGTTATTATGTATAGCAGATTCGTATTGAGCTTAAAAACTTTGAAATTCACATATTTCGCCTTTAAATTTATTTATGGTTAGTTTCGGAAATTTAGCGCCATTTGTATTTGTGTTCTCTAACGTACCTATAGTAGCAGAATTAGATGGCATCTCACTTAATTTAACACATTTTCTATTTCTAAATATTCTACTGATCTTCGATTTACACAAGGTAATTTTATTTTTATATTCCAAGCTATCCTGTATTTCAGTTTTGTACTCTTTTCCATCTGTTAGGATAGATTCGATTTCAGTGCTCAATATCTGTATATCGTTTTCATTTTCATTTAAGATGGATAAATCATTTTCTAATAAATCAAATTTAATATTATCCGATTCTATTCTATTTATTCTTTCCATTTTAGCTATCAGTCTTGTTAGTGATGCTCTTAGCATTCCTCGCTTCTTTTTTAGTGCTTTTAACTTATCCATCTTAATAATCAACATTCAATCACTAATCGAACAATAATAAATACTTAAATCATAATATATCTAAAGATCACTGTTATCTCGGAATTTCAGCACCAAGTTGCAACTTTTGATCTTTTTTCTTATTCTTATTATTTACATTTAACAACATCGATAAATGAATTTTTGCTTACCTTTCTTAATGAATATCCACAGGAATGCTTGTAATTCCTTTTCATTTTTATCACACAGAAGCTTTATTTACAGCTATGTACAACAATTGTTTGCTTACATTAGAATGTTCATCATGTTTTTTGGTTGCCACTACATCTATCTCAAAAATCCGCAATGCGATAAGAAAAATATAACAAGCTAAAAGTAAAAAACGCTGCGCCCTCTCGTGGCCAGCTGCATAAACTGTAACATTATCCTAATAAATAAATTAACCAATTTCCCTTTGCAAAATCTTAAGAACTCAAATGGTATAAAGGAGGTTAAGAACTTAAAAGGAGGTTTTTTAAAAAAATAACTCAAAACTTTTCAATATCTTAAAAACAGTGAAATGAGCAATAAATAACATAAAAGAATACAAAAAACAAAAAATTCTGAAAAGCAAGTATAATTAATGATATTATATCTTATATTTTCAAGAGAAAAAAACTACAGTGAAATAAGCTATATCCCTTAATACAAATATTAATTATCTTATTAAAGAAATTAACCAACTTTCCGTTGAAGAAAAAAAATCATGCAAAACTTTTCAATATCTTACAAATAGTGAAATAAGCAGAAAATAACATGAAATAAACTCAAAAAACATATAATTCCGCGCAGAATTTTACTCTACAGAACAACTTTATAAAAAAAAATCAATAAAAATGTATTATATATATAAAAAAAATGACAAGGAAATATGCCAATCTCTTAAAAACAGTGACATAAGAAATACGATGGAAAATTGTTGCGAAACCCATATTTCTAAAAGAATGAAACTATTCAAAATGCAGCGATTTCATCAAAAATCTATCGACAACAATAAGAAAGGAAAATTGTTGCCTAAATCACATTTTTAAAGATGTGAAATGTGAGAAGTGTACTCGGAAGCTTCATTTAAATTTTTTTAAAAAAATACAAAATATTATCATTTTTCCAAAATTCTTTTTGTAAAAGCAGTCGCAAGGATAAAAGTTAAACGTGTCCAAAAATCAAAGAAAAATAAACAGTACATTTTTTAAAATAAATTTTTTTAGAAAAAATCCCGTTGAAAAGGTGTTAAGCTCACTTTGTTAAATAAATTCGTATTTAATCGATTTATTGAAACACGAAATTTATTTTAAGTTCGTAATATAGCTAAGTGCCTACGTTTCATGACGATGTGAAAATAGAGTGTGTAGAGTAAAATCTCGTTTTCCTGTAGCCCATTATGTCTCAAAATGACGCGATTTCGTCACAAAACCTAAAATAAAAAAAATTCGAATTAGAATTTCGAAGAAAATCGCTTCGAGGTGCACTGGCTCTTGTCTAGATGCACCTATGTACCAAATTTCGTAGCCGTGGGTCTATTAGCTTAGGCGCAGCGCGAACGAAAGATTCACACACTGACATACAGACAGACTCTTTCTTTTATTATACGTAGAGATATCTGCAAGTTTTTAGGATTAATAAATTTTTAATAAATTCCAGGAATTTGTCAAACGATTAACTGGCAAAATTTATTACTATGACAACTCAAGTAGATTTTTCGTTTCATATCCTATGCTTAGGGACAAAATTTTCTATGCACTTTATCGTTTGTTTTGATCCAGTGAACAGGTTCTATCGTCGATAGTCGAGCAGTTGCTATTCTTTGCTCGACTTTCGACGAAAGTCGCCATTAGTCGCCCAGTAGCAATTAAATTTTGCTGTAAGGTTGGCAAAACAGCAACGACGACGACGACATCTGAAAATAGTGTGTAAAGTATCTGATGATCCAATATGATCCACTGTTTTTACTTGCTTGGGGCACGAAGTAAAGGAAGTATTGTAATCGGCAAAAATTTCAGGTATCCTATTTCAACGAAATTATTCATTTTGACTACTCTCGAAACTATTTGAACGATTAATTTTGCATGATATCTGTACGTACGGGGAGATAAAAGACTTCTTTTTTCCGAAACGAATTATGAAATGAATTTAAAATGGATTCAGAAGACTTTTTGTGACATCTATACGTACGTATGAGTTTCGCATAACTCAAAAACGAGTAGCCTTAAAACATTAAAATTTTATATAAGGGACTGATATAACATGTAGTTATGCATCTTCCGTTTTCGTTTTATTATTTTAGTTAGTCTGCATGCAATAGTTGTAGAATTATGAACAATTTTAAAGTGGCTGCTAAGCATAATGAGACCTCCATTTGTTTACATTTAAAACTCTTAGTATAATAGTGAATTAAGTTACTTTATGCACCAACTTTAGTGTCTTTTTGCCGAGTGGGAACAAACGTAAACTTTCAGTTTTGTGCCTCGAAATGGCTGTCTTCCTGCCGGCTAGCCGAATTGCTTGTTTTTTCCTAGAATTTGAACTGTATGTTTTTAACTGTATTTGGTGTTTTATGCTTTTCTGTACAGAATTTTTAATGAAGATGTTTTGAGTTAGTATTTATTTTTGCCCTGCCGCGAAGAGAGAAATAAATCTCTAATGAAATTCGAGGAAATAATTTTAAATGAAATGCAGCAAAAAATGTGTGTAGTTTAATAAGCCGTACAAGGAAGTAATGTCCCATGCAGGTAGGTAGGTAGGTAACGGGGAGCACGGGCACTGTCCCTTTACCATAATGGTTAATCGGTATTGCACCGTGCCCACCACTGTCTAGAGCCAATGTGTAGGAGCCACATTTGCGCCCAGCACCAAAAGCCGAGGCCCAACGCTCGGACCATCCAGAGGGCAGTCAAACTGACCAAAAGCGCCCTCCACACAACGCTCACCCAACCGTCCAGGCATTAGTACATATGATAGCAAATACTGAGATTCTCTGACGATTATAATACAATGTGCAATTGGTATATAATGAAATTGCAATTATAAATATACTGCATAATACAACTCCAATAGTACAATATCAATGTAAAAAGTAAGATATAATTACAAATGCAAATATTTCGTGAACCATAAGTGCAAAATAATAGTAAGTTAAAGGACTACTGCTTCAAATATTAGTACATATGATAACATACTGAAATTCTCTGACAATTATAATACAATGATCAATTGGTACATAATAAGATTGTAAATACAAATAGACTGTATAATACAATACAAGTCGAACAGTACAATATAATGCAAACACGAGTATGTAATTACAAATGTTAATATTTCATGAACCATCAGTGCAAAACAATACTAAGTTAAAGGACTATGTATATCAATGCAAAACGTAAAGTTAAAGAGTAGTAGTATACAATGTTAGATATAGATATACTATACAAAAGAAAGTCATATTCGTACAACAGAATGGTATTGCAATTTAAATACCAACAGTATTAAAATATAATTATAATAACAAACTAAAATAAAAATCCGAACATATGACCAATACAAAAGCAAAATGTTATTCTTAAAATATCTATGCAATGCATATTCAAATACAGTCAGTAGATATATACTGATATAATTATAAATGCATAACAAGTTAAAGACATATCGAGAAAACAACCCAATACAATCGATAAGATCTAAACAATACAAATTCAAATACTAAAATAATCCAGATATTAATAGAAAAGTAAATGCATATATCAAATGGTACTTCTAACAAAGATAAATAAAATATATATATATGTAAACATTCTTATTGAAAATGTCCCATGCAGCTAGCCCATTCACCTGGATTCGAAACGAGGTCGAAACCAGTGGCGTAGCGAGGGGGACAGCAAGGGGTGTATGATGCCCCTGTCGGCGCTGGCGGAGGGGCGCTAAATGATCTCCAAAAAAGATTTTCATCATATCACTGTGTTTTTTTTGTTTTGTTTTGTTTTGTTTTTTTCGGGGAAGGGGGTGCCAAAAAGGTATTTTACCCCGGGCGCCAATTATGCTCGCTGCTTCACTGGTCGAAACTACCAAGCTCAGTGGTTTTACATCTCGACCGTTGGTGGGCTCCAGCTCAATGAAACAGTATGTTAGATGGCCTTGCATTTCTGAGTCAAAATATTTCTTCGGTTACTTTCAGCTTTGGATTTTGTACAGGGAAGATCACAGTGTTGAGAAAGCAATAAAGATTTGCTTTACAGCTGTTAGTGAAAAACAGTTAACGGTCCATTGATACGACAGAAACCTGAAGAATTAACCATTAAAATCGGGAAAGATGATTTTATTGCATCAAATGGCTGGTTGAGGGTTGGAGGAAAAGGAAACATTGTTTACAAGCGCATTCACGATGGAAAAAGAGATGAGATTTACTGGCGTCAGGAACCGGATTGTCAAATGAATGATCTCTTGTCTACGAGATACTGTTCTGAAAATATTTACCTACGAATTAGGTCCAAAGTTGCGCACTGCCTCTACATATGTATTTGTTTAAAACTAAAAGTTCAAAAGTATGTAAAACACCGAAAAATCGTGTGGCCTTCTGTGCTGCATCAATGTGTGTGTTGAAAAAAGCAAACTGTTAGTAATCAGAAAAAGAAAACATTTCCGATGCTCTGCAGAAGTATAGAATTTATCAGTGGACTAAAATTTAAACGTGTAGATGATATCAGTAATTTTTGATGAATGGCACTTGAAGTGAAAAGAAGAAATGAAGAATGACAGTGGTTTTCTTACGGAGAAATGTACAGCGCTTAATGTAAATGTCACTCTTGTAAAGGTATTGAAGATATATATTTGCCAGTAAGTATCACAGCCATAATTTACCCATGTGATTATTATAACAATAAAAGACTATCAGTGTAAAATGAATGTTAGATATTTTTATAACTTACGGATATAAATGCAAATGAATTAGAAACGAAAACTAGCCTTACATATATTCTGCATTTGCTGAGTATGTCTTGGAATCGCGTCTCGCAAAAGACGTAAAGAATACTTAAGACATGGGAAATTTTCAGTAAATGATAAGTGCAGTTGGTGAGTATGTCTTGGAATCGCGTCTCACAAAAGGCATAAAGGTCTCAAATTAAGGCATGGGAAATTTTCAGTAAGCGTATAAGGTATTTCTCCCGCCTTCTTGGCATACCTTCGTGGTGTAGTGGTCTGCACGCTGGACGCGTATTCCAGAGGCCCGCTGTTCGATACCTGGCGAAGGCGTTGCTAATTTTTCAACTTTCTTGCTTCCAAAAGTACATATCTCTACAAGTGATGACTGCATTTGCTAAGTATGTTATGGAATCGCGTCTCACAAAAGACATGAAGAACTACTTTAAGGCCTGGGAAATTTTCAGCAAAAGATGACTGCATTTGCTGAGTTATGTCTTGGAATCGCATCTCACAAAAGACATAAAGAGAACTACTTTAGGCATGAGAATTTTCAGTAAGTGATGAGTGCATTTTCTGAGTATGTCTTGGAATCACGTCTTAGAAAAGGCTTAAAAACTACTTTAGGCATGGCAAATTTTCAGTAAGTGATGACGTGAAGGGAAATTGAAAATTATAAACAACGTCTCCTACTAGTACGATTTGGAAAGAATTTATAGCTTCGGTTGCTGAAAACTCAAGTTGCAGCTTAAATAACAGAAGAGATATCTACGAGTTGCTCTTTTGAAAAAATTCTAGACGCATCATATGATAAGCTTTTTGGAACGATACACATATGAAGAAACGTCCCTGTGTCAAACATTTGCAAAAACGAGCATTGCTAAGAGCCAGTGACAACACAAGATGTGAGAGGGAAATTTTTTTAAATTTTAATTATAAGTTTTCAATCCGCCTCCCCCTTCGCAGAGATACCGCTTTGCATGCGGGAGAATGTTGACAACAATGGTGAAAGTAACATCTCACGAGATGTCTGTATAACTTCACATTTTATGCCATCTTTCAAATCTGACACATCTCATGGATTTGATGTGTAAACTTTGGAATTTGGATAAATCTATAACCAGAAATTCTAACGTTATGAGGTCGGGCCATACGATGGGCACGAAACTGTAGAGTTACGGGAGATAGCGCTATCTTCAAACATTGTACATGCTGAAAACTTTGTAATTCCAATAAAAGTTTTTTTCCTCCTTCTTTCTTGCGTTGTTATTGATCTTTTGTAATATTCTTCTTTGTAAATGTTTTACGTCATGTATTTTCGTCATACATGTATCATTCAAACGCCGTTTATGGTTTTTCAGTGCGCTGATCAATTTCCCGAAGCAAAAAATGGGTGTTGCAATTCGAAACTTTTCAACTTTCTTTGTCCACTATAACCGTAACTGTGAGAGGTCTATTGAAGTTTTTTATGACCATCCTCTATGCAGCCATTAGCGTATTTTTTCTTCTCTTTTGATAACTAAATAGTTAACAATACTTTTCTCTTAATTATAATTAATATATGAGCTGTGTCCGTGTTCTTTTTTAACTACCCATGCTACTAAACGTCCTTTTGGTATCAATGTGGCTATCGACACCATTATTAAGTTAATTAATTAAAGCGTGACTATATATACATCCCAATGAAGCATATCCCATGCTGTGTATTAGCCAGCTAGCCACTATTATATCCAGTGGGGTAAACTTACAACCAAACTGTAAAATTCTCGTTTGAATTTAAAAAAATGATTTCATTATAAATTAAAATTACAAGGATGTAACAAAAAAGAATTAAGTCGTTTTATTTGAAAGTTTATCACCGTTAACGAATGCACGACAGTTGTAAAATCGAACATGAAAAATCATCAAAATGCAGCAATTACTTAAAAATACAAAAAAAGTTTTCATTTGGGTGACAAGATTTTAAGCTATCTGATAGAGCAAATGTTCAGGATTTGATCCAGACACAGAAAACCAGAGAAATGAAATGATGTGAACAAAACGGTAGCTAAATAATGTAGTTACTGAAACACTTAAATTAAGCAGAAATCTCATGCTTGGTTTCTATCCAGTTTTATACCACTACAAAGTGTTTTCAGGTCAGCTTTACAAGTCTGTTTTTACTTCCCTGTACAAATTAACGAACGTGTTGTAATCGCGGAAAATTTTCGGGTATCATATTTCAACGAAAATATTCATTTTTACAGCTCTCTAATCCACCTGAACGATGTTTTTGCGTGACATCAGTACTTACGGACTGAATAAAGGACTCTTTTTCCCCAAACGGATTGTAAACTGGATTTAAAAGTAATGTTTTTGTGACGTCCTTATCTACGTATGTATGTATCTCGCATAACTCAAAAACGAGTAGCCTCAGAACATTGAAATTTAGTATATTTGACTGCTATAACATGTAGCTGTGCACCTCCCTTTTTGGTTGAAATCGGCCACAACTAAAATATATGTATATACCCACTCTGTTACCCCGTTTGGTGAGCTCATTTTTTCATTCTTATATGATGATAAACTTTGCATTGTTTACATTAAAAGTGATTGAATTATGACGAAGCGGCCATTTGTTTATATTTGAAATTCTTAGCAGAATAGTTAGTTAAGTCAGTTCCTGCACCAATTTCAGTGTCTTTTTGTTAAGGGGAACCGAAAGTAAACTTTTAGTTTTGTGCAAATTAAAATCTGTCTTCCGAATTGCTTGTTTTTGAGTAGAAATTTTAATTGTAAAAATTGTTTTCAACAGTATTTGGTGCTTTACGATTTCCGGTATTTTACAATTTTTAATTAAGATAGTTTGAGTTTTTACGTACTTTTGCCTTGCCGCGCAGTGAGAACTGAATTAATTGAATGACAAATATATCTCTAATGCAATTCGAGGAAATAAGTTTAAATGAAATTCAGCAAACATTTTATGTAATTTAATGGACCGTACAAGCAAGGTCATGTGGTGACAACATCAGTTTTTTTTCTAATCAAAGTACGTTACATTCGTCTTCGGAAAAAGAAAAAACTTTTTACGCGTTTAATTGTGAACCTCTAAACTTACGGCAAATTCTGTGTTATTAATACACGTAGGTTGACATATGATAGTTGGCGTTTTTCAATCTGCATACTGAAAAGAAAGGAGGAGTAAGTACGCGAAATTATTTACAAAGAGCTAAAAATAATTTAAACACGAAAAATAAAAAAAAAGGTAATTCAGTAAGGAGGAAAAAAAAGAGTTATCTTGCTGATTAAACTGTCAAATAGGGCATTGACTTTTATCAGAAACTTTGTGTTTTATAGGGAAACTCTCTAGTGAGTATGCGTGTAGATTAAAGCACAATGTTAGACTACACCAGCTTGCTTTTTCTAAAGCAATTAGTATTGTGTACTTTTCATTTCTAACATGAAAATTGCGTTTGGCCTTTTTTTAAGAATTATATTATTCCTAAAACAAAGGTAATTAACTTCTATGCAGCAAAACCTTTTCTTTTACTATCTTGTATTAAACAAAGCAAGTACTGCGGTCAAAAAAAAAAAAAAAAAAAAAAAAAAAAAAACCTCGGCTATCAGATTTTAACGGAAATACCTCTTTTGAATATTATTTTGGGTGATATTTTTAGGTTTTTCAGTATTTTATAATTTTGAACAAAGATATTGAGTTTATGTATTTTTACCGTGCCAGAAGTAAGAACTGAATCGATTGAATGAGAAATATATCTCTAACGAAATTCGAGGAAATAAGTTTAAATGAAGTGCGTCAAAAATGTGTATAATTTAACAAGGAAATCATGCCGTGTCTACATGAGATTTTTTTTTAATTCTGCATATATAAGGCAAATAAAAACTAATGACTAAGACGCTGCTAAAGCCATTAATCAGCTAACAAGAGAGAATTCTCTGAGAGACTAGACTCCTTAAAAACAATGATATAGCTTAATTAACTTCATTTTAAACGAAAGTTAAATTAAGGCAAAAAATAAGGCCCTTCCGTTTTGAAACCACAAAGATTACCATAAATTAAATTTACTTCGGAGTAAAAGCTGATTCCCAGAGGATCGGCATCGTTTCTGCCATTTATCTTTTCTAATGAATGTTAAAATCGCAGCTTCAATAAAGTACTAAAAATAGGTAACGATATGAAAAAACGACTTAAAAAACTTTCTATACAGGGTGAAAAATAAATTGCCGTTATAAATTTATTTTATTGATTACTATGATATATTTAGGCCAAAGGTCTAAATATATCATAGTAATAGTGGCTATTAATTTCAAAACGGCATTTTGCATCGATTAAATTTTCAAACTATTGCCACCAAATATTATCGCCATGTATTATATTTTAAAGACACTAAACAATGAAGAATCTACTTGAATGCATGAATGTTTCTCGCATTGTGAAAAAACAATGTTACCTAGAATAATCGAATTTTGAATAATGTAATCCTTCAAGCGAACATGGGCACATGGAAGCCCGGATTTTGAATTTCGAATTTGTTTTTATCCCAAAGAGGGTTAGCCCAGAAGGCCTATTAATTTCGTTTTGGCATTTTGCGTTGAAAACTTTAAACTATGTTCACTTTTCAAACTGTTGCCACCAAATATTACAGCGCTGTACTATATTCAAAATATATTCTTGAAAGAGTGAAGAACCTGCGTAAATGTATGTATGTTTCTCGCATTGTGATAAAACGACGGTACTTAGAGCCATTAAATTTTGAATAACGTACGTTTCCACCCGAATATGGGCATCTGGAAGCCCAAATTTGGAATATAAAATCTAAAAGCTTTCAGACTTTTTATTTTTTTAATGTATTTAATTTTATATCAATTATATGTGCTACTAAAATTAAAATAAATGTGTCAATATTGAGAAATGTGCTCAAGCCTTTTAAATCGGACCGTTTGGGCAACTGCATATAAAGTAAATTAAAAGTCTGTTGTAGAATGGCAGTACTGTGTAAAACAATTACGCGAAAAGAGCATGGCAGATTAATTAAATGCATTATGTTTTGCGCAGTGGCAACATTGGCCATAATGAGAGCATGATGTGCCTATGGTAGAGTGGTATCGAATAATAATAGAGATAATCCGAAAGAGAAAAGTAAATAACATGCGTCAACGTAATTTATGAACGCCAGTTGCTTTACAAGAATAACACAGGTTTACTTTTTTAATAAGGAATGGTTTACATATTAGTGAAGAGATTAAGGTTTGTTACTGTCGATAATGGCCTTAACACAAACAAAAAGAATAGACATTTTTGTAGTTAACACTGGCAACAGGAATGCAGTTAAAAAAAAAAAAAAAAAAAACATTTTACATCGTCTGTAATTCGTTTAGTATCATCTGTGATTTGGTCTAGATATGCTGTTTTTTTTTTTTTTTTTTTTTTTTTTTGTATTCATCGTAAGAATTGTGAAAATAAAAGCATTTTCTACAAAAGTAAGTTTTTAAGTACTGCTTTTTAATTTTCTACTTATTCAGTTCCTACTGGCATTTCGAACCTTTCGTAGGAAAAAGGATAAGTGAAAACCTTTTTTCTAAATTTTAAACTTTGGAACTTTACTTTTGAATTTTAAAATTTCGAAATTTCGTACCCTTTGAAATGAAAAATTTAGTTATAATTTTTCAACAATCACAGCATATTTTTGAAATTAGAAGCATCCTTAAAAATAGTTTTTATTCACGGTAATATATTCAAAGAGATCACAATGAGATGTCAAGAGCAGCATACTACTCTTGTTATACTTTTTTCTTTTCACTGAAATTTTTGAATGAAAATTACGGATATCAACTAAATTATGATCACAGTGACATAAATAGTGAAGAACTCCTTGCTAAGAGAGAATTAATTCAAGAGTTTTATATCCGTTATTCCTAAGGAAAACGTGCAAGGGCGCTCATCTTGAATTTTTGCAGTTTATTCTAAAATCCAACCTCCAGAATAAAATTCGAAATACTGTAATAATATTGTGAACTTTCCCTAAAATTACTGTAAGTAATTATTGTAAGCATTACTTCCTCATAATTGTGAGAAGTGTTTTTTGAGTAAAAATCACTTAAAAAGCATTTTAATACAGCAAATATTTATTTTGTATTTAAGAACTATAAATGTTTATTTCGCAGTTATGAAATCTTTCTATACTATCGAAAATAAAACAAACTGGAGCAATCAAGTTGTCGTCTAGTATGTTTTTGACTATTTTTAATAATAGAATTTTGAGAATTTCTATGGTTTTTGAGAACAAAAAACAAACTAATAATATAATTTTTAAATTATTCTGTTAGAATTAAAATTTTTCTTCAAAAATAAACATGGGTTGTAAATGTATTTTCCTATGTGTCATTTTGATATTTTTTTTAGTTATTTGTTTGTATATCAAAAGGGGCGGTAAATTCAGAGACCACCTCGGATGGCAAAAGATCTAGCTAAGCCAGTAGGTATGCAGCTTCTGCATTATTATGCCAACAAAGCAGTAGATTCGAGTTTTGAAATCTATAATTTTTCGCATAAGTAATTATATTTTTTAATATAACTGGATTTATTAAATTGTTGCAAAACACACAAAGACTATCTGGTAAAGAAAAGGATGCCTTCGTGGATTACTTTCTGATGGGAAATTAGCTCATATTCATGTTAAACATGGGCATCTCGAAAACTCCTAGTCACCGGAATTTGAACTCTGGCCGAACTACCAGTATTCAGCAGTCTTATCCTCTCCTCTGACATAAGCGTATTTTTATTACCTATTTGGATGTGAATATTAGGCGGAAATTGTTTCCAAAAGAGAATTTTTACCTAGAAAGGGCATCTTTTAAATTGAAGACAAACCACTACAGCTTTCAAGACTAAAAGACAGCAAATACTAATGACTTCAAAGAATATGTACACCAATCCTGTAATAAATGTAATTTAAGATTATGTAATAACATTCTATAATAACATTTTAATAACTATATAAGGTATTTCTCCCACTTTCCTAGCGTACCTTCGTGATGTAGTGGTTCTGCACGCTGGGCCGGTATTCCAGAGGTCCGTGGTTCGAAGGCGTTGCTCATTTTTCATCTCTGCGGCTTTTCCAATTAACCTAATGTCTTTATAGTGGCGCCCGAACTAAAAGGGTGTTGGATGATGTTCCTCCTCACCCAGGATTTGGCGATTGGATTGCCTAAAAACCCCAGTCGCCCTTTAAAAGTGGAGTATATAAGGTGTTTCTCCCGCTTTCCTAGCGTACGTTCGTGGTGTAGTGGTTCTGCACGCTGGGCCGGTATCCAGAGGTCCGTGGTTCGATTCCCGGCGAAGGCGGTTGCTATTTTTCATCTTTCCTGCTTCCAAAAAAAATCCTAATATTTCTACAACTATAACACCTAATACCACAATTCTAGTTCTGTTCAAAAATGTTCTAGTTCTGTTCAAAGATCCAGCTTCGAATTTTAACTTCTTGAAGTACAGCTGTTAAAACATCATTTTAAATATCTGTTTTCAAGATCAAATGTTTATAGGTTCCAGTTCCACGCAATGCACAAAAAACTCCATCTGCAAACTATTATTGTAATTCTTCTAATACACAGAAACAAATGCTGAATTGTCTTGCCTACCTACCCTGCCTTTTGGTTGTGGTTAGGGTGATGTTCACTTTTAGTCGTAGATTTTGAGTCAGAAAGGAAAATAGTGGATTTTTAGCCAAAATTTCTGCCCCCCCCCCAGTTAAGGAAAACGTGCAAGTAACCCGTCCCCAGTCAGCTGTGGCCTGGCTGGACATAATGGCTTGAAGCAAAATAGCATGTGAGCCGTCCACTCATGTGTAGGGGAGAAAATTGAAGACGGTACTCATTTCGCATATTTTGTACTAATAATTTTTACAAATGCGAAGAAAATAAACGAAAAATTAATTATATATTTGATGTCTTAACGAATTAGCGACATTTTGACCCGACATTTAATTTCCGGATTCGCAAATGATTTGAGAGCTAAAAAAAAAAAAAAAATAAGACTAGAAAATACGAAGTACTAGACTAGAAATACGAAAAAGAAATGCTGTCATCGTTTCGGTCTTGGAAATTTTTTTTTCCAGCTCAGAAAATTGCAAACCATTCTGGTAAATAAAAACTTTCTCTCGAAAAAACTCAAATATGACATGCGTACGGACTTTTTTATTAGCTATAAATCTTCGTTTCCCAGAGTAAAGCTACCTATTTCAAGGAGGATCTTACATTTCTGGCAATTGTTGAGGCATTATTCCTTGATGTTTCCACAAAGCCCAGTCAGGCTCGTAGCAGGGGGTCTACCAAAGTCCAAAGTCCCCATCACTCAAGTCGGGGTCAATACAAGGCAGAGAGGAACAAGTGATTTTATTACCACGAAGTTCGCTGGATGGTCCTGACAGCTGTACCTGAATTCGTCTCAGAAGTTCCTTTCTTAAATTTCTATTTGTAACTGTTTTTTTTCCTTATTCTTTTTTATGTTATTTTATAACAGACATTTATAAAATGTCATGAAATAATATCATTTTTAGAAGACCCCTAGCTGTGTATCCGCTGGTGTTGTTGCTGTTATAAATTAATGTTCTCTGCAATAAATTACCTATGATCATAAATTGAGTTGTAGTGGTCATATGCTCTAGGTGTCAACAGTATTTAGTTTACGCAGCATGTCCACAAAGTTTTTGAATTAAACTCTTGCAAAATAGAAAACATTCTAACTTCTTTGCCTTCAGTATTCAGTTTTTGTACGATTGCTTCTACGATGTTACGCACTGTTCAAAACATGTGTCTGATTCCTTCATAGAACGCATCTTTTAGAATATTGTTTAAATGTTTCGTTACAGTTTTGTGAATTTCTTGCAAATAAAATAATTATCTTTGAGGTGAGATTTTACTTTTGGCAAGAGAAAGTAGAGTGTAATTGTCGATTCCGGTGAATAACGGGGAGACGGCAGGGGGTGACACTTTGCTTGGCTAGAAACTGCTTGACAAGAACGGAATGAAGTGTAACAACGTATCGTCAGCCTGCAGAAATCAGTTAATCGATTGAGCTTCTCAGGCCTAATGCGTAAATCTTCACATTAGTTATGTTTGGTTTATTTGATTATGGCAAAACACTGGAGGGCGTCTGTCTAAGGGGAGGGATGCCTTCGTGGAGAATATTCTGAATGAAACTGGCTCGTTTATACGTTACACATGGGAAGGACCGCGAATACAACCACGCAGCCAGCCCGTTCGCTGGGATTCCAGCCTCGGACCGAATTACCAGTGTTCATTGACCGCGCGGCTACTAGTGGGCTTAAATCTTCAGAAGTCTGTTCAAATCTTTAAGTCTGTCTTTATGAAATATCGAGTCCACCATATGTCCCTTAGAAACAAATTATTTATGAATTGTCCCTTTCCAGTTAAAAACGCTCAGCAGCGCATTCTCTATTTGACACTTCTGAAAGCCAATCTTTTGTTAGCAGTAGTAAATCTTCTTCAACTCAAGCAGATGACAGACGTTTTATCTCGGGTCATAAGCAAAGCTTCAAATTTCATCTCCAGCAGATATTTCTTAAACAATTCTGTTTACGCTCTCCTCCTTTGCATGAAAACTTTTCTTAGTTCTCAAATCAACGACAATCTCAATCATCCTTCTAAAATCAAAGACTACAGATTTTTCACGTGATCAAAAGAATAATTAATTGCTTAGAAAATTCTGCCGGTAAATGGACGATTTTTGATAAAAAATCGCACTGAAATGTTATAGAGTAATTTTTTATTTATTTATTTATTTATTGTAGACAAGATATTTCTAGATCATAAGCAATTACAGTAATTTTTATGTACACAGGTTAAAAAGTACGACGTCGACTTAGACAAGTAAGCATAGCAGTACAGACGTTTTGCAAGGCAGAAGACGTTACGAAGAAGAAGGACGTAATTGCAGTATTTATACTAGACAGGTGCATATGTACAGGTAGGCTGCGATTGGTTAATTTCAGGTTTTAGTTCTCTTTGCATGCAACATTATATAACTTGGAATGATCTCGAATTTGGGAGAAAAGATGAACTTGGCGGGAGGGGCGAACATCAAATTTAGAATAGTCAATTTTGAGGTTGACAATTATTTCCTAGCGTAGCCATAGTATTTTATTATATCTTATATATATATACTCTGTCATAAAAATATATGCACCCAGAAGAAATTCAGCCACAATCAAGAAACGGAATCGGCAGGAATGTAGTCTGGTAAGCGATATGCAAATGATTTAAATTTTGCAAATTATTTAAAAGCATGATTTCTGGTGCCGTATGGCTATCAAAAAACGAATCTGTCGATTGAATGCATTGTCATTTCACTAGAAATGCCTCTGAAACTTAACCAGTCGCACTACGAACTGTTGTCTGTCGGATTTTGAGAAGGGGCATACAGTAGGTCTCAGAGAAGCAAGTTGGTCGAAGAGGAGTATCGGCCATCACCTCTATCAGAACAATATAGTAGTTGCTTTGTGTTGGCGACAATGGATCACGGAATGGATAGTGTACCGTTGCGGAGGGTGCCCCAGGAACACAAATGAGCGCGAGGATCGCTCAGTCATAAAAGCGGCCACTTTCGCGCCAACCACGATGCTAGATGGATTCGACGCCATCCTTCCAGGCCATCCCACCCCCTTCCAGGCATCCGTTGATATCAAGGTAAACCATTCGGAGACGACTGGCCGATGCTAGTATATGCTGCCGATGTCCATTCAGATGCCTACCACTGATCCCAAATCATAGGCAGTGTCGATTGGATTTTTGCCGAACTCAGGCAAGCTGAAGTGTAACCAGTTGAAGGGATGTGATCTTCAAAAATGAATTCTGATTCAGTCTCAGTGCTGAATCGGGATTCAGTCTCAATGAACCAACGCACACGGTTGTGGAGGCGGCCAGGCCAGTAGTCCGATCCGGCATTTTTGTGGTGCGGTATACGGCTATTACACAAAGTATAACAGAGTGGAGAACGATTTGTTGGGGTACACGATCACCTCTAGTTGTCTTTCAAGGCAATATGATGGCTCGCAGTTACGTGGACGACATTTTAACGGCGGTTGTACTGCCTTTGCTATCAAATCTCCCAGGTGCCATTTATCCCAGGTGCAAAACAACGCTCTTTAACATGCTGCGCTACTCTCTCAATAGATGTCTTCAAGGATATGACGTATTGCCGTGGACTGAAAGGTCACCAGACCCCTCGCCAATAGAGCACGTTTAGAACATGCTTGAAAGGCAACTGCAGCCGTCCCGGAATATTGGTGAATTAACTGCCTGAGTTGGAAATATTATAGCATGGTCTTCTGCAGGGGGTCATAGGTGACCTACTTGATTCGCTGCCACGCCGTGTGTCGGCTTGTATAGGTGGCAGAGGTGGCTATATTACTTAATGATTTGTAACCTTTTTCATGCCATAACTTCCTAATAAAATAATTTTTTATTCTGAACTTGTAATCATTTGTTTATCTCCTCATACACTACATGCACGTTAAGTTTCATGATAGTAGTTCGTTTCCTTCTGAGTGCATATATATATATATATATATAGGATTTAAGATGATACAACATTATATATATATATATATATATATAATTTATTTCCTAAACCGTATTGATATATATATATATATATATATTGTGACAGAGTGTATATATCAGAATCTGTTTGAAATTTATACCACTTTACGTTTAGCACATCTGTGAAAATTAAGATTAGGAATCTTTTTTGGGGGGGTAGGGGAGGCACTCTTAATTTTTAAAAGGATTATAAACATTTGTTTATTTTAGTACCTCAGTTAATTTTAAGTGTACAAAGGCAAGAAAAAAGTAATTCTATAGAAAAAGATATGCTATCGCTCAATGACTGATTTCTTCACAAAATAAAAGTCAGAAAGTGAAAATACAGCTTTTCCCGAGTTGTACTTTTATCCACTTCATTTTGCTCTTACTACAAGTAAACTTAATTTGCCAATGTCACTAACAGTCCCATTTTTAATTTAAGCTATATCTACATAATTTTTTGATCAATTTCTTCAACCTGTTAGTTTATAGCTTATTCAATAATTATATTAAATCTTAGCAGTAATTTGCACAGGATGTGTATTTAAATTCTTTTCAACATATTTCTGCAATTAAATAGAGAGATTTCAAAATTTTCGAATGAACTGCTATTAATTAAAAAATTTTTAGAATAGTTCGCCAGCAGATTTTGAATAAAAAAAATGCAAAGGTTTTCAGTGTAAGGAGGGATTATAATTTAGTCTAATGTATCCTCCTCTTGATAATGTTATATAAGATTTGATTGAGCTCCTCTTCTTTATTTATTTATTTTATTTTATTTTATTTTATTTTATTTATTTATTTATTTATTTTTTGGTTTTGGTATATATTTTCAAGTTTTATGATTTTTAGGTTTTAATTTCACATTTCTTTAATTCTTATTTTGAATACTTATAGGATAATTTGAAATTTATTGGTAGGGAATTTCACTTTTTGAGGTCTTTGCATAAAATGGGTTCTAAATTTCTTACTTTTTGATTCTCTCTATAATTATATATACGCTTGGTACATACGAATGCAATAGATAAAGGAAACGCACAAGTAAATGTTATAGTAGTCCCACATTCAAAATTTCAACGTTCTATGGTTAATCGTTTTTGAGTCATGAGAGATATACTATACTACGTACGTACAGACGTCACGGAAAAATTCCTTTTAAATCCATTTTATACTCTGTTTCTGAAAAAAAAAAAAAAAAAGTCCTTTATTCTGTCAAAATATATCATCAGTTAATCAGTGAAAATTATCAAAATTATTCATATTATTATTACCATAGGCTGAGAAGAACAAATAAATAACAAAGTTGAAATTAATAATACTATCAAAAGTTATTCTTAACAATTTAAATAAAACATCTACTTTCGATGTCAATAATTCTAACATTACCTTAATCAAAATTATTGTAATTATAAGAATCTTTAGAATATGCTGATTGCGAAACGTTATTATTATAATTCTTATAAGTCTAGAATATTAGACTTATAAGTCTAGAAATAATCTAAATTTCTCTATTTTCCCTTCTTAATAGCTCCACCTCATCAGTATCTCTTCTTATTATACTCTCACTAATAGTTAAGGGATCGCCCCTATAATTAAGCTTCTAGTAAGAATTTCATGTTCCCTTAAATCTTCCTTAACTATATAAGGTATTTCTCCCGCCTTCTTAGCATACCTTCGTAGTGTGGTGGTCTGCATGCTGGGCGCGTATTTCAGAGGTCCGTGGTTCGATTCCCGGCGAAGACGTTGCTCATTTTTCGTGACTCCTGCATCCAAAAATATGCTTAATGTCTCTACAGTGGCGACCGAACTAAAAGGGTGGTGGATGATGATTCTCTACACCCAGGATTTGGCGATTGTGTCTGCTAAAATCCCAGTCGCCCTTTAAAAGGGGGAGTATATAAGGTATTTCTCCCGCCTTCTTAGTGTGCCTTCATGGTGTAGTGGTCTGCATGCTCAGCCTCTATTCCAGAGGTCCGTGGTTCGATTGCCGGCGAAGGCGTTTCTCATTTTTCATCTCTTTCTCTTCGAAATAACCTAATAGCTCTACAACTACCCCTGTCTAAACACTGAATTTTGATAAAACTAATCTTTCCTTTAATTCTACATCTGCCCTTCTTGGAAAACCTTTTACTGTTTTACAATCCCCTTTTTTATTTTACAATTTCTTCTTTATTCTAACTATGAACGTCACTCAAAAATAAATAAATAAATAAATAAATAAATCGTCCAGATGGTTTCGGGAACGGCTAAAATTTATATTTTAGTCAGAATATTATATGTATCATCCCTTCTTTCCGCATGCCTCTTTTCGACATGTGACTGAAAGCACAGTCGACGCGTATTCGGGAGTTCCGGAGTTCGAATCTGGTGAGGACATTACGGATTTCTTCAGTCTCCAGCATCGGGAAGGGGGAACCTAATGACTCTACAATTATACCCGAAATTTTTCGTGATTGCAATACTTCCTTTACTTCGTACAAAGAATTAAAAATCGCATAAGATCTTTTGTACATTACCACAATTTTTCTTTACCAAGTATAATCATAATCACAGATAAAAAAAAACACAGACAACGAAGAATTACTGTGTATAAAGTAAAAGCGGAGATGTTTGGATATAACACTTTTTTCAGAGCTGACTTTTTGGATTTCAAACTTATGACCATTTCTGAAGCAACAGACCCGGATTCTGGAAAGGAAGAAAATGAAGTGCAACATCCTCGTAAGCAACACACGCATAACCCGAAAAAAAAAAAAAAAAAAGAGAGAGAGAGAGAGAGAAAATAGTAATTGTGATGACACCCGCGCGCTTCAAGCCGGTGTTGCTCCCGTCCTCATCATTCATGTGCTCCTGAAATCATTTCACACCGCAGGTGACCATTTTTAAGGAGCATAGAACAAGAGTCGAAAAGGTAGGCGACCTCGTTGTGATACCTAAATCACAGCAGGCTCGAAACGAAATATTTTTTTTAAACCAAAGTTTTCTCCATCCTGTGAATTTGTAATAAATTTCTGGGTAACACCCCGCTGGACTTTGTTTAGAGAAGATCTTTGAAGTGCAGCACTCTCAAAATGAGTTTGAAAACAGTTTGAATTATGAGCAACACAAACGAGAATTACTTTCGGACGGGAGGAGGTGCAATGAATATGAGTTATTTACTGAATCTTCTTTCTGTTTGTTATATTTCGCACTTTTCTAAATACCTCCTGGAGATTGTAAACTGATTTATTTCATTCTGACCTCTACGAGGGTAAATATTATGCATAGAAGAGGAAATGTAGCGTGATTTCTTAGTTCGAGTAAACATGACTCAAAAGGACATAAAAAATAATGTGTTGTATAAAACAAAAAAATACAATAAAACTTCGACTACACTCTTACAGTGAGATTCCAAAACGATGCGGGATACTACAAGACTCCTGGAAGCCGCGATACTGTTACACAATGTAAATGTTATATAACATGTTTTGAGAAAACATATATAATACTTTAACCATATAAACAGTCCATTCAAAACCCGCTTTTTACTTCCTTATACAAAGTAAAGGAAGTATTGTAATCTCTAGAAACTTGGGGTATCATATTTCAACGGATATATCCATTTTGACCGTGCCTGAATCCGTTTTGACCGTTTTAGGGGTGATGTCTCTACGTACGGCCAGAATAACGCACTCACGTTTTCCAAAGCAGATGGTAAAATGGATTTCAAATGGATTCAAAATGAATTTTGTTTGTGGCTTATGTACGTAAGTATGTACGCATGTATCTCACATAACTCCAAAACCGGTTAGCCGTACAACGTTTAAGATCTAGTTGTGCATCCCTCTTTTTACCGCAATCGCAGTACCAAAAGTGTATATTATATATGTAGTATTTTCGATGCGCAGTTCGATAGAATTGACTGCATAAACCAGTAACTTCGAGACGTGGCCATTTCTAAACACAACTTTATTCCATGATAAATTGTTTCAGCTCACTTTTGGTAGACAAAGCATTTATCCAGTCATAGTTAAATATAATAATTTTTATGTACAAATTGTTTTTTTTTAAAGTTATGACGTAGGCATTTTTAGACAGCAGAGCGGCGCGGAGCTAGCAGCTAGAGCAGAATTTAGAAAACGGGATGACGTAGTTTTTTACGAGCAGTATTTATAGTAAGTTTGATGCATAAATACAGCTAATCTGTGATTGGTTAATTTTAGGTTGTTATGTAAAATGGAAAAATCTCGAATTTGGGAGAACAGATGAATTAAGGGAGGGGGGAGAACATAAAATCTAGGATAGTTAATTTTGAGGTCTCCAATCGTTTCTTAAAGCAGCCATCGTATTTCGTTACATCTGACATACACACCCACCCTTTTACCCCTCTTAAGAGTCCTTACTTAGGTTTTATTTCGCAGTCGTTGGTCGTAGTCATGTTCTTCTAAGCACAGAAGTGTTTCAAATGACGAAAATTTTTATGTTTTGGCAACTTCAAATTTTAAAAAAATTAATTTTGGACAAGTAACGAAATGCAACTTTTAATGCGAACTCCTAGTTCCCATACTTATATCTGGCAAACTTTTATATTCGCTATGATCAAATAAAAGTACAAGAAGTTGATACCCGTACGACAAAAATTGGCTGGAGTATTTAATTTCAAAATTTTCAGGTTTTGATGTCATTTTCAACTTGCTTTGAATAACTAGCTAATTAAATTAGAATAATTCGAGAAAATAAGTCTAACTGAAATGCAACAAAAAATGTGTATAATTTAATAGGACATACAAGGACGTCATACGGTGTTCACATCATATATTTTAACACGTGTATAAGCAGGGCTACTTTTACCATTAGTTGATTGCCTAACGAAGGCTATCTTACTCATAAAAAATAAAAAATAAGCAATTTATTTCATAATTCTAATTAATTATTGTTTAATTTAGTATTAAAAATATTACTTAAATAGTTGAAATAAATATATTGTTTAGTTCTGCTGGTTCGTGGATTTCAAGTGATTGATGACAACATTGATAAAGAAACAAAACAATTTATTCGTCAGTATTGCACAGGAGAGTTCCAAAGACACGTTTACAGCCGTCGAAAAACTACGATAAACAGGCTGAAGGGATCAGCAACACAGCCTTCAGGCTATCAGAATATGACGGTCAAGATTGCTTCACGGCAAAGCACTAAAGTACAGCTCCCGACTGGGTTCGGTCGCTATCGGAGCTCACGTACTGTTGATGCTCTCCACGATACAACTCAAGATTCACTACTCGATGCACTCACGATAAACTACGTTATACTGCTACTCCGCGAACAGGCAGGGTACTTATAGCTTTTAACCTGCCCTCGAGAACATTCTCTGAAAAACCAGTAAGAATTAGTTCTAAAATATTTTCTCTCCGTTTATGGAGTCCTCCAATTTTGTTGCCAAATGGTCGATATAGCGTCAAATCTGGCAACCCTGCCTTTCTTTGCCACTTTCTGGCAACCTTTCTAATCCCGCTTTGCGGGGAAGCTATCTTACCGCAGATGGGCATTTCGTAATGTTTTTTTATACTAGAAAGACAAATAAATACAAAGGTGCTTTGAATAGCACCAAAAAATTTTAAAAAATGTTTGAATGCACAAGTGTTTAAATCTTACAATTGAGGAAATGTTGCATTTAGCAAAAAATCGGCTTTATACTGGACAAAGAAGGTTAACAAAAGAAATCTGAGAAAGATTCAATGGAGAATTCTTCTTCCTGTTATTAGTGGTTATAGAACCGTAAGTTATGAAGCTACTCCTGTTCTTGCAGGAGTTCTGCCTATTGATTTCGAAATTGAATATAAGAATAATATTTTCTAGGTTTTGGAATTAAAAAATATAATATTTTGGAAGATCTCATAAATGGAAATATCTCCTTTCCTGATATTCCTCATCCAGATACTTTAGAGCCCATAAATTTCTGCTATTATAAAGAGACTACTGAAAAGTGTTTTGGCATGGTTTGCTGTATAGATGACAGTAAAATAAACAATAAGGCCTAGTCATTTTGTTCGTTTTTAAGCCCATCTGAAGTTTGCTATTTTAAGCACTGTATTCGAAATGAATGCACTTCTCAAATGGAAGAAGCATTTTAAATAAACATATGCAGATTTTTGCCTCAAAATATTAAGAATACACCAAAGAAATTTTTATGATATGATATGTCACATACAAAGAAAGTGCCGATATTTTGCTGAATGTCCTTTGGCTTTTATGATATCTTCCAAACCGATCTGATGGCTTCAAACCGTGGTACCGATCAGACCAATTTTCGGTCGTATCTGAAGATATTTTATCTAATTTTTCTATTAACACTTGTTTTTAATGCACTTTGCTTTTAACTTTGTGTTTTTGGAGCGCTGTTTCGAATGTGCCCCACAGAGTTTCGACGACATTGGTGTCTGGAGACTATGGTGATGTGTGTAACTGCATTTTACAATGAAAAAGACAACATATTTTGACCTTATGTGCCGTATGTTTGGGGTCATTTTCGTGCTGCAATATAATATTTCCATTTAAACCTAACTTTTTAGCACTTTCTTTTAGATTATTGTGAAATATAATTATTATTATAAAAGAACAGCCCCGAACCTCCTAGCCGGCAGAAGCAGGCCGTATTATGAAAAAAATTGGGACTGGCCAGAAATATATATATATATATAAGAAAAATATGTAAAGTCCAAAATCTGAGTCTCTGTGCCGAATTCCAATTCTGTCTTTGTTCGCATTTATAATCTTTATTATCGTCTCTGCAAAATTTTTCAAATTTGAATAGTTCCTTTTAAAATCTTCCTTAAAATTCTTTCTATATTTCACTCTTGTTTATTGTGGAGTATATCAAAGTAAGCCATATGATGCATAATGGCATATATAAAAACTAAATTTCCTACCCTAACTGAAGGTATACAGCCCCAAGCCACGACGGAACTACCACCATTACACCACCGATGTTTAATTTACTGTGCAGTGGTTTGGAACCGAATTCGTAACATCTTGGATACTTGAATATTATTGTAAAACATAAATGCTTGCAATAAATATTTGCTGAAATATAATTCCCTTTATTTTGCATGCGTTCTTCTAGGTGTATCCCTTTTTTGTGAAATATTCTTAATTGGAACATAAAAATCTAAATTCTAGAAGGAATTTATCCTTTAATAAAAATAATTAAGATTCATTAATCCAAAATTGATTGATTCAAATACGCCGAGAACTAACAAAATCGCTAACTGCTTTTGCAAAATAACATTAATGATAATTAAAAACTTAATAAGGAAATTTTAAGCCTCATTTAATGAGCTGGAAAATCCTAGTCTAAATGAAAACAGCATTTTCATCAATCGATAATCAAAATATATTAACTACATAAAAAGAAAAGCGTAAAAATTATTTTTTTGATAATTCCTTAATGCTTAAGATTTCAGGGCATTTTTATCGTCTTGAGCAGGAACTCTTACTTTCTGTTTCTAGAGAAATCTGTTAATTAAATTTCATATAGTTTAATAAAATTTCATTTTGTCGGAAAACGATATTTAAATGATCAAACATCAATTTCTAGTTACTTACCTAAATAATTTGGTGTCTACTTTTAATCACCAAATAAATGTTATTATTACGTAATTATTTAAATAATACATAAAAATTAGATAAAATAACGTATAAAAAGTTAGTTAAAAAGTAAAAAAAAAATATATATGTTAATTTCCATAATATTATTCTTGCTTATATGTGAAAAAACAAAAACGTAGGGCAGCTATTAATTTCCTAATTTAAATCAAAATTGTCAAAGAGAAATTCAATAGAATTTAATACAATAATTCTTATATATGTCACTATCTACATCATTATTACATTCGTTCCTTGAAATTCTATTAAGGTTTTAAAGTAGTTCTGCAGGGGCCAGTAGCCAAATGCACGCCAAATTTTTTAATCTGTAGTTTAATTTGCGCAGTGTGGAAGCTATACGCAATGCCGAGATTGCGCAGTTCCAGAAATTTTTAAGCGAAATCGGATCGTTGTGTAAATGAAGGGAACAAAACTGTTGTTCTTTCCACGTACACAGCGATCTGTTTTCGCTTAAAAAATAATCATTTTTTAAATTCGGTATCCCTCACAGTGTTGACATTAAATCTATTTTCTGTTGTTGTATCTGTCTTCAGGTTTTTTTTAATAAAATAGTTAGCCTTTTCATGAAGCTTTATGTATCATTATCGTTTTTGACATGCAATTATATTTCGAGCCAACATTTGTTTTTGACCCCAAGCGGCGTCTTTTAACAGAAAAGTTAAAATATTTTCCTTTTATTGTTTCAATCGTACGCAAATATTATTCATACATCCACATCGTTTTCGTGGCTGTGTCGATACGACGTCGTGTCGATTTTCAGCACTGTCAATCCAATGAATATAAGTTTCCCTTACCTTGGGAGATACTAGGTGTTTTGCTTAATCAAATAAAGGGCCAGTCTCGTGTCTAATGTAAATACGGAACTCTTTTATATGAAACTTCTCCACTGAAGCATCCCTCGCTTTTAGTCTCAGTGTACTTTCCATAATTGTGCAATCCAATAAAATTCAAAAATCTAGTAGTAAGAAAACCGCTATTTTAAAACTATGGGTGAACTCTTAAAATGAGTTTTGGTTTCAACGACAACAGTTATTTATCACGCGTACAAAAAGTTAATGAAAATGACACAACGCGCTAAGAAGTTCATCAAAATCTTTGGGATGACATCACCTACCAAAGCCCTACCTTCACAGGAATAATAGCGTTTTCCCATTATTCTTCTAGGTAGAGATGAACAGCAGATTGAAGAGAAGATATGAGAAATATTAAATTTCTTCCCACGCAACTGGCACTGGTGTGGGCGCAATAAAATTTTTGACAGGTAGGCGCGCGATGTCTATCAAAACCTACCCCTAGAGTGATCCGACATTCGAGAACTTCCTCGGAATTATTCTCTTTTCCATGGGCACAGAATAAAGAAATCTTTTGTTCTAAATTCGAAGCGGAATGCGTGAGGAATTCTCTATCACGCATTTCAATGCCTTTTGTGCTTTTCGAGGCGATATGCGATCATGCTTGTCCACCTATTTGTACTCATTACTATGCTCAAAAGGGCATCTAAGATCATGTCACGTAAAGGTCTTAAGCTTAATACTGCTTGTATTTAATATGGTTACGGAATACTTTTTCAATTCTAAACTGAAGTAACTAAATGAAATAATGAGAAGAATATTTAAATATCTTTTATTGAAGTCCATTTTTAGAATACTGACTAAAAAGCAGACGATCCTCTACCGAACACTTAATATTTGGTATCAGAAATATCTTTTTATGATCACAATTTTGTACTTTTGCCGTTTTAGTTTGATTATAAATTCATTATCATTATCATTTTCATCTCACTTACTTCATATTCAACTCAACATTACGTCATTTAACAAAATTTAGAAGTCGCGATGCAGTGTTAAGTGGTTGGCCTACATTTTTATATTTCTTTTCCCTCTTTTTTCAGTTTATCATATCAGTGTTCAGTTTTGTTAGTAAGATGGCTAACAAAAAGGCTTTTTTGTCTTTAAAAGGCTTTTTTGTCTATTTGTTATTAACGTTTTGTGTGTTAACTTTATTTATTAAATGTCATGATTTTTGCACTTATGCCGCATAGAATTTAGTTCAGCATCAAAGTCACCAGATATTTAAAAAAAGCGTATCTTTAGAATTTTCGATAGACAGTCTTGTGGACTGGAGATACACATTTTTTATTCGGTACAGTGTTGCCACAGCTCGCTTCCAAATCGTTGAGTTTGTTAATCAAAAATTTATTAAAATTTTACAAAATATGAAATAGATAATAAAACCAATTCGAAACTCAAAATTCGTGTTACAGGTCCATATGTTCTGGTAGAGGACTACGTTATTCAAAATTTGACAGCTCTAGGTAAAGCCGTTTTTTTCACATGACGAAAAACATTCATAGATTCACGCAGTTGCTTTATTATTTAATTTCTTTAAAAATAAAACAAAGAGATAATATTTAGTGGCAACACATTGAAAGTTTTACGTCGTTTATAGTGATCAACACAAAAATCCCGTTTCGAGACTAAAAGCGCATTCGGACTGACTCCCCTTTTGAGCTAATAATATATATAATAAGCAAAACATTGATTACTTTTAAATATCACAGTTTGTTAAGCAACTATAGACAAATGCAGTTTTGAAGATACATTAATAATACAAAAAATGCGCAAATAAATTCAACCGAGAAAAAGTGATTTTGTAGCAGAAGGTGAGTTATACGAGGAGCAAATACGTGGAGCAAATACGTGGAATTAAAAGTTCTTTTACTAATTGCATTCCATTACACCACCAACAGGAGAGCTACATCATGTTTTAAGACTTTTCAGCTATTGATAGCCAAGTAGCAGAAAGTTCAGCTATAGCCAAGGTCGATCCAACAATTCAAATGGGCATTCATTGCAATGGGTACCAAATGTCATAGAAATTATATTCAGTACGTTACGGAAAAATTTACATGATAGGTTTCAGCTGATCATATTTCATGCCAAGGTTTAATTTGCCGTTAAGTACAGCTTAAATGTACAATTAAAATGTTCTAGAAATTCTCCCAATAGCTGCAAAGATTTAATTCTTGAGACGTAATTTGGAAGAGTATTGTATTGTATTGTTAGGATACAATGTAAATGCTGTGAATTTGTACAAGTATATGAACAAATACATACTGGTTACTTAAGAGTGGAATATAAAGGGCTTCTCACAAGATCTGAAATATAAGCAAGGTGATCTGTCATTCTCAGGAATTATAAATTTGAACTATATGTCACAATAAAATTTATCAGAAAAGCTCCTAATTATATCCCCATTCCATAAAGGGTGCAAATTTGGTGAAATAAAACAAAAGATAATAGTTAAAGTATGCGATATTGTTATACAGGTTCAGGTGGAAATATAGTGGGACACCCAATGTTTACTATAAATAATGTAGGTATAGTCCCACTACACTTCGGTTTATTTTGAAAGTTAGTATTTAAAATAGTACATAGTATAATATAACACATAATATAACAATATAAATAGTATATAGACATTTTGATTGATATTATTTCTATTAGAATCCCGCGAACGGGCTGGCTGCATGGGTGTTTTCGTGGTTTTCCCCATGTGTAACGTGTATACGAGCCAGTTTCCCTTAGAAAGTCATCCACGAAGGCATCCCTCCCCCTTAGGCAGATAGCCCTAGTGAACTTTTCCATAATTTAATACATTAAATACACATTTCTATTAGATATAATTATAGTAGTTATAATAGGTATAATAATAGTAGGCTAACAGTCATAATTTATAACAGTTCATAATAGTTCCTTGAGATAAAGTTTATTATATGAATCCGTATCTTCTTCCTCTTCTTTTCGCTTTTTTTACTATATCATTATTATTGCAAGGGTTTGTTTTTAAGATAATTAGATAATAAAAGTTTTAGATGAATTGCAGCTTCAAAAATGAATTTTGACATTAATTACGTTAGTGCTCACATAAATGTTTGCCTATTGAAGATAGATATTTGATTGTATTTTCTTTTTTATTTTTTGTTTGTTGTTAATTGCCAAACGAAGGAAGGCATTGATATTTGAATTAGGCAATTTAATATGAGTTGGCTTTGTTAAAGGACATTGAGTAATATAATGGATTGGATCACCTTTATTTCCACATACACATTGCTCAGAGTTTGAGATGTTTATTCTGAAGAAGTATGTGAGAAATAGCAAATGTCCAGTTAAAAAGCGGTTTATATAACCATTGACTATTGTACATGTATCATTTACATGAGGTGCTATTTGATGTAATTGTCTACCTGTATTTATTGCTGTCCATTCTTCTTCCCACATTTGGAAGCTGATTTTATGTAGATATTTCTTGAGGTATGATTTCGGCCAGGAGATTTTTCTTGAAGGGATATTATTGTTGGTAGTAGCTGATTTGGCTGCTGAATCGGCTTCTTTGTTACCAAGAACTCCGACGTGAGCCTTTATCCAATAAATGTTTGGTGATATTTGAGGATATAAGATAATTTTGTTAAAAATACCTTGAATTATTTCAGATGTGTGTTTGGGATTTTGTAGAGCTAGTATTGCTGATTGACTATCTGAGAAAATATTGATTTTTTGTAAATTGTTATCGATTGAGTATTCTATTGCCATTCGAATTGCGTGTGATTCTGCTTGGAAGATACTATTTTCCTTGGCGAGTCGATTTTGGAGAGTTATTTTCTGGGTTTGATCTATTTGTATTATACATGCACAGCCAACTCCTAAATCCATTTTCGATCCATCTGTATATATTATTGGCGGAGATATATGACTGGTTGGAGGTTTTAGTGTGCTATATATTTTAGGATTAGAGGCAGGAAGTATTCTGTAGGGGTTGACTGAAATTTCAAAATTGTTTGCATTAAATATTCCACCATGTAATATGCAGGATCTTTTTAATTTGAGGACTGCGGCTTTTGCATATTCGGCTTGTGCTAAAGTATGAAGAGGTGCTATTCCTGAAAGTACACATAGGGCAGCATTTGATGTTGTTTTATAACATTTTGTGATCCGGAGAAGGAATTGACGTTGTATGGCTTGTGGTGTTGCGCGGCCCCAACCTACACGCAACAATAGTAGTGACTGCTATGAACTGGAAAGTACACAAAACTCTTAAGAAGGGTTTAACTCCCTTTTTATTCTACTGTAGAAGTTACAGATGCGTGCACTTGACGCTCACAAACTACGCCGACCCGGCGGTAAAATAAAAATAAGAAACTAAAAATGAATAATAACAAGTGACTGCCTACGAGGCTCTCTAAACGTAACTAACCTAACCGCGTCCTAAAATACCGCTGATAATTCAGCAAACTTTTGAATATTACGTTGAAAGATTTAACTATCTGCCGAGGCAAGCACACAGGCCGAAACGCGCGGTTCTTCAATTTCTACCTAGCCACCTCCACGCTCTTGAAGCAAGAAAGCACACTTTCGAACTCGTTTCCCTTCTGTTTAACTCAGAATACTTCCGCTGACTATTTTGTATACTTTGCGCGTTCTACTACAATTTACATACTCTGGCATTGGCAATTCCAGGGGAACGTAAGGCTTGACAGGAAAGATAGTTTAAACTTAAAATAAATGTTAGTTAAAATAAATATAAACCCTACATTTGCCGCTGCCAGAATTTGGTAAACTTGGAATCAGGTCCTAGAAACGACCTGTTGAAAAGTTTCCATATTCTGAACTAAAATTCAAGAGCTTCGTTTACATAAAACAAACTGTTTTCTCACAAATTAGAATAAATTTCTGCAGATAATCATTTTACCCTCTCTTCTTACAGCAACCTTTCCTGTACTTCAGCAATCAATCTGTTCTCTTCCTTCCAGCATCTGGAAGGAATCTGTTCTCTTCCTTCCAGCATCTGGAAGGAATAAGTATCAGTATCTTTCTAAATACATTATAATTTACACTTTCTTGACACTGAATAAAGTTTTTGTTTTTTATCGTTTTATTTTCCTTAATTACTGTTTAATTCACATTCATTCAAGTATTCAAACATGAATTTAATTTTACCCTGGCTCTCCACCATGTGTGGTGTCAAACGGGAATATTCGTGTTTTAGTATTGCAACACTTCCCCTAACCACAATGATTTGTTAGAATTCAACGACCAAATCGATACACTCGACATTCTAAAACTCGATGAGCTATTTTAACATTCTTAAAATTCAAGTGTAGGTGGAGAACCCTACAAAACACATTCATTCTAAATTTCCCCTCATTCATCTTTAGACATGCAGGTTTTCGCTCTAAAGCATGATTTTATCTACAGTTTAATACTTAAATTTGAATTCATTTCTTTCGAGTATTTACTTTTAGCATCTAAAATTTTATGCTTCTAGACTAAATTCTACTTTTACATAACTTTCAAGTATTTACGTATATTTACAAAATTCTAATACATATGATTTTTACAATTTAACACAAAATGAATAAGAGAAAAATAAATTTTTACTTCACGTCTTCTTCGCCAAACTGGCGGCACTGAAACTAAATTTCTCATTAATACAAGAATACGAAGTTATCTTACTTTCGGCCAAATTTTGGCTTTAACATAACAGAATTAGTCTTTCGACCAACAGGAACTGCTTGTTCTTAGATTTTATACTTAAAGAAACTAATACTTTTGCCTTAGCTAAATAAAGTAAAACAAAACTAAGTCTCAACCGAGACAAATTGACTTCCGTCAAAACATAGAACTTCGTATTTACGCATAACATTTCGGAACAAAAGAAAAATTTATAGAAGATTTTAACTTATCTTTGAGTTTTCGATGATTGGAACTCCGACATCCTCTTCTGGCAGAACTGCTCCCACGTTATGGAATTCATCGCAGTCAGTCGTCTCCTTTGTGTTTTTCGAGTTTCGTCCATGTTGATTTTTCTTTCTCGCCCTCTGTATGCCGGCCTCTTGGAGTGGTAGTCGTCGGGTTGCTGTCTTTTCCGTTTTGCCCCTGGACGGCTGGTCTTGGCGTCCTCCGATCTGGAATCGTGCTTGAATTTCTTCTGTTGGTGGTAATCTTTTCGTTCCTCCTGCTATCTTTTCGTTCTCGTGAACGGCGGTCTTGTTTGCTCCTAACTATCTGGCCCTGGAAGTGTTTTCCTTGCAGAATTTCTACTGCGATACGTTGTAACTGATCTTTTCCTCTTTACCAAAGATTCTTTACACGGCGGCGTTGCTTTCTTGTATTTCTTAAATGCTGGAGTCTGAACGTTTTCCTTTCTCCTTTTCAGTACCGTCGCATGACTTGTAGAAGGGCTAGGTTTCTCTTCAGTTCTCTGCTTCTTGGGTGATGGAGTGGGTAACGTTACTTCTGGACCTTCCACTTCTTTTACGTTTGAGTCCTGCAAGAAACTTTTAAAGATTTCAAAATCATTTTGATTATAATATTTTTTCACCTGGTCGGGACTTGCTTTACAGATTTCCCCTCTCTCGTTCTTAAGGTACAATACGACTCCCTTGATTTCCTGAATTACATAGGGGCCTTCAAATTTTGGAGCTAACTTTACAGTAAAATTGTCTGGGGCACTTGATAAAGAAAATTTCCGCTTCAACACTTTATCCCCAACTTTAAAATCTTCTTCACGGCGTTTTCTGTCATAGTATAATTTCTGTCTATTTCTTGCCGTATCCGAGCTTTTAACCGCCTGGTCAATGAGTTTTTGCACATCTTTTTGTTTGAACTGTTGCTCTCTTTGTTGCACAAAGAATAATTTATCTAGTGGCGTAATTAACTTCCGTCCTAAAAATTATTCTGCTGGAGTTTTCCCCGTAGTATCGTGATTTGCTGTTCTTAAAGCATAAGCTAACTCATTTATGTAGCCATCCCAGCGCTTGTGATGTGTGCTAACATAACTTCGAATTAGTTTTACAATATTTTTTATTAACTGTTTCTGCTATGTTTGCCTGTGGTCTATACGGAACCATTTTGATATGGCGTATGCCAAGTCCAGTGCAAATGTTTTCAAATATTTGGCTAACGAATTGTTTACCGTTATCGCTAATGACTTTTATCGGTGCACCGTATTTTAAAATGTATCTGTGTAAGAATGCATCTGCGACTGTTTTGGCTGACGCGCGTTTAAGTGGAACAATTTCTGTCCATTTTGAAAAATGATCTATAATTACTAAAAGAAAACGATTTTTATTTAACTCACTCTGGGGGAAAGGACCAAGAAGATCTATGCCTAAAATTTCATTCGGAAATGTAGCGCGAATGCTATTTAAGTACCCGGCCGAGCTGTAATTAATATCATTTATTTACTGACATTGATTGCAGGACCTGACATACGCAGTTACTATTTTGTATAATTGCCGGAAATATACCGCCTCGCGTACCCTTTTTAAAGTCTTTCTGACCCCTAAATGACCCGCTGTTTCCGCGTCGTTAAATTCCTTCAAAATGCTTAATCGAAGTGAGGCTGCGATGACTGGTTTGTATTCGAAATTTTCGTTTGTTGTTTTCGTATAAAATAATAAATTATCTATTTCTTACTGAATCGATATCTGTGTGTTCAAAGTTTTCGGGGTCTTTCAAATACGCATAGATACTTCCAAATTCAGGATCAGCTTTCAATTCAGCAATAATTGTTTCTCTAGAATCTAAAATTTTTGATGTCAACACAGCGCATTTGAGTTCATTTCCTTCATCGTCCAGTTTTATACGAGATAGTGCATCAGCTACATTGTTTTCCTTACCCGGTTTATATTTAATTATGAGGTTATACTCTTGAAGTTTTTAAGCCCATCTTATTAACCTGGGCGTTATGTTTTTCCCCGAGTAAAGTCTACCAACAGCCGCAAGATCCGAAAAGACTGTTACCGGCGCTTTGCCGAAATAAACTCGAAATTTGTGTACAGCCATTAATACGGCTAATGTTTCTCTCTCTGTAGCTGTGTAATTCCTTTGCGTAGGGTTCAAAGTTTTACTAAAAAATGCCAAAGGATGGCCATTTTGCATGAGAACAGAACCTACAGCATAGTCCGACGCATCTGCTGCAATTTCCAAGTTTTCGTCCCCCTCCGGGAATTTCAAAACAGGGGCGTTGATGAGCGCTTCTTTTAACCTTTCAAATGAAGTATTTGCTTCTGCTGTCCACGTGAATTTACTTTTCTTTCTTTTAATTACTAACAAGGGTTCAACGACATTAGCAAAATCTTTTATGAACGACCGATAATAAGAACATAACCCAAGGAAAGAAGAAAGTTTCTTGGCGGTGTTGGGAGGTGGGAAATTCTTGATGGCATTTATTTTTGAATCCTGAGTTTCTATACCCTTTTGCGAAATTTTATAACCGAGATATTTAAGTTCTTTAGTTGCGAACTTGCATTTTGATGCATTAATTGTAAGACCGGCCTCTTTTAATAATTTAAAAACTTCTTCTAGTACTTTAATATGTTGTTCCAACGTACTACTCGTTATAATTATATCATCTAGATAGATTAAAGTCGATTTTCCTAGGACAGGCTTTAGAACAATGTCCATAGCTCTCTTGAATGTTGACGGGGCCCCACACAACCCAAAGGGCATGCGTAAAAATGTATAAGTGCCCGATTTTGTTATAAACGCGGTTTTATGTATGTCTTCGGGTCTCATAGCTATTTGATAGTAGCCAGACGTTAAGTCCAACGTAGTCATGTATCTTGTAGACTTAATCTTTCTAATAATTTCCTCTATAACCGGCAAAGAGTAAACTGGGAACTTAGTAACACTATTAAGCTTTCTGTAATCGACAGCAAACCTCCAAGCCCTTTTATCCGAAGGAGGAAACTCATTCTTTTTCCTACATAGTACGACTGGACTCGCGTACTCACTATTTATGGGCGTTATTATTTGGTTCTTTAACATTTCCTGAATGTGTTCTTCGACGATTTGCTCTTTCTGTTTATCATAGCGGTAAGGTTTAGTCCTACAGGGTTTGTCGGCAGGTAACTGTATATCATGCGTAACAATTTGACAGTTACCAGGCCGTTCTGAAAACAAATTCGAAAAAGTACTCACCACTTGCTGGATGGCTTGACTTTCATGGTCATTCAAATGGCTAAGGTCGACTTGCGGTTGTTCCACTGGCTCCACCACCCTCCGATCCATCTCCAGCACAATAGAACTTTCCTGAAAATTCAGTTTGGCCTTTGCGGCTTTTAAAAACTCCATACCTAAAATAAGTGGACTTTGCAAATTTTTTACTACAAAAATTAATACTTTAAGGCTTTCGTTTTTAACCTGTATTTGTAATGATAATTTGCCAATACATTGACAAGTTTGTCCTTGCGCTGCTATGATTTCTTTGTTTTTATTTTTAAATAATCGTAACGTATTAAAATTCTTCTTATAAAAGTATCACTCATAAAATTACCTTCTGCTCCTGTATCGATGAGGGATTCTACTGGTACATCGCCAACCAGGACTTGTATAATCGGTGATTGTGGGTTTTTACGACGACCGTATTTAAGTATCTTCTTGAGGGGGTTTTTGAAACTTCCGGGGTCTGGAACCTCGCTTTTACAGGCCCCTCTACTCGTTTAAAGCTTTCCTTTCAACTTCTACCTTCTGGGTACGCGGACGGTTGTTTTCAAATTTCCTTTTTGGGCCTTGACCTTCGAGCTTCGATGAGTTAGCTTGATATCTCTTTCCCCCATAAGAGCGATTTGCGTTTCTGGTCTGCTCATTTGAAGATTGCCTTCGGAGACCTTGAGAATATGATGCCCCTCTAGCTTTTTCCGCTATTCTACGATTTTGGAACTCGACCGCCAATTCGAAGAGCTCCTGCAATGTGCTTGGGTTTCTAATTTCGTTAATAATGCAATACAAAATTAGTTGCAAGATTTATAAAGGAAGAATATGATGAATGCACTCAAGAACAGAAGCTGAAACAATTTCTAATTCAGTCTTAAAATAGCTAAATTGTAAAACTCAAATTTTGCAATTTAAGTATGTTAAGATTTCATGTACCAAATCATGACGTAATAAACTCGAAAATATAAAACTTAAAAATGTAAAATACAATACGTTAAAATGAGTGAGGTTGAAATACAATGACTACATTTATTTACATAATTTGAATAGAATACAGTTCAAATACTTTACAGTTATGAATAAAAGATATAAAATTTTAATATACTAAACTACCCAAAATACTGAAGTAACGCAACTTCTAATACAGTAAAGTTATTTCAAAATTCAAATACAGGATATCAACTCAAGCTACTATAATAATGTAAACATTAAATTACAACATTTAAATACTTTCATGTAACAAGAACTTGAGAAAAACGCAGAAAACTAGCAAAGAAAAGCCATAAATTATCAACGTTGTTGCTGTTAATCGTATCTCATTTGTCTGACATATTCAGAACAAAGCCTTGAACACCATACGGGTGACAGCATATCTTCTGCTCAGTTCCGCCTCAATCTTGAGGGAGGACAAATTGGAGGGTCTTTCACTCTACTTTTACAATACGAGTGCATATCTATACATTTACAATGCCCATGGCTTTCCTCGGATTCAAACTCGGGCCTTTTGGTACCGCAGTCAGATTTATCCCGGTGTCAGAATCACTAACCATTACTTCGCTTTGCTGCTGCAGGTTATAAATCCGACCGTCTGTTTTCCAGTTCTTTTAACAAGCTCTTAGCAAAATGGAATGCGTTGAAACTCAGAGGGCCAGAAAACCCTTGGCTTTTAGATTAACCCTTTGAAGGGCAAAACGCCCGAGACGGCCTTTCATTCAAACGAGCACAACAGCCCGAAACGGCCGAGATTGCGACGTAGTTTTCTTCCCTTCCCCTAAGATATGGAGTATCAGGTGCGGTTTCTCCAAATGCATTTTATCAGCTCAATGCAGATAGCTTGTTTTAAAAGGCTAATGGAAGTTTATTTGTTAGGAATCAGAAATGTATGTCATCTGAAATCGTCACACCTCTTTGTGAGTTGAGACGGGTAGTGGAAGGGCGCTCCGGGACTTTAAGCATATAGATTAGCGAAGGCTTAGTTTTTTAAGAGTTAAAAGATGCCTGTGAAAGTGCAAATAGGCATTAGGTTTTGCCATCTATTTCAATGGAAGTATTCTAATAAATACAGACTAGAAAACTCATGTTTCTACAAGAGCTGAAGCAAAAATTGAAAAACTTAGACATAAAGTAAGTTTGTTTAGAAGATGTTCGGAAGAATTAATAGCCATTCCAACGATATACGCGTAAAATGAAAATTATAGAACCGTGTAAAATGAAGTTAAAATCTTTCTCTAAAATATTACGATATAAAACTAAAATCAAAAATATTTTATGTAAAATTAGTTTCGTATTTAATCATTTCGCAGCAAAATAAATCATGATCGAAAACTGTTCTGCCGTTTAAAGCACATATTTTACGGTCTTCTTATTTATAAAAGGGGATATAAAAACATAGACTGTGTTACAAATGAAATGAGCAGACGTTTTCTGATTGGGCTTGAGGGAAATAAAATTATTCATTTCCCTGTAAGGCTCAATTGGGAATAATACTTTTAAGGCTGTTTTGGGAACGGACTCAGTTGGCACTAAAACAGAAAATTTGTGCTTTGCTTATGATCCTGAGACAAAATGGCAATCGTGTGCTTCAATTGAAAAAGTTTTGCCATTCCAGCAGAAACTATGGTTTAACTCATGTTGTCTTGAACTTTCAGTATTGTACGGATTTAGTCCTAAAATTGTCTAGATTTCCTTTTTAGATAGTAGAAATCGACAAAGTTGTAAGCATTACAAAAGTCAATTATGTCAAGAGATTCCCAATTCGTTGTTTTATATAATAGTACGTCATCCCCACAAGGAACATTTAAAATTAACATTTAACACAAGGAACATTAAGCAGATGAGGACACTTAAATTTGACCTACCGAATACATTAAGATAGACTTTACTTTGAGAGGGTGAAAAACACCTTCGCGTTTCTAATCGTCGACAGCGGTCAGAGCAAAGGGCTAAAAACAGAGAGAACCGAATTATGCCATATTTAAACATAGCAGGGATGGCTGATACTACGCAGAATTTCAGAAAATTAAGGGGATGCGGAGTGTAAGTTGAAGAACAAGTCAGCCATTATTATACAGAGGATGGTTACGAAAGAAAGAGCGCAAACACTAATGAGTCATCACTAAAAGCTGTTATGGAGGCTTTAAAAATTACTTAAACGAGCTTTTATAAAAAGATGCTACCGAAAATAGTGGAATGCTTATTAACGCAATACGTCTACAAATATTCAGGGATCACCTTTTTTTTTTTCAGCAAATGACAGCAGACTACCAAACGATGATTACCATTATGTATTAAATTGCTTTCTTTAAAGTAATATCTATTCGGAAGTGGTCTAAATGGAATCTATAGTAGGTTTTTTGCTTTAACGAAATTTCCAGTTTAGAAGTCTCAAGTTTTTAAGAAGGACTGCTCTGGTATCCAAGCATTTATTATCTCTTTGATTGCATTCACATTTACGAACTTTATATTTTATAAAAAACGTGGGCTGTCGTACTAGTTTCTCAAACTGAGAGTCCATTTAACAGACGTCAACAATCGGTCCAGTGATTAAGACCGCTGTACACTGGTATTTCGACTCCGACTGAGATGCCTCATAATTTGCTTTTAAATGGAACTAAAAAGTTTAAAAATACCAAAACAGAAGGATTTTACTCAAAACAAAACAGGTGTTTGACTGCGGGTTTCCTACTTCTCGGGAATACTTTTAACTGATGTGGTTTTTATTAACTAAGTAAAGTTTCATCACACGTTTTATCCATGAATAAAAACAAAACTCACATCACATCACACTCCCCGCTTTCAAACGTGAGGAAGTCGGGTGACAATAATTGATGGCAAGAGACACGTGATAAGATAAGAAGCAATTTTTCATAACAATTCAAACTTAAGAGCAGCACTTGTTTTGAGACTAGATAATGACTTAATAACAGAGAATCTGTTTTTTACGCCTAACTTGTCATTTCTAATATTCCCCTCCCAGCGTTATGTTTGGGATGGCCTATGCGGCTATATTGTTACCGAAAGGCGTTTTCCTTTGCAGCAGAGAAACATAATTTTTGAAGTCGGTTTCTATTTCATTAATTCCTCGTATTCTGCGGTTTTCTGTCTCAGATTCTAGGCGTAGTTTCTAGTCTTTCGAAAGAAAAGAATATGCAAATTGCGTATCCAAGAATATAGGTTTTTCTTCAGGAGTGATACAATGATTAAATTGGAAAATTAATTTCTTGAGACAACTTCGAGATTCAGTTCATGGCAGTGGTATTACTTTTTTGTTTTTTTATTTGTTTTATTGAAAAATATGAATCACACGAAAGCAGCATTATATTTCCCGGCATAAGTCGAGAATCTCAGAAAATATTTTTATTCAAAGTCTGGGGGGGGGGGGTATGGGCTTACATTCCAATTAAAAAATTATGAAAGGGACAGTGTATGCTGAATAGCTGAAAAAAAATTACATTTACGTTTATTTTTATTTAATCCTAATGCACATCGATCACAATTAAATTTCGCTTTCGATTCGGAATTTTCTAGCAATTCATGGAGGTAAATCACTGATAGAGGGCAAGTTCGGGTGAATAATATCCTCCTCCATTTCGCCAATAACATCGCTGTGATTTTTCTCGTAGCATCATCGTCCAGTTATAGCATTGCTCAGCAAAAAGGATATATTTTATTTTAAAACTGCCAGAATGTTTAGTTATTTCTTGTCCGGGCAACTTTCCCTGTGTAGCAGAAATGAAGAATTGAATTTTATTCATAAGAACTAGTCGAACTCACCAGCGGAGGAGCGGTAAAGTCGCTGAAAGCTGGTAATTCGGTCCGCAAATAGCAATTTCTTACTTCATGAGTACTTATACAATTAGTTAGTAATATAAACATTTTCCTTTAGAAAGTTCACCATGTGAATATCTCTTCCCTTACGCACACAGCCCTCGAATGCTTTGCCACAATCTAATAATACAATGTAAAATTTAGATATAGCGTTACTAAATATAATCAGAATAACTAAAAGCTATTAGCGCAGTAAGAAAACCTAAACAATATAAGATAAACGGAAGACTGATATAGAATAATAGAACGAGTGAATTTTAGAATAACAAAAACCTAATTTCTCTCGCCAAATTTTACGATAATATATTCTCAAGCTACTTTTCCCTTATTTCCTTCATAGACAGCTTCTAAATTCCATCTTCTTAGGAGAAAAAGAAAAAAAAAATCCTAAAGTTTCGCAAACTACAACACGTTTGAAAAAAAAATTAAGTATTGCAATCAAAACATATTCGAAATGATTTCGAAAAATTTTATTTCATTAGTTAATATTGTGGGGCTTTCCAAATAATCGCAATCGGGTGGCAAAGTCGCTGACTACTGGTATTTCAGCCTCAGGTTAGTCTATGCTCCCAGCAGACGGGCTGGCTGCATGAACGTTTTCGTGATTTTTTCCATGCGTAATGTGTATACGAGAGAGTTTCCTTTACAAAGTCCTCCACGAAGGCATCCCTTTCCATAGGCAGTTTCCAATGAGTGCTTTGCCATAATTTAATAAACCAAACCAAACTAAACTGTTAGAGCGAGAACACAACTGAGAGGGAGAAGAACATCTTGTGAATTTTTTTTTTTTCCTTATTACGTGCTCCGCCTTAGGAGCACTGATTACACTGAGAAGGAGGGATGCCCGTGGAAGTCTCTTTAAAGGAAGCTGGCTCGTATGCACGTTACACATGGGGAAAACCACGAAAACGACCACGCAGCCAAAGCCGTTCGCCAGGACTCGAACCTCGGACCGAACTACCAGTGTTCAGCTTCTTTTACCGCTCGGCCGCTGATGGGCCCTTGTGTTTGCTTGAAAATGATTATCGCAACTGAGAAACATTCACCATGCTGTTGCCAAAGCGTCGAATGATGCGCAGGATCACTTGGAAGATTTCAGATAAGAAAACGTATTGGAGCCACACAACCCGGTTAGTGGTTAGAGGCGCTGACTGCCGTACCGAAGGGCGTGGGTTCGAATCCAGGCATGGATATTTGTAAATGTATAGTATCTGTGTTCGACATGGGAGCGATTTAAACATAGGGCTAATCGAAAGTTCTCTCGAGAGATTGGTGGTAGGGTAAGAGGGGTGAGCGCATCCCCCCGGGGTGCTCTCCATGAAAATTGGGGGCGGAAGGGAGCAAAGTCGTACTGTCATCTCTACGGTGCTCAAAGCTCTTGGTAACGGCAGGCGCATTCTTGCATGCTTTGCCACGGTGAATTTCGTGGGCTTGTATTGATATTTCTGTCAAACAAGTAAGATAAGTCCCAAGAACAAACTCATTGGAACTACAAGACACATTTCATTCTAAACTGTTCTCATATATGTTTTTCTAAGGAAGCTGAAGTTAAGTTGTCACTCATCTTGTGCTTGTCTGATAGATCTATCTAAGCTAGACGATCAACCAGACGGTTTTTCAATCCAGCCTAAACGAGGGTTTTCAAATTACTCTGAACTTTTATAGTATAATAAAATCTTATCTCATGACTTATATCCATATATGATAACTACATAAGGGAATCGATATTTTCATAGAGGATTTGATGAAGAAAGAACATCTGTATTTGCCTTTTGTAGGTTACGTTTTGATGAAACTGTAGTAATTATTGCTGCCACTTTATAGAACAAAATTGCCATTGACTAGCAAATAAATTCGGTTAAAAATTATTTAATTTGTAAAAGCTCGAATGCTAGTATAAAAATCAACTCGAAATAGAATTAATCAAATTATAATATAAAAAATTTTAAAATACATAAAAGCGTAGAAATATTAGTACCTCAACGTATTGCTAAAAATGTACAATATTTGTGAATATTAATGAAATTTGTTGCAAAAAGTTAAAAAATTAGTGCAGGTTATTGTAAAATTGTTCATTTTGTTACACTGATGAGCGACACACATTTACAGTAGAGAAGATAAATGAAAGTTTTTTAACCTCTTCGTCGTCCGCAATGCGTCTATCGCGTTCAAGTGAAACTTCTGCAGAGCGGCCGTAACGCTCTTGAAGCGTTCTTCTACATTTTAAAACTTTTAAAACGCTTTCTAAATGTTTACTTGTTCGAGTTTTTATTTTTGTTCGTTCTAATAGTCCTAGAGGGCAGTACTAATCAGGCATTCTATTTCTAATTGAATTCCCCTCCCCGGGTTTTATGTATATTCGCGCCATTTTACATAAGATACAAGACGGTGAGAGATCTTCAACGTCTACTCAGCAGAAAAACAGAAAAAATGAGGTTGTGAATTGGGAAGCAGGAAGGATATACGTTTGATGAGTACAGTCCATAATAACTCTATGATTGATGTTGAAACACGGAAAAAAAACTGTAAAAAAATAATAATAACTGTAAAAGATTACAACAACAAAATGGGAGGAGTGGACCGCCTGGATCAGATGTTATCAAATTAATCCTGCTGTTAGAAATAAGCAGAGATATTATTACTTTTCCATTATGCTTTATTTCCTTATAATTTTAGTTAATATTCATTTACTTTCATCCACTACGAAAGTTATGTATGTACAGAGAAAACAACATTACACACGCTGCGAAAAACAAAGGGCCGCTGGGGAGAAATTTTCGCGGACAGGAGAGGACGGACGGCAAAAGGGTTAGCAATTAGTAGAAATTCCTATTTTGACAAACCTGGAATTTTTACATTACGCTTTGGAAAGGAAAAAAAATGATATATGACAAGAAAAGGAAACGTTTAAAAATATAAGACATTTAAAAAACAAGTAAATCTTTTAGTAAAAATAATATTTATTATCCAAAACTAGAAAAATCAGTCTTAACTTGAATAAAATTAAATCTTAATACAAAAAAAAAAGGGGGGGGAGGAAAAAAAAATTCCGCACTGAAAATTCTGTTTTTTTTTTTTTTAAATTTAATTTTTTGTTGTTGTTTTTGTTTGCTTTTTAAATTTACTTTTCTATATTTATTTGTTTATTTTGGTACTCACGCATTTTCTTGCCTACCAAGAAAGTTGCTAATCATGTCAAAAATTTTACTCTACATTTCGGCTGGAATTTTAAAAAAAAAAACAGATCCCTCTTTATTCGATTAGATAACCGCGAATTCTATTTTAATTATATAATCTACAGATATGATTTAAATTTGGGCCTCAAGCTTTCAGATTTTCTGACAAAAAATTTCATTGATACTGATTACCATAATTTCGCGAGCAAAAAATCCTGAACTTTAGTTTAAAGTTTCAACAAAGTTGAGAATTTTTTTTTAACTCGGCGCCACATTAGTTCACTTAAAATACGAATCTAAGTAACGTCACTCGGTTCCGTAATGTCTTTTTTCTCGTCAAGTCCAGAGTATCACAATATTTTGAATATGCGCAGCAGTATAATCAGTCCTTTAGCTTTCAAATTACTCCACTGCTTGCTGTTTCGCATAACGCTATTTTCTCCCTTCTTCCAGCATGCGTTCATCGTGTAATGGTTAGCACACTCGGCGCGTATTTGAGAGGTCCAGGTTCGAGCCCGGCGAGGGCATTGCTCATTTTTCACGTTTCTCGCATCAAAAAAATTCTAATGACTCTACAAGGCAAATCCCAAATTTTAATCTCTTGTTCAAAATACTAGAAAAAAAAAAAAAGCGATTAATTTATACCTTTTTTTTTTTTTTTTTTCCAAACATTAACTTCGAGTAAGAAGGATTAGTATTCGTTTATTTGATTACCGCGAAGCATGCAAGGCTTAATCTGCTTAAGGGAAGGGATGCCTTCGTGAGGACTTTCTGAGGGAAAGTTGATCATACCCATGTTAAACTAAAAGAAAACCACGTAAACGCCCATACAATCAGCACATTAAATTATTGCTCGTATCCACGTTAAACATGGGGGATTAAAAAAATATCTCAACGTATTGTTAAAAAATGTATAGCATTTGTGAATGTATCCACGTTATTCAGATTGCTCGTAACCGTGTTAAACATGGGGAAACCAGGAAAACGCCTATAGAATCAGTCCGTTCGCTTGGAATCGAACCCAGGTTAAACTACAATTGTTCAGCGACCGTTGATGGGCCCCGCTTATTGAGGACCTGTGTTACATATACCAAATATCTTATTAGTGTTTTGTGACGTCCCACTTACTCATTATTGCACTGTTTGGCAATGTTGTTGAAAACTGTTACATAAAAGACAACACAAGAAGCATTTTTAGTGCCAAGCAAACATTCTTTAGAACACCCAAAATAAATAAATAACAGATCTTGAGCATCATTAATTGACATTAAAGTGATGTCATGTTTCTGATCTTTTTCTTGCTTGGGACTTTTATGGCTAACTGGAAACGGTAACACTTTTTCAAAAGTTTAAAAAAGTTCATACAAATTTTAATCTTAATCTTTGGAACATTTTGCGGATAAATTCTACTAATAATCGTATGTGTAGTTAAAATTTTTAACCTTGGAAGGATTATGTTAATTTTATTAACAGTTAAATTTTAAGTTAAACTTCTTTCCTGTCAAATTCTTAACTTCAATTTACTACTTCCGGTCAGAACGTAGTTTTAGAATCACGTCTGAATACATAATGAGGAGGAGCGGTATTTAACCGCGAAGTTCTACTTGCTGAGTTAAAGAGAATCAGAGTTTCTGATTAGCGCGCGTCCACCTTTTTGGCTACTCTCTCTCAAAGCTTTTATTACGCTCGGCCGTACTCAGGCCCTTGATAGCTTCGCAGTCATCTCGTGTTTAAGGGTCCAACTCCATTAAAACTTTGATAACTTCGGCTATATCTCTTTAGTTTAGGTTAGTTTTAGTTTACTTCGTAGCCTTTTAAGTTCAAGCCCAAGTGTCGGCTTTTAGTGTACACTCCAAGACGGAGTTCTGTTAAATCTTATTTGAATAATAAAGGGTTATTTACCCTTCCATCTTGTTGTTTCTTGTCACACGAACTCAAGCGATTATTCGCTTATCAGTTCTTAAGATTCTTCACGTTCAACAGCCTTTACAAAGCTGAGAATTCTACAACCTTTCTGAAATAGAAACAAAAATGCAAAAGCTATAAGATAGGCTGGTATTCGTTTGCCTTTCAACATTATTCATAATGCGTCTTCAAAGTGTTCTACAAGGTTTTGTACTAAGTTCCTTCGAAATCAAAAGCTGTAGAAAACAGCATTTCTGCTTCTTAGCTTTCAACGCACAATCCTTGTACTTCTATAACAACGCTTGACATCTAGTACATACACATCCTTCATTCTCTCATTTTTTTAAATACTTCTTACATCTATGATTTTGAATCTTTTCAGAAAGTCATATGTATGTTCCATATCCAGGCAATAAAGGAGACAGCTGAAAATTATGACACATTCCTTCACTGGCCCATCAGCGTCAGAGCAATAAAGTCGCTGAGTACCGGTAATTCAGACTTGGGTTCTATTTCGCGCGAACAGGCTGGCTGCATGGGCATTTTCGGCGTGAGTAACGTGTGTACTGTCCAGTTTCACTCAGAACGTCCTCCAAGAAGGTATCCATCCCTTTAGGTAGGTAGCTTTAATGTGCTTTACCTTAATCTCAATAAACCAAAAAACGTTCCTTTCACGGGAAACTGCTTAAGGAGGGAAAAAAAATTGTGTGACAGCGTGTTGTCCTGCAGCAAAAACCACTTAGACGATTGAGCTTTGAGACCTATTGCGTTAAATTCTCCTCAAATGTTCTGTTTATTATGCTATTCACAGTCTGGCCTACAGAATAATCTCCTTATGAATTTTTTTCTTTTCAATTAAATAAGGTTACCAACATTTTCTCCACTTGGTATTTCTGAAACGGAAGTTTCTGTGGCCGTGGTGAATCTTCTGCAACTGAGGCAGATGACTGCCTTTTTCTCTCAGAATCGTAAATGAAGCATCAAGTTTCATCTCGAATTATTTTGAAAAATATCAGGACTTATTCTCCCTTTACACCAAATCTTTATTGCTCTTTTTTGCTCAGTTGTTGACAGCGGATATTCATTGGATTAAAGAGAAAGATTAACTGCATGTCCATAACCAGGCCACGGTCTTGGCAAAGGAAGCTGAAACATAGTAATGTCAATTATTGCTTGGCAAGAGAGCTAGAATTTGTTAGAAGAGGAAACATTTATTCTAAAACTTTGTAGAAGAACTACGTATTGCTCGAAAAGCCTTTATACTGCTTTTATAATACAATTTCTTTTCTTTTTTAAAGCCCAAAGGGGTATTAGTGATTGAGCCAACATGGCGGATTGTGAGGGTGACGAGTTCTATGCAGGTCTGGACAATGAGCTTCAAAAGGTGGAATCGGCCATCGTATCGAAATGCAATATGAATCCGCAGATTCGTGATGATGCGAAGAAGGCTTTGGGTGAGATTAAAAGTTTGATTACTAGGTATGTTGAGCATGTTAAATCTGTAAATTTTCGTGAAGCTTGTAAAGAAAGCTTATTGAATTCAGTCATGCAAACGAAATCGTATGCTAATGCTGTGGCGCCATCTGTTGGGACAAATCAGACTGATTCAGATTGCTGTGTTTTTGTGAGTGCCCAAAACTGTACATCTGATGAAGTTAAAAAGCTCCTTAAAGCTGAAATCAACCCTCGGAAACATAAAATTGGAATTAGCAATATTCGAACAGTTCATAACAATAAAGTAATGGTGAAATGTGCTTCGGGATATGATAAAGAAAAACTGTTTACTGCTTTGCAGGAAGACTCATCTATTTTAAATCCCTCTATTCCAAGACGAAAATATCCTACAGTTTTACTTAAAAATGTGCCAAACAGCATTAGTAATGATGAACTGTTAAAAATTATTGAAGAACAAAATCCTGAAATTACCGTGAGTGAAGAGACTTGGAAAGACGTTAAAGTTCGCTTTACTTTAAAAAAGTTTCAACGTGAGAGAAGCGTGGTTATTGAGGTGCATCCTTCTGTGCGCAAGCGTATTTTAAATTTTGGGCGTATTAAAGTGATGTGGAATATGTGTAAAGCTGAAGATTTTGTTGTTTTAAATAGATGTTTTAAATGTTTAGGCTACCACAGAAGTCTTGATTGCAGAAATCCCTTGGCTTGTTATTGCTGCTCTGGTGAGCATAAGAGTTCAGAATGTGATAAAAAAGAAGTGCAAGTGTGTATTAATTGCATAAGATTTAATAAAAAGGCGAAAAATGCAACTAAGAAAGTTGATGTAAATCATAAGCCATTTTCTGGAACTTGCCCCAGCCATACATTTATGATGAATCTTGCAGCTTCAAAAATTTATTATGGGTAAGTCCGACAATTTGTCTGTTTCTTTTGTACAAATAAATTTGCACAAATCAAAACTTGCTACTCAGCAACTTATTTTATATATGGAGGCAAATGACACTGATGTCGCACTGATTCAGGAGCCGCACTTTTATAAAGGTGTTCTTCCTGGCTTTCCAATAAAATATAAAGTTTACTATGATTCCGAAGCAGAAGTTGTCAAGTCTGCTGTTATTGTTCGCAACCAGAATCTTTCTCCTTTTTTGGACTTAAATCATACAGTTTATAATACTGTTGTTTTAGATATAAAAATCAATGGATCTGACTTGACTATTTGTTCCGCTTATTTCGAGCCCCAAACTAATATTGACATAGAACTTTTAAAAATTTCACAAATTTTAACGATGAAGAAACCATGCAATTTTTTATGTGGTATGGATTCGAATAGCAAATCAGCGATTTGGCATAGTCCTATTACTGATGCTAGGGGAACGAAACTTAGTGATTGTATTAGTGCGAATCATTTGTTTCTACTTAATGAAAATCGCGGACCTACTTTCTGTTCAACGCAAGGCTCGAGTTATATTGACCTTACGCTTTGTAGCTTAGGACTGCTGCCATACGTTCAAGGTTGGGATATCTCTGAGGAAGATTCTCTTTCTGACCATAAAATGATTATCTTTGAACTTGTTTTATGCCGTCCGATTATATCTTCTAATTTGTGTACTTTTAATTTAAAAAGAGCGAACTGGTTTTTATTTACTGAACTTTGTAAGAGAGAATTGTGTAACTTGAATATCCTTCTTAACAGTTGCTCTGATTGTATTGCATTAGAAAATGTTGTAAACAGACTTTCTACCGTTGTTTTTAATTGTGCTTTACTTTCAATTCCGATGAAGAAAAGTAAGAAGAATGGGGTCCCTTGGTGGTCTAAGGAAATTGATTGTTATAGAAAGCATGTAAATGCTGCTAGGCGTAGATTCCAGAGAGAAAGAAATTGTCTTCTTAAAAATATTTATAAAATTTTGCGAATTGCGGCATAAGTACAAGGCTAAATTAGCTAATGCTAAGCTTGAGTCGTGGAGAAATTTTCTATCAACTATTACTGTTCACAATGTCTGGAAATCTATATATAAGTATGGGGTCAAGACCAATTTTGCGAAAAGGATTGAGATTTCGGGAATTAAACTCCCGGATGGCAGTGTTACTTCGAGTTTGAGTGATACAATTGTTGCTATAATGACAAAGAATTTCCCAAGAGATAATGCGCGTGATGATAGAAATTCTCATAGAACTATGCGCACTGAGTCTGATGGACCTTATATTTCTTTTATGGACTGTCTGTTCTCTACTTCAGAAGTTAACAGTGTTATTAAAAATCTCAAGAAGAACAAATCACCTGGGCTTGACTCTCTTTCTAATGAAATGATACAGCACTTTCATGCGGTGGATAGCACATTTCTACACAAACTTTTCAACCTTTGTTTACAATTAGCAGTTTTTCCAGCACAATGGAAGAGAGCTCGGGTTGTTTTGATTCCTAAAACGTTAGATACAAGAACCCCTTATCTTGATAATATTAGATGCATTAGTCTTTTGCCTACTTTGGGAAAATGTCTTGAAACTCTCTTCATTAACAGAATAAATTGGTATTTGAGACAAAAATGCTTTTATAATGATTCTCAGTTCGGATTTACTCCTCGGAAGTCCGCTGAAGACGCCATTATTCGCCTTTGTAATATCTTGCGGTGTGCAAAGAAAATGAAGTATACTACACTTCTTATTTTCCTGGATTTCAAAGGAGCTTTTGATAATGCTTGGTGGCCATCTATCTTAAAAATTTTAAAAGATGCTGGTATACCACATAATATCTATAACCTTCTTAAAAGCTTCTTGAACGAGAGGACTGCTGAGCTTCAGCTTGGGAACGAAGCTAAGGTTTATTCTCTAGAAAAAGGCTGTCCTCAAGGCTCTGTATCCGGACCTACTCTTTGGAACATAATCATAAATGATCTTTTAAGTCATCTCGACGGTTGTTTAAAAATTGCGTTTGCAGACGACTTACTATTAATTTTCCAAGGAAGGATTTTGAATAACATTCTTTTGAGAGCACAAGAAGTTCTAAATATTGTCTCCAGTTGGGCGATTTCTCATAAACTCACTTTCAATCCTTCAAAAAGTAAAGTTATGCTTGTTCCCAGTACGTTTGATGAACAAAATATTGCTTCTTTGATGCTCGATAATTCTCCGTTGGAATTTGTAGAAAATGTTAAATATCTTGGTGTCATTCTTGACCAAAAATTAACATGGAAAAAGCACATTGAATTCCTTTCTGCTAAATGTGAAAAAATTATTAATGGCTTTCACCGAATTGCCAAAAATACTTTTGGAGTAAGCTACGATGTTAAGAAACTCATGTATAAGCAGTGTATTGTACCTTTCATTTCGTACGGCTGTCGTGCTTGGGGACATGTTCTTGCCAAGAAGGTTAACAAAAGAAATTTAAGAAAGATTCAACGGAGAATTCTTCTTCGTAATATTAGTGGTTATAGAACCTTAAGCTATGAGGCTACTTTTGTTCTTGCAGGAGTTCCGCCTATTGATTTTGAAATTGCATATAAGAATAATATTTTTGAGTCATTGGCAACTCATGCTTCGGAAGACTGTATTAATGGAATTGTCCCCTTCACTGATCTTCCTCATCCCGCTTCTTTAGAACCCATAAATTTCTGCGATTATAAAGAGACTGCTGAAGTAAATTTTCATATGGTTTTCTTTACAGATGGCAGCAAGATGAACAACAAGGTTGGCCTTGCTTTGTTCTTTTTGAAGGCAATTCCGAGATTTGTTTTCTTAGACACCGTATACGGAATGAATGTACAGTTTTTCAAGCAGAACTTCTGTGCATTTATCTTGCCGTCAAGTGGATCCAGGATCATGGGACAGCATCCTCAAAGTATCTTATTTGTTCTGATTCTCTTTCTTCTCTTCAACTTTTGAACAGTATTACCAGCTGCGATAAATTAGTTATCGAAACCCTAGTAACTGTTAGTTCACTTAGAATTAGAGGTATTGATATCTGCTTTGCTTATGTGCGTGCTCATCATGGTTTCTACGGAAATGAAAGAGCTGATTTCTTAGCTAAAGATGCCTTAAATTTACCCATTGATATCAACATTAGCATTCCAAAGAGTTATTGGAAGTCCTTTCATTATAAAAAGCTTTTAGCTATGTGGAATGAGGAATACATTTCATCTTGTAATGCGGAAGTCACCAAAAAGTTCCTTCCTTCTATTTACCATAGACTGAATTCCGAGTCTTTCCTCTCGTTAAATTTTAAAGTGTCTCAGTGTTTATCTGGTCACGGTAAATTTGCAAGTTATCTGTTTCGTTTTAATCTACGATCAAACAATTTATGTGAATGTTCAAAAAGAGTTCCTCAGGATGTGGAACATTTGATTTTCTCGTGCCCTACATTTGATGGCCCTAGATTATGCTTACAGAACGATTTGAAAATGTTCGGAGTGACTTGGCCAGTGAACTTATCTGTTTTCGTGAAGTCCAGACTGCTGTTCTCTGCTTTTGTTCGCTTTATTTATGCATGTAATTTTTAATGTTTATTTATACATGTAACCTTTAATGTTCTAGTTAACTTACTTCTGTAAGCCCCGTGTTGTACATATGTGGTGCACGGGGAGTCTGTATGTTCTCAAAGGAAAAAAAAAAAAAAAAGCGGGTATTAGTCTCAAAACGGCCTTTTGCGACGTTTCACTTTCTGGGTTGGTTCACTTTTTAAACTGTTGCCACAAAATATTACACCCATATATTATATTTAAAGAAATTAAATAATAAAGAATCTGCATGAATCTATGAATGTTTCACGCATTGTGAAAAAACAACGGTACCTACAATCATCAAATTTTGAACAACGTAGTCCTCCAAACGAACGTGGGCACTTAAAACCCCGAATATGGAATTTGTTTTAATACCTATTTCAAGTTTTGTAAACCTTTAACAAATTATTGTTTAGCAAACTCAACGATTTTAAAGCGAGCAATGGCAACACTGTACGGAAAACACCCACACACATTTTAATCTCCACGCGCGAGACTGTGTATCGGAAATTCTAAAGATATGCTATTTTTATATATTTGTGATATTGCTGTTGAGTTGAATTTTATGTGGTTTAAATGCGAAGAACATGATATTTAATAAATAATGGTAACACACAAAACGTTTAAAAACGCCCCTTTGTGCGTAATATAAAATCTGAAAGCTTTCAGATTTTTATTTTAAACATTGCTTTCCTCCCCAAAACATTCTAAAAGTACAAATCTATCTGATCAAACATATAAACTTACTAATTAAGAAATTAAAAATGCCAAGTGTTGTTTGAAACAGAACGAAATTATTTTCCAAAACTACAGTGGTAAAAAGAAACAAGAAAGAAAAATCCTAACGGGGAGCAGGAATCATTGCAAACGCAGGCGATTTATAAAAGAGCTTAGTCACTGTGAAAATTCTGAAATGCGAGCTGCTCTTTATCCTTCTTGTATGTGGCAACACCCCAGGTCCCTCCAAATCTCTGAGCTTTGTTTATGGAAAGCATTGTCTGTGTTTGCTGTCTGGCCGCCATCCTTCCTTGCAATCTCAGAGGACTAGGAAACACTTTTTTTCCCTCTTTCCAGAGCATTTTTTAAAGAAGTCTAATCCTTGCCCCCTGGGGCAAAAAGTCTTTAGCTCTCCTTGCAGAAGCCGCTAAGAATAAGTGTCGTATTGTACATGTTTAGTGAAGGACACACAGAAAATAGGAAGGACCCCCTATAAAAGAAGAAGAGAGAATAAAGCGCGGAATATCTGTATATGTGAAAGAGCAGAATATCAAAATGATGGTAGGGGGGGAGGATTATTCGCTGGGGCTCGGCTGGGCGGTCACGGTTTCAAAGGAGCTGGACAATTTCACGGTGGATCGAGCACCCTTTTTCCTTCATAAGAAAGGCAACAGTGCTGCAGCAGATTTTCAATTGAGCTAAACATTTTGTCGCCAAGAGAGAAAGTTGGCGCTCAAGAAGGCTTCTCAAGTTGTGTTTTCGCTAGCGAAATCTAGCAACAACTAAAACAAATTTTTGAAGTAACATAAATTATAATTTTGGGAGCCAGGCAGGTTTTGAGAAATATACGTTCCGTCCTCACTTTTAATTTTCTTGACCATAACAAAATGTAAAAAACAAACACAAATTTAAAAAAAAGCAGTAGTCACAAACATTTTTACATCAAAAGCGCACAGAGAAAGTGGTTAATGAATCTGACTGCCGTACCGAAAACCCCGGGTTGGAATCTTAAGGAAGGCATGGTTGAAAATTGTTTGTCTCTTCAATAGGATGTAACGATGGGCGCCTAGTATGCGCCTCCATAATAAAATGGCCACCGCTTCTGGCCATAGTAGTTGCCAAAGCCTAAAATGGATAGTGCCCGCCATAAAAAAAAAATCAAAAGAAAATTTTGGCTGACCAAAATGAAAATGAATCTATAGGTATTTGTCAAGACTTTTCTCTTTGGTTCTATGACAATTACCCAAAAAGCTACTTCAGCTTATGTTCTGGAGTTTCTTGAAGCTGCTCACATTAATAAACATATATCTGCGTCATTTAATGACATTAGTTCCGATGAGTTCTTCCTAACGCTTTCAGAATTTTAAGACCTTAGTTTTTCATGTTTCATTATTATTTTCTTCAAAAGATGGTGCTGCATTCGTTTTCGATCCGCTTTTAATATAAAATGCTTGTGTCTCCTTACTACTAAGACCTACACGAAGGCATCCCTCTCCTTAGGCAAATAATCCTAGTGTGCTTTGCGTAATCTCAATAAACCAAATCAAGCCAATCTTCCATAATTTACATACCTTCTTCTTCCTTTGAATATCGATTTAACTGGTATTTCAAGTTATTGCCAAATATTATCGCCCTGCATTATATTTTAAAACATAAATAATGAAGAATTTGCATGAATGTACCTATGTTTCCTGCGCTGTGAAAAAAAAAAACGGTATCTAGATTCTCAAATTTTGAATAACGTATGTTTCCACCAGAATATGGGCATCTGGAAGCCCAGATTTGTAATTTGTAATTTATTTTATTATCTATTTCATATTTTGTAAAACTTTAACGAGTTTTTGATTAACAAACTAAAGGATTTCAAAGCGATTAATGGCAACGTAGTACAGAAAAAACATTTTTATCTCCAGCGCGTGAGACTCTGTATCGGAAATTCTAAAGATATGCTGAATTTAAAACTATTTTGCGATATTGCTCTTGAACTGAATTTTATGGTTTAAGTGCGAAGAACGTGATGTTTAATAACTAAAGGTAGAGACAAAATGTTAAAAAACGCCCCTTTGGACGTAATTTTAAATCTGAAAGTTTTCAGATTTTTTCCCCTCTCTCTCTCTCTCTTTTATTTATTTATTTATTTTTACAAAATAGTGTCATATAAAGTCCATTCTCATAAACCTGTCAGGTTCCTTGGGACTATGGCTTATAGCTCCTACCGTTTTGCATCCCTTGGTACAACCAAGTACGCGAGAAAACTCTCAAACAGCTGAGGAAGAGAACACCCATGTAGAGATGCTATCCTTCAGATAGAGAAGTTTTTTATAGGCTTTACCCATATGGTCATTAAGGCTTTTAATGGATTAGAACCAAAAACAAAGAAGCATTTTTATTTGAGCGCAAAGAAAGGTAAAGACCTTACATTTTTGTAACTAAAGTACATGTTTTGTAACTAAATTTACTCATCCTACATTTTTAATAGCGTTTCATTTGATTTTGATGACACGTTATTAATTCATTATTAATTTTACTCGCATATTTTTGTTTGCTTTATCATTTTATTTAATTTTCAATAATAATATTTTAATTTAATCTTTATCCGTTTTTTACTAATTTAATTCATTAATATTTTTATTTATATGCCTGTGAATTTATGTTTATATTACATATTGTTTATTGTTTCATTTATTATTTCATTTATTTAATCTTTGCTTCCTGCTCCTGGCAGACTTCCACAGACTCCGATACATTTCTAATTTTATGTGAAGCACTGTATTAACAGTGGACATCATTTTCGGTATTACCCCTATTTCCCCGGTAAACTGGAAATTGGCTGATGATACAAAATATTTTTCCACGTAACTGAAATTGTCGCCAAAAGGACGATATATTTCTTTTCATGGTAAACTCAGCTCTTTTCCGTCTGGAAATCTAGCGGTGTCTTTTTCTCTCTCTGCCCGATTAGTTACGGTGGGAAAATGCCCGAAGCCAATTTTTAGGGAATTTTAAATCTACGCAAGAATGCATTCTTAAAAATTTTTGACCTCCCAATACTTTGCATATGAAAGAGTAACACGTGTTTATATTTTTATTAAAGTTATTATAAAAGCTAATCAATTCTCGGTTTGATATTTATTCGGAGGACGACGTCGAATTCTTTTCTGTGACGTACTTGAGTGTGTTTTTGGAATGAGTCATCGGTGCGCGAGATTTTGGAGGGCTTTTTTCCTTCCCTAGGATGTCATAATTCACTTTTGACAAAACTGTTGTGGAGGTAATATTTCATTCAATGGCCTAGAGGGCTTTTAAACGTAAGTTTTACCTTACGGAAATGAAAGGAACAAAATTGCAAATTTGTTTGCATGAGTAAATTATTTCAATCATCAGAAGCAGGGGTTTTAGTATTTAAAATATTTACATATATAAGAAGGGGACTTTTAAATCCTTATTCTTTGTTGATGACGCGAGATTAAAAAGAAATTAATCTTTTTGACTGAATATTTTTTAATAAATCCAGCAACTGCAAATGTTTGAATTTTATTTTAAAAGAAAATTCGCATTCTATTATTTGCTTTGAGAATATTTAAAAATGCATCATTTTGGATTCAGAATTTATCCATTTGCGTATTATCTTTAAAGACTTTAGAAACTTCTGTTTAAGTTATATGTTTTACAGAAATATCCGTTTAAGTTATACGTTTTACAGAAATTCCTAAACAGATTTAGTTTAAAAATTTCCTGTTTAAATTACAAGCTTTAAATTAAATGCACTGAAAAGTAAAAAATACTTTTTTGGCTACCATAATACTTTCGGTCGTATGCAGCGCCCATTTCTGCAGCAGCATTGATTTTCAAGAGAGCCTCCAAATGTCCTTGCATTTAAAATATGAAACTTTTATATATTTTTTTCAATTCTGGGTTTTAAAGATATAAAATTAGAATCGAGAACACAATAACGTACCTCGTACTTTATTTTTTCACGCTTTTCTTTGAAAATCAGATATTGGGCAATTAGGTACTGGGTCTTATACTTTCGTTGGCTAGTGATATCGTATTAAGCTTCAATTAAAAAATATATATATTATTCAAATTTCGCAGGTAAAAATTGTCGTGAGCATATTTGCATAAACTGCAATAAAATAAAATCAAAACTTGCAGAAGGAATTAGAAACTTAATAGTGTTTTCTGTAGAAAATTCCCCATCCTCCTCATTTGCAACCAAATTATTTTCCTGAATTTCTTCCTCAGTGGATTAGTGATGAGAGTTTCCGACCAAAACATGTAGTCTAGTTTATTAGCTGAAAAAAAGTAATTTTTTAAGACAAAATATTGCTTCTTCGTAATTTTCAGTTTTCATATACCGTACATATTCCACTGTATAACACTCACCTATAATTTTTAAACAAATTTTTTTTAAAAACATTTTAGTTATATTCACCGTATAACGCGCACTTTTTTTTTCACGAAGAAATCTCAAAGGTACACGTGCGATACTTTTATCTTTCGAAGTCATTCATTCGAAGATTTTTCTGAGGGTTTTGAACAATGTTGTAATGACCTGACAAACGATAAAGTGAACAAGCGAATATGTGTGTGAGGATAATGCTTGAGGAAGTAAATAATTCTCCAATGAGAATGGGCTGTATTCATTGTAAGTGTGCAGAAGAATGTTATTCTAGGGTTTCGAGAAAAGGAGGACAAAATTTAAGGCAAGAATGAACTTCCAAATTAGAAGTCAGATGTTTTCTCCTTCTGTAGTTGTTTGAAGCCGTGATTTCGAAGTCTTCATCGAAAGCTTTAGTAAACCGCATTTACTTTAGTTGAAATACAGTTTTAGTGTTCCTTTTAGTAGTAAATACGGCTTCTGCCAAACGAAACAAATACAATGCTGGTTCCAAATGCAAAGTCATTCAATTTGCGAAAGAAAACAAACTGTGCCGCAGTAAGGATGTTTGGTGTTGGTGAACTCAGTATGTGAGTGGAAGAAAAATGAATTTGCAATAATTAATTCTCCAAAGAAGAAATACGTTTTACATAAAAGAATAGCGAAATGGCCTATCCTAGAAGAAAATGAGTCCTTGGAAATCGACAAGATAGATTGATGGTAACAAGAAAAGAGCACATTTATTTAAAGTGGGCAAAAAAGAATGCAAACGGAAGTCAAAATTTTAAAGTAACATGAATTGGTGTAGACGATTAATGGCACGGGATAATTTAGTTCTATGAGAAAAAACAAAAGTTAAGCAAAGGCCTCCCAAACGATTTGGTCAACAAATTGATAGGTTTTCAGAAGTATATTATTGACCTACGAAGGCAAAAAAATATTTACGTTAACATATTGGAAATATGGACGAAACTCCATTATATAAAAGGAACAGTACGGTTCACATAAAACAATAGGTCACAAAAAAATCTCACCTCACCTTAGTGCTTACCGTAACGACCGGTAAAAAATTAGACTTATGTTTATATTTTTAAACAAAAGACTATGCCGAAATGCAACTTCCCAAATGGTGTTTTCATTCATGTTCTACGAGAAAGAATGGAAGGATGAAAACGGTGTAAAAAAGTACATAAAAAATTTTTTTGGAAAAATTTTCCTCTTGACCTTTGGGACATGTTCAAATCGGATTTGACGGATAATATGAAAATAATAGCAGGCTGCAGCCAAAGCAAAATTTATAATTTCTATGTCCCCCTGAAAAACAAATGTACAGAAACATTTCAGTATGAATGAAATTAGTTCATTTTTTCCAAGCAACAACTAATTCGTAAACAGTTTTTTATTGCCAGAGCAGGAAACAAAAACATTTTACACTTCAGGTTAATACATATGACGTCATAATTTAAATTTAATGTAAAATATGTCATTTTCTCAATATCAATAAAAGAATGAACGTGGCATTAATACATCGTGTCACTTATATTAACCTGAAACAAAAAAGTTGCCAAGAGCAACTATTTATTATAAATGCTAACTTTAATGAAAAACTTTCGACATACAGTAACGTCACAAACCACGTGCTTGCGCACAGATTTCTGCGCATAGAAGTCAAAATATGACCTTATATAATAATAATAACGTATAATGTTTAGCAGTGTTATTTTTATTTATATTCTGTAAAACTTACATTTTTTTATTTACAAACTCTACGATTTGAAAGCGAGCAGTGGTAACACTTTTCCAAATAAATCATTTTTTATCTCCAGCCCTCAAGACTGTTGCCAGTCGAAAAAATAGGAAAAGTAGCGTTTTCAGAGCCTTTAATACAGAGATTGTTGAAAAACACGGCAGCTATTCCACGCCGATCGAAACCCTTAATTTAGCCTTTAGGTATAAGTATCAATAAACCATTGAAAGAAAATTTAAAGCGACAGTGGAATATGAATATTAAAAGGTGAAAAACATTTATAAAATGAAGCAAAAGGGGTTATGCCAGTCTAGAACTAGTGCGTAAGTGGATTATAAAGGCATGGCATGGACCGACATAATTCAAAAGTCATTTATAAAATGTAGGCCTTTAGGTACAAGTATCAATAAACCATTGAAAGAAAATTTAAAGCGACAGTGGAATATGAATATTAAAAGGTGAAAAACATTTATAAAATGAAGCAAAAGGGGTTATGCCAGTCTAGAACTAGTGCGTAAGTGGATTATAAAGGCATGGCATGGACCGACATAATTCAAAAGTCATTTATAAAATGTAGCATATCTAATAATCTAGATAGAAAGGAAAATGATTAGATTTTTATGGGTCAGAGTAACGGTGGTGGTGAAGGCAAGACAGAATTCAGTGATGTTTCTGAAGTTTCAACGGAAAACGAATATGATAAACATTTCATGTTAGTCGATAATGGGAACTAAGTTCATAAAATACGTCATTTCTTTCAAATAAATAGCATTTAGGTAGTGTCTTCTTATTTCCGCAGTTGTCAAAAACGTTCCTGTTTCCGCGAAATCATCAATCTTCATTCCCTCTTCTCAAAGGGGGTTACATAGGGGGGGAAGGGCTGACTGGACATTGGCTCTCCTCCACTATGTAAAAAAATTTTTAGATTTAAAAAAAAAAAAAAAGAATTTTTAAAAGAAATAATTGAAAAATATTTACGATCTCAAATATCTGCATGAATGAAGCTAATACTGCATTTAAAAGGCCATGAGAGAGATGTTCAAACTCTACGATGATTTTGGCAATAAATAATATAGGTTTGATTTTATCAATAAATAACTCACCTTTATGCAGAATTTCAGAAAAATAATATTCTTCCGAAATTCTGCATAAAGGTGAGTTATAATAAAAATCTTTCAGAATAAATATTCGCCCTAAGCCGAAGTTCTAAAATGACGTTCTTTCTTCTAAAACAACTTCTGCTGTTGTCTTAACTCCGCCTTTTCAGCTTTTCATTCTTTTGTTTATGCAAATCCAATGAACTACATTTTCCTTATTTCTATTCCAAATTCGATATTGATAACCTTTATAAAGGGTTAAGGGTTTTGTTTTCCTTTTAGTTTCAATAATGTCTAAAACATCCATATTGATTAACGTAAGATGTGAAAATAACAGCTAATACTGCAACAGAATTACAAATGGAATGAAATTAAAGATTTCGAGAGGAGCCTAAACTAAGATACGTCCTCAGTCTAACGAAGACTAACTTATTCACAAAGAAACTGCTCAGCTCTTCTTAATGACTCACCGTGGTATCTCTTAAGGAGCTGTAAGGGGGGGGGACTGTAATGTACAATTTCGCGGAAACAGGAGGAATTTTGAAAAACGCAGAAAGAGGAATCGCGGAAATAGAACTAATTCATTTAGGTATATGTAGAAATCTAATACTCGCATTGTATACTCGCATCTTTTCCTTATTCTTAAATCTATCATTTTTATATTCGGTGTACAACGTGCATCCGAAAGTTTAGATCTTAATTTTTTTTGTATTAAAAGTGCGCGTTTTACGTAGGAGTATACGGTATATATATACCTTTTAATTTTTAAAATGTCTTGTAATAAACTCTTTTCGAGGTGTTCAACTGCTATTTTACATTTTCAGATTGGATTTTTTTTCCAGTAAGCACAGTTAACTATTTTTTAAACAATATGCAGTAACTGAAGCCTTCCTTCTGAAATACTTTTACGGGACATATTATTTGGCCTGTTGATATATTGCTTGTATTATTCTTCCGCAACACTTTTTAAGATACTTTTTCTGAGCAGATTTTTTTAAGATACTTATTTCTTCGCAATCAACTTGACACTGATAAGCAAATGTTCTAGTTTCACTTCTGATTTATTTCACAGTGTAAATATAAATTACTATATTACAGATCGTTAAAGTAACTTTCTAAAAAAAATATTAGCCTTGTTTTATGTCTCAAAAAGCTCACAAATTGAGGAATAACGTCCGTTATGCCAAATAACAATGTGGCGAAACAGGATTTCGTTCTTTTTATGAAACTCTTAAAACCACTCAAGAAAAGTTTATACAGACATGTTAGGTTACAGAAGACTTAAAAAAATGACCTTTAGTTTAACTAAGAATCAAACCCTCCAAAAACATAAAAGATTCTACCGCAGATTTACGATCCGAACTGGGGAAACTGTATAAAAAATGGCAGACAGAATTTTTCTATTATTTGTAGGCAGAGGTATTTTCTGTGGTCCTTTTGAACATTTTTGCCGCAGAATGCCCCATTAACAGGATCCGTAACAGGGAATGCCCGCTGAGAGCATGATCTCATAACGCCAGTGGCCCGACCCATCTGACGGCAGGCCCAGGACCACCTAGGCGGTGCTCGGTGCTAGAAAGGTCAAAACGTTTGTTGCACAGCCCCTCTCTAAACAAGGTGCCGTGAATTAGCAAACGATTTCTCATGCATATATAGAATATTCGGAACCTGCTTTGCAAAAAGAAGTTAGATTCCAGACAGTGTCAAACTTTATGTCAGGAAGAGCTCCCTATTAATATTCAGGAAAATTGAAGAGCAGTAGGTAGATTTTTTCTTTAAATAAAAAAGTTGATTATTTCATTAAAGGCAAATTCCATCACAAGAAATGTTTTCTTTCTTCCAGTGAAAGCTACTGTTTACCATATTCATAGTGTTATACCATATTCATAGTGTCATACCATATTCATAGTGTCACAGATTTGAAGTACGTCATCCATACCAAATGCTTCTCCTTTATTGGACTTATCTGATATTCTAAGAGCCATACCAGTTTGCCATATTTATAGTTTTACCATATTTTTAGTATCATAGATTTGAAGTGAGTCATTCATATCAAATGCTACTAATTTATTGGAATTTTCTGATATTCTAAGAGCCATGTATATTTCCCTTATGCGGAGTAAAGGAAGTACTATAATCGCGAAAACGTTCTGGTTTCATATTTCAACTGAAATAACCATTCTAATCGTTTCAAAATCCATTTTGACTATTTCTTTGCTTGACATCTGTACGCACGAACAGAATAAAAGAATCAAATATGGATTCAAATGAAGTATTGCAAAATGGATTTTTTCCACGACGTCTATACGTAGGTAGGTACGTAATTATCTTGCATAACTCAATACCTATTAGGCGTTGTATATGGTTTTAACATTGTATATGGTTATGTGACATTTAAAAAACTATTGGGCGTATAACGTTTGTATATGTAATTGCTATAACATCTACTTGTGCACATCTCATTTTATTGCAATCGGCAGTACCAAAAGTATATCTAGCTGTGTATCTATCTATCTATATAAATAGATAATGTATACATGGTTAGATTATTTCCTAGGAAAGGAGAAGAAAATTTTGATAGTAAAGGTGTACTGGGGAAAACAAAAATTGGAATTTGCAATTAATTAAATTGAAGTTTGTAAATTATTAAATGCTAAGCTGAATAAGTTTCAAAGGAAAGTATTCAACAACAATTTAAATCGTTGTTGATTCCACAGAAAGATCCCGACTTTTCAGGGGGAAATGTAATCCCTCTATAGAATCATACTTATCGCTGCTATGATGAAACATTTTAGCAAATAATATATATATTCGAATGAACTATGATGATTAAATAATTTAAAATCGTTCATCAATGGAAGGAATTATGAACATCTTCAGTGATTTAACTCTTTGAGGGGCAGGGAAAGGCAGTTAAATTTTTCAGCAAAATTCTTGTGTTATTTACTATATCAGGTGTCACAATGGACTTATTTGCGACAATTACACATACTTTGTCCAAGACGCGTGAAAAAAAAGACCACTTCTGGTGGTTAGTGTCAGTGACCACCGCCCACAGAACACATCCCCACAAATGAGTCTCTATTGTACTCATGGAAACAGCTTTTCTTCTTCAAGCAGAGTGCAACTTTGCATGTGCTGCATTCCCCAACTGTTCTTACAGGTCTTTTTCTTGTTGCTGCAGAGTGCACATCGTCTTGATGTTGTCTTCGATTGGCTGATGCTTATTTTCTTGAAGACGAACTGCTGCATCAACTAATACAAGGAAACTACAACTCCTACAATTGTAGCTACAAGGGAACTTCAGAAACTGTCAGTTTTGAAAACAACTCACACGAGTGAGTAAGACGTTCAATAGAAAAGGTGGTTACCGTAGGTAACCACCGCCCTTCAAAGAGTTAACTATGTTCTTTAATAAAGTCCTAAACACAGCTTTCGACATTCTTTCTCCCCGTCTACACCTGCGAATATTTCCCTCTAGCGATCGCCGTTCGAAATTTTCGGACACAAGTTCCTATGTAAATCTTGTTTGTCGTGGTATGACAGACTAGAATGTTAAGTTTGACAACGACCTTTTGAGACTCCCTGTATATATGCTTAGATTATCTCCTAGGAAATGAAAAGACAATTTAGATAATAAAGGTGCATGATTGGATAAATCCAAAATTGTAATTTGTAAATTATTAAATGCTAAATTAATAAAAATTAAAAAGTTTTAAAGACAAGTATATTTGAGCAATTTAAATAGTTGTTGATTCCAAAGCAAGGTCCCGACTTTTCAAGGGAAAATGGAATCCCTCTATATAATCACCAACAATTCATTTGTCTCCCCCCCCCCGCCAAACTCGGCTTAAAAGTCCTTATTTTCTTAATCGTTGGTCGTATCCATATACTACTACTAGTTATAGAAATATTTCAATTGAGGAAAATACTCGTGTTTTTGCATTTTCAAGTTTTTAAAAAAAATTTGGACAAACAACAAAATCGGATATTTAATGCGATCTCTCGGTTCCTTCCTCGCTTTGAGAAAGTTTTGTTCTCGTTATGAAAAAATAAAAATATTAGAAATTTGACTCCCGTACGACAAAAAATTACCGGGATATGTAATGTCAATTTGTTTTATGTAATTTTCAACTTTCCTTAATGGATTCGCTAATTAAGTTAGAATAATTCGAGGATATAGCTTTAAGTGAAGTGCAGCAAAAATTGTAGATAATTTAATAGGCGTACAAGAAAGTCATTTGCTGTTCACATCAGATTTTTTGTCCTCTAAAAACAGTACAGCCGCAAAAATGGCGCACAATTAAAATTATTTAAAATTACTAGTCATATAACATTGTAGTATTCTACGGGTTCGTGGATTTGAAGTAATTAATGACAACGCTTGATGACGAATCAAAACACAATTTATTGGCTAGTAGGTGCTATTACACAAGACAGTTCCAAACACACATTTACACTCATCGAAAAACTATGACAAACACGCTGAAACACTCAGCAACACAGCCTTCACGCTGTAACGGTGAAGACACCGTCACGGCAAAGCACTAAAGCTCAGCTCCCGACTCAGTCGATCATTCTCAAGGTAATCTCTGAACTCAAGATACTACTGCTCAACTCGTGCAGGCAGCGAATATATAGCTTTAACCTACCTTCGAGAACGTTCTCGAGGAAATCCGCTAAGAATGCGTTCTCGAAAGTTCTTGATCCGTCTATAGCATATCGCCAATTTTGTCTCTAAATATCACCAAAGGGGTGATTTCGTCCTAAATCTTGTAACCCTGCTTTTTCCTGCCACTTTCTGGTAACCTCAAGCGGAAAGTTATCTCACCGCTTAGCCGCTGAGTATTTCGCAACAATATAGTTTTTAAAAAGGGATAATTGATTATTAAAGAGATGAGTAGTGTCACGATTTTTATTTCAGATTTGAATGATATTTTAAAACTGAAACTCTTGGTTACTAGTATATGAGCCGCAATTAATGGACCAAAGAGCCACTGTTTAACTCTGATTATCAGGTGTAATATCGTGGGCAACGTTCACGGTTAAATCCAAATCGCTTTTCCCAGGAAGGTAGAATCAACAGAAAACATTCTGTTGACAATTTGCTAGTATTTCCGAAGTTTAATCTCTACAAGCTCATTTTGTTACAAAAATAAGATCGATAGTCAAAACGGGAAAAAAAAAATAAAAATGTAAATAATGGGAAGAATAAGATGCATTAGAAATAAATAAATGAAATTATAAATTCATAAGATATAATCGTAAAAGAACTTGACCAGTGTCATAAAATTAATGGTTGTGTACTCTATTTGTTTTTACAATTGAACAATTAAATTTTAACGCATGATTTAACAACGTTTGTATATTCCGGTTTATGTCAATTGAATTGCTTACTATGCGTAAAGCAACTTCTCGATATTTATGAAATCATCTATTGTCACTTCTGTTATTCTAAGCATAAGTAAAAGCGGGAATTTTCATAAGAATATCAAAGTCATTTCGAAGGTGACATGTAAGTCAAGTTACTGAGATATTAGAATAAACAAATGCGTCAGAAGTGTAAAACGATGCACCAAATTTAAACAATTCTTAATTACGGTTTTATCGAAATGCAGTTGTACCTGGGAAAGCTGTCCGTCGCCGGTGATTTATGCATTAACGGTCACTGTGTAGAATCATTAGGTTTGTTAAAACAGGAAACACAAAACTGCTCAGTTCCCTCTTCGTTATTCGAACTCCAGATTTCCCGATTGCTAGCCAGACGCGCTTCCATTACACCCAAAGGCGTGTGGTAAGGAGAAAAATCTTAAAACTTTACCATTTTAAGTTTGTGAAAACCACCAATAATAACTTGTCTAATGTTCTCTAACAACTGTGGATTATCCCTTATATTGTAGGATAAACTTAGTTTACATCCATAAAAGGCACATGTAATAACGGTCGAAAAATTTTCGAAAAACTCCACGAAATACGTATCTAATACTAGAACGCTTAATGTAAATTTTATATCACAAAATAACTAACAACAAATCTTACTGAGAATTAACCTCTGAAGAAATGTCTGAAGTGAAAATAATCGTACTACCATAGCACAAATGGAAATTTTTATCACCAGATAAAACACGCAAATCTTGCCGAGGATTAACCTTGAAAGAAATTCCCGAAGTGGAAATAATCATACTACCAATCGCATAAGTGGAGTTTGATACCACAAGGTAACAACCAACAGATCTTGCCGAGGATTGATCTTCGAAGAAATATCTGAAATGGAAATAATGGTACTACCATAGCATAAGCTGAATTTTATATCACAAGATAAAAACTAACAAATCCTGCCAATGATTAACCCTTGAAAAATCGTCTGAAATGGAAATAATCGTACTACCGTAACATAAGTGGAATTGTATATCAAGATAAAAACCAAAAAATTCTTGCCGAGGATTAATCTTTGAAAAACGTTTGAAATGGAAATATTCGTACTACCTTAGCTTAAGTGGAGTTTTATATCACAAGATAAAATCCAACAAATCTAGCCGATGATTAAGCCTTTGAAGGAACGTCTGAAGTGGGAATGATCGTATCACCATAACACAAGCGGAATTTTATATCACAAGTTTAAAACAAACAAATCTTGCCAAGGATTGACTTTCGAAGAAATTCCAGAAATGGAAATAAACATACTGCCAGCGTATAAGCGGTAATTCATAACAACCAACAAATCTTGCCGATGATTAATCTTCGAGAAAAACTCGGAAAAGAAATAAATATACTACCATGGCATAAGGAGAATTTTATATGACAGTTTAACAAGCAACAATTCTTACCTTGCAAAACAAGTCTGAATTAAAAGTAATAGTAGACTCCGCAAAAAAAAAAAAAAAAAAAAAAAAAAAAAAAAAGAAGTTTTACATCTTCCGTTCTACTGGCCGATTGACGAAATTCAAATTGCGTTTTTCTTGTCTCGAAAGCGCGACTTAGGATATATACTAGATTTATATATAGCATTGCTCTAATATAGGTATTTTGACACAAAATCGGACTTTTTCTGAAATGACATACCATTTTTTTTTTCATATTTCAATTCTACGACTCAAATTATGCCTAAATATTAAGTTTTGTAAAATGTGGTGCGAAATTTACGGAGAAATTAAAAAATTAATCTTGGCGTATATATTTTTTTTCAGTTTGCGCGAAGTATAATTCACTTATAACTTTTTAATATATGGCAACCTATTTTACTTTCCCTTTTTACATTGTGCATGAGAGTAAAAAAGTCACATCGTTCCTGGTCCGGCGAATTCTAAATGGACTGTAACTCTCAATTAAACTATTTAACAAACTACTCTGTAACATATCTTTATCTTTATTATACTAATTTTTGGAAGAACCTCAGGCTCCCACAATCACTCTCTGCTTCGCCATTGAAGCCAACTCTAAAGTAATTAACATTCTTTTTGTAAACAGTAACGATGGCAGCGCCATCTGGCTTCAGAGGGACTTAACACTCCCCCGGATTGAAATTACAAAATTTCAAGAAATTATACAAACATTCTTAAACAAAGTTAATATACTTATAAACAACATAATATACTATTACTATAACTACAGCTATTACAATACTATAACAATACAATGCATATGCAAAAATATCATTTCAGTTTTCTATCGGAAGAACGGCGATCTTTGTTATCGCTCTTTTTAATTCTCCTGATTTTGTTTTGATTTTAACCGTTCTTACTTTATTGTCGGATCCATGATAGACTTTAATAACCCGACCTAATATCCATTTGCAAATTGGCAGATAATCCTCCTTGAGGAGTACCATTGTACCAACAGAAATATTGTCCTTCTCTATCATCCACTTGTTTCTCTGCTGCAGAGTTCCTAAATAGTCATTTGACCATTTCTTCCAAATAATCTGAAATACTTTCGTTGTTCTCTGCCACCGGCTTAACCGATTTTCATTTACGTCTATTATCATTGGCTCCGGAATCATCTGTATTGATCTCCCTATTAAGAAATTACCTGGGGTCAAAACGTCATAACAATCAAAATCATTGGAAATAGGTGTAAGAGGTCTCGAATTTAGTATTCCCTCTACCTGCACAATTATAGTTTCAAACTCCTCATAGGTAAAACGCATATTTTCTATCGTTCTCTTTAAATGATACTTTACGGATTTTACACCGGCTTTTCGGAGGGCTATCCTCCGAAATGAGGGGACTTGGGAGGTATAAAATTCCAGTCTATTCTTTCGGACGTGAAATATGAGGCCAAAGTTTTATCAGGAAAATTAATTACATTGTAAAATTTCTTCAACAGAGAATTTGCTCCTACAAAATTAGGGGCATTATCAGTGAATATTTTCGCACATTTGCCACGTCTAGCCATGAAACGCATAAGAGTGGCAATTAAAGCACTAGAAGTTAAATCAGACAAAGGCTCAAGATGAATAGCTCGTGTCACAAAACATATACATACACAAATGTAAATTTTATTTAGCACGCCCTTTCTCTGATGCTTGTAACTCACATAAAAGGGACCGCATAGATCCAAACCTGAAACACTAAATGGGGGTGATCTATTAACTCTCTCGTATGGTAAGTTACCCATAATCTGTGAAGACAAAATCGGTTTGCATTTAAAGCATGTCACACAAAGATATACTGTTTTTCGCGCCAAATCTCTACCACCTAATGGCCAAAATTTTAAACGTACTGCATTCAATAATCCTTGGGGGCCAACATGCAATAATCTTCTGTGCACACTAGAAAAATAAATCTTACTTAGCTTAGAATTTTTTGGTAGGATTGCAGGATATTTCTGAGAAAATGGTAAAGAAGCTTTCTCAAGACGGCCATCACGAATTATTCCTTTACGATCAACAAAGGGATGTAATTTTTTTAAGTTACCTGTTATGTCCCTTTTACAAAATAGAACCCTCTGCTCATGTTTAATGAGCATTTCCTCAGCTATTCTTACCTCTTCTAGTTGAAGAGAGCCTACCTTTCTCGATCCACCTTTCCTGCAATTACAAATAAACCTAAAAATATAAGAAAGAACATTAATGATTCTATAATAATTGTTACTAATATTCAAGAGTTCGTCTAAAACGTTAGAGTTCATGTCAATCAACATAGTTCTCTCAGAAATGTCATTAATGTCACTAGAACTTTTGCTTTCTTGCACAAAGGATTCCCTTTCACTTGGTGTTAGGTTCTTAACCTCTGGAACTATAAGCTGTAAGCACTTGTAGGGAAGATGCGGCTCTGTAAAAAATTCTGCACAAGTCCACCACTTAGAATTGTTCACTAGAGAAGAGGCACTAACTCCACGCGTTAGAAGATCGGTTGGATTGTCCTTGGTTGAACAATAAAACCATGAATCTGGATTAGTCAACTTCTGAATCTCGTCAACGCGATTTTGAACGAAAGACTTCCATCTTCTGCTTGATCCTTTAATACAATACAGTGTAACTTTAGAATCACTCCAAAAAAAGATATTAGATGAACCTTTACGATCTAGAACTTTTTTAACTTCCGTTCCCAATCTTGCAGCAATCAGTGCACCCAGCAATTCAAGTCGAGGCAAGGAAACCTTTTTGACAGGTGAAACTCTGATCTTGGAAGCCAGCAAATTCACAGAAATTTTTTCTTGATTCTGTACCTTTACGTAAACGGCTGCACCATACAACTTTTGACTTGCGTCAGAAAAAAACATGGATCTCTATATTTTCATCACATGAATCCAAAGCAAATCTTGGAACACTAATGTTACTAAGTTCTGAAAGCTCGCTACACCACTGAGACCACTCGTCGTTCAAGTCAGAAGGAAGCTCTTCATCCCATGGTAATTTACGTAACCATAGCTTTTGTAGTAAAAGTTTTATTATAACAGTGAATGGTGTGATGAGTCCAAGAGGATTATATATTTTTCCAGCTGTTTGGAGGATGAAGCGTTTGGTACTTTTCTTTCTCCTCGAAATTTCCGTCAAACAAGAAGTCTCTATACTCAAACTATCTTCCTGAATGTTCCATTGAATTCCTAATACCTTCAGTATCTTTTCATTTGAGCTTAGCGGATGAATGTCGAAATTTTCTTCTTCCCATTTTTTAGCTAAATGATAATCATTCGTCACCCATTTGCGTAGATTCATCCCAGCTCCACGCATAATTTCCTTTGCTTCTCTTGAAGTTTTTAAGGCTTCTGATACATCATCTGCTCCTGTAAGAAGATCATCAACATATATACATGTATCAAGAATTTGAAAGGTACCGGGATACACATTTCTGTACTTTTGGATATGCAGCTTTATAGTTGCCGCTAACAAAAAAGGACTGGAATTAACATCAAAGAGCACAAGCTTAAATCTATACACCTCTAGCTGATCCTCGGTATTTTGAAAATGTGTATCAATATTCTTAACAAATAAAAATCTAACTGCATCTCGATCTTTCTCAACTAACACGATCTGTAAAAATGCCTTTTCGATATCTCCTAAGATTGCGACTCTATTAAGCCTAAAATATATCAGCAAGTGAAATATATTTTGATTCAGATTAATACCTGGCCACAAACAATCATTCAGGGACAGACTACCTATTTCATGTGAGCTCGCATCAAATACAATACGCATTTTTGTCGTAATGCTTTCTTCTCTATAAACTGCCTGATGCGGCATATAAAAAACTGGCTTGTTTACTGGTTTCGTAGAATCTAATACTCTTTCTATTATCCCTTGATTTAGGTACTCTTCTAAAGTTTCTCTATATTTTAAGTATAATGCATTATCATGCTGCATTTTCCTCATCAGGATCTTTATTCTTTTTTCTGCGATACCAAAATTGTCGCCTAGATGTTCTCAACTTTTCTTCCAAGGCAGGATAATAACATACAGACCATCTTTGAAACTAACAGTTTTGTTGAATATCTCTAATGCTTTATCTTCATCGTAAGAATGAGATTATCTATAATACCAATTGATTCCAAATCAAAAAACTTCTTCAACTGTGCTTCGACATTGTCATAAATTAATCCACAATGCATTAATTGTTTCTCATGTGGTAAATCTTCAATGCTACCGCTTACCAAATACCCAAATGCTGAATTTTGTAACACTAAATTTGTATTTGGTACATAAATTTGCCCGGATCTTATCAAATCGAAAAATATTTCAGATCCTAAAAGTAACTGAATTTTACCCGGTTTGTAAAAGTCTGGATCAGCTAACGTAACTGCTTGTGTAATCTCAATATTACAGACTTCAATTTGTCTAGAAGGCATTAAATGAGTAATTTTCGGAATTACGAAAAAATCTAGTTTACGACTGTATGTGTTTCCTCTATTTAAAATAACCTCACTTATTTTTGACTTCACCGTTGTTGAAATCCCAGATAAACATCCTACTGATACGTTTACATTTTCTCTTTGCAAATGAAGCTTCTCAGCTAATTCCGATGAATAAAGAAGAATCATACTTTCACTGTCAAGCAAAGTTCTGGCTGGAAATATTTCTCCTCCATTTCCCTTAATATAAACAATCGCTGTCGATAGTAGGACTCTATTAACTGCATTACAATTTTTATTTGCATTAGCTGTCATAAAACACTCGTTATCCTTATTTATAAATGGCTTTGCGTGAGCGTTCAGTTTCGCTACTTCCGTAGACATACTGGCGTCTGACGTTTGATCTGACAGAGATGCGATTCCGCAACTGTCTCTATTTTGGGAAATCGAAACCTTTTCTCGCTCATAACACAGTAACGAATTGTGCTTTTTTCTGCATAGCTTACAAGAGTAATTTGAAGGGCAATTTCTCACTCCGTGATTTCCAAAACAGCAGAAACATAAGTTGTGCTTTTTAACATACTCTACTCTATCTTTTAAGCTGAATTTTTGAAATTTAGGGCATTTAAATAATTTATGTTCCACATTACACAGTTTACAAATTAAAGCACGTTTCTCAGTCACACATAAAACCATTGAAGAAACCTTTGGTTGACTTACCGAAACTTTTTATTTAGACATTACTGGAATTCTAGAAGCGCTTAATGTCCTCGCGTGATCCTTTAGAAATTCTAATAACTCTGTAATGTTCAGTATTTTTTCTTTCTTTAAATTCCTTTCCCACCATAACTTAGTATTCTGATCAAGGTTCTGGCTAAGAATAAAGGCAAATATAGCGGATGAAACCCCATCTAACTTTTGTTCTAAACATTCTAACGATCTTACAACTTCACTCGTAACATCAATTAAATTTAGAATCGCAGAAGCTGACTCGTTTTGAATAACGGGAATACTCATAAATCTTTTAAGATGAGCATACACTTGTTCTCTAGGATTCGAGTATCTTTCTTCAAGGAGAGACCACGCTAACTTATAATTATTATCCGTTATAGCTATCGTTTGGATAATTCTAAAAGCATCTCCTTTCAGTGCTGATTTCAAATACTGCAATTTTACAGCATCTGATAAATTTGGGTTTTGATCAATACTCGCTTTAAAAATATCCTTAAAGGAAAGCCAAGAATGCATTTCTCCTGAAAATGTCTTGAACGAAATCTTAGGTAAACGCACAACAGTATTTTCAGAAATTACTGCATTTTCTACTTTATTTTCTCTAACAACGTTCGACAATCTATTATTTATTTCAAATTCTATATCAATAATACTACTATTGATTTCATCTTGCTCACTGAAGATTTTTTCGATATTTTCTTCACCACTTAAATTGATAATAGAATCAAAAACATTATCGAATTCATTTTGCAGATTGTTAAATTTAGTTTTTAACAATTCTAAATCACTAACACTTAGATCTGGCTCACAAAGTTTCTTTTGCAACTTCGATAAGATAGTTTTTTGAGTTCTCTTTTTAGTGAGAACATCTTTCAGTTTCGTAGCCATTTTCGCTACACTTACCAATAACAAATTATCACACAAACTTAATTCAGAATTTACTAAATGCAACAGTTAATAATGAATAGAGTGTCAAGGGTTTTTTTACTTACCCCTTTCTTTCAGCAACTGGCTATAATCCACAAACACAAATTCCATAGAAACAAAATGGCAACTCACTGTTTTATACTAGATTATTTACTTAGCTGATATCCCTGCGGCTCTACTGGACCACTCAAATGGTCCGGCGAATTTTAAATGGACTGTAACTCTCAATTAAAATAATTAACAAACTACTCTGTAACATATTTTTATCTTTATTATACTAATTTTTGGAAGAACCTCAGGCTCCCACAATCACTCTCTGCTTCGCCTTTGTAAACAGTAACGATGGCAGCGCCATCTGGCTTCAGAGGGACTTAACAGTTCCTACTTTCAAATAATTTTAACAAAGCGCTTAAACACATTTGATATTATTATCGCTTTCAACAAATATGCCAAATTTCAAAATGGACAATGGATGAATTCACGTATATCTTCGTAAATTTTGAATAAAAAACTCTAATATTTTGCAGGTATGCTTAGAAATACATCTACTTTAAGATGATGGTAAAAAGGTTTATAGATTATAATTCAAAATGTTTTTCGAAAAATTTATAAAAATTATTTAAAAATACAAATTTTAAAAATAAATCATAAAACATGGGTGAGTTTTGGAATTTTGGAACATGGGTGAAAATTTGGAATGAACCTAAATTTCGAAATATAAAAAGAAGAATCAAATAAGTTAATTAAAAAATGAGCGATTAATGAATATATACCAAATTCAATGAACACTGTGGAGCTAAATTTTTGAAAGCTAATTTTTTAAAAACTGGTACTGCGGTTTTTACAAAACTTGGTAGTTTGGCATAATTTGAGTCGTAGAATCGAAATATGGAAAAAAAATGTTGGCATGTCGTTAAGGAAAGTCCCATTTTGTGTCAAAGTTACCTATATTAGAGCATTTCTTTCTTTTTATCACAATTAAGAAGTTTAAAGACAGCACTGAATTTCTCAAAGAAACGTATAAGAATGCATTTTATTTCCATTCTATCAAAGCAAACCTTTTACTCTTAATTTGCCTTAGCATTTAAAAGTAGTGAGCTAATTATTATTCTTGAAAGTTATTTAGATACAGATTTCATTAAAATTCTGTCGTTTGAAAGCATGAATATTTTCTGATAAAATCAATACTAATGTACCATGCTCTTCAAATCTAATTAATAAATATTTAATGAACAATACTTTGACTTAAAAAGATATGTATTAAAAAGTATTGTAAGATTTCAATCCTTACTCTGGTACCCATTAGGGACGCTATGCGAAAAAATAATATATTAAAAGTATGCATTTTACACTATGGAGTTAAAAGTTGCAGTATGCATAAGCTGGTATTTAATTCAATAGTTTTCACAGAGACGATAAAACACTAATTTAAATTCTAAAATAAACAACGAAACAAAAGAAAAATAATAACAACATTTGCATTAAAATTAAAGACAAACAAGATTTACCTTGGATGAAAGCAACTGTAGTTTTACATTTAAAAGAAGGGAATGTAAATGTGCTGCTTATTGTCGAACATATTCATTGTTGTTATAAATTCAATAAATTAATTAATACTCAAAGCGATTCGTGTTTTTCGTTTTGTATTTTAGCAAGAAATATTAGTTTTTTAAATTCTGAAGCTTATATATGGCATTAAAACATTTGTGTTAATTACAATGATATATTCTAATGTATTTTAATTTACTTAAATGAGATACGTCATTAAAAAAGCATATATTATAAGGTTATTAATACAATAATAAGGTAATTATAAGGTTATTAATACTAAGAAATTTGTTTATTGCCTTGAAGTCGCTCTTTCGTAAGCAATTACAGATTTATCGAATTTTAAAACTAAACTAAATATTTTATGTTTATCCGAATGGCAACACATTGAGAAATATCTAAACACGAGGAGGATAAATTAAGTTCTTTGGAGGATAAATTAAAGATCTCATTTTTTTCGCCCAACATAGCACCTGACAGGGAGAATTTCAGTCCTGACAGGACGGTGTACTCAGCTAAGCTGTTGCCCTGATTAGTACAGCCGTTAGCGACTCTAGTTGGAATATAGTTGAGACCAGGTTTGAATCCCGGAGAAGGCATAGATGCTTGTGAAAGCATAGTATTTGTTCGACATAGGGGCACTTAATGTACTGGTGAGCCGACAGTCATCCCGAGGAACTTGGTGGTAGAAGAAAATGAATAGGAGACATTTAGATCAGTTCCCTGGGTGCTCTTTGTCGAAATTGGAACGAAGATGTACACTAAGTGCTGTTAGACTATTCCTGAGCGATCAATATGAAATTTTGGTCCCTGCCCATTTCTATCTACGATGTTTAATATCATGTCTCTACGATGTTCTATCTCGTATGTTTAATATCATGTCCTAACGTAATGCTCCAAAAAATTTTGAAAAACCTCTTTCCAGTCAACTATTGCACCAAGGATAAAATTAATTGAAATACTGAGTTGGAATAGTCTATATAGCAAAAAAACTAATGCGATATCTGCTACAACAAATATTTTCAGTTTTTTTAAAGAGAATTTAGGTTTTTAATTAATTTCTTCTGCCCTCAGGACTCAAGTCTTCATTCTCTGTACTACTATACTTATGAGGCTAAAAATGTATTTTCAAAATATGGAAATTAGTTATGTTACGAAATTTCGAAATTTGTTGTTATTATCCAAACTAAGTAATGGCCGCATAAATTTTTTATACTTATGATATTGTGTGAAAAGATTTCAAAAGTCTTCCCTAAAAAAATATGATTATGCGGATTCTAAAATACAAAGAATTTTGGACTGAAATTTTAATAGGACTCTAAACTATTATAAAAGTTTATACTTTGAATTTATTTATTGCTGAAAATTTTATGATTTGTATTTTTAAGGTATATGTTTCTTTTCATTTGCTAATGCTTTAGTGCTTTATCTCTTAAGAAGGCTTCTCTGTCCTCAAGGCTTTTTCTCTTTGAAGAGGTGCATAGGTAAGATAAAAAAAGTATGAATGAAAATTATAACTTAGATTAGGATTAGCCCCTTAATGAATAATTTTCATTGGGTATTTACTGTCTCTATTCCAAAACAAAAAAGTAATAACTTTTTCTGAACTGAGTAATTTCTAGGAAAATCCATATCATGATTTTATATAACACTGTGGACGTAAAAGGAACTAAACTCAGAGAGCCAAAAATAATTTTATAGAATTATTAATTTTTCAATCAAATGCACTGAAACCGAAACTAACTCATTCTGAATTAAGATCTCATCCTGAACACAAGGCACTTAGCTTTCTGCACATCGGCCTAGACAGACTGTTGCTTGCTGCTTTCCTTCTTCCGCAAAGCTATCAAAAATGTAAGTTTTAAAATAAGCATGATAGTGAATTGAGGCCACAAATGTAAATTGAAATAAAAGAATGAATATTTAAAATGCCCTCGGTTGCAAAGTTTTCTGTTCGTTATGGCTCAACTGTTGTCCAATCAATATTTCTGCATCATTACATCTACACCTGCAACAATATTACATTTATATATAAACACAAAAAATAATTTAAAAAAAATACCAAACCATTTAAAAAAATGTTCGCGCATTATGCAGCTGAAAATTGATCAGTAAATACATGAAGAAAGAAATTTTGAACCAATTTGTCACAAAGACCACAAATTGAAATTCAAATAAATAAATTTCAAAAAGACATATAAATGCAGAATCAGAATTCTGAAAATGTAAAAAGAAAAATTAAAATAAACCAATACAAGAAAAACCGAAAATAAATAACGTAAAAAAAAAAAAACCCGAAAAGATGATCCAATCAACTCCGACATAATTCAGGAGGAGGATACGCCGAAATTGATTACAATTCCACTTCCAAAAGAAAATGCTTGCTTTTCTGTATCCAGAATTATCTGATAAACCGTTCCAATATTTTTTTATCTTAACAGTTCACTCTAAAGCATTATATATATATATATAAGATAAAAAATATGAAAGCAAACTTTTAAATTTAATTCACTATAACCTTTTTCACTTTTTATTTCATTTGGAAACTCCATCGCTCTGTACTAAAAATAGCGCTTAAGTCTAAACTGCATCATTCAAATTAATCATGCGATCTTACGCAACACTTAATGCAGGTGCCTCTTGACCAATCACGAAATTGTAAACCAAAACTAAAAACTGACTTCCTCCCTTCTTTCTATGAACTGATACGTCACTTCTGCTTGTGATTTCCTTTTAGCCAGACGTCTTTCTGCAATTATGTGTGTGTTGCTACTTTCGCTTCTATGGCATTAATATCAAAAATTGAAAATGTCCTTTAATAGGCACGAGTAGAGAGAGTGCCAAGTGAATTGTAGCCACAAGGGAATTAAAATAAATAAAAGGAATTTAATCCAGCTCGATTGCTTTTTCTTCATAATGGATGGACGCTCTAAGCTTCAAGTATCTACGCAATAAGTATTTCTACGCATCTACGTCTCAGTGTTCTTATTTCAGTGCCTCTAAAAATGTTCTGTCATTACCATATATATATATGTTTTCGGGTGAGCATGTAAAATAAAAAGTAAGTAAATCAAAATTATAATTTAAAACTAACGGTAAAACTTTAATTCTCCCTCTCTGCTTTAAAAATCGTAACAGCTTCTCTGGATTGCGTCATTTCTAGATCTTTTGCACGTCCTGCGCAGCTCTGATGACGTAATAATAAGAACCAAAACTTTTCTCTTCCTGTGCGTCCATCTTGAAAAACTACGCAATTCAGCTTCACTTTCTGCCCTGCTAGGATGTAATTTCGCTGTCTTGCTTGCTATCGCAAATAAAAAATATTCATGTACTGTGAATAGGTACGACTAGAGTGCCAAGTGAACTGTGGCCACAAATGTCAGTTGGAAATAAAACAGCCTCGACTGGCAAGCTTTTTTAGATATTACGAAATCAACATATTAGCATACTACGCAATCAGAATTCTTACTCTTCAATATGAATCTAGGTACGCACCAACGCTGCTCCGTCATTACCTTGCTATTATTTCATATATGTATGTGTATTAGATATTGTATTCAAATGTCTTAAAGGCTTAGTGATTTTTCTCTATATTCATGAAGTACATCACTCTGAAACCCAATGTTCATTGTTCATACTTTTTTCAGCCATTCATATGGGTTTTAAAACATTAAATAAATTTCAGCATTTAGTTTTGATCTTCTACAATAAAAATGTTATTATTTTTATCCGTAAATATGAGCATATATGCTTAAGCAAATCGTTTAACATTATTTCGAACCTAAATCTGCAATAACAATAATAGGGAGCTTTTCTAGCAGTGAAGATAAAAAAGAGTTTAATGTGAATTCCAAACTCTAACTGCACTTCTTAAAAAAAGGGCTATTAGCAGTTTTAATGGCGAAGAGAATTTGTCGAATACCTCGTACAACAACAGCTATTTAGGCAATCATTCCTGTCTTCTCTTCTTAATACCAAAAAATAGTAGACTTTAGTCAAGAATACGTGTGAAGAAGAATGTTTAGAGGTACGGGAGGGATGAGAAATATTATTACTGCTTCCATCATTTGATCCTTGAACAAATCCTTAACCTTGCAAAGGCAAGGACATTGATAAAAAGCAATGCATTAACGTTTAAGCAACATTACATAAAGAAACTGAATGAAAGTTCGGAACATATCTTCGTTGCCGTTCGCAGGAAACTGTATTTTAATCAAGTCCCGATTATTCCACTTAATATCAAAGACGAAGCCCACGGCTAACTGGAAATCACGATTCATCTGAGGGCAATTTAGAAAAATATGATAGAGGAATAATACATACTGTCGTTTACTAATTACACTTTGTCTGTGCCTTTAAGTATTATCCTCTGGATAGTAAGTTTACTGAGTTACGGAAATTAAATGAGAATTCAAAGCAAAAATGGCACAGTGTAAATAACAACAGAATAAGCATCATTAGAAATAAGTTATAAAAGGCAATTAAAAACAATGCTTACAAGAGAATTTGAATGTCGTCACTGAGTTTAAATTCGCATAACAAGTTCGATTATACTTACTTTTCGTTTAAGAATGTTTACTTCATTAAAGCTCAAGTTATAGGTCACTATATGATGCACTGAAACGCATTTATGTAAAGTTTAAAAAATACATATTAAACCGAAAGTCACTGATACTCATCAAAGCTATTTGTTATTGGTGACTTACCATGTCGGTGATGAATTATAGTTATTGCAGGCACACACATTAAGACACCATGTAAGGCAGACATTAAATTTACATGCATTAACAATACGAAACGAAACAGAAGAATTTAGATGATCGTAACCGAAGCAGAGTGTCCGGAAAGTAGTTATTTATGTTTTGAAATCTAGGCTTTTAATAATTTCACGAACATGCAAACTTCAGTCTAACCTCAAAAGTTTAACTATATGTTAAGACAGCCACTTCGGGAGAACATGGTTTTATTTTCTGAAATAAAATAGAATCCTGAAGAAAAATAACATCAGAAAACAAAACAGAAAGAAAATGTTGATTAATGTGGACTCTGACTATCCTACAGTCTACTTTTTGCACTGGCCACTCGAGAGTACTACTCCGGCTTCCATACTGAACCCAGGACATGGATCACTACTCGCAGACTACCTGTTTGTTGTCCGTTGATCCCCTACAACAGCCATGGCTGAAAATACGGCTTTCTAATACCTTGACGTTGTAACTCTATGAAGAGAAACTGGAATATGCAAACCGATATGAATCAATATTTGACATATGGATTTCTTGTCACTGGCGCAAAATAATACAGTGTTACCATTAAGAGCAATGGTTATATTTAGATTATTAGATTATGCAATTGCTGTTTGCTTAAGCGGATGGATGCTCTCGTGGAGTACTTCCCTAAGGAAAGATTATCGCATTCATGTTACACAAGAATAAAAACATACAATCTTAAGTCAGCCACCCGTTTGTCGGAATCTCATCTGCTCGGCTGCTAGTGGACAGCAATACACGATAAGTACTTAGTATCGTAATGTAACGCTCGACAATTTTAAAAACACTTTTCTGAACACGTTTCTGATATCGAAAGTTTAGAATAAGTAAAGGCGCCCATTCGAAATTTCCGTTGTTCCAGTTCAGACTTCCCCCCCCCAGGTCATTTTTAGTCTTGACATATATTTCCTTTACATGCGGGCTGCTTAAATAATCTTAACAGCCTTCTCTGAATTGCCAACAGAAAAAAAAATTTCCTCCTAATTTTCGCTAGACAACGTTCGAGATAATGATACTTTTTTTATTGCAGAGAACTTTTGATGATATAAAGGATTTCTGCAAAAGTTATGCTTTTAAAAATATAGGCTTCTAAATGCGCAGCAAGGTAAATCTGATAGTAGTGTTCTGCATGACTTACATGGACCATACGTGATTGCGAGGGGTGAAAGTTCAGCTTCATTTGACAGCACTATGTTTAAGAGAGAAAGGTGACGGATTGAGATTAGAGCAAAGTAGGAACAAGGGCAGCGCTTGAAACTTAATCATACGTAATTCTGGAGAGAGAGAGAAGTCAAAGAGCACACTACCATATATTTAGACTTTTTTTTTTTTTTAATGTGCAGGAAAATGAATTTGAGTTATCAGAAGAAAGGATACTTGCGGATGTTGAAATGCATGGAATAGATTTTTTTCAAGATGAGTCTAACTTCACGCAAAACTTCATCGGGTGAGAAGCTCTTGTGTTGTTTCAAAACTTCAGGTTAAGTCTATCACCTCGTCGAAACGTTTACAGTCAAGGTTTCATAAATTTTAAATTAAAAAAAAGCAAATTTTAAAAATAAAAACCTGATGGACACTACATAACTTCCTTGTACGGCCCATTAAATTGTACACCTTTTACGCTGCACTTTATTTAAACTTATTTTCTCGAATTAGTCTAACTTAATTAACCGATACCTCAAGGAAAGTTGAAAATGACATCAAAAGCTGCAAGTTTTGAAATTCAATGTCCCGGTCAATTTTTGTCGTACGTAAATCACACTTCTTATAATTTTATTTTCTCATAACAAGTACAAAATTTTCCCCAAACGTTGGTGTAGGAAACGAGAGATGGCATTAAAAATGAGATTTCGCTATTTGTCCAAAATTACTTTATTTTTTAAATTTCGCATAACCGAAATAATTTAAAACACTTCCGTAAGTGGAAGTATGTGACCAATGATTGCGAAAATAATAACCGGATAAGGAGGGTGGGTATATATGCCGCTTGCAATAAAAAAGGTGGGGCACAAAAAAGTGTTGCAACAGCCCCATATATAAAATTTCTACGGCTAATCATTTTTCAGTTATTCGAGATACATATGTATTTACGTACGTACAGAATTCATAAAAAAAATCTATTTTTATCTATTTTAAATCCATTTTGCAATCCGTTTTTGGAAAAAAAAAGGTCATTTAGTCTGCCCCGTACGTACGAATGTTACCCCAAAAAATTATCAAAATGGATTCGGGAAAGGTCAAAATAGATATTTCTTTGAAATATGATACACGAAATGTTTCACAATTTCAATGCCTTCTTTTCATCGTACAAGGAAGTAAAAATATACTAGTTTCAAATAAGATTGTACTGTGATTTATAGATTTCACTATAGAGGCATATTTTCATTTAATCCTGAATTTATCTGAAGCCTAATAATTACAGGCCTTTTAATTTTGAAAATGAGTGGCACAGAAATTAAGGACAGAAAATGAAAAATCTTTCCTTTGAAATGAACTGCTGAACACTGGCAAAGCTAAACAGTAGGAAAAAATTACTATATTTTTATTTTATTGTAAATTACGAGTAAATTCAGATGGAGATTTGTGCAATTCTTTAATAAAGTAAAGAATTACTTATTCAACATGAGATGCCTATTTATTTTATTGGGTCTCTTTCACTAAATATTTTACTCAGTTGACAATATTTACTATTTAGCTAGGATACCAAATTCAGGAATTGAAAAGAAGGGGCCCATTGTGGAGGGGCCAGAATTTTCGGGTGAACAATTATAATTAAAATATATTGAAATGGTTCATCGGCTAATTCTGGATACAGAAAAGCAAGGATCTTTGTAGAAAAGGAATTTCAATTGATTTCAGTGTTCCTCTCCCCTGACGCAGTGGCATTGAAGTTGATTGAATTCCTCTTTTGTTATGTTCTTTTTTCTTTAAATTTCATTAATTTGTTTTGAATTGGGGCATTGCTTGCTTAAGTTTTGTTTTAACGTTTTTTTAAATTCTTTGTTGCGTTTATAGGATTATTTGAAGTTTATAAATTATGAATTTCCATTATTGGTCTTTGTGAAAAATTAGTTCTAAATTTCTTACTGTATGTCTTTAACGATAATTTTCAGCAGTTTAAAGCGCAAAAATACTAAGCATATTTATATTTTGTTTCTAAAAGACTGTTTTATAATTACATATATATATATATAGAGAGAGAAAGATAGATAGGTAAATAAATCGAACAAATAGATATATGTACGCGTAAATATATTTATATACTTGTATAAATAATGTAAATCTGAATTATACTTTAAATTAACAGTAGTCCCTTAATTCTTCTTTTGGTTTCGACACTTCCCCCTCTCTATTCTAAAAATAGTAATCACTTTTCGCAACTGCTTCATATCTGAAACTTAATGCCGCATTATGTCATCTTAACTTTCTAATGCATCTAAGAACGGAGAGAACGATACCGCCGTAATCCTTCTCTAATAACGATGCAAAAAATATGATTCATAGTCATACATTTTTTTTTGTCTGATGCGATATGGAACCCACATAAAAATTTCGCTAGAAAAATTAGCTAATTCTCTCTCTTTATATCAGCAACAATGGCACGCAGTTTTTAATGATTTCCGTCTTTCTAATCAAATGGTCGTCAAAGCTCAAGTTCCATCCAATATTTCACCTATATTCAATTTTAGTCGATTAAATGTGGCAAAAAATTTATCATAATTGATCAGAAATCAATAACGCGAACAAAAACGAAAACACACATTCCTCTTTTTATGTATAGATTTTGTAAAACTTACAAATTTTGGATTAACAAACTCTACGATTTGAAATCGTAGAGTTTGTTAAAAATGTTGCTACTGCTCGCTTTCAAAGCGAGCAGTAGCAACATTTTTCGAAATAAAGCATTTTTATCTCAAATGTGCTAGACTGTCGCCACTCGGAAGAATGAGTGCAAAAATTAGCGCTTTCGGATTTTTTAATTAATATTCCGGCTGATTAAAGTCGTACGAAGATGGGATGATTCGGCTGATTAAAGTAGAACGAACATTCGAAATGGCTTCCCACGAAATTTTGGAATCGGGAATAATGTACTTAATGTTTGGCGATGCTTTTTTTGTTTCATCGTAAAACTTAGAAATTTTTTATTAACAAACTCTAGGATTTGAAAGCGATCAGTGGCAACAACTTTCAAAATAAAGCAGATTTTCATCTCCAGGAGCGAGACTGTTGCCACTCGGAAACGTGAGCAAAAATTATTGTTTTTCCAAGTTTTTAATTATTATCTCTGATTTTAGCTTTTTTTTTTTTTTTTTTTTTTTTTTTGTAAACAAATGTAGACGTCGACCTTTTCCAGGACCCAGAAAAGAATTCTAGAAAGTTTGGTGGCGATAGCTATTATAAAATATTATATTAACTGTCAAGAATTGCAAGATATCTTAGTTCAAAAAACACTAATTCGAATCACACATAACATCAAGATACATGAACTCTACAAATCAGGTTTCTAAACTGCCAAGTTTATTCAAGTCTAACACACATTCAACTGGCGGATGCCAGATCCAAGAACAAGAAGTATACATCATGAAACATTTACGCCCTCTTTGGCGATTAAAATATATTTCCCCATAAAATTTCTTACACACTCGGCCCGGCTGAACTGTAGTTCAGAACAATCAAGATTATCAATGTTACATGAACGTTTTCGAGAATTATTTTCAAGAATCATTATGCATTTCAATACAAATTCAAGTTTTGTAATAAAGAAATGTCACAGAAATATCAAGAACATGTAAAACTTACCATATGTTTCAAGAATATAAAGTAAATTTTCAAGTAAATTTCATCAAGAATTATTGTCATAACATTCCTATTCAAGCATCAGGATTTAAATCAAGAATTTATGACTCAAGATAATATTAAACAAATTATTTCAAAATCAAGATTATCATAATTCAACTAAAATACTAGAATTATTACAAGAAACCTTTTTTTTTTTTTTCAGAATTAAATTAAAATTTTAAATACACTTATACATTTCTACAACCTTAAAATTTTCTAATATATACATTTCTTTAAATATTAAATATACAGTACTTTAAATAGCAATTAAATAAAATAGATACAACATTAGTAGCATTACGATTACATTTTCAGGAAGAAATATACTATCATACAATATTAATACTCTTAGCATTCTAACTAATAATTGTAAAGGTCTCTTTATAATGCCTTTTTCAGTCTTTATTTCACAACTGCGAATTAGTCCATCTCTACCGGTAAATATTTTGAGAACCTTTCCTAATCTCCACATGTTACGTGATAAATGTTCATCCTGTAAAATTACGATATCGTTCACACTTAAGTCGTGTTTTGCACGGTGATTGTTCACACAATTTGCAGATTTCAGATTCAACAAATAATCTTTATAAAAGATTTTCCAAAAGTTATTTAACAATTTTTCACGATATAGATGCGCTTTTAAAAGAATTGCTTTAGTACTGCACACTTCATGAGTGTACTTGACAGGAGGTAAATTAGCAAGTTTCTGCCCTAGCAGAAAATGAGCAGGTGACAGAACTTGGGGCTCATTATCTTGGACGTAAGTCAAGGGTCGACGATTTATCACCGCTTCAATTTCAGTCAGTACAGTTTCCAATTCTTCAGGTAGCAGTGATGTTCTACCAAGAATTTTTCTTAATATTGTTTGGATGGATCGCACAAGTCTCTCGTAAAATCCGCCCCACTAGGCTCCTTTTTCAATGATATACCTCCATTGAATGCCCTTTGCTGCATAATAATTCTTTACATCGGGATGGCTTAATACCTGCCACATCTTTTTGAGCTCTGCATCAGCTGCCTTGAATGTACGCGCGTTATCTGAGTATATTAGAAAGCACAACCCTCTTCTTGATATGAATCGACGAAAAGCAAGTAGGAAAGAGTTAGTTGTGACATCTTTTGTTAGTTCAAGATGAATGCCTCTAGTTACTGCGCAGGTAAATAATAGGATATAATACTTCGTATCTTCATTTTTCACGAAAATTGGACCTGCATAATCTAGTCCTATAACATTGAAAGGGTTTGCTTTTTCAATTCTAGATGGAGGTAATGGTGCTATGACTTGTCGCATTGGTTGCGAGTTATAACGCTGACACAGTACACAGTTTCTTATAACACCTTTCACACTTTGTCTGGATCTAATCATCCAGTATTTTTCACGGAAGAACATGAGAATACTAGCTACATCTGTATGAAGAACTCGTTCATGTGCATCACTTACTAGAAGATCTGTAAAATGAGTTTTTGAAGAATAATTATAGGATGCTTTTCATTAAAACTTAAAGTTGATTTTTGTAGTCTTCCTCCTACTAACAAAACTCTTTCCTCACTTAGAAAAGGATTTAGTTCATAAATGTTTGAGTGTTTTGAAATCAACTGTCCCGACTTTAAACTATTAATTTCATCAGAAAAATGTTTATATTGAACTTCTTTTTATCAAATATAATTCTGCGGCAAAATGTTCTTCCGCTATCAAGGGTCCGGTTTTCTTGTCAGTTTTATTTTTCAGATTGTGAATAAACCTAAATATCCATGCAGTTACTCTAATAGCTCTAATTAATTTACTATAATTTTCAAGATTCAACAGAGAATTAGATTTTTCTGCAATAGACGGTAGTATTGTCGTATCATTTATACACTTTTTGCGCTTAAATTCAGCATCAGAAAACTCCATTGTCACGATAAATTTACTAGGCCAAGCACTCACTGTCAACTAACCAGTCTGGCCCAGACTGCCATAATCTTGAAGACAACAAATATTCGGCTGAACATCCTCGAGATAAAATGTCCGCTGGATTGGACTTCCCATTACAATGTCTCCAGTTATTTGGGCAAGTTAATGATTGTATTTCAGATACTCGATTTTTTACAAACATTTTCCATCGTTCAGGAGCACTATAAATCCAGTGAACCACTATCATACTGTCAGTCCACAGATAAATATTTTCTTCATGAATTGAAAACAGCTCTTTTAAATGTTTAGCAAGTCTTGCTGATGTTAATGCTCCTAGCAACTCTAACCTTGGAAGTGTGAGTTTTTGTTTTATTGGCGCAATTCTAGATTTTTCCATAATGAATGCTACCTGTCCTTCTTCAACTGACCTAAAATATGCAACTGAACTATACGCTTTAATAGATGCATCACAAAATAAATGAAATTCGATATCCTTATTTTGATTCAATTTGCCGAGGAAATATTCTCGAGAAATTACAAATTTCTTTAACTTTTCAATTTCACCGCTCCACTCGGACCACAACTGCTTACATTCAGTTGGAACTTCATCGTCAAATTCTAAACCCAACTGCCAAAGGTTTTGCATTATCAATTTTGCACGTAATACAAATGGCGCCAAGAAACCTACTGAATCGAAAATAGTAGCAGTCACCTTTAATATATTTCTTTTTGTGGTTTTCCTACAACTATTTAATGTTTCGCACAAGTTGTCTATGTTCAAGGAAATTACATCTTTACTCGTACACCAGTTAAGCTCTAATACTTTTAAAGAACTATTTAGTTCATTTTCTGATTTAATTATTCCACAATCATCCCAAAGTTTCTTTAGTTTCTCGGAATTTGTATTAAACTGACGTAAATTCATTCCGGCATCTTTAAGCACGCAATAGGCTCCAGTACTTAACTTAAAAGCCTGTTCCACAGAATCTGCACCATAGAAAACATCATCTACGTAGATCAAACAGTTCAACATCTCAAAAATATCTGGATTTTCTAACTCTATTTTCTTTATATGCTTTTTTATAGTGCACGCCAGAATGAAAGGGCTACATGATACACCGAAAGGAACGCGAGTCATTCTATAATGTTTCAAATTGTAATTATTATCAAAGTATAAAAACCGTAATACATCTCTATCAGTTTCAGAGATTCCAATCTGGAGAAAGGCCTTTTCAATGTCTGCTGAGAACGCATGTTTGTATTGTCTGAACCGCAATATCAAGTCCAAAACAGAAGGATTAAAATTTGGGCCAGGCATCAAACAATTGTTCAGAGATACCCCATTACACTTCGAAGATGCGTCAAACACGATACGGACTTTAGTTTTTGATACATTTTTTCTTACAACTGGAGAATGTGGCATGTAATACATTTTACTACTATCACAACTTTCAATTCCGCACTCTTCAATTATTTCATTTTTTAACTGTTCGTTTATTATGCTATCATAATTCGCCCTAAGCCATTCATCACTTTTTAGTTTATTAACCAAAGATACGCTCGGCATTTTCTAAATTATTACCCAAGTTTGCATGATGTGATTTCCATAACAAACGAGCTACATATCTACCATTAGTAAAATGCAATTCTTTTTCAAATTTCTCAATGACTGATTTATCGTCAGGATTCTCGTTCTTCTCTAATCCCAAATGGTCCAGAGTCCAAAACCTTCGCAAAGAGTCATTAACTGAATTATTATCTTCCTTCAAGCAATGAGAAGCACCAGTTGTAAAAATACAGGCACTAGACTGATCGCCTTCTAAAGATCCAACTAAGGACCATCCAAATATAGAAGACATCGCAAATAATTTATTAGTTACTCTTTTCGTTTCGCCTGTTTGCACTTCCCAACATGAATCAGATTCTAACAATATTTTTATTTCAGCTGCTTCACCACTATCGGCTAATTTTAGATTTTCTGATTTTAATATTTCTAAAATGTTTTTGGAGGGAATTTTTATGATCGCTTCAGAAATTGTATCTGTAACAAGAGCTTCAATAGTGATTGAGTAATTAGGGAAATGCATACTTTTCAGGGTAATTTGAACAACATTATATTCTATTAGTCTACCTTGGCTATACCCAAATGAATAAATATATAACCTTTCTTTCCTTAAAGTCCTTAATTTTAGTTCTTTAGCCAAATCAGATCTAATAAATGACCTCTGTGATCCACCATCAATTAAGATTTTTACTATTTGGCTTCTAGTATTATCTGTATCTGAAGCGTTAACAGTGCATGTTTGTAAATATACACCTTTATCAGCAGTTTCAGAAACAATCTCAGAGTTAAACGACAGGGATGCAACTACATTCTGCTTAGAATCTGATACTGTAACTACTTTCTGTTTAACATCTGAAACTGCTTCCACTTCAGGAACAATTTTTCTACAAAATATCTTATTATGATTTAAACCATTGCACAGCTCACAAGGTTGAAGTTTCATTTTACATCTGGAAGCTACATGACCTCTCTTAAAACATCTGTAACAACGTCCATAATATTTTAATATCGCTCTTTTTTGCTCATTAGTTTTCTCACATTTTCCTACATCATGTGTATTTTGATTACAATAGAAACAATATGGCTTAGTCACTGTAGCTAACGCCGAAGCAGTAGGAAAACTTGCCACTTTTAAGTAATTATTTTTATTCTGTTTAACACCGTAATTTGTGTCCCTTTTCTTTGAGTTTATTATTAAATTAGAAGCTTCCCGACTCTCAACTTCCAATCTAATGAATTCGAGAAGTTCTGTTAGGCTATATTGCTGTTTAGAGTTTCTTTTTCTATTAAACTCCAGATTCATATCGTCTGGTAAACGTTTTAAAATAACGGGTCCTAAAAGGGTTCCGTAAGCTTCCGACACAATACCCAATGAATTTAAGCTTCTTATATTGATTTCACAGGAATCGTATAGTGTTCTTAGTGCTTTCACATTGCACGAACTTCTAACCGGTTCAAGATTCAAGAGTTTATTCATGTGCGAAGATATTACCAAATGTGTTCGTCCAAATCTTTCTTTAATTAAACTTACAGAAGCGTCATAATTTTCATTAGATAGTGCAAACCCGGATACTGCACTTGAAGCAGGTCCTGTGAGTAAGGATTTAAGATAGGTAAACTTCTCGACCTTTGTTAACTCATTATTATTACCAATAGCATTTTCAAAGGAATTATAAAATTCCAAAAATAAACTAGGATCACCATAATATTTAGGAATTGAAATTTTAGGTAATTGAATGTTAGTTTTGTTTTCGACCTTTACGGCAGCAGTATGGTTACCAGGCGATTCACTTTCAATGCTCACTATCTGAGAATTTAAATTAAGTTTCTTTTTAGCCCTAAAAATACATAAACTTATTTTTTCATCATACTCTAACACAGTATTACATTCTTTCTCAATTTCAGACTCATCCCTTTTAAAACAATCCAATATTTTTTCATTAATTTCTTTTAACGCAGACTGTTTAGAAGTAAGTAAAAACACATTTTCTTCTACCATATTCTTATCCAAAATGTCTTTTTTAATTTCAGGTTCTAGAACATTTATTATTCTAGAAATAGCTTGTCTCAGGACTTATCTAGCAGATTTCAATTTAATAATATCGTCTGCCATAATAACAACAAAAGTAATTTGTATTATCTTACCTGGTGCAGGCTTCAAATGGTATAATCCAAATTTGGTAACTCACTTTCCTGGTGAAACACATTCACACGTATTCCGAACGTTAATCCCGCCACGTTCAGTGCAAAAAAATAATTTTTCAGCAACACGAAAATCACCGCATTCTAAATAAAAAAATTGTTCGTGCGCCCCACGTTGGGCGCCAAAAGTATAAAATATTATATTAACTGTCAAGAATTGCAAGATATCTTAGTTCAAAAAACACTAATTCGAATCACACATAACATCAAGATACATGAACACTACAAATCAGGTTTCTAAACTGCCAAGTTTATTCTAGTCTAACACACATTCAACTGGCGGATGCCAGATCCAAGAACAAAAAGTATACATCATGAAAAATTTACGCCCTCTTTGGCGATTAAAATATATTTCCACATAAAATTTCTTACAGCTATAGTAGTAACTGAAATATTAGGGGACAACCAAACACACAAACTTTCTTCTTTATATATATATAGATAGATAGATAGATAGATAGATAGATGTGTGTGTAACAGCACCTATAATTGAATGCTATTAATTATAATAATCATATAATTATAATAGCCATCTAAATGAGAGCGAAAGCAAATGAGTGAGAGCAACTATGACGGATAGAGACGTGTAATGTTATAGCAATTATTTTTATTTTCTTTTTTTCTCACTTTTAAATTATGTAAATAAATCGTAACTTAACTCGATTACAATTAAGGAGGTGTTTTCTCTCTCTCTCTCTCTCTCTATATATATATATATGCACACACACAGACACACACACACACACTCATATGCATATTCATATTAGAACATACGACGAGACTCTCATGGTTTTCAGAAAGGCAGTTTTGGGGAAGGGGTGATCCTTCTTCCCTCCCCCGTTTGTATGGAGTAGTGAAACTGAAAATTGATAGAGTCGTTCGTTTGATAAAGACATTTGGTTTCAGCCTGTAGTCTACATTTTCATCCTGTGGCTATCATTTTGAATTATCCGTTTTAACCATGGTCTGTAAGCCTAAGATTTTCTTTTAAAATAAATAACTTCTCGTATTTCATTTACCTAAAATACTCGGTAAAGCAACGAGGGCAATTTAGATCGCTGAATCGTTTCATCATCATCGCTGAATAGATTTCAACAATTCCGTTAAAGAGGGCCAAACACGACTTCCCATTTGCCCGAGGCTTTTATATCATATTCGCAGACTACATGATTCGGTAATTAGTGGTGAGGTGTCTTTTTCGAAGAACCCTAAAGCCATCCTGCTTCCTTTTTCCTGTTATTTCAATGGAACTTTAATGGAGCCATGTCTGCTAAGATTTAGTCGAAGTACTTTTAAGGGCTATTTTAAGTAAAGTACTATTAAGGGCTATTTTAAGTAACTGAATAGCGAAATCATTACTAAATACACAGTCGGTTGTGATGGAATAAATTAACGCTGTTCTGTGTTTAAAAACGCGTTCCTGCTCTCAAACTATTTTCCGATGTCTCTTGTAGATATTGTTGTAAATTTATGTGAATGTTTGCGTTTAACTACTGTGGATGTACTATTATTAAATGAAGAGTCTGTGAGTGGGTATGTGGGTTCGTCGCATCATGGAAAGACAATGGCACTTAAAGCCCCTATAGCCACCAATATTTTTAAACACATGCAGTCCTGCACTGAAACATGTACACCTGGGAAACCAGAATTTTAAATTTCTATCTTTTTGCTAGCCCAAAAGGGATGTTAATCTTGAATGGGATATTTTTCTTGAAAAGACATTTTGCGTCGAAGCATTCAAATTTTCGCCATAAAATATTATTACCCTGTAATATATTTAAAGAAATTAAATAGTGAATTTGCGTGAATATATGTATGTCTCCCGCTTTGTGAGGAAGCGACGGTACTGAGAGCCATCAAAGTTCGAATAACGTAGTAGTAGTATGAATTTTGAACTTCGAATTTCATTTACTTCTATTTCATATTTTATCAAACTTTAACGAATTTTTGATTAACAAACTCAACGATTTCAAAGCGAGTAGTGGCGACACCGTGCGAAAAAAAAAGCCATTTCTACCTCCAGCGCGAGACTGTCTATCGGAAATTCTAATGATATGCTGTTTTTAAATATTTTGTGATTTTGATGTTGAATCGAATTTTGTGTGACGTAAGCGCCAGGAACGTGATGTCTAATACATAAAGTAAATAAACATAAGGTTAATAATAAAAAGACAAACACACGTTTTTGTCTTTTTCCTATTTTTTATTTTTTTAAACAAGCCATCTTGGTAAAAAAAGCCATCTTGAACATTTATGATGAATGGACAGAAATGACAGATGACCGAAAACAGAAAAATGTATACCAACACTTAATGCTGCATCGGAGAATTCTAAACATATGTTGCTATTAAAATGTTTGTAATTTTGCTTTTGAAGTGTATATGGCGTAAGTGCGAAGAATATAATGCTTAATTAAACTAAAATGACAAAAAAAATGGGTTAGTAGGAGTGAGGGTAATAGCAGACTAGTAGACTGCGAGCTCAGCCAGAGCGCAAAAAACCTGAACAAATCCTTTGGGTGGACAATTAAGATATGAAACTTTTCAGATTTAAAAAAGTTTTTCTTACTTTATCTTTTATGTGATTTTGGCAAACCTTCGACATTTTTCCACTCCTGTATGACACTGTATTCTGTCTTCGCGCAATTTCAAATTTTATATCTTCGTAAATTACTGGCATCTCACTTTCAAACGGAGTGTATTTCGACCTTGTATTTTAAAGATGGACATTTTATGAATGCTAGAAGATAAGTTAAAAAGGGTGTAAAATTGCCAAAATTATTTTTAAATAGTATATTATAAAAAATTAAAGGCCTCAGAAAATAGATACTTCTAGCTCTAATAAACTTTATTTCACCTCTTTATTTTTAAATCTGAATTTTTAGCCAAAGAAGCAATTCGCCCAGAAGGGCTATTAATTTCACTTCGACATTTTGTGTTGGTTGGCTATAAACGGAATTTCACTTTTCAAATTATTGCCGCCAAATATTACAGCCCTGGGTACTATTCCGTTTTGAGGACCGCAAAAAAAATTGCAGCGAAAATGTATGCGCAAAGGCGCCAAATCTAGCAAATCAGCCCATTTAACAGCGCGCCAAATCTAGCTTACGTGCTGATTTCAGATTGCGTAAGTTTATATACTTCTATATTTCTTAATCTATCTATATATCTATAATCTATATATATATATATTTCTTAATCTATCTATATATAATCTTCTATATATCCCATCTACTTTTATGCTTTGAAGTGTTTGTAACCATTGTAATCTATTGCAATCCATCTGTTATAAGTCGCTGTGTATAGCAGCAATCAAATATTTGTATTTTTCCTCTCAGCATCTTTTTCTAAGTGCAATCAGGTAATATTGTCTATACCAGTTGTTCCCTGTACCTATGGTACATTTAATACCAGGTGCTGTTTAATATCTGTATATATTGCATTTGCCTATTTACCGATGAATAATAATGTTATCTTTTGCATATGCACATTTATTATCAAGTGCTGTTAAATATCTGTATATATTGAATTTGCATATTTATCTGTTGCATATGTATTGTCCTAATAGTCTCTTTGCTGTCCATAGCAGCTGTCAATGTACTTATGGTACATTTATTACCAGGTGCTGTTAAATATCTGAATATATTAAATCTGCATATTTACCTATGAATAATAATGTTATTGTCTTTATTTTTATCTTTTGCCAATGTATTATCATACATATAACTGTCTGTATTCTCTCATAATGCACTATGATAATATCTACATTGAATGTATTTTGCGTTTTTCACTGTATAATAGTATATAATATCTTGGCATATCTAGTTGTGCGTATTAATGATACATTGTTTGCCAGTTGCTGTTAAACATCGGTATACCATATACTTGCATATTTGTCTATACATTATACTGTCACTGTCTTCTTTTCATCAATTGCCCATATAATATCATACATTTAATTCTCTGTGTAATAATAACACTGAATGTATTGGGATCGCTAGAGATTTTCATTGTGTAACATATCCAACCATTATCCATTGTTTTAAATATATCCATTGTATTTATACCAACATTGAATGTATTTTGTGTTTTTCACGGTATAATATATGTTCATAATTTGTGGCATACTTAAGTCTATATTTCATCCTTTGCAAATATATAGTAACACATTTAACTGTCTGCATCAATTTATTTGCTGCATAAGGATCACAGGTGTCATGACAATTTTAAATGTATATTTGTGTTACCAACACTGAATGTATTTTATATTTTCATTGTATAGTATTGTATAGTACCTACTGTATCGTATCGTATTGTGGTATTGTTTAATATTGTATAGTATCTTATATCAGTTGGCTTTATACAGGTTAAATATGTTAATTTTTATTCATTATAACCGTTTAATTAGCTTTTGTATTGTATTGTATTATAGTATTTTATGGTATCTTATATTAGTTAACTTTTATACAGGTAACTGCATCCATTTATTTGCTGCATTAGGATCACTGGTGTCATGACAATTTTAAATGTATTTTTGTGTCACCAACACTGAATGTATTTTGTATTTTCATTGTATAGTATTGTATAGTATCTACTGTATCGTATTGTATTGTGGTATTGTATCTACTGTATCGTATTGTATTGTAGTATTGTATAGTATCTTATAGTATCTTATATCAGTTGGCTTTTAGTACAGGTTAAATATGTTAATTTTTTTTCTTGTATTGTATTGTATTGTAATATTGTATAGTATTGTATGGTATCCTATATTCGTTAACTTTTATGCATGTTAAATATGTTATTTTTATTCCTCATAATCGTATAATTAGCCTTATTGCATGTTTTTCCCACAATACCACGTGATCAATTGTATTGTACCGCTATTGCATTCTATTACTAAGTGTGGTACGAGTCCTGTACCATAATTGGTAGTAACCAATGTATCGACATTTGTACATCTTAAACACAGTTGCATGCTAAATATATTTTGTATAACATATTCCTTTTTCCTAACTATTGTTGTACTATAGGGATTGAATGCGTACCGAGATCAAATTATATTGTACGCTACCTACTTCTTCTGTATCACATCACTACCTGCGGTATTGTAACATGACTTTGTCATAGCGAATATCTAGTTTATTACACTGACTTTCAATATGTTGCTTTGTCAAATATATGTACTTGGCTATACAATGTATCCCGATCCAGTTGTTAGTCTTTTGAATTCAGTCGAATTCTGAATGCTTTACGCATTTCCCATGTATCAGTACTTCCAGTCACACACTGATGGCTATTGTATTCTTATATTTTTATTTCTTTTGGTATATCCTCTGTGTATTGCTGTAATCATTTACATTCATTATGTCACTATGTTCTCTGTTTTTATATTATATTGTCATTAAGTCTAATTCTACTGTCTATATTTTACTCATTGTATATTATTGGGCTGCCCAACATCAGACTGTACTTTAGCTTATGTATATTCTATATTTTTGTGTATTAGACCTTTGTAAATTTTTTGCTTATTGTCAAAACTCGCCCTTGTTAGGCCCTGTATGCTTTTGTTATTTTATTTAATAAATGTGGGGCCTGGGCGGTTGTTGGGACTGTCTTTCGTGGGCATTTGGTCTGTTGGACTGCCCTCGAGTTGAATTTGGCTTTGGGTTTGGGCGCCCGGTACGTGGCGTATTGTGATTCCTCTTTAGGCTCTAGATATAGGTAGACGTGGTGCTATACCGATTAACCTTTTGGTAAAGGGACAGTGCCCACGTCCTCCGTTGCTTATCGCTTATATTTCTTAATACGCCATTGAAATATTAATTTAATTTTTAAATCCTTTTTTGATTTTAAATCCTCTTTTGATATCCTATGGATTTAGCAATTTGGGATTTGCACCCATGACGAAAAGTCTGCTATAGAATTTTGGGTAAAGTGCTTAACGCGTTTTTAAGAATTTCACATACTCGGTATCCATGTACACATCGACCTATTTTCACTTAAAAAGTAAAAGAAAATTGACAAAAATCCAATTGCTTTTACCCTTCTAAAAAGCGGCAAACAAATAAGTGGGCGATTCTGCATTTTACCGAGAATTTTTTCATAGAAAAGGCATCATTCATTATTGAATATTATGTTTCAATATGTTTGAACAACTAGCGAGATGAAATTATGCTTTAGCGATAACTCGGTAGCGAAATAGCGATGCAGGCATCCATTCAGTTATGTTTAGCAACTTTTATATAAATTATAATAATGATCTGAAATAGTTATTTACTCTTATGCTTCCATTCAGTCATGTTTAGCCTTTTTTACTTCCTTGTACGAAATAAAAAGGAAGTATTGCAATCGCGAAAAGTTTCAGGCAGCATATTTCAACGAAAATATCCATTTTGACCGCTGTCGTGTGCAATTTAACGATGGTTTTGCGTGATATCTGTACGTAAGGACAGAATAAAAGACTCGTTTCCTCGAAAAAAATTATAAAACTGCTTTAAAATTAATTCTCAAGAGAATTTTTCGTGGCGTCTGTACGAACGTATGTACGTATCTCGCATAACTCAAAAACGAGTAGCCTCAGAACGTTGAAATTTTGTATATAGGATTGCTATAACATGTAGATGTGCACCTCATAGTTTGGTTGCAATCGGCCGCACCGAACGTATATAAATACTATATTTTTATATATATATCCGCTCTGTTACTCGACACAGTGATCTCAGTTTCTTTACTCTTATATGTTTGTAAATTGTATATTTTTTGCTTGGATTATGATTGAATTATGTTGTTTTTATCTTCCGGTTAAGGTTTTTATGTCTTTCGTAATTCTGGAAGCAATATTTGTACAATTATCAACAATTTAAAAGCTATTTAAGTGCGGTTAAGTTTTAAATAACATGGCAGACATATTTGTTTGCATTTGAAACAGCAGAATTGTAGATTTGTTGCCAATCTAGAGAGACTAAGGTTCGCAACAACAAAAATAACGCCTTCATTTATTATTGCGAATTCAATCATGCTTAATCCTTTCTGTAATTTTTTCGAGGAAATAAGTGTTTAAGATTTACTTCGTAATTTTTAATACAGATATTTTGAGTTTTTATGTATTTTTGCCTTGTCGCGAAGTGAGAACTGAATTAATTGAATGAGAAATACTAAATCGTCTGTGAAAAACTGCTTCTTTTCTGTTTTGTTTGCTTAATTTCTTTTATACATCGTTCTAGCTTTATTATAGTATTTGAATAGAACATGTGGCAACGATAAGATAATTCTTCAAATGATATAAATTTTGCGCATTCAGAGTGTCGTTATAGTAAACAAATATAGTGATTTTTAAAGAGTGCATTTATTCTATTGTGGTTTTTACCATTTGTCTGGCGCAGATAACCTTGACAGGTTTTGTGCCAAATTACAATAATCCATCCAATCCAATCTATTGTGGTTTATGCGCTGTCGACGAAGTAGATTTAATTCAATCAAATCAATTTAAATGAAATTCAAGAAAAAAATGCGTATAATTTAATATTCCGTACAAGGAAGTCGTGGTGTACACATCAGATTTTTTATATAAATTATAATAATAAAAACGTATTATATGAAATTAACCTTTCATCTAAATTAAAACATCAATCTTAGATAGTTATTTACTATTATGCTTCCTTTCTTGCGTTAGAGTTGCCGCAATTATTTTTGGCAGCACTGGCATCAACAATACTTTGGCAATTTTTTACGGTCCTCGAAACCGAATAGTACCCAGCCCTGTATTATATTTAAAGACATTAAATAACGAAGAATCTGCAATGAATATACGTATATATGTTTCTTTCAATGGGAAAAAACAACGGCACCTAGGGACAACAGATTTGGAATAACGTAGTCTCCAGTTCTGAAAGTCATAATTTAGAATTTATTTTATTATCTATTTCATATTTTGTAAAACTTTAACTAATTTTTAATTAAAAAACTCAAAGATTTGAAAGCCAGTAATGGCAACACTGTACGGGGAAAAATTTATCTCCAATATCTTTTTTAATTATTTTGAGATATAGCTGTTGAACTGAATTTTATGGTTTAAGTGACAAGAACATAATATTTAATAAATAAAGGTAAAACACACAACGTTAAAAAAACGCCTTTGGGTGTAATATGGTCCTTTGGGTCACTTGAAGTATTTTTTAATAAGCGCTTCGTTTTGGTAGAATCACGCTGCCTTGCTGTGGAGAAAAGTATTTACATATGACGTAGCTCGTATCGAAATTTTAAAATGTCCTAAAAATTCGATACTGTTGGAAACATTTGTGATTCAGGATTTGGCAACGCTCTAGTATGCTTATATGAGAAATCGCAAACTGAACGATCTATTGTATTCTGCGTTTCATATTTTTTTGCAATTCTGCAGAGAATACCGTTCTTTAATATCTTTAGTTTGTTATTATTATTATTATTATTTCATTGCTACTACTATTACGAACCACGCATGCCATATTGAAAGTTGGGGGCTAAAACAGGCAATCGGAATTAAATTGAAGTAATATCTGAGATATATCCGCTTTACCGCAAAGTATCATAAATAGAAACGTCAAAATTACACTGTCCGTTATTCATTTCAGCTTACGTGTGTTATTATGCTACTAAAATTATATATATATATATATTCGATTTTATTTTTAAATTTAAAAAATGTGATGCAAATATAGTGTTCTAAATAAAGAGCACAAGAATTGTTTCTCCCTTAAAATTTCCTTGAATTTCCATAGATTAAGTTGTTTGGTGAGGAAAAACTGTAGCAGCAATATAACAGTTATTATTGAATTCTAATGTTCCTACATCATGAATAATAGCAAGGTGAACTTGAGATTTTTCAGGAATATTGCATTATAACAAAAAATGAAAACATACTTCCAGACATGCCGACCTATAATTTTACGGTCTAGGGATCATACAGCATCATGTCAAAATTTTTATTTAAAAAAATGACACAGAAAAACTGCTTTAGCGTTTTATAGCTGTCTGTTGTTATTTTATTTACGTGCGATTTAACTGACGATTACTAAGTTAAAATAATCATAATATTTATGTTTCATAGGATGAAATTAATGTATGACGTTCAGTTCATGTAAAATTGAAGTTTCGATTGATTATATGCACACGTGTTATGAAAAAGCTGTATGGGTTTCGGTAAATGTTTTGTCATCGGGAAAACGAGAGATCTTTGTTAAACTCCATCAAATTTAAAGAATTTTTTGCAGGAAATATTACAACAATAACATCCAAAATTTGTGGAAATGGTGAACTTTTATCCCATTTTAGATCATAAAAATTTAAAAATTTTTCACACTTCAGGCTAGGGTTGCTCAATCTTTAACTTGATCTCTTGATTTCAGCCAATTTATAATTTTTGAAAAAATGGCGTTCAGTTATAAGCATATATAATGCACAAAACATGGGTTGTAATATGCTAAAGAAAATGTGTAATTCTGTACTTTTTATATTATTATTTATTAAAAATTCAATAAGATGCAAATTAAATACCGGAAAAGCATATTTTATTTTAAGGTGAAACACTAACCCTGTATTTCTTGAGTAAGTTTATTGTACTTATGTATGTTATGGCTAAATACACTGATGTCCATTAAAATTACAGCACCATGAAAGAAAGCAAATACAAAAAGGATACACGTAAACAGTATGACTACGTAAACAGTATGGCATGAAAATAAAATGATTATATTTGTAAGCAGTTTGGGGGTTTACAGGAGTGCGAAATTAGTAGAAACAGCTGCCACCCCTAGCAGTTAAAACGGCCCTTAGCCCATTAAGCATGGGGTCAAACTGGGCTTCGATGACAGAAATAGGAAACTCATTCCCTGTTGCTTCAAGTCTATGCCACACGTCATCAACCATATTAACTGGAGAAGGGTGGCGGGCCACTCCCTCAACAACCCATAATCATATGTTTTCAATAGGCGACAAATCTGGATACCGTGCAGGGCCAGGGCAGCAATCGAATACCCTGTGTATCGAGGAAGTTCAGAACGCTATGTGCAACATGTGGTCTTGCATTATCGTGTTGGAACGTGGCGTTTGAGGGCCTCAAAGATAGGGCACAACCACTGAACGTAAAATGTCGGAAATGTATCACGGGAAATATCACAGAACGATAATCTACACTTTGGATAGGCAACGATCCTGCCTCTATCGAAGTTCGAAACTTGCTGGTCAGCATTTCTTCTTATAATTCGAGGCATAACACGATATTCTGAGCAAACTCCAGCGTTACAGAGCACTATCCGAATGAGAAATCCACTACAAAACGTTTTTTACACAGTGCTTCAGGTGTCGTTTCTTCCTCCTGCATCGTCTAAATGCGCTGAAATACTAACCCCATTTGCATATACCAACTTTTTCTTTTCATGTAATTTATCTTTTCATGTAATTTCATGTTCGTCAGATCATTCCTTCGTGGTGTTGCAATTTTAATGGCCAGCAATGTATATACAGTTATTCAGATATTCATTTTACCTGGATCTGAACTCTGATTTTAACAAATTCCACCGCTTCCGCGGAGGTAAGTTGATCCAGAGTTTAACCTTATAAAATTTCTTGGTTCGGAGGTAAAAGATTGGATATTTTTTCTCGTCTATGAGAACCTAAAAATCTATTTATGATATTCTTGTTTTTAGTGTACATCAGAGTACAAATCAGTTATTTAAAATATTTTCAATCTGTTGCGATATTTCGGAAATATTAACATCAATAAAATAGATTTGAAATAAATGATGCTATGGGGTGAATTTTACAAGAATTGGAAAATTTAAATTCGAAATTGTTTTTAAGTTTCTAAGGTATTTTCTCCCTCCTTCCAGCATGCCTTAGTGGTGGAATTGTAACACACTCGTCTAGAGGTCCAGGCTCGAGTCCTGGCGAAGGCATGACTCACTTTTCATGTCTCCTAATTCGAAATAATGTATTGATTGGTATACGGTTTTGCTCGAACTAAAAGGTGGTGGACGACAATTTGTCACAACTAAGATTTGGGATTGGATCCCCCAATCCGCAGCCTCATTTTAAAAGGGGAAGTATATAAGATATTTTTTTCTCTCCTTCCTGCCCATCTTCGTGGTGTAACGGTAGCACACACTGAGGGTATTCGAGAGATCCAGGTTCGAGTCCCGGCGAGGGCATTGCATAATTCTTCTATTTCCTCATATCGAAAAATAATCTAATAACTCTACAGTCAAAAAGAAATATCCTAAAGTTCAACAGAATTTTCAGAATATTTAATTGTTTCAATGTTTTAGTATTTTTTGATTTAGCTCTCCAAATATGCAAAGTGGCAGAATTTTCATTCCTCTACTTGGGATAGCCACAAATTTAATTTTCATTTAAATGGCTTGCTCTGAAGTTCAAGACTAGTTTATTCGGTTTGGTTGTTGTGTATGTAAGAAAACCTAAATCAGGTAATGCACTATGATCACTATGTTCTTCATATGTTTCTGGATTATAAAAAAATGTTTTATTTATTGAAAAGGCTCTATAAATTGTCCTAGGATTTTTCCTTTACTAAGCCACCTAATTTAAGAATGTAACATCAAAATTCCATACTTAGCATCAATTTCAGTCAGTATCCTATCCTGAAATTCTGATTCGAGTAGAATGTACAGCTTTTAGAACATTACATGTTTATAACGTGAAATGTTGTGAACATTCGTGCTGCCGCCCAACCGGGATAATGGCTAGGGACGCTGACTGTCGTACCAAAGGGCCCGGGTTCCAGTCCCAGGCCCCAAATACAGGATGCTTGCTTTTATTAGCTCAGAAGTTAGTAATATCGAAATGGTATTTTGAGTAGGTTCACAAAAAACGGCGTATTATTTTTCAAATTGTTGCCACCAAATATTATCGTTTTGTATTATTTTCAAAAGAATTAAATAATGAAGAATCAACATGTATGTGTTTAATAAAACTTGACATCATAGTCACCACTTGTGTAACACAAAGAAGACAGAATAGAAAACTTAACGAAAATGTCCATTTGACTCTTTCCACTAATTTGCAACTAAAAATTAACAATAATAGCTGCCATTCCTTGCAAGGCTTCAGAAATTCAAGTATTTAAATCAGTAAACCACGCAATCTAACGTATAACGTGCTAATTCGGCGTAAGCAATGTGAAATTTAATCCTATTCTCTAGCAGTTGCGAATTTTGTTCACCAACCCGCAGATCAGGTGGGAAGCTGTTTTACAGGTTAGCAATTTACTAGCAAATTATTAGATCTGTTTCCACAATATTCTCTTTCTCTCTCAATATTCTCTCTAACTTCGCTTGCTGTTTAAATTCAAACTCATTTGCCTTCTAGTAAAGGCTGATGAAAGAAACAAAAAGTACAGAAGCGTATTAACATAAAAATAACATGATAACTGTAATAAACTTCATAATCTAAGATGATTCGAATCGCTTAGTCTAAGAAAATAATGCGGTTATCATATCATTTTCGTCGCCACACAACTTTTATTTTTCACTCCTCCCGAAAAACTGTCATCAAAATACCATGTATCTATTGGATCATAAACGGGATCAAATCAAATAAGTTCCTTATAAAAGTGAAGACAAGCTGACAAATATTCGAGGCCTGATAACAACAATCATACAGTCATAATCGAGTAATTACCCTCTCCGACAGGTTAAGAAAAAATTACTTTTTCTAGGAACAAGACACCATACAGACAAGTAGCAACAAAAAAGGAAATAAAATAAAATAGATAGGATTTTTTTTATTGTAAGAGAAAGGAGTATTATATCATTAGCCGGAAATGATTGCCTAGTTTGGGAGTAATTTTTCTTCCAGAATATTGGCAAGGGAATTTCCTAATAGTTTAATAACGATGGGTGCCTACTACAAACCGCTGTCGGGTGATATCAGAAAATCTCTGTTCAAATTTATTATCATTATAGAAGTATGGTTCTTTGTTTGAGTTTTTAGCTGTCGACGTCTAATCTTTTTATTTAAATTATCTCTGAAATTGCTAATTAAAAGTAAATGATCGTAATATTTGTCTGATGATATAAACTGCATTATTCAGATCTCTTAGTTATGATATAGTAATGCATAATAACGGGGTTGCACGCTGAAATTAAGTTTTTAATTTTCATGATTTTTTACTTCCTTGTACGAAGTAAACGAAGTATTATTATCTCGAAAATTTTCCGGTATCATAGTTCAACAAAAATAACCACTTGACCCTTCCGGAATCTATTTGAATGATTTTTTTGCGTGACACCTATACGTACGGACAGAATAAATGACTCTTTTCTACAAAATGAATTGTGAAATGGATTCAGAGAAGACTTTTTTGCGACGTCTGTAATATTTAACTCGCACATCTGGAAAAAGTAGCCGTAGAACGTTGAAATTATGTATATAGGACTGCTGTAACATGTAGTGTGCAGCTTCCTTTTTGGTTGCAATCGGTTGCACCAATAATGTATGTATATGTGTGTGTGTGTGTGTATTTCAATTTAGTTACCTGGCTTGGTGATCTCAGTACTTTTATTCTAATAGCTGGATAAATTATGCATTTTTTGCTTTAAAAGCGGTTGAATTATGTTGTTCTTGTGTTCCGGTTAAGGTTTTTATGCCTTTAGTTAATCTGCATGTAATACCATGATGGAAGACAATACCTCAACAAATGGTCAGTTCTGGGCATTTTTGCTTTTAAAACTACCATTTGGAAGCATTATTTTTCCAAATTTATTGTCTAATTTGGTAGCAATAATTTTTAATTTGCAGTTTCTTTATAGTCCCATCGTACATAAAGCATTACTTTTTTGGGTTGCGGCCTCTTTATCAATGTTACTGAACGAGATTATTTAGGCTAATGCAATAATCTTTTCCTTCAACCACTTGTCATCTACAGTAATGAAAATAATCTAATCAATAGTCTTTTCTAAGAGAAAGCTTCGCTACTTCTCTTTAAAGAATCACAAGCCGAAATTCAAGCAAGCAAGTACTGCTCCGAAGTATAGAGTACCCATACATTGTAGCAGCTTACATGCCAGATGATCATGTGTTGTAAAACTGTCTGATAGTTCCTGAAATGTATAAAGTAGAATTTCAGCGGTGGATACTTTTAATACTTTCTTATTTACACTGGATGGTCATCCAGAACGGATATCGCCTTCGAAGCTGGAATTTCCACGCTTAAATTTCTCAGCCAAAATACTTTCAAAATGTGTCATAAGAAACAGAACTTTATACGTATGTAGCACAAATTTTAGTAGCATTTTGACTAGGATCGTTTTCCTTTTTTTAAAATAAAAGAGCGTAATACGATGAAAATAAACTTCTGGGTTCTTCACTCTTAATACTGTACTGGGGTAAAAATAAATGGCAATCCATACAAGAATAAAACAACGTAATCAGAAAACACCATATTTAAGTATACCCCTCAAAATCAAGATCACTCTAGCAAAATAATTAGGATAAAATGTGCTTTGATTTGATAAGCCGCTGAACTTTCCCAATATAAACCAAACCAATATAAACTCAATAAAAATGCATAACCCAATAAAATCCTAACTTAAACTGAGGGCGAATTATTGCTCTCTAATTACCTCACACATGCGCATTGATCTCACTTGTCTGAAAGTGATCACCACAAGCCCTCAACATTAATCGTGGCATGCAGTCAAATGGTCTGTAGTTCGATTCCCGGCGAGGGCGTTACTAATTTTTCATCTCTCCTGCTTCCAAAAAAATACCTAATGTCTCTACAAAGTCTTTGAAGACTTCGTTTGATAAATTCTCCGCTTTGGTGAAATGCCAATCTATCTGGTTTCGCCATTAAAGGAACATTGATGTGTGACGTCATGCGTTCATATGTGACGTATGAACTGAGGTATAAAAATAATGGAAAATTAGAAGCGATTAAAAACTCCTGTGTTTCAGGCTTTAACGACACTATGTTTTGCTTAAGAGCTGTACTGTGGTTAGCGTCGCTGAATGCCGTGCCGAAGGGCCTGGGTTTTAAAACCCGGAGAGGGCATGGATGTTTGTAAATGTATAGTGTCCGTTCGATATGGGGGCACTCTAAATATGCGGAGAGCCGAAAGTCTCTGGAGAGGTTGCTGGTAGAGGAAAAGGTTTGGGAGACCCTCAGTAGTAAGCGGGGGTAACCGGCCGGCGGAAGTGACGTCACAGAAAAGGGGCGTGGTCGCCGCCATCTTGAATCACGTGACAACCGGAAGTGACGTAGATGGAAGGAATGACATCATTCAAGTTTCGTTTTTATGGTGTGGCAACGATCTTTTCAAAGTTTTTATTTTTTGTGGCATCGTATATATATTTTTAGGCTTTCTGGCAACGAACTCTTGAACCACGTGTTTGGAATGACATCTCTTTTAATTTATTATTTTTAATTATTTGACACGTGATTAATATTAGTTTGATATTTGATTAATATTAATACTATTTTGTATGTCATTAATTTTTTATTTACTCTTTTTAATAAGTATCTTAATTATTTAGTACGTCATTATTTAATTAATTACTTTTAATGAATTTTTGTGGAAATTAATATTATTTTCCCTGAATTTTAAAAGTAACTCCACCGCCGGGATTCGAACTCGCCATCTCTGGGATGGGAGTCTAGTGCTTTACCGCTCGGCTACCCGGTCCTCTTATCAGACTTGTTATTTGAAACTCTATTTGGCCCTTTGACTTTTTGCACCATTGATGACATAAGGCTGAAAGTCTGCGCATGCGCTTTGACATGAAAACCGCCTCATACATTTGTTTTTACACGACGGCTAGGATTTCTTTTGGCTTCTTAATCATTACTTTATTCATTGCTGTTTTAAATGTAAGATTTTCCCACGGTTTAATTTTTTTATTATTAAGATATTTTTAATTGTTTTCAATTTTCATCTCATTCTTACTTTTTTTAAGTTATTAGTTAATTTATTAATTTTTATTTCAAATTTTTCCCTTTCCCAAAGATAAATTTTATTTTTAACTTCAACAAAAGTGAATTTAAATTTTCTTTTTACTTTTTATCTTGCAAAGTTTATTTTTTTTTTATATTTAATTTTCTTTTTGGTTTTACAAAAGTAATATTTATTTTTACGAATTGAAATTTTCCTTTTCACTTTTTTATTTTGCAAAAGTTTTTTTTTTTTTTTTTTTTTTGCAAAATTTTTTCCTTTTCGTATTTTTACTTTACTTTATTTTAATTTTTTGTTTAACTTTCTTTTTGGTTTTACAAAAGTAATATTTTTATTTACGAATTGAATTTTTCCTTTTCACTTTTTTATTTTGCAAAAGTTTTTTTTTTTTTTTTCCAAAATTTATTCCTTTTCGTATTTTTACATTACTTTATTTTAATTTTTTGTTCAAACTTTTTTTTTGGTTTTACAAAAGAAATATTTATTTTTCCAAATTTAATTTTCCTTTCCGCTTTTTATTTTAAAAAAAGGTGTTACTACATTTTTAACTTAATTTTTTTTACAAAAGTAATATTTAGTTTCATAATTTTAATTTTTTTGAGTTTTTTTTTGTTTACACAAATTTTTTTTTTTTTTTTTTTTTTGTTACATTTTTATTTTACCCTTAACTTTTTCCCCTTGTTTTAAATACAATACGATGTTACATTTCCATTTCTCCAAAAGAAAACTTACCTACATTCCTGTGTCTTTGAAATTTTAAGCTGGAATTTACATGCATATAACTTCACTAGATAATATTTTCTGTAACATTAAGCCAATATACACAATGCTCTTTCTATATAGTTTAACTGGAATACTACATTTTCTTACTTTTTTACTACTAAGTTGGAGATACACATAACTTTTCCTTCTAATGTATTTTATTAACTATACAAAACTTTGTTGATTCCCTTTTACACGTCTTACTTTTATTCAAAGGATTCACCAAACTATGTCTGACAAATGTAATTTTTACACTTTCCATTTACACATTTACCCTTATATTTAACTTATAAAACATATTCATGTTGTATTTCTGATTCATTTTTCCCATAATAAATACAGACTTACACATGTTTCTTTATTGTAAGACCTACTGACTTTAAATAAAATCTTATAAGGAGCAATAAATTTTCATGGTATGAAGTTACTCAAACCAATGCATGGAACATTTCTACCCAGTTAAGTTTAGATACATACCAATAGTACTTCATTTCTTCTTATTTTACTCTACAGACATTTATACATATATATTCAGAACACTCCCTTTTATTCAGTAAGATTAATTTATACTACTAATACAAATTTTGCTAACTCTTTGAAATATTTTACAAAAATATCTTGTATTTTCTTGCACATATCCTACTTAAATCACCAAACATACACTGAAACCTTGATTTTTTCCTTCATGTGAAAACGTCACTCGGATTCTTAATATGATTCCAACATTTATCGCAGAACTTTATAAACACTACTCTATTTGAACTTATCACAGCCTAACTCTCTTAACAAGGTACAGAAGATTGAATTATATTTTAACTACAGAGAAGAATATCCACATTGTAACGTATTATTTTAAATTTGAATTATAGTCACATTTTGTGAAGGAGAACTTAATGTCTATAATACACATGGAATTAATATTCAGCCATGGAAATGAAACTTTATCGCCTTTTTCCCAATTTGGAATATAAAAATTTGTTAACTTGGAATATTTTTAACGTATTTATTGTAACTTAACTGAAAAAGACCCATATTTCACATTGTCAGTAATTTATTTAGCACTGAACTCTTACAGCCTTTTGAGAACGAAATTTAATTTATCATACCTGACAAATGACTCCTACATAGTTATGATACATTACACGAAATATCGAGTAGAGTTAATATAGATAATGATCTAAGATAGTAATTAACATGACCTAACACAAATAATTTTAAGATAGAAATTTCAAACTTACATTGCTTAATAATGAACTTTTACAGCTTTTTTTGACATTTAACTTCTCATAGATAATAAATAAAATTACACACAAATAATTATACAAAATAGGTAATAATGATAGAAAGTCCATATAATGATCTAGTCACCAACTTTAAAAATTTTAACGCATTTTTAATATGTCATAAGAAAGACCACACTTTTTTTGAAAAGCATTATTTTAATTAAACATTGGAACCACGCAGTCCTGCGCACATGTATAACATTTTTTATTTATCATAAGCATGACACATAATAAGTAAATAAAATTTTCACAAAGTACGAAACACATTTCTCTTTTAACTGAACTGTACTCTTAAGAAAAATGCAGTATGGAATGCTTAGAACACTCAAGGCCACAGTTCCTCATTTCCCCACGCATCGACCAAAATATACATGTACTTTAAAATCAGTTAAACAAATTAAAATGTTAGTATTCAAAGAGGAATACTTCACAAATTAGATGAAAGAAAGGTACACAATGAACTTGAGTGAAAAATACACAAAAGCATATAAGGACCGAGAAAAAGATGTATTCGTGGAGAACGTTTTTAAGATAAACTTGCTCTATTTTTTGCACATGGGTTACATTTTGCATTTTAGATTAAGGAAACATTCAAAATAATTCCTGTATAACTAGGGATTTTCACATGTTAGTAATGTAATTTATTAGAACTGTCACAGATATATAGGACAAGTATGCCATTTCCAAGGAAAACAATTTTCCCAAGCCAGACTTTAACAGTGAAATATAAAAGGAAATAAGAATATCCCATATTTCAAACAAAATTAGTATCTGAGTATGCAAAAACATGAACAAGAAACGAATATTTTTTCTGAAAATGTTCCGAATGGTTTAAGTCAGGACTAGTTTCATGAACAGAGCATGAAAAATAATGATGAATTTTTAATTTTATTTTGTCTGTAGTACATTTACTTATGCTAAAATCTTCCATTTTGGTTGACTGTACTTTACATTCAGACCTAAGTTGATAAATCAGAGTGATTTTGTGTTTTAAAGCTTCAAATTCAGAAATACTACAACTCAAAAGCAAAAAGATTAAAACGACAAGAGAATATACTGCAAGCAAGCGAACGTGATAAATGACTTTTTGGGCTGAATTTCATGAATTCATAGATGGGGTGCAAAATTTTAATGCACTGTATATGAACTATTTTTCAAATGTATTACGATCACCAACTTTACATAGACTTAATTTCATGTTAATTTACCATTTTCCTGAGATTTATCTATGTATTTACTAAATTTTTGCATTTTGTTTATAAATATAATAACAAAAGGACATAAGAGAACATTTGTTTCTTGAAAATGTCCATAATTTTACCCAACTGTTATTTCTTTCATAGCTTTGAAGTAACCTATTAAACACATAGTTATCTTGTATTGACCAGACAGCCGCGGGTCTTGCCAATGTCTGAGGGAAGTCACAAAGCTAGAGAATTTAAGTAATATTTTACCAGTACGGAGAACTTCTTACGGCGTTTTCGATGAAAATTGACCGAATTTAGTAGTTCATTACTAACCTAGGAGCCTTTAACTATTTTTTTATTCGAAAAAAACACACCAGAAATTATCATCAAGATTTTCCATACAGATATATTGTACTACTTTTCATGCCATTACATTTCAAATGAAATTTGATTCATTGTCATATAGTTAAATGTTTGTTATTTTTTCGCATACGAATGCATTTTCCTGTCTCACATACGCTCATTACATATGATTTAACAAAATTACGAACAAGTTAGAAGTTAAATGAATATTTCCTGAAATACTGTACATTTTATTCCGGAAAGTTTACATGAGTACCTTCATTTCGAAACCCCTAATGTTTCTTTTCCTGAATTCAAAGTAAATTTTGAGTGTAGAATTTTCAGTTTTTACAGAAGTTATTTGTAAGTGGCTGTGATGTGTTCGTGTTTTCATAAACCGTTTTTGTGAAACACCCTATTGGTAACCTTTAGAACAGTTTGAATATTACCATTTTTTACCTTACTGCCACTGCAAATCATTGAATTTGAAAATATTTTCCTTTTTTATCGTTTACAGTGCCTCGTAAAGTCTTGAGAACAAATTTTTACTAAATACTTATATCATTCGATTTAATAATTTTGTTACACGTTTGGAAGATTTAACTTCACTATCACGCTAAACCAGAAGTTAAGAAAAGAAATGTAATTGTTATCTTAGTATTCTATGGGGATAGATTAATTTTCTCTGACATTGACGTATTCGTATGTAGATAATAGAGACTTTTAACCCAGCTCATACAGACTTGGAATATTTTCTCTAAGTCACCACGATGACAGACTTGTATTGTCATAGACGTTTTTCTCGTGAAATATATTTCTTTCTTAAAAGTTTATGTACTAATTTCTTTAGAAACATGTCTAAGAAAATACCTCATCTTCATAAGAAACATCAGATTTGATTTAAATTAATAATAAAATAAGAATCATTAATTTGTAAATATATTTCTCTTTGACTCAAAAGTTTCTTTATCATATTCGAAATGAACAATTAATTGTACATAACTAATATATTGTATTGATGAACAAGAGTTATATTTTACTTTACTGCATTATATTTCAAAGTGAATGTGTTTTATTGCATATTTTAATAAAATCTTAAAAGCTTAAATGAGTGTTTGATTACAAAATTTGTACTTTCTAACTTCATTCTACTGAAACGAAAACATTCATAACTTATTACGAAGAAAATTTACATATTATACTTTTTGATTAATTTTCATACCACAGTATTATCTTTGAAAATTTGTTTCCTAATCCACTGCTAATATATTACTAATTTTTGCTCTTTCAATACTCTTCGTACGTGATAAAAAAAACTCAGTTTAGAAACTTTTTTCCTTGACGCCTTGTATTGCATTGCTGAACCGGGGCCATACTTTCATTTTTATTACATATCATGCGAATATTTTAAAAAAAGCATATTTTTTCCTTCTGTTAGCACAATTTTAACCAGCATTTTACTATTACAGAGAACAAATCCGGCATTCTATCGTAATTGACTAACACTCTGAACAATAAAATTTTAAGAAAACATCAGTTTCATTCACGTGAATAAAATACATTTTCTAAAAACGTCCAAAAAAATCTATCACAAGTGTCAACATAAAAGATCTACAAATATATTTTTAAGTATTTAAATAACTCATAAGCTGAAGATAAACCAAGAGAAAAAAGTATCCAGAATTCATTGGCATATACCAACAGCAAAGATAAAATAGTTTCCAATAGCAAAGGGAAAACAGTTTCGAAATGTCTAAACGTCTACTCTCAAAACGTTTACGAAAAGACGATGACATCACAAAGACATAAATTTTATGGAATATGACATTATTTAAAAAATTTTCGTTCGAAATTTTAGTTCTGATATAGGAAAGTACACATTAAGTAATTAAATGTGGATATTCGTGTACATGTTTTTAAAAAACAAATATATAAATTTTTAGGAAAATTTTGCATATTTTTCTATTTTGGTAATAATATTTTTAAGTTAGGAAAATATTCTGTACTGAACATATGTGTCTACGAAATTCTTTGGAAAAAGTGGAAAGTAAATAATCATTTCGATACTTCGCTAGAAATCAAGTGTTATAGTTGAAAAACGCTTTAAAAATTAACCAAGAGGACAACAAAGTACATATATAAATTATTTTGCTAATCGGTTATGAACTTTTAAATAGGATATATCCAGAATCTTCAAAATTAATAATGAAACGATCAATTTAACCCTTGAAATTTTACTAAAGAAGTCTCTGTAATAGTAAAATGCTGGTTAAAATTGTGCTAACAGAAGGAAAAAATATGCTTTTTTTTAAATATTCGCATGATATGTAATAAAAATGAAAGCATGGCCCCGGTTCAGCAATGCAATACAAGGCGTTAAGGAAAAAAGTTTCTAAACTGAGTTTTTTTTTTCACGTACGAAGTGTATTGAAAGAGCGAAAATTAGTAATATATATGCAGTGGATTAGGAAACAAATTTTCAAAGATAATACTGTGGTATGAAAATTAATCAAAAAGTATAATATGTAAAACTTTTTCTTCGTAATAAGTTATGAATGTTTTCGTTTCAGTAGAATGAAGTTAGAAAGTACAAATTTTGTAATCAAACACTCATTTAAGCTTTTAAGATTTTATTAAAATACGCAATAAAACACATTCATTTTGAAATATAATGCAGTAAGGTAAAATATAACTCTTGTTCATCAACACAATATATTAGTTATGTACAATTAATTGTTCATTTCGAATATGATAAAGAAACTTTTGAGTCAAAGAGAAATATATTTACAAATTAATGATTCTTATTTTATTATTAATTTAAATCAAATCTGATGTTTCTTATGAAGATGAGGTATTTTCTTAGACATGTTTCTAAAGAAATTAGTATATAAACTTTTAAGAAAGAAATATATTTCACGAGAAAAACGTCTATGACAATACAAGTCTGTCATCGTGGTGACTTAGAGAAAATATTTTAAGTCTGTATGAGCTGGGTTAAAAGTCTCTATTATCTACATACGAATACGTCAATGTCAGAGAAAATTAATCTATCCCCATAGAATACTAAGATAACAATTACATTTCTTTTCTTAACTTCTGGTTTAGCGTGATAGTGAAGTTAAATCTTCCAAACGTGTAACAAAATTATTAAATCGAATGATATAAGTATTTAGTAAAAATTTGTTCTCAAGACTTTACGAGGCACTGTAAACGATAAAAAAGGAAAATATTTTCAAATTCAATGATTTGCAGTGGCAGTAAGGTAAAAAATGGTAATATTCAAACTGTTCTAAAGGTTACCAATAGGGTGTTTCACAAAAATGGTTTATGAAAACACGAACACATCACAGCCACTTACAAATAACTTCTGTAAAAACTGAAAATTCTACACTCAAAATTTACTTTGAATTCAGGAAAAGAAACATTAGGGGTTTCGAAATGAAGGTACTCATGTAAACTTTCCGGAATGAAATGTACAGTATTTCAGGAAATATTCATTTAACTTCTAACTTGTTCGTAATTTTGTTAAATCATATGTAATGAGCGTATGTGAGACACGAAAATGCATTCGTATGCGAAAAAATAACAAACATTTAACTATCTGACAATGAATCAAATTTCATTTGAAATGTAATGGCATGAAAAGTAGTACAATATATCTGTATGGAAAATCTTGATGATAATTTCTGGTGTGTTTTTTTCGAATAAAAAAATAGTTAAAGGCTCCTAGGTTAGTAATGAACTACTAAATTCGGTCAATTTTCATCGAAAACGCCGTAAGAAGTTCTCCGTACTGGTAAAATATTACTTAAATTCTCTAGCTTTGTGACTTCCCTCAGCCATTGGCAAGACCAACGGCTGTCTGGTCAATACAAGATAACTATGTGTTTAATAGGTTACTTCAAAGCTATGAAAGAAATAACAGTTGGGTAAAATTATGGACATTTTCAAGAAACAAATGTTCTCTTATGTCCTTTTGTTATTATATTTATAAACAAAATGCAAAAATTTAGTAAATACATAGATAAATCTCAGGAAAAAATGGTAAATTAACATGAAATTAAGTCTATGTAAAGTCGGTGATCGTAATACATTTGAAAAATAGTTCATATACAGTGCATTAAAATTTTGCACCCCATCTATGAATTCATGAAATTCAGCCCAAAAAGTCATTTATCACGTTCGCTTGCTTGCAGTATATTCTCTTGTCGTTTTAATCTTTTTGCTTTTGAGTTGTAGTATTTCTGAATTTGAAGCTTTAAAACACAAAATCACTCTGATTTATCAACTTAGGTCTGAATGTAAAGTACAGTCAACCAAAATGGAAGATTTTAGCATAAGTAAATGTACTACAGACAAAATAAAATTAAAAATTCATCATTATTTTTCATGCTCTGTTCATGAAACTAGTCCTGACTTAAACCATTCGGAACATTTTCAGAAAAAATATTCGTTTCTTGTTCATGTTTTTGCATACTCAGATACTAATTTTGTTTGAAATATGGGATATTCTTATTTCCTTTTATATTTCACTGTTAAAGTCTGGCTTGGGAAAATTGTTTTCCTTGGAAATGGCATACTTGTCCTATATATCTGTGACAGTTCTAATAAATTACATTACTAACATGTGAAAATCCCTAGTTATACAGGAATTATCTTGAATGTTTCCTTAATCTAAAATGCAAAATGTAACCCATGTGCAAAAAATAGAGCAAGTTTATCTTAAAAAAGTTCTCTACGAATACATCTTTTTCTCGGTTTTACATGCTTTTGTGTTTTTTTCACTCCAGTTCATTGTGTACCTTTCTTTCATCTAATTTGTGAAGTATTCCTCTTTGAATACTAACATTTTAATTTGTTTAACTGATTTTAAAGTACATGTATATTTTGGTCGATGCGTGGGGAAATGAGGAACTGTGGCCTTGAGTGTTCTAAGCATTCCATACTGCATTTTTCTTAAGAGTACAGTTCAGTTAAAAGAGAAATGTGTTTCGTACTTTGTGAAAATTTTATTTACTTATTATGTGTCATGCTTATGATAAATAAAAAATGTTATACATGTGCGCAGGACTGCGTGGTTCCAATGTTTAATTAAAATAATGCTTTTCAGAAAAAGTGTGGTCTTTCTTATGACATATTAAAAATGCGTTAAAATTTTTAAAGTTGGTGACTAGATCATTATATGGACTTTCTATCATTATTACCTATTTTGTATAATTATTTGTGTGTAAGTTTATTTATTATCTATGAGAAGTTAAATGTCAAAAAAAGCTGTAAAAGTTCATTATTAAGCAATGTAAGTTTGAAATTTCTATCTTAAAATTATTTGTGTTAGGTCATGTTAAATACTATCTTAGATCATTATCTATATTAACTCTACTCGATATTTCGTGTAATGTATCATAACTATGTAGGAGTCATTTGTCAGGTATGATAAATTAAATTTCGTTCTCAAAAGGCTGTAAGAGTTCAGTGCTAAATAAATTACTGACAATGTGAAATATGGGTCTTTTTCAGTTAAGTTACAATAAATACGTTAAAAATATTCCAAGTTAACAAATTTTTATATTCCAAATTGGGAAAAAGGCGATAAAGTTTCATTTCCATGGCTGAATATTAATTCCATGTGTATTATAGACATTAAGTTCTCCTTCACAAAATGTGACTATAATTCAAATTTAAAATAATACGTTACAATGTGGATATTCTTCTCTGTAGTTAAAATATAATTCAATCTTCTGTACCTTGTTAAGAGAGTTAGGCTGTGATAAGTTCAAATAGAGTAGTGTTTATAAAGTTCTGCGATAAATGTTGGAATCATATTAAGAATCCGAGTGACGTTTTCACATGAAGGAAAAAATCAATGTTTCAGTGTATGTTTGGTGATTTAAGTAGGATATGTGCAAGAAAATACAAGATATTTTTGTAAAATATTTCAAAGAGTTAGCAAAATTTGTGTTAGTAGTATAAATTAATCTTACTGAATAAAAGGGAGTGTTCTGAATATATATGTATAAATGTCTGTAGAGTAAAATAGGAAGAAATGAAGTACTATTGGTATGTATCTAAACTTAACTGGGTAGAAATGTTCCATGCATTGGTTTGAGTAACTTCATACCATGAAAATTTTATGTTTTATAAGTTAAATATAAGGGTAAATGTGTAAATGGAAAGTGTAAAAATTACATTTGTTAGACATAGTTTGGTGAATCCTTTGAATAAAAGTAAGACGTATAAAAGGGAATCAACAAAGTTTTGTATAGTTAGTAAAATACATTAGAAGGAAAAGTTCTGAGTATCTCCAACTTAGTAGTAAAAAAGTAAGAAAATGTAGTATTCCAGTTAAACTATATAGAAAGAGCATTGTGTATATTGGCTTAATGTTACAGAAAATATTATCTAGTGAAGTTATATGCATGTAAATTCCAGCTTAAAATTTCAAAGACACAGAAATGTAGGTAAGTTTACTTTTGGAGAAATGGAAATGTAACATGGTATTGTATTTAAAACAAGGCGAAAAAGTTAAGAGTAAAATAAAAATGTAACAAAGAAAAAAAAAAAACATTTGTGTAAACAAAAAACTCAAAAAAATTAAAATTATGAAACTAAATATTACTTTTGTAAAAAAAATTAAGTTAAAAATGTAGTAACACCTTTTTTTAAAATAAAAAGCGGAAAGGAAAATTAAATTTGGAAAAATAAATATTTCTTTTGTAAAACCAAAAAAAAAGTTTAAACAAAAAATTAAAATAAAGCAAAGTAAAAAATACGAAAAGGAATAAATTTTGGAAAAAAAAAAAAAGAAACTTTTGCAAAATAAAAAAGTGAAAAGGAAAAATTCAATTCGTAAAAATAAATATTACTTTTGTAAAACCAAAAAGAAAATTAAATATAAAAAAAATAAACTTTGCAAGATAAAAAGTAAAAAGAAAATTTAAATTCACTTTTGTTGAAGTTAAAAATAAAATTTATGTTTGGGAAAGGGAAAAAATGAAATAAAAATTAATAAATTAACTAATAACTTAAAAAAAGTAAGAATGAGATGAAAATTGAAAACAATTAAAAATATCTTAATAATAAAAAAATTAAACCGTGGGAAAATCTTACATTTAAAACAGCAATGAATAAAGTAATGATTAAGAAGCCAAAAGAAACCTAGCCGTCGTGTAAAAACAAATGTATGAGGCGGTTTTCATGTCAAAGCGCATGCGCAGACTTTCAGCCTTATGTCATCAATGGTGCAAAAAGTCAAAGGGCCAAATAGAGTTTCAAATAACAAGTCTGATAAGAGGACCGGGTAGCCGAGCGGTAAAGCGCTAGACTCCCATCCCAGAGATGGCGAGTTCGAATCCCGGCGGTGGAGTTACTTTTAAAATTCAGGGAAAATAATATTAATTTCCACAAAAATTCATTAAAAGTAATTAATTAAATAATGACGTACTAAATAATTAAGATACTTATTAAAAAGAGTAAATAAAAAATTAATGACATACAAAATAGTATTAATATTAATCAAATATCAAACTAATATTAATTACGTGTCAAATAATTAAAAATAATAAATTAAAAGAGATGTCATTCCAAACACGTGGTTCAAGAGTTCGTTGCCAGAAAGCCTAAAAATATATATACGATGCAACAAAAAAAAAAACTTTGAAAAGATCGTTGCCACACCATAAAAACGAAACTTGAATGATGTCATTCCTTCCATCTACGTCACTTCCGGTTGTCACGTGATTCAAGATGGCGGCGACCACGCCCCTTTTCTGTGACTTCACTTCCGCCGGCCGGTTACCCCCGCTTACTACTACCGTCGAACCCGTCCGCCCCGGGGTGCTCTCCATCAAAATTGGAGGCGGAACTGAGCTAAATCGTATTGTCATCTGTACGGTGATCAAGGCTGTTGCCAACGGCAGGCGTAAACTTGCGCTCCTTGCCACGAGGAATTTCGGGGGCTTGGGCTGACTATAGGTCAGACAAGTAAGCATTAGTAACAACAACAACAACAACATTCTATTATATTCTTATATTTTACTGAAGGCGTATGTTTATCAACAAGCTACGATGCAAGACGAAAGGCTTTTCAGACCGAGAAAAAAAAAATTTTTTTTTCCTATTTCTCTGAAAGAAAAATTCCCATTATAAAAATGGCCGTTCAAATGTTGCCAAATTTTTAAAATGTTATATTCTTCCTCGCCCTGCTGCCAGATGTCGCTGCTCATCAAAAAGGAAAGGCCTAATTATTGCATACGTTTAACGAAGGGCAGAAAAACCTCGCAGCACCAGACTGAAGGTTAATTTTCGGAAGTTTGTGTGTTCCGTCATGAAGCAAAGAACAGCAGGTGCATTTGTCGTGCAGAACGCTGTCAAGAGTCTGGCACGGAAAGAAGCGTGAGGACGCGCTCAGTGTTCCGTGTTGGAAAGGATCGCGTGCCGGAGTCCGGACGTTGTCCTGCTGCAGGATAACGCTCAAATAATGTATCACTTTCTTGTTAACGGCATTGTGACACCCGCAGGTGATATTTCTCCACAATGTCTTGACGTTTTGAAGACTTAAATATGAATTCTCGCTTTTATTTCTAGTATAAAAGTAACGCATATCGAGTTCAAAAAAAAAGTTCAAGTATCTTTTTATCGCATTGTAGATTGAATATTTAATTAATTTTTTGGAAATTGAGAGATTGTTTTAATTAAAGATCTGACTTTTATTTTTACTGCATAAAAATCTGCGAAAACGGAAAAAAATTCTTTGAAGAATTTTAGATGAAAATCCCGTATTCTGGGCACTTCATTTGTGTTATTTTGCTTTCATTCTGCCATTTTTTTTTTCGGCCATATGTTTTTCATCACACTGGTTAACTACTGGTATTTATCGTGGGATATAAATGAGAATATGAATTTATATCTTCAGATATCTCACCTTTATAAAATCTAAAACCTCATTTTGTTTTATATTTAAGAGGGAAAAAATAAACTATTGAAAAAATAAATTTTAGTGTGTAAACTTCAGATCACAGTGCAAAATCTCGAATTATTTTCTTCTAAGTTTTTTTAAATATAAATAATAGTATAATAATATTATAATAATTAAATATAATTATATTTTAAGAACAATAAAGTATCTGATTTGAATACCACACGCCTGCCTTTTACGGCCTATTAAATTACATACATTTTTTGCTGTACTTCATTCAAACTTATTTACTCGAAATATTCTAACACAATTAAGCGATCCCTCAAGGCAAGTTGAAAATGACATCAAAAGACATTTGAAAATGAACAATGATACTTTTGTCGTACGGGTGCTAAACATCTTGTGTTTTTATTTTTTCAGAAGGAGCATAAAATTTTCCCAACTATATGTGCAGGAACTGGGAGACAGCATTAAAAATTATGTTTCGTTGTTTCTCGTAGATTAATTTTTTTCTAAATTTAAAATTACCCAACATAAATATATTTCTCATTTAAAACGCTTCTGTCATTGGAAGTGCATGACAATAACCAACGATTGCGAAAACAAAGGCCGAGTAAGGATTTTTAAGTAAGATAAGGGGATAAATATATGTATACTCATCCCTATATATGAACTTCCTTGCTTTTATTACGATTTACTAATTAATTTAGATGCTTCAAGTTTTATATATATGTAAAATATTTTTAAAAAATTCGATGGCTTTGCTCTACGCGAACCTTTAATTAACTTTCTGCAAATTAGGATCTTCTCCCTAGACCAGTACCTTCTAGAATATGCTAGCCTATTACGCAACCGCTACTATAAATACTGAGTACGCGCCATTTTCAGTCAGACTGCTTCCTAATATCGCTGCTACAAGACTCTGCGCTGCTCTGTCTATCTTTCCTGCCTTTGTTAGAAATAACGATGACGCAGAAAGTTTAAATTCAATCATACTTAGTTAAAATCACTATGGATATGTAGTTTAGAGAGTTTCATCTAAAAGGAAAATTATCTGCTAATTGGATTAAATAAAAATGTGCAGTTAAAAGCTAAATCAACTTGTCTCGTCTTTTGGATTCCGCTTTACCACTGTGCAAAAGCAATTCCTGATTTTTGATGCCAAGCTTCACCAAGACTGCTAAAATATCACATATGTAATAAATTCAGGAGCGGAAATTTTGATGGCTTAGTAGTGTTGATCCATAATGACTAGGAAATTGGAGGCGAAGGCAGATTAAATCTTCAGTTTTATTTTCAGCAACATTTTACGGCTACGCACAAGTCGGCACATTAAATGTGCCTGTTCCAAAAGGCTTACATTTTTTATAGATTTGCAGCAAAAAAGAAGGAACGGAACAGACAGACTACAGTCGAGCTAAGACAAAGCGTAGAAAGCAAGTGCGTGATGTTCAGGATAGAATCTCAAGTCAGACTGAGTTAGTTTTGGTTCTCAAAGCATTCTGACTAAACAGTTGATATTGCTCTAAAATTACTACTGGCTGGCTGAGTTTTAGTTTCATTTATATCATCATAATTACGTAAGAATCATATGACATAGATTTCTCTCGGAATGACTCAGTGCAAAAAGGGGTTAGTATTTTTAGAATTGAGAAGGGAAATTTACGTTGCTAATTTAATCTTTTACATAGTCTTTATTTTTCTTACATACATATGTATATGAAAAGTGGTTCCAGTTTTGTTATCATTAAAATGGATTAAATTAAATTAATGCATTGTTATTAATTAATCTCTCATAATAGCATGATAACAAACATGGAACACATTGGCAATAGACGTTAAAATTCATAAATTTTAATTAAATGTATTCTCGCTTCGAACATCGCTTTGCACCATTTTTTGGGGGGGGGTCACTCTAGGATTTTATGTCCCTCTTTCGCTGCAGTAACAACACTACTGTAAACTTTTGTCCAAACGCTGTCCTGGATTGCTACATAGACTTTCCGGCTATAAATACGACCGCAATGAGGACGCATTGCTTTTTCACATCTGCTACTGCTTGAATAAACTGTGTCTCTCACTTCACCTTCTTTCTTTATTATCCGAAATAACTGCGTAAATGAAAGCTGTGGCGCGCGTTTAACATTCCTAGTGTTTTACCAATTGAAGCAAAATTGCATTTCTGAATAATTGTTTCTGAACAAAATATAAATGTTTTAACCATCAAACCAGTTATGGTTTTCGCAGAAGTCATTATCTAAGCAACAGGTTTCTCAGCCATAGCTAAAAAATGAAGTAGTTTCATCTTCTGCAAAAACTGCATCACAGAGAGTCATGTATGTACATCGGATACGGCCGATTTCAGTGAAAAGAAGAGGTGCACAACTAGATGTTATAACAGTCCTATATGCAAACTTTCAACATTCTGTGATCAATCGTTTTTGAGTTATGCTCTTTTGAGGTTTTGAGATACATATATACGTACGGCCAGACGTCACGAAAAAGTCCATTTTTAATCGATTTTTAAATCCATTTTACAATGCGTTTTGGAAAAAAGAGCCCTTTATTCTGCTCCTACGTACAGACATCACGCAAAAACTAGTCAAAATATATTCGAGAATATTAAAAACAGATATTTCCGCTGAAATCTAATATTTGAAATTTTTCGAGATTAGAATAATTTCTTTACTTTGTAAAAGGATGCAAAAATATAGAATCTGGAAACTATAAAATTAAAAGACGGTAATCCGAATTTCCTGCGAACATTTCAATTTAACACCTGAAACAGGTTTAAACTGTAATGAGTTGCAACAAGCCTATAAGTTTAAAAATTTGTCTCCCAGATAGTAAAGAAACAAAATATTCGTACATTTAAAATGCACTGATAAAAATGTTAAAGACAAATAGCAGGAAATATCTACGATAAATGTCTATGAAGATCATTTTTATCATGGTTTAGTGACTGGAGATAAGACGTGAATTCACTACTGTGATTCGAAAATGATAGAAGATATCAATTTGGAAACGCGATTTTTCTGAACCCGTAAATTCAGAAAGAAGAAATTTGCTGTGAAGACTCTGGCCACCATTTTCCCTAATGATGAGGACCCTTTGCTGATAACAAGCAACTTAACACTACGATAGCTAATGCTTATTATGCTGGCTTCTTCATACCGTTCCGACAGGATGTAAAAGAAAAATATGGTGGCAAATCCAGTTCAAAATTACAATTGAACCTCTTTTAATTGGACTTCTACCAACCGATATATCTGATAACCGAACCAGAAATCAGTTTAAAGAATTGATTTGGAAAATGTAGTAACAATAAAAAGGGTACAGTAGAAATCAATAACATTCACGTATTTTATCAGTGGTTGATTTCTTTCGCTTTTTTTTATTAGTAACAAGTCATTTAACAGTCTATTGTGAATTACTTCAAAATATGTGATTTACATTGCAAAATCTATAAGGTTTATTTCGGATCAGAATGCATGGACTATGAGGAATGTTCTCGTAGGAAATCAAACTCCGAACCTCCAGATTGCTAGTCGGACGTGCTTTCCAGTTACACTTCGAAGGCACTCGGTAAGGAAGGAACAAAAATTCTTTACATTCTTCTCCACTTAAAGGTGACTTAGGAAGAGGGCATTCAGTAGTCAAATCCAGGTGGTGACGCATTATTGACCACCGCCATTTTAGTTCGAGCCCCACTTGCAGAGTCATTAAGTTTATTTCGGGGGGGGCAGAAAACAGCAAAAATAAATAATGCCCCCGCCTGGATGAAAACTCTGGATCTCCGGGATGCTAACCGGAAGTGCTTGCACGAAGGCTAGCGCTAAGGAAAGAAAAATTCTTTACAATTGGGGTTGAAAATGAAAGCAAGGATTCAAATTCTTGTAGTGATCAAGATTGATCAAGATTGATCAAGGCGATCAGAGCCCATTTTAATATGTAGTGATTCTTCTTTCTTCACAACAGTTATTACAGAAAATTAGAGTTTCAGTAAAACTTGTTGAAACTCACGTTATTATTAAAACCTTGCAGGATCTTCATACCAACATTCATTTTGCTTACGTTCGTGGGCACTGTAGAAATTTTGGAAATGAGAGGGCTGATATTGTAGCAAAGCTAGCCACGAAACTTCACATTGATTTAAACTCCCGTGTTCCTGTTTCTCATTGGAAGCTATCTCAATTTGGAACAGAGAATATCTTTCCGAAAATTCACCAAAACCACAATGGACCAAAAGTTTTTTTCCTAAAATTGTTCACAGAATAAATGTTGATCAATTTTCAGCAGATTTTCAAGTAACTCAATTTTTGACCTGGCAGGGCAATTTTAAGAGCTATTTAAAGCGATATTGATGCTTCCAGCGCTTTGCTGGAGTAGCGACGATGAAGATGTAAAGCATATTCTTCTTGAGCGTATTCATTATGTCCAGCAGAGGAAGATATTTCAGGCAACTTTGAAGCGTCTGTTTGTACTTTGGCCACCAATTCTTTCTCAACGTTTTCGATCTAAAGAGACAATTTTTATTTTTCGGAATTTCATTCTCAATTTAAATTATTGATTTCTCGTAAAAGCTCAAAAGGGCTATTAATTTTGTTTCGGTATTTTGCGTCGAAAACTTCATAAGTCTGAATCACTTTTCAAATTGTTGCCACCAAATATTATCACCCTGTATTATATTTAAAGAAATTAAGTAATGAAGAATCTTCATAAATGTATGCATGTTTCTCTCATTGTAACAAAACAACGCTACCCGGTGCCAACAAATTTTGAATAACGTATGTCTCCACCCGATTATGGGCATTTGGAAACCTAAATTTGAAATTTGTTTTATTATTTGTTTCATATTTTGTGAAGCATTTATGAGTTTTTGATTAAGAAACTCAACAATTTCAAAGAGAGCAACATTGTAGGAAGAAAAAACATTTTTATCTCCAGCATGCGAGACTGTGTTTCGGAAACTTTAAAGATATGCTGTTTTCAAACTATTTTATGCTATTGCTATTGAATTGAATTTTCGTCGAGTTGAATTTTACCGTTAAAGTGCGATGAGCATGATATTTATTAAATAAAGGTAACTCACAAAACGTTAAAAAAAGCCGCTTATATAAGCGTAATATAAAATCTGTAAACTTTCATTTTTTTAAATTTTATTTTATGTTTTCTTTTAATTATTATTATTTTTTTAAATAATTTTCCCCATTTCCAGTGCTACTCTAGATTTGTTTACTTTCTTTATTAGTGCTATGACTTGTGTCAGCGTCGTGACATACTTTGTGCAACACGAGAAGTTGAAATTAGAGTTAAAAAAACAAAAACAGACGAACAAACAAAAAAAAACTAATTAGCAATAAATTTCGTAAATATGTATAGAAGGATAAAATAATACCATTAGCAGCGAACCAAAATTTCAAATTTTGAGTAACGAAGAAATTAATCGCATCAAAAACTCCGAGAAGAATCAAAATTCCAGTCTTGATGAGAGTGACAATGAAAAGACAAATGTGAAGATTAACCATGTCAAAGTATTCGTTTATATGAAAAAAATCATGAAAACTTCCATGCAACCAATTTTTTTTATCGGACTTTGAACCCGAGCCGCATTAGGAGTATTTACATTTTGGCTAGTAACAGGCGCCGAAGCCTTGAGCAGAGTTTTTTAGTTTTACAAAACCTGATGATTATGCCATAGCTGATAGAATTATAAGATTATCATCAAAAATATTGGACAGCTTTTCAACAAAATTTCCTGCTAAAATTTCATATAAGAAATTTGACAAAATTTCACAAATTGCGTAAATTTTGACTGAGTTCATTTATTCCAATATTTTAATGAAAATTTTCATTACAAAATAAACTCTTCTATGGAATATTTATTAATCGAATGAAACAAATTTAACTGGTAATAAAGGGTTTTGTTAAATGATTACCGTATATACTCGCGTATAAGTCGATACCGCGTATAAGTCGACCCCCCACTTCGACATAAAAAATTCGTAGAAAATAAGAAACCCGCGTATAAGTCGACCCCCCCACTTCCGAAATCGATCGAGAAACTTCGAAAATTTTTTTTTAAGTACTACATTTATTCAAAATCATCTGAGAAAAAAAAGTAAATATACGATAAAAAATACCTTGGTAAATAAACAAAATCAAAATCCTTCTTCTAGAATTTGTTCCGGAAATTCTAGAATTCTAGAATTAAAATTCTAGAATTTGTTCCGGAAAAGATTCGCGTACGTAAAATCTATCTGCATTTCCCCTTTTTAAAAGTTAAAAGAAATATTCAAAACTGTTCAGCTATTGCGTGGGCTATTTTTTTAAATTTTGACGTGTACGCCTGTTAACAAAAGTATTTCATGAATGAACAATAACTATTATAAAGACTTATACGTACGTTTTATCGAAACTTACTCTAGTTAAAATATGAAACTCTGTGATTAGTTCCTCACATAATTTAAGTCATGAAATTACTTCAAGTAAGTGACTATTTGATAAGTCGTCCAATTTGAGTGCGGAAAGAAAACAACTGCATTATATAAAGAAATTTTTGAACTTCCGATTCTTTTAATTTTTTATGGCCCCGCGTATAAGTCGACCCCCCCCCCCACTTTGAAGTCTTTTTTTTTGTCCAAAATATCTCGACTTATACGCGGGTATATACGGTAATAACTACGCTTCTGTATTTATTTTTGAATTTCAAATAAACATTTTCAGAACACGTTTCCGAAAGAAAAATTTGCATACTTTAAAATTTTGTCTCTATTAGCCGAGTTTCTGATTATCCAAGGTAATTACTCTCCCAATTACCTCAAATAATCGAAGTTCTACTACGCTGCTTTCACTCTGTAACGCTTCCAGTTACAAGGCTTAAATTTCCCGGACTGCTTATCAGCAACACGAATTTCAGCGCTTATACCGCTGTTTACTAAACCAAGTTTTTATCCATGCAAACTACTCTAGAAGGACTTCCGTGATTCGCAGTACAGAGATGGTAATGACGAGAAGAATGCCTTTTAAGGGATGTGTTTCAGATTGAATGGAACAAAAAGAAAGCATACCTATGAACGCTGTAATTATTAGTCCAAAGGGGCTTTGTTCCCCGAGGGACTATTGTTTTCGTTTTGCGATTTTGCGTCGAATCACTCTGAATATCCGTTTCACTTTTCAAACTGTTGCTACCAAATGTTAGAGTCCTGCAGTATATTTGAAGAAATTAAATAATGAAAAATGTGCATAACTGTATGTTTATTTCTTACATTATAATAAAACAACGGTACATAGAGGCATCGAATTTTGAATGACGTAATCCTCCTATGAATATGGGCATGTGGATGACCAAATTTGGAATTTGTTTTATTGTTGTTTTCATATTTTGTAAAACTTTAACGAATTTTTGATTAACCGCGAATTTTTTATTAAGGATTTCAAAGAGAGCAATGACAACGTTGTACAGAAAAAAAAAAAAGAAAAAAAAAAATTATCTCTAGGCGCGGGAGACTGTGTATCGGAAATTCTAAAGATATGCTCAATTTAAAATGATTTTCCGATATTGCTTTTGAACTGAATTTTATGGTTTAAGAGCGAAGAACGTGATATTTAATAAATACAGCTAACACACAAAATGTTAAAAAAACAAAACGCCCCATTGGACATAATTGAAAGTCTGAAACCTTTCAGATTCTCTTTTTTTATTTAAATAAATTAAATTTACAGGGGAACTATAATTATCCAAGTTTCTATAGATGTTCTATGTGTGCCCAGCATGTGACACACTCGTGCTAGAATATCATTGTTCAAGATATCCCTTTCAGATATCCCCTGCTTCAGTTGCTGCAATTCCTGGGGAAATGGAGGCACCGACAATTTGTCTATAACAAAACTCCATAGGGAAAAAATCACAAGGTGTTAGATAAGGGGATCTCAGTGGCGAACAAAAGAAATGACCCATCGTTTAACCTAGCACAGCCATTTCAGCGATGAGGGTAGAATATCGTTCGCTACTGGCATACGTTTTATGTCAATGGGGTGACGCAGCGTCTTGCTGCAGAATGAAGCCGTGAACCGCTTCCTCCAGCTGAGGGAACAACCACTCTAATAGCATATCTTGGTAAATGCACCCGTTAATCGATTTTAAATCGAAGATAAAAAAAGAACCAGAAACACGGCTGTTGGAAAAGGCACAGAAAGCGTTCACCTTTGAAGTATCACTCATGTTCCAATACACCGTATGGATTTTCCTTGTCCCCAAATCTTAAATTATGGCCATTAACTTTGCCAGAAACGTTAAAAGTGGCTTCATCCGTAAATACAAGTCTGTTCGCGAAGCCATCTACCTCTAGCTTACCTTGAAAATTCTCACAGAAAGATTTACGCAAACAGTTTGTAGGAAGATTTTAACGTCTGCACCATCTGAAAGGCATAAGGCCTGAATTTTAAAAGTTCCCGTAACACATGTTCAGAACTCGCACAACGCGTTGATTTTGTAGGACTTCGTAAAACCATTTCACGAATTTTTTAAACCATTTCGGTTTTGCCTGCTGTACGTCCTGGGCTAGTTTTCTTACACTAGGCAGCCAATGTCCTAAAATTGCCCCCACCGTTCCATGCTGTGAAGGTGCGGTGGTTCTTTACCAAATTCACTCGAAAATGTCTTTGAATGGCAAGATAAATGATGATGTTTCGGGGTATTTCAAAACACGGTACTATTTTGATTATCAGTGCCTCTAGTGGCGAATTCATAACCGGAAGAATTTTCCCTGTTGTCAGATAAAACTTGTGTAATTGTAGTTTCAGAATTAATTTGTTTCGACTTAATAAATCAATTACAGAATTCTTACTATTATGTTATTTTTGTTCCATTCAATATGAACTGCTGGAATTCAAAGCCCAACTCAGAAAAATGTTAAATGCATAGAAGTCGGAAAAAGTATACAGAAAATTGAGTAGGTGACATTATTGATCACTTATTCCGTACAAGTGTGCTAAAAATTATTAAACGTACAATGGGCATTACCCATATTTATTAAATGCGATAAACAAATTTTATTTTAAAGATAAAAATTAATAATTTATTAATATTTAGTTTTAAATTTCTAAGATGTCGTTTTTCATTTGTTATCAACAGGGATCAATTCAAAATTCAGAGTACAGTTTATTGCTACTTTTATTCATTTATTATTATATTTCATTTTCTATTGATTTATTTCCAATTACTTTTTGAAAGGAAAAGGAATATAATTATTTAAAAAAATATACACTTTAAAGTATTGTATAATAACAGCAAAAACAATGATTAATATCGGTATGGTTACAAAATTCGAGATATAATCTGAAACAGGTGTGACACAGATACAGGAAAACGAGACGCTTCAGTGTGCGCTGATTAAAACTGCGAGAGAAAATTAAAAATTAAAAAATGGGCAGGTGTTTGCAGCAGGCGTGCGAAAATAAAACAATAGATGAATAGATGCAGCTGGGGAGATCCTTTTTTAATGCAATCCGTGGTTTTGATGGAAAAATAGGTAAAAATAATAGAAATCTTTCAACTCGTAAGTGACGCAGTTAGTTCTTTTGAGGTTAAAGACTGCTACCGCCATCTAGTGTATGAAATTTGTAACTTTACTTTTCAAAGCTAATTAATTATTAAATTCAATAACGCTCGCGTTTAGTTCAGTGAACTTTATACAACTCTTGTAATCATCACGTGATCTCTTGTGACTGATCTGTATCTTATTTGCCTAGATTAAGAACAAAATTTAAAAAGAGAAATGCAAATTTAAAGTTTAAATTAATTTAAAAAAATCCAGAAGCACTGTATAGATATAATTCGAAATATAAACGCCCGAAAGAACTTCCTGTTATTTTTCTTAGATTAAAAAATTGAAATTGTCATGTGCTTATGCAAAGTTATGGTAAAATAAAGCATAAAAATGTCTGAAAGCTTTCAGGTTTTATATTACGCCCAAAGAAGCGTGTTTTTTTTTTTTTTTTTTTTTTTTGCCGTTTTATGCGTTACCTTTATTTATTAAATATCATGTTCTTCGCACTTAAACCTTAAACTTCAATTCAATAGCAGTATCACAAAATAATTTTAAAAAGAGCATATCTCTAGAATTTCCGATACAGTCTCGCGCGCTGGCGGTATTTTTTTTTTTTTTTTTTTTTCCCGTACAGTGTTGCCATTGCTCGCTTTGAAATCGTTGTTAATTAAAAATTCGCTAAAATTTTACAAAATATGAAACATATAATAAAATAAATTGTAAATTCCAAATTTGGGCTTCCAGATGCCTATATTCGAGTGGGGGACTACATTATTCAAAATTTGGTGTCTTTAGTTACCATTGTTTTTTCACAGTGCGAGAAACATACATACATTCATGCAAACTCTTCAGTATTTAATGTCTTTAAAAGTAATACAGGGCTCTAATATTTGGGGGCAACAATTTGAAAAGTTTGGCAATGTCAAATTTAAAAAAAATTAATTTTGGACGAATAACGAAATGTAACTTTTAATGCGGTTTCCCGTTTCCTATATTTATTTTGGAGAATTTATACTCGTTATGAGAAAATAAAAAGTTATGAGAAGTTTGACTCCCGAAGGACAAACATTGACGGGATATTTAATTTCAAAGCTTGCAATTTTTTTATGTCATTTTCCACTTGCGTTAAGGGATGGGTTAATTAATTTAGAATAATTCGAGGGAATAAATTAAGTAAAATGCATATAAAAATGTCTATAAAAATGTATATGTTTAATAGGCCGTATAAGGAAGCCATGTGATAAACTTTTTTTTTTTTTTTTTTTTTTTTTTTTTTTTTTTTTTTTTTAAATAGAGCTCTGTTATAAATGCAATGCAGTGAATCTGCTGCAAGTTGATTGTCTTACAATAAACACATCATTTAATTTCTTCTTTTAAGAGATGTATATGTTTTTACAGGTTATTGTTTGAAATGATTTTTTATTAATTGAGAATATTAAGTTGCACTTTTATTTAGCTGATATTTTTGGAGGAAAATTCTGATTCTCTATCATTTTGGGAAAATGTTTATGATTTTCCTGATTTCTACTAATCATTTCTTCACATCCCTGATTTTCTAGGTAATTAAAAATTCTGTCTTAAGTTTCGAAGTCATTTGAGGAAGCTTGAGGTCAGTTTAAATCTTCTCTTAACACCGCTTCCTAAGGCACATTTTATTCAAACTCGAAAGGTTCTCATGTTAACTATATAGGTTCTGATTGCATCAAAGCTAACTTTCGATTACCCGAAAACACATTAACTGCCCTTGTCGAAAAAAAAAAAAAAAAAAAAAAAAAAAAAAAAAAAAAAAAACTTTAGGTTTGCTTATAAAGAAATTGCTTGGAAGAATTACCATTACAAAAGAACAATATAAGACTACTACAATACAATATAAGTCTAGAAAGGAATGGATAGAATGATAGAAAGAATGCTAAAAAGGAATGAATGGAGAGAATGGTAGAAGGTAAATATATGCCAGAATTCTGTCAAGAATATAAAGTAAAATAAAATTACTGAAATGGTGCGCATATTTTTACTCGGAGACATTGTTCAAGTTCTCGCGCATATATTGTTCTTTATTGTCATTTATAACTTAATTTCTAAACTTCTAGTTATGTTTGATCTTCCGGCTTTCATTAAGTATTCTTTACCTTTTCAATCTTTATTTAATTTACCTAAGCCAAAAGAATTATTCTTCAAATTAAATGGATTGAAAATGCTAATTGAATAAAAAGTAAATAAACCAATTTAATAAAAACCAATTACCGTATATACCCGCGTATAAGTCGATACCGCGTATAAGTCGACCCCTCACTTCGACATAAAAAATTCGTAGAAAATAAGAAACCCGCGTATAAGTCGACCCCCCCCCCACTTTCGAAATCGATCGAGAAACTTCGAAAATTTTTTTTAAGTACTACATTTATTCAAAATCATCTGAGAAAAAAAGTAAATATACGATAAAAAATACCTTGGTAAATAAACAAAATCAAAATCCTTCTTCTAGAATTTGTTCCGGAAATTCTAGAATTCTAGAATTAAAATTCTAGAATTTGTTCCGGAAAAGATTCGCGTACGTAAAATCTATCTGCATTTCCCCTTTTTAAAAGTTAAAAGAAATATTCAAAACTGTTCAGTTATTGCGTGGGCTATTTTTTTTTTTAATTTTGACGTGTACGCCTGTTAACAAAAGTATTTCATGAATGAACAATAACTATTATAAAGACTTATACGTACGTTTTATCGAAACTTACTCTAGTTAAAGTATGAAACTCTGTGAAACTCGTCACATAATTTAAGTCATGAAATTACTTCAAGTAAGTGACTTATTTGATAAGTCGTCCAATTTGAGAGCGGGAAGAAAACAACTGCATTATATAAAGAAATTTTTGAACTTCCGATTCTTTTAATTTTTTATGGCCCCGCGTATAAGTAGACCCCCCCCCACTTTGAAGTCTTTTTTTTTGTCCAAAATATCTCGACTTATACGCGGGTATATACGGTAAATAAAATCTGAACATTCTCAGATTTTAACTATCCTCTAAAAGGGTTTGCTTTTAACTGTCCTCCAAAACGTTTCTTACGCTCTCGCTGATCTCGCAGTCTATCGGACTTCTGTTACACTCACTCCTGCTAACCTGTAAGGATTATGTTAATTTTATTAAGTTACGTTTAAGTTATTAAGTTACGTTTTAAGTTAAAGTTCCTTTCCTGTCAAATTCTTAACTTCAACTTACTACTTCCGGCCAGAACGTAGTTTTGGAATCATTCTGAATACTTAATGAGGAGGAACCGCGAAGTCTACTTGCAGAGTGAGAGAGAATCAGTTTCTGATTTACGCGCGTCTGCCTTTTGGCTACTATCTCTCTGTTATTACGTTAAGCTGTTATTACGCTCGGCCGTACTCAGGCCCTGAAAAGCTTCGTAGTCAAATAGAGTTAAGGGGCCAACTCGATTAGAATCTCGACAGCTTCGGCTATATCGCTTTAGTTAATCTTAGTTTTAGTTTATTTCTTTTAAGTTCAAGCCCAAGTGTCGGCTTTTATTGTAAACTCCAAGACGGAGTTTTGTTAAATCTTATTGGAATAATAAAGGGTTAATTACCCTTCCATTTTGCTGTTTCTTGTTACACGAACTTAAGCGATTATTCGCTAACTAGTGCTTAAGATTCGTCACTTTCTACAGTAACTGAGAAATACACTAGTGAGAATCTTACAAACGCAATTTGTTTTTTGTTGTTCTTTCAGCTTTATTATCAAGCATCGTTTTCTTCGCACTTACGCCATATACCATTCAGCAGCAAAATCTTAAAAATTGAGCAGCAGCATGTGTTTAAAATTCCCGATGCAGTGTTAAGTGTTGGCTTACATTTTTCGAATGTTTTCAGTCTTTTCGGTTTATCATATCAATGTTCAATTTTCTTAGTAAGATCGCTCGCAAAACTTTGTTTTGTTTTTCCGTTATTAACGTTTTGTGCGTTAAATTTATTTATTAAATATCACGTTCTTCGCAGTTACGCTACATAAAATACGATTCGACAGCAAAATCACGAAACATTTTAAAGCTGCATATCTTTAGTATTTCCAGTAGAATTCTCGCGTGCTGGAGATAAAAATGTTATTTTCCGTGCAGTGTTGCCACTGCTCCCTTTCAAATCGTAGAGTTTGTTAATCAGAAATTCCTTAAAATTTTACAAAATGTGAAATAAATAATAGAAAATATGTAACATCTTTTTATGAAATATTGAATATTTTTAATTAGATAGATCATGAATTAAAAGCATTTTTATTATTTAAATTAGTTTTATTAAAAAGTAAGAAACAAATATTCTTAACGATTGCATCTATTAGTTTCAAATAGCGTACTTCGTTAATCCGCAGCAGACAGATTCAATTTGAAAGATATTTAATTATCTTACATTTTACGGAATGGCAACAGACTCGAATGAAAAGTGAAACAGCGTCTTTATAGTGATTCGATGCATAATCCCATTTCTAGACTAACAGCCCTTTTGCGCTAAGAATATTTTTCTATTGATTTCTTTCCTGTATTTTTCTTGACTACCATCATGACTACATAACATTAGGTTAACCGTTGATAATATTATCCTGGATGATTTGAAGTTGACTATACCTTACTTCCATTATTACGCAATGATATTAAACAAATTTTATTTTCAAATTTAACACCTAGTGAAGAAAATGTAGTAAACACGCTTCATTTTTTGAATCACTCACCATTTTGACAATTAAAAACTAAATATTTATTTTGGAATCAAACTTTCTTTAATTATAACCATATAACTTTTAAAAGACAAATAGAATTCTAGTCTAACCCTGAGGGTGAAACGAAAAAACCCTTATTTTTTATTTCAAGAGTTTCGTAAATTATCTGCATTTCGAAGGGAAGGTCGCTAAATACACAAGACCCTATTGACGGATGGACACTAAACGGATTTATCGTCTGCTCACCCAGGGGAAGCTCTAGTACGCGGTACTAGAGCAAATGGGTGGGTTACTCTACTATTTGCATAATCTTGTTGACTTCCCGGCGTTTCTGTTATGTCATTCGTCTATGGCGTCTTGCATGATACGTGTGATGAGTAAAAGCATCGAAAAATTCCCCCAGGACTGATGCTGACTAAGGGTATGGACCCGAAATTAGCAGTTGCTTTTATTGTCGAAGCACATATGGTGGAGGCATTTTAAAATTTTAAATCGCGATACCTCAAGGATGATGCATCATTCTCGATCCTTTTATTGTGATTAAATGTCAATTTTATTCAATCCAGAAATCCAAATTATTTAAAAGATAATTTCATTACTTTAATGAACTGACATGAAATCTTCGTTATAATTAGGTATGGAGCATTCGAATCTTTGAATCCCTCGAAACTTGGAGAAGGTTCAAGATTCGTAAATACTTAACATTCGCTTTTTTTCGTCTTGGATGGTTTCGATGCCTAATCTTGTAACTTTAGCCCTTTCATTATTCATACGAGGAACCTTCAAATATAAACAGGAATTTATCTGTTAGATTTTATTTATTGAATGCAATTAAACAGCTTATAGTTTATTTTCAATTTCGTTCAGTTCCCTTACGCTTCAAAGACCTGAATTACGACCGTGAAAAAAGTGGGGATCTTGGGTACTTTTGCACGCAGTGTGTAAGGATCTTAAGTTTTACTAACGTTTATTTTATTTTAAATCTTTACTATCACTTCTTATTTTCTACTTCCGGCCAGAATTAAAAGCGTTAACTTATTTATGCAAAATTTGTCTGGCGAACGCCAAGTACTTAAGTTGTGGCTTTTTGCCAAGCGAGAGAGAGGAAGGAGTTAGTCGAAGCAGGCCGCTTACCTTAGAAGTTTTACTCAGTTGCTGGTTGCCTTCCAGGCCAGAGGTTTAATCCTCTTGATAATTTTAAACGTATTGTAGTGTTAACAGTTTTCTGTACTACATACGGCTTCCTGTTAATATAAGGCCAATCTTCCACGTTTATTATTTCAAAGTTAAGTTAGAGTTTAAATTATTTTAGTTATATTTTTATATTCTTGCGTTTAGACCACAAGTAGTGGGTCTTTGTATTCCGAAGTACGGAAATTATTGTAAAGAGAGAAAAATAAAGGGTTTTGTATACCCTTCTTGTGTATCCTGTCTACTTCCCACAGTTATTGAACATAGTTTTAGTAAGCTCCCTGTTCCGAGTCAGGTCTTTGCATGTTCCCAAAGAAAGTAAGACGGAACAATTGAACCTGATAGTGGCGCCCAACGAAGAAGAATAACCATGGCCGAGTTTCAAGAAGAACCTGTGCTGCCTGCAGAAGCGGCTCAGAATCCAGAAATGCCAGCTGCCGCCCTGGAAGGATTTGGTTACATCGTCCAGACCATGCGCGCTTCGATGAAACCAGAAGCAACATTTAGTGGAAACTCACCGGTAACCAGTTTTTTGGAAAAATTGGATGACCACTTCATGCTCTACCCCGTGCACGAGTTTCAAAAAGTTACCTTAGCTACCAGCGCTTTGAGGGGCCAAGCGCTTAACTGGTTCAAATGTATAGGCAGAAGTCTCTTGGGTCAAGCAGGAAGTCCCACCTATACTTACGAAAATTTCAAGACTGCCCTACTAAAAGCCTTCCCTGTTGTAAGGGATCGTGCGAAATTAGAAACGGAACTTTTCAGTATATATCAGCAAAGAATCGAAAATCTCTCAAGCTTTATTTTAAGAAAAATTCACGTCTTCAAAGTCTTGTATGGAAACCGTCCGGATCCTGAGATAATTCAAGTGATTTTGCCGAGGTTACTGCCCCAAGTGCAAGACTTTATTGAATTAAGAAATCCGACTACACTGGAAAAGTTATTTGAGCTAGCAATCCAGTTTGAAAGTAGAAGAACGGTGGACATTGAAAGAAGACGCCAATATCAACAGCGAAACCAATTTGGTACGCCAAGACTACAGCAAACTCAAGCACACGGCTACGGAAGCAAAGCGAATCAGTGGGCAAGGAAACCCGAGCATTCAAAAACAGCCGGCGAACGTCGACAGTTCAATAGCAATCCAGGAAAAAAGTCTCAAGGCCAGTGGAAAAAGAAGGAAAGCACGGAAATGAAAAATAATTTAAACTAAAACGGATTTCTGCTGACGGGAGGGTGCGGAAATCCGAAGGCCACGAAAACCCCTCTTCCTTCAAGTTAAATACAGTAATGGTGAAAAATTTGACTCTTCCGAAGATTGAAGTGTTGGTGAATAATATCCCAGCCACCGCACTCCTGGATACAGGCGCGCAGTGTTCCTGTGTGGCAGAAGATTTTTTTAGGAAGTATTTTCGTAAATATCGTATATATAATTCGGATAATACGACAGTGTTAGCGGCGCAAGGAGAAATATGTAAGTGTATAGGTAAATTACCGCTGTATGTCCGTATCAAGGACGAACAAGTAAAGGTTATGTTTTTCATAGTAAAGAATCTGCAAGCACATATTATCTTAGGAATAGATTTTCTTTCAGAGGCACAAGCAACGCTAGATTTTAATGAAGCGTCCCTTAAGCTGACAATGAAACCAGTTCGAGAAGAAAAGGCTGAACCGCCGATGTTAAACCTTGACCACCTGCCTAGTGAAGAGCAACGAAGAATCCGACAAGTGGTAAGTGAATTTGCTTCGTTATTTAGTGATATTCCAGGATTTACTCAGGTTACTAACCATAGTATTGACACCGGAGATTCAATGCCAGTTCGCCACAAAGCATACCGGTATGATAAGAATAAGGAAAAAATTATAGAATGGTATATCACCGATATGCTACGTAAAAAGATCATAACGCCCATCTCAAGTAGTTATGCTAGCCCGGTGGTTTTATGTAAGAAAAATAATGACTATCCATTGACACATCCAAAAAGGTGGAGATTCGCAATTGACTACCGTAAATTAAACTCCATAACTAAATATCCGGTATATCCGTTACCTATTATTGAAGAAATTCTAAGGAACATAACATCCACCAAATATATGACGACTTTAGACTTAACGACTGGTTATTTTCAAATAGGGGTTAGGCCTGAGGACATGCCTAAGACTGCTTTTATAACCAAGTCTGGCACTTATGCATTTCTGCGTATGCCGTTTGGCCTTTCAGGGGCACCGGCAACATTTCACCGATGTATGGACATTGTGTTAAGGCCTGTTCTTGGAAAGTCCACATTTATCTATTTAGACAATATCATTATTACTAGTGATAATCTCGACCAACATGTACAGGATTTAAGACAGGTGTTTTCTTTATTAAATAAGGCCGGTCTAAAAGTTAATGTCGAAAAATGCAAATTTGCAGCCCCTGAATTAAAATATTTAGGTTACAAAATATCTCAGAAAGGAATCGAGACAGACGAATCAAAAATAATCGCTGTACAAAAGTATCCGACTCCAAACACGGCGAAGAAGCTCTCTTCTTTTCTAGGACTTTGTTCATATTATAGGTCCTTTATAAAAGATTTTGCAGCTATTGCTGAACCATTGTTAAAATTAAAAAGGAAAAAGGCAAGATTCTCGTGGACTGCCGAAGCCAATAGTGCTTTCGAAAAATTAAAACAAGCATTAACGCAAGCCCCTGTGTTGAAATTTCCTGAAAAGGATGAGAATTTAGAAATTTCAGCGGATGCTTCGGATTATGCGGTAGGAGCGGTACTTTCGCAAAATCAGCAGCCCGTGGCATTTTTTAGCCGAACTTTAAATCAAACACGAAGAAACTATTCCGCGACCGAGAGAGAGGCACTTGCAGTTCTGTTAGCAGTGCAAAAGTTCCGAGCCTATTTTGGAAAGGTGCCAATAACAGTGTACTCTGATCGTGCGGCGGTAACTAGATTGTACTCAGGGAAAAACTTATCCCCAAGGTTAATAAGATGGGCACTCAAGCTACAAGAATATAATCTGGTAATCAAGCATACCCCCGGAAGCATATTTCACAAGTGCACATCTGTGTAGCTACCGAGGGAGTGATTTCTAGGATGGACCAATGGGAATCCAGTAATATTTCTGTCATATCACATGACCTTTCGCGTGCTTTAAGAAAGAAGCAAGATGGTTGAAAATATTTTGTCATGCGATTTTCTGTACAAAAGCATCGTCGATTTTTTCTGAAAATTTTCATTGCGAAATTAGATCAAATATAAGCAATAGTGAAGATTACACTACCTGTTTGAAAGAATTTGAAATAAATACAAACACATGTTGGATACTCCGCAAAAGTATCCATGTGAAATATTATTTACTAAGTGGTAAATAAAATGAAGAAAGAAATATGTAATAAACATTTGAGCCCAAATTCTATCTTTACATAAAAGTATGCATGAGAGAAAAATATTTACACCAATTATATATGTAAATAGAAGTCAGTATTTTTTATTGAAGTCTATATGAAAAAGATGTTCTATAATAATAGCCAATGCAGAATTTTATTCAAAGTGAACTTTACTAATTTGCATTCGTATTCATTTAGTGTGTTAAATTTCATATTTAATAACTGCTATTTCATCAAACAGAATGAATTTATTTTATTCACAACGAATATATTCAATTTATTCACATGTAACTTCATGTAACTTCTTTATTCACATGTTAACAATAGGTATAATCAGATCAAACACAATATGTATTCTGAATCTTACACCTTAAAAATCAAAAGAATGCAAGCACTGAAATAAGAAAACACTAGAATCATTGTAACACTTCCAGTCCTTCTCAGCTGAATTAAAAATTATGTGAATAATATATATGTGAAAAATATGCTCAATTAAAACTACGCTTGAATTCTCTTAATCCACAGGTGTTAGTAAATGCATAATATTCGAGGCTAATTGTAGCTTGAGTCCTTTTTTTGATGTAAAGAGCGATAATATGCAGTAAACATCAATCCAAATATTAATGCGTGATAAAAATCGCGAAAGGGAAATGTCAGCGATTAATTAAACTCATAAAAACGAAAGAACTAGGAAATTTTCTACTATTATGCCATACATTTATAACTGCGAAACAAATGCAAATTAAAACGTAAACTTACGCTCACATGCATGGAGATTTAGAGTCACAAGAGCGATAGAAGCTCATTGGTCTATTTTCGAAACCCATCCCTCGGTGGCTACGCTGATGTGCACTTGTGAAATATGCCCCCCGGAAAGGAAAATATCGTAGCAGATGCCCTATCCAGAATTAAAATAGATGAAGAAGGTAATACTGTAAAGGTGGCAATGCTCACAGCATGTACAATAAATTCCCGAGAAACTGTAATAACCGAACTGGGTAAGGATCCTGAGTTTGGAAGCATTTATGAGTATTTAAAGGATCCTGAAAATTTTAGCCACCAAGATATTGTGACAATAAGAAATAGGGCGGCCTATTACGAACTAATAGATGGTCTATTATTTTATACAAAAACTACGAATTCCAACAACGAATTTCGACCTGTTATCCCAGCTAGTCTTAGATTAAATATCCTGCAGGAGCTCCATGACAGCCCTTTAGCTTCTCATGCTGGTATTCGAAAAACTATCCAACGCGTACGCGAGGCAGTCTACTTTCCTGAACTGCAAAAGTTAACAAGGGCGTATGTCCAGTCCTGCCCAACATGTCAAGCAGTTAATTATATTAATTTCCGCCCGGCCGGGTTTCTAAATAGTATTAAATCCGAATTTCCAAATGAAATAATTGGCATCGATTTATTGGGCCCTTTCCCAAAAAGTCAGTTAAATAAAAGTCGCTATCTCCTTGTTATGGTTGATCATTTTAGTAAGTGGACCGAAATTGTTCCCTTAAAACGAGCCTCCGCGAAATTAGTTACTGATTCTATTTTAAATAAATATATTTTAAAATACGGGGCACCCCTAAAAGTTATATCGGATAATGGTCCTCAATTTGTATGTAATGTATTTGAAGACATGTGCCAAAAACTGGGCATACGTCATTTAAAAATGGTCCCGTATCGGCCGCAATCAAATATAGCGGAACGGGTCAATAGAAATATAGTGAAAATTATCCGTAGTTATATTAACAATTTTCATAAAAGCTGGGATAACTATGTCAGTGAATTTGCTTTCGCCCTTAGGACCGCAAAACATGATACAACGGGCAAAACTCCTGCTGAGTTATTTTTAGGCAGAAAGATTATAACGCCGTTAGATAAATTATTTTATGTGCAACAAAGAGCCCCAGAATTTAAAATGGGTGATATAGAAAAACTAATTAAAGAAGCAAAAAAGAATACTGAAGTAGCACAGAGAAAACAAAAGCTGTATTATGACTTGAAACGACGGGGAGTAACTTATAAAGTAGGGGATGAAGTATTAAAAATTAAGCATTCACTTTCTTCAGCACCAGAAGATAAAACTGCCAAATGTTTTCCACGATTTGAAGGACCATATGTCATAGAAAAAATAACTCACGCTGTAGTAGTGTTAAAAGCCAGGAGTGGTGAAACCTGCTCCGCAAACATTGATCAAATCAAACCCTACTATGATCGTAATAAAATGCAAATATTTACAGATCTTTTGCAGGATCCGGCACGGCAGACACGGCAGGCACAAGCTCCAGAGGTGGAACAACGACAAGTACAAGGGCAAGCCATTAAGAAGCAGGAGCAAGTGAAAAGAAAGTTTCCCCGCGGGAAAATTGAAGGTAACAAGAAAAAGAAGCCGTTCCACCGTCCAGAAAAGAGAGCTCACGAACACCCCCAGAATGAAGAAGGGAGAAGGAAGACGTATGCAAAGAGAGCCAGGAGAAATGACGGCAACTATAACCCGGCTCTAAAACGGAAGATCTACTCATCCGACAGGACTCTCCGCAGCAAATGTCGCCGAACTGCGGAAGGGCCACCAGCGGCGGAGGAAAAGTTACAAGGAAAATTTGAACGGCCAGCAACGAGGTCCAAGCAGGAACGCTAAAGAAGTTTCCCGGTTCCGCCAAGACCAGCTGCCATCAAACGGCCAAGACCACAGGCAGAGGCAAAAAAGAAGGTATTCAAGGGTGACCGAACTGGAGAAAAAAGAATGCTTCTAGAGGAAGGCACTGAAGGGCGAGCCCGCACACGAAGGAGGATAAATCAAACGAGAATCTACGCTACCTTCCAGGACTGGGCTCAGAAAAGAATGTCCGAATATCACAAAGGTAAGTAAAATTTTATGTTACTTTGCAAACTTAAGTTAATCTTTCATTCTTACTGCAAGTGGCAGATTTCAAGAAGTTTTACCTCATGCGAGGTCTACCTTTATCGCCAAAAGGGCGAGAAATGAGTTGTTACCGATTTTGGTATTATGTTTTTCAATTACTCGCGCGTAAAACTAAAGTTGATGTATAATAGCGACGTGTAAATACTTAAATATTGTAAAAGTTATTGTATAAATTTTATTTAAAACATTCTGGCAAGAAAGAAGTTTTACTCTGAAAGACTTTTTGAAATGTAGTATTTCAATGTAGAAAGAATTGGCGCTTGCTTTGAAAAGAATAGAAGTTAACAATGTACTACTAATGTATGTTTTCAAATGCGTAAAATTAACGGCATGTTAATATGTTCTTATATACAATGTGAACTGTTATTTTAAATGTTAAGAAATACCGTGATATGGTAAAAGTGAAAGTAATGTTAAATTTTTTTTTTTTTTTTTTTATTCGTGTGACTGTAAAAAGACTAAATTATGGTGAATATGTGTTAAAGGTTGAATGAATGTAGTTAGGCTCTCTGACGCTACACTTCAGAGTTAGCCACTTTCAGAATAGTACCTCAGGGTTTAGAGTTGAAGTTAGGGTGTGTTACGAGGTCTTGGTATGTTGAATTTTAACACGTTAGTGTTTTGATTGTAGGAGGAAATGTTGAACACGTATACATAAAAACATTCGTGTTTGGTGTTCTTTTACAACACATGTCAGAGAGCACGGGGAGAGATAATTAAAATAGTCATGAATGAAATAAGAATGTTAAGAGAAATATAAATATGCATGTTACTTGCCATTTCATTGTGTAACATTTCATTAAACTAGTTTTCCTTCCAGATCTCTGGAAGGAACCAGATTTGAATAAAAGCTCCTGTTTAGATGCAGTACAGATGAAAAATTGCGTGTCCTTGGAGCTGCTATTGTAAAAAGAAATTTCTTTTTTTAAAATATCTAGTTTCTAGTGAGAGATGTTTGTAAAAGATTGGCCTCGCGTTAGATTCTAGAGCTAAAAGTTTTCAACAAGGTCGTTTTAGACCTCAGTTTCAAACTAATTAACTCTGGCGGGAAGTATGTAAGGATCTTAAGTTTTACTAACGTTTATTTTATTTTAAATCTTTACTATCACTTCTTATTTTCTACTTCCGGCCAGAATTAAAAGCGTTGTTACATCTAAACTCCGAACTATCAGCGCCTCCACATCTAAACTCCGAACTATTAGCACCATTACATCTAAACTCGAGAATAATCTTACGTAAGAACGTAGTTAGAACTCTGAATCCGAACTCGATTGACTGTTAGCTGGAGAGCGCGTAATTTCATGTAATCTAATAATTGTATATAACTGTATCTAAATATAATATCTTTATTTATACAGAAGTGTCAGTTTTTATGCAAAAGCTTGGAATTATTTAGATATTTCATCGAATAAGAATTAGAATGGAACAAGCTCGGCTCCCGGGTGAAAGAAAAGGTAAGAGATTTCTTTTTACCTTTTAGAATTCTATTGAGAGATACAACAAATTTTGGCATCCCTGCCGGGACGCCCGAGCTAAGAATAAGAATTTAAATTAGAAAATAAAGATTAAGAATACAATTATTGATTACATTTTGAATTTTTGAACTGTTAAGAACATGTCTGAAGAGATCTTAAATAAATTAAAAAAGAAGCGCGCAGCTCTCCGAACATCAGTAACGAAATCGCTTAAAGATTTGGAATCGCAGCTTTCGGAAATTGATCCGAAAATTCATGATTTGGAAGAAAATTTAGAAATATTAAAGAATAATTTCGAATCGCTTTAAAGTGTCGATACAGAATTAGAACCTCTTTTTAAAGTCGAAGAATTTGATGCTGAATTCCAAAAATCTGAAGAATATCGCCAAAAGGTCGTTAAATGCAGTTTCCGTACCTCCAAAAGAATCGACGAATTAAAACGCAAATCTACTGAAACGGTAGTAAATAACCAGTTCAGTACTGATAGTCAAAGCGAACCAAAACATAACGAGTCTGTTCGAATTAAATTACCTAAGTTAACTTTAACGAAATTCTACGGAGATATAAACAACTGGCTAACCTTTTGGAACAGTTTCGAGTCTGCCATTCATAAAAATGATTCATTAGATAAAATAGACAAATTTAATTATTTGAAAGCTCATTTAGGTGGTTCTGCTTTAAATACAGTCGAAGGATTACCGATTACTGCTGCTAATTACGATTCCGCAATTGATCTTCTAAAAGAAAGATTTGCGAAAACAGATGTGCTCATTTACACTCACATGAATAACATTTTGAACACTAAACCGTTGAAAATCTCGAATGATGTTCGCGCCTTTAGAAAATTTTATGATAATATTTCTATCGAATTAAGATGTTTAGAAAATCTGGGTCAGTCTCTCGAGAATTTATCAAGTGTGTTATGTCCAATAATTCTGAAATCACTTCCCCAAGATATTTTGCTTGAGATTAACAGAATGAGTAATGGAAGTGCATATTGTAATATTAAAAGCCTGTGCTTGATTATAGCTCAATGTTTAGATTCACGCGAAAGGGCGGAAGTCATAAATAAGAATTCAGAGCATTCGACAGCGAATAGTGGGCGCCGTCAGTCTGCGTATGCAGTCCAGAAAATAAACACTCGTCATTTCAGCGATGGAAAGAGCAATAAATTAGAAACGAAAGCTTCTTCTGCTTCTGATTTAGTGTCCACGGGTATTAAAGAAAAATTGATTAAGGCATGTGTTTTTTGCGGAGATTTTTCCCATTCAAGCCATAAATGTCCTATTGCCCAGAAACTAACTAATGACGAAAAGGTTGAAATACTACGCAAAAATGGCACTTGTTTTAGGTGTTTACAAAATAAGGGTCACATCAGCAAATTTTGTGATTCTAACATTTTTTGCACCCATTGTCACTCTAAGCATTCTACGATTATGTGCAACAGAATTAATTCCGAGAGTAAAAAGGGAACGATCAAAACTGTCCAGGAAGTTGAGAATAAAGTACTTTCGAATCAAAGCAACCGTTCTGAAGTTTATTTACAAACTTTGGTCGTAGGGGTAGCTGGGAAAACCTTAAAGGGTTATTTAAGATTGCTAATAGACACCGGAAGTCAGAACACGTACATTAGTCAATATGCTGCTAAAACGTTGAAATTAGAAAAGATAGGAACTGAAAGAATTAAACATGGGTTATTTGGGGGTGTAGAAGTTTCGGAAGATCATAATCGTTATCAAATAGATTTAACTAGTTTGGATGGAAAGTACAGGTGTAAAATCGAAGCACTAGACCAGAGGAAAATTTGTTCGTCACTACCTAAGATCAAAGACGAAAAATTAATTAAAGTAATGGAAAAAGGGGGAATCCTTATCAACGACAATCATGTGAATGGAAATCTCTGTCTGTTTCAAGAAAATCCGGAAGAGATTCATATGCTGTTAGGAGCGGACACCGCAGCACAATTGTTCACTGAAAGAATTGAACATTTTGCGGGGGATTACGTAGCCTTTGAGACCAAGTTAGGCTGGACTTTAATGGGCAAGATTAAAGAGAATGCGAATACGTCGAGTTCCCTGTCCGTTCTTTCTTTATCCTTACATGTTTCCGATACAAATTTGTCCAATCTTTGGCGTTTAGACACTTTGGGGATTTCAAGTGAGGAAAACAAAACGAAAAGTGCCTTGGAAGAAGAAACCCGAAAACATTTCTTAAAAAGTGTAAAACGAGATAGCTCAGGGAGATATGAAGTAACCTTACCCTTTATTTTAGATAAATCCGTCTTATCCAGTAACCGTACTGTGGCAGAAAGACACCTCGTCAAAACCGAAAGTAAACTAATTAACACACGCAGAAGAAAAGATTACGAAGAAATATTTGATGAGTGGGAAGCGAAGGATATTATTGAGGTAGTAACTGAGGAAAAGGAGGAAGGAGTGCACTACTTGTCACACAGACCTGTAATAAAAGAGTCTAGTGAAACTACAAAGATACGGCCTGTTTTCAATGCATCTGCACGTTCTAAGAATTCACCCTCTCTCAATGATTGTCTGAGTAAAGGACCAAATTTAATAGAAATTATTCCACGTATATTGAATCGTTTTCGAAAATATCGCATAGGAGTGTCATCTGACATCGAAAAGGCCTTTTGTCAAATCAAAATAGCAGAAAAGGATAGAGATTTTTTAAGGTTTCTATGGTTCGATAATCAACATAAGTTTAAAATTTACAGACATAACCGAGTTGTTTTTGGACTCACATCAAGTCCGTTTCTGCTAGCCGCTACACTTAGTCACCTTTTGACTACAGTCCCAGAAAAGTTTGTAGAAACTTCTAATATTTTGAAGGATTCATTTTACCTCGATAATTCGTTAATTAGCTTAAATAAAGTAGATGAAGCCGAAAATTTCGTTCAAGAAGCAAGATTGATTTTGGCTTCAGGGCATTTCAATTTGAGATGTTGGCGATCAAATTTTCGCATTGACATGATCGATGAGATAGAGAGCAAGACAAAAGTTGTCCCAGTATTAGGATTAGTATGGGATTTAGAAAAAGATAGTTTGAGTTGCAAGATCGAAGAAACATTTAACTTGAGGGAACCTATTACCAAAAGAAAAGTTTTGTCAATTACCCAGAAAATTTTTGATCCCATTGGCTTTACTGCACCGATAACTGTAATTCCTAAGCTAATTTTGCAAGAAACATGGAACGAGAAGATTAAGTGGGATGGAGATCTTCCTCTTCCCCTAAGTGAGCAGTTTGGGACTTGGTTGAACCAATTGCCTCTGCTATCTCAGATTGAAATTCCTCGTTGGTTAAATATTGATTACGAAAACGAAGATACCGTAGTGCTCCACGTTTTTTCGGATGCTAGTAAAAGAGCCTATGCCACATGTGCATTTTTAAGAGCTGAAACCATCGAAGGTGTAAAGGTTCAGTTAGTAAGTGCGAGAAGTCGAATAGCCCCTATTAAGGAACTTACGATTCCACGGCTCGAACTTCTTTCCTGTCTGATAGGTGCCAGGCTTGCCAAAACAATTCTATCAGATTTGAAACTTAAGAATTGTAGAACAGTGTTCTGGAGTGATTCTTCTACAGCTTTGGGGTGGATAAGAAGGGATCAAGCATGGGGTACGTTTGTTCACAATCGAGTACAAGAAATAAGATCGCTTACCAGAATATGACTGGAGGCATGTACCTGGAAGTTTAAACCCAGCGGATCTCCCATCGAGAGGATGTACTATTGAGCAATTACAGAAATCGGCATGGTGGGAGGGCCCATCGTGGCTTTACTTACCAGAAGACGAGTGGCCCCATGTAGAAGAAAAGCCTGATGAAGAACTTATAAACAAGGAAAAAAGGAAAACGATTCTGACTCTTCTAGATCATGGAGACAATTTGGACCGGTACTACAAATACTTCTCTTCATATAGAAAAACCGTGAGAATGATCGCTTGGATTTTCAGGTTTTATCACAATTTAAAGAACAAAGATAAAAACCTCACTCCTGATGTCTCAGTTGATGAATTGGAGAATGCTGAAAAGGCACTTTGTAGATTGGTACAGAAAGAATCATTTACAGGCATAAACGATCCCGCCATTCGTGCGCTGAGACCAATCTTAGACCAAAATGGAATTTTAAGAGCCAAAACGAACGTCCTACAGCGTCAAGATAATGAAAATTTCCGATATCCTATCATTTTACCTTCAAAACATATTCTTGTTGAGAGACTAATTTACGAGAAACTTCTAGAACTCCAGCATGCTGGTGTCAGCACTTTAATGACAAATCTTAGAGAAAACTTTTGGATATTAAAATCCAGAAAAAGTATTCGAAATATTATCAGAAAATGTGTAAGATGTAAAAGATTTGTTTCACAAAGAGTGGAAGTCGAGCCAGGATTTCCACCCGAAGATCGAGTCAGAGAAGGGGCGACTTTTGAAGTCGTCGGTGTAGATCTAGCGGGTCCTCTCTATCTCCGTGAGGGTTCTAAAGCGTGGATAGTCTTGTATACATGTGCCATTTATAGAGCCATTCACCTCGAACTAGTTACTTCTCTATCTACAGAAACTTTCATCCAATCTTTACGTAGATTCATTGCCAGAAGAGGTAGACCTTATGTGATATATTCCGACAACGGAACTAATTTTGTAGGGACTAACAGTGTTCTTAAGAAAGTTAATTGGAACGCCATATGTTCAGTTGCTTCTATCCAAAGGATACGATGGAAGTTCAACCCTCCGACCGCCGCCTGGTGGGGAGGTTGGTGGGAGAGGCTTGTGCGAATGGTGAAAGAAAATTTAAGAAGAGTGTTAGGTCGAACGTCCTTAAATTATGAAGAATTATACACTATATTATGTGACTGTGAACAAGTGATTAATTCGCGACCTATCACATATGTATCAGAGGATAATCAAGATCCATCACCACTGACCCCTATGATGTTTCTGCAAGAATTGCCGTCATCAGGAGTTCCTGATATGGACTACGTAGATTCCAAAGAACTAAACCGTCGAGCCAAATACCGACAGAGAATAAGACATGATCTACGAAACAGATTTCGTAATGAATATCTTGGTCAGTTGAGACAACAGGCAATAAAGAAGGGAAAATTTCAACAGTTGCAAGTAGGCGATGTCGTTCTATTGGAAGACAGCCAGAAACGACGCATACATTGGCCTTTAGCCAAGATAGTCGAGCTTTTCCCCAGTAAAGACGGAATAGTTAGACTAGCGAGGGTCAAGACAAGAAATGGTATTCTGCTTCGTCCAGTGCCCCGGCATTTCCCGTTGGAGATCTCTACTTCCGAATCCGTTGGCCCTCCGTTCCCCGACAGAGCACCTCGAGATAGAAACGACCATGCAACTGGTCAGGCTGATCAGGCTGCTAGTATTCCAGAACCTGCCTCAAGTCCTCGAGTGATGACCAGAGCTGGACGAGTTGTTCGGCCTCCTCATCGACTGGACCTGTGTGTATTGAGTTCCTCCGCATCATCGGATCTCAATGGTGGGAGGAGATGTTACATCTAAACTCCGAACTATCAGCGCCTCCACATCTAAACTCCGAACTATCAGCACCATTACATCTAAACTCGAGAATAATCTTACGTAAGAACGTAGTTAGAACTCTGAATCCGAACTCGATTGACTGTTAGCTGGAGAGCGCGTAATTTCATGTAATCTAATAATTGTATATAACTGTATCTAAATATAATATCTTTATTTATACAGAAGTGTCAGTTTTTATGCAAAAGCTTGGAATTATATAGATATTTCATCGAATAAGAATTAGAATGGAACAAGCTCGGCTCCCGGGTGAAAGAAAAGGTAAGATATTTCTTTTTACCTTTTAGAATTCTATTGAGAGATACAACAAGCGTTAACTTATTTATGCAAAATTTGTCTGGCGAACGCCAAGTACTTAAGTTGTGGCTTTTTGCCAAGCGAGAGAGAGGAAGGAGTTAGTCGAAACAGGCCGCTTACCTTAGAAGTTTTACTCAGTTGCTGGTTGCCTTCCAGGCCAGAGGTTTAATCCTCTTGATAATTTTAAACGTATTGTAGTGTTAACAGTTTTCTGTACTACATACGGCTTCCTGTTAATATAAGGCCAATCTTCCACGTTTATTATTTCAAAGTTAAGTTAGAGTTTAGTTATATTCTTATATTCTTGCTTTTAGACCACAAGTAGTGGGTCTTTGTATTCCGAAATACGGAAATTATTGTAAAGAGAGAAAAATAAAGGGTTTTGTATACCCTTCTTGTGTATCCTGTCTACTTCCCACAGTTATTGAACATAGCTTTAGTAAGCTCCCTGTTCCGAGTCAGGTCCTTGCATGTTCCCAAAGAAAGTAAGACGAAACAATTGAACCTGATAAGTGTTTTGAGAAATACTATTTTCAAAGGAATTCAGAAACATAGTATATGGCGTAGAAAACGCAACACAGTATTGTATGGAATGTTCAAAGAGCCAAATATTGTTCTTTACTTTAAGATAAGCTGCCTCATCTGGGCTGGGCATGTTATCCATATGAACGACAGTAACATACTAATAGAAATTTTTTCGGCTAGAACCAAGAATCACAAAAGGAAGATCTAGACTACGATGGATAGATACTGTAAAGCAGAGTTTCTTAAACTGTCGATCGAGACCCCCAAGGGCGTCGCCAAAAATTTGATCTTTTGATGTTTTTTTTTTTTTTTTACTTATTATAATAATTTTAGAATTACCAAATATTTTTACACAACGTATCTGAAAATAGATAAAGATAAGACAATACAGACAAAGAAAAAACGAAAACGTTTCTACGCATTCTTTTTATAATAAAAACGTTCATTTTCCTTGCTTTGCACGTGACTCTGTCATTTCGTCTGTTACTTACTTAAAATTTTCACATTGTTCTATGTCTTAAAATTAGAAAGTAAAGTTAATGACCTAAAACTACAATAGTATATTACAGTACAATTGAAAGAATTGACAGTTTCACTCACGCGTGTGTCGGATTTGTACAATACTTATGGGATCCCACAAAATTTTTGTAAATTATTATGGGGTCTTGGGGTCGCGAAAACATTTTAGTGATAAAAAGGGCTCGCGACTCAAAAAATTTTAAGAAACCTGCTGTAAAGGATAGGTGCTTCAATTCTTAAAACTAAGAATTGGAGAAGTTTGACTGGTAGTAGATGTGGTTGGAAACGCCTAGTTTAGAAAGCCTTGGCCCACCCTAGGCTATTGCGCCATGGATTATGATGGTGGTACTTACTTGCCAATGTTATATGCTTGTTCCAGCTCCAGGAATTTCTTAATTTCATAAGAATAAAAGTCTTTTGACTGTGTGTTGATCTACTTTGTGCAACGACAATAAATCAGTCATTAATTCCTTCCCTTATGAGATATTGCTTAAGCAAATTTCCTACGGTTCTTTAGCTTCTTTAGAGTTTTGTCTGGCGGTAATTTTTCGATCAACCAGAATCAAAGCATCAACTGCAGTTAGCTTGTCTTGAAATTCTCAGCCGAATAGCATATGGTGCTTTTCAACACTCAACCGGCCTTGTTTAAAAAAATCTGATGCCTAAACCAGATGACTTTCTGGTATGGCCTATTAAGTTATACACACATTTTCTTGCTGCATTGCATTCAAAGTTATTTCCTCGAATTTCATTAGAGATATATTTCTCATTCAATTCACTCAGTTCTCACTTTGGAGCAAAGCAAATATATATAAAAATACAAAACACATTCGTTAAAAATTCTAAAATACAGAAAAACATAGAATACTGAATACAGTTAAAATAGTTGAAAAAAACAAAACAATTTTGACACTTAAAATTAGAGTTTATACGCAAAACAAGCGATTCGACCAGCGAGCAAGAAGACAGATTTTTTTTCAGTTCGCAAAACTGAATGTTTACTTTTTCCCACTCGGGAAAAAGACATTAAAGGTGCAGAAACTGATTTAATTAACTAATGGTGGTTCATTAAGCTTAACTTGCCACATAAACTTTTAAATTGTTGATAATTCTACAACTATTGCATGCAGATTAACTAAAGGCATAAAAATTTTAACCGGAAGACAAGGACAATATAATTCAATTACTTTTAAAGCAAAAAATACACAATTTACTAATATATAAGAATTAAGAAAAACTAAGCTAAGTGAGCCAGGTAATGAAGTGGGAATATATAAATATATATTGTTACGAAATGTTCAGCCTCAGAAGATAGCTTTTCCCGCAAAGCGAGTTTAGGGTTGCGAGAAAGTGGCAAGGAGATGCAGGGTTGCCAGATTTAGTGTGAAATCATTTGGCGACAAAATTGGCAATATGCCATAGACGGATGGAGAACTTTCTAAAAGAATTCTAACCGGTTTATCCCAGAATATTCTCGAAGGCCAGGCAAAAGCTATATAAACCCTGTCTGAACGAGTAGCAGTTTGTCGAGTTTATCGTCAGTCTAGTGTCGATGTTTCTCGTCAGTGTATCACGAGAGTGCCTAGTATATCCTAGTGCGTCGTCGAGTGTGTTGAGCTTCGAGAGCGATCGACCGAGTCGGGACAGCTTCATAGGGATCGACCGATTCAAGACAGTGCTTTGCGTGAAGCAGTCTTGACCGTTCGAAGGCGGGAAAAACGATGCTATAAAAAGAAGACGGTAAAGAGGGCCGTAACCTCAGAAATGAAAAAAGACTGATAACCTGGAGACTGTGTTGCTGGTTGTTTCAGCGTTTTGTCGTAGTTTTTCGACGACTATTAACGTGTTTCTGGAGATGTCCTGAGTAATACTGGCTAAATAAATTGTGTTTTGATACTTCATCAAGTGTCGTCGTTAATCACTCCAAATCCAAGAACGCAATAATATATATATATATATATATATGATTGGTGCAACCGAGTGCTACGGAAAAGGGAGGTGCGCAACTGCATGTAACAGTCACAGATATAAAATTTCAAAGTTCTACTGCTACTCGTTCTTATGTTATGCGATTTACATACATACGTACATCAAGAAAAATTCTCTTCTGAATCTATTTTAAATCTATTTTGCAATCCTTTTCGGCCAAAAACAGTCCATTATTCTCTCCATACGTATATTTATCACGCAAAAATATTCTTCAAATGGTTTTGAGAGCGATTGAAATGGATATTTTCATTGAAATATGATACCCGAAATTTTTCGCAGTTACAACCCTTCCTTTTCTTCGTACAAAGAAGACAAAATTGCACTAATCACACACTCTGGACTGCGAGATCTCCAAACTGATTTTTAAATCTGAAATAGCTCAAATGAACTTTTGTAAGTCAAAAACATCTGATGCTGATTCACTATGAACCTCCTGCTTCGACACGTCCATGATAACTAATAAAGATAATGATGGAAACAGAAACTGATACTATTTTTGACAAGCTCAAACATATCTTTGCTTGCACAATGACTCTTGATTACTTCGAACTCCTTACAAGCATGAAGCAGGAAAATTCACTTTAGAGCCCGCCAGCAGCCGAGCGTTAAAGTCGCTGAACGCTAGTAGTTCGATGCGGGTTCGAATTCCTGCAAAAGAGCATCTATCGCATAGACGCTTTCGTTTGCCTCATGTGTAATGTATATACGAACCAGTTTTCCTTAGAAAGTCATCCACACAGCTATCCCTTACCTTAGGCAAATAACCTTCGTAATAATCAAATAAACCAAGCCTAACTTCTTTATATTTGAACGTCGATCATATTCTTGGGATCCTACCAGACCTGCTAGGTTTAGACAGTTAATCATATCTTGATATCGCCTTAAAAAGAGTAACCAATATTCAGTTTTTTTTTTTAAACTAAATTAACAGATGGTAATTTAACTTGTTTCTGAAGACATTTAATAGTATAATATTTGAAACAAATTTAAAAACGGCTAAAATCTGGTAGCTCCTTTTTCGATTCCATTTCCGATCAGCAAGGTGTCCGCATGAGGTTTATTATTGTTTCACCCATATGTAACATAAAAATGAGAGTTTCTCGCAGAAAGTCCTCCAGAAAGTCAACTTTCCCTTAACTAAACAATCCTAGCGTGTATTTCAACAACTGCAATCGATCAAATAAATAGTACGAGTGAAAGTGGCTGATTCTTGTATAAACATAAGCATATTTAATGGAAGAGTTATAATATAATCCGACGTTAAATTTGCCCAAACTCACCAAAAATAAGGATAAAAGTTTCTCCTCCCTCCCGTGAAAATGCACTTAAAAGCACCGTTATCCGAGCTCATTTGATTCTCTTAATGATCAATTGCATGCCGCAAAAGCTGTAAAAAACTTTCAACTCCTTCACCTGCCAAATTTCATTTATTTTCCCTGTCAGATATAAAAAAATGGATAAAACTTATAAGGTGAGAACGAAAAAATAACAACTACCGTCACGTTCGTCGTGCACGGAGTAAAGATGGTTGAAAAAATAGGCAAACATAAAAAAAAATAAAATAATAAAAAAAAAAAAAAAAAAACATGCCAAGCTTTTCGGATCTTTCATATATATATAAGAAGCAGCCTTTAAAGATGGCTGTCAGCTCCTCAGACGAAATTCTTGATCCAAATCTGATTTGGGAAAATTGGATTTTGCTAAGTTAAGAAGCCCTAAGTATCCCAAGGGACTTCAGCCGACCAATGAAGGCGCGAGAAAAATAGCCTGGCACGCAGAGACTCCAAAATAAGCGCCAGATGATTTTTTTCACGCCAGATTTGGCGATAAATCGATCTTCTTGGTGCCATGAGATTTGAGTTCGCAATTTCTCTGAATAATTCAAGATTGAGCTGTTGCGTTTGCTCTAGTTCCCTTCCTCCCCGCCTCTTCTTCGAAGTAGATAAAAATCAATTTTTAGTGTTAGCAAGCTGAGTGAACATCGTGTGAATTGAATATGAGTAAATTTTGTAATCATTCCGGTAAACTAAAGATAGATTTATATAAAACTACAAAATATATCGAATTTTCTGCAATAATACACTGAGATTCGATGTTGTAATGCTTCCTCGTCGATTCCTTTTTTTTTTTTTTTTTTTTATTTGGAGTTCTGCGTTGCTATTTATAGAACATTCTAAAAATCTGACAAAACTTTATTAAAAGAATATCAGATTGAGATACATATATGTAGATATATACTTAATTCTGATGATCTACAAAGGAAATAATACACTAAATACCCATTAGTAAATAATTTATATATGTATAATTTGTAACGAAAAACAAGAAGAAAAACTTTAAAATTAATTAATTTTTAATTTTATTTCAAAGGTACTTAAAAAGTAATATTATTCGTTATTGCTGCAAAGATAAAATTAAATTTATGGGGAGGGGATATTTGGAATCTGCAAATAATTAAACAAGAATTATTATTTAAAATTATAAAGAATAAAGCAAAATAATTATTGCTGATTTCATAGAACGATCCCGACTTGTCAAGCGAATCGTAACCCTTCCAATAATGTATTTCGCATAACTCAAAGACGAGTTGCCTTGAAATTTTGTATATAGGACTGCTATCATATGTAGTTGTGCACCTCCCGTTTTGGTTACAATCGGTCGCACAAAAAGTATATATTTATATACCTGTATATACACCCTGTTACTCGGCTCCCTGAGCTCAGTACTTTTATTCTTATATGTTAGTAAATTGTGCATTTTTTATTTTTAAAATGATTGAATTACGTTGTTCTTATCTTTCGGTTAAGGTTTTTATGCCTTTAGTTAAAATGCATGCAATATTTGTAGAATTATCAAGAATTTCAAAGTTATTTAGGTGCGGCTAAGTTTATTTTTTTACTAAAGCAGCCCTGTTTGTTTACATTTGAAACTTAGCATTAGTGGATTTGTTGTCGATCTAAAGAAACTAAACTTAGCAACAACAAAGTAACGTCTTCTTTTATTATTTTAAATTAAATTATGCTTAATCCAAACTGAAATTATCATTTAAATTATTAAATTATCTCATATATTGACTCAGCATAGTGTCCACAACAAATTATGCCCTTTTCTACGCCTTCAGTGCCTTTATGCCGAGCGAGACGAAAAGTAAACTTTCAGTTTTGTGCACCAAAAAATCTTCCTTCTTGCCTACTGGTCAAATTACTTATTTTTGCATAGAAACTTTAATTTTAATTGTAAAAACATATTTTTAATTGTTTTAACTGTATTTGGTATTTTATGTTTTTCTATATCTTTTTTTAAAGATAATAAAATTAATATAGATAATAAGATTTTTAATATAGATATTCTGAATTTTTGTGCATTTTTGCCTTGTCGCGAAGTGAGAACTGTATTAATTGAATGAGAAATATATCTCTTATGAAATTCGAGGAAATAAGTTTAAATGAAATGCAGGAAAAAGTGCGTGTAATTTGATATTCCGTACAAGGAAGTCATGTGGTGTACAGACCAGATATTTTCACCAGAAGTTTTTGCTTCAAATGTCCCAGAAGTTCGCACAGTTGCGCCGCATAATTTGCAACGCAGCTAGGATTACAATTGTTCAAAGTGACTGCCGTCATTTACGGGAATGGCTATCAGATGTGGCACGACATTCTTCATAATGTCTAAGAAGGTTCACCTGTAATTTGTCACATGATGACGAATACGTTTTTACAGTACGACCAATAATATAGTCTGACCTTTGTACTCCTACGATGTCAAGCATAATTGTTGCTATTGTGGACAAAAAACTTCTTTTTAAAAAGTATCCAATGTTAAAATTTGCATTTCTGTGAAAATCGCATCGTGCTACCATCTATACTTTTCGCATTATTGTATTATTACTTTTTCTGTACTTTTGTATCATCCCATATTTCTTGAAATTTATATGTTTAAAAGCTTCAGTTTATTAAAGCATGCAATTTTGGGAAGCATACCCACTGCAGTTGCAACTCATTATGGACTTTATGCAAATTCGACAGCTCTTGTCTTTTCTTTTTATTAAACCAAAGGAGCGTTAGCTCAGAAGGGCTATTAATTTCGAAACAGGATTATTCGTTGAATCACTGTAAAAGGCTGTATCACTTTCCTAATTGTTGCCACTAAATATTATCGTCCTGTATTATTTAAAAAGAAATTAGATAAAAGAGAATGTGCATGAATGCTGGTATGTTTCTGGCATTGTAAAAAATTGATGGTACTTACAGCCATTAGATTTTGAATAATGTAGTCCTCCACGAATATGGGCTCGTGGAATTCCGAATTTCGAATTTGTTTTATTACCTATTTCATATTTTGTAAAACATGAATTTTTGATTAAGAACGACTTCAAAGCGAGCAAAAGCAATATTGTACAGAAAAAAAAATCATTTTTACCTCCAGCGCGCAAGACTGTCTGCCGGAAATTCAAAAGATATAACTGTTTTTAATATTTTAGATTTTGCTGTAGAATTTAATTTTATGTAATTTAATGCGAAGAACATGATGTTTCATTAATAAAGGTAACACACAAAATATTAGAAAAACGTACCTTTAGGCATAATATAAAATCTGAAAGCTTTCGGGTTTTATACTTTTTATCTACTTTTATGTTTATAAGGTATTTCTCCCGCCTTCCTAGCGTGCTTTCGTAGTGCTGAGCCAGTATTCCAGAGGTCCGTGGTTAGATTCCCGACGAAGGTGAATGCTAATTTTTTATCTCTCCGTCTTTTCCAATAAACCTGCAGCGGCAGCGCCAAACAGGCGATACGGACTTAAAAACTGTACAGAAAAGCGCCAGTTGGCGAAACAGTAAACCCGTTTGGCAAACCTACAGGCTGACGGAGAGAGAAGATTTTTCCCCGGCAGTCAAGTGGAACTACTTCAACAAATGTGTGCGTCTCTGTTTTCGCCGAGAAATGTAAACTTGTGTACTCGCATCTGTACTGTGCTCTGAATTTCTTAAGCCGTTATAATGTACCCGGCAACTGTTACTTTTCCTTATTAAATTTGATTATTAATTGTAACATGTCTATCTTAACTAAGATTTCGGCTTTCCTAGTTAATGTTAGGGATATTTTCGTATGCACGTGTTACTCACACGTACATCATTGGTGACCCGCACGTGTTACTCACACGTACAAACCTAATGTCTCTACAGTGTCGCCCGAACTAAAAGGGTGTTGGATGATGATTACTCCACATCCAGGATTCGGCGATTGGGTGCACTAAAAATACCACGTCGCCCTTTATAAATGGGATTATATAAGGTATCTCTCCCACTTTCGTAGCGTGCCTTCGTGGTGTAGTGGTTCCGCACGCTGGGCCGGTATTCCAGAGGTTCATGGTTCGATTCTCGGCGAAAGCGGTTGCTAAATTTTCATCTCTCCGGCTTCCAAAAAATACCTAATGTCTCTACATGTTTTTAATAAATATCAAACTACTTAAAAGCAAAAGTTATATATACTTAGGTGAAGACAAGATAAAATGAAAAAATTCTTCATTTAAACTACCTGTGGATAAAATTCAGTAAGTAAACAAAACTTCTACTTTCAGATTTAAATTGCATTTTCAAATTTAAATTGTCATTTCTTTTTAAAGAAATTCCCAAAACTTTGAATACGGCTGCAATTTCGTCTAAATTTTTAACTTATTTTTAATGCAATATTTAAAATTCAAAACTGTTAAAATCAGTTTGTTAAATTTCGTAAAAAATAAACAATGAAAACAAATGCTATTGTGAAAAAGGGAATAATGTTCAGATTTCATGTCATTATCACTTTTAATCCTACCCTAGTTTTAAAATAATCGCGAAATATTTTTAATATTTAAATATATATATAATTTATTTACTAAAGAAATATTGATTATGTATATAGTATATATATATATATAAAATGTTTGAATGAAACACATCAAATTTTACAGAACTACATCCAAAAAAATATTTACTTTAAAGTGGTGGCCAAATTTTTATAGATTACAATTCAAAATATTTTTCAAAAATTTTATAAAAAATAGTTCAAAATAAACATTTTTTAATGCACCAGAAAAATTTTTGATTTTTATTTGGATTAAAACTAAATTTGCAACTAAGCGATATTATCAAATATAAACCAAATTAAGTTAACATTATTCAGGAAATCTTTTAATCCTAATTTTTAAAAACACAAAATTTGTATCATTTTTATAAACGTAGAAAGGCTAACGGTGACAGATATGATAATATTTCTCTTGACTTCACAGAAAACTTGGAAAGTGATATAGATGTATATCGTAATGAAGCACGATTCATGAGTCTTTTCACTGACCTTTCAAAAAAGACGTATAAATAAGAAAACAAATTTAATCGAAATTTCCATTTAAGAATTCGATATATATAGCTTAATTCTTGAATTTTTTAATGGTATCACTATATTATTTCCATTATATAAATTTAACTTCATTGTGATTCTATTTGTTTAAAACAGTATTTACACTTTTAAAAAGTTAAAGTATTTTATTTTTTAAATCGTATAATATGTATATAATTCAAGTGAGAGAAAAAATTGCTCTTCTATAAAGAATAATTTCTTTTTTCAAAAAGATTTTAACATAGCTGCTGCTTTTAATTTTTCATAAAAATACCTTTAGTTAACATCAATTGTACCGTTTCATAATGAATTTTAAGCAAAGCATTAAAATCCCAAAATGGCAAATAATACTTCAGTTAAAATTTGGTTATCCAGAATTTTCTGTGAGCAAAACTGGCTGGTCAGTAGATTCCATTATCTGTTCTGCCTGTCAAAACTAAAAATCTATTCTATCTACCAACCGGATTAAAACCCGAATGTCATTTTGAGCCATATCTTCTTTTCTCCTTGTGAGCCATATCTGATATTATTCCTTCTTGTATTCTAATGTTCAATTCGAAATATCGCTGACTGCTGTGCCGAAGAGCCCGAATTCGAATCTCGGAACTCGGATATCTGTAAATGTATAGTGTGTATAGTGTCAGTACGGCATAGGCGGTATGTAAATTTATAGTGTCCGTACGGCGTTAAATATGCGGCGAGCCAAAAGTCCTCTCGAGAGGCTGCTGGTAGGGGAAGAAGGATGGGAGACCCTCGGAACCATCCCCCCCGCAATGCTTTCCATCAATATTGAGGACGGAACTGAGCTAAATCGCACTGTCAACGCTAAGGTGTTCAAGACTGTTGCCAACGACAGGCGTAAACTTGCGTTCCTTGTCACGAGGAATTTCGTGGGCTTGGGTTGAATATAGATCAGACAAGTGAGTATTAGCAACGGCAACAATAACAATTCGAAATGCTGTCGAAAGAAAAAAATAACCGATATACTGAGCAGCGAAAGACACATGGGTGAATATAAGTTAAAACATGACTAAAAGCCGATAGCATACGTCGTATAAATGAAATATTTTACTATTAGCTTCAATGGGAATGAGATAAGATAGAAATGAAAAAAGAGGTTGTAGAGACATTAGGTATTTTTGAAAGTAGAACAGATGAAAAATGAGCAGTACCCTCGCCGGAGCTTGATTCTCTCGAATACGCGCCGAGCATGCTGACCATTACACCACGAAGGCATGCTAAGAAGGCGGGAGAAATACCTTATAGGGTGAATGAAAGGGCAACGTATAAATGAGTAAATCTTGTATATAAGCGACTCTTAAGTTGTATTGTTTGCATTTTAAATCGTAACAATTAAAGTTTATAACATTTTACAAAAATGAAAATTACAGTAATATTATTTTGATTTCTCATATTAAATAAATAATACTGGTACGAAATCTCCAAAAGTCGCCAAACTTGGCGACATTTTGGTTCGATCCCTATTTAACTGTAACTGGCACTGTAATTGGATAACTGTAACTGATCCTTATATATAACTGCAACCATATATTACGTATTTCCACCGTCATTCTGACTAGAGGGCACTGCGTTCGTCCTAATAGTCAGTGGCAGGCAGGATACTAAAGGTGTAAGACGTGGAAGGCAGAGATGCCTAATAATATATCTAATTGATTGAAATTTTCGTATATTTTCTTGTAAATAAATGTTGTTATTGTTAACAAAACCTCTTATTATCTCTTGGATGCACCTTTAGTCTCACAGAACCATTAGATGCAAAATTGGTGCATCTTGTCCGTGAATGTGGAATACCGGAAGTAATTAGTCATCATTACTGGATTATATTTCTGAGAAGTTTGGATACTTTACGTACGCTTTTGGATACGTAACATTGCATACTGGACTGTGGAGGTAAGACCTTTTGAACTCACAAATTCGGAGTTAATATGGATAAGCTTTCGAAAATAATTGAAAAAAGAAGTAACGTTCGCGCTAGTGTCACTAAACTAGTTAAAAGAGTGCAGAAGCTTGATGAAGCCGTCGAAGACGTAAGTTCATTATCAGAACTACTGTAACTATTAGAAACGAAAGAGCAGATCTTGAAAAGCCATGATTTAGAGGTGGAAGCACTCATAGACGATCCGGAAAAATTTAAAGGTGAATTAAAGGCTTCGGAAGAATACGATGACAAAATATTGTTGGCTAAGATTAAACTAAAAAGCAAAATTAAAGAATTAGCAGCAGAAAATGTTCAGCGGACTTCTTCAGTTCTTAACACATCTAGTGTTTCGGAAAACACCGTTACGGCTTTAAAATTACCAAAGTTAGAAATTTCGCGATTCTCTGGTGATTCTGGCAAATTTATGGAATTCTTAAACACTTTTGATAGCGCAATCGGTTCAAACAATTCACTTACGAAAATTGAAAAATTCCAATATTTAAAATCCCTTCTTTCTGGTCCTGCATATAACGTTGTTTCGGGTTTTGAATTAAATGAGAAAAACTATGACTCATGTCTTGAGCTTTTAAAACAAAGATATGGTAGAACTGATTCTATTATAAATTCTTACATGACTAAATTATTAAGCTTAGAACCCGTGAGAAGTTCGTCTAATGTTAAGGGTTTGCGTAAATTATACGATGAAATAGAAGTTAATATAAGAAATTTGCGTTCATTAAATGTAACGGAGGGTTCATATGGGCATTTATTGAATCCAATATTATTGAAGTTGCTACCACAAGATTTGGTGTTAGATTTTCACCGAAAACGAAACAGGGAAGTGAAGTGTGAGGTTTCGGAAATTATTACGTTTTTGAGGAATGAAGTCGAATCTAGGGAAATTTCCGAAACTGTGATGAGTCCCCTAAAAAGTTACGAAATGAAACGATCCTTTTCCCAAAATTATCAAAGTGGTCAAACTTATCAGAAAAATTATTCAAAGCCTAAAAATATATCAACCGCTTCAGCGTTAAATACACAAATAAAAAATGTTTGTTTATTCTGTGACGGTCATCATGATTCCGTAAGTTGTAAAAAATTTGATGTAGAACAAAAAATAAATAAGCTTAGGACTGAAGCTAGATGCTGGTGTTGTCTCCAGAAATATCACAGGTCTCGCGTATGCAGGGCAAAAATATCGTGTAAAAATTGTTTAAGCAATTTTCATCATGAGTCAGTGTGTAGAAAAAATAAACCCGTTAATGTTACTTTGAAAGGTTGTGAGAAGCAAGTGGAAAGCGAAACTGTTTTGAATGACTCACAATCTAAATCTAATAAAAGCGCCGAGAATATTTCTGTGTCTCATAATAATATATGTACCAAAAATAAGCCCTTTTTACAAACATGTACAGTTTTAGCTTGTTCGGATAAAAATTCAGTCTTAACTAATGTTATTTTAGACAATGGTAGTCATCGAAGTTTTATTTCATCTCGATTAGTTAAAGAATTAAAATTAAAGCCAATACGCTACGAAAGAATAGCTATTTTTGCTTTCGGAGACAAAATAGCACGTGAGAAGGAATACGGTATCGTTTCATTGACGTTGCGCAATAGGGATCAAAGTTCGAAATCGTACGAGTTAGAAGCTGTCATAACGGATTATATATCTAATTTGTCCTTGAAAATTCCTGATGTATCTATTCGCAATGCGTTGAAGGAAAAAGGTTTACCTTTGGCTGATTCATTTTCTGGCGACTGCCAGACGGAAATACTTATCGGATGCGATTCATTTTGGGATGTTGTTTATGACCAGAGAGTAAAGTTAAATGAAAACATTACTGCGATAAATTCTTGTTTCGGTTGGTTACTAGCGGGAGTGGAAGGAAGTAATAAATTGACTAATAATTATGAAAATGTATGTTTAGTCATGGACTCTTCTTCCATTTTGTGCAATTTGAAAAAATTTTGGGAAATAAAAGAATTTCAGTCAGACAAACAAAACTTTTCTGAATGGGATAAGCAATTGATTGAAAAATTTGAAAATTCTCTGGAATTTAATGGGGAAAGGTACGTTTGTAGATTGATGTGGAAGGAAAACTTGGGACCTGCAGTTGGGTTGAATTCTAATTATGAGGTTGCGAAAAAGCGTTTTGATTCGTTAAAGCAAAAACTAAATAAAAATCAAGAAATTTATGACCAGTATAAACAAATTATATCGGATCAGTTAGAATGTCAGATTGTGGGAAAATGTGTTAATGAAGATAAAAATTCAGGATATTATATGCCCCACAGAGCGGTAATTAGGGATGACAAGGAAACAACTCGAGTTAGAATTGTTTATGACTGTAGCAGTAAGGCTAATGAAAATAATAAATCTCTTAATGAGTCTCTAGAATCAGGAGTAAATCTTTATGCAAATTTATTGGACATAATTCTTAAATTTCGAGAATATCAAGTTGCATTTTGCGGAGATTTAGAGAAAGCCTTTCTTATGATAGAGATTGCGGAGGAAGATAGAAAATACCTTAAATTTTTGTGGTTTCCCGAAGAGGTAGGTGATTCAACCAAAACTCTTCATTTAAATCGTCTCCCATTCGGTTTAACTACTTCGCCATTTTCCTTGGCTTGCGTTTTGAAATTTCACATAAAGAAATTTAAGGAACTTCATCCAAAATGTTATGACATGTTAAATTCATTTCTTTATGTTGATGATCTCTGCTATGGAGCCAATACCGTTCAAGATGCTTATCATTTAACTTCTACGGCAATAGAGATATTAAAAGCAGCGGGATTTCATTTGAGGAAATTAAAAACTAATTGTCCGGAATTGTATAAACTTTGGAATGAAAACGGATATGAGGAAAATACTGACTTTGGGCAAGGAACAGGTTTCTTGGGATTGAAGTGGGATCCGATTGAGGATAAAATTAAATTAGATTTAAGAGATGTTAGGGATTCCATTGATGCTAGAATCACCAAGCGTCACGTTTTGAGAGTTATTTCAAAGATATTTGATCCATGTGGACTGATCAGTCCCTTTGTAATCACTGTGAAAATTCTTCTGCAAGAGATGTGGGAACGTGGTCTACAATGGGATGAAGATTTGCCAAGTGACCTACAAAATAAATGGAGAACCTGGTGTTCTGAACTTTGTGAACTTGAATCAGTATCTATTGAAAGAAGGTTTTTTGAAAGTGTAGAAATAAGTGAAGTTTCTCTTCATGTGTTTTGTGACGCCAGTCCCAAGGCATATGGGGCTGTTGCGTTCCTAAGGTACGTGAATTACAATGGCCAAATCAAAGTGAGCTTTATAATGTCAAAAAGTAAAGTTGCTCCTTTAAAAACTTTGACTCTTGCAAGATTAGAGTTAATGGCAGCTCTCCTCGCTGCACGTTTAGGAAATTATTTACAAGGTCTATTTCCTAATTTCGCGAAACAAATTTTCTTTTGGAGCGACTCTCAAATCGTCCTTCATTGGTTGAAAGGATCTTCTAAACAATGGAAACCATTTGTCGCCAACAGAGTAGCTCAAGTGCAGTCGCTGACTCTACCAGAGTGTTGGAACCATTGCAGTGGCTCCGACAATCCCGCAGACCTTACTACTAGAGGAGAATCGGCTAGGAGGATTCTTACAAGTTCTCTGTGGTGGTCAGGCCCTGTTTGGTTGTCTAAACCACTTTACTCGTGGCCTCTTCAAGAATCGCTACATGATTTTAATGACATCTGTGATGAACGCGTTATAGTGAAAGAGCGACGGACTGCACTGGTTATTTCCATGGTAACCAGTTCAGCTAATGGAAACTTACTTATGTCGTCGTTACTGGACGTTAATGACTTCAGCGAATTAAGTAGATTACTGCGTGTTACTGCTTGGATTAAAAGGTTTGTGCACAATTCTAAACCTAATTCTACAAAATTAAATGGACCTATATGTGCTCCAGAACTCGAGCAAGCTTTGCGTTTTTGGATCAAAGCTACTCAATTCAAACATTATAGTACAGAAGTTATCCAACTTCTTTCTAAAGGAACTATCGATAAGAGTTCACGCATATTTAATTTGAATGCTGAACTTGATGATAATAACTTACTTTGTTTAAAGGGACGTTTACAGTTTTCAAGTAACGATATGCGAGCCAAACATCCTTGGCTTCTTCCATCTAATGATAAATTTGTGGAACTACTTATCTGTGATTCTCATACTAAAATGTGCCATTTAGGTGTTGATGCAACTTTAACATATTTACGAGAACAATTCTGGATTGTTAAAGGTCGTCAATTTGTGAAAAAAGTGTTAAATAACTGTCTGATTTGTAGACGATTCAGAGTGAAATCTGGAATGCAGGTGGTTGCCCCTTTACCGCCTGATAGAATTCAAGAGCATCCACCATTTGATGTATGCGGTGTGGATTTTCCCGGACCATTTTTTGTTCGTGATTTTAATTCAAAGTGTTATTTACTTATATTCAGCTGTGCAGTGACAAGAGCTATCCACTTAGAAGTAGTTCTTAACATAAGTGCTGATTCCTTTTTGTTAGGATTCCGACGATTTGTTTCTCGTCGAGGATTATGTTCCACTATATATTCTGATAACGCCAAAGCTTTTAAAAAAGCAAATAGTGAATTGAAAAAATGGTGGAATCAGATAGATAATGATCAAGTTAAAAATTTGTTTGCTTCTAAAGGTATAGTTTGGAATTTTATAGTTGAAAAAAGTCCATGGTGGGGAGGTTTCTGGGAGAGACAGATACGGACGGTTAAAACCTGCTTAAAGAAAATTGTTGGACGATCCTCTCTCTCTTTGAAGGAATTGGAAACTGTTTTTTCGGAAATTGAAGCTCTGGTTAATTCCAGGCCTATCACGTATCTGTACAACGAACCCTCAGAACCCTCTCCACTCACCCCATCTCATTTTCTTATTGGTAAAAGATTGGTGTCTTTACCTGTAATAAAACATAAAAAGGAAAATTTAAATGTTAATAAGAATTCTTTGGTAAAGAAATATAGATATCAGCAAACACTTTTGAATCACTTCTGGAACAGGTGGAGAAAGGAATATTTACTTAATCTAAGATCAGCTTATATTTCTCCACAACCAGGTAAAATAGTTTCATTTAAAGTGAATGATATTGTTTTGATTAATGATGAGCGTTATCCCAGAAATATGTGGATGATGGGAAAAGTTTTAGAGCTATATCCAAGAAGAGATGGAAAAGTTCGTTCTCTTCTTATTCAGACTCCTAAAGGACAAATAAGACGCTCAGTGCAACTTGTGTATAATTTGGAAATTAATCCTTAATTATGTTAGTTTAATTGAGTTGCAACCTGTTAATGTTCTATCTGTGTATTAATGATAGTTTAATTGTGCTTATATTTTAATGCTTGATATTTGAACAATTTTCTTTGGAAGTTAAAAGTGTAATTGGTTTTTGTATGTTAAGTCACTGAATAATTTTGAAGCTTTGTATTTGATATAATATGCTACTTATATTTTTATTCTTGTAATTTTAAATGGTTCCTGAATGTAAATTTAGTTAATTCAATGGTAAGTGAACTCAAGTGAGTTCAGGTGGGGAGTATTACGTATTTCCACCGTCATTCTGACTAGAGGGCGCTGCGTTCGTCCTAATAGTCAGTGGCAGGCAGGATACTAAAGGTGTAAGACGTGGAAGGCAGAGATGCCTAATAATATATCTAATTGATTGAAATTTTCGTATATTTTCTTGTAAATAAATGTTGTTATTGTTAACAAAACCTCTTATTATCTCTTGGATGCACCTTTAGTCTCACAGAACCATTAGATGCAAAACCATATCCGGCCCTTATACATAACTTTACCTGTATATGCCCTTCAGTAATTTCGAGAAATGGAAAATCCTAGAAATTTCTTGGCGGCCGGGGGGTGGGAGGCTATATAAGACCGGAGAGATGAGTATCAGCTTTTAGTTGTTTAGTTCAGCGCGAGTTTGGAGTATTGAGAGATCTCCGCAGGAGCTTCGCCTTTTTTAGATGCACTTTGCATTGCTCTGCGTTTAGCGTTTTTAGTAGTTTGAAGTGCACCTATTGATCGTACTTTACTGAGAAGAGCTGTATTTTTAAGTTTCCTAAAAACCTGATAGATGTTGATTTTAATTTGTCAGATATTGTCTGACGTATTGCTAGACACTGAGCTTTAAGGAAAGGGCTAAGAGCTTAAAGAGCAAACAGCTGTCCTTTAAAATATGCTTGGTTGCAAAAGACACAAGAATAAAGTCTCTCATCTTCAGATTAAATGCATATTTAAAAATTTTAATAAAAGTTTTTGATATTACGGTTAACTCCTGATTAAAAAATGTTACAGCTCGATGTCTCGATTATTCCAAGACAATTAAAAAACACAGGAAAGACTTATTCCTCTTTCCATGTTATAATTAGCAGAAAAACGCTATTTACCTGTCACTTGAATATGAAGAATAATTTTGTTGAATTACATGAATTAAATAAACATTCAAAACGAAACAAAGGCAGTATAAATAGAATAAGAAAAGTCACTAGAAATGAAGAAAGCAAGTTACAAAATGGCACTAAAGAACACCATACAGAAGAAAACTTGAACAATGTCATTTAAGTCAAACTCGTGTAAAAAATCTGTTTGAACATTTTGTTTTTGATTTTAAAGTTTGTAAATATAGGATTACGTACATTTAAAATACGTAGATAAAAGCAAATTAACAGATAATATGACGCCATCTTTCGTCACTGCTGTTACTCAGCAATTTTTGCTCGGTTTTGCGTTTTTATGCTGATGGTTTGTCATAGTCATTTTTCCATCATTCCGCAATAAATAAAGTCAACATTTTTTTAGACACGACCTTGGTTAACTCACAACCCGATTAACAGAAAGTACACTGTAAGTGCTTTTTTTATTTCGATGTTAATATTATTATTATTATCATTGTTAGCCCAGAAGGGCTTGGTCTGGAAACGGCATTTTACGTCGAATCAATTAAATGCGTCGTTTCACTTTTCAGATTGTTACCACCAAATATTATCGCCCTGTATTAAATTTAAAGAAACTAAACAGTGAAGATTCTGCATGAATATATGCACGTTTCTCACATTAACGATACTTAGAGCCATCAAATTTTGCACAACATAGTCCTCCACTCGAGCATGGTCACGTGCAATCCCGAATTTCGAATTAATTCGGAATTTGTTTTATTGTCTATTTCATATTTTGTAAAACTTTAACGAATTTTTGATTAAAAAAACTCGACAGTTTCACACTGAGCAGTGGCAACACTGTAGGAAATAAAATAGTTTTATCTTTAACTCGCGAGGTCTGTCTATCGGGAATTCTAAGGATGTACTGTTTTTAAATGTTTTAGCCGAAAGTAGCGTTATCTCAAATTTTTCGAATCAAATTTTAAATCTCTGTAAATGAAAAAAAAAAAAAAAAAAGCCGCCCTTTTGGGCGTAATATAAAATTTGAAAAAGCTCTGAGATTTATTCTTATTGTCGTTGTTATACTGAAGATTTGATAAATCGAAGGTTCAAAAGATTCGAAAATATATTAGGATTCGGATTTGATGACGAAATTTAGAATTAGTTCACATGCTATAGGATAAATCTAGAAAGAAACTGCAATCCAAAACTTTAAAAATCCCTTCTGTAATAACTGAAAAGCGAATATGATTCACACCAAGCAGATTTAACGAAAACACGGTGTCACCTACTAATATTGTACGCCAATCATTTACCATTTCTGGCGACAACTCTTTCTACGCTGGTAACCCTATTACCTCCAGTCCTCATTGTCAATTAGCGACCCCCTCCTATTTGTCTTAAGATGGCGATTTTCACAACTCTCTGTTGATTCGTTATTTAAGCGATCTGTTGAAGGCTTCAGGCGGAAGAAGGAACGGAATTATGGCATTTGATTGTACGAGAAATAGATCATTTTGCATAACTAATTGGATATTAGCTTTACGCTGAGAAAATCAAATAACCGCCAGGTTCCTTATTATACGTAATTATTAGATGATCCGATTACGCCATCAAGACTTCATTAAAGTTGTTGTTTTTTCCTGTTCTACCTGTACGGGTACAAGATACCTAAAAACAGAATAAACGTTCGATGACTCTGTTTTGTACCATGTATCGTCGTTTCTAAACACATTAAATAAGTTTAAATAATTTATCTATTCTAAACTTACCTATTTCTATACTATATATTTCTAAAACTATATTTATGTTTTAAAACTAATTTATCTAATTAATTCGTACATTCTAAACATATTAAATATTGCAATATGCTGTATATAATACATATAATGTTACAGTATGATGCTGTATTATGCTATATCGTAAAGCATTTAAAGTTGTTTTTATAAATATATTTAATGTACCATATGGTGCAATATTGTAATCTGTTATAATTATTGTATTCTGTTGAATTACGTTGTATAACATTTAATGTACCATAATGTGTTCTGAATAACGATATAAATGCTGTAGTAATGAACACATATCGTGTAACTATCATTTGAGTTACGTACAGATGTATCCGTGCATTGTGTATACATATCTTAGAAGCCGAGCTTCGCATGAAAAGTGCTAATTCCCAGTTCCTTCTATTTAATATGTATTTGATATTCTGAACCGTGAATCTACAGCCCAAAAGGAGCTATTAGTTTCGAAATGGGATTTTGTGTTGCACCACTATAAACCGCGCATCACTTTCCTCACTTTTGTTTCCGCTAAATATTATCGCCTTGTGTTATTTTTAAAGAAGTTAAATAATGAAAAGTCTGCACGTATATATGTATGTATGTTTCTCTCATTGCGAATAAATAACGGTACCTAGAGCCATCAAATTTTGATTAACGTAGTCCTCCACACGAACATGTGCACCTGGAAAAGCGAAAATTGAATTTCGAATTTTATATTTCATATTTTATAAGACTTAGAAGGATTTTAACAAGCTAGACGATTTCAAAGCAAGTAGTGAGACACCTTAGGAATTAAAACATTTTTATCACCGGAAACCTTAACAAAAAACTTTTGGGCTACCGTTAAAATCTGAAACTTTTCCAACCAACACTCTTTTTTTTTTCATTATGTTGAAAACTGATTTAACTAAATGAGCTCATTCTGCAGCTTGAGAGAATAAGTAAATTGTTAATAGCATTTTTCTGTTAGATATAAGATCTGGTTTCCTGTTTTCTTCATAAGAGGATTATTCCTTTTCTTTTGTCCGACAGAAGTTCCTGTTCTGTGCTGAAACATGATTTTGAGTTAATCGAGCACGTCGCCCACCTCCTTTACTGCTTCAGTTAATCGAGTGTATTTCCTCTAAAATATTTTCGAGTATTCGATGTTTATGTATTTTTGAGTATAATGTATTCGATGTTTTCCTTTTGCTTTTTTTGGTTCTAATTTAAAGTTCATTATTACTATTAGTTCAAAGAAAGTCTTGCTTTTAATCCATGATATTGCACTGGAAAAATAGAAGTCGTTATCATTTCACTTGTGAAAAGCAATTTTACAAGCCTTTGGCGCAGGCGGTGCAATGAAAAATGCTATGTCTCGAGTAATAAAGTCTTTTCCCTATTAAATAAGAGCAATATCTCCTCGTGGCATTCTTATACTGTAAAATAATATAGTTATTTTACTATCTTTAACATCTGAAACATTTTTAACGCCGCCCAACCGGTTTAGTGTTTAGCGTCGCTGACTGCCGTGCAGAAGGGCCCGGCAGCATGGATGGATGTTTGTAAATGTATAGTGTTTGTGCGACATGGCGGCACTCTAAATATGTGGCCAGCCGAAAGTCCTCTTGTCTGGTTTGGTGGAAAGAAAGAGGGGTGGAAGACCCTCAGACCCGTTTCCCCGTAGTGATCTCCATCAAAATTGGGAGGCGAGGCGGAAGTGAGCTAAATCACACTGTTATAGTTCTACCGTCTCAAACACAACCTTGGCTGGCATTCTGCCAAAACACATAGTCTCGTCCAAAAGGGGCGTTATTATTTGCTGCGATGTGAAAGGTCACGTAAACACCTCCGGAAAAAGAGAATTTATAATGCTCAAGGGAAAGAAAGTCCCCATACTTCCACCCTATTTTCAAAATAACTTGGTCCGAATGGCGCATGCGTGTTTGCGCTCATGGTCGCGGATGAGGCGGTTGAACTATACCTGTAAATTTTTAAGTCTTTTGCCAATGACGGGCGTATCTTGCGCCAACGACAAGCGTATCCTCCGGTCAAGGGGACACACACAACTGGTCGTCTTCCATACGGACCTGTATTGTTCAGGCGTCTGTGCACTGTAGTGGCTGAGATTCTTGTTTCTGTTGCCACTAAATGATCTGCCGTGCCCTGAGGCACAGTAATGTTACTCCTCTTTTGGGCCGGAAGAGCTAAATAACCGTCTTCCTCAGGTGTTGTAACTCTAGGTCTGCCTGGAACATGTTTTCTAGACACAGAATCTTCGGATTCAAACTGATTCCATAGTCGGTGGACCACATTACGAGAGGCATTGACATGTCTAGCAGCATCAGCTTGTAACATCCCAATTTTTATCCGTCCGATCACCCACCACCTCAACGAATCAGGCAAACGACTTGGACATTGATAGACTCTAATGGATATTGTCAACGAAATTACTAATAAAAACTGAAGATCAACACTCGTGAACAAAACTTCACAATTTTAGCATTTTTTCTCCATCTTCTATATAAGTATTCATTTCTATAAAATAAAAGTGGTAGCTATTGTTTTTATCTTTATAGGCCTCAGCATTCACAGTTCCACGTGAAATGACATGGAGGTGTTCACCCAAAGAAATACCACCTCAAACACAGCCCTTGCATCCTCCATATGCATTTCTTTCACGGATATTTGATGACAATAGCGGGTGTCATGTTTTCTCTAAATCAAAAAACGCTTACTATCGCTCTCGAGGTTAAACCTGTACTCAACCGTAAACAGAACTGCCATCCATTGATCAGCTGTTTCTTGGGCATATTGACGTGACCACTGTCAACATTCAGACATTCTTTTTTAAGACGGGAAGTGAACGTCACGCTAGATGGCTGGTCGGCTGGCGTACAGCCTCCTTCGCGAAGCCTTCTACACACGGTTGATTTGGACACCAATCAAGCCAGTGGCTGCAATAAGGGAGGATTCAAGTCAAGACGCAGTTTAGTTTCTATTCCTTCGTGCGCCTAACGTCATCAGAACTTGTCGTAGCGGTTGGTCGCCCTCGTCTGAACCTCCTGGATGATTTCTGTGGTTAGAAATTGTTGTCAAAGTCTATGAACTACAAGCAGGACTCACATTTAGCCATTTGGTAACTTCTGTATAGTACCGTCCATTTCGGAAACATTAGATAATTTTTTGACTAATGAATGAATTAAAAAAACTTTAATTAATTAACAATTTCAAGAAAGCATATTAAATGTAGTAAATTTTAAAATAAAGATAAATGAATTTACTTTTTGCATAAAGTTATAAATTTACTATTATGTTGTTAGTAAGCTCTTCAGTGTATAAACAACATTTCGAAAGTTGTCTTCGCCCCTTGAAAAAAAATTTAAGCGACTTCTGCTATGTTATAAAAGATGAAAATATAAAATTGTCAAGAAACATGTTTGTTGCTTTCAATTCATTCTATTTCAAAATAGTTATAATTTTAAAGAGATCTTAAGAACGTCTCAAAGCAATATTCTGAGAACTATCTAATTGCAAAACTGCGCTAATAATGCGTGCATAAATTGCTCAACTTCAAGTGACGTAATGTAGTTACCCCCAAAGAATTTGAAAGATCGGCTTTATTAATTTAAAAGCTAAATTGTAACTGACTATTTAGTAGACAGCATGGTTAATTAATTCTGTAACAGAGTAAAGTAACGTAACGTAACGTAAATGAAGTGACTCGACAAAGAAAATAACTCGACTAAAGACTTTCTTTATTTCAAAAAGCACGTTGAAGAGCTGTTATTTATACTTTTTTTTTTTTTTTTTTTCCAAAGACGGTCATTGTTCTTTGCTGTATTTACGAGCAGATTAACTGTAGATGTGACATAATTAAGCGAACTGGCTATAATATCTGTTTGTTAAATCAATCGCCTTTTTGCAAAGTACAGTTAAGGAAAAAACTTGAGACGCACGTTTAGATAGGCGCTGAATCTCGCGAGGCAAACTGAGCAAATTATTTTTCAAACTGGAAACGTTACGACTCGTTTCGGATATAATTAACGGTTCTAAAAGCAGCTCCTAATTAGCGAGATGCTAAAAATTAACTACATAGCTGGTAGGAGACGGAATACACGTCTCTCCTTTCTCCTTCAAGAAAAGTAGCAATAACAACCTGCCTTCTTCGCTTTGTTTGTCCTGTGGCAAGAGCAAAGGATTGTTAATAACTTTTCACCAAAAACGATCTGAAAGACGTGCTGGGAGAACTAATTTTTTAAATTAATGCTTTGAAACAATCCTCTAGAGCTGGACGTGAAGGAAGATGTGATGTGATGCTATGTATCACGCCCGCCATTGCTGAAAATCTTTCCCTTCTCCCTAACCAAGTATGGAATTCCGTAGCTCCTATTGTCCTTTACCCCCCACCGCCTTCTCCAGAGACTCCAGCGCTTAAATTAAGCGTAACGTATGCACGGGTTGAGTAATTTTCGGGCTGCTGAAACGTTGCCGCAACGCTGGCGAGGTTTGCATTTTAATCTAATTTCTAAATGACGATAAATCCATCATCTTAGAAACGCGTCTTTGGAGTAAAAGCTTTTCCTTTCACCGCAACATAAATTTGGAATTTAAAAGTTGCATTTGCTAGTTTCTTGTACGGTATTACTCGTTTATAACGCTTCTCGATATGCAACGCTTTCGAAAATTATGCCCAGCATTTAAACAGGGACAAATCTGAAAGGGCTCAGATTTTTAACGATTGCCCGAAAGGGTTTGTTAGGCTTTTCTGAGCTCTCTCTGGCCTCGAAGTCTACCAGTCTGTTGTTGAACACACTCCTGCTAGCCCATACCTTTTTACTTCCTTGTACGAAGTAAAAAGGAAGTATTGTTATAGCGAAAAGTTTCAGGCATCATATTTCAACGCAAATATCCATTTTCACCGCTATCGAATGCAATTTAACAATATTTTTGCTTGACATCTGTACATAAGGACAGAATAAAAGACTCTTTTCCTCCAAAAAAAAAAAAAAAAAAAAAAATTATAAAACTGCATAATTCTTAAGACGATACAAATTTTGTGCATTCTGAGTTAAAAAATGATTGAAATGTAGCGCTGTTAAGTGAACCTAGGGCCAGAGTGTCGCTATGGTAAACAAATATAGTGACTTTTAAAGAGTGCATTTATTCCATTGTGATTTATGCACTATCGACGAAGTAGATTTAATTCAATCCAATAAGTTTAAATGAAATGCAAGAAAAATTGCGTATAATTTATTATTCCGTACAAAGAAGTCATGTGGTGCACACATCAGATTTTTTTTTTTTTTTTTTTTTTTTCGTTTTAGCTTTATTATTAAGCATCATTTTCTTTTCACTTACGCCATATACAACTCAGCAGCAAAATCACAAAAGTTTTAAAAGCAGCGTGTGTTTAGAATTTCCGATGAAGTATTAAGTGTTGACGTACATTTTTCCCATTGTTTTCAGTCTTTCCTCAGTTTATCATATCAATGTACAGTTTTTTTAGTCAGATCGTTTGCAAATTTTTTTTGTCTTTCTATTATAAACGCTTTACGTCTGAAATTTATTAGTTGAATATCATGTTCTTTGCACTTACACCACATAAAATTCAGTTGAATAACAAAATCACAAGATATTTAAAAACATCATATCTTTAAAATTTTCGGCACATAGTCTCGCGCGCTGGAGCTAGCAATGTTTTAATCCGTACGTGTTGCTATTGCTGGCTTTAGAATCGTTGAGTTTGTTAAAAATTCAAACGTTTACGAAATATGAAATAGAAAATTTGAAATTCAAAACGCGGCTTTCCAAGTGTCCATGTTCGGCTGGAGGACTTATGTTGTTCAAAATTTGATTGCCCTAGGTACCGTCGTTTTTTCACAATGCGAGAAACATTACATACATTCATGCAAATATTTCATTATTTTAATTCTTTAAAAGTAATTTTATAAAGGAAAATGCATATTAAGTACACAGATGTTTATGTCGTATTTTTAAACTACAGTTGGCAAAAAAAAAAAAAAAAAAAAAAAAAAAATCTGAAATGTTTCAGATTTTAAATTACGTCCAAAGGGGCGTTTTTTTAACGTTTTGAGTGTTACCTTTATTTATTAAATATCATGTTCTTTGCACTTAAACCATAAAATTCAGTTCAAGAGCAACATCGCAAAATAATGTTAAATTAAGCATATCTTTAGAATTTCCGATATACACAGTCTCGCGAGCTGGAGATAAAAGTATTTTTTTTTATATATAACGTTGCCATTTCTCGCTTTTAAAGCATTGAGTTTGTAAATCAAAAATTCGTTAAAGTTTTACAAAATATAAAATCTATAATAAAACAAATTCCAAATTTGGGATTTCAGATGCCCATATTCGCAGTAGGATTTCGTCATTCAAAATTCGATGGCTCTATGTACCATTGTTTTATCACAATGCGAGAAATAGACAATCATTTATGCAGATTTTTCATTATTTAATTTCTTCAAATATAATGCAGGACTCTAACATTTTGTGGCAACAGTTTGAAAAGTGAACCGACGTTTATGAGTCCGACGCAAAATCGCAAAATGAAAACAATAGTCCTTCAGGGACAAAGCCCCTTTGGACTAAAAAAGATTAAGTAATACACTTTTCATGCCCTTTTTTTTCTACGAAAATCTATACCAGATATTTTAAACTCTCCAAAAAAACATAAACTGGAATTCTCTTTAAGAAATCTGCAAACACTTCTTTGGTAATTTTTCAGCTCAACAGAAATCGTTATGCAGACTTCTTTTAGAAGACTAGCGAATTTTGAATAATGACTCCTGGGAAATCACTGTTCTACTGTTTCCACGTATACATCGCTCTCTTTAAACTGAAACGAAGGCGACACTTTCTAAGGCGTCTGTCCTGCTAAAATTTAGACTGTTGTGAATTTATTAGGTTCGCACGAGCGAAGCTGGTAATTTGCATAATTGCAGATGCCACTGATGGTTATTTGAAAAAATTAGCTTTTCTCTCCTTTAGTGTTATTCATGTAATAATTACCAGGAGGTATGTGTTCAAACTGAGCAATGCAGATGATAAAAAAATATACTGATTCTCATATTTGTAGCACGTAAATTATTATAACTCTTGAACAATAAATAATTTCTTTCATAAATGATAAATGAATGCTTATCATATGGTTTGTTTTAGTTTTATTTAAATACTGCATTTAAAATTGAAAATATGGTAGAGTAAAAGCCATCAGATTAGTGTAAATAGAGAAATGTAGAAGTTCATTTTAGAAGGCTTTGTAGGGAATTGAAAATAAATATATTTGTGATTTTCTCTTCTATGAAATAGTGCAATGTGACGTAATAAATATATATATATATATATATACGCAATACATATATATATATTGCGTTCTAGGCTTGCCATCCATGAAGGTAACGTAGAGACATTAGGACATTAGGTATTTTTTGGAAGCAGCACTCTTGAAAAATAATCAACGCCTTCGCCGGGAATCGAACCACGTTCCTCTGGAATACTCGTCCAGTGTGTAGACCATTACACCATGGCATGCTAGGAAGGAGGGAGAAATATCTTATATACTCCCCCTTTTAAAGGGCGACTGGGGTTTTTCGAGGACCCAGTTGCCAAATCCTGGGTGTGGAGAATCATCATCCACCAGCCTTTTTAGTTTGGGAGTTACTCTAAAGACATTAGGTTTTTTTTTTTTTTTTTTTTTTTTGGAAGCAGGATACTTAAAAAACGAGCAACGCCTTAGCCAGAAATCGAACCGCGGATTCTGAAATACGCGCCCCGTGTGCAGACCACCAAACCACGAAGGCATGCTAGGAAGGAGGGAAAAATATCTTATAACGTTAGATAAAAATAACATATATACGTGAGATAAAAATATGTAAAACAGTTTTATAATTCAAGTTAGCAATAGGCTTTTAATTCCTCATTTTTAATTTTGGTATCTCATCTCTGTATTCTAAAAATTGCAATAGCTTTTCTAGACTGTGTCATTTCTAGATCACTCTATGACACACGACTTGCGTTACGCTGATGACGTAGCTAATTCCGAACTTAAAATTTTGAGAACTGAAACCTTTCTAACATAAACCATAACCTTCCTCTTAACAGACTGCGTATTGGATAAATGCGCACTTTTAGCTTCTCTCTGAGCGCTGCTTGAACGCAATTTCGCTGTGCTCTCTTCATATCGCAACAGTATCAAAACTGTAAATGTTCTGGAAATAGTCACGAATGTCACAAATGTCAATTTAAATAAAAATAGAACTTAATCCGCCTCGACTGCCAAGTTTCTTATTCAATACGAATTCAACATTTTAGCATTTCAGAATTCTTCTTCAATATCGATCTACGTCATCAGTATTTTTGCGTCTCAGTGCTTCTACATCAGTACTTCTAAAATTTATTTTTATTTACATAAATGTACGCAACAAAATTAGAAATTATTTAATTAAAAACGCTAAAAATTGGGCAAAATGCTGCGACAGTAATCTGAATAAAATAAACTTTTATAAATTTCCATCTACTTGCAGGGATTTATATTTATTTTAACTAACAAATTAAAGTTTAATTTGAAACTTTCTTATAAGCCTTCATTCCCCTAATTGTCAATGCCAGAATATTTAAATTTGGTAGCGCGCGTGAAAGAATGCGAATTCTACTTGGAGGAGGTATTTAAACTTTTTCTCCTCCAAGAAGAATAGGAAGGAAAGTTAGAGAAAAGGAAAAAGGAAAGTTAAAGGAAGTTCCAAAGGAAAGTCAGAGAGGAGCTATTGCCGTTACCTCTGTTGCGTGAGCTTGTACCCTCGGAGTTATTGTTGGTTTACGTGGCATAACTGCATTTTCTTTGCTCCCTCTAGTTTCGACGTGGTTTTATCTGGTTACATCTTCGAATTCTTAGTTTAGATCTGCGATTTGAGTTACCGCCAAAGGAAGGCGTAGTGTGTTAACGTCGAGATGACCCTTGTAAATTTTAAAGAGTTTAGTAAAGGGTACTTTTAAGTCTTCTTCTATGTAGTTCTTACCAGAACTTACTACACGTACAATTGTCTCTTAGAAGATAAGCAAGTAGACTCTACATACTTAATGATAAAAGGTTACCTGAAATAAAGAAAAGAAATAAACAGCAAATATAAGAAATTGCTACTGAAAGAAAAAAATAAATAAAGTCATAAAAAAGGATAATTCTTTTGGCTGAAATTTTTTGAAACACACAAATATAATGTATTGGTGTATTTATATATATATAGGTGTGTGTGAGATAGAGAGAGAGTAAAATTAAATCACACACACATATATATATACATAAATGCATAAACATGTATGTGTATGTGTGTATGTGTGTGTAATATATTCAGGTGCAGGAATTTTGATGGCGTAGAAGTCTTGATCCATAATGACTAGGAAATTGGAGGCGAAGGCAGATTAAATCTTCAGTTTTATTTTCAGCAACATGTTGCGGCCACACACAAGTCGGCTCATTAAATGTGCCTGTTCCAAAAGGCTTACATTTTTTAGAGATTTGCAGCAAAAAAGAAGAAGCAGACAGACTGCAGTACAACTAAGGCAGAGCGTAGAAAAAAAAGTGGGTAATATTTACGATGAAATCTCAAGTCAGACAGAGTTAGTTTTGGTTCTCAAAGCATTTTGATTGGTTAGTTAATATTGCTGTAAAATTATTATTGGCTGTTTGAGTTTTAGTTCAATTTACATCACCAGAATTACGTAAAAGTCATATAACATAGATTTTTCTTGAAATAACGTAGTGAATATAAATGTTGCTACTTTTAGAATAGAGAAGGGAAATTAATTTACGCTGCTAATTTAATCTTTTATATATATATATATATATGTAAGATAAAAAATATGAAAGCAAACTTCTAAATTTAATTCACCATAACCTCTTTTATTTTTTATTTCATTTTTAAACTTCATCGCTCTGTCTTAAAAATAGCGCTGTAAATCTTATTTTATTTGTCAAATGCCAGTTACATTGGCCGTTAGGCCATTAAACTCCTTGCTTGCTAACAGCGCTGAAATCTACAAGAAAAATTTGTCAGTGCTTCACCACTCGTCCAAATGTTCCGCCGTCATTGGCCGTCTACTATTACATATAAAACACACAACGGCGAATCAGCTAGTCCAATGCGAAATAAATGATTCTGTAGACAGTCATGTCTCGTCAACAGTAGTCTAAAAGATGCAACCGCAACTGTTCGCGGGTGGTCAGAAACAAAAGCTGGGTTTGATGAGAGAACATTCCAAGGCTTGCGCTCTCTAGCCCGAGTGGCAAAATCTCTAAATGTCTTTTGATATGTTAGCGATGTCAGAAGCTTAACAGAATGGAGGCTTGCACTCGTTTTTGGCCTTTGGAGAACCGTAGCCCCCTTTTTTTGCAAGCATATCAGCCATCTCATTCCCATAAAAACCACAGTGTGAAGGTACCCATTCAAAAGATATCTTGTGGGAAAGTTCTTTTATGACTTCCTGACACTGTTGTGTTCTTACACTCTTGGTAAGAGGAGATGGCCTGCATTGCTGAAGTCGAATCAGACAATAACGCTGTAAATCTAAACTGAGTCGTTCAAATTAATCATGCGATCTTACGTAACCGTTAATGCAGATACCTCTTGACCAGTCACCAAATTGTTAACTAAATCTAAGAACTGAAACTTTTGAGTCCCTCTCTTTTTTTCTATGAAAAGCACTTTTGCTTGTGCTTTCCTCTTGGCCAGACGCCTTTCTGCAATCATGTGTGTGCTGCTACTTTCGCTTCTATGGCAATAACATCAAAATTATAAATGTTCTTTAATAGGCATGAGTAGAGTGCCAAATGAATTGTGGCCACAAAATGATAATTTAAATAAATAAAAGGAATTTAATCTGGCTCGACTGCTTCTTCTTCAAAAATGGATGGACGCTCTAAGCATCAAGTATCTACCCAATTAGCATTTCTACGCATCTACGTCTCAGCGTTCGTATTTCAATGCCTCCAAAATTGTTCTGCCATTACATTATTCGGCCAGTTCTAATTATGAAGAATTCTACACGAGTTTGTTAAGCTACGTTCACAGTGAATCATGGGAAATGTCCTGTTTAACTGAACATTTTAATGCAAGTTAGTGCCGCATTCTCAATCAAACCATTCATGTCGTGTCATCGAACCACAGTTTCATTACATATATATATATATTTCTTTAGTAAATAAATTATATATATATATATATATATACAGTTATTTTTTGTAACTTAACGAAACGCAGTGCCACTGTATAAAAACTCATTCAGTATTTTACGAGTACCTTATGAACAAAATTGTTTTAATAATTTAGGCGACAGTTTAAACAGATATAAACTTATCCTGCTGCTTATCCTGCCCATAATACTACTTTGCAGTAGGTCATGCTCTTACGAATATTTTCTCTTTCCCAATTCAAAATGTTAAATCCAGGTTTGTATGAAACAATCGCCTCTGAATTTTCTCTCTCCCCCCGCATTCGTTGATTTCCCCTGAGAATTCTCTCTCCCTCCTCACCTGATGATGATAGCAGTGATGATGATGACCATCATCATCATAAAATATTGCGGACGGTGCGAAAAATACAGAGACCAGTTCCCAACAATGGCGCGTTTCGCCTGACGGCGTTCGAGAGCGCTTTAGTGAACAATTATCTCAAAGTGATAAGGTAAAAGTTTCGAAAATTAAATCGAAAAAGAAGTTACTGCGTAAGCAAGCTCATGTATATACCTTTCATAAGTAGGACATGTTGTTAAAGAAATAGAAAATTTCTTGAATGAGCAGTCTTCTTTTTCACGTAGTAGCAAATTATAAAAAGTCCGCTGACTTGGAGTTTCCGTTGTAAAACTTTTTACTTTTTAATATTTGAAACTGCAAACATTTATAAAAATTTAGCTAAATTAATCATTTTTCTTAAAATCTTAATTAAATTATTTTTCTTTGCATAATAGCTTAATTGTGTCAATTAATATTTGACGAAAACGGAATTTTAAAATGAGCGTTTTTAGATAATAAAATAATATATTAAAATTAACGCTTTTAGGGCCGGAACCCTCTTCCGGTTGTTATTGCTTTCGATAAAATCACGTAAACTATACGTAAAGGATCTTGCTGTTAAAGTTAATTATGATCTTTCTATTATATTCAGAATTATACACATGTGTTTAGCATACAAGTTTATCGTTTAAAAACACATTTTATCTAAACAATGTATAATGCGATTATCAAAAATAAGATTTTTAGTCCAAAGGGGCTTTGTCCTTGAAGGACTATTGTTTTCGTTTTGCGATTTTGCGTTGGTTCACTATAAATGTCCGTTTATAAATAAATGTCCGTCACTTTTCAAACTGTTGCCACCAAATGTTAAGAGTACTGCATTATATTTGAAGAAATTAAATGATGAAAAAAATCTCCATAAATGTATGTCTATTCTTCTCATTGTGATAAAACAATGGTACAAAGAGCCATCGAATTTAGAATGACGTAATCCTCCTACGAATATGGGCATGTGGAAGACCAAATTTGAAATTTGTTTTATTATCGATTTCATATTTTGTAAAACTTTAAAGAATTTTTTATTAACGAACTCAAGGATTTCAAAGCGAGCAATGGCAACGTTGTACAGAAAAAAAAAAAAAAAAAAAAAAAAAAACTTTTTATCTCCAGCGCGCGAAACTTTGTATCGGAAATTCTAAAGATATGCTCAATTTAAACTATTTTGCGATATTGCTCTTGAACTGAATTTTATGGTTAAGTGCGAAGAATGTTATATTTAATAAATAAAGGTAACAGACAAAATGTTAAAAAAATGCCCTTTTAGACGTAATTTTATTTATTTATTTATTTTTCTTTCTTTTAAACCCAAAAAGGCGCTATTCGCCTCCAAAGATAATTTTGCTTTGGTTCACTACAAATGGCTTATCACTTTTCAAATCGTTGCCATTAAATATCGCACTGTATTATTTTTAAAGAAGTTAAATATCGAAGAATGTGTTTGTATGTTCCTCGATTTGTGAAAAAACGACGATACCTAGAACCATAAAATTTTGAATAACGTAGTTCTCTACCAGAACATGTGCCCTTGGAAGTGAACATTTTGAATTTCGAATTTCTTTTATTATTTATTTCATATTTTGTAAAACTTGAATGAATTTCCGATTCAAAATCTCAGCGATTTAAGAATAAGCAGTGTACGGAATAAAACCTTTTTTATCTCGAACGCTTAAAACTGTTCCCATTCGGAAAAATGCAAGATATAATGTTCGTTAACAAACTCGGCTCCATGAAAAAAAATGTGTTGCAACGACCGGCTCTTTTATAACATAACACCAAGCCTCAGCGTGATGTCATTCAGTCAAGCCTAAGATACTTTCAAATTTACAAATTTAATCCGAAAAGTTACTAACACAGTTCTTAAGAATATTTTTTCCTACTTTTCAATGTGATTGATTTTAATAAATGTGCATTAAAATCATGAGATATCTAATTAGAAATATTCTATATTTTCATGAAACTACACTAGCCAGACTCATTAAAATCACTATGTACTTTTCTTTTCTATGATAACTATTGTAGGTAATATAGTCAGTATAAAAATAGGTATGGAAACATTTAACACTTTATTGGAATTTTGAAGATATGTATATAAATGTTTTGGGATTTTGCTGTTGAATTAGATTTTGATTTTATGTGGCATAAATTCGAAAAACGTGATATTTAATAAATAGAGTTAGCACATAAAAAGTTAATAATAAAAAGACAAAAAAAATATGAGCCGTCTTACTGATGATGTAGCATGGCTTCCAATTAACTGATAGTAAGATGGCTTCCGAAGCATTTTTCGAGTTTTTATTATTAGCATTTTCTGAGTTAACTTTATTTAATATCACCTTCGCACTTACGCCACAGAAAATTCGTGTCAGTAGCAAAATCAGAAAATATTTAAAAATAGCCCACTTTTGAATTTATATATATAATAAAAATAATATATATATGAAATATAAGATAAAAAAATCTGAAAGGTTTCAGATTTTAACGATTACCCAAAAGGGCTTGCTTTGTCTTTTATGATCTCCTCCCTAAGCTCGCCCTCTACCAGTCTGCCATTACACTAAAATCCTATTACCCATTATTATGCCACCCAGCCGGCATAATAGTTAGTGACCCTGACAGACGTAGCGATGGACCGGGGTTCGAATCCCGGAGAAGACATGGTTGTAACTGTCCGTACGCCATATACCATTCAGCGCAGAATTACATACGTTTAGAATTCCCGATGAAGTGTTAAGTAACGGCAGACATTTTCTTTTCTTCTTCAGTCTTTTCTCAGTTCATCATATCATTGCTAAGTTTCCTTTACAGGGTGGCTTTTTTCACAAAACCTTTTTTGACTTTTTTATTTTGTTTATGTACTTTATTTATTAAACTAGCGGTACCGCCGTAATCCTGCTCTAATAACGATGCAAAAAATACGATTCATAGTCATACATTTTTAAGTCTGATGCGATATGGAACCCACATAAAAGATTTCGATAGAAAAATAAGCTAATTCTCTTTCTCATTATACCAGCAACAATAGCACGCAGTTTTTAATAATTTTCGTCTTTCGAATCAAATGGTCATAAAAGCTCAAGTTCCATCCAATATTTCATCTATATTCAATTTTAATCAATTAATTGTGGCAAAAAAAATGATCGTAATCGATCAGAAATCAATAACGCGAATAAACAAACCAAACACACAAACAGACATTCTTCTTTATATGTATAGATTTTGTAAAACTTGCGAATTTTTGATTAACAGACTGTACTATTTGAAAGCGAACAGTAGGAACACTTTTCGAAATAAAGCATTTTTATTTCCAATGCCCGAGACTGTTGCACACCGAAAACTGAGTGCGAAAGTTGGCGCTTTCAGAGTTTTTAATTAGTATTTCGGCTGATTAAAGTCGTACGAAGATGGAAACAGTCGAAATGGCTTCCCACAAATTTTTGGAATCGGGAATAATGCATTTAATGTTTGGCAATGCTATTTTTATCTCATTGTAAAACTTCGAAATTTTTATTAACAAACTCTAGAATTTGAAAGCGAGCAGTGGCAACAACTTTCAAAATAAAGCAGATTTTCATCTCCAGCTTGCGAGACTGTTGCCATGCGAAAAAATGAAAAAATGAGGGCGAAAATTATCTTTTTTTTTCGAGTTTGTAATTATTATCTCTAATTTTTTTTTAATTATTTTTTTATTTTTTATTTTTCCGTTGTGTTTTTTTTTTTTTTTAATGTAGACGTTGACCTTTCCCAGGACCCAGAAAAGAATTCTAGAAAGTTTGGTGACCATTGCTATAGTAGTGACTGAGTTAATAGAGGACAAACGCATAATTTTTTTTCTTTATATATATATATAGGTAGATAACACGTTCTTGACGTTTATGTCACATAAAATTGCATTAAACAGCAAAATCACAAAATATTTAAATACAGCGTATTTTTAGAATTTCAGATAGAGAGTCTGGCGCACTGAAGATAAATTTTTTTTTTTTTTTTTTTTCGTACAGTGTTGCTACTGTTCGCTTTGAAATCGTTGAGTTGTTTACCAAAAATTTGTTAAAATTTTACAAAATATGAAAACGGTAATAAAACAAATTCCATTCATTTAATTTTAAATGCTTATTTACGCATTTATCCGAAGAATCAAATAATCCGCAGAATGGTTATACTTATTTATAAAGTAATCTGTAGCATCAAAACAACATTGTTAAAATTATAGAAGTAACAACAGAGCATCATATAACGATAAAAAATGTTCTAGAGTTCTTGGTACTGTGAAACATGCTTTAGATACAACATAACTCTAGAAATAAACACATTCAAATATTTATACCCTAAAAGCTTGGCAGTTCTTGCAGCGTCTTATCTTCCATTAAAAGAAAGCATTTTCTATAAATTGTTCTTTTGAAATCTCCCAAACATGCAACATTGTCCCCATTTATGTCTGGACACGAAGCTGCAAATCGATCATCTGCGTCACGCGAGTTTATGATAAAGCAGACGATTTTCAATTCCCTCAGCCTGATAAGAGATACGCGGTATCTTAGCATTGGAACTTATCAATATTCCATTCTCGTACATATTGTCTCTACAGTGTTTCCATGAAAAATGTATACCTTTCTCTTGCGAATCCCCCACTGCCCGGCATGTGCTGATATAAATCAACGAGAAACAGGCGCGAGCACGTTGGCCAGAAAGAGACAGCTTTAATATTTAATATGTTGAGCTCCAGAAAGAATGGGATACATTGAAATGATTTGGATGGAAAACTACTTCTTGCCTAACGTGAAAACTGCGCAAAAGCAATAGACTTAAGGAAGTGAAAATTGCAGAACATGTGGAAAAAAACAGGCACCCAAACTAAATCGCTTAAGCCGCTGCGATTTTAAAGACATTCCTGTGTACCGAATAATCAAAGCATTAAATTTCAAGACACGGTGTTCAGTAACAGATTTATGAAGTTGAAAGCTTACTTTATGCTCAGTTTGGCTTAATATAAACTAGTTTAATTCTCTAGACTGAAAAGGAATTTTTGTCCTGGATGTTACCACAAATATAAATGATTACAACGGCTCTAGTGTAGAATTGGGTGACCCTTCGATTAGCGACAATTGTTTTTTAATTTTGGCGATGAAACGCCACTTCTGGTTATCATTATAGTTTTAACTTTGTTTTAGCTTCCTGATTTTATTTAAATGAAAATAGATTGATGTGTACATGGACAAATTTAAGGCAGTGCCCAATGAATAGTTTGTGCAATTCTAGGATGTTTTTTAAGTGAAAACAGATCGATGTGTACATGGACACAGAGTTTGTGCAATTCTTTGACTTCTTATTTTGGTTTTGTGTAGCGGCCATCTTGAAATTATGCCTTCCTGGCGCCGATCTTGGCTTCAAAAAAGAATCGACAAAACACAAGGGGAACCCAGTTGTAAACTTTTACCATTACAACAGGTATAACAAGAATTAAAATTTGTTTTAAATTAAATTTGATGCAGAAAACTAAAACTATGAAATATAAAATTTATTTTCGTCTCTCACGGGAATAAAAGGCAAAACTAAATTACTTAAATTTCATAATTTAAATCCTTTCCTAATTCATGGTTCGGAAAGGTTTCACAAACTACTTAACTAATACTCCAACAATAAAGAAGAAACATCGCTCACGTCATAACACATTCAAAGGAGTCTAAAACCGACTGCAGTTGCCACTCTTTAATCTTTACTCTCTTGAGTTTAGATTCTATTTGTTGCGTTCTGCGGGATCGCGGATTTGCAGTGATTGATCACAACACTTAATGAAGAATCAAACATAGCTTAGTCATCAGTATTACATAGGACATTTCCAAAGACGCGTTATAGTTGTTGAAAAATTACGATAAAAACGCTGGAAAAGTCAGCAACACAGCTATCAGGCTATAACTATGAAGACAGCTTCACGGCAAAGCACAGCCCCCGACTCGGTTCGGTCGCTCCCAAGCTAATCTCTGAACTCTGCTACTGGACTCAACATACTCTTGATATTCTCTCCGCGTACAGGCAGGTTATATATAACTTTTGATCTGCCTTCGAGAATATTCTTGGGAAAACCGGTAAGAATTCGTTCTAGAATGTTCTCGCTCCGTCTATGGCATATCGCCAATTTTGTTGCCAAATGCCGACCAGATGGGCGATTTCGTGCAAAATCCGGCAGCCCTGCCTTTCCTTGCCGAAATTATCCTACCGCAGTTGGGCATTTCGTAACATTATTTTTAATTATATTCTATTATAATAGACAAAGCAGTACTAGTATAAGACATATTTTAACGTAAGCAAATACTTTAATTAAAATAAATCTTACAACATCGCCTGAATTTTTATCTCAACCTCGCTTCTGACGTCGAGCGAAGAAAGCGTTCAAGTGCGCCCGTGACCTAGTAGCGCTGAACGTTGAAATATTATTTACGAATTGGTTGTTGCTTGAAAAAAATTAACTGATTTCGTTCATATCGAAATATTTTTATCCATTTCCTTTTCAGGTGTACATAGAACTTTCTCGCTGCTAAATGCCACCACGCCTAACAACTAGCTAATTGGAAAAAATAGTTGTTAGAAACACAGCAAGGCCGGGTTTGCTTTTTCATGTTTCTTACTCCGAAAAAGCTTTATAATCTTTACAACACTCATGAAACACAAACACTAAGATTTAATGGACTGTAACTTTATTCCTTTTAACTTCTGTTTGGATGGACACTCTTGCCATCACATAGGTGCACCTCCCAGCACGCAGTCAAGAACAATAATAATGGCCGCTAGCTAACCACGTTGCTGTTTTCTCTCATCGTGGTTGCCAGATCACTTCTGCCTTAACATACCGCCCGGGTTGGGCATTTTTTACATAGTTAACAATGACCAAAATTAAACAGTTTTAAATCACCATATAGTCCAAATCATATATCAGAAAATTTAAATTGATACACATGAACAAAAGCAATAAACATAATTAACCACAGAACATGAAATGCACAACAACTAAATTAAAATACAATACCTATATAAAAAGTTTTTGAACTCAGGAAATATACATGAAATTATGTAACTTCTACTGGTAGTACAGCTAATTTAGTTATTGGTCTTTTTAAAAAACCTGACTTGGTTTTTACAATACAAACTCTAACATTTTTATCCTTACCATAAATTACCTCTTCTATTTTACCCAGTAACCAAGTCGAAGTGGGCATGTTGTCTTCCTTTACTAAAACTACAGTGCCCTTTTTAACGTTATCCTTAGAGAAATACCACTTAAATCGTTGCTGTAAATGACTGATGTAATCATTTTGCCATCTTTTCCACAAATATTGCGTTACTTTAGTAGTGCGCTGCCAGCGCTTTAAAGAACTATCAGAAAAATCAGTTAAATCAGGCTCTGTTATTGATGTTAAAGGTCGCCCGACTAGAAAGTGTGCGGGTGTAAGAGCTTCTAAATCATTGGTGTCATTTGACAAAGGAGATATTGAACGTGAATTTAAAATTCCTTCAGTCTGGTTCAAAATTGTAAGAAACTTCTCAAATGTAAAAATCAATCTCCCAACTGCACGCTTAAGATAAAACTTAAACGACTTAACACCTGCCTCCCAGATACCTCCAAAGTGAGGAGCTCTGGGAGGGATAAACTTCCAATGAATTCTTTCAGATGTCAGATATTTGGTTAAGAATTCATCAGGGTATTTCAACAAATTGTAGAGTCGCTTCAATTCATTGCTAGCCCCAACAAAATTTCGAGCGTTATCGCTAAATAAGGACGCGCATTTACCCCTTCTAGAAATAAATCTCTTTAAAGCTGCAATAAACGATCTCGAGGTGGACTGCACGAGTCAAGAGGCAAACAAAAATTGCAACATAAATCTTGTGCACTACGCTCTTCTTCTGAGTTGTATGCTTTATACCAAAAGAGCCACAAAAGTCAACACCATTATGGTTAAAGGGAAAGGATGGGTTTAATCTCTCTAACGGTAAATTTCCCATCTTTTGATCCAGCAATACTGGTTTTACTTTGGCACACGTAACACATTCTCTTACTATCTTTCTAGCAAGATTACGCCCACTTATCGGCCAAAATTTTTGTCTAACACTATGCAAGAGCGCTTGTGCTCCAGTATGAAAGTTTCGAATATGGTAGTGTAACATAATTAAATGAGTCAGCTTATAAATTTTTGGCAGGACAGCAGGGTGCTTTGTGTTAAAGGGTAAGTTAGCTTCCTGCAGTCTACCACCTATTCTAATAACTTGAGATTCATCTAGAAAGGGACATAAAAATTTTAACTCACTATTTTTACATACTTCCCTTCTCTTACTTAAGTTCTTGAATTCTTCAGGAAAGTTTTGACATTGGACTAAGGAAAGTAATTTATTTTCGCTTAACGAAACCTCATCTACTGTCAGATGACCTATTTGTTTTTCCTTGGATCTACAATTTCTTATAAATCTTAAAACATAAGCAAAAACATTAATTAATTTAGCATAACAATTAGTAATACTAAAAACATAATCCAAAAGAGAATTTTTAACAGTTACGGTCAAATTTACATTAGAAATAAGTTTCAGTTCGCGCACATAGTTCTTATTTGAATTTTCAAAGTTATTATTAACACTATAATTAATGACCTGTTGATGCAGAAAATTTGGTCCTTGAAACCACAAAGAGTTGTCAGCAATAACTTCCGGTCTCAGACCGCGAGAAATTAGGTCAGCGGGATTTCTGCGGTTCTGACATGTTGCCAGCAGAAATCCTTAGTTAGCTCTTGGATACGAGCTACTCTATTTGACACAAACACTTTTAGAAGATGAGGAGATGTAGCAATCCAGGCTAACACAATTGTTGAATCTGTGTACAGAATAACTTTGTCAACATATAAACTCAAAGATGTTATTACCTTACACACAAGTTTGGAAAGGAGCTCTGCTGCACACAACTCCAGACGAGGAATGGTTATTACCTTGATAGGCGATACTCGAGATTTGCTGCAAAGTAAAGTCACTTTAACTTCGCCAATTTTAGAGACACAGCGCAAGTAAATTACTCCACCATATCCAAACTTTGAAGCATCAGCAAAACAGTGGAGCTTAATTTCTTTAATTGATTCTATTAGAGTGCAACGAGGGACTTTGATTTGTTTCAACTCTGGTAAGGCCTTTTGAAATGTCTCCCATTCTTGTCGCTCTTTGAAAGGAAGTGGATCATCCCACTCTAGATGTAAAAGCCACAGCCTTTGCAGGAATATCTTAGCACGCATGATTACAGGCCCTAGGAAACCTAAAGGATCAAACAGTTTAGCAATATCTGCCAAAACCGTGCGTTTTGTACAGATTTTTGACGAACTAGACACAGTAAAACTAAAAGAGTCTTCTTCTGGATTCCATCTTAAACCCATTGTCTTTACGGTGCTTTGTGAAGATTCTCCAAAACGATACTCTTGTTTTTCGAATGGAACTTGTTCTAAAAGAATTTTTTCGTTTGAACTCCACTTGTGCAATTCCTTTTCGCAGATTGTAGCATGTCTATTAACTGCCGCTGCAATTCTACAGCAGAGGTGACATCTTCTGCACCAGACAAAATGTCATCAACATAAAAATCGTTGAGTGTCGTTTTAGAAGCCAATGGATACTTATCCTTTTCATCTAAGGCTAACTGCTTCAACACTCTTGTTGCTAAAAAAGGCGCTGATTTTGTTCCATGTGTTACCGTAAGTAATTGATAAAGTTTAGATGCATCATTCAACGTATGTTTCCAAAGGATGCATTGAAGTTTGCGTTGCTCAGGATCCGAATCTGCCGATACATTTTGCATATATCAGCAGTGAAAGCCACCTTGTGTTTTCTAAATCGTAGCAAGATAGAAAACAGGTCATCTTGAACTACACCTCCATTCATCAAACAGTCGTTTAATGAAACACCAGACGATGAAGGAGCCGATGCGTCGAATACCACTCGTAACTTATTTGTACTGCTGTCTGCCTTATAAACACCATGATGAGGCATTATGTATTTAGGAGTTTCCGTCACACTCTGCATTTTTTGCATATGCCCTAACGCTTCATATTCACTCATGAACTCACAATACATCCTAGACATGTCAGGGGTTTTGTCTAGTCTCTTCCACAAATTATTTAACCGTTGGGTGGCTAATTGCGAAGAATCACCCAAATGAACATCTTGCCTTAATGGTAGCGTCACTACATATCTACCCTCAGTATCCCTCTGATGGATTTTCACAAAATGCTCCTCACATTCTACTTCTTCTTTATTTTTTATTTTGAGAGATTCTGTAACAGCCTCAATTTCCCAAAAGGACTTGATTAGTGAATTTAAGTCTTCTTCGACTTTCATAAATCCGCACTGAATCGTATTGCCTGAATTTGAACCAACATTTACACCTGTAGCAATGTATCCAAATACGAAATTTTGAAGAGTTAAATTAGAATTTCGTGGATGAATTTGATCAGCCTTCAATAGTTCATAAAAGCATTCTGCACCTAACAAGGCATCTATTTTCTGGGGCTTGTTAAAATGAGGATCCGCTATTTTGATCTTTTGTGGAAGCTGTGAAAATGAAAATTTAAAATAATTCACTGGTACCAAATCATTAATTTTAGGTACAACAAAGAATTCGAGAGCACGGTGGTAATCACGCTTGTTTGATATCACAGCAGTAAGCTTGGATTTTACCGATAGAGATTTTCCATTTAAACATGAAATTGATATGTTAATTTTACTCCCTTTTATTCCAAGCCTATTAGCAAAATCATAGGTGAAACACGAACACTGACTTCCGCAGTCAAGTAAAGCTCGACAAGCAATAAAATTACCGCAAGAATCTTTAACATAAATAATAGCAGTAGATAGTAATACCTCCTTCGAAATCACTTGTGAAGCAGTTACAGACGAACCAATAAATTCCGAATTGTTTATTTGGTTGCAATTAGATAACATTTCAAAACATCTGGCTTCAGCGTTCAGCTCCGAGTTTTCTACTAAAGGGGGGTCAGAATTATTAGCCAGTGCTTCCTCCTTCCCCACACAACTCACTATAGTAGCAGGTGAATGCGAAATGTCTTGATTGGGAAAATGCAGTAAACTGTAGTGTTTTTTCATGCATTTTGAACAGCTGAATTCTGAACGACAGTTCTTTGCAGAATGAGTCGGATTCAAACTTAAGCAATTAAAGCATAATTTATGTTTCTTAACAAATTCAAGACGTTCACTTACAGTCATTTTCAAGAAAGAATTACATTTATACAACTTGTGAAAATTGATACTTTTACAACAAATACATTTAAAATCTTGACCTTTAACATTTGACACTAAGGCAGTCACCTTTTGAATAGGTTGACCCTTTTTTGCATTAAACACATTAGATGACTTTGACGACTGCAAAGTTCTAGCATGATTTTTTAGAAATGTAATAAGCTCAGATAATTTAGGTAACTCACTTGTTTTTGAATCTCTTTTCCACCAAAGACGAGAGGAAACATCCAATTTTTGCAGCAAAATATATGCAAGAAATGTTTCTGCGAATCCCTCTATTTTTTGGTCTAATATTTCCAAAGACCTTACACTTTCATTCACTGTGTCTACTAATTTTAAAATACGGGCTTTCATTTTGTATGGGAGAAATTGACATGAATCGCTTTATCTGGGCGAAAACCTGATCACGTTTATTGGAGTATCTCTCTTCTAAAAAATCCCAAGCAATTTTATTGTCACAAATTGTGACTGATTGAATAATCCTAGCTGCTTCGCCATGAAGCGATAACTTCAAATATGAGAGCTTTTGGGAATCCGATAATACATTATTATTATGAATGCTTGAAATGAAAAAATCCCGAAAGCTTAACCAATCTTGAATATTTCCACTAAAAGACGGCAAGTTTAATTTAGGTAATTTCATACCTTGTGCACTGGTATTTTCAATCTTTACGTTACTTGCATCTTTAGCACTAAATTTTGACATTTGCCGTTTAACCTTAACCCACAAAGTATCAATGCTGTCTTGAACAGTTTGATGTTCAGTTACATATTTGTCAAACTCTTTTTCATCCACTACTACAAATAATTTATCAAAAATCTCTGAACATTCATTATTAAATTTTGCACATTTATTTTCAAAACGTTGTAACTGAAATTCATCGCAAGTATATTTTTCGAAATCTGAAGTTGCTTTCGTTATATTTGACTTTAAAATTCTTTTCTTAATTAAAATGCTTCCATAATTAACTTTAATTAATAATACCGAACATATATGAGCAAATTCACTTACCTCCGTTTGAGGTAATCCAAATGAACCCGAAATTTGTAAATCAAAACACACACTAATTTTTAATTATCTTGTCGAGTGCGAAGTAACATATCACACTTTTTTATCAATTTAACACTCTACCTTTAAGCTTTTTAACCAGCACTTTATCCATAGGCACTAATCTTCCTACCGGGTCGCACGGACCACAATTGTGTTCGAGAATAAAAGGTACTCATGAAACACAAATACTAAGATTTAATGGACTGTAACTTTATTCCTTTTAACTACTGTTTGGATGGACACTCTTGCCATCACATAGGTGCACCTCCCAGCACGCAGTCCAGAACAATAATAATGGCCGCTAGCTAACCACGTTGCTGTTTTCTCTCGTCGTGGTTGCCAGATCACTTCTGCCTTAACAACTTACTTCTGTATTTCTGACATTTATGCAAGCACTGGCAGAATACTTTTTTTATATCTGTCGTAGGCTGGTCACTATCAGCGTTGGACAGTTTGAATTATCGTTAGACACTATTGACCTTGTAGAATCATAAAGATCTTGTTTCTGGAAGGGGTAAAGAAACTTATTTCCCCAAGGTTCAATTCCACTCAAGTACTATGCAACTGAAATAAATGAGTCATCCTGTGAAGCTTGAAAATAATTAATTTAAAATAAAATTTTTCAGTTCAAGCCATTGGATGCAAATAGTTCAGAAGTACTGTACCTAGATTATTTTTTGATTAATTATATTACAGTGTACTCTCTATCATCGGGTTTAATACCGGAAAAGCAGTCACAAATAGTTGTAACACACGAATAATTGAAAAAGATGGATAATCTAAACTATAAATTTTCACGCGTATTGTATGTGTTTATTTCTCAATAAAATCAGTAATTTTACTTTGCTTTTGAGAACATTTAAGTACTTGCCGAACTTCAATGCGTATTTTTCTAAGTGCTATTTTACCTAAGTGCTATATTTATTGTATTCGAATCCTCTTTGATCGATGAAGTCCAATGAAATTTCATCAAAAGTCATTGCTATCTCGGGACTAATGCAATCGGTATCTTCTTCGCTTGTATTTTCAATAACACTTTCTGTCTCTTCCGCTGTTGTGACATTTGAAATAATATCCATAGCACTCAAGTATTGAAAGCCCAACTCGGGCTAATCACCCTCAGACATTCCTAGATATTTGTCTATTGACATTTTGGAAGAATTTTACATTTTCAAATAATTCAGTATACGACTTCAGTTATTCCCTCTACTTCTTCACAATTAGTTAGATCCCCGAATTCATATTAGAAAGAATCTTCTTCCGTGATCGAACTAGTGTTACTAATTTTAATTTTTACCAAGCTTTTACTTCTCCGTATATGGCATCAAATTCAGTCAAATGCTTCCACAACTACACTTAATCATCTTCTTTAACTAGAGTTATAAGAAGGGTTATAAGAGATAGGTAAAATTATTTTACTGACGATATCACATCTTGGTCCATTTACTGAGTTAAACTAGTAACATTTGGTGGTAAAAATTTAGCCATCATTAGACTGTCTGTTGTTTTTTACACACTCTCGCAAATATTGCGCAAAAGCAATGCACGCACACTCAACGTTGAGAGCGGGGACACCGTCAAGCATGGATAATCCGCACGAGTTAAACGAGTACATCATATTTAACTACTCTCTCTAATAATTTCCTTTACTGATACTAAAAAGGAAAACTTCCAACGACAATAGCCTCAAAACTTTGAACAATTATCAAGAATGTGAATAAAACAGTAGAATGCAAAGTGCTGCATTCCGTACTTCCCAACAAATCTAAGGATATCAAATGTAAAGTGGTGCGAACCCGCAATATTTTCAGCCATAACTATGAAGTTGGAGATTTTGTCTTCAACGAATCGGTCCTATGTTACGCATTTTCTGGAATTTCCTGGAACATATACTTCAAAATTCATGCCACTCTCTGTTCCATTACGTCGTCTGTGTTATGAGCCGTGACAATCTATCTCACTTTGTTTGAATGGTGTCGTGCATTTTTGGACAATTGCTACTAAGGATTTTTGTTGCTTGTATGAGATAAACAACTCCCACGCAAAACACTTGTTGGTTTATATTACAGCTATGTCTTCTATTGGATACTTCTGCACCACATCAGACACTAATATATATACCGCAATATGAGTATTGCAAACCATTTTGCTTACTTGCTAGCCTTACTTGCTAGCAGCCAAACATGCTGTATACTGTATCAGATTACTGAAGCCTCAAGCGATAATCACTGCCGTGTGATACACATGCCACTTGCTAAGAGTTTGTCTTACCACAGAGCAGAGCTGTAACGCTTAGATACTTTTTTTTGTGCTGTGGTTGCAAACATTGCATTCGCAAGCACCATTTTATACCTTCTTTTTTGGAGTGGCGAAAGCGTTGCACCTGCTGTTTTAATCTTATCCTTGATCAGTATGAAGTTTGGTGACGATTGTAGTATGGAATTCTTTATAAGCAATGATTTTCAAAACCATAAAGTAATTCGAAAACTACCAAATTCTACGTTATTAGATACAGTACTCGTCAAATATCGCTTTAGCCTATTCTAGAAAGTAGGTCACGCTTGTTCAATGACATGCAGTCAAATATACATTATCCGATTTGAAAAGAAACAACACCCGAAGGGAATTCCTCCCCTTGCTGCCTTCTGTAAAAGCTCAAAGTCCATCCATTTTAAAATTTTATCAGTATCTTTTATTTTCCCATATCCAAACAACATTTGTGAAAATGTATGCTCCGAATTTTTAAACCCCCAGAGGGTAACCACAGAAGTAAATTTCGTAACGCGGTTGGATTAACGACATGCTACAACAGTTTGACTAGACACAAACGCATTTCAGAAAGTACATTTTCACGACATAGAAAGGAAAATAAATAATGCAACTTAAGCTCTAATATGAAAAAGAGAAGATAAACGTTGAACATTTGAATTAACTCTGACATAAACTGTAATGGAATTACATACGCAGAGTTATTCATAATTCTATGCAACATTTTAAAAAAGTACTAAAAATGAGCTAAGCTTTCATTGCAAAGTTTTACTGCACTAAAATAAAGCTAAGCGTATTAAGAATTGTTTTTATATTTCACAATTTCTTATGTCCACATATGTGTCATTTATTTGGGCATATTAAAAAGTTGGCTGAAGCCGCAGTTGAACGAAAAACCATTTGATTATTACTTTTTTTAAAAGAACAGTTCTTAGCTTCAGTACCTCAAAGACCATTTTCAAAATAATTTGCGAGAATATCTTTGTCAAAATTTGTAACAATGTAAACAGTGAGGAAACAGCGCGTTAAAGCGATTAACCTTTATTCTCCGACATTTTCTTACAGACGATTTGGAGAAAGATGGTGGGAACGCTTTAAATATCTTGATAAAAATTAGTTGAACTGATGCAGTACGTAAGTATGCAGCGTGTACGGATGACTTGGAAATAATTCGTACATAAGGTAAGTAAGACGTACGAATGACATGAAAATAGTTCGTACATACGGATACAGAGCGTACGGATGACATGAAATTAACTGAAGGAGAAAATGAATATTTACTATTCAAGTGATTGAAGAAATTTCTATCTCCTTACATGAAGATGACTAGATATGTGAAATTCCGTAAATCTCATGAAATGACTTTCATGTTTCGACAATGTTGGTATTTGCAATCAGTTTCGTCGTTATTTTGCTTTCTAAATGATTGAAGTAGAAGTAGTAGTTTCACTGAAGTAGTAAAAATTTCACTGAAGTAATAATTACCGATATGAAATACTAGACGTAATTCAGAATATCTTAAATTCATGCGAAATTTCCATACTTCATTATTTTCGTATTTCAGATAAATATTTAAGAATGATTAATCATTAACTTATGTAAAATGGATGTCACAATTTCATTTCATTATGGAGTTTTCCTTTGGTTAAAATCCATCTATCTCTACATTATAAAACTAAAACTAAAAACAGAAAACAAAGAGTACACATAGTGTACTTTAAAAAGTCGTAAACTTTTCACTTACTGCATTTTTCTCTTTTTAGTAATAATATTAAATTATTTTTAGAAGCAAAAATTAAATATACTTAGGTGAAAACAGTGTAACATAAGAACTTGCTCATTTAAAGTACTAGCAGCTTTCGGGCGAGCCTCCTAAAATAATTATTATAAAAAAAAAAGAAAAAATACATGATGATTTCAATAATTCCAACTAATTAATAATAACAGATATAAAGAATTGCATTTATTGTTTTTAAATATCCTAGTTTGTTAATCAATAAGAGACAGAATAAATTTTAAAAGAAAATTAAATATCTTACGTTTTCCCGATGGCAATACACTGGCGCTTGGAAAATAAAAATATTTTATTTTTGTAAGTCGAAACACATTGTTTGAAACAAATAAAAAAACCAATTCAAATTTCGGATTTCAAGGTGACATGTTCGTATGGAGAACAACGGGTGTTCAAAATTTAGTGACTCTAGGCTCCGCGGTTCCTCATAGTATGTACACACATACAGTAATGTCTCACAACATACACGTATACAAACATATATGTACTTCATAAAACGGAATGATGTTTAGATTGGTAATGATTCAGATTTGGTATCATTATTGCTTTTAATCCTGTTCTAATTTTCAAATCCTCATCAAGCATTTTTTTAATGTTTAAATTTGCACATAGCTCTGAAAATGTTAAAATATTATTTTTAAAAAATGTGTAAATGTGTCTGAACAATATTTACTATAAGACGGTAAGCGAATTTTAATTAATGTTTTATAATTCTAAATTCTAATTTGTTGGATGCATATTTAATATTTGCATTTCTTTTTTTCTTTGTATATTTTATTTTCTCACTGCTTAATTTTATGTTATGATTTTTGCAATAATCTTGTTACTGGCAACGTGCTTTATTTTACTATAAAGTTTGTGTGAATGGCAACAGTTGTTCATGTTTATGTTTCAGTAGAATAGCGTTCTTAGCCGCACTGCGCTGCAGGCAATTTTTCTCTTAAAGAATTTTATGTTTTAGAATAGCAATAAAGTTTATTATACAAAGCTGATGCTTTTTAGTTCAAGGCATCTATTTGGTTCCCCAGGTGAGGCTTTAATGCTATTTAATGTGTTATTATTATATGCTTTAGAACTGTGTTTAACGAACTTTTAAGTACTGGTACTGCGAATCGTCTGCGTGACGTCAGAAAGATAAGCGAAAATATTTTTTTGCTGGTATCTTGTTGAAGTTATTTGTGATTATTAATCATTATTCATGGTAATAATGACAGAATTAAGTGAATCTGATCTTAAAAGATTAAGAGGACGAACGAAATCTACCCTAACGCGGCTTCACAATAGTTTCAGTAATCAGTTAAGTTTAACGGAATTAAAAGCACGATTAGAAAGAATTGAACAAATATTTAAGGAATTTGATCAATATGATGCTGCTTTACCCGAAGAAGCTTCTGAAATTGCTGAATTCGAAGCTAAATATTTTGAAACGAAAGTAATGTATCAATCCGCCATTGAATCCGTAACGGCCAGAAATGTTTTGATTTCAAATCCCACTGCAGTTGAGGCTAGCTTTAAACTTCCGCGTTTAAACATTCCGAGTTTCAATGGTAAATATACTGATTGGCTTAATTTTAAAGATCTGTACATGGCGACAGTTCATACCAATCAGTCATTAGCGAAAATTCAGAAATTCCAATATTTGATAGGACTTTTAAAAGACGAACCAGCTGCTATTATTAAGCACATTCCGATTTCCGAAACTACATACGATGAGGCTTGGGACAAATTGATGAATCGTTATGATAGAAAAAATCAAATTGTAATGTCGCTTGTCAGAACATTTCTTGAGCAACCCAAAATTACTAGCGCTGATTCTGTTAATCTAAGAAAACTATCTGATACATCTGATGAAGCTATCCGTGGATTAAAATCTCTTGGCGAAAAGGTTTCGTCTAGAGATGTTTGGCTAATTTATTTTTTGTTAGAACAAGTCGATCCGGAAACGCGCAATTTATTGTCACAAAAAAATGGTGAAGAAGAATTTCCTACCTTAGCATGTTTTTTGGAATTCTTAGAAACTCAAGGTGTGTTTCACTTGAAATGTTAAACACTCATAATAATGAAAAGCGAGTATCGCATAAAAATCAGTGCTCTGTTTCGAAGAATGCTTCACATAATAATAAAAATTCTGTTCTAAAATGTCAGCATTGCAATGGTTCTCATTTTTTATCAAAGTGTTATAAATTTAAAGGTGCAGATATTACGACTAGGAAAAATATCATTCGCAAGAATTTATTATGCTTCAATTGTTTCGGAAATCATCAATTAAAATTTTGTTCATCGCAGAATGTGTGTTCTATTTGCAAAGCAAAACACCATACTTTACTGCATGAAGATATTAAAAGTAATAACGTAGTTGTGTCAAATTCATCTCCAAATGATGAACAAATTTCTAATTCAGACGAACAAAATAATATTTCGAGTTTTTCTATTCAGGGTCAGAGTACTTCATTTTTACCAACGGCGGCAGTAATAATTTACGATTCTGCTGGTCAAGGTCACGAATGTATCATTCTTATTGACAGTGGAAGTGAAGCTTCTTTCATCAGTGAATCATTTATTCGACAATTAAATATACGCAGACAAAATGCCCGTATTTGCGTAAAGGGACTTGGTGATTCTGAAGCAGCTTTGACTCGTGGTTATGTAAATGTAAAATTGTTTCCGAAATCTGAGTTGAAAAAAAAAATGGTGTTTTAATACAAGCATATATTCTTAAAAAATTAACTTCGCATTTTCCTTCAGTAAAGATTGATAGCAAGGACCTTGATTATTTGAATTCAATTAATCTTGCAGATCCGAATTTCAGTACGCCCAAACAAATAGACATGATAATTGGAGCTGACTATTTCTTTTCTCTGCTTCAGCCAGGGCAGATTGTTGGCTATAAAAATGTAATTGCGCAAAATACTATTTTTGGTTGGGTTGTATCAGGCAGAATTAAAACAGAAGGCAATACTCCGCATCCCATTAGTGTTAATCGCATTAGTTTACATATTGAGGATAACGTCGATGCAACACTTAAGCGTTTTTGGGAGTTGGAAGAATTAACGTTCCAAAATCAGAAATCAACGATTGAAGAAGAGTTTTGTGAGAAGCATTTTAAAGAAAATTATCGAGTAAACGGAAATGGCAGATTTGTTGTCCGACTGCCCATTTTCAGTAATGCTGAAGAGTTAGGCGACTCCAAACCTTTGGCTATTTCTCGTCTTCTATCCATGGAAAGAAAATTTGATTTAGATAAAGAACTTGGTAGGCAATACAAGGAGTTCATTCAAGAATACGAAACTTTAAATCATATGGTTCCAGTTGTTGAGAATGAAGAAAATAAGCAAGTATATTATCTACCGCATCATGCTGTTGTTAAACCGAGTAGCTCTACCACTAAACTTCGTGTAGTATTTGACGGTTCATGTAAACCTAAAAATTCAGTTTCTTTGAACTCTGTTTTAGGGGTAGGTGCAACACTACAACGAGATATATTTTCAATATTGCTCAACTTTCGTATACATGAAACAGCTTTTTCTTCTGACATCGAAAAAATGTACCGCCAGATTTAATAGATAATGAGGATCAACATTTACAAAAAATTGTTTGGAGAGAATCTGTTAATTCAAAAATGCAGACATATAAATTATGTACAGTTACTTATGGCACTGCATCTGCACCATTTTTAGCAACACGCTGTTTTTGGCAAATTGCTTTGGATGCAGAACAGCATCATCCTCATGTATCCTCCGTTCTTAAAAATGATTTCTATGTAGATGACTGTTTATCTGGAGCAAACAGTTTAGAGGAAGCAGTTGACCTATGCTCTAAGCTTTCGCAGCTATTACAAAAACGTGGATTTAATTTAAGGAAATGGAGATCAAACTGCTCAAAGCTTCTCGAAAATTTATCCATTGATAATCATGAAGAAGGTGACCTGGAAGTTCACTCAGATCAATGTGCCAAGACTTTAGGGCTGTTTTGGAACTCTACAGAAGACGTATTTTTATTTAACATTTCTATGGATTTTGGGACTGAAATTACTAAAAGAAGGTTCAGTTCTCAATCTTCTAAAATCTTTGATCCTCTTGGCTTGCTATCACCATGTACAGTCAAGTTGAAAATGTTTTATCAGCAATTGTGGTTTTTAAAACTTGACTGGGATGCCCCACTGCCTAAAGAATGGGAAGAGAAGTTGCAGCGACGTCAAGAAGATCTTAAGGCTCTCAAAAATGTTAAAATTTCGAGGTGGCTTCAAACTGCGTCTAACCACATCTATCTGCATGTTTTTTGTGACGCGTCAGAATCTGCTTACGCTGCTGTTATCTACTGTGTTCAACCAACATCTCACGACAGAAATGAAGTCAATTTGGTGGTTGCTAAAACCAAAGTTGCTCCCATTAAACAAGTGTCCATGCCTAGACTGGAACTCCTAGGTGCATTGCTCCTTGCCAGATTAATCAAAGCTGTCTGTAAAGCCTTCTCCACCACTGAAATTTCCTTTCACGCTTGGACTGACTCTAAGGTTGTTCTCTGTTGGTTAGCAGCTCATCCTCGAAAATGGAAGCCTTTTGTGGCAAACAGGACTTCAGAAATATTAGATGCTATTCCCTCTCAACAGTGGAGCTATATTTCGTCGAAACAGAATCCTGCTGATCTTCCTTCTAGAGGAATCGATCCTAAAGTTCTACTGAACATATCCCTATGGTGGCATGGGCCATCATTCTTAGCGTTCGACAGTTCAAAGTGGCCTCTACAATGTTCTGTCAGTAATGAGACTAACAGTGATGCAACTGTCTTAACTGAACAAAGGACAAAATCAATTTTTTGTACAACAGCTTATTTGACTAATGACACTCTGGACAATTTATTTCAGAACTGTTCTTCTTTATCTAAAATAGTTAATGTAATTTCCTTTTGTTTAAGATTTATTTCTAGGTGCAAAGAACGGGTCTTTGGTTCTGAAGATAATAGGTTAAAAAGTCCTGCAGTAGTACCTTCATCTAATGAAAGGCAAGCAGCTATGAAGTTGATCATTAAATGGATCCAGTTTGTGCACTTCCATAAAGATATAAAGGATCTCAAAAATAATTCATCTTTAAGTCCTAAAAGTGTTTTAAGCTCACTTTTTCCTTTTCTAGATGATGATGGTGTTTTACGGGTGGGAGGTAGGCTGCAAAATTCTGACTTGTCATTCAATGCTAAGCATCCCATAATTATACCAGGTCAACACAGGATTGCTTTGTTGCTTGTTAAACAATATCATGTAACTTATATGCATGCAGGGCCCAGTTTACTAGCTAACATTTTAAAGCAAAGCTATTGGATTGTAAATGGTAAGAAACTTATTCAGTCTTTTATCCATAAATGTATTGTTTGTCACAGATATAAATTGTCATCTAATAATCAGTTAATGGGAAACTTACCAAAACAAAGAGTAACACTTGAGAGACCATTTTTTAGCACAGGTATTGATTATGCCGGTCCTGTAATTTTGAAATGTTACAAAGGTCGTTGCTTTAAGACCATTAAAGGTTATATAGCTTTGTTTGTATGTCTAGCTACCAAAGCTTACCATATTGAGGTAGTTAGCGACTTAACTGCAAATTCTTTCATTGCTGCTCTTAGGCGATTTGTATCGAGGCGTGGTACACCTCGATACTTATTTTCGGATAATGGTACGAATTTTGTTGGCGCAAAAAGAAAATTGTCCGAACTGCAAACTCTGCTACTTTCACTTAACAGCAATGAATTGATTTTAAATTATTTGGCTGAAAATACTATGGAATGGAAAATGATTCCACCTGCTTCTCCCCACTTTGGTGGTTTGTGGGAATCAGGGATCAAGTCCATAAAATTTCATTTGAAAGGAATGATAGGAGAGACAAAGTTAACATTTGAAGAATTAACTACTTTACTAACTCAAATTGAAGCTGTGTTAAATTCACGCCCCTTGTCTAAAACTAATCACAATGATGTAGGTAATTTAGATGCTTTGACTCCATCACATTTTTTAACTGGGGATGTTATTACTAGCATCCCAGAACAGGATTTTTCTAATATTCCCAAACCCACTTTATTAAAACGATGGGAATTATTACAGCAAATGAAACAAGGCTTTTGGAAGAGATATAAGGAGTATTTAAATTCTTTACAACAAAGATACAAATGGAAGCAACAACTTCTAAATTTGTCTGTAGGTGATATTGTATTAATTAAGGAGGACAACATGCCTCCTGGTGTTTGGCCTTTAGGTCGAATTGTTGAAATCCATCCAGGAAAGGATGGCAATGTTAGAGTTGTTACAGTAAAAACTGTTCATGGTTATTTTAAAAGACCTATAGTAAAACTTTTACCATTGCCATTGCATCGGGAATGATCTATTGTTAATGCAATGGCAAGGGTGGGAGTTAATGTTGGATGCATATTTAATATTTGCATTTCTTTTTTTCTTTGTATATTTTATTTCCTCACTGCTTAATTTTATGTTATGATTTTTGCAATAATCTTGTTACTGGCAACGTGCTTTATTTTACTATAAAGTTTGTGTGAATGGCAACAGTTGTTCATGTTTATGTTTCAGTAGAATAGCGTTCTTAGCCGCACTGCGCTGCAGGCAATTTTTCTCTTAAAGAATTTTATGTTTTAGAATAGCAATAAAGTTTATTATACAAAGCTGATGCTTTTTAAAATAAAAAATATGTCCAAAGGGGCGTTTTTTTAATATTTTGTCTGTTACCTTTATTTTTTAAATATCACATTCTTCGTACTTCAACCATAAAATTCATTTTTTTAATGTTTAAATTTGCACGTAGATCTGAAAATGCTAAAAAGTATTATTTTTTAAAAATGTGTCTGAACAATATTTACTTTAAGGCGGTAAGCGAATTTTAATTTTTTATAATTCAATTTTTTTTAATAATTCTAGATTCTAAAGTTTTTTACAAATAAAATAAAAAAAATACGTTCAAAGGGGCGTTTTTTAACATTTTGTCTGTTACCTTTATTTATTAAATATCACGTTCTTCGCACTTCAGCCATAAAATTCATTTTTTTAATGTTTAAATTTGCACGTAGCTCTGAAAATGTTAAAATATTATTTTTTAAAAATGTCTGAACAATATTTAATTTAAGACGGTAAGCGAATTTTCTAAAGTTTTTTTTTATAATTCTAAATTCTAATTTTTTTAAAAAATAAAATACAAAAATACGTTCAAAGGGGAGTTTTTCTTAACATTTTGTCTGTTATCTTTTTATTAAATATCACGTTCTTCGCACTTAAACCATAAAATTCAGTTCAAGAACAATATCGCAAAATAGTTTTAAATTGAGCATATCTTTAGAATTTACGATACGCAGTCTCACGCGCTGGAGATAAAAATGTTTTTTCTGTACAACGTTGCCGTTGCTCACTTTGAAATCCTTGAGTTTGTTAATCAAAAATTCCTTAAAGATTTAAAAAATATTAAATCGATAATAAAAGAAATTCCAAATTTCAAATTTGGACTTCCACAGGCGGATATTCACAGTAGGATTACGTCATTCAAAATTCCATGGCTCTAGGTACCGTTGTTTTTTCACAGCGTGAAAAACATAGATACATTCTTGCAGATTCATGTACCGTTGTTTTATCACAATGCGATAAATATACATACATTTATACAGATTTCTCATTATTTAATTTCTTGAAATGTAATGCAAGACTCTAACATTTTATGGCAACAGGTTGAAAAGTGAAACGGACATTTATAGTGAACGAACGCAAAATCACGAAACGAAAACAATAGTCTTTCAGGAAGAAAGCCCTTTTAGACTAAAAATTATTTTAAAATAAGTTTTTTTTAAATAAATCAGGGAAAACATTTGAATTTTATTTAGATAAACCTAAATTTGAAATTATAAAGGAGGATGTCGAGAACCTTTAATTAAAATGCAATCTTTCCAAATATGTAGCAAAATTGAGTTAAAAATTCAAACTAAAATTTTGAACCTCATACGTTTTTTAGAAAATTTTAACATAGTTCGAGGTCTTAAACTCTATCATTTTTGAGGCGTCGAATCAAAATGCACAAAAAAATCGTATTGTCTTTTCAGAAAAAGTCTAATTTTGTGACAGAATACATGTATGCCCATAGCTTTATGTAAATCTGCTGCATAGCCTAAGTCACCTTTTTGAGAAAAGAAAAGCGCAAGTTTTTTTTTTTTTTTTTTTTTGGTTATGGCAAAGCAGTCGAGGGTTATCTACCTAAGAGGAGGGATGCTTTCGTGGAAGGACTTTCTAAGGGAGAATGGTTGACGGAATGGCGATTTTGAGTTGAATCACTATAAATGTCCGTTTCACTTTTCAAACTATTGTCACCAAATGTTAGAGTCCTGCATTATATTTGAATAAATTAAATACACATTACCCATGGAAAAACCATGACAACGCTAAGCAGCCAGTCCACTTCGAATGGTTTGCTATGTAATACGGGTGACAATACTGCTCGTAGAGATTGCTTGTGATTAACAAATTTTCATATTATTTAAGTCTTAAACTTTCAGTTTTCTTTCTTAAAATATCCTTTTTTAACTCTCTTACAAGAATTTTGAGTCCAAAGAGGCTTTGTTCCTGAAGGACTATTGTTTTCGTTTTGCGATTTTGAGTTGAATCACTATAAATGTCCGTTTCATTTTTCAAACTATTCCCACCAAATGTTAAGAGTCCTGCATTATATTTGAATAAATTAAATAATGAAAAATCTGAATAAATGTATGTATAATTTTCACATTTTGTTAAAACAACGGTACATAGAATGACGTAATCCTCCTACGAATATGAGCATGTGTAAGACCAAATTTGAAATTTGGAATTTTTTTTATTATTAACGATTTCATATTTTGTAAAACTTTAACGAATTTTTGATTAACGAACTCAAGGATTTCAAAGCGAGCAATGGCAGCACTCTACCGGGGGGGGGAAACCTTTATTATCTCCAGTGTGCGGAACTGTGTATCGAAAATTCTAAAGATATGCTCATTTTAAAACTATTTTGCGACATTTCTATTGAACTAAATTTTATGGTTTAAGTGTAAAGAACATGATATTTAATAAATAAAAGTAACACACAAAACGTTAAAAAAACGCCTCTGTGGACATGATTTAAAATCTGAAACCTTTCAGATTTTTTTTTATGATATAATAATTTCTTTTCTCAAGAAACCATAAATGATTAATTATGCAAACTATTAAAGTATTTTAAATATCAAAAAATGGTACTTTTGATGGCATTCAAAAAATAACATGGACACGTTAAAAAAGGTCATTAAAGAAGTTTACATTCTATTAGCAGCTGGATGATTAAACTTATGTCAAAACATCAAAAATGAGACTTTTTTAATCAAGAAACTATTAAAAATAGCTGGCCAATAAATAAAGAAAGTTAAAAATCTTTAGTGAATTTCTTCTAGTCAGCTGAAGATCCTTTTCTTTCCAGACCAAGGGAAAAAAACATGATTCTACTATGTATTTCTTGGCATAATTTTCATGTTACTGCAAGCTATAATATTTCCCATTATCGGGGTAATCCATACGAATGATATTAATTGAAGCATTTTTAATTTAAACGTTTAATTAATCTCGGTTTAAAAAATAACTCAGTTTTCCTTTGGAAGAGTAACTTTGAGTAATTACCGTGTTTACTTAATGAATTTAATGAAAAATGAAGCCACTCTAGCAACCATAAGAACGACACATTAACCAAAAATGTTTTTTCCCCAGCGAACCTGACACAAACTGCGTGCTGCAAACGCACTTAAAATTACACTGCTGCTTCGTTAATGAATAATTTAGGTTAAAAACGTAAGTTTTTGAAAGTATTTTATTTTTGCGGCGAGAGAAGAAAAAAATACAAGCCTGACTCTGCTTGAAGAATCGCTTTTCAAAGGCATCTAATGAGCTATAAAGACACGATTTTGAACACTAGTTTTTGCGTGGATATAGCGGCGATGATGAATATCATATATAATGAATCCTTCGAAGCATGACAGCCATGTCTTAGGAAATAAATGACGTCGACTAAGTAATTGACTGAAGCACTGGCATGGAAATTTCATTGTGACAGTAACTTAGTATATTCCTTCCTAGCGAAAACATAATTTACTACTAATATTAAATAATTATTTTTTTCTGGTTTGATTCCTATATTGCACTTCTTAATTAATTCGAGAAATCTATGCTGATTAGCTTTTTAATAGTCGTAAATCAATACATGTCTCGTAGTCTTAAATCACCACAAATTATAAATGAAATTAATAATCGTAAATCAATAGTCTTTACCGCTTGATCGGAACGGTGGTTTGAAAGGTCAGCTTCTAAATTTATAGATCAATGCTCAAATCACATGTATTAGGAGATAGTATTTTATACTTATTTATTTCCTAACATAAACATGAAGTATAGAACAAGCAAAAAGACATAAATACAAAAACGTAAGTGATGCCATTCACAAAAAGGGTAATGTTATTTTTAATAGTTCGCTGGCTTTGCCGCAACATCCTCCCCACCCTGGTCAACCTCCAGGGAAATGGCCAGCTGCACAGGTCGTGTAATGGTATGCGACGGAGGACGTGGGCACCATCCCTCTGCCAATTCGTTAATTGGTATAGCGCCACGTCCACCTTTATCTAGAGTTTGGGCAGAATAATTAGTTGCAATACAGGGCCAAACAAGGGCATAATTATACATTTGGATGCACATTTTACAGAGTTTGTGAACACAGATTACATTGAAACTTTAAGTACATTTGGTTACATTTTACATACATTATATACAAATTTAAGATATTTACATCATATACATTGCTTTCGTATGCATTTACTTATTAGGTTCATTAAATGGTGCTATTTACATTTATACTGCATTTACCTTTTGATACATTTACATTACATTACATTCACGTCTAAAAATAAACACTTATAGAGGGTACATGCTATGCACATTGTTTACTTATAGCCTATGTGCACCACCTTTACAGATTCATTACTTGTGTTGTTTACATTAATATTACATTTGCATTACATTGAAATTATGTTGCTTTCATAATTAAGACATTTAACAGACATTTACAAAACATATACACTGCTTACGTATGCTTTTACTTATTAAGTTCATTAAATGGTGCTATTTACATTTATATTGCATTTGCCTTATGATACATTTACATTGCATTACCTTCACGTCTTACCAAAAAAAAAAAAAAAAAAAAAAAAAAAAAAAAAAACACTTATAGAGGGCACATGCTATGCACATTCACATTGTTTACTGATTGTTAATGTGCACATGTGCACCACCTTTACAGAATCATTACATGGTGTTGTTTACATTAATATTACATTTGCATTACATTGAAATTATGTTACTTTCATAATTAAGACATTTATTACACATACACAGCTTTCATAGGCATTTACTTATTCAGCTCACTAAGTGGTGTTATTTACATTTATATTGCATTTATCTTATGATACATTTACTTTGCATTATCTCCACATCTAGAACATAAAAACTTAAAGAGGGTACATGCTATGCACATTGTTTACTGGTGCTCTATGTGCACCACCTTCACAATTTCATTACTTGGTGTTGTTTGCATTTATATTACATTTGTGTTACATTGAAATTATGTTGCTTTCATAATTAAGACTTTTGTAACATATACACAGCTTTGGTATGCATTTACTTATTATGTTCATTAAATGGTGCTATTTACATTTATATTGCATTTACCTTATTATACATTTACAGTGCATTATCTTCACGTCTAAAACATAAACGCTTAAGGAGTGCACATGCTATTCACATTTTTTACTAATTCTCTATGTGCATTAATATTATAATACATATTGTGCACATTATTATTACTTTTGCGTTACACTGAATTTATGTTACTTTCATAATTAAGACACTTATAAGATATACACTGCTTTCGTATGCATTTACTTATTAAGTTCATAATGCTTATTATGTTCATTACTTATTAAGGTTATTATCCTATTTTACGTATTACAGTACATTGCATGGCGCAGCTTGCATTTTATTATATTTACTTTATATTACCATCGTACTCATGGTAAATGCTGATACACTTCGTGTAGATATTACGTGCAGTTATATTACAGGTAGAGCGAAAAATCTAAGGATGGCACAGGTCTGTGTTTAAGTCAGACAGTTTGTCCATCAGTTGCACTATCTTTTTAATTAGGTGCCGCTGTTTTATCATGTACTTACAAAAGGTTTGACGGTTCGTCTGTGGTAGATTGATGTGCAGCCCTTCTGTAAGTAGGCAAGATGTAAGATAGTGCTCTGGTCAGCCATTTTCTCCGCACGCACATTGGCTTGTGTGGCTGATGCCGCGTTTCTGGAAGTATTCCGGGAAAGGTCCGTGTCCGGATATAAATCTTACCAGCTGTGTGTTGGCAGTGTTTCTGCTGAGATCCACGTAGCTGATAAAGTAGTGCGTGCGCCTCCCGGTGGCGCTGGTGTCCCATTCACTTTGCCATAAACCGGTGGCCTTTAAGCGAAGTGTCTTTTTGAGAAACGAGTGGGGCCATGTAATGGTTATTTGCGTACTGGATGGATCTGTCGTTGCCTCCTTGGCGAGTTGATCAGCTAGCTCATTGCCTTGGTGGGCGGCATGATCCATTCCAGTTTCGTGCGATAAGGAAAGTTTTCCCTGAGGTTCTTTTGTATGCCCTGTATAATGTCTGATGGGTGGTCCGGGTTCCATATGGCATACAGCGATGATAGACTATCAGTTTTGATGGTAGCATGGTTGTGCTGATGTGTGTGCAGGTAGCGAATTGCTTTAGCGATTGCTACCGCTTCGCTCTGGAAGACTCTGTTATTCTGTCTGAGTTGACCTTTCCATTGCTCGTTTACTGTGTCGTGCGTCATGGCTACATATGCGCATCCTACCTTTTCATCTATTCTTGACCCGTCTGTGTACATGATAAATTCTCCGGGATGATGGGTTGCAAAAGGATTAATAGTAACAAAAACTCCCTTACCCTTCACTGCTGGGTGGATGTTGAGTGGGCAGACATTCGTTTCATAGTCTTCAGGGTAGTAAGTCTCTTCATCGAAAGTGACTGCTCTTTTGAGCTGTAGGACGTGTTGACGTGCTGCCTCTTTTTCGACACGAATGTGCAGAGGAAGGAGGCCGGCGAGCACGTTAATGGCATCAGTTGAAGTGGTGCGATATGCTCTGGTGATTCCCAATGCAAAGGGTCTTTGGATAGTGTTGAGATGCCTGACTTTCCTGCCTTGCATTAGGTGTGCCCATACTGCGGCGGCATATGTTACTATTTTCTCAACTACGGTTGTATAGAGTACTTTTTGGATATGCGGGTTAAGGCCCCATTTATATCCGTAGAAGAGTCTCATCTGCTTAGCAATTGCTGTTGTCCGTATTTTTACATTCTGAATGTGGGGGATCCATGTCATTTTATGATCGAACGTAACTCCTAGGTACTTTAGCTGATTTACTATCTTCAGACGTTGGTTATTAATTTTGATGGTGCGGCGTCTTACTAGTGAGCCTCCCTTTTTCGGAATTAGTAAGACTTTGGACTTATGCTCAGCTATTGTTAGTTTCAGTTTTTGACAGTGTTCATGGAATATTTCACACACTCCGTTGCAGTTACGCTGTAATTCGTCCCGTGTGTTTCCCCTTACAATCAGTGCCGCGTCGTCTGCATATGCAAAGATCTTAGTGTGCGCCGGCCACGTCGCTGTCAGAACTTCATTGAACGTCAAGTTCCAGAGGTGTGGCCCGGCGCACGATCCTTGTGGGCATCCTCTGGTTTGCACTTTCTCTATGATATCTGCATTGTGCACAGCCAAGAGCTTCCTGTCCTGCAGATAGTTGCAGATGATGTTATATATATTGCTTGGGCGTTTTGTTTTACGTAGAGCCTGCCTGATGGCTGGCCACCACAGCGTATCAAATGCATTCTTTAGGTCTATGCTGACCATTGCTGTGTGGTAGCCGATATATCGATTTGCCAGTATCGCCTCCTTGATGTCATATAGGGCATGCACTGTGGAGGAGCCCGTTCTAAAACGGTAGTGGCTGGGGCTTAGGTATTTGTGGATGTGCAAATGATGGCGTAGTCTGTTCATGACTAGTTTCTCTAGAACTTTCCCCATTGCCGATAGTAGGCAGATAGATCTGAAGGAGGAGGCTTCTGCCGGGTTTCTATTTTTCTTCAGAAAGAGAATCACCTGCCCTATTTTGTAGGGCGTGGGAAATAGTCCCTGTGACAGTAGTTTATTGAAGTAACTGACAAAGAAAGTTGGGTGGGCCTTTATCGTGGCTTTTACTATGGCATAGTCCATCCCGTCTGGGCCGGGAGCCTTCTTGCGTGGCAGACTTACCAGAACTCTTTGAAGTTCTTGGAGCGTAAAGTCTGGGTCTGCTTCTGTGTCCAAGGTATTTATCTCTGCACGGAGAATGGCTTATTGTACAGTATCCTGAGCTGCATCATCTTGACTGAATACGGTGTTTAAAACTGCATTTAAGGTATCGGCCGTGTAGTCTTCATTGCTGCATTGTGAGTGCAGAATTTGTAGCTGAGATGGCTTGAAGACCTTCCCAGTCGCTATTTTATGGTGCAGCCCATAGATTTCTGTCCATTGGTGCGCAGAACACAAGTACGGACTTTCTTGTCGTGGCCAAGGATTAGCTCCTCAACACGGGCCTTTTTCCAGGTATGGCGAGGTCTAACATCTTCTTGTAGTAGGACAATGTCCCTTTTCCGTATTTTATTTGTTTCAGATGGATTCCGCACTTTATGAAATGTACGCAAGTCCATCAAATATTCCTTTTGCCATCTTTTCCAAAAGGAGTCCATCAAATGTTGACGATTTTTCCACATATGATTTAAATTTGTTTCAGGATTTGTGGGGCTGGAAGGAATAGTGGTTAATTTCTTTCCTATGAGGAAGTGCGAGGGTGTTAAAGCTTCCTCAGGGTCATCTTTTATTCCATATTCGTGGACAATCGGTCTACTGTTAAGAGCGGCTTCAATATCACATAATACAGTGATCAAACCAGCGTCATCCAAAAGAGCCTTACCTCATGTTTTCCGAAGGCATCGCTTAATTGAGCCTATCATTCTTTCCCACCATCCTCCCCACCTAGCCGATCGGGGGGGCGATGAATTTTCATTTGATGTTGTGGTGGGCATAAAACTGCTGTGCCTTGGCAGAGGATATAGTATCCCACAATAACTTCAGCTCTTTGTCCGCAGCGCAGAAATATTGCAACAATCGTGCTCCCATCAGGGCCGCCAAGAGCTCCAAATGAGGTAAGGTAACTGTCTTTATAGGAGCTAGTTTGTTGCGACTACACACTAAATTCACATTCGATTGGTCACCTTTAAAGGTAACAATGTACAGAACTGAACCATAGCCACGTTCAGCTGCGTCACAAAACACATGAATAGCAAAAGGAACATGTGATGAAATGCCTATGCATCGAGGAATTTGAAGGGAGCAAATGTCATCAAGTTTTTCACAGCTGCATACCATAAAGTTGATAAATTAGCAGGTAGTAATTCATTCCACTTGATTCCAAGTATCTATGTATCTTGGAATAAGATTTTCCCAAGAATAGTAAACGGTGAAAAAAGGCCTAAGGGATCATAAAAACTAGCAATGCAGCGGAATAACCATCTCTTTGTAAGTGGTTTGTCTGTAGAAACACAGAGGGAAGTTTTGAATGCATACTTCAAAGTATCCGAAGTTGTATTCGAGCCAATACCTAAGACAGTTGTTTCCATTTTGTGAGATTCTTTATGTGTTTGTAGTACATCGTTGAGTTTCAAGGAGTTTGTAGCCCATTTTTCCATAGGCAATTTCAATAGAGCCATTAAATTCTTTATCTCGTGATATAGCATTATAATGCGTGATTCAGTTTCCATACTAGCAAGAAAGTCATCCATATAGAGATGTTTATCTATCATTGGTGCAGCAATTGGAAATTCTGCGATATGTTTTGCAGCCAATTCTCGTGTCGCAACACAGAGTAAAAACGGACTGCAAGTAAGGTCAAATGGTACACGAGTAAATCTGTAAACAGTTATTTTATCTGTAAAAGTAGTAGGTTGAGATGAATCAGATTTTAATTTGTACCAGAAAAATTTTGTGACGTCCGTATCTTCTTTATGTAGTGACAACTGTAAAAAAGCTTGCTACCATCACATGTAACAGCGAATTCATGCAATCGAAATCTTAGTAGACAACCAATAGATTCAGGAAGAAGATTCGGGCCAGCTTCCAAGGTATCGTTCAGTGGAATCATTCCTGGAGCGTGCGAGGAAGCATCAAACACAATTCTCCACTTGGTTTCAGATTGTGTTTTTTTTTCCGTACAGCATGATGAGGAAGGTAATATACTGGCTTCTTACTGGATTCATCTATGGAACAAACTTCAACATGCTTTTGTTCAATGTAATTCAGCATGCATTTGTCATATTGTGTCTTTAACACATCACTAGATGCAAGTCCTTTTGAAGAGAATGAAATCTGTTTTCCGCTATAATTTTGTTTGTAGGCAAAGGTGTGACCAATGGTTTTCTAGGCAGAGACACAATTCTTCGATTGCCTGCAGTGTTGTAAGTTTTCTGAAATTCTGATAAAATTTCTTCATCTCGAGTAGTCATTTTTCGTTTCTGCGCATCTTGTATCCCTATGGAGTCTAATTCCCAGAAGCGACGTACCCTATCATTTAAACAATCAGTTTTAACTTGCACACAAACTTGATGGACAGAAATCTTCTCAGCGATTGTAGTATGTGTTCTTGTTCCACTAAGAACCCATCCAAACACTGACGGTACCATAACAAAAGATTCTGAAAGCTTGATTGGAGCTTCTGCGGAAACAATTTGCCAATAATGATCACCACCAATAAGTATTTCTATGGGCAGTGAAGCATCATCCGGAGGATCAGCAATTCTCAATCTTTTCTTCTGAGCAAACTATTTATAGTGGAGCAGTAGGATGTGTAGTATAGGAATTGGAGCTTTCAAATGCGGAGATCAAAAATGCTTGGTTGCTCCACAAACTTGAAAGTGACAGTTGAACACATCTACGTTGTTCTTGTGAAGTAAAAGATTCAAATGCTGCGTGAACTGAAAATGAGGCAGAACTGACAACTTTAAGCTTCAGTTTTTCAATGAGGTTTGTGTGAACAAAACTTGCTTGGCTACCACCATCTAAAATGCAGCGTGTTAATTTAGTAATGCCTGTGGGGCCAGTAACATACACACGAGCAGTTTGCAAATGTGTGAAAATTGTTTTAGGAAAGGTTATGTGATTTACAGCACTGTTAGTTATCCGCAGTTGATTGTTTTCAACAGGAGGACAAATAGAAGCATGATGCCTTTTCTTACATTTAGTGCACCATGCAGTATTTTTCTTTTCTTTGAATCTCTATGACCACGGTTAGTACACAGAAAGCAGCGATTTGAAGTTTTAAGTTTCTGAACACGAGTATCATAGTCTGTAACAGTTTCACAATATTGAGGCCAATGTCCTGTAGTATCACAAAATGAACAAATGGTGAAATTTTCTTACGTTTTTTTACTGTTTTGGAATTGATATTAAAAGTTTCTACAGTGCACTTTACGTTGTGATCAGAAAAAGACGTACCTTTAACTCTTTGTGCTGCAACTACACCTTCCACTTCTTCTGTCGAGAACTGCATCAATCTAGTAATATTACCTTCGTTTAGTTTTTCACGTTTGGCATAGATAATCCAGCGGCAACAAATATCATTGGGGAATGCACGAATAATTTTTGGCACTAGGATTCTACCGTATGCTTCAATATTTTCAGCCAGAGCAGTTAAAGCTTGAATTCTTCTGTTACATTCTACGTAAAGATCATTTAGATGCGTAGGAGATGGGTCTTGAATAACATTTAAATGTTCTAAGTAATCTAAGTGTAATTGGATAATTCGATCTTTATTTCCATATGTTTCCTCCAACAATTTTTTTGTTGTTTCATAGGTGTCTCCTATTACACTAATTCCATCAACAAGGCGTTTAGCTTCACCATCTAAATAATCTCTGAGGGAAACATGTTTATCAATAACAGAAAGATGTGGATTGGCATCTATAGAAGATTTAAACTGTTCCCAAAAACATTGCCACTGTTCAATTTCTCCTGTAAATGACTGTAGTTTAACTGTTGGCAATTTAACTGTATATGGTTGAGTCATAGGCACTGTAATAGGAGGGTCGCCAAATGTCATCGCTAAATCATTGATATCCATATTCGAAGCAGTAACATTATTTGCAGTTGGCGATAATTTATTTTGAATAATTTTTCGTGCTTTGAATTCACCATATCTATGCAGTTTTCACACTGCAAATTATCACTTTCATATTCATCGTCAGAAAGAAAGTTGTGAATTTCGTTATCTATTAGTTTCATATCATTTAAAGCAGTTGTTAAGCGATTACAAATATATTCAACCTTCTCAATTGAGAGATCATCGTTCAAAGTATCAATTTCAGTAGAAAAGCGAGAAACATTACTTCGCACGGCTTTCCGCTTTCGTTTCAGTTGCGTCATTTTGTCTACAGCTTCACGGGTCGGCGCCATTGCCCGAATAGTAGAAAAGAACAAAAACAAAACTAAGTTTTAATGTCGGAAGTAAAATAATTCAGCAAGAATAATCCAACAGTAGGAAGTATAAGTTCAAGGTCCTGTTTTGTAAATGGTTTTTTCGGCACCAGATATTAGGAGATAGTATTTTATACTTATTTATTTCCTAACATAAACATGAAGTATAGAACAAGCAAAAAGACATAAATACAAAAACGTAAGTGATGCCATTCACAAAAAGAGTAATGTTATTTTTAATAGTTCGCTGGCTTTGCCGCAACAACATGTGACGCACAGCTGTTTCTATCACTTTTCCGTTCTTGCTGGTGTAATACTAATTCATTGTCTAAATTCAGAGGATTGACATTCTGTGGAATCAGTATTACACAGGTTCTACACGGCACGTAATAGAACAACTGCATACGGCAGGTACTGACATGTGTTCGACAGGACAGCCCTACCACTGGCTAAGTGGTTAAGACTGCTGAATGCTGGGAGTTCAATCCGGGTTTGGGTTGACTGCATGATTGGTTTTCCCCATGTGTAAAGTGGTTACAAGCTAGTTTTCCTTATAAAATCTGTCACGAATGCATTCTTCCTCTTAGACAGATATCACCTGGATGCTTTTCCATATTGAATTATTCAATAAACCTGAAGAAGGGAATTTTAATAAGGATATAGCAATAAATAAAAAGATTAATGCACATCTGCTGACAGTCATACGAAAAATTTCAAACATTACATAAAATCGACAGTTACAGGTATAAATAGGGTGGACACTAGGTATTTATCAATAGATGATCCAGGTATTTCTGTTTACTAACTATCTACATGAGGTCGACAACGGCAAACATCAATACGAGTGCACGAGTGTAGGACAGACCGGAAGAACACTTTAAGGAAGTGGCACCCGCATACATAGGATAGAGACGAGCGGTACACTCTACAGAAAAAAAACGGACGAAAAGGTGGAAGTGGACAAAATATGAAAGATATAACAATGAGTAAAAAGATTAATGCAAATCTGCTCACAGTCATGAGGAAAAGATCAATAGGATCGACAATTCACGACGAGTCAAATTTGATTTGAAGATGATGAAAGCTCATTCATGGCTACCAAATATGAGCAAAATGGCAAGAAATGTTAAAATTTTCGAAAACTCTTTATGGAATACTTCTGCCTAATAATCCATGTTTGACAACACACACCAATCCATGTTGTAACATAAACAATGTTGGAATCAGTTGCGAAGTTTTTTGAGAGATTTTAATAGATGTCTTAAATTTTTATCGAACTACCAAGAAGTTTTGTTTTTTTTCCCTTCTGCAACTACAACTACACAGTTCCTGGCATAATCTCATGGTTATCGTTCTTCATATTGAAAGGGAAACTGAGAGACTGACGTTTTGGAATTCCGTTCTTGCTTAGAGCTATATTCCAGAAATGGGCATTCGCTCAATATATTGTTAAGAATTAATATACGGAAGTGCACATTCGTTCTATTTTGACCAGTAATTACCAATAAATGGACACTGATATTGCATGTGGAGTTAAATCACAGAAATGGATATTGGCTGCGTTTTCCCTTTCTCTAGAGTTAATATCCGGAATTTAATTTTATCCAGAATTGTGCATAGACTCTCTTTTAGCAAAATTAAAAGCATCTGGAAAACTTCTACTAGCCGTCAATAACACTATTATTTCCCAAGTTTTGAAGTAAAATGCTTAACGCATTTTTAAGATAAGATTCAAATGATTTGAATGACCAAAAAAAAAAAAAAAAAAAAAAAAAAAAAAAAGGGACGAAAAGATTTGAGCTTTTAGATCTCGAATCTTTTTCAAGATTCGTCGATTTGGAGAATTCGAAGTTTCGAATGTATACTCTCCGTTTTCACAAAATCCAAAACGTATAATGTAAATAATTGTAGGATTTGGTGTAGTAGTAACAAAAATGAAAACAAAATTATATATATATAGCATGGTATATCTAAATCCCTACGCGCCTCTGTTTGGAACAGCATTTTAAACCAAACGACGATCCTGTACTCCCTGCCTATTTTCTAACTTCATTTCCGAATTCTATTTTTAAAAGTGACCATGAGCGTAATCCCCCATCCCTGTGGACAATCGACGACACATTGTAATCGCTTGAATACCAACACCAAGAGGGGGAGGATTTTTAACAATATCCTTTGTTCGACCTGCGATCCCTTTTTCAATGTTGAAAATCCCTGTAATTTGTCAAAGAGTTCCTCCGCATTCATTTGTCAAACATCACGGTTGATGACGCATCTCTAAAAGGGGATTTGGCAGATCCTTTCTGAAGTATTTGGATTTCTCAATCTTTTACCTATCTCTCCCTTAAGGCTTAACAGCAGATAGGCAGGCAGATTGCGGGCATTGAAAACTCCAAGAACTAGTGGTAAAATGAGTATTTCAAGATGGCCCACAGCTCCACTTTATAGAATTAGAATTCAGATTCTGGTACTGGGTGGTTTTTAGAGCTATTTGCCTTCCGGAAAGAGTTTGGCAATGATTCACAGAATAAGTTGAATTTTATCTCTTTTCCTACAAGACAGGTTAAAGCGGTATCAATATTCTGGAAGGCTGAAAATTATTCAAATAAATCATAAAACATGTTTAATTTCTAAAATAAAGCATACACTTTTTATCATAATTAATTTTCAAAATAAGCTTCCGAAAGCTATTCGTCCTTCATAAATTTATATTATAAATTAACTGATAATTTGAATGATTGCGTTGTTAAAATTCGATAAGTCAAAATGCTCGTAGTATTTCATAAGATATAAATTAATTTATATCATCAGACAAACAAAATGGTGTTTCATTTGATTTTGTATATTCAATCACATTCTTATTATATTATCTGCTAATGTTTCGTTTCTCAGGAAATGAAAATAGCTATCTTCCAAAGTCTTCCCATAAGTATAAAGTAAACTTTCATTTATTTATGTTATATTACAACAAAATGGATATATTACACTGAAAAAAGTAATTTCTAAGGTGTTGGGAGCAGAAGAATCCTATCTTCAGTTTTACTTGCTCTACAGAATTTCATCGTCATTATAAATATACCAAACATCTTACAAAGTACAACATGTGCATTCTTAGCATATTTCATATTTCAAGTTCTCAATGAGATACTTTGTGCAAAGATAATCTTGTAACTCTTATCAATGTATACAAGTCTAATAAGGATATTTATTTATCGAATAGTTACACTATAGAGACTGCACATATTAGGTTTTGCTGGTGCTACAGTTTTGCAGATATCCTATTGATGTCCAAAAACATGAATAAACATTCATTTCTTGAATAGTTAACTTTGTAGAGAATCTTAGGTGTTACTACAATGGAATGAAACTAAAATGGCGTCGATTGTCATATCATGTACTCAAGATTTGCTTTTCTTTCTTTTCGTTCCATGTTTTCACTTGCACAGACAACACAACTTTTGTGATCCCTGATTTTAACTGAGGGACTCTACTTAAAATGAATTAAAGTTTAACTTACCATAAACCTTCAGGTAAGCCTGTTATTTGCTAGCAACAGAAAATTTTGGTCAGGTTAATTAATTAAGGCAAAGCGCCTTTAGTGCATATTGAAAAAATATGACGTCTACACCACATGACGTCCTTGTACAGTGTCATATCCTTCTTCTTGGGCGTGTAGGTTCTGGATATGTATTTAATTCCTACCGTAGATGTATCGTAATGTGGGCATTGCATAAACCAACCATTTTAATGGCACAAAACTTTACTATCACACAAATAAAATAATAAGTACAAACGATTAACACACAAGTATAACTGCGTATTTTGCATCCACGCTGACATACAGCACGTTACCTTTGTTACTGCGCTACTAACTACTAACTAACTACTCTTCTCTGGTAAGTCACATGAGAGAGAGGCGTTGCAGGCCGTTCGGCTAAACTGCGCATGCGTGGTCATCACGTCATGACACCTCCCCTCTAAAAGATTTGATTGCGTCTTTCAATGACCTGTCAAATTCACACATATAAACATTTCTTGAAACCAAATAAAGTAACATTCATGAAATTTTCGAACTTAATTAACCAATTCTTACTATTTTAAATTAAAATTACATCAACATAAATTCAGTAATCCTATTCATTTAAAAGATGTAACATTCAATTAAATTTTCAAACTTAAATCCTTCACATAATCATAATCATATAAGCAGTTATCATATACACGAGACAATACAAATCAATTATTTAAAATTAAACATAATACTTTAGCAAACCCTGGCTAAATCTTTAAACATATTACATAACGTTAGAAAAAAAATAGCATTTTAGCTCAAAAAAAATGTTCAAACTAAACAGTCAAAATGTCTTATAGTTCATAGTTCATAACGTCAGTCATGCTTCACTCACTGGAAAATATAATCATGTCATCAATAAACTCAGCATAGTCTTTTAGTCTACACATAATGTTACCGTTCTCTTTTGTTGACACACATACTACTGGATGCACATATTTACTTTTTGATTCAACGATTAGCTTTAGCTGTAATAGCTTATCTATTTGACGATCAACTTCATTTCTTAGAACTTCAGGTATTCGATACGGTTTCTGCTTTTTTGGCATACTTCCAGGTTTCAGTTTGATGCTGTGTTCTCTCACATTGACGATTTTCGGAATACCGGTTCTTACGCCTTCTTAAAATTTCCATAAGTTCTTTCTTCTTATGCTGTTCAAGGTGCGTAAAATCACATTCTTCAGTAGAATAGTGTTCTTTTGCTTTCCGTGGAACAATTCTTGGAACGTTTTCAACTTCGCCGAAATCAATATCTGTATCATATATCACAGCGGTATTGGACTCTCGTATCTTGTTTGCGTGAACGTGCTTCGAGGAATTGTCAGGCATTTGTACTATGTAACTATACTCAGTATGCTTTTTGATGATCGTAGCAGGTCCCGTCCATCTGGCATAAACTTTGTTTCAGGGATTAAAACTATAACCCTGTCACCTTCCTTGAATTCTTTATGACGAGTCTTTCGGTTACGGTAGAATGCATAAGCTTGTTCCTTTCCAACATCTGTAAGTCCTGCGTATTCAGCAGCTTTTTCCAATTTCATCTTCATATCATTCAGATAATCGGTAACTGGACTTAACTGTCCATGAGGAACAGGAGTTTCATCAGTCCATAACGTTTTCAAAATAGACAAAGGGCCATTAGGACGTCTTCCATAAAGCATTTGGAAAGGAGTAACACCAGTCGTAGCATTAGGAACTTCTTGATAAGCCCGAAAAAGTAAGTACGGTAGCTGTTTCTCCCAATCTTTGGAATGTTCTCTAATGGTATGATGTATGATTCCATTTAAAACAGCATTAAATCTTTCTACCAGGACATTTGAACTTGGATGATAAGGAGTCGAGAACCTTGGGGACGATCCGATTCTTTTCAAAAACTCTTGAGTCAACGAAGCAGTAAAATTAGTTCCTTGATCTGAAGCAACAATCTGAGGAATTCCTGTGCGTGAAAAGATTTGCAACAATGCATCACATGTTGCTTTGGCATTCAAATCCTTCAATTGCACCGCTTCGGGCCACCTTGTACATTGATCAACAGCACACAGAACATATTTGTAACCTCTACAGCTTGGCTCTATAGGTCCAAGGATATCCACATTAATTACCTGGAATGGTTCTTTAGGACGTGTTACTGGCGTAATCGGAACTTCATCAAAGGGACGCTTTTTCGCTTGAAGTTGACAAGAAGTTCAAGTATTGCAACATTCATTTACATCTTTCTTGATTTCAGGCCAATAGAACGAATATCTCAAACGTTCGGCTGTCTTCTTGGTTCGCAGGTGACTTCCCCATAAGTTAGAATGAGCTAAGTCCAAAATTTGTTTTCTTCTTTCTTTAGGAACGACTAACTGGTAAACTCTTTCTCCTAAAACTTTATGATACAAAAAGTTATCAATAACAATAAAGTTATTACTTCCGTTCTTAGCATTTTGTCAGCATGTTTTTAAAGATGGGTCATTCATTTGTTGCACTCGAAACAGTTCTGAATCCGATGCACATTGATCGTGTCTCGTGCTACCTTTGGAATCATCCTTACCTGCATCTTCATATACAAGAGCACAACATTCTATTATCTTCTTAACAGTTTCATTACATTTTTCATTAATTAGGTTTTCCCTATCATGGTTAAGTATTTCGTCAAAATTTTCAGTTTCATGAAAAGGCATTTCACCGAAACTATCAGTAGTAATGTTTACATTTCTACATTCAAAATTAAACTTTCTTTTATCATCTCCCCTTAACTCATTAAAAGCACTTAACAAGAGTAAATCATTACATAACTTATCCACTATTGCACATGTTATAAAAATAGGTGACATAAATTTATAATTTTCAGAATACATTACTAAAGGCAGGTTAATGAGAGGAGCTTTTAAAGCTTGCCCGAAAGCTGACGTAAGGATAACACTTCCATATGGCGTACGGTATTTTTCTGGTACAATGTCGGCCTTGACAACGGTTAATTGCGTGCCTGTATCTGCTACTGCATTAATTAATAAACCATCACATATAAGTTTAACGGTTGGCAAGTCATCTATTCATTCCTTAACTTCTTGATTCGCAGTAAAATATTTAGAAGAAATCTTTGCAGTTACGGCGTTAGAATTATTCTTAATTTCTTCCTTAGCAACCCTTTCCTTATCTTCATGCAACAATATATTATGATACTTAGAATTACATTTTGAACATTTTAATTGAGAAGGACAATTTTTTGTTCTACAGTTCCTTTCGAAACAAAGAAAGCACCGATTAGAAGCCTTTAAACTCTTTTTCCTTTCTTCCGGAAACATAACGCATTTTTCCGAAGCATGATTTTCGCTTTCACAAAATAAGCAAGGGAAAGTTCGAACAACTGCAATTTTGCTTAGATGAGGGGAATAGCTGGCGCCAAATTTGTCGCCAAATTAATTTGTTGGCGTTGAATGCATTCCGAGTGTGGAAGTTGTTTCGCTTTTCATTGGGTTGAGAATGCCTTCCAAGAGAATTAGCGTGACTTTTAGAATAAAATAAATTTAATGAAGTTCGTTCGCGACTTTCAATTTCCCGTTTTAGAAATTTCATGAGGTTGTCGACATTAAAAGTTTCCTCATCTGCGTTTTGAAGAGCAAAATCAAGCGTTATATCCTGAGGTATGCATTTCATTAACAAAGGGTATAGTAAATTTCCATACGATTCGGTCTTGACCCCTATCGAATTTAGTGACCTTACTTGTACTTTGCAGGTGTCATACAATTCCCTCAAAGAATTAATGTCATTAGAACTTCGGACAGGACTTAAATTTAAAAGTTTATGCATGTAAGAATTAATAAGGAGATCTTTTAGACCATATCTCTCTTTGAGAATTTTAAAAGCTTCGTCGTAGTTTTCTGGAGATAAAGAAAAGCCTGCTGTTGTTTTTAAAGCTGCACCGCCTAACAGGCTAAGCAAGTAATTATCCACTTTAGATAGTTTTTCGTTTTGATTTATTGTCGTGTCAAAAGAATTGTAAAATGTTTGCCACACTTCAGCATTTCCATAAAATTTATCAATCATAATCTTTGGCAATTTAACATTATAATCAGAACTTTTATCGACACCAGAAATAGATAAATTGTTACTATCATTAGAAGAACCATTAGAAACTAGCGAATTATTGCTCTTTCTTTTTTCTTTCAATAATTTTGTGCCTCTAAAGCTCCATTTCGCAATCTTTTCTTCGTATTCCAAGGCACTTTCGATTTCGGTTTCAATGTCATTAACATCAGTCAAAGTTTTAATTTTTTCATCTAACGCTCTCAAAGAAATAGCTTTTACTTTTAAAATTCCCAGTGATTCTTCAAGGTCTTTAAGGTTACCGGCTGCAATTAATGATTCAATAGAATTTGTTACTTTAGTAATGGCTGAAAGAATAACTTTCCGTTCTTTCTTAGATTTTGTTAGCTCTTCAGCCATTTTTGTAACCTTGAATTTCACTTTACCACAAAATAAATTGAACAAATTTCTTACCTTTCTGAAGACTCACTTACGCGTTTATCCGTGAACTTTGCAGAATGACATATTCTCCTGTTCTGACACCACTGTCATATCCTTCTTCTTGGGCATGTAGGTTCTGGATATGTATTTAATTCCTATCGTAGATGTATCGTAATGTGGGCATTGCATAAACCAGACATTTTAACGGCACAAAGCCATTTTAACAAATTTCTTACCTTTCTGAAGACTCACTTACGCGTTTATCCGTGAACTTTGCAGAATGACATATTCTCCTGTTCTGACACCACTGTCATATCCTTCTTCTTGGGCATGTAGGTTCTGGATATGTATTTAATTCCTACCGTAGATGTATCGTAATGTGGGCATTGCATAAACCAGCCATTTTAACGGCACAACACACAAATTAATAATAACACACAAATATTTATTAACACACAATAACAATTTATAAAATATTTATTAACACACAAATAAAATAATAAGTACAAACGGTTAACACACAAGTATAACTGCGTATTTTGCATCCACGCTGACACACAGCACGTTACCTTCGTTACTGCGCTCCTAACTACTAACTAACTACTCTTCTCTAGTAAGTCACATGAGAGAGAGGCGTTGCAGGCCGTTCGGCTAAACTGCGCATGCGTGGTCATCACGTCATGATATACAGATTATTAAGTTATCCGCATTTTTACTTGCATTTCATTTCAACTTATTTCCTCGAATTTCATTAGATATATCTTTCTCATTCAATTAATTCAGTTCTCACTTCGTGACAAGGGAAAAATACATAAAACCTCAAAATATTTTTATTAAAAAATATAAAACACCAAACATTGTTAAAACAATTAAAAAACAATTTTTACAGTTAAAATTAGAGTTTCTACGCAAAAACAAGCAATTCGGCCAGCGGGCAAATTTTTCGGTGCACAAAACCGAAAGTTTACTTTGGTTCCACTCGGCAAAAAGACACTGAAGGTGCAGATACTCTACTAAGTTTCAAACGTAAAGAAGTATGGGTTCTATTGTAAAAAAATTAGGCTTAGCCGCACTTAAACAACTTTTAAACTTTAGGTTAAAATAACACGCCGAACAAATATTAATTTAGAAGTTAAACAACAAAAATTAGTGTTAGATTTGCAAATTCTCACATTATATTTCAAATTTAAAATTAACTTTAAAACTGTTGATAATTCTACAATTATTGCATGCAGATTAATTAAAGGCATCTTAGCCAGATGATAAGAACAACATAATGCAATCATTCTTAAAGCAAAAAAAAAAAAAATGCACAAGTTACCAACATATAAGAATAAAGGAAAAAATGAGCTCATGGAGTCGAGTAACAGAGTAGGTAAATATATAGAGATAGATAGGTAGATAGATATGCATGTACTTTTGTGAGGCCGACTGCAACCAAAACGGGAGGTAGACAACTACATGTGATAGTAAGCCTAATATATACAAAATTTCAATGCTCTGAGGCTACTCGTTTTTGAGTTATGGAAGATAAATTCATACGTACGTCTGTACGCATGTACGTACAGATGTCATGAAAAAAAATCTCTTCTGAATCCATTTTATATACATTTTGCAACCTACTTGGGGAAAACGAACCCTTCCTTAGGTGCAGGTGTCACGCAGAAACATCGTTAAATTGCATTCGATAGCGGCCAAAATAGATATTTTCGTTGAAATATAATACCTGAAAAATTTCGCAATTACTACTTTACTTCGTACTTTACTTCGTTTTTCCTTTACTTCGTACAAGGAAGTAAAAACCAGAAAAACTCCCAGGCAGCCAGCACGCTTTCCCAAAACTCGAGCCCGAGTCGAACTACCAGAGTTTAGCAGTATTATCCCTTGACCACTAGTGGACTCAACAGCAAAAAGTAATGGAAGTGGTAACCGTCAGGGCCTACCTGACTCTCTTCAATCACTTTGTTACTACGAGGAGGTATGAGACAGATAAGAAAATTAATTGTACGTTTTTGTTCCAAGAAATAATATCGCAAAGGAAAAGAGGCAAAATTTGCAAAGTTAGAATACCACAAAAAATAAATAAGTAATCAAATAAATAAAATAAAAAAACAGGAAAGACATAGGACCATTAATAGACATAAATGTGTAACATAATTACAATAAATAATGCAGTAATTAAAATGTACTTATACTGTTCGCTTTGTATAGGCGATGATAGTTATTACAATGTAGCTAATAATAACTACCTTGTTATTTTTAAAATAATCTTCTGCTTGACTAACAAAATCACTGAGCGATTGATAAAAACGTGATCTTCAAGTCATACGGAATATCAAGTAATGGAAAGTCGAGTTCGCGGGACTCTGCCGTAAAATGTTGTTCATTAGATTATTCCAACCCCTTCAAGTCTATGAAATACCAATGTTTGAAGAACAGAAGGATGAATCAAAATAGATAAAGACGTGGTTAACAGCACAATAGCAGCGAAATAGCAATAACGGTTAACCAGTGAAAGTGAAAGAAAATAAATTTAAAGTTAGATACCCCACACCCCCCAAAAAACGCCTTAGTTTGTCTTAGATTTTAAATAAAACTGTACTGATAACAAGGGCGATACTGAGATTGCTCTTTTGCTTAATTTTAAATAAAAATGTTTTCATGTATTTGTAAAGAAAATATAAATGAAATTTAGTAAAGGAAGTGTAAAATTAAAACTCTGGAATCTTGAAGTTATTTTTCTAAAAATATAGCTTTTTTTTTTTAATATTATAGTAAGAATTCAGGCATTTTACATTTTTATGCGAGTATAAAGATGATTTAACATATATGGCAATTAAACACGAAACATAATATTCAAGTCAGAAAATTAAGAAAAATAAAAACTTTTCTTATTTTTAAAATCTCTAAATACTGAAAGCTTTTAGAACACGATGAGGTGATACTAACAATGCAAGCTACTGAAGCTGCAACAATCGCAGACTTCTGAAAATGCAGAAATCGCATTTTTAATGACACTTTTAATATTTGTAGGGTCTTTTTTCAAACAGTTAATTTTTAGTTGGAAATATTCCTTTACTTCCTCATTTTCCTACCTAAGTTTTCTTGCCAGAATGAGGAATGAGTTTTCGGTTTTATGCTTTATGTAAAATAAGGTAGAAATTAGCTGAGATCTGAGGTACTTGAGTTAGAGGTTGTTCTTCCTTTCGTCCATGTTGTTGTCACAAGCTCGCTATTTTATGGCCGGTAATTTTAGCTAGAAGCCAACTACTCTTTAACAACTCTGTGCAGCTTAGGTTGATTATTCTATTTTAGTTAGTTTTATGTTTTTTATTTTTAAGTTCAAGCCATAAATGCTGCCTTCCTATACGCCCAAGTAGAGCCGTTTGTAAAATATCTTTGAGTTAAAATAAAAGAGTATTTTAACCTTTCTTCTGAGTTGTTACTTAATCAAACAGGAACTTAACGAATAGTTCTACTAGATTCTAGTAGTCCAATAACTTTATTTTAGCTAGAACACTGCATATTAATAAAATTTATATTTCCTAAATTTTGAATTAAAGTATTTCAGGTGCATTTAGATTAAGGCTCGAAAAATTCGAATAACAAAAAACCGCAGATCGCAGATTCAAGTTTTCAAATGTCGAAATTTTTTCAGTATTATAAGCCCAGGGATCAAATGCTTCATCTGTGATTTTTAGACACATAATGTTTAACCCAAAATGGCCAAGGTCTAGCGTTTTATCTAAGCTTTATAGCTATATGTGTTAGCATTGATGACATAACTGACTCGGAGTGTAGTCGAAATTCTATTTGCAGGTTTAGATTCTTTGATTTCTCGCAAATAAACTTTGTGTAAAGTATAATGTATATTTTCTGAAGCTGGAAATATGAAAATTCACCTTTTCCCCTTTCGAGCAGCGAAACTTTCACTGCTGGCTGAAAGTGTTAAACACTATATCATAAGAGCACACACCGAGAAGAAATGCTCTATTTCAGAAGTCCTTTAGCCCTACACCCGCGAGTACCACTGCGCCCACTTTTGGTTGCCCGATGATCTGCGACAACGATAAAAAAATATTTAAGGTTTCAATAACATGTTATTTAATTTTTTATAGTTAGTAATTAATTAGAGATATATAAACGTATTTTTTAACGTAATTATATATTAGCCCAAAGGGATAACTTGGCCAGAAGAACTATTAATTTCGTTTTGGCACTTTGCGACGTCTGCTTTTTGTCATTATGCTTATAATTTTAAATGGGCTTACAGGTGTTCCAATTTGACCGAGTTTTTTCCAGTTTGTCATTTTGTCCCTATTATTTGTAGTTAATTTTTTAATGTCAAATATGCGTGCATTAAAAGTACTTTTAATGCCTCTCTGTACTACTGTACTGCATACCAATGTTGTTAGATGCGGTCATACTCAGGGTGTAATTTTTTTGTCAACACTGTAGTGCCATATATGAAAGGAAATATCCATTTAATGGGTATTATCCTAAATGTCTTATTATATGCTCATATTTTAGTACATGTGTCTCTTACTTAATTGTCGGTGTCAATATCTCTTTGATTTTTTACACTTTGCTAATTTAATTCCAGCCTGAGGCACTTGGGTAAAAGGTAAAGAACCTATAATTTTAAAACTGACTGGAAACAATGATATTATTTGTCAATACTTTTTTTCTTCACGTTGTTTTGTCAAATTTGTTTAGAGCAAGCAAATTCGTATTTGTTTCTTCTGTGGCAACAGCGTTGCAGTGTCGAAAAACACATAATGTTAGACATATCATTTCCGTATAATTCATGCCATTTTCACTAAGACCTCTTCATTTAAATCTGAAGTAAGAATGGAAAAAAAAAATAAATCAGCTAAAATCAAACCTGTTTTTTCAACAGTCAGTTTCCACTAAGCCTGCGGTAAAATATAAAAATGTCCCTATTGCTTCTTTCAAAATTTCTTCTAGGCGTACAAGCAAGAAAAAAGCCTTTACGGGATTGTCAGTTATCAAAATAAGCATTTTAATTGGTGCCTTTCATACTTAAAGAAAATTTTCTAGTAAAACAAGATTATGTGAAAAGTATAAGACTTAGAGTTGTCAGATAGCATTTTCAAAGCAGAATGCATGCCATTTTAAAAGACATACGCACTGAGTTGAAACATGATTTGGAAATACACGACTGGTTTTTCACTATAATTTGACAAGTCTACCAATATATCAGACACTGAACAGTTAGCAGTAAATGGTGAGAACTGTAAGATATTTAGTGAATTTTATTTTAAACGAAGAACCTACTAAAAATATTAACCATGAAAGGACCAACAAGAGGCAAGGATGTCCACAACATGTTTATGGTATATGCAAAGTCGATAAATATGCCTCTGCTACAGCTGTCGGCCATAATTACTGATGGGGCATCAGTGAGTGAGTGAGTGAGCGCCACCAAGGAAGACCACTGACCTGGCCTTAGCCTCACAGTGTGTTATCTTCCTGGCAGAAACCATCTCTTCTTTGCTCCACCCTGCTCCAGGAACGCAGCCGAATAGACGTCTGAGAGCCTCATAAAATCTACATGTAAGCTTGGATGTTGTTGTTCGGGGAAAGAGTATCCTGTTAAGAACTACTTAAAATTAAGCAAAGAAGCAATCAAAAGACTGTTAAGAATCGCTGTTAGAATAGACAGAAACTTGTGTTAGATAAAGTAAAGAAAGGAGGACTCTGCCTGAAAAATTAACTGCCGTGGATTTTCTGGACTTGCCATATGTCTACATGCGGATGCTAATCCTGACACAAATGTCATATATTTATGGGGCTTTTGTAAAATTGTTGGTCTGGCATGAAGGAAAGACGTCACCTATTAAATTATTACACACATTTAACTTTTAAAAAAATCCTAGCCCCCAAACGTAACTTAACGCAGATTACTTTCCATATGCCTGACTTTTATGTAATAACATTTAAAAGATTGTGTACCTGTTATCACTAAGATAACAAATTCCTTCATAATTTAGTCCTTTGCGCAAACTTAAACTGGAGTTGTTTTATAAATTAAACCATGCATCTACATTTTCTTTCGCAGTACTTGCAGACAGGATAATACATACATAAGTACAAAACTGAATACTAAGGTGAAAACCTAACATACAGAAAGTTGATCACAAAAACAAGCGTTAATATGCTATAATAATGTCCAATGGACAAAGAGCCTTCCAACTGTACTCCTCGGGTTTCAAGTAACATATAAAGATGATCTGGGGTGAACTTGCCCGTAAAAAGTTGAGAGAACGATGAGTGAGATGAATAATCCTTCTAATAGAAGGACTATTCGTCTCACTGCAGAAGGTTTGCAACCCACCAAAATTTCTAATTCTTCTGATCTAATTTCATTCTTACAGAAGTTTTATGAGGCAGAGAGAAAGATAGTACCGGTATCTACATCAGCCAATGTTAATAGTAAGTATTTTGTGCACCTAGAGTGATTAATGGAATCTCTCAAGTAATCCATTAGCTGCAGGATGGTATGGAGAAGTCCGAATTCGGTAAATAAAAAGAATTTTATTAAGAGCAGTGAACATTCGTAACTCAAATTGTCGGCCTTAATCGATACTTAGGGTTGAACTTCAGATGGAACTCCAAACCTAGCAATCCAATGCGTAAAAAAAGCTTGAGCGATAGTTTCCGCAGAAATAGTCTTCACTTATATAGCTTCTGGCCATCGGGAGAATAGGTCGATGAGGTTAAAAGGTAGGAGTATCCTTCCGAAGCTGGCGAGAGCCTAACTATATCCAGATGCCCATGTTAAAAACGCTGACAGGGTACAGCGAAGGACTGCTACGGACTGCGAGCATGTCGTATGATTCTGAACCTCTGACAGACGATACAAGCACGAGTCCAAGCAACACAGTATTTTGAGACAAAACGAGAGAGAACAAGTCTTTTTGTTGATCATATAACTGGATGAGAAAAATCCATGGAGAGAATTTAACATTACCTTTAGCAATTGGTTTAAGTACAAAAGGACGGATGTTGTCACCATTTACGTCACAGTATACATTTAAATAAAGGGGAAAGTTCTATCTTTTATAGTTTTAATCAGCTACTTTTAGACAGTAATTGGCTCAATTTAGCATCATTCTCTTGAAACTCAGCAATCTGTGCAAGGCTTGTTATATCCAGCTTACTGATAGCAGCAATTCGTAACAATGCATCTGCCACAATATTTTCCGAGCCAGGAATGTCTTATCTGTCAGTACTGAATTGGGCAACATAATTCATATGACTTATCTGCCTGGAGGTGGTAGAATCTAGTTTTTTCCTAAATAAAAATATCAGAGAGCGATGATCTGTGTATATTGTAAAATGTTGTCCCTCGAGATTATGTTGAAAATGTTTTACAGCGCAAAAGATAAGTGAGTAATCCTCTATCATACGTGTTATACTTAGTTTTATCTAGCGTTAGTTTTTGGGTGAAAAAATTAGTATTTGAAGATGTTTATCACACAGTAAGTGCTAAACAGCTCCAATATCCACATCTGAGGCGTCAACCATTAATGACAACCGCTGACCACGGGCATGGTAGCCAAGTGTCACTGCATTAGCTATATAACTAGATAATAATTGCATTTTTCAAAAGCCGTAGTTCTTTACGCTGTCCAGAGAATAGGACGTTTATCGTTTATCTTAGAATCTTTCAAAAGAAAATGAAGCGGTGCTTGGGTAATTGCTGCCCTAGACAAAAATCCCCGACAAAAATTCAACATTGACAGAACTCTTTTTAGTAGTTCGGACATTGTTACAGGTTTAGGTAAGTTAGAAATTATTGCAATTTTTTTTCAGGAAGAGGTCGAAAACCAGAATAGGTAATTAAACAACCAAGAAATGACACCGACGACTTTCCAAGAAGAACACATTTAGCAGATTCAGTTTTAAACCATATTTCTTCAGTCTGTCAAAAATTAAACGAAGATGGTTTCCATGCTCGTTTTCACCGGCTGAAGCCACAAGTAGATCATCGACGTACAGACTACAAAAATCTAAACCAGAAAATACTCTATGAATAAACCTTTGAAATGTTTGACCTGAGCTTCGTAAGACAAACGGCATTTTAAGGAACTCAAATAATCCAAATGGGGTGGCCACAGCTATCCTCTGGATTAACAGGAATTCGTTGATACGCCCTAGGTAAATCGAGTGTTGAGAAAATATTTGTTTCCGAAAAATATCTGTGTATAATCTTGAATATGCGGTACAGGTTAACGGTCAGGAATAGTCATAGCATTCATGCGGCGATAATCACAGCAAGGGCGCCAATAGCCATTAGCGTTACGTACCATCTAACGAGCTCAAAGGCTTTTGGATGGCCAAAATGTTTCTCTGTGACATAAGGAACTCAAACTCTTGCCTTGCCACTCGGAATAAATCCGGCGACAAACGAGGAGGTTTAGAGAACACAGGACGACTTTTAGTCTCAATTAGAATGGAAAATTGTTGAATTCTGATTGTTATTGGCTACATATGAAGGATTAGCGAGTTCGGGATACTCATCTAGTAATCTATAAAATTTAGAATCGCCAAGATTTACCGATATGCCTAAATCAAAAGAATTCCTAAACAATTTTCCAGGCGATTATTAGCAACATCAACAAGTAATCCATATTTCTTGAGGAAATCTACATTGGCTTATTACAATCTATAATTGGCTTATTTACATCTGCAACGACAAATAACAAAGTAAAGCAAGGGTGTAACACGCAAAGAAACAAAGTATTTTTAACTATTAAATTCAAAAATTAAAACTCCAACATCCTGATTGAGTTCTTTCTCTAACACTTGTAAATTTATGCGATCAAAAGTGTTTTGTTCAAAAGTGGTGGTGATAGTAGTACTTTGTAGTGGTGGTACTAAAGATTTTTCAGTTTTTGTTTAGATGGTACGCATTAGTCAAAAGGTTGAGAACCGCTGAAGTAAAGGTATAACGCAAATTTAAATTAGAAGTAAGGCGTTCAGTGCCAATTGTAGGAATTTTAGTTCCATTGGCGGAAAATAGAACCAATTTCTGGAAAGGCCTAGAACACAGAGCATACGTTTTTGATCATACAGAAACATCCGTACCACTATCGATTACATGCTTTATTTTTGAAGAGGGGTCGGCCACGAGTATGCAATTTACTTGAAGGTAGTTATTTTGGCCAGAAAACGATCGTTTTATTAGTTTCTCTTTTGGCGAAAGTTACAAGAAGACTGACATTTCCTCGCTTGTTCCCAAAGCTTACATGATAAATGCAAAGCTCGTTTATTCGCTCTTTATAACGATTTATACGTTCTCGTGACCTGCTGCGCGGTGCGAATACCGAAAATTACGCTTAGGGCTGTGAGAATTACGGCTCAAGGTAGAGGTTAACTCACCAACTTGTTTAGTCAGCTCTACTACTTGGAGTTCTAGACGAGCAGTAGCAAATTCGCTTGGCTCAGTGTTCACTGCACAATAGCGGTATTTACATAAGAATGAGATGCAGGGTCAGTAGCCTTATGAGCAATCATAGCCAATTTACCCAAATCATCGCCAAAAGCAGCTAAAATGGATTGTGTACTATTAAAAAGCCTTGCAAGACACAAAGATCTTAGCAAGGTTTTACCTACGGTACCACCTGAAAAGCGCACAATTGAGTTAATAACTGATGAAGGCGTCGGTCACCAATATCTTGTTAACAGACAGACGCCTGGTATACATTCTGTTATACCAGCTTCGGTCACCTATATCTTGTTAACAGAATACGAAGTTTCGATACTTCGCTCTCGGAATGCATTAAAATCAGTCTTTGTTTTAGAACATCATATTTTCCAGCAGCGGGAGTTTTAAAATGTTATCGCCAACAGAATTAAATATTTCAAAATCTACAACATCAACAAAATGGTTAAATTTTGTTAAATCCGATGTTATGTTGGAAAGGGAAAGCTGCGATTCCAAACTGACAAATCATAGGGCAGTGTTTGTTTTCCAAAAGGCCGCTGCACTTTCAGCTGTAGTGTCATCAGCGGAATTTTCATTACGCAGCATACTTCCAATAACTAGGTATTACAAATATTAATACAAATGCTAAAGTGAAAGGATAGCAAACCTATAAGAGACACTAAAATAAAAATGCATATAAAACAAAAATATAAAATATGTACTATATAAAAGAATACTGTAAGAAATATCACGATAACCTGATTCTAAAAAGCACGATAACCTGAGAAAAAAATTATTCAGTATCAACACTGACTTACTAAGCAATACGTACTTTCACTGAAATAGTCCTTATTTGTAGCTCCACAAGAGAATTGTTTCCACAGATACTGCTGCCATGGAATCTCAATATTCAGCTTCCCTGAGAACTTCGAACACTTCAGTCTGGCCACGCATAATTCCAGTGTTCATTTTGGTCCCCAAATGCCGCGATGGTTTAGCACCACGATACTCCGAACTTGTCAGAAGGTTCATCCAAAGGAGAGCCCAAGACTTTAGTAAACCCTAAAATTAGCTTTATATAAAATTAAAAGGTAAAACACAAAACTAAATACATGATGATAAGCCGGCGCCAAATGTCGACAATAAGCAATCAGGAACAGTGAAGTACAAGTGCGAAGTGTGTCTCTCGGAAAATCGGACATCACTGATGGTTTTTGAGGCATCAACCGCTAGTGTGTGTGTATTTAATTATGGCAAAGCACACGAGGGCTATCTGCTTAAAGGAAGGGATGCCTTTCGTGGAGGACTTTCTAAGGGAAACTGGCTCGTATACACGTTACACATGGGGAAAACCACGAAAACGCCCATGCAGCCAGCCCGTTCGCGGGATTCGAACCTCAGACCGAACTACCAGTGTTCAGCGTCTTTACCGCTCGGCCGCTGGTGGGCCTCATCAACCGCTAGAAGTTTTGATCTCTAGTTGGCACTGTGCTCTGCGGCCTTTGGCTGAAATAGAAGAATAAGCGCTTTTGCCCGACTTAGATTAGTATCTAAGGTGTGTGGTGTATTTAATTATGGCAAAGCACACTAGGGCTATCTGCCTAAAGGAAGAGATGCCTTCGTGGAGGACTTTCTAAGGAAAACTGGCTCGTATACAAGTTACACATGGGGAAAACCACGAAAACATCAATGCAGCCAGCCCGTTCGCGGGATTCGAACCTCGGACCGAACTACCAGTGTTCAGCGACTTTACCGCTCGGCCGCTGGTGGGCGATTAGTATCTAAGTAAAACAAACATGAAAATGTTATTTGCAATATGGTAAATGCATAATAAAGTTGAAACTTAGTAAACATAGATGAAGTAAATTATATATCAAGAAATTATATTCTTGTGTTGAAGACTTGAAAATTATTTGCCAAGTTTAAGAGCGCTAATACTAGAAAAATGAAAATGCGTTGAGAGAAATAATATGGGTTGAAGTAAGGTACAACAATAATAGCTGTTGTTTTGATCAGAATGTGTCTCTCGGCTAACGTTTCTAGTCTTTACACTCGCACTACAACGAGTGCGCACGGATACAGTGCAGCAAATATGGATACTGAATGCAAATGTCAAAAACAAAAATAATCTCGTCGGAACGCAAATACTCAACACAGTGTCTCTGACTAAAATTCGGTAGCATTGGATCACAATTCAACTATAATGATTAACTGGTATGCACATAGTAAAGCTATTAATAGTGTTTATTGAACACTTAACATTAATATCCCAGCTGGCTTGCAATTTCTATTCCCCCTTCTCAAAAGTTTATTACTTGTACATCTTAGCAATTAACCTTTGATATAGTATGTTTGCACGCTTACAAAAACAGTCTCTGGGAGATAATAAGTAAGAGTCATAATCGTTGACAGATATGAAACAATAAAATTAGTCAAAACAACAACCTTCTGTTTGGCGTATACTTTAATATAGGCTGTATGTATTTCGAAGGAAACAGGTGCATATCCCTCATCATCAGGCGACACGAAATTCTGCAAAGAAAAACGTTGCATTTATACCAAAAGCCAAAATATAAAATGGGGAAGGGGTAGCACCACCTATCGTCAGAAATGTAACGAAACATGAAAAATTAAGTTACTGTCATTTTAAGAGCGTTAGGAAAAAGTGGATTGGAATTAAATACATTAACTTGTAACGACATTAGGTATTTTTTGAAAGCAGGAAAGATGAAAAAATTAGCAATGTCCTCGCCTGCACTCGAACCAAGGACCTCTCGAATACGCGTCGAGAGTGCTGACCACTACATCATGCTAGGAAAGCGGGAGAAATACCTTATATACCCCCATTTTAAAAGGCGACTGGATATTAGGGAACCCAATCGCCAAATCCTGGTAGAGGAGAATCATCATCCACCACCAATGAACCGCTCGGGCACCAATGAAGAGTCATTAGTTATTTTTTCGAAAAGCAGGAGACGTGAAAGGATAAGAGTTGTAAGGATTATGTTAGTTTTATTAACAGTTAAATTTTAAGTTAAAGTTCCTTTCCTGTCAAATTCTTAACTTCAACTTACTACTTCCGGCCAGAAATTGTAAGGTACCTCACTTTGGAATTCTAAGTTAATGTTGGAGTAGTAGTAGTAGTAGTAGGTTTCCTGGCGCAAAACCTTAATGATTATATGCGCCGAAATTCATGTCAAATATTCTTAAATACAAAGACATATAAAAACAAATGGACAAGATAAAAACATACTAGCATTAAAAAACAATGATGAAAATGATATGGAAAGATACAATGCTTAAAAAAAACAAATACATACATCTCATATAATTATCACAAGTACAAAACACTAAGCCATCAAACATAGCACATATTAAAATGCATACTATTAAAAACAATAAGACAGGACAACAGACTCAAATTAAATTAAATAATAAATACCTGTTTCTTTCAAGTAAAGGAACAAATTTGAGTTGACCTCTTTCCCAATTATATGATCAAGAGGCAAGTCACCTTTCTTAAAATGTTTTAAACGAAGATTTTTAAGGTACGGACACTCTATTAAAAAATGGCTAACTGACATTATAGAATAACAGTTTGAGCACACCGGTTCACTCTCAGCTTTTAATAGATAACTGTGTGTAATATACGAGTGACCAATTCTCAAACGGGTCAATAAAACTTCCTCCTTCCGGTTCCTAGTGGGCTCCCAACATTCAATTTTTGGTTTGACCCTTCTCAGTTTATTTTCCGGCTGGACATCCCAGAGTTGCTGTCACTTTTTCAATAATCCGTCTTTGATGACTTTATGGATGTCACTAAAGGGGACGAGGCGATGTGTCAGATGAATTGCAGATTTAGCTGTAGCGTCTGCCAGCTCATTCCCTTTTATACCTACGTGTCCTGGAATCCAACAGTACAGGATGCAGTACCCACGGTTTTTTAATTTAAGATTAAGGATTAAAATGTCAACCACGATGACGTTCTGAGTATTGTAATATAAATTTAAGGATTTCAAAACACTAAGTGAGTCTGTATATATAATGAAATTTCTTTGATGTAGCTTTGAAATAAAAGAAAGCGCATAATAAACAGCATTTAATTCTGAGGTAAAAACGGAGCCGGCATCATGAAGTCTTCTACCCTCCATGTGGTCTTCAGTAACAAAGGAGGCACCAACATGTTCTACTGATTTTGACCCATCCGTGTATACAGGAATGTAACTAGAGTATTTGTGCCTGTGGTCAGAAAAAGTTGTTTGTACACAAACTCATTAGTGTCTTTCTTGCCTAAATGTTGGAAAATATCTAGAAACCGAATCTGAACGTCCTCCCAAGGTGGGATTTCAAAATACTTTGCTGGCTGAGTAGTGAGATCTCTCATGTGGTATTTCTCGAGTAGTGAGTTAACCCTAAGTGAGAAGTAAGGCACATGGGATGGTCTGGCCTGAAACAAGAACTTGTAACTGTCATCAATGTTAGAAACATTGTTTGGGTGATCAGGAAGTGACAACACATTGAAATGATAGCAGAGTGACAATTGCTCACGCCTTAAATGCAGCGACGGTTCGTGGCAGTCAACATAAAGACTTTGGACAGGAGATGTTCTAAATGCACCAGAAGAAATACGCAGGGCCTGATGATGAACAGGATTTAATTTTACTAAAATGGAAGGCCTTGCAGACCCATAGACAACTGAGCCGTAATCTAGTTTGGAGCGTATAAGTGCTCTATAAATCCGGAGTAACGAAGTACGGTCTGCACCCCAGGAAGTGTTCGCTAGGACTTTCAAAAGGTTCAGTCTCCTAAAACATTTCTTCCTTAGATACAGGATGTGTGGAAGGAAAGTTAATTTCCGGTCGAACATCACTCCTAAAAATTTTACTTCAGGTTCCACTGGAATTTGTGATCCTTCAAGAAACAGCTCAGGCTCAGGATGGAGGTTGCGCTTCCTGCAAAAGTGTATGCATACTGTCTTCTGTTTAGAAAAACTAAAACCTTCTTTCTTTGACCATTCCTGGATCTTATTAAGAGCGATTTGCAATTGCCTCTCTATATATCTCATGTCTGCACCTTGACAGCAAATGTGAAGATCGTTAACATATAAGGAACCTACAACCGTAGGAGGAAGTTCTTTTAGAACAGAGTTGATTTTTAAGATGAACAAAGTAACGCTTAGTACACAGCCTTGAGGCACACCCTCTTGTTGAGAGAATACATCTGATACAGCAGAACCAATCCTAACTTGAAACGTTCTACCCTTCAAAAAGTTTTGCAGAAATATTGGCAGGTTGCCGCGTAATCCAGCGGTGTGAAGATCAAGCAAAATCCTATGCCTCCATGCTTTGTCGTACGCCTTTTCTATGTCAAAAAACACAGAGACTAGGTGGTTTCTATTGACAAAGGCTTTACGAATTGAGGTTTCCAAAAGGAGCATATTATCAACAGTCGTTCTGCCTTTACGAAAACCACTTTGATATTTGGATATTATATTGTTCTTTTCTAAATAATAGACCAAGCGGCAGTTTACCATTTTTTCGAAAAGCTTGCAAATGCAACTGGTAAGGGCGATGGGCCTGTAGTTGGTGGGATTCTTTGGATCTTTCCCTGGCTTAGGTATCGGAATGACTACTGCTATCTTCCATGCATTGGGAAAGTTATGCTCCTTCCACACCCGATTATACAAAGTGAGAAGGGCATTCAGTGACTTACAGGAAAGATGCTTCAGCATTTCGTAACTAATGCCATCTGGACCAGGGCAAGACTTATGTGTCTGTAATAAAGCTCTTCTTAATTCAAAATGGGAAAATTCGCAATTGTAAGGCTCAGATTGGCAGAGTTGAACTTAATAGGAATATTTTCAGCTTGTAGCTTAGCAGACAGAAATGTTGGGGGATAACTGCAGCCATTAGAGATGGCTGCAAAGTTTTCACCAAGGGTGTTTGCAATTTCTTCCGCTGTGCTGATCGTTCGGCCGTCTTTTTCCAGGATGGAAAGTGAGTGGTCTCGGTATATTCCACAAGCTTTTCTAACTCGCTTACTGGATGTTGAGGTTGTTATCCCAGACGCATAAGATATCCAGGAATTCCGCTTACTCTCCCGTCGTACTTTCCGTGCTTTTGCTTTAGCTTTTTTGAAAGCAATAAGATTTTGAAGTGTGGGATATCTTCGAAAGTGTCCCCAGGCTTTTCTCTGCTGTCTTAGAGTTTTCTGGCATTCTTGATTCCACCAAGGTTTCGAGTATTTTGGAGGTTTTGCTGAGGTCAGAAGTATAGAGGCTGTAACCGCTTGGATTATAATGTCAGTTATGGCTTTCATTGCATCGTCGACCGGCACATCGTTCACTACTTCATCCGTGAGCTCTGCAAGAGAGGAGAAAAGCTCCCAGTCTGCCCTTTCAAATATAAAGTTTGGGGGCCTTATGACAGGACTCATTCCTGCCCTAGCAAAAGTAACAAATATCGGGAAGTGGTCACTGTTGTGAAGATCATCTCCAACACTAAAAGTACAGAAGGGCAAAAGAGAAGGTGAACAGATGGCAAGATCAAGAGCGTGAAATGTCCTTGTTGGCGCATGGAAGTAGGTATCCCGACCATTATTGAGAAGACAAAGGCAATGATCTTCTATCATCTGCTCAATTTGTCTACCTCGAGGATTTGTATCTCTACTTCCCCATAACTGACTATGTCCGTTAAAATTCCCCATGATAATAAACGGCTCTGGCAGCTGTTCTATCAACTCATTTAGCTGTCTCTGATCGATAGCTTGATTAGGAGGTAGATATATGGAAATGCCAGAGACTAATCCTTTAATATTAGCTTGTATAGCTACCGCTTGAAGGGATGTTGCTAACGGAAGGACAGTTGATGGATAGTCATGAGAGGTGAGAAGGCCTACACCCCCACAGATGCGTTCACTAACAACATTGTCCTTTCTCGTAAATGAAAATCTCCTAAGTTTGGCTTTGCTATTAGCTTTGAGATGTGTCTCCTGTAAAGCGAAGCAAACTGGCCGATGTTCATCAATCATGTTCTTAACATTATAGAGACTCTGATAGAAACCACGACAGTTCCAGGAGATAAGGGTAGCCATTATGAGATTTTATTTCCCCGATGCTGCTTCTTTGTCAGACGAGGAAGCAGATTTCTCGGAAATTCAAGTCCGGCTTCAACTTCCATATCATCAAAGTCAGAGCTCAAACTGTCGAGTGAACTGTCAGTTCGACTCCTATGCTTAAGAATAGGAGTTTCGGATTGTTTCAGGAGATTTTGTTTACTTGATGATGCGGAATTGTTTTCTAAAGGCTTATCCTTGGTGTTTATTGTTTCTGTTACTTTGTTTTGAGAGGCGCTAGTTTTTGTTAGTTTATTTCCTGCATTATACTCTATTACTGTTATTTTAGAGGTATTTTCCCGTTGGTTATTTATCTTTTGAGATAGATTGCTTAGATTAGTTTGTATTCCTACTGTTTTGAATTTCTTTGCAGCCTCAGCATATGAAACATTTAAACGTGGATGTGTACTAGCTATTATTTTTCTAGCTTCTGCATATGTTAAGTTTTTAGTCACTTTCAAGGACTGTACTTCCTTCTCAGCTTTCCATTTAGGACATGAGCGAGAGAATGCTGTGTGCTCCCCCTTACAATTGACACACAGTGGCACAGCTTTACAACTATCACTGTCATGGCCCTCCACCGAGCAGCGAGCACACGTGGGTTTGCCTCGACAAGACATTTTTGAGTGGCCAAAGCGCTGACACTGGAAACATCGCATGGGGTTTGGGATGTAGGGTCTTACTGGGCAATGAAGATACCCGGCCCTTACACTTTTTGGCAACTCAGGTGTGTTGAAGGTTAGGATAACGTTTTTAGTATCTATCAACTTACCCTCTCTGCGCACCTTGATTCGCCTTGCAGCACAGACATTTTGAGGGGAGAGTTCACTCACGAATTCTTCTTCTGAAACGCAGAGAAGATCGAATTCTGATATTACTCCACGGCTATAATTTAAAGATTTGTGAGGTGATACTGTTACACTTACATTTCCTAATTTGTTTAAACTGAGAAGGGTTGCAGATTGGCTGGAAGATAAAGTTTCGACTAGAAGATCACCTGAGCGAAGTCTTTTGATATTTTTAGGTTCTCCGGCACATGACTTGATAAGTTTTTGTATTAAAAAAGGTGACATTTTTTTAATTTCATCTGTTGTGTTATTTATAACAAGAAATCGAAGTATCAATTTTCTTTCATCCTCATTAGCATTTGCACATGTTTTCATTTTTTTTGTAGAATTTGCATTTTGTTCTGGTACACAGGGTTCACTTAAGGAGTTCATAGTGAGATAAAATAAGATTCGGACCCGGCAGCCCCACCCACCACGGAGCCCAACAAGGGGACGCAGAGATCTGCGCCAGGGTTAACCGGGTCTATACGCAATCTGAAGCCCCCACAGTCAGCTCTCCCGAAAGCAGGAACTCCCGAAAGCTTATCCCCAAGCCACTGACCCTAAGGACGAGTGACCAGCCGATTGACACTAGTGGGGACAACTAAATGCCTCCTGTTTCAATCTGAAGCAGAGGCCAAAGCAGTGTGTTGGGAACAGTACCTCGCCCCTCAACTACCAGGACCCTCCTTTCCAGCCTTACGGGTCACAACGCACGGCAAACGCGTAGGTGGAAAAACCACAAGGGAGAAGGAAAAGGAAAAAGGTAGCAGAGAAGAGGAGAGGAAACAGAAAAGAGGATAGATCACTGGGGCTCCAGGATCGTGACACCCGTCTCACCAAGAAGATGATCCCTTGAAGGGCTAGGGTACCTCGGGATTGCCACACCCGTACTCACAAGAGTGAGCCCCTGAGGGGAAGTTAATGTTGGAAGTGAGGAACCTAAGAACTGATAAGCGAATAATCGCTAGAGTTCGATGACAGGAAACAAGAGAGAAGAGTAACTAACCATTTATTATTTCGATAAGATTTAACAAAAACTCCACCTGGGAGTGTACAAGTAAAGCCCGCACTTTGGACTTGAACTTAAAAGACTAAGAATTAAACTAAAACTGAGATTAACTAAATAAATATAGCCAAAGCTATCAAGGTTCAATTAGAGTTGGCCCCTTAACTTATTTTACTACGAAGCTTAGCAAGGGCCTGAGTAGGGCCGAGCGTAAAAAAACATCTTTGAGAGAGAGAGCGGCCAAAAAGGCAGACGCGCGTAGTTCAGAAACTCTGATTTTGTCTCAGTAAGTAACTTTGTGGTTTAAATACCGCTCCTTCTCATCAAATATTCAGCAAATTCCAAAAGTACATTCTGGCCGGAAGTAGTAAGTTGAAGTTAAGAATTTGACAGGAAAGGAACTTTAACTTAAAATTTAACTGTTAATAAAATTAACATAATTCTTACAGAGTCAATCAACGATTGAAGATATTCCTTTGTGTTTCTGGCAGGATCATGTTTTATGGAAAAATTTCTTATTAATTTGCGCATTGATATCTTCTGGCAAGAATTATACATTCTCCTGGCTGGCCATTGTCTCAGCAGATAAGACAACTGAAACTAATCTTTCAACTCGGGTTCATATCCTGATGAACATGCTGATTGTATGGTATTTTCATGCTTCCCTCTATGTAATGTGAACACGAGCGAGTTTCTCTAAGGAATTTATCTAAAAAGAGATTCCTTCTTTTAGGCAAATTGCCCTAGTATCCTATGCCGCAATCTAATGAAACCAGAAAATCTTCGTATTCTCCCCCACTTAAAAGCTGATAATCAATAATGACATTGATAATCAATAATAGTTATAACAACCCAATATTAATGATTACAAATCTCTAATTACAACACTGACATTAATAGTTCATTAAAATTTTATGTATAAATCAACGGTTGAAGATATTAAAATCCATCATTCGTGATGTTCTTAGTCCAGTGAGTTTAGACCGAGTTGTTTCAGATATTCTGATACATTTCGGTTGTAATTCTCGTTGTCAATACCGCCAGAAATAGTTTATTAAATATTTCAGCCCACGTTCTGTTACGGTGAAATGAATTCTTTAACGAAATGAAACAGAACTGACTTGATTTATCATCTCGCTATACGTTTGAAATGAGTCTTTATTAACAGTTGCAGTCACTTGGATATCTATTGGTTTTAGTATGTATTCGATGTATTCTATGTACATTAGACACGTATCTCTGCACTGAAAAATTCTGTAAATTTCGCTTTGAAATATATGTATTTTATCCGATTTTTCAATTAAGCAATTGCGAAGGCACTGCAGGATGCAGCGTACAATTAAAGCCTATCCTTGAAATGTCTTTTCTGATCTTATATTTCATGCTTTATAAATATTTTATCTTCGCAACGACGATTTTCAATTTGTTGCGCCTTTGGCATTAGAACAGCTTTCAATTTCTTCCTTACCCCCCTGTCAAAGATCTCCTCCCCCTTCCAGGTTTCCAAATTAGAAAATGGCGGAAGATGGCAAAACAGATTGGAGGAACGACAGAGATAGCGACGTAAATGTAAACACCGGGTCGAGAAATATTTGAGCAGGGGGTCTCTGTTTATGACTTCTGTTAATGTTCATTAATTGCAGAATTTCTGGAGTTAATTAAAACTCCTACCCGGACGAGGGTGGTCGGGAGGGTGGTCTCAGTTAAGAAATCTATGAGTGTCGCGTCTCATTAACCAGGAAAAGGAGACGAAGACTCCAAAGATTTATTTATTTTTTATTTCCTTTCTCCCTTCATAAATTTTCCTTTCCAGGAGAGATGTTATTGAACTTGTGATGGGAATAAGAAAGTTTCAGAGAAAAGTGTGTGATTTGTTGTCCAAGCTGCAGTCTCAAATGCGTTTAGTTTCTGTCATTATGATGGAATTTTTATCAGTGGTGAAATGTTATATTTGCTTTATTCAGTAAAAGTTTGGGCTCGCAGTTATTTATTTAGACTTTCTGAACAGTGATAAGATGTGCAAAATCTATTTGACGTGGATGTATTTTGTTTTGCCGTGGAATAATTACGCAAGAAATTTTCACTATCTTGCTGCAATACAAAAGTATCTCTTCGATTCATAAATTGTAAAGTTGTTAGAGTTAACTGTTGTTGAGATGCAGTGTATTCGTTTCGTTTAGTTATCAGATTCATAGAGAAGTTGTATTAATCACGTTAAAAAGCAAATGCAATCTTGATGTCTGTCAGTCCGCTTGTCTTTTCTCTCTCTCTTTTTTTATTTCCTTGCACGACGTAAAAAGGATACTTTATTTCAAAACCGATTGTAAAATGGATTTAAAATGGATTCAGAAAAGACTTTTTTAATACGTCTGTACGTACGCACTTATGTATGTATCTAACAAATTCAAAAACTAGTAGCCGTAGAACGTTAAAATTTTATATAGAACGTAAATTTGTTAGTTGGGCAACGCCCTTTTTCTCGCAATTGGCAGCACCAAAAGTATATATATATATATATATATATATATATATATATATATATATATATATATATCGCCACTCTATTACCTGGCTGGATAAGTGCAGTTTCTTTATTTTTATATGTTGGTAAAGTGTGCATTTGTTTGTTTAAAAGCTATTGAATTATGTTGTTCTTACGTTCTCATTAAGGTTTTTATACCTTTAGTTAACCTGCATGCAGTAGTGTAGAATTATCAACAATTTAAAGTTTAAGAGACGCTAATTCTAACGAAGCCGCCATTTGTTTACATTTGAAACTCTTAGTGGAACAGCGCATTCGTGTGTGCACCAACTTAAATGTCTTTTTGCCCAGTGCAACCAAAAGTTACCTTTCTGTTTTGTTTCTTCCTGCTCTCTGGCCGAATTGCTAGTTTTTGTCTAGAAACTCCAATTTTAATTGTAAAAAAGAAAAAAAAAATTAACCGCTTTTATCTGTATTTGATGATTTAGGTGTTTCTATATTTTGTAATTTTTAATGGAGGTGTTTTGAGTTTTTATGTATTTTTGCCTATCTCTAATGAAATTCGAGGAAATATGCTTAAATGAAGTGCAGCAAAAAAAATGTGTGTAATTTCATAGGCCGTACAAGAAAGTCATGTGGTGTCCCCATCAGATATTTTCTTTTCATTGTTACCTTAAATAATGTGCTCAGCTTTTACAACAAAATGAAGTAATGATTTTCTTTCCATTTTTCAACATAAAGTGTCCATAGAATTTATATAAATATACAAATCTCAGTTAGCCGGGCTAATACCACAGATGGCATCCACAGTTAACTCAAGATCGTGGTTTATTCGAATTAAAGAAACAATAAACAGGAATTGTAATTAATAAAAAATGCTATTAACAATTTACCAACATTTCCAACATGTTTAACTAGGAGAATAAGCCTTTATAAGGTATTTCTTCGGCCTTCTTAGCGTGCCTTCGTGGTGTAGTGGTCTACATGCTGGGAGCGTATTCCAGAGGTGCGTGGTTTGATTTCGGCAAAGGCGTTGTTCATTTTTCATCTTTCCTGCTTCCAAAATACCTAATGTCTCTACAGTGGCGCCCGAACTAAACGGATGGTGGATGATGATTCTCCCCATCCAGGATTTGGTGATTGGGTCCCCTAAAAACCCCAGTCGCGCTTTAAAAGGGGAAGTATATAAGGTATTTATCCAGCCTTCTTGCCATGCCTTCGTGGTGTGGTGGTCTGCACGCTGGGCGTGTATTCCAAAAGTCCGTGGTTCGATTCCTGGCGAAGGCGTTGCTCATTTTTCATCTCTCCGGCCTCGAACTAACCTAATGTCTCTACAACTTTAATTAAATAAGTATTCAAAACGATAAAAAAACAGACTGTAAATAATGGAAGAATAAAAGGAATAAATTAATTTATAAAGGACATTAAACTCTATTTACAAAAGAAAGAAGAAAAAAACTCTATTTACAAAAGAAAGAGAATGAGCAATTTCATTAGCTGACTTCAAGCTGGCATAAATAAAAGTTAGTTTTATCTTCGTTTTTGGGGGGCTGGGGGGCAGATGATATCTGACAAATATCACTTGCTGTTACCAATATTATCCCACACACTTTCCTTTACCGTTTTGTATCTTTTGTAAGCAATTTTATTTTACGCTGGTCGTTTGTAATGTTAATTTTTTCATCGTTTTGCAAAAATCTAATGAAAAAGTTTTTAAATAGGTCCCGGTTAATCTGCAACGTAGGTAACAGCCTCCGGTTTAATAGCATTATCTACATAATATCTTCATTTTTTATCAAAATCTTTCTAAATAAATATCCATTTGTTCACATTCTATGGATCATTCAGTTTCAAAGTTGACTTACTCTTCCATGATAAGTCTATAATTCTTGAAAAACAAGACAGGCATTCATATGCAGCTTTTAGGCGTTGCCTTCAAAATAGGCAAGAAGCTCATGCATTGAGCAGCTGTAATAACAGTTGCCTTTGAACGCATTGTCTAAATTAGATTTCAGTGTTTTCAATAACGCAAATACGCATGCATACACATCATTTTACCTTACCTGTACAACAACAATTTTTTTTCGATCACTTTTCCGAATAATGTCTTTTAACATATTTTCCTACGAAGAGAGCATCTATGAAATTTATCCAGTCCCCACAAGACCATAGCTTATCCGAAACCGCTTCATAATGCTACTCACCCTGCCCTAAAGGCACTGCACTTTTATTGGCTACTCCTCGAAAAGATAAAAGTTTTTGTAAAGGTGTCAAGATTATTATGTAGATAAGTTTCTATATTATAAAATGCAGTCTTTATTAAGGTGCGCGAACCATAACCTTGAAGTACCGCTGTGCAAATAAGGTTTTAGTTTATGATTCTAATTACCCCTTTCGAATCCATTTTAAATTCATTTTACAATCCATCTTAGAAAAAGGAGTTCCTCATTCTGTCCGTCCATACAGATATCACATGAAACAAATAGTCAAAATATGTTCGGGAACAGTCAAAAGGAATATTTGCGTTGAAATATGATAACTCGAAATTATTCGCAATTATAATACTTCCTTTATTTCGTACCAGGAAGTGAAAAACACTTATTAGAATGCCTTTTTATGTTGCCAGAAACGTTTCATGTGAATGCTTTTTCACGTTTGTTGGAACGCGCAAAAATACTCAGATGAAATGGTTTACAAAGACTAAGTTTTTGTAAAAAGAAAAAAAAATGAAAGACATTAATGTATGAGTCAACTATCGCGATTCGGCTGCAAATAGCGTAAAATTGCTCTTTCAGTAAAATTTCTAAATATCGATTTGGAATACAATAACAGAATGGATCTATACACGCATCATTTTGTATTTACTGGATGATAGTAGACTGAGGTACATTTAACTAGTGAGAAGAATAAGCTTTCTAGTTTTTTAAAATAGTAACAGACCTTGTAGAAAGGTGCTAAAAAAGAAAAAGTTTTGGAGCCTAGATTTTCGTTTCTGAGAAAAGAATTAAATAAAGAGAAGAACCTAAAGAATATTAACTGATTTTATTACAACTCATTATTAATTAAATTAGGACATGAGGCCAAATTGATGCAGTTAGTTTACTCACTAACTTAATACTCAAGTACACAATTACGAATAGAACAGTCAAAATCTGTCATATCCACGTGACATCCTGAGTTTCAATTACGGTGATCCCAGAAGAGCAGAGATTGACTATGCAAGTTAGAGTAAATTTACAGATGCAGGTTTAGCTGAAAAGTATCAATTAGCATGAAAAGTTCAAGATAGCGGTCTAGTGACAGAAAAAAAATAAACTACAAAATTAAAAATTTCAGTCCTACTTCTAATTTGTATTTTAAAAAGTGAGAATTCAGAAATATGTTAAAATTTCCATGTGTTTTAAATTGGTAAGATCCATAGAAAATAGAGGCCCGAGGTATATGCCTCATTTGCACTTTCGTAGATGATATCCTGCTTCTATTTATCACCCTTGTTGTATTGCCTAGGAAGCATTTCTCATGAATTGAATTATTTTTTATTTGTTACGGTCATGCATGAATTACGCAGAAAAGCCTCTCAACAATATAATGCAGGAACTGCAGATGGACCGTGTTACGTACTATATCAGGCATTCTTGAACACGTCTAATCCATTCCGGTCCCTGCCTTACTGAAGTCCTTCAGAAAGAGACCAAGAATCAAAGACGGCAGGAAGCGACTCAAAATCCGACAAAATCCGGTTTCATTTATTTGGTGCTCCTCCACCAATCTTCATCTTCCGTTTCCTCTTGTCTTTCCCTTTACTGTGCCTTGAGTTCTCCCAAAAGAAACGACAATAACAAAAGAGTACAAAAATTTTTTCTTTCTTATTTTTTTTTTTTTCGTCGCCCGTGCTACCAATATTCTGCTAATGAATTAGACTGAGGAAGAGATTGTCTCTTCAAATCCCCGCGTGTTCTCTCACAGGGATTAAAGTCTGGCACTGGCTCTAACTGGATTGATGAGTGTATGGAGGTGCGGGAGGAAGACGTTTTAGTAAAACATGGCGAAGAATGAGGAGCAATAAACATGTATCTTTTCATTTTTTTCTTTTCTACATTCTTTGAAAATGTAATTTTTACGTCTTACGCTGTGTAGACTCTGTATTGCACAAAAGCGTCACTACGAAGGATCGGCATCCCGTCTCTAAGTAGAACTGACACCAGCATAGGATCGACTCCAGCCTGCAGCCGAGAATAAGTGTCATATGATAAGCACGATTAAAAAGAAATTTTGATAATTATGTAATATTGAAGAAGGAGTTAATGCATATTTGTCACCTACACAGGTTCCTCGCAAGTATACGATCGATGCTGTGTAATTCCGATAGGTACATATGTAAGTAGGACGGATATCAGTTATTCACCATTGGTAGCTGTAGTCCCATCATACTAGCTATTAAGCTCATCCCAGTTTGACAAAGAACATCCAAGGAGGCCGTCCGAGGGTTTCTCACTACTCTTGACTTACCAACAACCACTCGAGAGACTTTCGGCTCCCAATGTATTTTGTGTTCCCTCTTGCAGGACAGACACTATATACGATCACAAATATCCATGTCATCACTGGGATTTGAACCTGAGGCCAGCGATACAGTAGGGGCCCCGTTTAGTATCCCGGAGAATGCATGGTTGTAACTATGCATCCCCTTAATAGGAGGCAAAGGTGGTCTACCTATAGGTTGCTTCAATAATAAACTGACCACAGCTTCTGGCTTTAGTAGCGGCTAGTGCCTATGATGACTAGTGCCCGCCATTAAGGAAAAGAAAAGTTTAAAGGTGGGATGCATGCTGCTTCTGGGATCAAAATTTTAAAGATTTACGAATCTTTCAAATCCTTCATGTGAGAATAAGTACAAACAGAAAAAATGCTTACTTAGCATTAAAATAGTTCACTCAAGGCAAAATTTCAAATCTGCGATTAGTTAGAAATCTATTTAAGAATAGGTTTCAGAAATACGTTTATATTTATTAAGAACACACAAATGAAATTAAGTTAATGAGATAAATCTTTGAAATTCATGAATCTAGAAAAATATTTTTCAAAAATGGGCAGTATCGTCACCCACTAGATACTGGAGTAATCTGAAAGAGCGATTAAAACTTCAAATGATGTCAAAGAACTCTGCATAATTGACGGTGGGCGTAAAAAAATTGGGGTTTGTATGGCAATATTCCAGTATACGTTCGGCCTATTTTTGCAACAATATGTCGATCACACCTGTATCAGCTATCTCAATCTCAGACTTTAAATTATGAACTAGAGTGATTTGAGCACTGTCTCAGAAAATTACATGCTAAAGTCATGGGAAAACAAAATTTAAGATGATACAATCGCTTATGTCATGCGACTCTGTTTCTTCCATTTATAAATTAATAAATATTTTGAGCTATTAAATATTAGAATAACGTATGAATGTTGTTGCATCAGGTTCTTCTATGTACAATAAAATTAATGTAAAGTTCCTTACTTGCTGCATCTTCAGTGTTCTCGACGCCAGGATTCTAATAATCACGTTTCCAGTAAGTGTTTCTATTAGAATTAACAGGCCATCTTGTCTTTTACTTATTTATTGAAATAAGACACTAACATACACTATTTACAAGGTAGAATTATTTTAAGACAGTACATTTTAATTGTTCCGTCTTTACGCTCCTCAGAGCGGTTCCAATCTAGTCTCGTTCCCGGAACTCAATTACAGAAAAGGTAAAAGGAAGAGATGCCTGCCATCTAGTGGCAAGAATGTGACATCCTCCCACCTTTTGATTTTACCTCGATAAGATGGGAAAATCAAAACAAAATTTATCAATAATCAAACAAAAATTCAAGTACAACTTTCACAAATATTAAAGTAACTAATGCTCTAAAATTAATACTTACAAAGAAGGATTACACATCTAAACATTTTCTGCATTGCATTCATATCATATCCAGATAATATGTTCCAATTGACTACTGTTAGGACAATTAAATTTCTAAAATACTGAAAAGAAACAAAAATTAGTATAGCAATTTAAAAATATGTAACAGGTTTTACAGTTTTACGTCCATATCTAGTTTGATAGTTCATATCACTGTCACACTTATCGGCAGAGTTTTTTCTGTTCATGGTGAAATCACTAAACAAGTTAGGTCTATCACGTTCGAGAGGATAAATACGTTTCACAGGTTTTAGGAGTTCACCCGTTGCAGTTTTCACAACACGTACTTCGTTGTCTTTCCCAGGATATAGCTCTACAACACGACCTATTGGCCAATCTATTCTCTTCTTGTTGTTGCTGCCGACAAACACCAAGTCATTTTTGTTGATAGTCCGAGTAGATCGTTTAGATGGTTTTTGCACTAGGATAGCTAAATATTTTGCGAAAATGTTCTCTTAAGTTCTGCAAGAACTTGTATCTTTTTGTCAGACTGATGGTATCCAGGTAGTCTAAGTCAGGCACTCCGACGTCGTGCACATCTTGTAGAAACATTGAAGGAGTTAGTGCCGTAAGATCATTTGGATCTTCTGAAAGGTACGTAAGGGGTCTTGAGTTAATCACTGATTCGATATCACAAAGTATAGTCAACATTTCCTTGTAAGAGACACAGGACTTTCCCAGAACATTTCTCAACACCTTCTTGAGTGTTTGTACCAACCTCTCCCCCCAACCGCCCCACCATGAAGCAGTTGGGGAATTAAACTTTCACTGTATTCTCACACTAGTTGAATGACATTCTATTTCTTTCCAATCTATCGATTTTAGCAGATTTTCAGTTCCAACGAAATTAGTGCCATTGTCGCTGTAAATAATACTTGGATGACCTCTTCTGGCAATAAATCTCCTTAATCCCAAGATGAACGCATTTGTTGATAAACTTTCTATCAGCTGAAGATGTATCGCGCGATAGACTGCGCAAGTAAAGAGCAAAATCCATGCCTTTTTTTCTTTCTTTAAATAAAGAGGACCGGCTACATCGACTCCGGTCACTTCAAACACCAGAGCATCTCGAACTCGATCTTCAGGAAGAGGTGCTGGAACAGTCTCTATATTCTTTGCGCTATATCTTCTACAGCGAACACACTTCATAAGAACTTTACGTACTGTTTTTCTTACTCTCAGTACCCAGAATTTCTGTCAAATATTGGCTAGTACGAATTGCACACCAGCGTGGGGTAGTCGCAAATGGTAATCTAAAATTAACCTATGAACTAAATCATGATTTGAGGGTAATACAACTGGACAGAGAAAATTTTCTTCTTCCTCTATTCTAGTAATCTTGGTCTTTAACCGAATAAGGCCATCTGAGTCAAAAAAGGTACAAAGGTTTCTAACTTTAAGTTCTTTGCCAAATGCTTCTATCTGTATTATCTTGCATATTTTCTTTTCTACAGTTTCTATTTCAGGGACCGTGAGTTCTCCTGATTGTTTAGAATCTGGTCTTCTGCAGTTGTTGATAAATCTGCATATCCAAGCAGTTATTCTTAACATTTTATGGTAAGATGAATATTTCTCAAAAAAATGTTCTACACTTTGCGTATTTAGTGCAGAAATGATTGATTCCTTTTTTTCTGAATTCACTATTTCCATGTCCGGTATTTCCCTTTGTCTAGGCCATTCTTCCTGATTTTTCTTCAGCCAGTCGGGGCCCTCCCACAATCTAACTACTAAAAGTTGTTTGGCAGTACAACCTCTTGATGGGAGGTCAGCTGGATTTTTTGTTCCAGCAATATGTTTCCACGTTTTTGGATCCGTCAGTTTCCTAATCTCCCTGACTCTTTTTTCCACAAAGACAGCCCAGACAATCTCTTCCCTTTGAATCCACGTCAAAACTGTTGTAGAATCCGTCCAAAAATGCGTTTCCACATTTTGCCATTGTAAGCCATTTAAATCAGAAGAACATAGTCTGGCACCTATCGTGGCACCTATCAATTCCAGACGAGGGATCGTAATAGATTTCACGGGAGCTACCCTAGACTTCGATGCCAACAGATGAACTTCAACTCCAGAATTCGTCACAGTTCTCAAAAAAACTGCAGCAGCATACGCATTACTACTGGCATCACAGAATGTGTGAATGCTGCAGAACTTCCTTTTGTCCTTGCTGGAATGTATCCAACGTAGGAGGGATATTTCTTTTAAGAGAAAAAAGGCTTTTATACCAATTCACAAAATTTTGTTTTGTACTCTTGTCCACTTCAGTATCCCAAGAAATTCCTGTTTTCCATAGGTTCTGCAACAATATTTTATGATACAAGAGAACAGGACTCACAATTCCAATAGGATCAAATATTTTGTGTGTTACAGCGAGAATTGTTCTCTTCGTTATTATACTCATTTCAAAATCTTCTAGCCAATTCAGATTCAAAGTTAAATTATCTTTCTGAGAGTTCCATAACAGACCCAATACGGGTGAAATAGTTTCCTATTATTTCTCGAGATTTTTCAATGAACTGGATCATATCGGATTCTTTGTCAAAACTGGCAACAACGTTATCTACGTAGAAGCTATGCAACAGTTTAGCTATCATCTCCGTATCATATCAAGAATTTTTCATGTACTTTTGTAGATGGAATTCTATAACAGCTGCCAAAAGGAAAGGACTACTCTTAACCCCAAATACTACTCTAGTATGACGAAATATTTTCGTTTTCTTTTCTTCCACATCATTCCACCAGAAAAACCGAAGCCAGTCTCTATCTTGAGGTTTTACACTGATCTGTAAGAAAGCCTTCTCAATGTCTGCTATAGCAGCAAACTTGCCTTCCCGAAATCTCAACAAAAGAGAAGGAATTAGTTCTATCAAATTTGGTCCACACTCCAAACACTGATTTAGAGAAGGAGACGATTGTTTCCTCGCAGACGCATCAAACACCGGTCGAATTAGTGTTGAGCTATTTTCTTTGATCACCGGTCTATGCAGTAAATAATGTCCATAGTCAACCGCTATATTTTCTTTAACTTCTTCGATCACTCCTAAGTTAAACCAGTCATTAAAAACTGCATTGTATGAAGAAAATAAATTTTGAGATAGAAGTTTCTGAGTGGTAGATTGTAGACGTTTCAAAGCTAAATCTTTGTGGTTGAAGAGTGGTACATGATCCTCCGCCCACGGGAGTGCGACTTCATAACGCCCTTCTTCCTTTAGAGATACAGAATTTTGGAACTGCAATTTTGCTTGGAAATCCCTTTCCTCTCTAGCCTTCTTTGTAACTGGATCTGTTATTCCGATAACTTTAAGCCTCCACATTTCTGACAGCGTAGCTTCAGAAATATGTAAAGATAACGAAAGCGTGGAAAAGGAATTTTCTATTTCATAATTGTCAATGTTCGCTTTCCCCATGACTGCCCACCTAAGTCCTGTACTTACAGCAACTAATCTTCCCCAAGGAAGAGCTTCGATTTTACCTGTAAATAAATTTGCAGCAACATCTGTCGCTAACAACAAATGAATCTCTTGGGGGTTCTCCTGGAATAACCTGCAATTTCCATTTTCAAAAACATCACTGACGTAAATTCCTCTTCTTCTAAGTTCCCTAATCCAGTGTATATTTTTGATTTTAGGCACCGAAGAACATATTTTTCTTTCATCCAATACATTCATTTCGCAATTATACCGTTTATCTACGCTACCCAATTTTATTCTGTAACGTTTATGTTTTTTCCGAAACTTCTATGCCACCGAAAAGTCCGTGGGTTACACTTTGTTTACCTAAGCTTCTTAATTGTAACCTTTCTGCTGCATACCTGCTTATGTATGAGTTTTGACTTCCGGTGTCAATTATCGCTCGAACAAATTGGTCATTTCCTCTTCCATATATGCGAACAACTAAAGTTTGCAAATATACTTCTGAACATCCTGCTTGATTTGAAAGTACTTTATTTTCTATCTCTTCGTCTTTTTTAATTTCCGAAACCTCGACAGAAGGATTTTGTTTATTACACATAATAGTTGTATGTTGTTTTTTACAAACAGAAAAAGTTATTTTTGTTCTGCAGTTTCGCACCAAATGGTGTGGTTTTAGGCATTTATAGCAAGCACATTTCCTTTTTAAAATGTCCCTTTTTTTCTTGTAATGATAAGCCGGAAACGAAACTACTTTTGTAGATGGAATTCTATAACAGTTGCCAAAAGGAAAGGACTACTCTTAACCCCAAATAGTACTCTAGTATGACGAAATATTTTCGCTTTCTTTTCTTCCACATCATTCCACCAGAAAAACCGAAGCCAGTCTCTATCTTGAGGCTTTACACTGATCTGTAAGAAAGCCTTCTCAATGTCTGTAAAAGCAGCAAACTTGCCTTCCCGAAATCTCAACAAAAGAGAAGGAATTAGTTCTATCAAATTTGGTCCACACTCCAAACACTGATTTAGAGGAGACGATTGTTTCCTCGCAGACGCATCAAACACCGGTCGAATTAATGTTGAGCTATTTTCTTTGATCACCTGTCTATGCAGTAAATAATGTCCATAGTCAACCGCTATATTTTCTTTAACTTCTTCGATCACTCCTAAGTTACACCAGTCATTAAAAACTGCATTGTATGAAGAAAATAAATTTTGAGATAGAAGTTTCTGGGTGGTAGATTGTAGACGTTTCAAAGCTAAATCTTTGTGGTTGAATCTTTACAGTTCATATTTTCCTCCCTGCATTCGGATTTTGTAAACAAATCTGTAGCAGTCGGAATCTTTGGTTTATTATGTCGGTTTGAGAGACCATATGAGCTTTTCGTTGCAGGGGGGAAGAAGACTGTCGCCGATCGGATACTTTTTGCTGTTGCGAAACCGTTGACCTTGTGCGTTCGCGGGATGAAAGTTCTGCGTGTAAAAATGACATTAAATCTTTTATGTTATAATCGGTGCCAACATTTTGTGTTTTATGAAATTCAAACGTTAATTCTGAAGGCAATAACTTCAAAATCATCGGAAACAGCAAAGCGCTGTAAGATTCCGATACAACATCTAACGCTTCGAGATATCTAATCTGTGTTTGTACTTTATCATACAAATTACGAAATGTTTTTATGTCATTCGCATTTTTTAATGATTCAACATTCAGCAAATTATTCATGTGAGCATTAATAAGAATGTCTCTCCTTCCAAAACGGTCGTGTAAGATTTGAATTGCTGAATCGTAATGTTCTGGCGATAACGGAAGTCCTTGAACGCAACTAGCAGCTGTTCCTCCTAAATATGCTTTCAGGTAATTAAATTTGTCTACTTTGTTCAATGATTCGTTATTATGTATTGAGGACTCAAAACTATTCCAAAAAGTAAGCCATTGACTACTGTTCCCATAAAATACGGGAATCGAAAGTTTTGGTAATTTAACATTAGGTGTGTCTTTTATATTTTGCTGAGTGTTCGGTGCATTTAAGTCATGATCTAGTTCCTTAATCCGTTTCTTAAGCCTGAATTTCCATAACGTCATCTTCTCGCGATATTGTTCTGTAATTTCGAATTCATTTTCGAATTTATCTACACTCAGAATTGGTTCAACTTCTACATCGGCATTAGATAGTGTTTCGGCTTTGGCATTAAGCTGTTCTAACAATTCTTCGAGCTCATTAATACTACCTTCAGATTTATTTAATTCACCTTCGATTTTCTTAAATAGTTTTGTAACGGCAGTTCTTAAGATACTCCTTTTCTTTTTTAATTTATCTACTTCTGCCATTATCTTTCTTAGATTCAAACACTTACCCAAAAAATATACGTCTCATGAAAAAGAAATATTTAACTCTTACTCAGAAAACAAAATTATTCTTCTTCTGAATACTTCAAGAACAAGTATTAAAATCTTCAATTTTAATATTCAGCTTTTGAATTCACTTTATTAGAACTTTTCAAAACAACCTGGCGTCCCTGTTCGGGCGCCATAAAAATGTTGCATCAGGTTCTTCTATTTACAATAAAATTAATGTAAAATTCCTTACCTGCTGCATCTTCAGTGTTCTCGACGCCAGGCTTCTAATAATCACGTTTCTAGTAAGAGTTTCTATTAGAATTAACAGGCCATCTTGTCTTTTACTTATTTATTGAAATAAGACACTAATATACACTAATTACAAGGTAGAATTATTTTAAGACTGTACATTTTAATTGTTTTTCTCTGAAGTTCCGTCTTTACGCTACTCAGAGCGGTTCCAATCTAGTCTCGTTCCCAGAACTCAATTACAGAAAAGGTAAAAGGAAGAGATGCCTGCCATCTAGTGGCAAGAATGTGACAAATGTCTTTTCCTTCTTCGATAAAAAAAAGGGGGAGGGGATCATTCTATATCTCTCGTTCTAGTTGGCCCATTGACGAAATTCAGCTTGCATTTTTCATGTCTCGAAAGCGCAACATAGGATATGTATTATATTTATTTTAAATCACTTGCCAATTTTTTTCCATATTTCGATTCTACCTGTCAAACTATGCCAAACTGCCCAGTTTTGTAAAAATCGCACGAGTAGTTTTTGTAAAATTAGCTCTCAAATCTTTACCTCCTCAATGTTAATTGAATTTAATATATACACTATATTAGTAAGTAAGCTATTAATTATATTTAGGTAGCCTGGCGTCTAGGCCCGAAAAGTTAAGGTAAGATAATCTGCTTACCTTCTTTCCATTTTTTGAAAGTTTCATTTTACAATGCATTCGCTATGTTACATCTGCTGCCATATCATGATCTGTTTATTGTCTCCACTTATTACCTGATTTTTTTAAAAAGCTGGTTAACGAACGCTTCGGGTAAAGGAGTAAATCCAAAAGCTCTGTTTTTGCATGTATTTTGAACCCAAAGTCGCAACTGCATAGCAAAACAATAATAGTATTTTTAATTACTGCATTATCTTATATTATTGTTGAAAATATACACATACGTAAGTTAGAAGGCTTTTATGATTGTTAGGAGCATTAAAGTTTGTCATCAAAATATTTGACGATTTAAAAAAAAGTTCAGTAAGAGCATTTAAAAAACTTTTGAATCTTGTATTTTGTTTTTATCTACGAACATTAACTTATCAGAGGTGAACCCTACGTCTTTCACAGGAGTAGAAAATGAAGAGAAAAAACACTATCACCTGAAGACGAGATATTTCAAGGGAAAAGCAACCTACCGACCAATTAATCAAGTAATTATAAAAACATTCAAAACTATTATATCAGACACGTTTGCATCTCTGTAAATAAAGTATTAGATAAAATAAAGCACAACACGCTAATGACCTTTTGGGAGCAGTTCAACATACCTCATAGAAATGAATAAACTCTCATTGGAACAAGTGAATTCATCAAGAATGAATGCTTGCTGACATCAACACTGACCGGAAGTTGTCAACAATTTTAAAGACTTTCCATCGATTTAAAATGATGGAAGTGAAGAAGATAAAGAGCCTTTTAACAAGTATAAGAAGCCCTTATAAGAAGTTTAATGAATTGCCAAAAAGGCACAGGATCTGTTTGATTTTGTGTAATAGAGATTGACCCAAACTGAAGAACAAAGAAGATACCTTATGAGAGGTATTGAAATTCTTGGCACTTATTGCTGAGAAAGGTTTAATGAGTTGGATCAGGCATTGTCGCAAGCAAAAATCACCAGCTGTTTAAAAAATAATTATATTATGTACAATGAAAAAAAAAAGGGATAGTTCTATATCTCCCGTTCTACTGGGCAGATTGACGAAATTCAAATTGCGTTTTCCATATCTCTACAGCGCTACTTAGGATATGTATTAGATAAACTATTATATATAGCTTTGTTCTAACATAGGTACTTTGACACAAAATTGGACTTACATACCAATAATAAATAACACGCCAATTGCTTTCCATATTTCGATTCTACGACTCAAATTATGCCTAGATATTTTTGTAATTTTTGGTGAGAAATTTAAAAATTTATCTTGGCGAATGTTTTTCAGTTTGCGCCAAGAATAATTCACTTGGCGCACTCCTTAGTTTATAGCAACCTATTTCCCTTTCCTTTTTCTTCACTGTCCACGAGCGGAAAAGAAAGTCATCGTTAATATTTTTAAATAATTTTAACATAGTGCGTAAACCACATTCTCGTTATTATAACTTATAGTAATACGCCAAATTTCAGAATGCGCCAACATGTAAATTCACGTATATCTTGGGAAATTTTGAATAAAAAGCTCTTATGTTTTGCAGGTATGTTGAGAAATACATCTACTTTAAGATGAAGGCAAAATTTTTATAGGTTACAATTCAAAATTGTTTTCGAAAAATTTATAAAAACTATTTAAAAATACAAATTTAAAAAACTCGTAAAAAATAGACGAATTTTATTTGGAATGAACCTAAATTTGGGAATATGAAAGGAAGAATCAAGTAAAGTTAATTAAAAAAGAGATATTAATAAATATATATCAAATTTAATTAACATTGAGGAGGTAAAGTTTTGAGAGGTAATTTTTTAAAAACTAATCGTGCGATTTTTACAAAACTGGGCAGTTTGGCATAGTTTGAATCATAAAATCAAAATATAGAAACAAAATGGCAAGTCATTTAAAAAAGTCATTTTGTGTTAAAATACCTTTATTAGAACAATGCTATATTTAAATCTAATACATATCCTAAGTCTCGCTTTCGAGACATGAAAACCGCACGCTGAATTTCGTCAATGGGCCAACAAAAATGGAAGATAAGAACTGTCCCCCTCCCTTTTTTTTCGCAGTGTACCTACTTATTAGGTAGCAGAAATCTTTTCAATTATCACTCGTTTCATTTTCCAGTTATAGTTGTAATAATATTTAAGTTTGGGTAAATTGTATATACTTTTCTTAATCTAAACTACTTAAATACTGTTTCCGAACTCATTGATATTTTGCATATACGTCATTTAAATTTGCATTCTGGCAAACTGAAATCCGAAGGGAAAGAAAAGTTTCGTAAAATAAAAATAATTGATTAGTAGAAAAAGGTTTTTACAATCTCTCATAATGAGACTTCTTTCGCTTCTCAAATCACTAAAAACTCTAGTTAACATCGATTTATTTTTGGACTAGATGATAACTGAGCAAGTTTGCAATAGAGCACATCCTTTCGTTTCAAGGATATTACATTGAGAAAAAGACACTATATTCCGAGATTCAGGATTATTCTAATTTTTTTAACTAAATTCTTTATATGGATAGAGTTTTTATAACTTTTACAAGAGCTTATTATGGATTTCAGATGATGAGCTAAATGTGAGTTACGTACGTAAATATCTAAAAATTTATCTTGCTTTTCTGAAATTGATATCTTGCTTTTCTGAAATTTTCTGAATCTGATTGTGACTTTTTCTCCTCAAATCCATTGGTACATTTCAGTTTCATGCCTTGTAAAACACGCAAATCTTCCTATTTATCGTCTTATGAACAGTGATTACTTAAATATTATTTTTTTTAGCTTGAGAATTTCTATCTCAGAGGTAGGTTGGGTTTTATGATACTTGACTGCATACTTTTTGCTGTTCCATCATGTGAAAATAATTTGAACTAGGGTTATAAAAAAGAAGAAATACATTTTAAAGTAAAAAGTTCACAAAACGAGAAAACTATAACAGCAGCCGATAAACTTCCCGTGCAGATAATGTCCGATTATAAAATATATTCGATGGGATTCAGTATGCGAGGATGGAGCAATTAAATGAATTTTAAATTTTCTTTTTAAAACTTAACAATTGTTGCCATTTTATAGCAATGAAATAAAGGATTGTAAAATCTTTTGAATTATTGCAGCCACTGCTGGGCAATGAAACAAAGAATTACAAAATCATTTCAATTTTAAACTCTGTTGCCATCGCAGGACAATAAAATAAAGAATGCGAAAAATTCACTCATTCTAACAGCGACAGTTAACCCAGGTACCACTATTTTAGCTCTTAATGACAAAATTTTGCCAAAAGGATTCACATGCATAAATTCTGTTGAATTTAAACACATTAACTAATAAACATGCAATGACTTAATTTGCTAAGAGTAATTTTGTCTTTTCTTCCGTACGCACGGTTCTTTTCAAACAAGTTTTTTTAAATCTTGAATCCTATTAATGAGTTTCATCATTTCATCAAACAAATATCAAGTGGTTTAAATAAACAGGTTCTTACTGAATCCAATTCCTGACTTTAATTACGAAGTTAGAAAAATATCTTTATCAATTACGGAACGCTAATTCAGCTCTCCTTCCACCGGAAAAATTAATTTCCTATTCGCTCGTTTTATTACGACGTAATTCTGCTATTATATATTAACAGGAGGCTTGCGTAATTTCAGCTGAAATTTTTTTAGAAATATTAACAGTAAAATATTACTCTGAAAAATACGTAAATTCCTAATGGAACTGTTCTCTGACAAGTAATTATTTTCCTGGGAAAAATTACTAAATCTCTCAAACGAAATGATTTTGGTAATCAAAACGAAATCGCGATTCTCAATGCACATCTGAACTATTTATGTATTTTTCATTTATAGATCTTTTATACATAGTTCCGTCTCTAACCTGACTCATATCTGTTTATGTTAATTTCAAAATATTTCATTTATATGAATCATAATTTATGTTGTACATTATGTTTTCTCCGGCTTATTTCTCGAAGTTTATTTTTATAACTTCAAATAATGGCTTCCTAATTTCTTTCTTTCCTTAGTATTTTGAAGTTGCACGTAGAAGGTATGAGAGGTGAGGATAAGAAAGAAAAGGCTCACACTGAACAGGAATTCAAAGAAGGAGGCAATGGTGTCTGCTGACCAGACATGTTTACTGTTAATCTCCTTCGTATACCAATTAGTAAACACATTTTAACTCAACTGTCTTTTGTCTTACTGTTTTTACGCTTAAGAGACAAAATCAAATTGCGTTTTAAGAAAAATTAAAATTAGCGTTTAAGTTAAAAGGCTTTTCGGAAAAGTGTTACGTATAGATGTACAACAGAAATAAAAGCATTATTGTTCTAATTTGCATGTTATATTACATAGAATTTGAATGCTTATGATTTTATGAATGGAATATTTGAACTTTTCTACAATATAGATAGTTTCTAAGCAAACTAAAAACATGTTGATACAATTAAATGTCTGCGAAAACAATACTATGCTAGTAGCGTTAAAACTCTGCAATTAAAATACAACAGATCTCGAACACGTTGTTTACGAAAAAAATTTCCAAACAAAAAAAGTCTTGGCCGACGAACGATATATTGGTATACGAACAAGTAAGCCGGAAACAAACGATACTAAGGAGTCCTTAATGCCATGAAGGAAATGTCTTCAGAAGAACGACATACAAACACTTTAACACATACACAGAAATAAAGCATACTGCGAAACTTTTAATGGGAAGAACGCCCACCGTTTCTGAAGTAGAAACTGGCGGTGTTAAAAGGAAAAGGAAAGGGGAAAAAAAATGTCTGATGTGAACACCATGGCTTCTTTGTTCGGCCCATTAAATTTTACACATTTTTTGCTGCACTTCATTTAAATTTATTTCCTTGAATTTCACTGGGGATATATGTCTAAATATATATGTCTTCAATCAATTCAGTTTTCATTTCACAGCAAGACAAAAATACGTAAAAACTCAATCTTCATTCAAAATTGTAAAATACAGAATAACCTAAAACAACAAACAAAGTCAAAAAGCAGTTTAGAAAAAAAAAAGAAAAAAAAATCAGTTAAAATTAGAATTTCCACACAAACAATTATGCCAGCGTGCAAGAAGACAACATTTTCGGAGCACTAAATTGAAAGTTAGCTTTTGATTCCACTCCGAAAAAAGATAACGAAGTTCGTGCACCGCTGACTTAATTCACTATTGCACTAAGATGATGTTTCAAATGTAAACAAACTGCAGCCTCATTAGGCTCTTAAACTTGTAGAGACATTAAGAATTTTTAGAAGCCAGAGACATGAAAATTTAGCAATCGCCTTCGCCGGGAATCAAACCATGGACCTCTGGAATACCGGCCCAGTGTGCTGACAACTACACCACCAAGGCACGCTAGAAAGGTGACAAAAATACCTTGTATACCCCCTTTTTAAAGGGCCAATGGGGTTATTTTAGGAGACCCAATCGCCAAATCCTGGGTGAGGAGAATCATCATCCAACACCCTTTTAGTTCGGGCGCCACTGTAGAGACATTAAGATTTTTTAGAAGCCAGAGAGATGAAAAATCAGCATTCTCCTTCGCCGGGAATCGAACCACGGACCTCTGGAGTATCGGCCAGTGTGCGGACTACTACACCACGAAGACATGCTAGAGAGGGGGGGAGAAATACCGTATAAACTTTTAAATTGTTGATATTTGCACAACTACTGCAGATTATCTAACACAAAAACACACACGGGACACAAAAACCTTAACCGTAACATAGGAACAACATAATTCAACCACTTTTAAAGCAAAAAAATGCAAAATTTACCCATATATAAGAATAAAGAAACTGAGTTCACCGAGCTAGGTAACAGAAGGGCAATATATGTAGGCATATATTTATATATGTCTGCTGCTGCCGATTGTAAAGCAAAAGGGAAATGCAAAACTACATGTTATATCAGACCCCATGTATAAAATTTCAACGTTCTGAGACTACTCGTTTTTGAGTTATGCGAGATACGTACAAGCGTCATGGAAAATAAGATACAGAATTTTATTAAATCAATTAAAATTTTCTAAGAATTAAATTTAAAGAAACACAAAATCTATATTTTATATGGTCCCCGTACAGAAAAATTCTCAATTAGCAAAATGTAGCCATACACTAATAAAGACATTTATTAAATTTTCAGCATTTTATCACAAAAAGCAGCACAGATATGAAATTATATAAATACTGATTTAAACCACTTTTCTATGGCTGGATATGAGTTTGAAAAGCATAGTTTTGTAAATTTGTAAATAAAATTAAAGATAAGAACCATATTTTACATGATTATGATACATTTCTGCGTCCCGTCATCTGCAATCTGTCTGGAAGCATTTACGTTTTAATTTATGATCAACCCCACACCAACTTTGTTTAAACATATCTCTGCGAAATTTTGTGATAAAATGCTGATATTTTGTAGTACATGACCTTATCGACGATGCATAGGCACATTTTGCTAACTGAGAAATTTTTTGTACAGGGCCATATAAAAATGTAAATTTTGTATTTATTTAAATTTCATTCCCTGAAATTTTTAAGTGATTTCATAAAATGCTGTACCTTTTTTACGTAACTTTGTAATTTATATTATATGTGTACTATCCTATTCAAGGAATAAAAATCGAGGTTTTGGGACACCCTAGATATTTTCAGTAGTTAAATATACCATTTTCAGCATTCAATTTCAGCTGTGAAAAATTATATTTCGTTTTCCAGATAAAAATATTTCGAATTGCTTGGATTATTTTTAGACTATGACACATACCGTTTTCAAGTACCGTAGAACTTCAATTATCCGAATCAGTTGGGAGCGTACCCCATTTGGATAATCAAAAATTCGGATAATTGGATTTTTCCCGAAGAAAAGGTCTACGTATACGTTAACTGTATGTTGAAAATATGAGAAAAAAACTAATTTTAAGGAAAAAAGAGGTTTTAATTTTATAAAATGAAAACGCATCACTTTTACGTATATTCTATTAGCGTACTATACAGTACTTTAGTGCTGAAAGTTATTGCTTTCTGAACATCTCGGTCAAAGTGGGCTGTTTGACTGTCATCCGTTTTCGGGCAGCCAAGTCGCACATCCACTTGATAATGAGAAGTTGCACGTGGTTTATACTCGGGCTGACGCTCCATCCACTTCAACGCAGTTTTAAGGCCAGCAAACGCTTCACTAGCTGATGGTTCTGTGTCTCCTCCAACTTCGACATTAAGGTCATCTTTTTCCTCGATACTTTCTTCTCTCACACTTTCAATAACTTCGACATCATTTAGAATTTGAAACCCAGGGTCTGACAAATCACACGCCATCTATTCTGCTGTATCCTCAGTGCTAACTTTTTAATATCCAGGTATTTTCAAAAGACTGTTTCTTAATTCCTCAAGTGAAACGTCATCTTCATCTTTTCCCGTCTCTTCCCTCTCTCTTTCTCTTAAATTCTGAAAGCGATTCGGATAATTGGAGTTTACTGTAGTTGACACCTTCAGATTTGAGACAAACAAGGTACGGTCATGTTTTTTCAAGACCAGAAACTTTTGTTTGAGGGCGGATCGTTTATTTTTGATTCTGAGAAGAGGCATACTCCGATTAAAATGATTCCAATGTTATAAATGTCTTATTTGTAAACATATTTCCCGCAAATATTGTGTGCTTGTTTAGTTTGTAAATAAAGATGCAACGTTAAATTATGATTGTGCTTGATTCATTTATCTCCATTCTGGATTTTTCTGTGCATTACTAAGCACTGGCAAGAAATACATCAAGTTTAATCAGAATTTCCGTTCGAATAATAGATGACGAAATCAAAAAATGAACAAGAATTTTGTTACTTACCGTTCGAAAGATTCAAACATTTTATTTTCCGCTCTTTATTAGGTTAAAATATTTTGTTGCCAATACATTATTAGATAAAAAGATTTTGCGTTTGATACGTTATTATTGTGTGAAAAAAAAAGATTTTGTTTTCGACACATTATTAGATAAATAGAATTTGATTAGAAAAAAGAATTTTTTTCTGCTAATATTTATTGAAAAATATTCAAGTAAATGCCGACGTATAACTTAAACTTGTGTCTTTTAGAGGATCAACGATTTATATTAAATTACAAAGCACTGGCAATGACGTTTCGTTACTAAGGTAATCAAAATGCGGAAAAACCAACCTTCGAAAGTTTCAATAAGTCAAGGCTTAAACAATAATTTCAGAAATATGTTTGTCGAACATAATTTAAATTTTTCAAATAGAATTCTCAGTTGTCTCTGAATTATGTTTGATTTTAGCTATGGTAAAGCCATGGCAGAAAATAAAATTAGGCATTTGTTTTTCCTTGAAAGACGAGGGATCCGTTTTTGATTCTCTAAATCGATAGACATTTATTCGAAATCTGCCTAAAAAAAAAAAAAAAAAAAAAAAAAAAAAAAAGATTGACATTGATATATTTCTCTTCTAGGTTGTAACAGAGCATTTATAAAAATGACGAATCTAATTTGCATAAAAAAATAAGCATTTTGTGAGCTTTAAAAGTACGTGTAATCGATACCTCCAAACAAAAGACAGATGAAGAATGGTTGTTTTGCGATAGAAATAAAGGTTTTCTAGTTTTACCTAGATCCGTAGAGCCAGATTTTAGGAGAATTATACTTACAAGAATCTAGCATGAGCCTTTTGGTTGTAATTCAATAATGTGTAATCTATAGTCTTCCATGCCTAATAACGCAGTATGGTACAAGTTGTATCCCATACATATTACATTTTGTGAAACATACTGTGGTATGTTATGTCTCAGTTAAAGGTCTTTAAGTACAAGGCTCCCATTAAAAGTTCTGGGAGGTTAAAGAAATAACAAGAGGCCAAAATGTCACGGAAGACATTAAACAATTTCAAATGGTCAGGTAAACATCAGAACTTTCTCAAAATATCAGAGAAGTTAAAAAAATATATAAACCAATCAATCCTGCCTAAGACACGGGAAGGAAAAATTAAATAAATAGCTATAGAAACTCATGTAATTTGGAAGATGTTGGGTCTGAAATCATGGAATTTGCGAGATATTTTTATTTTTTATAGTACCTGACATAGCTTAAAGTACAGCTGTTTCAGTAAAGTATAAATTTAGATTAGAGCATAGGATATGTGATATTAAAGTGCAGAATATAAAAATTGCAGTTTTGAATTTCTACAAATACATAGAAATGATTAATTAAATATGTGGTCACTGTTGAATGAAATACAAGCTTCGCAGCGATTTTGCATGCCGTATATTATATTTTTCACGAGTATGTTTGGAAACAAAGTATATATATAATGAACACAGTCTTGGAACTCCCTGAGAGTTCTAAATGGAGGATGCAGTGATGCAAGTCGGCGTTTAAATGAGTACTAACATTTCCTATCAGATTTAAATCTGCCACTGACTTCCACTGGGTTCTTTCGCCTACAAGGTAATCAATCACTCACTCGTGCAGCGGAGTGGGAACGATCATTACCCTCATCTGGAGGAAGATGATCCCTAAATAACTTGCAGAAAAATCAAGAGCTTCACCTCAGTGGTAAAAAAGCGCAGATCAATGCAGCGACTCTAAATGATGTTGGCCCACATCCTAATTTCACCACTTTTTATACCGATGCATTTCAGTAATGTTTTCAGGCCTATTGCATATGTTTTGCTCCCTTCAGATTAGAACATGTTTGAAATCATTTTTCAAACAAAATCGAGACACATCTATAAAGAGAACTCGACCTCTAGTTCATGGTATTCTAATCATGATGATCACTGCATCAACGCAACATCCAGCATTTCGCGGCCAATTTAGTAAGACACAAATCATGGATTCCCACGCATAAAGCCCTTTTGCCATTTTCAGTGCAGCCTGTCACTCACATTATAACTGGATAATCGAACTCTTGTAGCTGTAGCAAACTCCTTTGCAATAAGGGCTGACTCCAGTTATCTATTTTAGCAGCCCTTGTCAAAAACAGCCCTGAGAGTCTGTTTTGGCACTTTTCGATCACAACCTAGTTGTCTCCATGCATCATCAGTGTTTTAAACATTTTTCGGATTCCTGACAGAAGTTGATCATAAGAATACTGGTATTTTTCGGGTTTTCCAAACCTGTGTTAGTTCCTGTTCTCCTTCCATTTCCAGTCACATGTTATTTCTCACAGTACATCACATGCTTCACCTTCCACATGCAAATATTTTATCCAGCTACTCGTACGATCCTATAAATCAGAATTTAAGGCATCTTCTTGCATTCCTTTCTACATATGCCAAAAGAATGGAATTTGCGGTTTATTAGACTACATGATGATCTTTAGTTACCCAGCAACAACCTTTCATTGGGTTTCACTTAACTAAGTATAATAATCTTCTTAGGTATCATAAATAGTAAGCAAGTTTTAGATAAAATAGCAACGAATTATTGCTAAGTCTAAAATAAAACTGAGCCTCTAGAAGGTTGTAAAAGACTCTTTATTTTAAACAAAGGAAGAACTTAGTGCTTAGAAGCTAAGCCAGCACGTATATCGAGATAACTTAAAATAATAATAAGTTCAAACGTAAAATTTTAATTTAAATAAGCTAGTAGCCAAAGCCTGCACATATCGGTTTAACGCGGTGTTGGCTCACAAGTTTAACCGGCGTGGGGATCCAATATATCCGAAATTATAATGCAAATCCGAAGACTATAAATCTTAGCTAGCTGTTGATAGCCTGCGTGAACGGTACATGATTTTTCTCAAAAGTTAAAAAAAAAAAAAATCTTTAGCGCATAATAATGCCGCTTAAACGAGCAAAAGAATGAGTAAGGATTACAATTTATTTTATAACAATTGGCTGCCGCTTTGAATGAGGAGAGGAAAAGTGACTCTGTGTGGACCGAGTCACTTTGCGTCGCTTACTAGTTAGTACTGTGTTCTCACCACTGACTTTGCGTGGCGCTGCAATCGTTACTCCAGAACAAGTAGGCAAAATATTCTAACCGTGAAGGAACACTAACAACAGCTTAGTACTGTGTTCTCACCATTGACTTTGCGTGGCACTGCAATCGTTACTCTAGTACAAGTAGGGAAAATATTCTAACCGTGAAGGAACACTAACAACAGCTTAGTACTGTGTTCTCACCACTGACTTTGCGTGGCACTGCAATCGTTACTCCAGTACAAGTAGGCAAAATCTCGCTAAGAGATAAAGAGAGAGGTAAATCTTTAACACTTGATCTGGTAAAGTCAATTAGTCCAATAGTTAATTAGCCCACAGTTATATAAATAAAGGTAACTATAAAAAGTTGAGAAATTCTCGAAGGGGGTCGATTGCAAAAGTATTTGCTGATCCCTGATAACAAAATATAGCAAATAATTTTTCTTCTTTTAATTCATTAATTATTTTATGAGTTTTAAACAAATTTTTATTTCATAAAACCTATTTAAAGCCCCGAAGGAGGTTAGTTCTGAATGGGCTATTAATCTTGAAACGGCATTTTGCGTTCAATCACTATAAACGGCGTATCATTTTCTAATTGTTGCCACCAAATATTATAGCACTGTATTATATTTAAAAAATTAAAAAATGAATAATCTGCGTGAATGTATGAATGTTTTTCACAATGTGAAAAAGCAACGGTACCTAGAGCCATCAAATTTTGAATAGCGTAGTCCTGCACCCGGACATGGGCACCTAGTAGCCCGAATTCTGAATTTCAAATTTGTTTTATTAACTGTTTCTCATTTTATAAAACTCTAACGAATTTTAGATTAGCAACATTAATTTCAAAGGAGCAGTGACAACCCTGTACGGAATAAAACATTTTTATCTCCAGCTCGTGAAACTATATATCGGAAATTCTAAAGATATGCTGTTTTTAAATATCTTTCGATTTTGCTGTTGAATCGAAAGGCTTAAGCGCAAGAACTTGTGATTTCAATCAAGTTTACTCAATTTCCTCCCAAATTCGTTATGTGATAAGGCTGAGATAATCTCATACTGCTGAGTTTCCTAGGGATAAAGATAGGAAAACATGTATAAAAATTAAAATTTAATGCATATGGCGTATGAGAGACGTTTAAATCTAAACAGAAATTTGTCAGCTAAGTTTTATTCACTAAATACAGTAAAACTACAGTATTAAATAAGTTAAGCAAATTCGCAAAACATTAATATTGAAAAGGAAAAAAAAAAAAAAAATTTTGTAAAGCGATCTTAGTAAGAAAAATGAACATTGATGTCACGAACTGAGAAAAAGACTGAAAACAAAACAGAAAAACGTATGCTAACACTTAAAGCTCATCGGAAATTCTAAACGTATGCTGTAATTTTGCTGTAGAATTGTATATGGCGTAAGTGGGAAGAAAATTATGCTTAATAATTAAGTTCAAAAGCTTAATTATTAAGCATAAGTAGGGGGGAGTAGTACAAATTAGTGTAATATGTTGCACGTTGATAAAATTAAAAAATAAGTGGTATTTTTTTCTATACAGTGCTCTAATCCCTGTTTGTTAAATAGAAGTTGAATATACACTCACCTCTTCTGGGCCTATTTTATGTTAGGCAATTTTTATTTGAGCTTTGGATAGTATATATAGCTGTCTTTATGATGAGGCCTACTATAAATTAATTTTGCATGGTTTTCTTTTCTTTTTCTTTTTTTAGCAAATATTTATTTCTCGGCTTCCACATGGATCGGCTTTGGGGAAATTAACGGTTTTCTTGTACGAAGGATTCTGTATGCAACCTATAAAAACTAGGATTCGGGAAAATTTAGAATTCCTCCCATCTCTAATAAATATATATCCTCTTATTTTTTAACTGCAGCCTAATTACTGAATCGCTTTTACTTGCACTTAATATTCCTACTGCTTAAAAATGGCGGCAAAATTTGACGCTCATGTATATGCTTTAAACGAAGTTACTTAATTTCTTCCGAAATCAAACCCTAATGATGATACTTCTATTAAACAAACACGTTAACGACTGAGCGGGGATTTTAGACAGATTTTCCCTATAAAGATCCCCAACGACTGATAAAAAAACAATCTCGCTTTGGGGTAAAGAAGGAAAAGTTGATTACAAATATCTTTTCTGTTTTGCTTCGGTAAAAATAAAAATGCCAATAGCTACGGCGATGTAATGAAAACGGGAAAGCCATATATGGGTAATAAATTTCACGAACGAAAAAGAGTACGGAAGGGGGATTAAAAAGAAGGGTGTTCTTAATAGACAGGTGATTATTATTACGGGCAAGTCGTTATATTGATAAATCGTGCTTAATGTGAAACTTATTCATTTTATGCTGAGTTCTTCTCAATTTGTTACGTGATACAGTTGAGATAATCTCATACTACTGAACTTCTAGTATTAAAGATAGGAAAACATATTCAAAATTTAATGCATACGTCGTATGAGGGACGTTTAAACGTAAACAGGAATTTATCAGCTAATCTTTATTCACTGAATACAGTAAAACTACAGTAGTTCTACGTAGTTACTCACCATTGCAATAAACTCGTTCCAGATCTCAACAAGTTTTTTAATTCCAGAAAAATAAGTCTTTTAGCTCCAGTCCTTTTGCTCCATCATGTTGATCACAAACGGATGAGGGAAAAGTGAGGGAAAAACAAACTGTTATTGACAATGCCAAACATGCATATGCTTACCTAATGAGTAATAGTTGCATTGAACTCTTTACAAAGCATGAACATTCATGTTTATATTTCAGTGTCCCTCACATTTCTTTTGTTAATGCAATAGCTGGTTTAAATGTTCCGTAACCTGTTTTATCGAGAAATATTTAATGCCTGATTACAAGATTTCTGCTCCAGTTCAAAACTTTATGTTTTGAAGCGATTTAAATGGAAATTTTAGTTCTTAATATTATTCTTTAGCCTTAATTTTCATTTAGCGTGATAAGTTGGCTAATTTTCGAATTCATTTTAAGCAAAAAGGAAAATCTTCTAAACTGAAATCCTGCGCTTCATTGGGAAAAACAGGTTCTTTCCGTACATTCAAAATTTAAAATTGTCAATTAAAATTTGCATCAAAACCGGTAGAGTGAATTTGTATAAACTTTTAAAATAAAACTGAAACTCAGTTTTGCTTAATATAAAACTAGACGAATTTTCGTTCCGGCATTTACTACTACGTCAAAACGCTAAAGGAATACAAAATAATAAAAATAACTTTTAATTACAAAAAATAATAATAAATTTATTGTACCTTCAGCCTGAAATAAGGAACAAAAATTAACGAACACAAGTCAACTTCCGCTTCTCGCGGAAATAACACACGACGATGAATTTAACGTTTTACAGGTCACAAGTTTATATTCTATACTGTCTCCTCATTCAGTATGATTTCACTTACCACTTACTTAATATTCAGTAGCGAAATGGAGACTTAACATCTGGTAGAAATAGTGTTCACGTCAAACATAAAGAGAAAAGTTGCTTTAAGGTCGTCTGAAGTTGCCAACTTACGGGCGTCTGAAGTCGCTTAAACTCAAATTCTTACTCCTGTTTAAAATTCCTGTCATTTATATATTCTGGTAAAGTAGACAAAACAATAAGAGTATAGGACACATTTTAAAATAAGCAAAAACAAGTTAACTCTGTAAGGGTTATGTTAAATTTTAAGTTAAACTTCCTTTCCTATCAAATTCTTAACTTCAACTTACTACTTCCAGCCAGAAAGTAGTTTTGGAATCATTCTGAATACGTAATGAGAAGGAGCGGTATTTAAATCGCGAAGTCTTCTTGCAGAGTTAGAGAGATTCAGAGTTTCTAATTTGCGTGCGTCTGCCTTTTGGCTACTCTCTCTCTCAAAGCTGTTATTAGGCTCGGCCGTACTCAGGCCCTTGATAAGCTTCGTAGTCAAATAGAGTTAAGGGGACAACTCGATTGGTATCTTGATAGCTTCGGTTGTATTTCTTTAGTTAATCTTAGTTTAATTTTTAGTCTCTTAAGTTCAAGCCCAAGTGTCGGCTTTGATTGTACACTCCAAGACGGAGTTTTGTAAACCTTATTGGAATAATAAAGGGTTAGTTACCCTTCCATCTTTTTGTTTCTTGTTATACGAACTTAAGCGATTATTCGCTAACTAGTTCTTAAGATTCGTCACTTTCTACAGTAACTGAGAATTACACTAGTGAGAATCTTACAACTAAAATAAACCTTACAAAATTAAACGACGGCCTTCACTGCACATTTTAAAGTCGTGAACATCGAAGACACAAGGAAGATAGAGGAAGTGATGTATCAGTCTTTAATTCACATCCCTATCACATCGAATAGACACAAACATAAATTTCAATTTACATACATTTAAGAATATCAATAAATTTCCTGTTAGTGACACATTCAGAGACGATGAAAACGTGCCGTAATGGCATTCGTCACACCTATCCTCTGCAGACAAAATCTTCACCTCTTTTCACTGGCGATGCTTCCAGTCTCTTTCAGAGACACAATGCAGAATACTGCTGTTCTTTTTGCTCAAGTGCAGTGCCTCGGTTGAGCCTGGTTGCCACCTAGGGTTACGGAATACTGTTGATTACGTTGTAGGATTCTCCACTGTGTAATTCTAAGTTACAGTTCAATGTGAAGAATCTTAAGAACTAGTAATCGAATAATCGCTTGAGTTCGTGAGGTAGAAAAAACAGGTGAGAAGGGTGAAATAACCCTTTGTTATTCCAACTAAAGTTTAACAGAACTCCGTTTTTGGAGTTTTACAATAAAGCCGACACTCGGGCTTGAACTTAGGAAACTAAGAATTAAAACTTAACTAAAAAGATATAGCTTACATTTCTTAAACAATTGACCAAAACTGGAAAAGTAAACTCTGCGTGGATAGCGGCAATGCGACGGAGCGGATTGAATATGTTAGATAAAAAATATGAAAGCAAACTTCTAATTTTAATTGGCTATTACCTCTTTTATTTTTATTTAATTTTGGAGAACAGATGAACTTAGGGACAGAATATCAAATTTACAGTAGTCAATTTTAAGTTTGCCAATTGCAATCGTATTTTATTATATCTTACATATATGTAAGATAAAAAATATTTCATACTTTCAGTGGGAAGGGGAATTCGGTCAGCTTTTTATTTAACTGTGAAGGGTTTAGTTTAGTTTATAAACCTTAAAAACCACTTATACTCAATTTTAGGTATTTTATCAACATTTTTTATATACCTTTTTGCTTTTAATTTGTAAAAACGTGTTTAAAAGTAATCTAAATCGAAATAAATGTATGTGTATTTTTCAAGTTTGTGAAACTAAGTAGGGAAATATTTTCTAACAGTGGTGAAAGGGGTGCCTGGAGTAAAAAACGGTTGGGAATTACTTAAAGCCCTTCTGTGAACCATAATCACGAAACTGAGCAGATCTCTCTCAATATTTCAGCGTTATTTAATTTTCTAAAGTAACCGATTTAAGAGCATTTTGTTGTGACTGCTGGCGCCATCTGTTGCTAGAATGAGTTACGAAAATAAGCATCTGATTCATTCCATTTACGTGGTGGATGTGACGTTCTCTATCTCAGGGATATCTGATACAAGCAAACTAATCAAGATCCACACGGCCGGCTCATTACCGCAAAATTCACTTCAAATGCTACGGTTTTAATGAACTGAAATGTTTCAGGATAATGACCATTATTTTTCGTTTAGGATTCGCCGCTGTCGCTATTCCATTTTTAAACGGGGGCATTTCTTTGATCTAATATTTAAGATAGATATGAAAATAGAAAGGCTTTAAGGGAACTTATGAGAACATTAAAATGTTGAAAATTAAATTAATGTAATCTTAAAAATATATATATCTGACGTGAACACCACGACTTCCTTGTACGGAATATTAAATTTACTGGAAAGAGCTGGAGTCCTATGTCCTCTACCCATCTAGATGTCGTACAAGTCCGTGGGTCCGTCTGCTGCTTATTCTTCTGCAAACCTTCAGTTTCCTGCCTAGGTTTTACGACCTTTCTCGAACAAAATTAAACTAGCTGTTGTGTAACGTTTCTTTCCGTAATTTGTTTCAATCACATGCATTTGCAAGAATTATTTAAATGAACGATCACCAACTGCAATACGTGCATTACAATGACGATTAAGGGACAGGCATATACTTGTCGAAGATTAATTACACTTGTCGTAGATAAAACAATCACCTGGCTCCAGACAGAATCTTGACTCAGTTGTGGACAGAATCAGTTGACATTCTATACTATTCTAACTTCGGTGTTCATCCACCAACTCCACCACACTTCTCCGCAACCTGAGTTGTCGTGCGAAGCTCCCATTGCAAGTAAGTAGCATGCTTTATTCTTTTGCAAAGGGCGATCATGGCTAGAAAACGGTGGGCCTATTTTTTCCCTCTCTTTAGGCGCACTTGATATGACCTAAGAACAACTTAGTAGTTAGGAATTAGTTTCAAAGCTGGTACTTTTTCCAAAATTCCAAAAAGTATGTTACATACCTTGGCGTTCACCTGTTCCAAGTTAGCGGGCTGCTTGAAAAGCCAATGATTACTAATGAGTTTAAAACTTTGCTCGAAATCTCCCTGAAAAAACATATGGGAAACAAAATAAGGGGATTCCCAATCCGCGGTTGTATTCGTCAACTCTCTTAATTATGTATTTTCACTTCATTGATGCTAATTTGCATAAGAGAACTTTGTGTTCTGGTGTATTTGAAGTATTCTTCAGACATCATCAGATACCTTTATCAAAGATATCAGATAAAACACTTCTGATGTCTTTAGAGCCCTTTCCTTATGTCAGTAGATTTCAGTTAGATTTTACAATAGGTAGTTAGATTTTACAATTTTAGGTGAGAGCAATGTTGCAAAACCAGGATGTCTTTAAAAATTTTTTGAGTGCTGAACGTTAAAAAATCGAATGACCTACGATGTAACGATCTGTCTAGAATCTATTCATCTTAAGGAAATCCCGATCGGTATATCTTACGAATTTCAAAAGAATTAGTATTTTCTATTCGATACAGTGACCATTTGATACAAGATCTTTTTTCTTTGATCCCTAGAAAGTCGTTATAACACGAGTCAATTGTATAACGAATCTTAAATAACAGGTAACAACAAAACTTCTCCTGGATATATGTGATTCAGTTACTAAATACCACTTGTTTAGTGTTATGCAAATTAAGATTATTTTCTATTTTCATGCTTTAAATTCAACTCATTTAGTGCCTGCAAATTAAAAATCTTTGTACGCGAAAAATTAAAAATATCTCGAATTGAGTACTAGCGCACGGAAATTCAAGCTTTCTAAATTGCAGGAATGGTTATGAGGTATTTTCTCCCTCCTTTCTACATGCCTTCGTGGTGTAACGGTTAGCACACTCGGCGCGTATTCAAGAGGTCCAGGGTTCGAGTCCTGGCGAGAGCATTGCTCATTTGTCATGTCTCCTGATTCAATAAAACCTTATTATTCTGCACTGGCGCTCTCTAACTAAAAGGTGGGGGGTGATGATTCTTCACCACCAGGATTTGGCGACTGGAACGTCTAATCCTCAGTAGCCCTTTAAAAGAAGGAGTATATAAGGCATTTTCTCCCTCCTTTCAGCATGCGTTAGTGGTGTAACGGTTAGTACACTCGGCGCGTATGCGAGAGGCCCAGGTTCGAGTCCCGGAGTGCTCACTTTTCACATCTCTAGCTTCCAAAAAAAAAAAAAAAAAAACCTAATTTTTCTACACCCTAAAATATTTATTATTCTTTACACACAGCATAAATATTTCTCTAAAATGTATATTTGTGCAGTCCAGTAAACAAGTTAATAATTAAAGTCACCATTAGAAGTTCTCAAAAGATAACTATTACGTAATTAATCAACTATTGTTGATCGAAGTTGTCAGAATCCACTGACGTATGCAGGTTCTATTTATATTGATCTAGAAAACAAGAAGAAAATTCATTTACCTGGTCTGATGCATTGTTGAATCTGACGTGATGTTTCAGCTGACAATCTTCTTTACAGAAAAACCACAATTGAATTTTTTGACATCACATTTTATTTACATAAAACATTTAAAAGTAAAAAATTAATATTTAAATAAATTTTAATGTACAGCCTCCCTTTTTCTCTTATGGCTGTACGAAACAATTTATCCGTCCTTCACACGGATTCGAAACCGAACTATCTACTGTTTACAAAAAAAAAAAAAAAAAAAAAAATAAAAATAAAAAAAACAAGGTTTTAATTTCTCTCACTAATGAAGCCTTTAGCGCCATCTAGCGAGGGAAAGACACTTTATATGAACATTTAGCATACTCCCACCTTTAATTTATGGTGGAAGCCAGAAATTAAACATTAAAATTAAATTTACATCGTTACTCAAAAATTAATAGAATGAAATAAAACCAATATCTATGAAAATTTCAAGCCCAAAAAAAGTTAAAGTTCTAAAATTGAGTTGTGAAAAGTGTTCATACAGTTCATGAGTTGGATAACTGGGTCATCGTTCTTAGATATCTCCAAATGGCAAAGTTTACGAATCGGTCGTACAAAAGTTCCTGAAGAAGTTTTTACCTCTGCCACACGTGTACAACCACCTCTACTTGGAAACAGTTTTGTGACTTTCCCTATTGGCCAGTTAAGTCTCTTTCGGTTGTCTAGTTCAATTAGATCTACATCACCCGTCTGGATCACTTGAGCCTTTTCTCTTGATTTTTGAACGAGATTTGCCAAATATTCTTTTCGAAATCTATTTCTCAATTGATCTTTTATATTTTGGCATTTCCGGTATCTTTTTCGGAGTTTCTGGAAATTAATTTTCTCTAGATCAGGTATCCCAATTTCTTGGATGTCTTGAACAAAAGATGATGGAGTCAAAGGAATAAATTTATCAGATTCTTCTGAAATATATGTAAGAGGTCGATTATTCATTACAGCTTCAACTTCACATAATATCGTTGAAAGATCTTCAAAATTGAGTGATGATCTACCAAGTCTTCTTAGAAGAAGATTTTTTACACTGCGAATGAGCTGTTCCCACCATCCACCCCACTACGCATCTGTTGGAGGAATGAACTTCCATTTACTGGGAGTTAGGTCTTCAGAATTTTCTATTTGACTCCAATTTAAAGATTTCAAAAGGTTGTTGGTACCCCTGAAGTTAGTTCCTTTGTCGCTGTAGATTGTTGAGATTCTTTCTCTTCTCGCTATGAATCTCCTGAGGGCATAGATGAAACCTTCTGTTGACAAATTAGTCACTAATTCCAAGTGTACGGCGCGATACACAGTGCATGTGAAAATGACAATCCATATCTTGGTTTTGTTCTTTAGAAAGAGAGGGCCACATAAATCGATGCCCACGACTTCAAAAACTTTCGAGTCTCTGACTCGGTCAAATGGAAGATGAATCGGTGGAGTTACAAACGGTTTTGAAGTAAATATTTTGCATTTCATGCATTTTGATAATTCCCTTCGGATGTTACGCTTAGCAGAAATAATCCAAAAATTTTCTCGCAGGATGGAACTAACAGTCCGGAGACCAGCATAGTAGTTCTTTAAATGGCAGTTTCGTATTAAACAATTTACTAAGTGATGTTTTGATGGCTACAAAATTGGATATTTGAACGAAAATTCGTCATCACGTTCTAACAACTTGGTTTTCACTCGTATTATGTTATTTTGATCTTCCACAACAACAAGACCTTTGACAGTACCTGAGACATCACCAAAATTTTCTAACTGAATTCTTGACCAAAGGAACTTCTCTGCCTCTTTCTTTTCTTCGATCGAGAGCTCAGATGGGAAAAAATAATTTCCATTTCTTCATTTGGATATGAATCTTTTCATCCAACAAATAATATTTACAAATCTGCGAAATTTCGAAATTCTCTCATAATTCATGAATTTATCTACTTTTGCACGGGTAAATAAGGATATAGCAGTTTTCTTTCTTTCTGACACAACTAAATCTTCATTAGGAACCTGTTCCGATTTGGGTCAATTATTTTCTTCGTCTTTTAACCATTTTGGTCCCTCCCACCATCTCGTCTCGATAAGATGTCTTGGACTACAACCACAAGATGGCAGGTACACCGGATTTAGATTACGTGGGACAAGATACCCTTGGTATGATTCTGTGAGTTTGCATATTTCCCTGATTTTGTTACCCACAAAAGTACCCCATTGGTTATTTCTTCGTATCCATGCTATAACTGATGAAGAATCCGTCCAGTAATAAACTGGTATTGTAAGGACATCCAGAGCCTCACGAATATAGTTTGCTAATCTGGCTCCCAAAACACAAGCAAGATATTCTAGACGCGGGATTGTCAAAGTCTTTTTTGGCGCAAGTCGAGATTTTGCTCCTAGAAGCTGTACCGAAATCCTATTATTATCTTCACAGCGCAGGAAAATTACTGTTGCATATGCATTCTGACTCGCTTCGCAAAAACATGTATAGACCATTTTTCTTTATTTCCGTAATCTATGCGTCTGTTTACCTTCAAGTTAGATAATTTTTTCAATTCACTATACCATTTCTTAAAGTCCTTTTGAATCTTCTCTGGAAGCGGGGAATCCCATTCTGACTTAGCTGACCAGGCTTCCTGAATCATTAGCTTGGCTGGTGACAATGCTGGGATGAGAAAACCGATGGGATCGTAAATACCTTGTGTTATAGACAAGATCTTCCGTTTAGTAGGATTTTCTGTTTCAGCGTCAAATTCATTGCAGATCATTAAACAATCCTCCTTTCTATCCCATTTAATCCGCAAAACCGAAACTAGAGTTGTAAGATCTTCTTTAAACAAACTTCTGTTCTCAGTTGACAACTTTTCTATTTCTTCTACCGGACCGAATTGCCATAATCTCAAATCCATCTTAGCTTCAGCCATAATTTCAGTGATTTTGAGATAAATTCTTCTAATTCGGATGCACTACGGAGGTTACGCAGTTGTCAATATAGAAGGACTTCAAGAGTTTGTCAGTAACTGTTTTGAGTGGTTTTGGATACTTGTTCAAATGGTATCTTATAACCGCGCTGAGTAAAAAAGGGCTACAAGTAGCTCCAAATAATACACTGTTATGTTGATAGACTTTAATTTTATTTGCTTTCTCCCACCATAAAAATCGCAAAAATCGGTGATCTTCTTCCTTAACATCAATTTGGAGGAAGGCTCTTCTGATATCGGATACAAAAGCAATAGCCTTTTCTCGGAATCTCAATAATATAGCGGGAATTTCTTCTATCAAGTTTGGTCCTTTGAAGAGACAATCATTTAGGGATGGTGCTCTTCCAACTTTGCACGAGACATCAAAAACTGGTCTGATGGACGTAGTAGCTCTCTCTGGCTTAATAACTGGATGGTTACCCAAGTAACAGCCTCCTACTTCTTCTAGTTCCTTTTTTGAGACTTCCTGTATGACATTATCTTTTTGCCATTCATTAATGATTAGGTCATAATCTTCAAATTTACTTACCCACATAGCACAAAAACATCCTTGAGATATCCCGAGGATGTTGCTCGCGGGATATGCGCACATCCTCAGGACATCCCGGAATATCCCGTGAACCTCCTAAACACCTCCTCCCGAATGCTTAATGTCACATCCCGGGATATCCTCAGGACATCCTAACTAAGTCCCATTGACAGCGTGTGGGATGTTATTAGGATATGAACTCCTACTTACTACATCCTCAGGACATCCCGGGATATCCCACTAACCTCCTAAACACATCCCATTATATCCTAAAAACATCCTATCTATGTCCCATCGACAGCGTATGGGATGTTATTAGGATTTAAAGTCCTACTTACTACATCCTCAGGACATCCCGTAATAACCCAGTTTCCTCCTAAACTCATCCTCCCTAGTGCTTAATGTCACATCCCAGTATATCCTTAGGACATCCTATCTAGATCCCACCGACAGCGTATGGGATGTTATCAGGATTTGAAATACTAGTTACAATATCCCTTTAACCTCTTAAATACATACTCTCAACTGCTTAATGTTACATCCCAGTATATCCCCAGAAATCTTCTTTATATTCCAGTGAAAGTGTGTGAAGGTGTTGTGATAACCTGAAACTTGCTTATTTTCCACAGACAGTCTCAGGTCCTCCATCTGTGGTTACTATGGAAAAATAAGAAATGTTAAGAATATTTATACAATTTATTTTCTAATTTGAATTTCAATTTATTTAATAATTTGTAAATATATCTAAAACTGAGCAAGAGACTTGAAATGAATTATTAATACAAAATATTATAAGAGAAAATTTTGCTTTAAAGTACTAAAAATATTTCGATCATTTTTAACCATTCAATAGCCCAAAACTGAATTCTTCGATATATTCATAATTAAATTATTCTACAAATTCAGTTCTGACTTCAGTTAATTTGTATTCAAAATTCAATAATAAAATTAAGCATTTAATAACCTTTAAGTAGTGGACCAGATGTGTGTAAATTTTGAAATTCTGAACTCCGGTTATGTTGATTGAATTATTATTCATGGCTACAATATGATTAAACAGTTCATGAGTTCGTCTTGCTATTTGCTGTAATGGAGCGGAAGATTTTCTAATCAATTTTTTAATAGAAGATATATAGCTTTCAAATTTAAATGCACTGTAATTATCTAATGGCCCAAACATTTTTACATCTTCGCAAATATGTAGTAGGCCGTGAACATTAAGAGCAATATACTGTTTTTCATAATAAAGCCCAAAATTTACTACGAAGAGTTTTAATAGAGACTGTGCGTATTCATCAATTGCCGTCTGATTCTGTATTTTACATAAGAGTCTAATCGAAATATGAAGTAGTAAAAATGATCATGTAGCTTTTTGTTAAATAAAAAATAAATAAATAAATAAAAATAAAAATAAGTGGGCTAGTGTGCAGTAAAAATTGACCGTATTTTGTAACTTTCCAGTGTTTCAATTCTTTTACAGTTGGTTCCTTGGTTTTCTTGCTAATTCAATTGGTACATAAGGCTTTAAAAACTGGTCATTTAAAAAAAAAAAAAAAAAAAAAAAATTAGTTCAACATTTTTATATGGTAATCGTGCTTGTAAGGTGCCTCCGCCTATCCTAATAGTAATCATTTTTTGTACTACTCCTAAGCACACAAGGGACATAAAGTCTAACGGAATATTTATTAGTCCTATATTTGGAATATTCCTTAAAATGGGATAATCGTTTTGGTAATCGTCATCAGTCAGTTCTTCTTGAGACATAAAAGTTCATATTCCGAATCACAGTTTGAAATGGAATTTAAAGAATATTCGCTAGAGCGAAAATTCGACACAGTCCTTTTTCATAATTAAATACTACTTCATCTTCTGACGAATCCGATAATATACGTTGATTTATTCTTCTGTAAATCCGTCTTCTAGATATCTGAGATAATTTTTTTTTTAGTTCTGATCATTTTTGTAGAATAAAGGAAACATTTAGAAACTTACTTTTCACACTCTGTCCATGTAACGCTTGCAAGCGTCAGCAAGTCAGTTCGTAACTGAAAGAGAATTTGGAACGACGGCTATTAACGTTTAGCAGAATAGCTGAATTCTGGAAATCAGAAAGTAAGTACGTGTACTTTCCACTTTGTGGGGTTCTTCAAGGATATCACTATTACGGAGCAATTAAAACCATTGGGGGCGTTTTGCGACTTTGTTGTGCATGGAGGTAGGAAGTCTCCATGTTGTTGTGAAGGGGGAAGGGATGTGAAGGGATGTTTCCCTTGTAGGGGGATACAAAAGAAGGGAAGGTCTGACACATAAATCTGCCACGTTAACAAAAGAGAAATCTTCTTGGGGCATCGGCTACAGAAAAAGTGCTCAGAGGTGTTACATTCTGAGCGGAGCTCGGTTTCTCAAAAGCAAAGAAAATTTGAGAAGCAGTTTTACGACCAATGATAATGATGATCAAAACTTTAAGATTTTCAACTTCAATTGTTATTTATAGTATAAAATAAAGTAATAAAACTGCTGAGTTTAAAGAACGCGTTTAATTTAAAAATTAAATCATTTTAATTTAAAGTTTGAACATCTATTTAATCCGTTATCTAATTTTGAGTTTTCATAACAACATTTAACTTTGTGTTATATACCTTGAAGAAACGTGTTTACTGCATTTTCTGGATGTTACAAATAAATTAATAAAGCAGCAATTATTGTTAAATTATGAGGAGTCATGTAGCATTGTCAGCATAACGTATAAGACTGCAGAGCGCTTGATATATTTTTTTCGCGCTTTGTTTAGCAAAGACCAAGTATTTGTATGGTTAAAGAGGTAGCAAAGTGAGATTTGAGGAGAGTAAGAACTTAATGTTAGTTCTTCCCATTCTCAAACCTTATTTTCCTATTACAGAGAGGTAAAAAATAAGTTACTTCTTGCCTCAGTCGCTTTGAAAAACTAATTCTCATTATTAAAGAACTTACCAGGAAATGAACGAAGAAACTGCAATGAATTTTTTAGCCCAATAAAATTATTCTTCTGTTTATAAATTCAAATTAAAGCAAGTTAAACCTCGTACAGACTAGTTTTTAACTGCGTCTGTAAACTAAAATTTCGTTTGTTAAAAAAAAAAAAAAAAAATATTGTTACTTATTACTGCACAGCACTTACTAATATAATAGTGTAACAGATCAAAAAGTATTTTTTTTTTTCTTATGCAGTTTCAAAGTATAGTTATTTCTATGATAAGAACTATCGATGAATTTAATAGAATACTTTTATAACTTGATATTTCTGATTAGTGCCTCAGAGACGGGTAAGTGATTATATTGACCGATTGCCGTACAGAAGGGCTCAAGTTCGAATGCCATATAAGGCACATCATGCCCATCTGTTCATAGGATAAATGTCTTCGTAAAAGATTTTCTGAGTTAACCTGTAACGTACATAATATTTGTGTTCAAAGATATTAGAAAAGTATCTAAAATAATGTTTACAAAATATATTATGTAGCAATTAGAATTTAATCGTAAACACACTTTCAATATGAAACTCGAAAACGGATGAAAACACGTACCTATAACTTGTAAGAAAGTTCTCTGATCAATAGGCACTGTGAAACAACAACAAAAATTTGAAAATATTATTACTTAATATTTACAGCCAACATATACAAGACGAAATCCAGTGTAAGCATAGCAATTAAACTTTCATATGCAGAATAGGTAATCCATAGAGTAAGATTTCGATTCTTATAACATGACTTGCGTGTGGTACAAGGTTACTTTAATATTTTCAGATATGAGCTACCATAAAAAGTAAGTACTGAAGATATCTGAGAAAAGCTCTGTATGAGGTTTTGAGCAGACATGACAGCGTACAAAAACTTTACACATTTTGGCATGGTGGCCAAAGCGTAAACATTTCAGACAACAGTTCTTTTCCCTGACTTTCTTTATTTTTTCTTCCAGAGAGAACGATCTGGCGACTACGCAGTCCTTACTTTCATGCGACTCACCACAGAACAAATACGACACTTCTTTAGCAGCGAATAAACCAGCTGCAGTAGGGTACTTGTTATCCCTTTTCCGTATTTTCTCTTTTACTCTCTCTTTTGGGATAATACTTTCAAAGCCTGACCTGGCTAACTGTAATCTTTCTTCACCCGCTACCTCCCTCTTCAAAAAGTTCATTAACAACGTTAAACTCGACTTCGGAAAACTCACTTCACTATCAGAATCTTCCTTTCCCCTAATATTGCATCTCTGCCATGCTCTTAAAATATCATCAGGTAAGCAGGATTCTATCATGGGGTATAGCCAGGCTGAATTACTTTCTATATCAAGCCCCATGGATTCTAAAGACCTTAAATGTGCTTCTACCTTGGTAAATAAGTCACACAATGGTAATCTGTCTTTACCCCTAGCTTGAATATTCGCCCTAATTAATCTCAAAAATTCCCTGACATACACTTCGATAAGAATTTCTTTGTCCCCATAACGGTCTTGAAAAGCTCTCAAAGCTTTTGAATAATTTTCTAAAGTTATCGGGTAACTTTCTAATAAATGCCTAGCACGAGTTCCAGGTTCTACAGCTTGTAGCAAATATTGGAATTTATCACAATCATCTAATTCTTTATCTTCATGTATCTTCTTAAACTGTGTCCAAAATGGCAAATAATTAATTAACTGAGAATCAAAAAGTTTTATATTCAAATTAGGTAATTTATACCGTTTGACTTTAGAGTTACTACTGACATCAGAATTACTAAAAACTGCGTCATTTGGAACTTTGTTTACATTTAGTAATTCACTAACTTTTCTTTCAATTGTGATGAATTCATCAGAATATTCCTCACAGCTTATAACTTCGGTTTCTAGGTCATCTTCAGTGGCACTGCCCTTAATTAATAAATCTAGTACCTCTGAATCATAAGATTTTAGCTCAGCAGTTATGGTTTGTAACTTCACAATTTTATCTTTTAATACAGCTATATCTGCTTGAGCATTTTTACTAATTTCGTTCTTTAGAAACTTAACCGTTCTAGTGAAAGCACTGCGTGCCGTCGCTCGTTTTTTCTTTATCATATCAACATTCGCTTTTACTTTACACTCCACTCAAATATTTTATCTTAAATTTTAAATTAATTCTTTTAACTTCATCTTATTTCCTCAATCCTTTATTGGAATCTTATAGATAAATTTGTTTTACGTTGAAATTACTTTTATTAAAAAACATAAAACTTATAATATATATTTTAAGCTGAAAATACTAAATATCTATATCTATTCAACTTAAATATAAACATGCTTTCATTCAACAAAATGCATCTTCAGAAAGTAAAAATATTTCAAGTACTTTCGTTTTCGAAAGCACAAATAACTAGTTCTTTAGGACAACACGTCCTGATGGCGGACGCCAAAAACTTTATTATATTACGTAATTAATCAACTACTGTTGATCGAAGTTGTCAGAATCCACTGACGTATGCAGGTTCTATTTATATTGATTTAGAAAACAAGAAGAAAATTCATTTACCTGGTCTGATGCATTGTTGAATGACGTGATGTTTCAGCTGACAGTCTTCTTTACAGAAAAACCACAATTGAATTTGACATCACATTTTATTTACATAAAACATTTAAAAGTTAAAAAATTAATATTTAAATACATTTTCTTGTACAGCCTCTCTTTTTCTCTTATGGCTGTACGAAACAATTTATCCGTCCTTCACACGGATTCGAAACCGAACTATCTACTGTTTACGAAAAAAAAAAAAAAAAAAACAAGGTTTTAATTTCTCTCACTAATGGAGCCTCTAGTGCCATCTAGCGAGTGAAAGACACTTTATATGAACATTTAACAATAACCAAGATGGGAGTTGGGCTAAATCGCAGAATAGGCTGCATCAGTCGATGCTGTGTTTACTTCTCTTATGTTTGGACACGCCTTTTTATGACGTAATATTGGTTACGCCTCTTCTTCAAAACAAGTTATAAGTATGCTATAGCTTTGTATTTAAAGAAAACTTATATTATATTTTAACTGAGTTGAAATAGTAGGTTTATAATGTTCTGTGCGAGATTTTTTAAATTGTAAATCTACTTTTGTGTGTTGTGTGGTATTGTTAGCATTTAGCGCAACGAATTATCTCTCACAAATGTATTATTAAGATACCAAACGATTGAAAACGATCATTAGCAAACGATTGAAAATATTGAATGCATGAATTAAAAATTATAACCGTAACTTCTGAAAATACAGAAAAGAATTCTTTTGCTTAAAGAATGTTTTGATTATTCATGCGTGTGTTTAATTCGGTGCTTACTGCAGAATGGATGAGTATTTGAATCTCGATTTCTTTTATCAGTTGGAGCGAAGAGATAAAAAATGTGTTATTGAGTGGTGTATGGAGAAAGGTTTGATTGCAATATCGTATAAGTGCCCGATTTGTGGAACAAATATGAAACTAGTAGAGCGAAAAAACCGTATAGACGGTTTTGAGTGGATGTGCAGAGTTACTGGAGGCGAATGTAGGCATCGAATTTCAAGATCAATTCGAAAGAACTCCTGGTTTGCGAAGAGTAAATTGAGCATGTGTGATGTTTTGCGAGTTACCTATATGTGGTTGGGTAAGTGCGGGAATGATTTTATACGAACGGAATTACGTATTGCTAAAAATACGGTGACAGATTGGAAAAGTTTTTGTAGAGAAGTATGCATGGAGTTATGTTTGAAGGAGAATGTTAAGTTGGGTGGGGAAGGTGTCATTGTCGAAATCGACGAAAGCAAGTTTGGCAAGCAAAAGTATCATAGAGGTAAAAGAGTCGAAGGAAAATGGGTTTTTGGTTTGGTTGAGAGAGGAACAGATAAATGCGTCTTTAGAGTTGTTGAAAACAGAGGTGCCGAAACATTGCTAGAAATCATTAAAGAGAATGTTCTACCAGGATCGATTATTATATCCGATTGTTGGAAAGCATACGACTGTCTCGAGTTCGAAGGGTATGCGCACCTGAAAGTCAATCATAGCTTGAGTTTTAAAGATCCAGAAATGTGGTGCGCAATGCCGAGTTTGTGCAATTCTGGGATGTTTTTTTAAGTGAAAATAGGTTGATGTGCACATGGGCAAAGCCAATGTGGTGCGCTATGCCAAATTTGTGCAATTCTGGGATGTTTTTTAAGTGAAAATAGATCGATGTGCACATGTGCAAAGCCATGTGGTGCGCAATGCAGAGTTTGTGCAACTCTGGGATGTTTTTTTAAGTGAAAATAGATCGATGTGCACATGGGCAAAGCCAATGTGGTGCGCAATGCCGAGTTTGTGCAATTCTGGGATGTTTTTTAAGTGAAAATAGGTCGATGTGCACATGAGCAAATCCAATGTGGTGCGCAATGCCGAGTTTGTGCAACTCTGGGATGTTTTTTAAGTGAAAATAAATCGATGTGCACATGGGAAAAGCCAATGTGGTGCGCAATGCCGAGTTTGTGCGCGATGCCGAGTTTGTGCAATTCTGGGATGTTTTTTTAAGTGAAAATAGATCGATGTGCACATGGGCAAAGCCAATGTGGTGCGCGATGCCGAGTTTGTGCAATTCTGGGATTTTTTTTTAAGTGAAAATAGGTCGATGTGCACATGGGCAAATCCAATGTGGTGCGCAATGCCGAGTTTGTGCAACTCTGGGATGTTTTTTTAAGTGAAAATAGATCGATGTGCACATGGGAAAAGCCAATGTGGTGCGCAATGCCGAGTTTGTGCGCGATGCCGAGTTTGTGCAATTCTGGGATGTTTTTTTAAGTGAAAATAGATGAATGTGCACATGGGTAAAGCCAATGTGGTGCGCGATGCCGAGTTTGTGCAATTCTGGGATGTTTTTTTAAGTGAAAATAGGTCGATGTGCACATGGGCAAATCCAATGTGGTGCACAATGCCGAGTTTGTGCAACTCTGGGATGTTTTTTAAGTGAAAATAGATCGATGTGCACATGGGAAAAGCCAATGTGGTGCGCAATGCCGAGTTTGTGCAACTCTGGGATGTTTTTTTAAGTGAAAATAGATCGATGTGCACATGGGAAAAGCCAATGTGGTGCGCAATGCCGAGTTTGTGCAACTCTGGGATGTTTTTTAAGTGAAAATAGATCGATGTGCACATGGGAAAAGCCAATGTGGTGCGCAATGCCGAGTTTGTGCAATTCTGGGATGTTTTTTTAAGTGAAAATAGGTCGATGTGCACATGGGCAGAACAAATGTGATGCGCAATGCCGAGTTTGTGCAACTCTGGGATGTTTTTTTAAGTGAGAATAGATCGATGTGCACATGGGAAAAGCCAATGTGGTGCGCAATGCCGAGTTTGTGCAATTCTGGGATGTTTTTTTAAGTGAAAATAGGTCGATGTGCACATGGGCAAATCCAATGTGGTGCGCAATGCCGAGTTTGTGCAACTCTGGAATGTTTTTTTAAGTGAAAATAGATCGATGTGCACATGGGCAAAGCCAATGTGGTGCGCAATGCCGAGTTTGAGCAATTGTCTGATTTTTCTTTAAGTGAAAATAGATAAATGAGCACAAGGACACCGAGTTTGTGGAATTCTTGAATGTTTTTCGAGCGAATACTGATCGTTGTGTAAAAGGGGAAACGAGGTTGTGCGTGATGTCGAGGAGTAATGTGACTTTATTTATGTGCAATGTTTAACATATCGTTTGTGTATTTTAAATTTGTATTGTTGTTTTAATTGTGAATTATATTTAAGACATAATTTTTCATTTAAATTGTATTTTTAATTTTTTGTTTTTTGATATGTTTATAACGCTTTCCGATTTACGATATATATGGATAGTCTGACGATCGACTCAACAGTAGCAAAACTGTAAACTTTAACGCTTGAAGTAACGTTTACCTCATATTTTAATACGTAGTGTTTGGTATCGTAATTGCAAATAATATGTGTGTGTGTGCGTATGTGAAGCATTGCTTAGTGTTCCAAGTTTGTAGTATTTATTTTATTATATTATTTTCTTTCATTCTGAGAAATTAGATTTTTTTATTTATTAATGCGTAGAATTCTAGCATGCCTGCACAGAATATAGCGTGATTTAGGAATTTTAGAAACTGATATGAAAGCTGTGTAATGATGTTCATATGCAATAAAAAATATTCTTTTTTTATTAACGTAAAGTTTAAAATTTTTAGAAATAATGAAAATTGTCTAATTATTGGTATGTAAGGAATTATGTCGTTACGTAGCAAGAAGGTAATTTGTAAAAATGATAAAATTGAAATGTTCCACAATATGAATTTAAATTAAAAAAAATAGTTTATTTGTATTAATAAAAAAAATAATAATTTAATATTGAAGCTCTACAACTATTAGAGACTGCGACGTTGTTTATCGTTTTAATAATTGGTAGAATTCGCTCACTGTATCATGGTAATTTTATAAACGATTTATTATACTTATTATCAGTAACGCCTAAACTTAAATGTTATAAATGTAAATTAAAAGTAAGGAATTTGATATTAATTTACAATAATAAACAATTTATTATTGTTATTTTTAAGAGAAAATAGAAAGTACACGTAGTGTAAATGCGAGACTACATTGTGACGTCATAAGCTTAGTCCCACCCATTTAATGACGTCACGCGGCTCCTCATACTGAACTTTGTTGATGCAGCCTATTCTGCGCTTTTACCGGGAGTTGTGCGGAATGCTGTTATATAAATTATTATTACTCATCCAGCAATGCATGTGCCTTTGCGCAGAAACGTCTCTGCTTTTCGATTTGTGTGGAATTGTCACGAGTTGATATATCACTAAACTGCTGTCAAGGTAATGTGCTCTGGATGTAAATAAAAGCACCATACTCCCTTAGACTACCAAACTTGACTATTGAAAGAAAGGCATTTCCTTCTATTCCTTCCTTTGTGAACGAGGTAACCCTTCTGTAGATTGAATTTCTTCATCTTGGTTCTTAGGCACAAGGTGAATTTACTTTACGCAATCCACTGTAAGAAGACACGTCGATTCGACATTTTGCATGGGGGGTAAACAGTGGGCCATCAAATGCAAAGGCTATATTCAAGGGATGTCCGAAAAACTGTATAAGCAAGGCTGTAAACTCGACTTTTTGCACTATTTTATTTAAAGGGGTTTCTCTGTGTATCTAAATATATAAAAGGAAGAGTCTGTCTTTCTTTCGGTGCTGTGTATAAGCTAATAGACCCAGGGCTACAAAATTTGGTGCGACAAAAGCCAGTGCTCTTCGAAGCGATTTTTTTCAAAATTCGAATAATTTTTTTAATTTTTTTTATTTTATGTTTTTTGATAAAATCACATCAAATCGATAATTCTCTCTCATTATATCAGCAACAGTGGCACGCAGCCATTGATATATGACTTTTGTTGCTGATATTGTTGCTGATTGTTGCTGATTGTTGCTGATATCAGCACTGTTGCCGTTCGAAAAAATATAGGCGATAATTCTGCGCGGTTTTTAAATTTAATATTTCTTTTGGGTACTGGACGTTTGTCGAGAGAAGGCAACGAAAAGTTGGTTAATTTATTTATTAGGATAATTAATACTTGTATTAAGGGATATTGCTTATTTCATGGTAATTTTTTATATGTAATACATTTTTATTAAAATTTGTTCTTTTTTAATAAAGTTGTTCTGCAGAGTAACATTCTGTGCAATTTTTAAATTTAATGTTTTGTGTTCCCTTTAGATATTTTCCCGGTACATTTAAAAGCCAGACGAAGGCTGGCCGCGTGGTGGCTAGTAATAATGTTTCGTGATAAATGTTTCGCGGTAATGTAGTAATAAATGTAGTGGTATCACTATGTATTTATATTATCGCTATGTATTTATATTATATGGCTATGTAGCTAAATACTGAAATTAATTTTCCCCTCTATCTACAACCTGTCCGATTTTTTTGCACGTTTATGTGATTATGATTACACTATATTACAGACTAAATTTTTCAAAATTCGATATACATACATTTTTGTCTATTTGTGAGATAAAGAATAAGCAAAATAAGTTTCCAATGTACCAGACTCCTTTTATATAGGCCATTTCAAAATCAATACCTGTCATGTTATTCTTATATAACCCTCATACGTACCTTAGATAACGGTAAAAGATCTTTTACTCACTATTAAATTAACTAACCAATGGAAATAAAGTGGAACAATAACTTTTTCACCTATGTTGCTAACATTTAGACCGCCGCTTTTCTTTCTTATTTCAAATATATTTTTATGAATATGTTAAAAATGCTCATGTAATTATTGAAAAAATATGCACGCGGTCTTGCATCAATTTTGCTGTGTATATGTTCTCTAGGAATTCTACGTCATGAATGAAGAAGTGTTCAATTAGCCATTGACTGCATCTACGTCTTGATGCCTCAGTTCCATTATCCTGTTCTACATCACCACATTAAAAATAACATTGCATATATGTACGCACATATTGTCGTAAAGTTAATATTGAATTTTCACGCTAATTCCTTTTTAGGCCGTCATATTTATCATCGCTGAATTTCGCTCTTTTCTTTATTGAATACATTAAGAAAATAATCTTTTGAAAATTTTTAAAGAACTCGGGAAAAATGTGTCGAAAGAACACTTTATCTTTTGTTTGTTTGTTTGCTTTTACAAAATAGAAGCAAAAATTAACCAGCTCTGGTAAATTAGGTAATGGAATTAATACTTATATTATTACAAACATTTTACATGGTATAATAAAACTGGTGGTTACAATTTTAAGGTTTATAGAGTATGGCAAATGTAGCAGTTTTTGCGACACAGTATGTGGTGAAATGTGAAATCTAAAATACAAGAAAACACACTAAGTGCGAAGAACATGGCAAATGGAAATTTGTTTCAATCACATGCATTTGCAAGAATTATTTAAATGAACGATCACCAACTGCAATACGTGCATTACAATGACGATTAAGGGACAGGCATACACTTGTCGAAGATTATGGAAGATGCTCGGCATTTCTTCAACAGCGACGCTAATTGTGGTGTCAAAGTCTTCAGGAGAGTCAATCTGCGTCTCGTATACGAGATTTGTCATCGTTGTGATTCACGTTTTGCTGTTGTTAGTCGCTCATTTTAACCAACCTGTTAAATTTAGGTTAAAATAACACGCCGAATAATGATTATTGGAGAAATCAAACAACAAGGATCAGCGAAATATACGTAAATTTTTGTAGGACTAGTTTCGATGGCTTTGTAGTTAAATCATCGAAATTAATCCTACAAAATTTACAAATATTACGCTGATTCTTGTTGTTTGACTTCTCCAATAATCTGTTAAATATCAAACACTGTTTTTTACAAACATCTGCCATTGAAACGATTCTTTATTTTTTATGTTCTTCTCACTTATTGTTCGTTCATACTTCACATTATACTACGCACTGTATTATGAGAATTGATTCTTTTGCCATGTTCTATCACGCCTTAAAACTGTAACCATCAACCCTGTGCAGAAATTAAAATGTGCATTGTTTCAAGGTACTTAATATCTTAATCATAGCTTTGTTCTGAAGTAAAATATATGGTTACAAATTTAATATTAAATTAGTTGAATTTAATCAGTCGAAATGTACCAAGCGCCCTTAAAGCAAAAATAGAAATTGTGTGCTGTCTCTCTCTCTCTCCCCATTTTTTTTTTTTTTTTTTTTTTTAATGTATGCTAAAAATAAATTTGTGGAAAAAGAATTGTTTTATTTTTCCAGATGTTTTATAAATTGACTGAACAAAAATACATGCAAAATAAATATACGATATGAATACGGTAAAAAGACAAGACAAATGTAACCTTAAACCACATGTGAGCCAGCACTATTGTTCAGCAAAGCAAACCAACTAATCACGTTTTTCAACTAGACGAAATCTCTACGTCCCTTGGCGGATCAAAAAAAGAATATCCTTACAAAATAGTTCCCTCCACCGTTTTGCTACTTACCGCATATCATTCAGACGTCCAATTTCACAGAATAATCAGAAAGAAAGTAACCGATGCCATCAACGCAATGGAAAAACAAATCAAAAATAAAATAAAAGGAAGGTGCAACACCTCCGAGTGGTCTGGCAAACTCATCCGAAATTGCTTGCTCTGTGTTATGACAGTTTTGTACTTTTAAATAAATGACAGCAGCTTTAGAGTATGAACATAGAAGTGGTAGATTATTGATGGAATACTGCGTAACATCTGGGGTTGGGGACTGGACATGGGGCTCCTGGTGTTAATCATATCCTTCTCCCTCTCCCTCGCGGGAAAATCCCTCTCTTCTGGTTGCCAAGGTAACGGAGCCCAGAACACAACGATTGACGTTCGCGAACATTTTGATGGATGCAGACCATCAAAAAGTGCTTGGCCATGGAACCAATTTGAAATTTCAAGAACAATTGGGGGGGGGGGGATTCTCACTCACAGGTTACTTTTAAAGACACAGAGTCATCGCCAGTATTCTCTGAATTGTTTCCTCTAGCTTATGCAATGTTTGAATAGGACATTTTTAGTTGTGGAACTTAAATTCAAAATAAATATTCAACCTGATTAATAACAGCTTATTAAAAACATAATGTCCCCCAAGCTATATGCACAGGCTAAACGTTTTGAATGTGACACTATCGTTTTCTAGGCTTTTTTCAACTGCACGAAAAAAGGGGGGAAAATTATTCCAACTAACGAGCGACTTTAAGAATCCTTAAAAGCAGTTGTACGAAAATGTTTTTCTGTTCCCCTCAGACACCACTGAATCTTCACTTTCTCCGAATAAGACAACAAAATTTCCTCTTTTTAAACCATTGAGGAATTGCTGCTAAATTCTACTTACCGAAGCCAAACTTTAGCCAAAATGCATAAAAGAAAAAACTTCGATTCGCATGCATTTGTACATCTAATTTACTTACAAGAAATTCTGTTTTAAAATATTTTAAGATTTTATATCGTAATTTATGTGAATATTGCAAAGAGCATTTTACTCTCGACACTTTAAGAAATCTGAATTACCTGCGTACGTTCCTGCATTTTTCAGCATATAAAGAACATTTATACAAATCGACAGGCTGAACAAAACTAAAATATATCAACTAAGGCAATATTTGAATAGTTCGCTTTGAAATATATTCATGAAAGCTTCTATACAATTTTGCGACGTTTTCCTTACTTAATTTTTATTTTATTTAATCGAAGTCTTTTCTGGTTCATATTGTTGCGTGCGTACGGGTTTCTAATAAATTGAATGCACAAGTCCAATGAAAAGTGAATAAAATTTATTCTTATCACAACAAATAAAACAAAATACTGAAATATCTTCAGAGATATTTGTACAATATTGCAATATCTCGCAGTATTTATATTCTAAACTACTAAAACATTGAATACAATTCAATTCAAAGCAAAGAAACGTAGAAAAAGCTAATCCGATCTCGCCGCGAATTCGCTACAGTAAACAACAAGTCTCTAAACAACTGAACTGAGATGTTTTCCTCCAGCTTTTATAAGCTTTTAATTCATGAATGAGGATATTCTGGTTTTTCCTCGATTTTTCTGGATAGCAAAAGAGTGCAATTACGAGATATATATTTATTAAAATCTTAAATGCGCGTGCTCCTGTATTTTAATTTTTCCAGCGTAGCTTTCTCTTCAAATAAGTCTCGTGTTGCGTAGCTAGGGAATATAAAACAATTTTAATTGCAAAATACAAAGTCCGTAACAATATATTAGTTTTATTCTACCTCTTCAAGGTTTCTTATCTAGGATAGGAAGCTGCAAAGGAACCTACCCAGATAACCTCAAAATCTTTCCGAAGCTTCTCTAAAATACTCAAAGAGTTCAGAAAAATTATCATAGATTCAAAATTGAGAGAATTTATAAATTTTACAAGCCGTAAAATGGAAGCTATTCATAGGGAGGATTTTCACTAAGGAAAGTTTGGTGAAAAGTATCGAAGAATCTCTGAAGAAAAGGTTAGGGAAGAGCTTTTAGACATTCGAGGAGTTAACAACGGCAATAAGTGAAACACAGTGCTTCTTAAATAGGTTAGATTAGGTTATTTAATTACGGCAAAGCCTCGAGGGGAGGGATGCCTTTGTGGAGGACTTTCTAAGGGAAACTGGCTCGTATGCACGTTACACATGGGGAAAACACCCATGCAGCCAGCCCGTTCGCGGAATTCGAGCGTCGGCTTTACCGCTCGGCCGCTGGTGGGAGCTTCTTAAATAGGATATCCTTATCTCATGAGTCTAATTAGTTCGGCGAATCTCTCTGTCTTGCACCATTGCACTTCTTACTTCCAGGATATGATGATAGCAATTTTCCTTTGCATTTTACAGAAGTTTTCACATAGCGCTGGACCGAAAGACTCTGACGAGACGGAAATTGTATCAGTTAAGTGTTTTCAAGCCAATATGATCTGAATGGAAATATCAATATTTAATGCAGTTCAATTACGCTCAACACTTCTTAAATTCTTCTTCTGCGCTTAACTTGAAAAATAAGACATTGGTCAGCGGATATCTTTCCCTAGTATCAATATAACAACCACTGGAAGAATGCACCTCTATAGTGTTTGTCAATGCTTTCACACACACACACAAAAAGACACAAAACAGAGAAATAAAAAATCTTAATACTTTGATACTTGAATAATCAGATTTTATACTAATCCCAAAGAGATTTTTTTAACGTTTTGTGGGTTACTTTTATCTATTAAATAGCATACTCTTCGCATTTAAAGCACATAAAATTCAATTCAAAAGCGTTATTATAAAATATTTAAGAAAATAGTATCTTTTGAATTTTCGGTAGGAAGTCTTGCGTACTGGAGATAAAAATGTTTTTTCCGTACAGTACTGCCATTGCCCGCTTTGAAATCGTTGAGTTTGTTAATAAAAAATTTGTTAAAGTTTTACAGATATGAAAGAGATAATAAAACAAATTTGAAATTCAAAATTCAAATGTTGGCCCATCATAGGGCCAAGATTAGTTTTATCAAGAACAATTATTATAATTGTTCATTACCGCTATGCGGCCAAGAACAGATCATTTCAAGCGTCAAACTCAAGCTAGACTAAAAGAGTTATTACATTCTTTCTCTGCCGCCGGTCACGTGACCTAGTCGGCGACAGACGACAAATAATAAAAGAAAAATTGGCTCCATCGGAGAGAAAAAGAAATAATTTAAACAAACGCCCCCCCACCCGATGAACAATAGGCTCATCACAAATTTAACTAACCATTACAATATTACTTAACAGTTTTCTCTTCACATGATCTGATCATTCCATCTCTATCAATAAAAGTTTTGGTTATTCTTCCTAATTTCCACCAGTCTCTAGGTAAGTTTTCATCATGAACAAGCACTATATCATTTATCTTGAATGCAGATGGTTTCTTCTGTCCAGTATAATGAGCAGATCTCAAGCACAGGAGATATTCTTTTTTCCATCTGTTCCAAAAGTGATTTATTAGATTTTCTCGTGCACGGAAACGTTTTAACATTTCTTCTCTGGAATATGGTAAATTCAAGTCATTCCTGCTTACAGCTGGAAAACTCAACAGTCGTTTACCAATAAAAACCGGTGGGCTGGAGTAAGTGCGGAGGGCTCTTCAAGATCAGAAAAGGCGTATGTTAATGGGCGCTAGTTTTATCATCGCTTCTATTTCAAGCAAAGTCGTTTCTAATTCACTTTGAGTCAAAGATGATTTTCCAATGTTCTTTCTTAAACTAGTTCTTTCTTAAACTGCGAATTAAACGTTCATAAAAATCGCCCCACCAGGCAGCACGTTTCACAATGTATTTCCATGCGAAGCATAAAATTTTTTAACTTCAGGGTGGTTAATCACTTTCCACATTTGCTTTAATTCAAGTTCGGCTCTTTTAAATCCGAGTACACAGTGGAACACAAACCTCTTCGGGATACGAACCTGCGAGTGAATTTTTCAGGGTGAATGGCAGATTAACATTGTCCGAGTACACAGTGGAACACAAACCTCTTCGGGATACGAACCTGCGAAACACAAGTAAAAATTTTTCAGTGCTCATGCCTTTTACGAGCTCCAGGTTAATAGCTCTTGCAGTGGAGCAAGTAAACAATAAAATGTAGTATTTGTTACATTTTCTTTTACATACAAGGGACCTGCAAAATCGAGTCCACAAATTGCGAAAGGCGGAGATTCATTAACTCTATCCGCTGGAAGAGGTGCAGTGACTTGTTGTCCAGGACGTACATTATATTTTTTTCCATATTATGCATTTACTCAGGATTGATTTGACATATTGTTTTCCTCTTAAGAGCCAGAATTTTTCACGTATATGCACTAGAGTATCAGGTTTTCACACATGATATACGTTTTCAGGGGCGTCTCGTACTACTAATTCACTTAATTTATGTTTTGAAGGGATTGCTATTGGATGTTTGTTGTTAAATAGTAGGTTTGACTTTTGTAACCGACCTCGTACCAAAAGTAGACCTTCATCTGATAAAATGGGATTTCATTCGAAAAATTTTGAATCCTTTGGAATGCGTTTGTTTTCTCTTGGGAACTCTATAACTTCAAGAAAACTATCTTCTTGAGCTTGTTTATAAGCTTGTTTAAGGGTTATAATTTTCAGGATACTGGTTAGAACTCTTTGTAGTTAATGCCAGCTGTAAAGATAAGATCCAAGATCAATTAGTATTACAACAGAAATAATTCTACCAAAAATTTAAAACTGATCTGTTACGCAAAATTCATGTTCTTCAATTGTAATGGAATTAAGTAACATAGACATTTACAGAACTGGTCGGCTTCATAATAGAGGAGGTGGAACCCCAATTACCATAAAAATTTATCTTAAAAGCTACGCGTACTCTCTCCCTGCTTTTAATAGCATAGAGGCTTGCGCTTGCATTTTACCCTGCAATAATACCAATTATTTAATAGTATCCATTTATAAACCTTCACGATCTCATCTGAATACCCAAGACCTGGACGCCATAGTAAATTTAAGATTCCCCACTCTTATAGCGGGGGACTTTAACTGCAAAAATACAGTTTGGAGTTTCAGAAACAATAACCCTGATGGCATTACTCTGTACAATCACTGCCAATTTAAGGATATGAACATCCATGCCCAACTGATTTCCTTTCGAAAATTTAAAATTGGATTCTGCGGTGAAATAGAAAAGGCGTTTTTGATGATTGGGATAGCAAGGGAAGATAGGCAATATTTAAAATTTCTCTGGCATCCTAATAATGACAGTGAGGACTTTAAAATTATGCAAATGAACAGAGTCTTATTTGGATGTAATTGTTCACCGTTTTTATTGAGTGCAACGATCAAACATCATTTAAAGAAATATGCGGAAACAAACAAAAACTGTGTCGAGATGTTAAATAGCTCACAGTATGCAGACGATTTGTGTTATGAAGGGGAAAGTGTAGAATCAGCTTTCAGTCTTTCATCAGAGACGGTATCTATCTTGAGAGACGCGAGTTTTAATTTGAGAAAGCTAAACACTAATTCTAAAGAGCTGTATGACTTGTGGGTTCAGAAAGGGTTGTGTGAAGTAAGTAGGTCTGAGAGAGATAGTAAGTTGAAAGTGTTAGGCTTGGTGTGGAACTTAGAAGAGGATGGTTTGAGAGTAGACGTTACATCATTGTTGAGTAGTTTAGAATCGTTGAGAAATAGCAAAAGATCAGTCTTAAGCTCAGCAGTTAAGGTGTTTGACCCAGTCGGATTTATTTCTCCATTTAGTGTGCGAGTTAAGAGACTGATGCAGGAAATATGGGAGAGAGGTTTGGAGTGGGATGCAGAGTTGCCAAAGGAGTTACGGTGCAAATGGATAAAGTGGTGCGCTGAAATTGAGGAATTAAACGAGTTGAAAATAGAGAGGTACTACTTTCCAGAAGTTCTAAGTAAAGGTCAGTCGGTTGAAATTTATATTTTCAGTGATGCGTCAGTAGGGGCATATGGTAGAAGTAGTAGTAGAGCATATAGTAGAGTAGTAGCATATAGTAGAGAGAAGAGGTATGTACGTCGTTTATAATGTCGAAGAGTAGGATAGCTCCGTTAAAAAAGTTGTCCCTCCCTAGGTTGGATTTGATGGGGGCTGTAGTTGCAGCTAGGTTAGGGAAATATTTATTGAAAATGTTTCAGGATTTGGTAGGTAGGTTAGTTCTGTGGACGGACTTCGAAATTTGCTTGTGGTGGATAAAGGGGTCAGCGCGTGAGTGGAAGCAGTTCATGTCGAATGGAGTTGCAGAAATACAAGACTGTACCTCGCCTGATAAGTGGAAATATTATCCAGGGTCGGAAAACCCAGTAGATAAATTAACTCGTGGTGAAACAGCAAATGTATTGGTGAAAGATTATAACTGGTGGCATGGTCCATCATGGTTGAAAGATTCTAAAGATCAATGGCCTGAGCAGAAGTTTAAAGTAGAAACTGATACTCAAAATTTGGAACATTTAAGCACTTATGTTCAAGTGACTATTCCAGAAGAAGAAAATGCGTTAGACATTACCAAATTCAGCAGTCTCGAAAAATTGTTGAGAGTTACAGCTTGAGTAAAGCGTTTTGTCACCAAGCTAAAAAAACGTGCCTGTGAAGAAGGTCCTCTTACTGTATTGGAGATCCAAGAAGCTGAAGAGTACTGGATAAAACAAGTACAGAGAGCGAATTACTTTTCGGATATTCAACAACTAGAGAGGAATAATTTAATAACACCAGATTCTAAGCTTTACAGTTTAGCACCATATCTGGACAGCAGAGATATTTTGCGTGTCAGAGGTCGTTTGGAACAAGCAGAATTAATAGATGACGAAAAACATCCCATTATTCTTCCCAAAACGAAGTTCACCGAACTAGTGATATTTAGTGAACACATAAAATTATTCAATTAAGGAGTCATGGCAACGTTGTCCAAAGTCAGGAATAAATTTTGGATACCTAAAGGAAGACAAGTAGTAAAGAAAGTTATTAACGCTTGCCTGGTGTGTAAAAAGTTCGCAGTGAAGCCCGCCAAACAGTTAACGGGTCAGTTACCCAGAGATCGTGTAGTCCAAAGTAATCCTTTCACAGTTGTAGGCATCGACTTAACGGGAGCAGTTACTATTAGAGAAAAAGCGGATAACCACAAAAAGGTGTACATAGCCTTATTTACATGCGCCGTCACTCGTCTGTACACATTGAAGTGGTTTCAGATACGTCAGCAAAAAGTTTCAGTTTTTCATTACGACGTTTTTTAGCAAGAAGAGGTAGCTGCAAAGTGATTTATTCAGATAATGCCAAGAATTTCTTCAGCACATGTGAAATAATTAAAGATGTTAAAAGAATCAAAGTAGAGCCAAGTGTGAGAGATTTCTTGACATCCAAAGAGGTCGCATGGAAATTCATACCTGAGCGTTCCCCATGGTTGGGAGGGTTTGGGGAACGTTTGATGAGAAGCATCAAGGAACCTCTGAAGAAAATCTTAGAGAGAGCATTACTGACTTTCGAAGAGCTCTCTACAATATTAACTGAACTCGAGTGTGTGCTAAATAATAGACCTATAACATACGAGAGCAACGAGCTGGGTGAACCTCGCCCGCTCACACCTTCACAGTTTTCATTGCCAGGACGTGGTACATTTAACTTTCCCGAGCATTTCTTGGAAATCTTTAATAAGGTATCCGACAAAGAGACTTTAACTAGGAGGAAGCTTTACCAATCTAAGCTCTTAAAATTAACATGGATCAAGTGGAAAGAACAATATTTACTCCATCTTAGAAATGCGCATAACTTTGCTAATCCTAAAACTGAGCGGAACATTAAGACTGGAGACGTTGTGTTCGTAGAAGGACCAAAACAATCCAAATTACTTTGGGACGTGGGTGTAATTGAAAACGTGATTATGGGATAGGCATCGACTTAACGGGAGCAGTTACTATTAGAGAAAAAGCGGATAACCACAAAAAGGTGTACATAGCCTTATTTACATGCGCCGTCACTCGTCTGTACACATTGAAGTGGTTTCAGATACGTCAGCAAAAAGTTTCAGTTTTTCATTACGACGTTTTTTAGCAAGAAGAGGTAGCTGCAAAGTGATTTATTCAGATAATGCCAAGAATTTCTTCAGCACATGTGAAATAATTAAAGGTGTTAAAAGAATCAAAGTAGAGCCAAGTGTGAGAGATTTCTTGACATCCAAAGAGGTCGCATGGAAATTCATACCTGAGCGTTCCCCATGGTTGGGAGGGTTTGGGGAACGTTTGATGAGAAGCATCAAGGAACCTCTGAAGAAAATCTTAGAGAGAGCATTACTGACTTTCGAAGAGCTCTCTACAATATTAACTGAACTCGAGTGTGTGCTAAATAATAGACCTATAACATACGAGAGCAACGAGCTGGGTGAACCTCGCCCGCTCACACCTTCACAGTTTTCATTGCCAGGACGTGGTACATTTAACTTTCCCGAGCATTTCTTGGAAATCTTTAATAAGGTATCCGACAAAGAGACTTTAACTAGGAGGAAGCTTTACCAATCTAAGCTCTTAAAATTAACATGGATCAAGTGGAAAGAACAATATTTACTCCATCTTAGAAATGCGCATAACTTTGCTAATCCTAAAACTGAGCGGAACATTAAGACTGGAGACGTTGTGTTCGTAGAAGGACCAAAACAATCCAAATTACTTTGGGACGTGGGTGTAATTGAAAACGTGATTATGGGATAGGCATCGACTTAACGGGAGCAGTTACTATTAGAGAAAAAGCGGATAACCACAAAAAGGTGTACATAGCCTTATTTACATGCGCCGTCACTCGTCTGTACACATTGAAGTGGTTTCAGATACGTCAGCAAAAAGTTTCAGTTTTTCATTACGACGTTTTTTAGCAAGAAGAGGTAGCTGCAAAGTGATTTATTCAGATAATGCCAAGAATTTCTTCAGCACATGTGAAATAATTAAAGATGTTAAAAGAATCAAAGTAGAGCCAAGTGTGAGAGATTTCTTGACATCCAAAGAGGTCGCATGGAAATTCATACCTGAGCGTTCCCCATGGTTGGGAGGGTTTGGGGAACGTTTGATGAGAAGCATCAAGGAACCTCTGAAGAAAATCTTAGAGAGAGCATTACTGACTTTCGAAGAGCTCTCTACAATATTAACTGAACTCGAGTGTGTGCTAAATAATAGACCTATAACATACGAGAGCAACGAGCTGGGTGAACCTCGCCCGCTCACACCTTCACAGTTTTCATTGCCAGGACGTGGTACATTTAACTTTCCCGAGCATTTCTTGGAAATCTTTAATAAGGTATCCGACAAAGAGACTTTAACTAGGAGGAAGCTTTACCAATCTAAGCTCTTAAAATTAACATGGATCAAGTGGAAAGAACAATATTTACTCCATCTTAGAAATGCGCATAACTTTGCTAATCCTAAAACTGAGCGGAACATTAAGACTGGAGACGTTGTGTTCGTAGAAGGACCAAAACAATCCAAATTACTTTGGGACGTGGGTGTAATTGAAAACGTGATTATGGGAAGAGATGGACATGTTCGAGCGTGCCTCGTTCGCACGCCCAAAGAACAATTCAGAAGATCGATCCAGATGTTCCTCTCGAGATTTAATTTAGAACTTTTGATATTATTGAGTTTATTATATTATTAATTATTATGTTCATTTGTGGCATTGATATATACTAGTATAGATTATTCTTTTATATTATTCATTTATATATGTCGTACCATTTAGTATTAATCCATTATTAATTAATGTTGATGTTGTTATGTAAGTAAGTTTGTATACTCTTATTAAAGAGTACAGGTGGGGAGTGATGTAGAAAAAAGAGATAGAGGGCGCTGCGCCGCCCGTATGTTTAGCTAATTAAGAGTTTTCAGCAGAGAGGGTTGAGAGGTAGATGAGAGTGGTTGAGAGAAGTATAAACCAGTTATCCTGTAATCTGTATATAATATTTGTACATAGTCTTCTCTTCATTAAATAGATTTAGTTAAAGGAAAATGTCTTTGTTTGGCCAATAGAACACAAGAACCACCGATAATAGAAGATGTAAGTAAGTTATTACAACTGTAGCGAATTTACATTAATTTTGGAAATATAGATTCTACACATATTACAGTCAGTGAAGTTTGGAAACAATTTTTAATTTTAAACTGTGCAGAAATTATCGGCTCTTCCCCAAAACAAATGCGTCAATCGACTCTAAATGCTTCCTGGAAAGCTTTATTACCGGAAATGGTCAGTCAAAGGAAACTGTTGTTGAGCCAATTCAGGGTGAATGCAATAACATAATAAACCTTGCACACGAAGTAGGAAGCGATGGATAATAACAGCTCATGATATCAGATTCTAGAATTAGTTATGGAAAATAAAATAAACAAAGCCTATTTGATGACAGTTATATCCGAAATATTACCAATTGAAGATAATTCTGAAGATCTTTTACAATGAAGAAACCAAACACTTTAAAGTATAGAAAAATGTCTAGATATGGCGAAACAGATGGAATCTTACTTTTAATGAATCGCCTATCAAAAAATGTATGAAGATTTGCGAAGCAAAAGCAAGCTCTAATGGCAGTTTTTTTTTTTTTTTTTTTTTTTTTTTTTTTTTTTTTTTTACCTAAACCTACCGGAGGGACAGTGGAACTTTTCGATGAGACAAGCTCAGATCTTGAAATAAGACCAGTCAGACGTTCTCGAATAACTATAAAGTGATGATGAGGAATAAATTTGTGAGCATAACATTAGGGTTTTTTTTTTTTTTTTTTTATTTTGACTTGAAACCATAATCTTTTTAGTTTTATATATTTTTGAATTTTATTTAAACTTCTTTTATGAATATAAATTTAAAAACTTATGAGCCGTCAACAGGTATAATGATTAGCATTCGCTGACTGCCGTACCGAAGGGCCCGGGCTCGAATCCCACAGAAGACATGGATAAATGTATAGTGTCGGTGCGGCATTGCACTCTAAATATGTGGCGAGCCGAAAGTCCTATCGTGTGGATTGGTGGGAGACTCTCGGACCCGTCTCCCCGGGATGTTCGTACTATCACCTATAAGATGCGCTCTAGTTGCCTTGAACTAAAAAGCATCAGCTTTGTATAATAAACTTTATTGTTATTTTAAAAGATGAAATATTTAAGAGAAAAATTGCCTGCAGCGCAGTGCGGCTAAGAACGCTATTCTACTGAAACATAAACATGAACAACTGTTGCCACTCACACAAACTTAATAGTAAATAAAGCACGTTGCCAGTAACAAGATTATTGCAAAAATCATAACATAAAATTAAGCAGTGAGGAAATAAAATATACAAAGAAAAAAAGAAATGCAAATATTAAATATGCATCCAACATTAACTCCCACCCTTGCCATTGCATTAACAATAGATCATTCCCGATGCAATGGCAATGGTAAAAGTTTTACTATAGGTCTTTTAAAATAACCATTAACAGTTTTTACTGTAACAACTCTAACATTGCCATCCTTTCCTGGATGGATTTCAACAATTCGACCTAAAGGCCAAACACCAGGAGGCATGTTGTCCTCCTTAATTAATACAATATCACCTACAGACAAATTTGGAAGTTGTTGCTTCCATTTGTATCTTTGTTGTAAGGAATTTAAATACTCCTTATAATATCTCCTCCAAAAGCCTTGTTTCATTTGCTGTAATAATTCCCATCGTTTTAATAAAGTGGGTTTGGGAATATTAGAAAAATCCTGCTCTGGGATGCTAGTAATAACATCCCCAGTTAAAAAATGTGATGGAGTCAAAGCATCTAAATTACCTACATCATTGTGATTAGTTTTAGATAAGGGGCGTGAATTTAACACAGCTTCAATTTGAGTTAGTAAAGTAGTTAATTCTTCAAATGTTAACTTTGTCTCTCCTATCATTCTTTTCAAATGAAATTTTATGGACTTGATCCCTGATTCCCACAAACCACCAAAGTGGGGAGAAGCAGGTGGAATCATTTTCCATTCCATAGTATTTTCAGCCAAATAATTTAAAATCAATTCATTGCTGTTAAGTGAAAGTAGCAGAGTTTGCAATTCGGACAATTTTCTTTTTGCGCCAACAAAGTTCGTACCATTATCCGAAAATAAGTATCGAGGTGTACCACGCCTCGATACAAATCGCCTAAGAGCAGCAATGAAAGAATCTGCAGTTAAGTCGCTAACTACCTCAATATGGTAAGCTTTGGTAGCTAGACATACAAACAAAGCTATATAACCTTTAGTGGTCTTAAAGCAACGACCTTTGTAACATTTCAAAATTACAGGACCGGCATAATCAATACCTGTGCTAAAAAATGGTCTCTCAAGTGTTACTCTTTGTTTTGGCAAGTTTCCCATTAACTTATTATTAGACGACAATTTATATCTGTGACAAACAATACATTTATGGATAAAAGACTGAATAAGTTTCTTACCATTTACAATCCAATAGCTTTGCTTTAAAATGTTAGCTAGTAAACTGGGCCCTGCATGCATATAAGTTACATGATATTGTTTAACAAGCAACAAAGCAATCCTGTGTTGACCTGGTATAATTATGGGATGCTTAGCATTGAATGACAAGTCAGAATTTTGCAGCCTACCTCCCACCCGTAAAACACCATCATCATCTAGAAAAGGAAAAAGTGAGCTTAAAACACTTTTAGGACTTAAAGATGAATTATTTTTGAGATCCTTTATATCTTTATGGAAGTGCACAAACTGGATCCATTTAATGATCAACTTCATAGCTGCTTGCCTTTCATTAGATGAAGGTACTACTGCAGGACTTTTTAACCTATTATCTTCAGAACCAAAGACCCGTTCTTTGCACCTAGAAATAAATCTTAAACAAAAGGAAATTACATTAACTATTTTAGATAAAGAAGAACAGTTCTGAAATAAATTGTCCAGAGTGTCATTAGTCAAATAAGCTGTTGTACAAAAAATTGATTTTGTCCTTTGTTCAGTTAAGACAGTTGCATCACTGTTAGTCTCATTACTGACAGAACATTGTAGAGGCCACTTTGAACTGTCGAACGCTAAGAATGATGGCCCATGCCACCATAGGGATATGTTCGGTAGAACTTTAGGATCGATTCCTCTAGAAGGAAGATCGGCAGGATTCTGTTTCGACGAAATATAGCTCCACTAGACTAGAAGAGAAACACGCTAATGTGACAATCAAAACCGTGAAAAACAACCTTATATTTAGCGTAGGTATAATGAAACACTCAATCGATTTCGAGGGCAGCTAAAGGTCCCTCCTCATCAGGAGAAAGAAATACATAGAAAGAAGAAAATAGGAATCACAGAAACACGTGGTGCTTATCAGCACTGCACGTTGTTATAACTAGATTTTTAATCAGAGTGCACTGGCCGCCTACTTTTACTGAGCCAGGCTGTCTGATCAAGCATAAAGAAATATTAGCGAAGTTAAATATTTTAACTTCGGTTAAATATTTTAACTTCGCTAACCTTAGAGTCAGTCCAAGCGTGAAAGGAAATTTCAGTACTGGAGAAGGCTTTACGGACAGCTTTGATTAATCTGGCAAGGAGCAATGCACCTAGGAGTTCCAGTCTAGGTATGGACACTTGTTTAATGGGAGCAACTTTGGTTTTAGCAACCACCAAATTGACTTCATTTCTGTCGTGAGATGTTGGTTGAACACAGTAGATAACAGCAGCGTAAGCAGATTCTGACGCGTCACAAAAACCATGCAGATAGATGTGGTTAGACGTAGTTTGAAGCCACCTTGAAATTTTAACATTTTTGAGAGCCTTAAGATCTTCTTGAAGTCGCTGCAACTTCTCTTCCCATTCTTTAGGCAGTGGGGCATCCCAGTCAAGTTTTAAAAACCACAATTGCTGATAAAACATTTTCAACTTGACTGTACATGGTGATAGCAAGCCAAGAGGATCAAAGATTTTAGAAGATTGAGAAATGAACCTTCTTTTAGTAATTTCAGTCCCAAAATCCATAGAAATGTTAAATAAAAATACGTCTTCTGTAGAGTTCCAAAACAGCCCTAAAGTCTTGGCACATTCATCTGAGTGAACTTCCAGGTCATCTTCTTCATGATTATCAATGGATAAATTTTCGAGAAGCTTTGAGCAGTTTGATCTCCATTTCCTTAAATTAAATCCACGTTTCTCTAATAGCTGTGAAAGCTTAGAACATAGGTCAACTGCTTCCTCTAAATTGTTTGCTCCAGATAAACAATCATCTACATAGAAATCATTTTTAAGAACGGAAGATACATGAGGATGATCCTGTTCTGCATCCAAAGCAATTTGCCACAAACAGCGTGTTGCTAAAAATGGTGCAGATGCAGTGCCATAAGTAACTGTACATAATTTATATGTCTGCATTTTTGAATTAACAGATTCTCTCCAAACAATTTTTTGTAAATGTTGATCCTCATTATCTATTAAATCTGGCGGTACATTTTTTCGATGTCAGCAGAAAAAGCTGTTTTATGTATACGAAAGTTGAACAATATTGAAAATATATCTCGTTGTAGTGTTGCACCTACCCCTAAAACAGAGTTCAAAGAAACTGAATTTTTAGGTTTACATGAACCGTCAAATACTACACGAAGTTTAGTGGTAGAGCTACTCGGTTTAACAACAGCATGATGCGGTAGATAATATACTTGCTTATTTTCTTCATTCTCAACAACTGGAACCATATGATTTAAAGTTTCGTATTCTTGAATGAACTCCTTGTATTGCCTACCAAGTTCTTTATCTAAATCAAATTTTCTTTCCATGGATAGAAGACGAGAAATAGCCAAAGGTTTGGAGTCGCCTAACTCTTCAGCATTACTGAAAATGGGCAGTCGGACAACAAATCTGCCATTTCCGTTTACTCGATAATTTTCTTTAAAATGCTTCTCACAAAACTCTTCTTCAATCGTTGATTTCTGATTTTGGAACATTAATTCTTCCAACTCCCAAAAACGCTTAAGTGTTGCATCGACGTTATCCTCAATATGTAAACTAATGCGATTAACACTAATGGGATGCGGAGTATTGCCTTCTGTTTTAATTCTGCCTGATACAACCCAACCAAAAATAGTATTTTGCGCAATTACATTTTTATAGCCAACAATCTGCCCTGGCTGAAGCAGAGAAAAGAAATAGTCAGCTCCAATTATCATGTCTATTTGTTTGGGCGTACTGAAATTCGGATCTGCAAGATTAATTGAATTCAAATAATCAAGGTCCTTGCTATCAATCTTTACTGAAGGAAAATGCGAAGTTAATTTTTTAAGAATATATGCTTGTATTAAAACACCATTTTTTTTTCAACTCAGATTTCGGAAACAATTTTACATTTACATAACCACGAGTCAAAGCTGCTTCAGAATCACCAAGTCCCTTTACGCAAATACGGGCATTTTGTCTGCGTATATTTAATTGTCGAATAAATGATTCACTGATGAAAGAAGCTTCACTTCCACTGTCAATAAGAATGATACATTCGTGACCTTGACCAGCAGAATCGTAAATTATTACTGCCGCCGTTGGTAAAAATGAAGTACTCTGACCCTGAATAGAAAAACTCGAAATATTATTTTGTTCGTCTGAATTAGAAATTTGTTCATCAGATGGAGATGAATTTGACACAACTACGTTATTACTTTTAATATCTTCATGCAGTAAAGTATGGTGTTTTGCTTTGCAAATAGAACACACATTCTGCGATTAACAAAATTTTAATTGATGATTTCCGAAACAATTGAAGCATAATAAATTCTTGCGAATGATATTTTTCCTAGTCGTAATATCTGCACCTTTAAATTTATAACACTTTGATAAAAAATGACAACCATTGCAATGCTGACATTTTAGAACAGAATTTTTATTATTATGTGAAACATTCTTCGAAACAGAGCACTGATTTTTATGCGATACTCGCTTTTCATTATTATGAGTGTTTAACATTTCAAGTGAAACACACCTTGAGTTTAAGAATTCCAAAAAACATTCTAAGGTAGGAAATGCTTCTTCACCATTTTTTTGTGACCATAAATGGCGCGTTTCCGGATCGACTTTTTCTAACAAAAAATAAATTAGCCAAACATCTCTAGACGAAGCCTTTTCGCCAAGAGATTTTAATCCACGGATAACTTCATCAGATGTATCAGATAGTTTTCTTAGATTAACAGAATCAGCGCTAGTAATTTTGGGTTGCTCAAGAAATGTTCTGACAAGCGACATTACAATTTGATTTTTTCTATCATAACGATTCATCAATTTGTCCTAAGCCTCATCGTATGTAGTTTCGGAAATCGGAATGTGCTTAATAATAGCAGCTGGTTCGTCTTTTTAAAGTCCTATCAAATATTGGAATTTCTGAATTTTCGCTAATGACTGATTGGTATGAACTGTCGCCATGTACAGATCTTTAAAATTAAGCCAATCGGTATATTTACCATTGAAACTCGGAATGTTTAAACGCGGAAGTTTAAAGCTAGCCTCAACTGCAGTGGGATTTGAAATCAAAACATTTCTGGCCGTTACGGATTCAATGGCGGATTGATACATTACTTTCGTTTCAAAATATTTAGCTTCGAATTCAGCAATTTCAGAAGCTTCTTCGGGTAAAGCAGCATCATATTGATCAAATTCTTTAAATATTTGTTCAATTCTTTCTAATCGTGCTTTTAATTCCGTTAAACTTAACTGATTACTGAAACTATTGTGAAGCCGCGTTAGGGTAGATTTCGTTCGTCCTCTTAATCTTTTAAGATCAGATTCACTTAATTCTGTCATTATTACCATGAATAATGATTAATAATCACAAATAACTTCAACAAGATACCAGCAAAAAAATATTTTCGCTTATCTTTCTGACGTCACGCAGACGATTCGCAGTACCAGTACTCAAAAGTTCGTTAAACACAGTTCTAAAGCATATAATAATAACACATTAAATAGCATTAAATGCCTCACCTGGGGAACCAAATAGTTTTTTTTATTATTATTATTTTTTTTTTTATTTTGACTTGAAACCATAATCTTTTTAGTTTTATATATTTTTGAATTTTATTTAAACTTCTTTTATGAATATAAATTTAAAAACTTATGAGCCGTCAACAGGTATAATGATTAGCATTCGCTGACTGCCGTACCGAAGGGCCCGGGCTCGAATCCCAGAGAAGACATGGATAAATGTATAGTGTCGGTGCGGCATTGCACTCTAAATATGTGGCGAGCCGAAAGTCCTATCGTGTGGATTGGTGGGAGACTCTCGGACCCGTCTCCCCGGGATGTTCGTACTATCACCTATAAGATGCGCTCCTTGCCACGAGGTATTTCTGACGTGGGCATATTCTGATGCTATTGTCAAATAAGTGAGATAAGTCACAAACAAAAAATCATGAAAATATTTTACCACAAAAGGCATTTTTTTCTTTTTAGAAACAAATCCCAGTTTTAATAATAAGTTGGTATCTCCATCACGACGCGGTATTTTTGAGGAACATATCTACCGCGTTATAGGAGGCCTACCTATTATTACCTTCGTACCTGAATAAAATTATCCTCACTTTGCAACGCTTTATTTATACAAAGCTTTGCATTCTTGAAACCTGTGCCACATTTCTTTAAAACCATTACATTCTTGAAACATGTGTAATAATTCATATTACTAGCAACAGCGATACTCAGCTATTTTATTTATGCAGCGTTATGCTTTGAGAATGTATTAGTAACTCCTATGTCGAGGTATGTCACCCAACAATCCTCCACCTCCTCGATGGATGCGTGAAGTGCGTTGAATGTCCCTAGTTATCCGACGTAATAGTTGTAATTTAGCCAAGCTGAGTGGGTACATCATTCATTGCGTCGAAATGCAGCATTTCTGAAGTGCCTCAACTCCCACGATGACATTCTGACAGTACTCCTCACCGCGGTTCAAAGCCGCTACTCATCTAATTATTCATCCTATTCCTCTGCGCATTACCTGCGTGCAGGAGGATAAGGTATGTAAGCTGACTTGAACGTTACGAATGATCGAATTTACATTCAAACTTTGTACTCTTGCTGAAGTGTAAAGAGCGGTCGCATTTTCGTTTTAAAACAAACAAAGCATCGCTTAAAAGAATAGGACAAACCTAAGATTTTATCATGTAATTAATATTCATATAAAATTAAAATTTTCATTTAAATATTATTCATATACCGTGTATTTTCTATGACTTTGCCTTCGAAATTCAGCTACTGCTGCCAACGCTTGAAAGTCGAATTTAAAATCACTGTATAAATATAGCTTTACAGTAGTGGCCAAAATTGTGGACACTTTGGAAAATTTTTATGTTTTTGAACTTTGTATGCTTATAGAAAACGTTACGTTTCACAAAATGCAAACTTGTATATATCATTTTAAAGAGAATTTATTACTGAATTCAATAAAAAACACAAAATTCAATTATTTGCAATACAAAAAAGTTAAACAATAATAGTTATCGATATACATTAGATAGTGATGATTGCAGTGAGTTATCAGTACTTAGTAGGGTACCCTTTATTTTTGATTACAGCTTCACATCGACGTTTTATTGAGCTGACAAGAGTTTTAAGCTCTTCTTTCGTTATTACATGATGCCAGGAAACAATTATAGCCTCAATTAATTCCCTTTTATTTGATGGGCGCCTCATTCGCACAAGAGTTTTCAAACGGTGCCACAAATTTTCGATAGGATTGAGGTCAGGACTGTTTCCTGGCCATGACAACAATTTAATGCTCTTTGTACGAAACCACTCATTCGATAGTTTGGCCGTGTGGCAAGGAGCAGAATCCTGCTGAAAAATAAACGAAGCATTGTTGGAAATGAGATCTCTGATGGAAGGTAGAAGTTTTGGTTCTAGAATATTGTCAATGTATTTTCTGGCATTCAGTGTCCCATCGATGACATGAAGACGACCAATACCATCTGCTGACATGCATGACCAAATCATAACACTAAGTGGGTTCTTTACAGGTGCTTGAATGCAGTCAGGATGTAGCTCTTCTCCTATTCTACGTCTTACATATATTCGCCCATCACTACCGAATAACGATATCTTAGTTTCATCACTCCATATAACTTGTGAGCACTGATCATCTGTCCAATTAATGTGTTCCTTTGTCCACTGTAGTCTTTTTTTTTTTTTTTTTTTTTTTTTCGTTGCTGAAAATTAAGATAAGGCTTTTTTCGTAGAATTCTACCTCTCAGTCCAACATCTGTTAATCTTCTCCTGATTGTTCTAGAACTGACAGAAACACCAGCCTCATTCAGATCACTTCTGATGGCCGCTGATGCCATTTTTCTATCTTGGAGACATAGTATTTTTATTCTTCTGTCATCAATAGATGTGGTGCACCTTTTTCGGGCTTTTCCTTCTTTTTTTTTTTTTTTTTTTTTTTTAAATTTGTCTCCTGATATCGTAAACTAAACTTTCGGACTCCAGATGTAGTCACTGAACCACCCACCTGTCTTGCAATTTCAGCATAGGAAAGACCACTTTCTCGTAACACAATAATATTACATCTCTTTCTAGGTGTCCAATCTACTCTTTTATTTGATGTCATTGCTTCTTGACTAAATATTAAAAATTTTTACAAAAATTTCTACCTGTAATTGCAGTGTATAAGAAACAGGTCCTCCTTCTACAGAACAAAGCAAAATAATGAATTGTTTCAAGTGTAAACATGATGTCAGCTTCTACTGGCAGTTACTAACATTTGATTGGTTCTCAGAACAAGAAGAGTGATTGGCCAGGAAAGCTACACATTACAAACCACTTCATAACTGTGTTTTTTTATTTATATTAAAGTACATATAACTTTTTTGTATTGCAAATAATTGAATTTTGTGTTTTGTATTGAATTCAGTAGTAAATTCTCTTTAAAATGATATATACAAATTTGCATTTTGCAAAACGTAACATTTTCTATAAGCATACATAGTTCAAAAACATAAAAATTTCCAAAAGTGTCCACAATTTTGGCCACCACTGTATAAATGGCCAAACATGTGAATAACCAATTGTCTAAGTTAGCTATAAGATAAAAGCCAATACACTCTCAGTTTCCATTCCATAAATACGAGAAACAGCACTGTAGAAGGAACAGGCATTTTTAGCCCCAAAAGTTTCTCGATTTTCCCAACTTTGAACCATATGTATCATTTGTCCCTTCGGTTATAGCAGCGTTTCTCAACAGGGGCCTCCATGGATCCTCGGGGGTCCACAAATGCTTTGAGGGTGCCTACAAAAAATATGTGTATTTCAGAATCAATAATATGAACTAGAGTTAGAAATGCAATTACTCTAGAGTAATTGCATTTATAATAATGAACTAGAGTAATTAGTTCGTTATTATAATTTCATAATAATGAACTAGAGTACTTTTATAATCATGAACTAGAGTAATTACATTATTATAAAATATTATTAATAAAATAACAGTAATATTTGGTTGGCAAGATGTTGGCGTATAATTTTTTCATACTGTGAAAAGTAGCGATAGTAGCAATCAATATCTATATTTGTTATCTGAATAGTCAAGCAGCTGGTTGAAGATGAAACAACAGTTTTCTTCCGTTCCTTAAGAACTTTCCTTCACAACAAATTCTGAAGAAGGCCATTTCTCAGTAGATAAATATAACCAATCAGGGCCCTCCCAGCATTTTGACTGTATCATTTTCTTCGCAGAATATCCTCTGCTTGGAAGATCAAGTGGCTTTAAGTTCCTGGCACATGTCTCCATTGCTCTTTGGTAGTCAGCGTCCTGATTTCAGATATTCGATTTTGAACAAAGGTTCCCCACGCTTCTTCTCTTTTAATCCAAGTAATAACAGTAGTGGAGTCCGTCCAAAAATAAACTTCTTCATGTAATTCACACAATTATAGAAACAAGGTCAGAAGCAATTGTGACTGCTAGCAACTCTAGTCTAGAGAAGTTTTTTTTTTTTTTTTTTTTTCTTTCAAGTTTGGGGAAATTCTGGATTTAGCACTTAACAACTGTACACTACGAAAAAAAAAAGTTCTACTGGGCCGATAAGACGAGATTCAAATTGCGTTTTTCATGTCTCAAAAGTGCGACTTAGGATATGTATTATATTTAAATATAGCATTGTTCTATTATAGGTATTTTGACACAAAATCGGACTTTTTCTGAACTAACATGCCAACATTTTACAATATTTCCATTCTACGACTCGAATTATGGCAAATTGCGGTGTTTTGTAAAAATCGCATGAGTAAGACACAATAACACGCCGAATAAATACTAATTCAGAAGTCAAACAACAAAAATCAGCGTTAATTTGCAAAATTTTCACAGGACTAGTTTCGATGGTTTTACCGAACCATCATCTTCAGCTGCAAAACCGCAAATGAACAAGATAGGAAATAATGCTTAGATAAGATAAGAAAGCCTGGACAAGAATAAGCAAGTGGCGCCATCTGTTGGCGAAACCAGAACTAAAACATAATTTCTCTCAAAGCCGAAGGCAAATTTGGATTGGAATTAGGATCGTTAACTAGAACAGAAAGATTTTTATGAATGTGAAATGCCTCTAGAAAATCCAGTTCTCCAATGGAAGATGTTTTTTGAATAATTTTGGCAGCAGAAAAATTGAAAGTGTGATTTTCGGACCAACAATGTTGAGCAACAGAAGACTTCTGTGTTTCCTTTTTTCTAACATATGCTTCATGTTCTTTGACACGAAATTTTAAGGCTCTCTTAGTTTGGCCAATGTAAATTAAACCGCACTGGCAAGGAATCCTATAAATACCCCAGGAATTCATATCCGGAATGGGGTCCTTGAGTATAGAAGTTGGAATTTTATTGATGGGAGAGTAAACAACCCGAAAGTTAAATTTCTGCAAAATATGTGCAACTTTATAGCTAATTGATGGAAAGAAGGGAATGACAACAGAATTTTTATAATCTCCTAAAATAAGAGTGTGGCTTTTGGTGTGTTGAGATGAGAATTTTTTAACTGCTTGATTAATAATGTTCGGTGAAAAGCCCCTGTCAATAGCTATTGCTTTTAAATAATTTAGTTCTTCATCAAGGGCCAGTTTGGAGGAGCAAACTTGAAGAGCACGGAAAACATAGGAATAAAATGAAGCTAACTTTTGTTTAGTCGGATGACATGATTTAAAGTGTGGTGGAAGGCAAACCGATGAAGGTTTACGGTAAACTGTAGTACTGAAGTTGGATGTGTTACGTGTGACCAGAATGTCGAGAAACGGAAGAGAATTGCAAGTCTCAAGTTCAAAAGTGAACTGAATAGCAGAATCAATAGAATTCATTGTTGAAAGAACTCTATTTAAATCATCTTTATTACCTTCAAACAGGGTAAAAGTATCGTCTACGTAGCGGAACCATGCCGGGAAGTTTAAAGTTTCAAACAATTTTGATTCATAATAATGCATGTAGATATCAGCCAGGATGGGACTGAGGGGGCTTCCCATGGCTAATCCCTCAGTTTGCTTGTAATATTTATTTTGGAAAACAAAATGTGTTTGTTTCAAACAGAGTTGAGTGAGAGAAATTAGCTCATCAATTTCGATGCAAGAGAAATGAAATTCGCGAAGTCTGGTTTCTAGACATCTTAATGCACCCTCCACTGGGACATTGGTGAATAATGATTTTACATCAAAAGAAACCATGAGTAAATTACGAGGAGAAATGTTTTTAACCTTTTTTACAAACTCTATTGAATTTTTTATGGTGTAAATGTTATTGTCTAATAGAGTGGAAAATCTAGAAACTAAATATTTAGCTAATGGATACGAGGCAGTACCTAAATTTGATACAATAGGGCGGAAAGGAATACCACTTTTATGAATTTTGGGAAGAGCATATAATCTGGCACAATTCGCAACAGATGGGATAAGCGAATGTTTTAAGTTGCTTGAAATGATTTGCGAAGATTTGATCGCAGTTTTTATTTTGGATAAGTCCGAAGGTGAAGGATCTTTAGGGATCGGATTATATGGTCCTTCGTTTAAGAGTTTAGTGACACCATCGATGTAAGTGTTCTTATCCATGACGACTATCTGGCCACCTTTGTCGGCCTTTGAAATGACAATATCCGGGTTAGAATGAATCTCGCGCATTGTAGCTCTTTCTCTCGCAGTTAGATTTGGTTTCAAAGGTTTATTATTGAATTTCACATTATGAGCGATAAGATGCCTAATCATTTCTTTCTGTGAATCTGAAACTTTACTGAACTTGAAAGCTTTTTCGATAGGAGCCAAAATCTTTGGAATCGAGGGTTTACAGGTTTGTGAGAAGTTAAAATTATATTTTAGAATTCTCTCTTGTTCTTCTGAAAGACTAACATTAGAAATATTAACTATTGGCTTGATGTTTACAATGGGAAGATTTTTTGAACTACTTGAACTGGAAGACTGTAAAAGAAGTTTTTCGAATTTAACTGCAAGGGTGTTTTTATGACGGTTAACTGCATTCTCCGTTCTAGACCAAGACTTTTGTTCAAGGGCAGTGAATTTTGGATATGTTTTAGCGAGTTCCAGATGAAGCTTATAGAGTTCATGTTCAATTTTGGACAATTGTTGACGTGTATCCCTTATCACGGACCGAAGTAAGGCAAGTTTGCAATTTAACAGAATTCTTGAAACGCGACTCGAAGGTTTTTGATTAGATTTGATTTGAATAAAATTGGGGATCAATTTTTTACATTTACATTTAAGTAAAAAGTCAAGATGATTCAGGAATTTTTGCCGTTTCAGGCGTAATTTAGTGAAACGATTAACGGATGAAGGCATGATAAACAATGCAGAAAATCAAACTAAATTATCTGAGCAATAATAAAGTACACACAAAATAGCAGAAAAATCCCTCACTGAAATGAATAGAAAACAAAATGTTTGTAAGCAAAATGCATGAAATCAGACAACCAAAGCACAATATCCAAATGTACAAAACATAAACATAACTTGAAAATTGCAAAAATGTACTCACCGAAACTCCTACAATCACAAAATGGCGGCCACACCACGTGCAAAAAAGAAAGCAAAATGTAAGCCTGTTTGGGGCTTCTATAATTAAGACACAATAACACGCCGAATAAATACTAATTCAGAAGTCAAACAACAAAAATCAGCGTTAATTTGCAAAATTTTCACAGGACTAGTTTCGATGGTTTTACCGAACCATCATCTTCAGCTGCAAAACCGCAAATGAACAAGATAGGAAATAATGCTTAGATAAGATAAGAAAGCCTGGACAAGAATAAGCAAGTGGCGCCATCTGTTGGCGAAACCAGAACTAAAACATAATTTCTCTCAAAGCCGAAGGCAAATTTGGATTGGAATTAGGATCGTTAACTAGAACAGAAAGATTTTTATGAATGTGAAATGCCTCTAGAAAATCCAGTTCTCCAATGGAAGATGTTTTTTGAATAATTTTGGCAGCAGAAAAATTGAAAGTGTGATTTTCGGACCAACAATGTTGAGCAACAGAAGACTTCTGTGTTTCCTTTTTTCTAACATATGCTTCATGTTCTTTGACACGAAATTTTAAGGCTCTCTTAGTTTGGCCAATGTAAATTAAACCGCACTGGCAAGGAATCCTATAAATACCCCAGGAATTCATATCCGGAATGGGGTCCTTGAGTATAGAAGTTGGAATTTTATTGATGGGAGAGTAAACAACCCGAAAGTTAAATTTCTGCAAAATATGTGCAACTTTATAGCTAATTGATGGAAAGAAGGGAATGACAACAGAATTTTTATAATCTCCTAAAATAAGAGTGTGGCTTTTGGTGTGTTGAGATGAGAATTTTTTAACTGCTTGATTAATAATGTTCGGTGAAAAGCCCCTGTCAATAGCTATTGCTTTTAAATAATTTAGTTCTTCATCAAGGGCCAGTTTGGAGGAGCAAACTTGAAGAGCACGGAAAACATAGGAATAAAATGAAGCTAACTTTTGTTTAGTCGGATGACATGATTTAAAGTGTGGTGGAAGGCAAACCGATGAAGGTTTACGGTAAACTGTAGTACTGAAGTTGGATGTGTTACGTGTGACCAGAATGTCGAGAAACGGAAGAGAATTGCAAGTCTCAAGTTCAAAAGTGAACTGAATAGCAGAATCAATAGAATTCATTGTTGAAAGAACTCTATTTAAATCATCTTTATTACCTTCAAACAGGGTAAAAGTATCGTCTACGTAGCGGAACCATGCCGGGAAGTTTAAAGTTTCAAACAATTTTGATTCATAATAATGCATGTAGATATCAGCCAGGATGGGACTGAGGGGGCTTCCCATGGCTAATCCCTCAGTTTGCTTGTAATATTTATTTTGGAAAACAAAATGTGTTTGTTTCAAACAGAGTTGAGTGAGAGAAATTAGCTCATCAATTTCGATGCAAGAGAAATGAAATTCGCGAAGTCTGGTTTCTAGACATCTTAATGCACCCTCCACTGGGACATTGGTGAATAATGATTTTACATCAAAAGAAACCATGAGTAAATTACGAGGAGAAATGTTTTTAACCTTTTTTACAAACTCTATTGAATTTTTTATGGTGTAAATGTTATTGTCTAATAGAGTGGAAAATCTAGAAACTAAATATTTAGCTAATGGATACGAGGCAGTACCTAAATTTGATACAATAGGGCGGAAAGGAATACCACTTTTATGAATTTTGGGAAGAGCATATAATCTGGCACAATTCGCAACAGATGGGATAAGCGAATGTTTTAAGTTGCTTGAAATGATTTGCGAAGATTTGATCGCAGTTTTTATTTTGGATAAGTCCGAAGGTGAAGGATCTTTAGGGATCGGATTATATGGTCCTTCGTTTAAGAGTTTAGTGACACCATCGATGTAAGTGTTCTTATCCATGACGACTATCTGGCCACCTTTGTCGGCCTTTGAAATGACAATATCCGGGTTAGAATGAATCTCGCGCATTGTAGCTCTTTCTCTCGCAGTTAGATTTGGTTTCAAAGGTTTATTATTGAATTTCACATTATGAGCGATAAGATGCCTAATCATTTCTTTCTGTGAATCTGAAACTTTACTGAACTTGAAAGCTTTTTCGATAGGAGCCAAAATCTTTGGAATCGAGGGTTTACAGGTTTGTGAGAAGTTAAAATTATATTTTAGAATTCTCTCTTGTTCTTCTGAAAGACTAACATTAGAAATATTAACTATTGGCTTGATGTTTACAATGGGAAGATTTTTTGAACTACTTGAACTGGAAGACTGTAAAAGAAGTTTTTCGAATTTAACTGCAAGGGTGTTTTTATGACGGTTAACTGCATTCTCCGTTCTAGACCAAGACTTTTGTTCAAGGGCAGTGAATTTTGGATATGTTTTAGCGAGTTCCAGATGAAGCTTATAGAGTTCATGTTCAATTTTGGACAATTGTTGACGTGTATCCCTTATCACGGACCGAAGTAAGGCAAGTTTGCAATTTAACAGAATTCTTGAAACGCGACTCGAAGGTTTTTGATTAGATTTGATTTGAATAAAATTGGGGATCAATTTTTTACATTTACATTTAAGTAAAAAGTCAAGATGATTCAGGAATTTTTGCCGTTTCAGGCGTAATTTAGTGAAACGATTAACGGATGAAGGCATGATAAACAATGCAGAAAATCAAACTAAATTATCTGAGCAATAATAAAGTACACACAAAATAGCAGAAAAATCCCTCACTGAAATGAATAGAAAACAAAATGTTTGTAAGCAAAATGCATGAAATCAGACAACCAAAGCACAATATCCAAATGTACAAAACATAAACATAACTTGAAAATTGCAAAAATGTACTCACCGAAACTCCTACAATCACAAAATGGCGGCCACACCACGTGCAAAAAAGAAAGCAAAATGTAAGCCTGTTTGGGGCTTCTATAATTAAGACACAATAACACGCCGAATAAATACTAATTCAGAAGTCAAACAACAAAAATCAGCGTTAATTTGCAAAATTTTCACAGGACTAGTTTCGATGGTTTTACCGAACCATCATCTTCAGCTGCAAAACCGCAAATGAACAAGATAGGAAATAATGCTTAGATAAGATAAGAAAGCCTGGACAAGAATAAGCAAGTGGCGCCATCTGTTGGCGAAACCAGAACTAAAACATAATTTCTCTCAAAGCCGAAGGCAAATTTGGATTGGAATTAGGATCGTTAACTAGAACAGAAAGATTTTTATGAATGTGAAATGCCTCTAGAAAATCCAGTTCTCCAATGGAAGATGTTTTTTGAATAATTTTGGCAGCAGAAAAATTGAAAGTGTGATTTTCGGACCAACAATGTTGAGCAACAGAAGACTTCTGTGTTTCCTTTTTTCTAACATATGCTTCATGTTCTTTGACACGAAATTTTAAGGCTCTCTTAGTTTGGCCAATGTAAATTAAACCGCACTGGCAAGGAATCCTATAAATACCCCAGGAATTCATATCCGGAATGGGGTCCTTGAGTATAGAAGTTGGAATTTTATTGATGGGAGAGTAAACAACCCGAAAGTTAAATTTCTGCAAAATATGTGCAACTTTATAGCTAATTGATGGAAAGAAGGGAATGACAACAGAATTTTTATAATCTCCTAAAATAAGAGTGTGGCTTTTGGTGTGTTGAGATGAGAATTTTTTAACTGCTTGATTAATAATGTTCGGTGAAACCATCGAAACTAGTCCTGTGAAAATTTTGCAAATTAACGCTGATTTTTGTTGTTTGACTTCTGAATTAGTATCGCATGAGTAGTTTTTAAAAAATTAGCTCTCAAAATTTTAGCTGCTCAATGTTAATTGAATTTGATGTATATTTATTAATATGTCTTTTTTATTAAACTTATTTGATTCTTCCTTTGATATTTCAAAATTTAGGTTCATTCTAAATAAAATTCGCCTATTTTTCATGATTTATTTTTAAAATTTGTATTTTAAAATAATTTTTATAAATTTTTCGAAAACATTCTTTTAATTATAATCTATAAAATTTCACCATCCTCTTAAATTAAATGTAATCCTACTTGCAAAAAATTAGATTTTTATTCAAAATTTCCGAAGATATACGTGAGTTTATATATCGGCGCGTTTTGAAATTTGGCATATTTGTTGAACGCGATAACATCAAATGTAGTTTAGGCACTTTGTTAAAATTATTTGAAAGTAAAAACGATGTGCTTTTTTTTTCCGCTCCCGCCCAATGGAAGGGAAAGAAAAATAGGTTGCCATATATTAAGAAGTTCGCCAAGTGAATTATTCTTGGCTATTAAATCTCCTCTCATTCTCGGAACTGAATTACAGAAAAAGTAAAGGAAGAGATGCCCGCCATCTAGTGGCAAGAATATGACAAAGACAGTGAGATAAATAATGTGGAGGACTCGCAATTCACCTTTGGACACTTCCTCTATAATATTTTTCTCTAACCACTCTTCAAACATCTTTCCGTATGATTCAAACAGTCCTTCTGTTTCAAGACTCTTTACAACCAACCTTGTGTAGTCTTTTCTCAGAAAGCCCAAGGTTATCAGGAAGTGGGAGATGACCTTCAATCCAAGGTAAATTCACTAAAAACCTTTCATTTTCTATCTTAACTGTGTCCAAGAAATGTTGTTTTGCTGCTTCTTGTAATTCAATCGCTGTTTTCTTTTCAGATGGGTCAGTGATACCCAGAGAGTCTAAAGTCCACAATTCTGAAATGCAAGTACTAGTTGTGAGCATTGAAGTAATTAATAAACCTGAACTCTCATTATTTGTGCAACCAATGACTGTCCAACCCAACTTTGTTTCAATTGCAGTAAGTCCGCTATTTAGTTGCAGATGGTTTCCTGTGATTAACTTCCCCACAATATCTGCTCTGATGAGAACTTCAATCTGACCATCTAAATCTTCTGTTAGATGAATGACAGAGTGTCCAAGTTCTTTAAAGTGTGGCCCTCGCTTGTTTGCTAATATTGTGCCACCAAATCACTGCTTGTCTAAGTTCTTCAAAATGGCAACTATAGTCCTCTGTTAAGCTTGACAAGTATATTGTGAACACATCATGCTGGCAGGTCGACGTATTGGAGCCATCGAACAAGACATACTGTAGATACTCTTTTCATTCGGAACCGTACTTCATTTCTTCCGCCGTTGTCTTGAGAATATATGATCGCTGAGATCCAGAATCTATTACTGCTCGAGCTTTACATTTAATATTTTCCTCCTTACTAGCAGTTTCTGTAAAAAACACTGAAAAATTTAGACAAGTTGGCTAAGGCTTCATCATGCTTTATCATTGGTTTGCACAGTTCATCATTTTTATTAATCACAGAAGAATTATGTTTTTGTGACAAAGTTCTGCGCAAAAATAAATGGTGGTTTTTCCACACAATTGGCAATTCATTTTCGAGTGGCGTGTTTTCACCCCATATCCATCTTTTAAATACAGGAAACAACAATGGGCCTTTTCAACAGCTCTTTGTTTTTCTTGTAATGTTAAGAGCTCTTTTACAGTTTCATGATTTATGTTCCTCAGAACAAAATATGCAAAGTTTACTATTTAGATTCGATGTCAAAAGTTCTGTTGCTGATGATATGCTGGGTTGAATTTTCCTTTCAATAATTTCTTGATGGTTATTAAAATAGTTTGTTTTTTTACACTGGTGAGTGGCAATCAAAATTCTCTCCTCCCCCTCCACTTCATCTTGAAGAAAACCAAGAAGGCAGTCTAGATCATTAGTAGGCATTATCTTTAATCAAAGAGGACATTACTTTGGAGGATTCTTCCTTCAATTGTCGATTCTAAACCGTTCCCATGCTTTTTAAGTTTCATTCATCAGAGCTGACTCAACAAGAGGGTAAAGCAATGCAGCATATTTGACTTACTCCCTTAAACTAAGAGCTTAGAGACTTTACAAAATCTCTAAGCTCTTAGTTTCATTTCCAATTGATCATACAATTTTCAAAGTGAAGACTTTTGTGACTTATGTTTTAACAGTACAATGGATAACATATCTCGAACGTAAACTTTGATGAGTAACTCCTCCTTGCCATAGCATAACTGCAAACTGTTTCACAGCCTTTTCATAGTTTCTTTCACCAGAAGGAAACGACAGATGAATCCTTTTCCATACTTTGAGCTAAATATGCATATTTATCATGATTATCAAGATCTGAATTTTATCAATTTTCTGAAATTGTCTTCCAAAGCACAGCCAATTCTTGATATTCCCATCAAAAGTAGATAAATAAATTTTAGGGTAATGTAATAAATTATTAGGTACCGTACTTCCAACTACAGGAACAGCAGAATGCTGACTTTTTTCATTAATAAGATCCTTTAATTTGTTCTCTAAAACTCTCCACTTGTCAATATAGCTCCCTGATACATCGATATCTTCCTCCTTCTCTTGGGAACTTAAACAAACGGTCTCTTAAATTAATATTTGCGCGTCACCATTAATTTCGCTTTCTCTTCAATAACTTTTAGTTTCGAAATATTATCTTCCGCAGATAACTCGGTTTTACGTTTATGAAAGTCATTGTAAACAGTCTTCTATACTGTTTTAAAGAAAGTTTTGATTTTTCCATCATAAATATAATTAGATCAATAATTAACTCACTCAAAATCACAGTAGATATCCCGTCCAAAGACGCCAGTTATAGGACACCAATTTCAAAACTCAGCTATAAATCGATATTTCTAGAACTCAAAATCAAAGTATGTACATAGTATTAACACAGCATTCTTTATTCTTTTCAACATTCATAATTACAATATTTATACTTGAAAACATCTAACTACGAATATGAAGACAATTCTCATTGAATTCAAAACATTAGAATACTGTTTTCAGTTGCCAGACTCAGAATTACAAAGTTACTAACAATAAGCACGTGAAGTTATACTGACAACAATTACGCATGCATAAATTTAACACTCAGTTTTCTACACAGAATTTGCACTCTCATCACCTGCTTACGTGCACGTCCAATTGAAAACAATCACAATGTTACGGTCTGTCTACCACAAGAATTGAGAATTGCCTGCACCCTTATGTCTAGCACTAGGTAGGGCTGGTAGGGGTGCCAAGTGAATTTTTTAATGTTATTTTGTTTCCGGCGGATGTTGACGGTGGTAAAGAGAAAGTCATTAAGTGCATTAAGATGGCAAACTGAAAAGCAGTTTTTCAGGACACCCTAACGAAAATAAAATGTAAGCATCTGAATATACAAAGCATGAGCGAAGCACACAATATAAATTGTTTATTTTGCTGTATATTGTTTTTTATTGCAATAAATTGCCATTTTCTTTTTCCTCATCTGGTGTAGTTATTGAAGATATCTATTCCTATGAAACCTTAGCTCCCAACAGTGTTAATAACAATAATTGAAACAATATCAGAAAATAATAAAATAAGCTATTATAATCAGAGCTTATGATTAGCAAAAAATTTGTCTTCATGACAAATTCATATATGATAATTAACTGTTTACATTAACATACTGATCAGATATGAATTAATTATGGAGTCTTATCTTAGAAAATGTCTGTGTGATCTATTTATATTATTTAAGACAAAACAGTTTAAGGAAGGGGAAAAAAAGGTCAATGTTTATTTGCATAAACCAGACTAATAGAAAAATTAAGGCAACTAACAAGTAATGAAATATCACATTTTTATACAGTTAATAATTTTCTTATAACAGAAAATTTGTTAGTCATAAAACAAACTTACATGAAATGCACAGAACTAATATGTAATGCAATGCATTTCTTTCATATTATTCATATTACATATATTTTAAAATAATCAACATTTATCATCCACCGATTACATCATTAAATTCTAAGAAACCTATGTAGCTATTTTCAAAAGTCCATTTTATATACAATAGATAATTTATTACTGTAACTTAAAAGGACCACTAAAACAATTGTTACAGTTACATCATTGCATGAAAAAAATAACTAAATGCCCACTGTGAAAACTTTCTGTAATTATATCATTTAATACACTTTTAACCCTCTGCGGATGCATTAAGAAGATTTGTGCCGCATAAGCCTGTTTCTGTATATAATATCTGTATATCAGTGACAATTAGCATTGCTGGCACAATGGACTTGATATAATGTTTTAATTTTTATTTTATTTATTTTGATTTCTTGATTTACGAATACAAATTTTTACTTTATTATTATTATTTTAAATTTATTTTAGCATACCTGACAACTTCACAACAGTAAAAACCAGATTTTTGAAAAATATTCAGCATGAAGTTAATTTTACAGATGTAAAAAACATATAAATATTTTAAAACAATTTTTCACCCAAACACAATTTTAAAAATTACACATAAAATTAATTTTAATGCAATTACAGTAATTTCTTTTTTCCTCCTTTTGCTTAAAAGTTATTTTCAAACTATGCTTTGTAACACTTAAATATCCTGCTAAAACATCAGAATCAAGGTATTCAAAAATAGACAAAATACACTTTATACCCAACAGAGGGATGGAAAATGTTTTTAATGTTATTTTTTTAAAAATGTAATTATAATATTTTAGCTTTACTGTATCATATTGATGCTATTATGTTTGTTTAAAAAATGTTATGAAATTTGCAAAAATGATGCAAAATTTTTGTAGACTAATTGATTTTAAAATCACCAAAATGTTAATAAAAAACTAAACTTGGGACACTTTAGAAAAAACTCATATGCCAAAAGAAACTGAATAACAACGCAAAAGTACAGACTTTAAAGGCAGACTTAGCGACAAAGTGCCAAAATTTTTGCATCTTCACAAAAATTGGAAAATTCAGGGGGGAAAAAATAATTTTGCATCTTTAGATCATAAAGCTTGAACAGTTTTTGTAAAAATTATAAAACTTTTGTGAATTTGGAAGGACTGTTTTAGCTCTTTTTCTTTTTGATGAGAAGTAAGAGCATATGTTTTTGAAAGTAAACAAAAATAACCTTTCCTCTCAAACAAGCTATGGAGTAGACATCTGGTATGACACAGGTATTATTTTTCTGAAGTTATTTTATTATTGATATTATTTTTTAAATTTTATTTCATGTTTCTTGCTTTGGAAGGAATGTTTGCTCTCTTCCGATGTACAGTGCTAGATATAAGAATTTATGCATTAGAATAATAAATATATATCACTTCAGTTAGGATTTTCATATTTTACAGGAAAATATACAATACAGTATAACTGACTAAATATAGCCAAGTTCTTAAAAACAATATCATTTTTCTTATTTCTTCCAACTTTAACAATAGGAGTATGAAAATGTATATATGTTTAGATCAATCAAATAAGAAACTAAGCTCTAAAGGGGGAGGGGAAAAAAAAAACACAATTATTCAATGTTTCAAAACCTTAATTTTTTTTTTAAAATGATTTCCCAAACTAGGTCAGGAGACAAAGTTCTGCCATCTTTCAAAGCAAAATCAGCTGCATCAAGTCCACAGTTATGTAAGCAAAATTCCTTTCTCATCCGTAAAGGGTTAAAAATAAAGACTGGTAATAAAAAAAAAAAGAAGTTGCAGTTATTAATAAAATAGTTAAATGTTTCATAGAGAAGAAAGAGGAAGATATATCTTAAGGCCATGAAAGTGAAAAAGTGAATTTACCCTAGAAAAGTTTCAGATCACAGTGCTAGAGTTAAATAGAGTGATTCTATTTTTAGTTTAATGGCTTAAAAATGCAAGCTGTTTTGAACGTAAAACTACTGAGAAAAGAATTTTTAGTCAATACACTATTACCAAAAATGTAGAAGTAAAACTCATAAGTATGTAAAAACTACTTTAAAAAAGCTTCATTATCTAACAGCTTTTTTTGCTTCTATATTAATAAATAAGGTTAAACACATGAAATGTTTTCAAAGCTCTTTTCAAAACAAAAAATTCTTCTTCACAGTATCAGACCTTAAGTTATATGAATGTGACCTCATGCTGTAAAGTGATTTTAGTTATTTATTCATTTTTAAATTAATAAAAATTTGAAAAGTCTCAAAACTGTCAAATATTTTACACACATATAAAAAAGATAAAAACCAGAGCTGCATAATATTTTTTAAATAAGTTTAAAAATAAAAATCAGTTTGTAATCGCAAGTATTCATTAAAAAACTGCAAGTTATCAAAAATGTTTTTAACCTTTCAATTCACTTGAATGCAAAATTCCCATATAAATATTTTTTTAATAATTCTGAAAATTTTACTTCAGAAAGAACTATTTTCTAACAAATAATTTTTCAAGTACTACGTTAGACAAATTTTCTTATTATTTCACCTATAGAAATCTGAGAAAACCTCTGCCTTCTTATATTGCCAAATATTAAAAAGCTCAATAAATTATTTAGAAACTTATGTGCTATATTAACATAAACTTTCAAATATTATTCAATTAAGCTAAGTTACAATTAAAAAATATAAGAACTTTTGATAAGAAGGATATCTGGACCTGTATCGGGACTTAATTTGTTTTTCCTACATAACAAAATTAAAAAAGAAAAAATATTCCTATATAAATAACAGTTTTCTAAAACTACATAAACAATACTTTTATGCCAAAAATTCATTCAGAGAACATTTTATCAGGTATACAAAATTTCATTTTTATGCACATTTCAATAGAATAAACATTAGTCATAAAAATATAACCTTTTCCGACAGCTAAGTATATTTTATGCAGTTAACAAAGCAATATGTTTAAACTCATGCACAAAATATCATAAAATCTATACAGAATATATATACAGATATTTGTTAGAACAGATTGATATATATATTATATACATACATACATGCTAGTTCTTCCATATATTGAATTTGGGTATGCAGCATTAAATGACACATAATTTATTATTTTAAGAAACTCTTTCTTCAAAGAGGAGGTAAAATTGAATTTAGCCATAACAAAGTAATCTTTTGATTTGATCTCAAAATTTATCACTAGGACCAAGAATATATGAAAGGAGTTTCCCCCCCCCATAATAAGATAAACAATTACTTTGCTAAATAGCTGCATATAAGTTAATAAATAATGTATGGAAACATTCTGGGTAGAGGGAATTCTGTACATTGTTGAAACACACAAAATAGCACCTATCATAATAAATCATAAAAACAAACACAATCAATGCCAATGTAATTATGTTACACACTTGAAACAATACATGAACAAATGATTAAAAAATTCTCTCACATACACAGATTTTTAAAATTCAAAAAAAGACAAAGACAACATGTAAAATAAATTCTGAGCAATCCATTTACAAAAATGATACAAAAAGTAAAATACATTATGTTTTCAAAAGTAATGAAAATTACCAATAGCTTCTAAGCAGAATCTTAAATAAATGAAAAAAAAAAATTTAGAATACATTAAAGCAACAGGAAAATATAACAAAATAATCTACAACACTAAAAAATGTTTATGATTTTACATTAAATACTGCTTTATCACGTTCCATGATGAACACGTTTTTTTCCCCAGCTACAAACTGTCCCTTGTATTTCTAATGTAGATTTATAATGCACTTGAAATACACTTATAACAAATACACACATATGTATTTTAATTGTTTTATAAACTGTAAGCACATAAAATTAATTTCATATTTTATTAGAACAGAAGAAAATGGTTTTGAAGGCTAACACAATATACTCCAATTTTACTGGACAGAAATGTCATATAACTAACTAGCAGTATTTTAGGAATATTTTGCTTCTGATAGTGTGTAATAAATGTTCAATGAGTTACTTATCAAATTAAAACAGAAAATTTAATAAATTTATTTGCCATAAACAAAACTCCATTTTATTCTGATTTAAAAAAATTCAAGCTTACAGCAACAAACCCCTCCCCCAAATGTAAATAAAATTAAGGAAGAAATATACTCAAAATTTTAAAATAACATATTTTGAATATCTTGATAATTCAATTGAACAGTAAGAGATCATAATTCATAGTAAATATTGTTAAAATAAATTTAACACAATATTCAAAATTCTAATAATGCATTTTCTTCATATTTTGGTTTAAAATGTTTCTGAAAATATCAATGCCATGATGATTTACAAAAGTGAAATTTCTAAAAACTACAAATATTTATCTTGTTTTCATGAATTATTAAAAAAAAAGAGAAAGAATTGTTATAAACTAGATGAAGAATTTATTTACATTCTCCAAGAGATGCGGAAAAAAATTTGTCTAATTATTAAAGCATGTCATTTTGATTTCTCTATTAAGATACCTAACTAAATATCATAAATATATTGCTTTTAATGAAACATCAGTCAACCAAATGATCATTAATGAAACATCAGCCAGAATCAATTAAACATCAGTCGTCAAATCAATTTCAGTGCAAAGTTTGATAACTAAATTGTAAATACAATTTATATATCGAATATAACAACAAGTGCAGACCTTGATGAACATAATACTTCAAATTTAAGGGAACGTCATAGTTTAGTCTTCTTAGATTCAAGTTGTAAAGAAGAAAAACTACGACAAAAATACTGAAAAAATATCTTTTTATGAAGAACAATAAACATTTTGTAGATTTTTTAATTTACAGGTAATTTCATACATCATGAACTAATTTTGATGATTTAATAACAATATCACATATTTAAAAGACTGAAAAGATAAAACACATCAGCAACATAGTTAATTTACACAAAACTTAAGCACAATTCAGAATGTTACACCCAAAGAGTCAGACGGCAAAATTTAATGCACTAAATCAGTTTTTTAACATAAAATTTTGGTATAATTTAATATTGCGAAAATATGACTTGCAAATGTGTAGTGAAAATATAAAGTACATATTACAAAACAGAATCCAGTCAAATTATACTGAATCAAAAGCACAAATGCGAGTAAAATCCAGTCAAATCAAAAAACACAAAAGCTAGCAGAATCCAATCCTGTCAAATGAAATCAAAAACACAAAGGCTTACTACATCCAGTCACATCAAACTGAATCAAAAATATATAAATTACCAACCAAAAAGAAAAATCACAATTGATCTCATTCAACCATACAAGATAATAATATGACTTACATGGAAAGGAAATGTAACATTCAGAAATTTGGTTTATAAATTATTACTCATAAAATTATTGACAGAAAAAGGCTTAAATCAGTCTATCGCTGGTTTTATAAGATCTGGCAGTATTACAAAGCTAAACATCTTGCTAAATGTCTGGCAAGAGGTTATCACAAGGTTATCACTAGGACCAAGAATATATGAAAGGAGTTTCCCCCCCCCATAATAAGATAAACAATTACTTTGCTAAATAGCTGCATATAAGTTAATAAATAATGTATGGAAACATTCTGGGTAGAGGGAATTCTGTACATTGTTGAAACACACAAAATAGCACCTATCATAATAAATCATAAAAACAAACACAATCAATGCCAATGTAATTATGTTACACACTTGAAACAATACATGAACAAATGATTAAAAAATTCTCTCACATACACAGATTTTTAAAATTCAAAAAAAGACAAAGACAACATGTAAAATAAATTCTGAGCAATCCATTTACAAAAATGATACAAAAAGTAAAATACATTATGTTTTCAAAAGTAATGAAAATTACCAATAGCTTCTAAGCAGAATCTTAAATAAATGAAAAAAAAAAATTTAGAATACATTAAAGCAACAGGAAAATATAACAAAATAATCTACAACACTAAAAAATGTTTATGATTTTACATTAAATACTGCTTTATCACGTTCCATGATGAACACGTTTTTTTCCCCAGCTACAAACTGTCCCTTGTATTTCTAATGTAGATTTATAATGCACTTGAAATACACTTATAACAAATACACACATATGTATTTTAATTGTTTTATAAACTGTAAGCACATAAAATTAATTTCATATTTTATTAGAACAGAAGAAAATGGTTTTGAAGGCTAACACAATATACTCCAATTTTACTGGACAGAAATGTCATATAACTAACTAGCAGTATTTTAGGAATATTTTGCTTCTGATAGTGTGTAATAAATGTTCAATGAGTTACTTATCAAATTAAAACAGAAAATTTAATAAATTTATTTGCCATAAACAAAACTCCATTTTATTCTGATTTAAAAAAATTCAAGCTTACAGCAACAAACCCCTCCCCCAAATGTAAATAAAATTAAGGAAGAAATATACTCAAAATTTTAAAATAACATATTTTGAATATCTTGATAATTCAATTGAACAGTAAGAGATCATAATTCATAGTAAATATTGTTAAAATAAATTTAACACAATATTCAAAATTCTAATAATGCATTTTCTTCATATTTTGGTTTAAAATGTTTCTGAAAATATCAATGCCATGATGATTTACAAAAGTGAAATTTCTAAAAACTACAAATATTTATCTTGTTTTCATGAATTATTAAAAAAAAAGAGAAAGAATTGTTATAAACTAGATGAAGAATTTATTTACATTCTCCAAGAGATGCGGAAAAAAATTTGTCTAATTATTAAAGCATGTCATTTTGATTTCTCTATTAAGATACCTAACTAAATATCATAAATATATTGCTTTTAATGAAACATCAGTCAACCAAATGATCATTAATGAAACATCAGCCAGAATCAATTAAACATCAGTCGTCAAATCAATTTCAGTGCAAAGTTTGATAACTAAATTGTAAATACAATTTATATATCGAATATAACAACAAGTGCAGACCTTGATGAACATAATACTTCAAATTTAAGGGAACGTCATAGTTTAGTCTTCTTAGATTCAAGTTGTAAAGAAGAAAAACTACGACAAAAATACTGAAAAAATATCTTTTTATGAAGAACAATAAACATTTTGTAGATTTTTTAATTTACAGGTAATTTCATACATCATGAACTAATTTTGATGATTTAATAACAATATCACATATTTAAAAGACTGAAAAGATAAAACACATCAGCAACATAGTTAATTTACACAAAACTTAAGCACAATTCAGAATGTTACACCCAAAGAGTCAGACGGCAAAATTTAATGCACTAAATCAGTTTTTTAACATAAAATTTTGGTATAATTTAATATTGCGAAAATATGACTTGCAAATGTGTAGTGAAAATATAAAGTACATATTACAAAACAGAATCCAGTCAAATTATACTGAATCAAAAGCACAAATGCGAGTAAAATCCAGTCAAATCAAAAAACACAAAAGCTAGCAGAATCCAATCCTGTCAAATGAAATCAAAAACACAAAGGCTTACTACATCCAGTCACATCAAACTGAATCAAAAATATATAAATTACCAACCAAAAAGAAAAATCACAATTGATCTCATTCAACCATACAAGATAATAATATGACTTACATGGAAAGGAAATGTAACATTCAGAAATTTGGTTTATAAATTATTACTCATAAAATTATTGACAGAAAAAGGCTTAAATCAGTCTATCGCTGGTTTTATAAGATCTGGCAGTATTACAAAGCTAAACATCTTGCTAAATGTCTGGCAGCATTCATTTACATAACTACAAATTAAGAAATTACCAAAAACACATTTTTTTTTAATATTCCATTAAGATTTTACTGAGTATATTTCCATTAATATATATCTGAAAATAAATTTTAATAAAAAAATAAATACATGTAAAAAGAGACATCATAAATATTAAAAATTAACTCATCATATTTAAAGAGGAAAAACAAAAATTTTACTTCATATTTTCAGTATTCACATAGAAGAAACATCAGATTACAATCTCAAATAAAAAATAATGTATATATTTACAACTTGCATGCTGGATGTCAAAAAGAATGTTATTTTACATCCAAATTGTACTAAAAAAGTTTAAATTATAAATTACTAAAAATACAAGACCATATAGACTTAACATCCACAGTCACAGACACTGTCAGCTTGTGACAATAAGGCTAACATCTGAAACTGATTATCACTTTCTTATGGCTAAGTTTACATATTGCATGTACTAGCAATTCGAGATCAAAGAGTACTGAACTAATTCAATATTTCAAGATAAGCCACCGGAACCTTTCCTTTCTGAGTGCCACGCTCCCCCATCAACCAATCAGCATCAGGAACTGGTAAGGGACTAACAACAATTACCTACAAAAAGTATAAAATGATAATTCATGTAAAATTACTCTTATTTTATATGTGTTTCATCACTATCTGATAATAGTAACTGAATAAGATACATAAAATGGAATATGTTTCCTTCTTTACAATCAGAATTATCAGTAAGCCCCTCAAAAAAAGGTTGACCAAGTTAAAGATTTAATCTTTCATGGGAATTAAAAAACTCATTATCAGGGCCAGGTCACAACTTCTTCACAAAATAATTATTTTTATTATCAGAAAACAAACCAAACAATATAACATATTTTTGGATATTTTACTTTTTGCAGTGTATATATCTTGCAAGTATACACTACTTTTGTTGAAAAATGGAGAATTTTGGCATAAGAACCAGTCATATGTTTTGCACTTTAGATCAGTAATTTTCAGTATTTCATACCATCATTTCCTCTTTAGTACTACAGGTGTGCAATCAGCATTTCTGGTTCTGAGGTTATATAAGACCACACAATAAAACAACCATAAAGAAAAGACTGACTTCAATGTTTAGATTTAAGATGCCACTAATACAAAAACCTATCTAAATGAGATACGGGACCTGCTGATATGCACTAAGAATGAAAGAGACTACAGTCAAAAGTCTTTAATCCGGAATGATCTATAATTCGGACCTCAAAGCTACAAACTTTCTGCTCATGTGTAAACTCATTATGTGTTTACGCATGAGCACAAAGCGCATATGCGTCTACGCATGCGCATAATACCTTTACGCATGCACATAATACATTCATGCATGCGCATTTAATGTATAATGGACGGTATAAGCTAAGCTAAAATTATCTAATTATCTATTTCAGTTAATGTTGCAGATTGCGTTATTCCTTAATCTTCGAATTGGATCAGGCTTATTATTTTTTGAAGACTGTTAGAGCAATTTTATAAAAGTAAGCTTAAGCTTTCAATTATGTCAAAAAGAATTTCCGATTCTGCCAAAGAATCTACAAAGCGAAAGCATGTTTCGATGTCCATCAAACAAAAAGTGGAATTGGTGCAAAAAATGGATAAAGGCCGTATCCTTTGTTTCTCTAACCATTCCGAAATCTGTTTATCAATTTCCCGCTGCTCGGGGGGGGGGGGGGGGGTCGCGGCGTGCAATGAACTGGAAGTTGATCTGTCAGCACTATCCTTACCTTCAGGGCAGATATTTTTATTTTATTCGGCTTATAATCAAATATTTTTATTTTATTCGGCTAAATGTAGTATTTAATCTTGATGTACTCTGTCTTTGATATCATTTAAATCAAATTCCTCATCATTATAAATATCACGAATACACATCAAATAGTTTTCTGGTCGCAATTTTCTAATTTCGACTATGCGTAATGTATACTTTACGCATGCGTGCGTTGAAAGAAATGTTTAATAAAGTAAACAAATAAATATTAAGCTTTTTTTTTTTTTTTGTAAATTTAGATCTAATTGCTCTTTATTTCATAAATGGTTCATATTTTTAATTTTATAATTTCTGCATGCCATCTTACCAGATTTAAATCGATGATCTATAATCCGAAATTGCCGAAGTCCCGACGAGTCCGGATTAAAGACTTTTGACTGTACTAACATATGGGACAAGCCTTATGATTAGATGGACTAAGAAGGAAACACTTCTGAGCCCCTCTGCTATGTTGCAGACTAAAATTTTTGCCATTTGTAATGCACCAGCTGTACTGAATGCTATTGCTATTTACAAGGTGTGCCCATAAAGAACCAAGATAATTTCTTATAAATAAGAAAAAGATTACTAAGCTCCAAACAAATTTATTGCCAGGGGAATCTATACAATTCTTTAATGTTTCTCTAGGTCATCGAAAATGTTTATAAAGGACTGGAACTAACTGTTCACAAAATATGCATAACATTTAAATTTGAAAGGGCTCTATCTTAGGTTCATCTTTAAAATTTTTGCACCCACATTTAAAGAGGTTGTACCACTCATACACTTGTGTTCTTGATAATAATGTGTCACCATATACTATTCATTTTATCTCTAACATTTCAGTAGCAGATTTACGTAAATTGTAACAAAATTTAATATTATAATGCTATTCCATATTGAAGCAATTTTTTTGTATAATGTCTTCAGTAAATAATAATAACTATGGTGTGTTGTTACGCAAAATTTGATATGACAAAATAGCCAGTTTAAACTAGCTTTAACAAGAGTTGAGATGTTACTCTTTCTAAACATATATTTATTCTTTCAATTTTCATTTTGTCCAAGTTGCAATGACCTGGGAGAGAAATAACCCAGCATTTCAATCTGAGTTAATGCATTCAAGGCCACACTTTCTCATGCTTTGACTAATGCTTTTCCTCACTATTATTTATTCAGACTTAGCCTCCAGCAGTTTGAGATTCCTATCGTAGAAATAGGCCCACCAGTGGCTGAGCGGTAAAGTCGCTGAACACTGGTATTTCGGTCCGAGTGTGAGGTTCAAATCCCACGAACAGGCTGGCTGCATTGGTTTTTTCATGGTTTTCCTCATGTGCAACGTGTATATGAGCCAGTTTCCTTTAGAAAGTCCTTCACGAAGGCATCCCTCCTCTTAGGCAGATAGCCCTCGAGGCTTTGCTGTAATTGAATAACTAAACCTAACCTAACCTAATCTATTGTAGACATTTATTGCCGCCTAGATTGGATAGTGGTTAGTGAAGCTGACTAACTTTACCTAAGGGCTCAGGTTCAAATCCCAGAGAAGGCATGATTGTGTTTAAGCATATAGTGTTTGTGTGGCAAGGGGCCAGACAAAATGCATAGTGAGCTGAAATCCACTAGAGAAGTTGCTGGTAGGAGACCCTCAGACCACACCTTGGGATGTCCTCCCTTGGAATTCCATTTGGGATGGAAACTTAGCATTTAGCAAAGCATAGCAATACCTAATATGCCAACTTGCATGCACACGTGTAAGAATTGCTTTAATTTGCAGAATATCACTCATCAGGGCCAAACAAAAAAAATGGTTCTCGCAATTCCAGTTGATCACAGGCCTATATTTCAGCGGACTCTTGCCATAGTAGAAGAATCTTGGGCAACGAAACCGTGGGTGCAGCAGCTAAGATGGCTACCAAGCCCACTAATGTGCTATTTCCAAGCTTTTAAAGCAAGGCTAAAAAAATTTACTCAGAAAAGGACAGGACCTTTGAGGTATGAAAATTTCTGGTAAAAAGAGTCATCTAGTTCTTTCCAAAAGTAGGTCAGCTTTTAAATGGCTTTCCCTAATTCACTTAGTTCCTAAAAGGGCAGCAGCCCTTCCTTACATTCTCCACAGAGTTGGACATCACAAATACAGCCAGTGGATAGCTGGATGTGGAACATGGGACAGCTGGTGAAGTAGACCATTGTGTGTTTGACTGTGCAGGGCAATCAGATCTTCAACTGATTCAAATGATTTCACTAAGGAAACGAATAACTGATTAAACAAAATGGAATGGTAGCTCCTTTAAGAGCTCTTATTTGCAGCATGCCAGGAAAGTTCTATTTTGGAGGAGAAAGGAAAATTTTTCTGTTCCATGTTAAAAGTGAATTTAATTTTTATCACTTCCAACTTTCTGAACATTTTTTATTATTAATCCTAAGCAGAAAGGTGATTTTAGGGAATCTCAAAACTACTTTTGAATGAAATCAAGCCAGGGAGTTAGCGGTTTGATTGAATTAATTTGCCTGATCCCACAGCTCGTTTCAGTTTTTCCACTCTTCATTCCACCCTCATAGACTGTTCTTGATTCACTCTCCTTGGCTGATCTTATTGATTAAGGTTTTCTTAGTAAGTAGTAAGTCATAAAAAGGAATATATTAAGTTCAGCTAGTGAACAGTTCTGATCTGATACAATAAAAGAGTGGGTTTGTTCACATCTATTGTAAACACCAAACTTCCACTTTCCAAGTTTTAATTTCTAACAAATAGGATAAAACATTACCCTTCTTCTAGCTCTTACTTTTTAATAATTTATTAATAATATATTTAATATTACTGTTATTAGTACTTATTTCCTTATAACATTTTCATTTATTCTATCAATAATAATAATATTCTCTAACAGCACATAAAAACAATCTAGAAATCCGATTGTTCCTCTTGAGACAAAGAATATAATTCCCACAATTCTTTAAAATTTGGTAGAGTTAATAACTTTTTTTATAAGCCTCAGGAGGGGAGAATCACATGTGCCTTTCTCATTCTCATAGAAAATATTAAGTACACAGTATTTTAAAATAAAACTCATTTTTCTATGTATAAATGACAGCACATTTGAAAAGCACTCTAAAAAAATTTTAATTATTTTATTTAGTTTTAAAAAAATTTTAAAAATTTAAAAAAATTTATTTAGTTTTGTAGGACTCAGCATCTGCTCTGTATATCTGTCTTTTTGAGTGGCGATCATTGGTTGCAGTGTCATTCGAGGCTTGGGTAGTAGGTAAAATACAGTTTTATTTTATAGTTTCCTGAAAAGAATATTTCAGTACTAATACTTTTGTCTATTTAAATTACAATACTTTTTTAACTTGGCATAAGTAAAATAGTCCACATTGATCCTTCAATCTCAAATTGGCATGCCAGTTAAAAACAACAAAAGATCTTGGACATGAAAGAGAAAATTTTTACAACAATGTTCTCTCTTCCCTCTTATTCTTTGCAAAGACAATTTTTTTCTTAGGTAAAAAATTATAAAATGAAAATTAAAAATTTTCATGAGGTAAAAAAAAGTGATTATCACATTTGGTGATTTTGCAACAAACATGACTTAAAATGTTTTAGTTGAAAAGCATCTAAAATCTATTTTGCTCCCACACTTTTTTCTTAAAAAAATTCCTGGTCTATTCAGGGAAAAAAAAAGGGGGGGGAGAAACCTAAAATCAGACAAGTTACCTCATCAGCAGTTAAAGATAATTCAGTATTATCATATGCTTCATAATTGTACAACACTCTGGCTCGCTTCTTATCTTCAGGAAGGGAGTTCAAAGGCATATCGGATGGACTCGGGGATGAAGGATACAACCCTTGGTAGGATCCAGTTTTTGTACCAGATGCAACATTCACAGAGCTGCAAAATAATATGGATGCATTAAAATGAGCTAAAACAAAAACAGAAAAAATAAAATGAAGGGTGATTAAATACAATAAATAAACTGTTTGAATAAAAATTTTATTTCAATTTCTTTGCTCCCAATCTCAAGAAAATAAAATTCCCCCAACAGCATGTAACTTTAAAGTACTGTACATCACTATGTACCTGAGCATCTTGCACTTATGCCTAATGTGCAAAAATAATTCCTATAAGCCTTTTTTTATGAATCGAAATGCAGGAATTCTTGCACATGCTGTTTAAATATTATTTGTTATAATGTAAACAGAAAGTGCTTGTAATTAAAATAAACATTCATAATAAGTTAATATAAAATATTAGTAATAATGATTATATTTATACATTTAAATTATTTCTTGCAATAATGAAGTAAAAACTTATGAAGTAGACTTATTTAAAAAGACTTTAAATATGAGTAGAGACAGATTTAGACTTGATAAGGCCCTAAGCTATTTGAGATATGGGACCCTTTATAAGTCTGTTATAATATGTTTTAATACTATATTTAAATTTTTTGGGGCCCCCCAAGAAAGTGGGGCCCTAAGCTATAGCTAGTGTAGTTTATACGTAAATCTGCCCCTGAATATCAGTGTCTATTACATCTTCCTGCCATATTTATATACAAAATTTTAAGCTGCTTGCATAGCATAAAATATTTATAAATTCTGAACTCGCATTACAATAATCATCATGAGTTTTACATTCACAGAATGGAAAAAAAAAAAAAAAAAAAAAAATAATCACAACAACATTCAAAAGATTCCATTCAATATGTTTTTTGCAGCATTCTGATATAATTTTAAAAACTAAATTCAGTGATGCAACAGCCCTAGTGGCCTGCAGTGCTTCGATATCTGCTTTCCTGACCGTGGGCCACAGGGTGCCTGAGCATATGCTCTGGACAAGTGGTCAGCTTGTCGCATGACCCCCCCCCTCCCGGTATTTAGTCCTGAAGCAAACTTGGTACTCATTTCATTGACCAACTCAAGGAATGAAAGGCTGAATCAACCTTACCCAGCATGAGGATTGAACCTTGGATTTGTGGTGCTGCTGTGCAACACACTAGTCATTGCACCACCGGGCCTCTGATATAATTTATGTGGATTTAAAATTTGAAATAAAACGTTCCATTTCAACGTATCAATATGACATGGTGGGCTACGAATGATATTTTGCTGCCATATAACATTTGATAATGTGGACTTAGGGAGGGAAACCAAGGTGTGCCATCAGAAGAACTAGGCTACTCCCAGCCAATTTTAGCAATCATATTTCCCAACACAATTTTATTTAGCATTTAGAAATTCTACAAGGAAAGTTATTTTTCCCTGACTACATCAGCTGTTCATTCATCCTGGATGACTGTGTTACTTCAGCAGGACTAGTAAGCCGCAGGTTGCTAAAGTAGGTGATAACCAGTTTTCACTTGCTCCTAGGATTTATTCAAGATAGGGACCAGGTAGCTCTCAGTAGTTTCTCTAGCATTAGCTTATTGCTAACTAGTGGCCTGTGGTCCTAAGGAATTTCAGTTTTCTCAGAAGTTATAACAGTGTTTTCATTAAAGCACTTTTGAGAGGGGTCAAAGGGGTTTTGAAATGAAGCATACTACCATTTTAATTCTGTATTTAAAATATGGAGAAGAACTTGATAAAAAAAAACTTCTCCTTTAGAACAAAGGTTCCCAACCTTTTCAGACTAACCCCTCCTTTAAAATAAATAAATAAATAAATAAATAAAATAATAATCATTGCCCCCTTTTCTATAATAGTTAATTTTAGCACATATTAAAATATTGCTGCATATTATCTACACCTAGTTTATTTGCGTATCTATCTATTAAGAGTTGCAAAAGAGAAATTAACTAAACTGACCATCAAACATAGTAAAACACAGCTTATTAAAAATTTAAAAATAAACAAAAAATCAATAAGGGGGAAAAAACAACAACAATGGAATAGTTGAGGCTGGTGAAATTTTAACAATTTATTAATGTTGGGTTCTGATTTTATTAACATCAGTCGCAAATTGCCACATTCAATGATGTGCAGTATATATATATTTTTTTCTTCTTTTTTAGACTGTAAATTAGCTACTGCACTCAACTCATGCTCAGCCAAATACAACGAAGAAAAACCAATTCAAAATTTATGTACTCTCGCCAACAATCTAGGGTAGAGTGGTGGTATTGGTTTTTGAAGCAAGAATTCTTGATATTCATTTCTGGATTTTACTTTTGGCTCTACAAATTCCTTTTCTAAATTTGATGTTTCTGCATTTGTGATAGGTTCTGAAACAGGTCGGTATATTCATGTACACAATAGCATAGAATTTCTTTGTAAAATCAACGTGAAGAATGTCCAGATGTTGGCAGTAAGTAAATCTTCTTTTGCTGAGAATGTGAGAAAGTAGCTGTGTTCACCTCTACATAGACGTTGTTTGAACAAAAATTTTCCTTTAAAAGTAGATATAAAATTTTTTGTTTTAATTAAATTCAACATTCATTCAACATTCTTGCGATTGCAAATTGACTTCATTAAATAATTTAAACAGGTCTGTCAAACAAGCAACGTCACTTTTGAATGGAATCAGGTTTATGCACACTCTCTGTTTTCAAGGAAATCCAATACTGAGTCTAATAAATTGAAAAATGATTCAGAAAAATACTTTTTGAAACCAACAAACTTCTGTGTATAGCAAAGAAAAAAAAAAAAAAAAAAAAAAAAAAAAAAAAAAAAATGCACTTTTCATTACTTTCACTACAAAGTTGGCCAAATAATCTGCCTTGCCTTGCAGTGAACTGCTTCTAATCTTACTGTCTGCTCAAATAACATAATAAAGTGACATATGCAGATTGTCATTCACATTTTTTGCAACACATTATGCAGCATGTACTTGTATTGCTTGTTTTGAACGTGCTATGAAACCCTTATGATGTCTCGTCATTACTGGAGCACAACTAGTAGCATCTGACAAAATAGTTTTTCTAAAAACAAATGGAATTTCTTTCTCTTTTCTATCAATACTATGGAATTTCATTCTCTTAAAGACACTTGTTCATGGTATTAAATAGCAATTTCCTTAGTAATTTTTAGTAAATAATAACTCTCAACACATTTTTTCTTCTTTTATGAACTGAGCGGATGATAAGAGTAGTGTTTTATGATTTGCTAGAGTTGATTCATGGAGTCGAATGGAAAATTTGCAGGTCCTTTAAGTAATCACAAAATGATATTTCAAAGTCTTTAGCTGTTTCATCTATTCTTCTTTACAATGAATTATTACTCGGTGGAATTTTTCTGATGGTGTTTTAAGATAAAAACAGTTTCTATTACTTCTTTGATCGCCAGCAAGATCAATTATATGTAGTTTTCCCATTTTTGTTAAGATCTTGTTTAGAAGACAACACAAAAAGGTTTGATATTGTTAGCCGCTTTAAATATTTCTTTTAAACTCCTTGAAAATAGAATAAGTTTTTTTTTTTTTTTTTTTAAATCAGCATGCATTTTATTCAAATGCTCTTGTAGCCTAGAAGACTTCATTTGAAAAAAATTTTGGCAAATTAAACCCACAAGTTATTATTGGTTTGTAGGAGATAGCATAAATCCATATTTCAAATACTCAATACTGTACTGCCAGTATTTCTTCTAGATTCACATATTTTGAAATACAAATTTTGCCACAGTTTAAATAACTTTCACACAGATTTATAGACAGTCTTTAAAAATAATTGCTGCAATGACTTTTATCATTTTCATTGATGAACATGGATTGTTGGTGAAGCACTCAAAAATAATAAGGCATTCCTAGAGCTCTGCCTTTTCCAAAGTACTTTATTACATTAATTTTCTAAACAGGTAGGTATGCCAAAGCCTCTTCTTTTGACTGTCGTAACATCTCCATTTGCCTCTGGACCACTACCACTTCCTTGGAAGGCACCAGTGCCCAATGCAGTGTAGTACCACCCCTGTTGAGTACCTACGCTTTAGAAGATATCATTATGGAGCATGTGAACGCAGTCAAAGCGATAAGTGACAGCTGTTGGTTCATGATGTTGCATTCTTGATAGTTTATGTGCCTTATCTAATGGGACATTAAGCTTTCAAGAAAAATAAAAACTTATATCTAAACATTGGCCTAGATATTTCTATGGGCAAAAACATGAAGCATTACAATCAACACTTAAAAGCAAAATATTACTCAAATTCATAGTTGCATGTAAAAAGAGAAATAGATTATTTTGTCGACATTATATTCTTGCTGAGATAGACAAAGGAGTGTGGAATAATGTTGGTTTCTCTAATATTAGAAATTTTCATAAAGCTAAGATACACCATGTATATATAAATCACAAAAAGTTCTTTTTTTCATTAAAAACATGATTATAATACAGAAATGTAAAGGTTTTCAATAGGGAAGAGGACTGTAATTGGGTCTGATGTCTCTTGATAATGTTACATCAGATCTAACCAAATTCCTCTTCTTTATTTTTTTTTTCTGGTTTTGGTATATTTTTTGAAGTATTTATTTTTTTTTAAGGTTTAATTTCATATTTCTTTAATTCTCATTTTGTATTTATCGGATTTTTTAAAACTTTATTTGTATTGAACTTTACTCTTTTTGGATCTTTGTGTAGAATGAGTTTTAAATTCCTTACTCTTTGTCTTTCTTTCTCCATGCATTTATCTGCAATAATATAATTGTCAATACGATGGCAAAAATTATCTACACTTTTGTCATAACTTTTCTTACATTGTGCACTTTGTCTTCTGTTCCTCGCATATTTTGTTATTATACTATTGTGATAATGATGTGAAAGTTTGATCTTAATTCCTCTCTTTTTCTTCCTTCTGTTGCAGATATATCATGGCTGCTCCATTAGAAGTTTGAACCAAAGATGAACAATGAGCAGTCATCTGATTTCTCTGGTCGGAGGGTGTCAAAAAGTCAGATATTCGTTGCAATATGGGAGAAGTGCACTATTACGTAAAACTGTGTTTTGACAAAGCATTGACAACCCTAACATGAGTGAGCTTGTGTTCTGCAGTAAGCTTTCTTGGTACCCACCATGCACAGACTTTATGAAAACCGAGCTCACCGTGGATGATTTGATGGGCAGAGCCATAACTGATGTTCAAAGCAAATGCTACCTCATCAATAGTGATTCGCCTATTCATGTCTGACCCTTTAACACCCTCCAACCAGACAAATCAGATCACTGCTTGTTGTTCCTCTTTGGTGCAAACTTCTATTGGAGCATCCATGATATATCTGCAACAGAAGGAAGAAAAATAAAGGAATTAAGATCAAACTTTCACAGCATTACCAGAACAGTACAACAAAATGTAAGAAAAGTTATGACAAAAGTGGAGATAATTTTTGACTTGCCTATATATTTTGAAGAACAAGGATTGACTATCAAATAAGCAAACAATGGAAAATGGATGTTTTGAAGGATAATACCAAAGTTCATTCAAATAGAGAAAAATCTGAAGCAATTAATTGATGAATGTAGTTTGATGGAAAGACAAGAACTTTCATTTATAGGCCTTGACGAACATGAAGATTCTCTTAACTGAGGAAACTATGCCAATTCTCGCAGATGCTTTGAAATTGCTAAAAAAATTAATAGTTCTATTTTCCAAATTACTACACTATACCTCATTTAAATGGAAAGCTCCTGCAGTACTCTAAAGATAACTGTCCTCTTTTGCTTTCAATTTACTCTCATTAAACTCATCAACTCAACTGACAACTTAGTTAACACAACAGAAAAATGTATTAAATTATGATGAAGGAAGATGAGCAGTTTTTTTCAATATGAATTTGTTAGTTACATTTATGATCATCAGATGGTCCTTTATTTGCAACAGAATACAAAAGAATTGTGTAGGTGCTGATTTTTCTCTAAATATGAAATATCTATTTTCTTCAGATACAGAACAATACGAGGAATATCCATTTGACATGAGAACTGAGAACTTTTCATATGCATCAGTATCAAGACTGCTTAATGATCTTACTTCCATTTTGCAGAACAGTGGATCCCAACCTTTTTTCTTTCAATATCCCCTAATAAGACTTCGTAATAATAGTGTTCCTTTCTCTTCCAGCATCTACAACCTTCTCACCTCTCTCCTATATTCCCATAACATATCTTATTATTATATTATTTTAATAGCCTAAAATTAATAAACTGTAACGAATAATGTCACAATAAGTTAATCTTTATCAGTTAATGGTAATTTGAAGGCTGCTTAAAAGAAATCTACATTGAAAGGATCCGTAATCCATTTAATCTCCTCACTTCATTTGGGAAAGCAATGTCTGAATGACAATTAAAGCTTTTTTTAAGAGGACTACTTTGGCTCATTTTCCTTGACTTAAAGCTCATTTTCTACTAAAAAGTTATGAAGTTTCTCAAATATTTTCATCTACTTCCTCCTTCCAAAGCATGATTCCTCAAAATCTCTAACTTTCTGATCATGGAATCAATTTTGCTGTATATTTTTAACATAGATGTGAACCTACTGAAGAAAAAATTAAAAAATGACAATTCAGTTTCACTAATTAAACAACTGGGTACTGCAAACATCTCTGATCTCTTTCTGAAAAACATTAGTATCTCTTCTGCAAATATAACTTCTATAATTTTATCTTTAATTTTAGAGTATCATAAAAGCATTCTAATGAAAAACATTAGTGCTTTTTCCTGCAAATATAACTTCTACCATTCAATCTTTAATTTTACAGTACTATAAATAAAAGCTTTCGAATGTTATTACAGAAAAGACATTTAGTAAATGATGAACAGAATTTAATTTTGTAAAAATGCGAACACTTTAAAACGGACAAATAAGTCAATGTCTCTGCTAGGGGCCATGCATACTATAATCAATGCAGGGGTGTTAATTCTTTAAAATCAGTTAAAACTGTTTTTGAAAATGTGGCTTTTATGTAGAAAGAGCCTCAGAGGAATTGAAAACAGCTGAAGTTTCAGATATCAGAAATGGAAGTTATGAAGATTCAGTTTTAGAATACATGTCAATTCACAACATTATTGAAACAAAGTATATATGGTGACTATGAAAGCCTTAAAAGAACTGCAAAATCTAACAGCAAAAGTGATGCAGGAAAAATGTGCCATCACCAATCGAATCTAGAAAAGCCCAGTGAAATCTAAGAAAAATTCTTGAATCAAAAGGTACTAACAAAAAAAAAAACTATTAGAAGTTTCACGAAATTGAGATACAACTAAAAAATTGTTGTTGAACACTATGTAACAAAAAGAGACAGATTTGTAAAATTAAATAAGATAAAATTTCTTCAAAAGCTTTGAGATCTTATATTACGCCTGAATGGACTTTTTTTTTATTAAATATTGTGTTCTTCACACTTAAACCACATAAAATTCAATTCAACAGCAGTATCACAAAATATTTAAAAACAGCACATCTTTAGAATTTCCGATACAGTCTCACGTACTGGAGATAAAAATTCTCCCCCCCATACACTGTTGCAATTGTTTGATTTAAAATTCACATTTGTTAATCAAAAATTCATTAAAGTTTTACAGAATATGAAATGGATAATAAAAGAAATTCGAACTTCCAGGTGCCCATATTCAGGTGAAGGAGGTCACTCAATATCTGATGTCTCTAAGTACTGTCGTTTTTTCACAATGCAAGAAACATAAATACATTCCTGCAGAATTTTCATTATTTAATTTCTTTAAATATAATACAAAATAATAATATTTGGTGGCAACAATTTGAAAAGTGATTCGTCATTCATAGTGAAATGCCACAATATGACGTTTTGAGACTAATAGCCCTTCTGGGCAAATTAATTTCAAAACTACATGAATGGTTTAATTTTAGTACTAATTTTTAATTATTATTTTAGGATTAATGAATGAAAAAAATTATTATTTTACTTGAAATGTTTAAAAATGATATCATAGTTCACAATGCATAAATTGGTGTCTATAAAACTCTAACGCAAACACATTTGGAATAAAGTGTTTTAGTAAGTGGGGGTACTGTATACAATGTTTCCTTTTCTTGGCACAAACAATCTTTATTTTCTGTTTATTCAGTACATTTTCCCAGTAAAATACTTTCTGCTGAATACTGATAGCTTGTCTTCCGTTCGAACACAAGCTACTGGGTTAGCTGCATGGTTCACTTTCGTGGTTTTCGATATGTGTTACATGAATACATACCAGTTTCCATTAGACAGTCTTCTATGAAGCCATTTCTCCCTTTAGGCAGATAGTCCTCATGTGTTTTGCCATATTCAAATAACCAAACCATCTTTCTGACTTCATGGATGCAGTTTGCTGTTAATGTCACTGTCATCAATGTTAAATATTAAACTATTTACACCTCTTTTCAAAAATAATGGTGAATACAATGCTTTCTCCATAACCTCTTGTACATAGTCTATTTCAGCGATTCTCAACTGGTGATACACAAGAGAAACAAAGTATTTTTAGCTATTAAATTCAAGAATCTCATAAAAAGAAAGAACAATTAATAGAAATTTCCTGTGAGTGAACTCTAACTGAAGATTTAAAATAATAACACACTTGTTGACTTTTGGCTGAACAGAAAAAAATAATTTAAATGCATTTCAAATAAAGCTTTTACATTTTTATTACCATTTTGCACAACCTATTTACATGAACAAGGATTTTCTTCCATGTTATATTTGAAAAATAAATACAGAATAAAATTAAAAGTGGATTCTAATTTACATTTAAAACTAAGCGAAATAAGACCACACATAAACAAATTGATCTCTCTTAAACAGGCCCAGATTTTACAGCAAATTTTAGAATTAAAAGTATTATAAACTTAAATTTTGATAATTAAAATGGTAATCAATTTTTAATCTAATACTTTTTATGTGTGCATATTTAATATAAATAGCCAATAGGTTGTGCAAATGGTAAAATATGTTTTTTAATATTTCTAGTCATAAACTGAAAAATAATAATTGTAAAATGTAGTGATGGTACTAAAGTTTTTCAATTTTTTTTAGGTGGTATGCGTTAAGTCAAAAGGTTGAGAGCCGCTGATCTATTTTATTATTGTTTAAATGTTCCCTTTTCCCCCTGGTGTGTTATTAACAGTCTATTAATTTCCTATCAAATTTGTTTCTAGATAAAAGTAAATTTTTTATTCCTGAAATAAAAATTTCTCTTTGCTTCGCTGTGCTACCTGTTAAAAGTGCATATTACATTCTCCAAATTTGAGAATGCAGTATTTAATGTACAAAGTTCAGTACACTTCCATTTCATTGAGAGTATCACAATACATGTCAAATATTCCAAATTATTGGGAAATGCACATGAATTTCATGACATTAAATATTATTTTAATATTTTCATTTATTTAAACTAAAATAATAATGCAATAGCTGAAACATTTTCAACCACTTCATAAATTTTAATAAATTTGTTCTTGAATATATAAAACTATTAAACCTATGATTTTGTTTTATTGGTAATGAAAGCTGCATTTTAATAGCTATTTTAATTATATGAGTGTGTTTCAAAAACAATTCTAAAGTTTATTTAATCACATGAATGCCTTTTGTGCATTTTTTTAATATTATCTTTGAAAACTATTTAAATTTAGTGAACGATTCATGCAACAAAAGTCAGCTTGCATTAGTATTACAGTCAAGAGTCACTAATCTGGGCTCGTCGGGACTTCGGTGATTCCGGATTATAGATCATCAGTTTAATTCTGGTAAGATGGCATGCAGAAATTATAAAATTAAAAATATGAAACCATAATTTATGAAATAAAGAACAATTATGATCTAAAGGGTATCAAAATTTACAAAAAAAAAAAAAAAAAAAAAAAAAAAAAAAAAAAAAAAAAGCTTAATATTTATTTGTTTACTTTATTAAACATTTCTTTCAATGTAAGTTGTTTAAGTTGCTTCGTTTTATGTGATAATGCTTTCTCTTTAATTCTATACACAGACATAATTTCTTGAGTTCCGCTGTTCAAGTCCTATAATTGCTGTGTCGAGAATACCGACTAATTTGTCAATAAAAATTTTTTCGTTTTCAATAACCTCTGTGTTACTTTCTTCACTATCGGAAGCAAATTATAATGACGAGGAATTTGATTTAAATCATATCAAAGACGGAATACATCGAGATGAAATACTACATTTAGTAAGGAATTATAAGCCAAATAAAATAAAAACATCTGAAATGAAGATAAGGATAGCAGATTCTTCCTTATTTAATTCCTTTAAAAATAATAGAGGGTGATAATATTTGGCAGCAACAATTTGAAGAGCAATACAGCCTTTTAAAGGAATTGATTGCAAAATCTTGTTTCTAGACTAATAGCCCATTTGGGCTAAAAAAAATTACTTTGATATCAAAATTTACTCAACATATGTTCAATGTTTCTGTGAGCAACAGAGAATAATTAATGTTTAAATGGGAAAGAAATTATTTCAAATACCTTGCAAGTTCTTTTTGCAGATCGACCATACACTGTTGGCACTGGTTGTAATAAGCTGCCTGAGCTTCAACAAAATCATTAAGACAGCGCAAGTGATTTGCCTATAAGTATAAAATCTCATGAATAATACTAATTCTAAGGAAACCATTTAAAAATATTTTGAATATATGAAACTATGATGCTTCTAAATAACATGCTTTAAAATTTGAAGCAGAATAATATTTTTTATAATTAGTTTAAGCTTTGGACCTAACCTTATAATTTCTTTTTATCATCATAAATGCAAATTAAAAATAACATGGTATGAAAAAGTAATTTTCTCTTCAATTCACTTCATTAGAACAATATAAATTTAATGTCATATAAAACTGATTATCATTAAGTGTGACTAAGCTCAGTGTTTAGACCTTGTTTCATAACTTTTCCTACGTATTACAAATGTAAATCAAAATATACACATAACAACCAACTAACTAAGCCTTCAACTCACTTTATCATATCAATATGAATTTAATGGCATACAAAACTCATCATACTCTACTCAGAGTTTAGTTCTACACTTTTTAGTATTTTATAAACATTATCATGTAATTTAAAAGTTACACCATAATTACCAAATGATATTTCCTTTAATTCACTGTCCTAAAACAAAATGAATTTCTCATCACACACATTTCTTTTTAAAAACTTTGTATTGTAACTTACATGAGCACTACTAATCCCTTCAAGTAAGAGCCTAGTGATCTCTGCTTGCCTATCAAATTCAGCCTGAGAAATTCTGAGTTCTGTTTCAGCCTAAAAATCAACCACGACAAAATTTAATAACCAAATCATATTAGAATAATAAATATAAAAAAAGATTTATATAATATAATAAAAAGAAATATAAAAAAATATAGTTAAAAACTATATTTTATTGTTTATGTAGGTAAGATGATTGCATTCACCTGCTCCCACTAATTTGTCAATGTGTGAAGAACTCCAGAGATGATACTGTACAGACATAGTAGAATTTCAAGTTTAAGTGGGATTATTAGCGTCTGTAATAGGTCTTATATGTTTTTAGGCACTGGAATAAATTTACCCCTTAATTTTAAAATATTCATCATCTTCCCCTATATTAACATCTTCACAAGATAATTTAAAGGTAAAAAGCTGTAAATAATCAGATTCAGTCCTTTTATAAAATTATCTCATTTCCATAAAATAATCTCCTAACTTAAGCCATCTTAATAAACATTTAAAAAGTTCAAGACCATTAGCTATTACACTGAAAAGAAACAGCTAATGTGAAGAGATAGATCCGAGCACCATTTGAAGCAGAATGATTAACAATGATATATATATAAAGAATTAATAATTTTCTTCTCTCTTCAAATTCAGAATTTTATAATAGTTAAGCATAATTATAATAGTATTAGCAAATCCATTTACTAGCTATAATTAGTACTGTAGCCAATCTCTTAACAATAAACTGTTGGACTAACTGTGACAACAAGGCTGCCCTCTGGTGAGTAGCCAGAGAAGTACTTCAGTAAACGCCAAGGCTCCCACTTGATAGGTTGTACCAGACTGTTGCTCTGTAGTTTTTCTTAAAGTTAAATGTAATGTCTGTGTGTAACTTAAACCTGTTAATAAATATTTGTTACACTATACCGGACTCTTCTATGACCCTATCTAAAATGACCCCTTTACAAAGTGACACCCAACGTTAATATTTAGCTTTAAGAATTTTCCTTGGCTTTTGCTAATTTTCTTTTTCAGAAACAGTCCTTGCAGCCACACCCGCTGGATCTAACTCCTAAAACTTTAGGAAAGGAGATACCTCGCCCGTCAGGTATGAGTTTTTTTTTTTTTGCGTGTTCCACTCTGATGGTCTATCAGCAACAAATAGTTGTTGTTAATGATATTATTTGTTTTGCATTTAAACACTAATGTTCTATAATGTGTTAACCCTTAATGTTGAAAACATGCAAATACTTAAATATGAAAACGTAAAAATACTTTACTGTGTTCTTAAAATATATATGTATATCTTTTATGAATATTGTATCATTTTGAAGTGATTAAGAAATCCTTTCATTTTGTTTACACCTGAGTGCTCTAGAACTGCATAATCATAATATTCAGTTTTGTTTCGAAATAGTAAATGTGGTAAAACATGAAAAGGTATAATATATTCAAAGCAAGGCAATTTAAGAGTAAACTTCTGTATTAGAAATTGTTGTAATAATATGCTGAATGTATTCAATCTTATAAACGTAGCTTCAATTTGAGCTCAACTTGACGAACCAGTGACATGTTTGTTACCCTGTTGCCTCCATAACGGTTTTATTTATTGATATTATACTTTTCAGATGTGCGTAATTCTTTTAGTTTCATAAGTGTATTGCTATCTATGAATGTTTTATTCTGTCTTTTGAGAATAGAAGTAATTAACTGAAAAGGGTTTTATTGATGTTATTTAAACTGTGCTATTTCTAAGACCTGTAAAATGTTTTATTTTAAGTAAGAGAGTTTTTTTTTTTAATATATATTATTTTGACACTGTGTTACTTTTGATATAACGAACTTTAGTATAGTGCTATTCTATGGTACAATTACTAAAAGTCATTTCTGGGTAAGGTGCCCTCATTACAACCTTCTAGTCAGTGCCACAATAAAGTTTTTTTTTTTCATCGAAGAATTTAAGTAAAACACGTCATCATGTTGTTTTTTGCTAAAGGACGTAAATAAGATATGTGTGTTCTAGCAAAAGAACTTGGGGGTAAATGTTACGGAACAAATGACAACAGTTGATATTAAGGATGCCATTTTAACGAGTAAGGGATATAATGAAAAGTTCACTAAAGATCTATATTTTAGCATTATTGTGGAAAGAAAAGAAATAGAGGAATGTGAATTTAACGAAAGAAAAAACAGCGTGAGGAACGCGAATATAACGAAAGGAAAGAGATAGAAGTTGCAAGCACGAGCTTGAGAAACTGAAAATACAAGTAGCTAGTTCAGGTGCTAGTCATGATTCCATACCTGCTTTGAAACTCACTGACACGGATATTCCTAAGTTACAATTACAAACTTTAATTCCTCACTTTAATCCAAAAAGTGATGATATGAGCCTTTTTCTCACTCTATGTGAAAGGCAACTAACAATTTTGAACATACCTTAAGGGAAATGGGTAGTGTATCTCTTAGTTTGTTACCTAATAACGTTGCAAAATTGATTGCAAAGGAATCTGCTGGTGATGCACAAGATTATGACAACATTAAACAAATTCTCTTAAAGAATTTAAAATTGAGTGCTGAAAAGTTTCGACAGTTATTTTCGCAACATCGCAAAAGTCCGGAGAGTACATGGCGAGATTTTTACTTCGACTTAAGAAATTTCTTTGATGGCTGGATTGGCGAATTAAAAGTCAATACTTTTGAGAAGTTAAAGGATTTGATGATATCAGACCAAATTAAAAGACGGTCCCCTTCTGAGTATAGAGAACATTTTGTGGATCATTGGTCCAAGTCGACTGATCCGCTTCAACTGGCTGATAAATTAGATTTATATGAAGAAACTAAAAACATCAGGAGTAGAAATGTCAATAATAACACTCCAATGCCGTCTCAATGTAGTGGTCCTAAAAATTATAAAAATAACCCTCAACTTGTTAAAAACTCAGCGACAAGGAATTCTGGCATGAGAGAAGATCGACCAACTGTTAGTTGTTATGGTTGTGGAAAATCAGGCGTCATTAAGGCTAAGTGTCCAACCTGCTCTCCTTCTTTAAGTAAAGAATCAGCTGACTTCAAAGCAATAAACATACAGTGTCTGTAGAGACACCTCATACGACTCTTTTAAGAGTAAAAAATCAACGGATTTACGGAAATTGTCTGTGTTGATAGTGGCGCTACTCACACTATAGCGGGAGAAACATTATATAATCTCTTGAAAGAACAAGTATCAGAATTTAAGAAAACTACTATGAAGGTCACTCTTGCGGACGGTATTCAAAGGAATGAAGAGGTCCACATGACCCAGGTAGACATTCACATTGAAGGAAGATCATTCCGCATAACTTTATTTGTGCTTCCGTCAGCAAAGGGTAACAGGACACTTTTAGGATCGGATTTTCTTAGAAGCACTGGAATTGTTTTAGATCTACGAAATCATTGGTGGTTTTACCACAATAATATGCAATAAAAGTTCAAGTTTATTGATGATGATTCTAAACCGAATGTACATCGGAAGTTGACACTGTATTGTTAAGAGAATGTGAAGGACAACATCTATCGGCTCATCAAAGATCACAATTAAATGAACTATTGAGTCAATACTCAACTATCTTCCAACCAGCGGGAGAAGGAACACCTTTCATAGAACATCGAATTAAAACTGGAAACCATCCTCCAGTAGCTCTACCACCATACAGAATGAACCCTGCTAAGAAACAAATCTTAAAGGAAGAAATTGACAAGCTCTTATCCAAAGGAATAATTGAAGAAAGCGAATCCCCTTATGCATCCCCAGTTGTTTTAATACCGAAACCTAATGGAACAGTATGCCTCTGCATAGATTACTGGAAATTGAACGCGATTACAGTTCCAGATTCCTCCTGTTACATGAGGCACAACCTACTCCTTTCATGTCGACCCTTGATCTCCATGCAGGTTATCACCAAGTGAAGGTTCATACTGATGATCAAGACAAGACAGCATTTGTGTGTCCCTTCGGAACATATTGTTTCTTACGAATGCCCTTTGGTCTTCGGAATGCCCCAGCAACATTCCAGAGATTGATAGACCATTTTCGCAATGGACTTGAGAACATCCTAACCCTCACCTGTCTGGACGACATAATTGTCTTGTCAGAATTATTCGAGAAACACCTTTCCGATCTCAAAGCTCTTTTCGAACGGCTTTTGCTCTTCAAACTGCACACAAACAGAGAGAAATGCCACTTCGCTTCTTCTCATGTGAAATATTTGGGATTTTGGATCACACAAAAAGGAATCGAAGTTGATCCAGAAAAAGTTTCCTCTATCCTGAGAATTCCACCTCAAAAAAACGTCAAGGAACTCCAATCCTTCCTTCGAACGTGTTCTTGGTTTAGACGATATATACAAAACTTCGTGGAAATATCACGACCTCTTAGTGATTTGACGAAGAAGAAAGTCCAATTGGAATGGGGTTTCGAATAGCAAAAAGCGTTTGAAATTCTAAAAAACTGTCTCATAACACTTCCTGTGTTGAAGCAAGCAAATGGAACTCAACCGTATATTCCTTCAAACAGAAGCAAGCAATTATGCTCTTGGAGCCGTTTTACTTTAAGGGAAAGGGTCTAAAGAGCACCCTATCGAATATGCCAGCTGACTGCTTTCTCCGGCTGAGCGAAACAATTCAACGACTGAAAGAGAAGCCCTCGCTGTAGTCTGGGCTCTGAAACAATTCCGTGGTTATGTCGAAGGATCAGATGTAACTATAGCATCAGATTATCAACCTTTAAAATGGCTTTTGAACCTCAAGTCTCCAACCAGAAGATGGGCGCTTAAAATTCAGTCTTTTAACCTGAAAGTACAATACATTCCTGGAAAGGCAAACGTCATTGCTGACATGCTGTCCCGTCTAAGCGCCAAACATGAAGTTTCACCTTATGAGATTTCAAATATATCTATGGTGGACATGCCCACAAGAAGTCCAAAAGACATGCTGAATCTCAACTTAAAGATAAAAACTTAAAAAAGATTATAGAAAATTTCGAATCCACTCAGAGAACTGAAGAATGTGCCAACTGGACTGAACGGGGATTCTTAATGAATCAAGGTGTTCTCTACCGATATGTCCCTGACTCTGATTCAGAAGAGGCCCAGTTAGTAATTCCAGCTGCCGAGCGTGAATCAATCATGTGAAAGCACCATGATGACCCAATGGCTGGACATTATGGAGAGGAAGGAACATTCCAATGAATTGCCAGACGCTATTATTGGACTGGTATGAAAAAGTACATATCCGACTATGTGAAACGCTGTCCTGAATGCAACCGCTACAAGGCTACCAACCAAAAGCCAGCTGGACTGCTAAGAACTCTTGTCTATTCTTAACGTTTTGAGATCATATCTATTGATTTCTTTGGACCACTGCCAAAAACTGACACTGGAAAACAATGGATCTTCACTGTCGAAGACTGTGCTACACGATGAATTGAATTATTTCCTCTTGCTCAAGCTACAGCACGCGACTGCGCTATAACCCTCATCAAAGAAGTATTCATGCGGCATGATATACCACGAAGAATCATCAGCGATAACGGCACCCAGTTTATCAGTGCAGTCTTGCTGCACATTAAATATCAATCAAAACTTGATACCAGTTTACTTTCCTCAGTCAAATCCTGTCAAACGAAAAAATAGAGATTTAAAACCTCATCTTGCAATCCTAGTAGGAGATGTGCATGACAACTGGCATTCCAAACTTCCAGTTATTCGCTTCGCTATGAATATGGCCGTCTGTGACATTACAGGCCATACACCAGCATTCCTAATGTTTGGAAAAGAGCTGAGGACTGTCAACGACGTTGTTCGCGATTTCAAAGCTGTGGTTGAAAATGATAACTTTGTTCCTGAAATCACCCCTTATCTTAAACAATTAGCAACTATTACAAAGGACATACGAGAGCGTATCGAAATAAAGCAAGATCAATGTAAAAAGCAATATGATAAAGGAAGGCGACAAGTGTTTTATTCACCAGGTGATAAGGTATGGGTCAATTTACATCCCGTTAGCAATGCAAAAAACAAAAAGACTTCAAACTTCATACCAAAGCATGACGGTCCATACCTGGTAATGACACAGAAATCACCTACTTCCTATGTTATTTCAAGCCTTCATAAACCATCAGAACCCTTAGGAACGTACCATACATTTGCACTAACACCTTTCAAAGACTCGGCCACTTCTCCCATTCTTCCGCTCAGGAAGAGAGGTAGACCGCCAAAAGTTACTTCTCATTTCCGAAATAATCAAGAACTAGTGTTTCTGGACGGTGCTCCAAAGAGAGGTCTCCTTGCCCAGGAAACAAAATAAAACAAAACAAAACAAAAAACTGAGACTAGAGACAATGTTACAAGAGCTCCCAAATCCTCCAGTTCTGTCTCCTTGCCGGGACGTCGGCGAAGCCAGAGGGGGAGTTTGTAACCAATCCCTTAACATAAACTGTTGGACTAACTGTGACAACAAGGCTGCCCTCTGGCGAGTAGCCAGAGAAGCACTTCAGTAAAAGCCAAGGCTCCCACTTGATAGGTTGTACCAGACTGTTGCTCTGTAATTTTTCTTAAAGTTAAATGTAATGTCCGTGTGTAACTTAAACCTGTTAATAAATATTTGTTACACTATACCGGACTCTTCTATGATCTTATCTAAAACAATCCCTTTACAGTACTAGTACTAATCATAACTAGCAAATGGTTAAAATGCTTAACTAAAGTTAGTTAAGCATTTTAACACTTTGCATTTGTTCTATTTGATTTTCTCTGCAACATGATACAGCATTTTCTATTCACTAAAAAAAAAAAAAAAAAAAAAAAAAAAAAAAAAGTATACATAATAAATCACAAAACTAAAAAAGCATTATATTCAACTCTAGATTGCTTTAGGCAAATAGTATAACTATATTAATTCTATATGCAATAGTTTTTTGTGGTTACTTTGCTATTCAATATAATTCTCAATAATTTTCAGTTCTAATTAAAATATATCTATCTATTAATGCAGCCAATAAATACACTACTTTCCAAAAGTTAAGCAACATATCGGCTAAAAAGAGTTCAAAATTCTTGAAATTTGGATATGTTACATATAAAAGCAAGCTGCATTGAGTAACATTATGCGAAAGAGTGGTGCTGCCATTACTTTTTGTAAATATGATACAGCTTAAAACCAGCCATTCAGATGAGAATCACTATTCAACGAATTATATGGTATATTAAACAAGTTTGGGATACCCAAAGTGTAAAAATGAGTTCAAGGTTCTATTTGCTGGAAAAAATGTGTTATACAGACGTAGGCTAATTTGAAACAGGTCAATGCCAGCCTGACATCTCAATATGTCAATCTAAATGTTGACGATTCCATTGTAAATTGGTTATGTAACCAGTTTCTAATTACTGGTTACTTAGTGCATGTCACAATAGGATAGCAACTCCATTTCAGCTTAGATTCACATTTAATTTATTTCTGCTATAAGGAAGGACAGTATGCAGAAGACTGCATGAAAGAGATCTGTATGCTAGGTAACCAGCATTGTGCATCATGCTTCTTGCCACCAGACAGAGAGTTCGAATTGGGCATGTAATCATTAAACTGGACTGAAAATTAGTGGATATCTGCTCTACTTGTTGATGAGTCAATGTTTGCTTTACAGACTGATTCTCGACATGGTTACATATGGAGAGAATCAAACACCTGATATCTTACATAACATATGGGTAGGGGATATCTATGCAAGAGACAGTGTTCTTATATGAGGTGGAGTATATTTAGGTAGATGCATAGACCTGTATGTGAAGCCACATGGAATTCTCAATGCTCAGAGGTACAGGCACAACATTTGGATCCTATTGTTTGCCTGTATGCAGCTCCAATTGCTGATACCTTCATTTTGCAAGCAGATAATGCTCACTCTCACACTGCTCACTAAATTTTAAAAAACAAACTATAGTCAAAATAGAATGGCCTGCTTGCTCTCTCAATCATAATCCCATAAAGCATGTGTGCGATACTCTCAGGAGGTTTGTTGCGGGCCTCCAACCTCCTCCCCAAGCTCAAAATACACTTAGAATTGCTTTACATGATCAATGATCATTGCTTGCTACCTATGCAGGTCATTGATAACATCATCAGCAACATGAGACATTGCTGTTCAAGGTTATTACATTGATCCCTCGTTTTTCGCAGTTAATGGAGACCAGAACCTTCTATGAAAGCTGAAAAACCGCGAAGTAGGATTTGCCCCTAGGAATTTCCGTGTATGCGGGTACAAGAATGTTTTAAATATGTAAACAGTATTTACACTTTACACATCTAAGATAAAAATTACAACAGTATACGTATTTACTTAAACATGTCAGTGCTAATTAAAAAGGTTAATTACAAAACCTTAGACAGTAATAAATATTAATCAACATTGCTTTCTGAAAGGGGCAAAGAGTCTTGTGTTGGTGATGGAGGAGAGGCTCCTCTGCTGGACGCGTTGACGGTACAGCCTGAGGCTTTACCTAGGAGAGAAACATGGTGATGGGTAGTTGTTGTCTTTGTTTTTTCTTTTCCTTCAAAATTCCCCTGTACAAGGACATAACCCCATCAACGCAATTGCTGAACTCGACAGCTTGAACCATATTGTCGTCAATGGCTTGGGCAAATTATCGCATTGCTCTTGCCATGTTGCACAATTGTTGCAGATTCTCCAGGGTAAGGACACACTTTTCAGTTTCTTCTTCGTTTTCTTCCTCACTTACAGACTTTGTCATCTCAAGGAGGTCTTCATAGGTCAGTGGGTCCAAGTGGCAATCGATAAGGGCGCTGATGTCTTCTTTTGTCATGTCGACAAATCCTTCATTCCTTATGATGCAAGCCAGCCTCGCTGCCTTCTCCACCGCTGAGTGATAAACTTCTTCAGGAGTGAAGCCTGGATAGTTGTGCACCACGTTCGGCCATAATTTCTTCCAGCTAGAATTTATGGTCTCACTCTTCATGCCCTTTAATGCTCGTTGAATATTAGACAAACATGAGGCAATGTTGCAACAGCCCCAGTATGCTTTCAAAGTAAATTCGTCATTGGCATCGTCAACTGCCGAGATGATGCCCTCCATCGTGGAGCGAGTATAGAGTGTCTTAAGGCACGAATGACACCTTGATCCATCGGCTAAATTACAGATGTAGTATTCGAGGGCAGAAACTCTACCTGCACACCGTCATATTGCAGATCCGTTGCATAGCTTCCTGCACAGTCCATCTGGAGGACATTAAAGGGAAGGCCCTTTTCAGCCAGATACAGCTTCACCTGGAGAATGAAGCAATGGAGGAACAATTCAAGAGTCAGAGCTTTTATTAACCAGGCCTTGGAGTTTTGCTCCAGAACACGGCCAACAGAGCCATATTTTTGTTTTTTATGCCCGTGGAATTTTGGTTTTATAAATAAGGCCTGGCTTAAGCATAAAACCTGCAGCATTGCCAGCCATGATGACAGTCACACGTTCTTTGTGAGACTTGAAGCATGGCCTCTTCACTTCGTCCTTGTTTGCACTTATGATCTTTTTTCTTATTCTTATTATTTACATTTAACAACATCAATAAGTGAAATTTTGCTTACCTTTCTTAATGAATATCCACAGTAACGCTTGGAATTCCTTTTCAATATTATCACACAGAAGCTTTATTTACAGCTATGTACAAGAATTGTATGCTTACATTAGAACATTCATCATGTTTTTTTGGTTGCCATTACATCTATCTGAAAAGTCCGCAATGCAGTAAGAAAAATATAACAAGCTAAAAGTAAAAAACGCTCGTGGCCAGCTACATAAACTGTAACATCCTCCCCCTCGATGAAATCTTGGTTCATCAAAGGATTGGATTCTGAAGTTATCTTAAACACTAAATGTTTTTAATGTTCTACAAGTTTAAATGTTCATAGATGCAGTGTTCGCAATTTAAGTTCATTGTATTCAGGTCAAAGAGTTCAAATCATTTCTAATGGGTACAATAACTGCACAGGACAACGAAGATGAGTTCCATTAGCTAAACGGACAGTGCAAGCCCTTATTTTCCCATCTCGTCCTGGATGACACTCCTGTACAACTCCCATCTTCCATAATAATCTTGGTAATTTTTCTTCATGTACTAGAACTAAGAGTCTTTCAAAAGATATGTTACAGCATTACCTCTCTGAATTTGTTTTAAGTTTCTAATTTCAAGTAAGTATTCTCTTTTCCATCTTTTACAAAACTCTTCTAATATCCTTAGCTGGTATTTATATCGCCTTGTTAAATTTTCTTTAGTTGAATCAGGTTCAAGAATTTTGCCAGATGGTAAGGATGTCAGTCTTCGTCCAACTAGAAAATGAGCTGGCGTCAGCGGTTCTGGTTCTCCAACTTCACTATAAACATACGTCAGTGGACGCGAATTAAAACTGTTTCCAGCTCTTCAAATTTAAGTGAAGCCTTCATGAGTATTTTCTTCAAACATGACTTGATAGATCTAACAAGCCTTTCCCAGAAACTGCCCCACCAAGATGCCTTTTCCACATTGAATTTCCACTCAATACCTTTATTACCAAAATAATTTTGAACTTCTGTGTCCTTGATGGTATTCCATAGTTTTTGTAAATCCTTGTCTGCTCTTTTGAAGGTTTTTGCATTGTCTGAATATATTATTCGATATACTCCTCTTCTTGAAATAAATCTTCTAAAGGACAGAAGAAAATTATTTGCTGTTTGGCTAGACGCAAGTTCCAGATGCACTGCTCTGGTTACAGCGCATGTATACAGGGCAATATAAGCTTTCCCAGTTTCATCCTTTGTACTCATAGGAACAGCAAAATCAAGTCCTACAACTTCGAAGGGATTTGCCTCTGTTATTCTTTCAATTGGTAAAGGAGCGATATCCTGACTTAATGGCTTAGCTTTAAATCTGTAGCAAATCACACACTTGTTAATATTACTCTTTACACGCTATCGACCCTTAAGTACCCAAAATTTTCCCCCAATTTGAGTTAAAGTTTCAGCTACACCAGCGTGTGCTTGCATTTCGTGACAATCTTTAATGATATGATCTGTGAAATGAGACTTCTCAGGTAGTATTGCTGGGTATGTTTGATTATAGCTTAACCCAGCATTTTGAAGCCTTCCTCCTACTCTGAGTATTCCATTTGAGTCTACAAATGGATTTAATGTAAATATTTTCAAACTATGTATGCTTTGTTTCACCTTTAATTTCCTTATTTCTTCTCTAAAATTTTCGTCTTGTTTTCTTGATCCAGAAATTCTCTGCTTCATTCATCTCTTCAGCCTTAACAGGTCCAATTCTTAGTTTTGGGTTTTTCACATTATTGATTAAATCTGAAAACATATGATGTTATTCTGTATACTTTCTTTATGTCACTGATGTTCTCGATAGGAATGCTAGGTTCGCTGTTTTCAACAATACAGTGTGCTGTTAAGATTTCTTGCTTCTTTCCTTTTCGTTTCTCAGAATTTGTTATTTTATCATCTTCATTAAAATTTCTCGAAGATCTGTGCCAAACCTTGTTATCTTTGATAAGCCAAGGTGGGCCATACCACCACAGTTCATTTTTTGAAAGGGTTTCTACCTTCCGTCCTCTCGTCAATACGTCCGAAGGATTCTCATGGCTGGGACAATAATTCCACCAATCTGGATCAGTTTTCTCTTGGATTTCTAGACACCTATTTCGTACAAATGGTTTCCATTTTGTCGGATCAGCCTTGACCCAATGTAGTACAATTTCTGAATTTGTCCACATATAAATCTTCATTTCTATGTTTTTCAACGAATGTCGGATGTATGTGATGAGTCGAGCTCCTATGACTGCTCCTAAAAGCTCCAGTCGAGGTAACGTAACCCTTTTTATGGGAGCAACTCTTGCTTTGTATATAACAAATGATGTTTTATTTAACTCATTTTCATTGTATCTCAAATATACAACGGCACCATATCCCTCTTGGCTACTATCTGTAAAACAGTGCAATTGAATATTCGAAAGATTTCCTTTTGACAGATTGTTGAAATAATGTCTTGGAATTTCAAACTTTTTTAATTTAGGAATTTCATTATACCAGGTTTTAAATCGTTTCTGCAATTCCTGATCAAGTGGTGCATCCCATTGGTAACCTCTTTGCCAACATTCTTGCATCATCATTTTAGCAGCCACAAACAAAGGGAGATATGAAACCGATAGGATCGTATAGTTCGCCTGCAACTTGAAGAATCTTCCGTTTTGTTATTTCCTCAGCCGGATCCTTGAGTAATTCATCTTTGATTCGAAATTTCAGTTTATCTGCTTCATGATTCCAAATATATCCTAACAAAGTGCTATTCATTCCGTCTCCATTAAACTTTGTATTTTCAGCTGCATTCCAAATCGCATGTAATTGGGCGTTATTGCTCCTCCACTTTCTCATATTGGAACTAGCAAGCATCATAATCCGTTTCACATCTTCATAAATTTCTGCAGCTTCTTCTTCATCATCTGTACCATGAATCAAATCATCTACGTAAAAATTTTCTTCAAGAAGCTGACAGATCTTCGAATATTATGCTTTCAACTTTCTTGCATGATGCTTCATAGTTGCTGCTAGTAAAAAGGGGCTACAGGCTGCTCCGAATTTTACACGCGTCATTCTTAAAATCGTCGGTTGCTCCTTTTCCTTTGAAGTCCAAAGAAATTTTACCGCATTTCTGTTGTCAGGCTTCAACAGAATTTGTAGAAAAGCAGCTTCGATATCTGCAGCAAATGCTATTTTGTGTTGACGAAATTTAATTAGCAAATCTAATAATTCAGGGTTTAAATTTGGTCCTGAATGTAGGCAATCATTTAAAGGTAGACTGTCATAAATATGCGAGAAAGCATCAAATACGTCCCTTAATTTCGTAGAATCGTGATCTTCTCTGATTACACAATGGTGTGGCAAATAATAAATGTTTTCTTCAGAATTCTTCGGAGCCTTTTCAGCTATTCCTTTATTTAGATAATCTTCAATTACCCTTGAATACTTGTCATAAATTTCAGGATTTTTCTTAAACCTTCTAAGTAAACTGCTCCATCTGTTTAAGGCGATGCTATTATTACTACCCACTTTGTTCATATTGTCCTTCCAAGGTAATGAAACTTCATAACAATTGGTTTTATATTCAATAGTTTCTTCTAATCTCCGCCTAACTTCAGTGTCATTTTCATTTGTTGAATAGTCATGTATTCCAATTGCATCTAAATCCCATTGCCTTTTTAGAGCTGCACTAATTTCCAAATCATGTGCGTGTGAAATATTCTCAACAACATTCATTACCGTAATTCCGGAATGAAGTGTAGAAACATTGCTTAATGCTTCAGTTCCACTTATAGTGTAACCAAATAAGGTTTCAGAGGCAACAAGCCCCTTTGATAATCTTTTAACCTTCCCAGTGACTATTTTCCAGTAATAATCATTACCAATTAATACTGATATTTGAGAGTTATTAACACCTATACCTGTAGCATCAGCAAGTCTTATCGAATTTTCCTTACAATAATTAAGTATTTCCTTTCCTGGCATACCAATAACAGCTTGATTAATTTCTGGAGTTTCAAGAGCTTCAATTATTATTTTCCCAGGTCCACATATATCTTTAAGAAAAACCTTAACCTTTTTCAGCCTTTTAACTGTAGGCTCAGTAGAGCCGAAGGTGTAAATCTGAAGTTCTTCTTCCCCCACAACACTTAATTTTAATTATTTTGATACTTCTGTCAGGATGAAAGATTTATGAGAGGCAGAATCGAAAATGAGTCTTACATTTTTTCTTCTTTTCTGACCTAAAGCTATTGCATTTGCAGTTTGTAAATAAACCCTATTTTTGTTATCTCTTTCCGAAATTGACGCCACTACTGTATCTGTTTTAAGCTCACATTTATTTTCCCGTTTATTTTCAAATTTATTATCATGTAAAATAGTACTATGCCTTAATAAACGTAAATCACAGCGTATATCCGAGCAACGGGCAGACGTACGAGACTTACGAAAACATAAATAGCATCTGTTAGCCATTTTTAATTTTTTTTTCTTTTTTCCTCAATTGGAATTGTGCAGTTTGAAGTAGAATGTTTCAAAGATTCATTTTCTATCTTCCCACAAAATATACAATCGGCTGTTGATGTATTCGTATTCAACGACGCAACTGCTGGAACAAAATGTTTGTTTTTGAAGGCAGTATGATATTTCTCACTTTTAATAAGGTCTCCCGATTGATGTTTATGTTGTTCGGTTCTAACGTTAAACTCGGAATAGTTTGGCGATGTTTGGAAAAACGTACGCTCTCTGCTTTTAACTTCCTTCTTCAGAAATTCCAAAATGTTAGTCACTGTGGTTTCTGTGTCAGGGGTTAAAGATCGATTAAACTCTAAAACCAATTCGCTAGGAAGTATCCTCATTAACAGTGGGCATAACAAATAGCTGTAAGAATTCGAAGTAACGTTAAGGGAATCAAGGCTTCTAATTTCAATTTCTAAGCTATCATATAAGTTACATAATGTTTTAATATCATCCATTTTTTTAACTGGCTTTAAATTCAGCAGACAATTCATATGTGCATTTACTAAAATGTCCTTTCTACCAAACCTTTCTTTCAGAATATTTATTGCCTTAGCATAATTTTCGGGAACTAACGGTAATCCCTTTATTGACATTAAAGCTGTGTCCATTAGTAAAGATGTGAGGTAATTAAATTTGTCTACATCCTTTAAAGCAGAGTTATTATGTATAGCAGATTCGTATTAAGCCCAAAAACTTTGAAATTCACATATTTCGCCTTTAAATTTATTTATGGTTAGTTTCGGAAGTTTAGCGCCATTTGTATTTGTGTTCTCTATCGTATCTATAGTAGCAGAGTTAGATGGCAACTCATTTAATTTAACACATTTTCTATTTCTAAATATTCTACTGATCTTCGATTTACACAAGGTAATTTTATTTTTATATTCCAAGCTATCCTGTATTTCAGTTTCGTACTCTTTTTCATCTGTTAGGATAGATTCGATTTCAGTGTTCAATATTAGTATATCGTTTTCATTTTCATTTAAGATGGATAAATCATCTTCTAATAAATCAAATTTAATATAATCCGATTCTATGCTTGGAATTCCTTTTCAATTTTATCACACAGAAGCTTTATTTACAGTTATGTACAAGAATTGTATGCTTACATTAGAACTTCATCATGTTTTTTTGGTTGCAACTACATCTATCTCAAAAGTTCACAATGCGGTAAGAAAAATATAACAAGCTAAAAGTAAAAAACGTTGCGCCCTCTCGTGGCCAGCTACATAAAATGTAACAGTCCTTGAAGAGAAATGTATGCGAAGGCATCCTCTTCCAAAAAAGGCATGTTTCATCCATGTTGAAAACTTGTTCAGGGAAGTAGCCTCCCTTACTGATGAGGTTAGGAAACTCTTCCTCCACGTAACGACAAGCAGCATCATTTTCAGCAGAGGAAGCCTCACAGAAACACGTTTCTGAGGCCATATCTTTTTTGAAATTTTTCGAATAAGCCTTTGCTGGTTGAAAAGCCACATCCTCAAGGAGCGTCACTATCGAGATAGGTAAGGCTTGCGCGCTGAGTTACTACGTCACTGCTAGGGGACCGGCCTTCATGCAGTTTAGCTTCCTTGTTAAACATTCGTTTTTCTAAACCTATTCTATGAAACTTGTATCTCATACTATAAAATCAGTCTAAAACAAAAGTACAAGCAGCAATATAATGTTTTACAAAGCTTATACGAATATGAAATAATTTTATTTTCATTTGTTGGTATTTATTTTCAAAACAAAATTATTTGAGAATGATGTGGTGCTTTTAAAAGCAAATAATTTATTTGAAGGTTTGGTTTTAAAATTCAAGTAGCAAAAATTTTTACTTTGATTTTTCTGTACTGTCTTTGTGTCTCTCGTTGATTTTCACCACTGCATCAAATTTTTTGTTTCACCCACTACTTTAACAAAATGTTTGCCAGTGGGAACACATATTATCTTTCATTTTATAATTATTGCATATTTTTATTTATATCTACGAGGGTTGGGGGGAATATGCGAACGGATCATAAAACTATATGTGTTATGTGGAAGTTCTGCAGGCATAGTGTGTATGCAGAACAACAGATGGCTCTGTGATAGCGAGAGCTCTGAAATCAGTCAGTTGGTGAGTGTTGTGCGAGATGGAAGTAACCAGTGTTGAGCAGCACTCTTACATCAAAATAGTCATTCTCCTAGGGAGAAATGCGATGGAATGTCACAGTGAATTAGTAGAAGCCCTTGGGAATAAATGCTCTACAATATCGTAAAGTAGCACGGAGGGTAAGAATGTTTCAGCAAGGATGTGTGTCAACCAGTGATGAACAACGTTCGGGACGACCGGCGAGTGTGCCGTCATCGAGCACCTCATGGATGATGACAGACGATGGATGTTACTGGAGTTAGAGAAGGCAAGTGACATCGAGAAATGCACCGTCCACAGGATATTGGATAATGAACTACAGCTACGCCAAATTGCTTCGCGGTGGGTATCACCTGCACTGATGGAAGTTCAAAGGTGGGTGTGCTATGCAATAGGCTCCGACCACTTTGCACGCTGGCAACAGGACGGCAATCAATTCTTTTCACGAATAATCGCCATCGATAAATTTTGGGCCAGGGCATACAAACCAGAACTGAAATGTCAGTCCGCGGAATGGCGACATCCCGGATCGCCAAGGCAGCAGAAGGTACATCAGAATCCTTTCCCAGTTAAATTGATAGTGATTGTCGCGTATGACGTCAGGGGTGTCATTGTTTGTCACTTTGTTCCTCATGGCAGAACAGTGACCACACACACTACAGGGACTTCCTGGTGCGACAGATACGACGTGGCGTTCAGGATAAACGTCCATATCTTGTGAACAGTGCAATAATTCTGCACGACAATGCAAGACCACATAAAGCAGAGTGCATACGGCAGATACTCCGATGTTGGGGATAGGAAAAACTGGAGCACCCACCGTATTCTCTTGACCTTTCACCCTGTGATTTTGATCTCATTTCCAAGATTAAGGAACCAATACGTGGTAAGTGGTTTGCAGCACTAGCAGCCAACAGATGACCCGATTCACACATGGTGTGGCCAATGCTGAGGCTGATGGTATTCAGTGTCTCCCACATCATTGGCAGCGTGTGGCAACAGTAGCAGGTGACTACATTGAGGGTCTTTAGGCCTAGGTTTGTCATGTCAACTTTATGTGTATTGTGTTACCATTCTTTTGCACAGTGAAGGCCATACTGCCCTGTATACTACCGTAATAAATTCGTGTGTTATGATATTTCAGTGCTATTCATTGTCCACACATGTAGTTAAGACCTTATCCTTTCATCTGTATATGTCACATTTTTCAACCGGACTGGTATCTTCAATAAAAAAAAATAGTTGCCATGACTTTTTCCCCAATCTACGTATCATACTAATGTAGCAGGATTCTAAAACATCAAACGAATGCAAGAGACTACTTAATATTTAGACTAACATTTAACCCCTTCGAGCCGGGTAGCACAAACACGCGCTTATCGTGGAGGCCGGCAGTGTCTTACGCGAGCGTCTGTCCAGGGCCGGAGGCTTTTTTGCTACTAAGCCTAAATCCATGAAATTTCTGAAGTATCAACGCATTGTTTAATAATGCTCTATAGAATATTTAAACAGCTTATGCTTTATAGATATTTTTATACTATATACTTTAATTACCTTATTTCTTGTTTAAAGGCATATTTTACACATTTTATTTTCATTACTCACCATTTTATGACTTTTAACATTATACATCTGAAAACTAAATATATTACTTAAAATTCTCTTTTCGTATGAAAAATTTGAAAACAGGGATCTACACACAGTCCTATGTTACATTCCTTGCACTCGTAATAACTCATTTGCCGTTCTGGGGGATTTTTCCGGAAATGTGAACAAACGAAGCATCGTCGTCTCATTTTCTTATCAGTCTCTTCTGAACAAAGTTTTGGAAAATGTCTTTCAGTTAATCTTTCAGAATCAATATCAGAATATCAGAATCAATGTCTGAAATATTTTGCATTATTTCTGCTATTTCATGCTCTGTTAAACATTTTTGACGCTTCGACATTGCAACGGTAAAAACAGAAAGAATTCACGTCTAACAAGATCTAATTATTTTCTAAAAACTGAACTGCAAAACGAAATACCCAATGCTTTAGCGCAAATAAAACTTCTCTACTTATAATTAACAACTACCATGTGCGAATAAAGTGCGATTTAAAGAGACGTCATAAATCACGCCATTCGGAAACATTTATTTGTCCTTTTGTTTATATAATCAAAAACACGTGTACGTGAGTCATGCTTCTCTCATTTCGAGTAGAAGGTCTAATGTGCATGTATCTGAAAACATATGGACATACAGTGCAATCTTGTGGCAGAAATTATAGTTTTTAAAATGTTCCAGGACACTGGCACAAATACGTGACAGTCGGTAGTGAACGGGAAAATGCTCTGGCACGCCTGCGTGTCGGCCGGGAAGTGAGTGTGTTCGTTGCTGGCACGTAGACGTGACAGTCAGCGTGAAGGGGTTAAATGCCTTATATCAGTCAGAAAATTTTTCTGAATATAATAATATATTTTTCTGAATATATAATATAATATATAGTCTATTTTTTAAATTATTTCTTACTTACATATTGTATGTTAATCTGTATTACAGTTAATGTTTTCCTCTTAATGCTACATAATTATTCGACAGAAACTGTAGTTAAATTGAAATCATGTTTATTACATAACTCTGAAGACTATCAATATTAAAATTCCAAATAAGGCAGGAAAAAAGTTTTTTAAATAAACTTATACACAATTTTTTTGAAAATATTTTAAAAATATATGAAATACTTAAAAATTTTTTAGAAACTGAAATTTCTTGCAAATATTTACATTATACCTATTTAACTATAAGCATTACCTCTGTTCTGAAAATATCTTTTCTATTAATATCCACATGAAAAGAAAATATAAATCCTAACATCATGTTCAAAACTTTTTTGTGTAATGTAAGCAGTTATTTTAAACTTACCTTCATAGCTTTTTGCTAGTGCCACGTTATTAGCTAAACATATGCATTTAAGTTTCATCATGATAATGCGATATTTAATGATTTGCAAAAAGCATTGATATTTAAATTTAAGAACACAGTACTCTCTGTCAAGAATCAAATTTACTCAGCATTTGATATTCTAAATATTATGTTATGAAATATGTGTTGTGCTTTTAACCCCTTAGGACAGTTATTTCATATAAAATTAGTTTCCAATTAAAATAAATTATCATAAATTTTGATGACAATTTTTGTATTACTAGTCTTAGTAATTATTACAAAGGATGATGCTTCAGATGTCAAAAGTAAACACAAATTCATCCCTTAAATCATAATGAATAAAAAATTAAAACTTATAAAAGCCAACAAAATTTTTACAAATAAATATACAATAAAATAACTGATATTTTTTAAATGCAATGGAATGTTTTTTAAAATATAAATACCTTATTTTAGATATTTGCTTTCTGTAGTGTTGGTAGTTTTCTTTTTAAACAGGGTTTTCTATAGTTATCATTTTTTTTACAACAGTAATTCTTAAGTAAAATGTTTACGCACACCCACAAAATTTGTTTCACACAATATTCAGCGGTATGACCTAACTCACATATGTCAATTCAATTAAATAATTCTAGCCTATTTATAATAGCAAATGCAAGAGTCACTGCAAAATTTTGTTGATTTTGAACTTTTAAAAATTCACTTTCATATTTCTCAGAAAAAGTTTTTGAACTACTATATAGCAATGCACAATAATATTCACAATGTCTGGGTGAGGATACTTTAAACATCCTCTATCCATACTTGAAATTAAGCGATATGAATCTTCGCACATCAGTTCTTTATCAATTGAAAACTGTGACATACAGGATGAACACTTCTGTTTTTTTGCATATGGCATAAACACAATATCCTGCAAGGTATGTCAAAACTGGTATTACACTTTCGATGCCTAAAATATCTTCATTAGTTACATCAATATTCAAGTAATTAATTACTTCATCTTCCTTTTCACATGAAGACACAGCATTAAATTCATCCACAGTAATTTGACCAAAAGTTGCAGATCTCAATGAAAAAGTGTTTTGTAATCTGAGCTTAGACTCACATTCAAATATTTGCTTCACTGATACATGATATTGCGATCCGGCTAAAAATCTATACTTTCCGAAACTCTCTTCTAAAGAATCAGTTTGTATTTTTCCACAGAGAAAATATTTCATTTTCAGCTCTTTGATACAATACTCCTTCATTTCCAACAAAGCATGTGTTGTGTGAGTAAGAGCATGATGAGTTTCTTTCGTAAAATTCCCTGTAGTGCATCCCACGCTTTTCCAAACATCCAGCCAATTCAAAAATTTACTTAAGAACTTCACGTTTTCATCGTCAGGCAAATTAGTTAATGAATTCATACTTTCATTTCTTAGTAGTATTCCTTTATGGTTACTTTTTACATATATAATGCACCACCAAACATGAATTATTTTAATAACATTTTTACTTAACTTTTATTACTTTTACCTATTTCTTATTATATAAATAAAAGCATTTAAAATGCAACACTCGTGCTCTCTGCTTCGAAAGAAAAACCCCACATATATGTACTGCATCAATTACATAAAATAAGGGTCTGTCTGTTTTCACTGGATGAGGATAAACAATACTCAGTTTTGGCAGATTTGAGAAATAACACATAGCTTTACGATTGAGTGAATTATTGTCACTTACTACACAAAGCACGAAAAATCCTATATTCTCTAATCTTTATACAATCTTTTTAAGTATAAAGTGCAATATATCTGCTGTTATGGTTTTCACAGGTAAAAAATATGCACAACATCTTTATACTGGGAGAGTAAGCTCTGGATCATAAAAACATAAGCACTTGTTGCTGCATCCTTAGTGTTAAAAGAGCCAACAATATTACCTCCTCTGAAATCTAAATATGGTTTAATATGAATTTCATCCATGATTACAGAAACAATTCTTTCATGAGGTTGAAGTTCACACAAATTTCTCTCTCGCATAATGAAGGAAGTTTACTTCAAAGCATTAAATTGAGTACACATTTTTCTAACTGTTGCTGGATGAATAACTGAATATTTCCCGAATGTCGTAAAAACTTATATGCGTGTGGAGATATGGAATGCAATAAAGTTGAAAATATTAACATTTCTGGTGAGTATCCCCATTTAACTTTATTGACCAAGAAAAGTGAAACTTGTTTGGCCAAAAAATTAATAACAGTTTCTTCGACTTCATCATCCAGTTTAAGAACGCCCAATAATTCCAAAATTGTATCCAAAATTGACTGAATATCACTTTGAGCTACAGGTATTAACAGAAACTGTACAGCATCTAGTATTTCTTGGAGGTGTCTGATATCTCCAACTTTCACAGGAAAGTTATGTTCTTTGCATGATTTTATTGCAGCATTACCAATAAATGCTGAGACACTTAAATCATATTTAAGAACAACAGAGGCTTCAATAACTGGTGCTGCTTGAGTATTGATGTGAATAAATAATGTCTCATCTTCCTTTCTGATTATAGACCAAAATAGCGGGATTTGCAGAGTCTCTAAGCACTTTAAAAAGTTTGCATATGTTGAAAACATGTATTATGCTTCTTCTTCTGATTTTGTTTTCATGCTTTCCTGTAGAGCCAAATGCAGTTGCTGATTTTGTAATCGTACTTTTTTATCGTACGGAGATTCTTGAATCTGTTTCTGATAGGATAAATATTTTTTCCAGAGGATGGATCATATGCACTTGTCTCCATCTCAATATCTTCATCTTTGAAATGAAGTTCGCAAACTTTTGAAGCTTTTGTTAATTTAAAATTGCTCTGAGTTATTCTTTTTTAAAATTTCATTAGATGGAAAACTGTTGATTCTCACACGAGGACCATTATCATAATTTCCTTTGCATCCAGGAACAATACAACGTGAAGATATAATGCTGCTAACACAATTTCGCATGAAAATATTCAGAAACAAAAATGCATATTTAAAGCAATCAACTTGAAAAAGGAATGAATAATGCACAAATGTTATTAAAACTAATAAAATCTAAGCATCTAACAAGAGCATGTGAAGTATGTCTAACAGTAACAGTTAAGTATGTCTTGTTAAGAGGCAGATGGACAAAGAATACGGAGAAAGTTTCGGGAAGTATCATTAGGCGAGTTATTGCTGAGGGTCCTTTAACCGTGATGTCACAAGCCAGTTTCGATTCAGAGCGCAGGCCTTATCTATCTTGATGGTGACGCAAGGAGGGGAATCACTCCTGGCAGCACTATTACTGGCTTGAGGTTCGTCAGCACCTTCTTCAGCCTCTTCATTGTCGTCATCGGGCAAGATTTGATCGTAGTGATGCAAAAACAAAGTTTACAGTTATAGAAAACATTTAGCAGAAATAATTAACGCAATAGAAGCACTCTAAGATTATGTGCTGTGCAGACATAGATGACAAAAGTTTTAAACTCAACCAATTTATTAACAATATATATGGAAATAAAAATACAGTAAATAAATTTGATCAATACCAGAAACTTAAAGAGTGTAACATAATCATTGTCAAAAATTACACTTAGTTAACTATTCATTAACCCCAAGGGTTTTTCCTTTAAAGAATATTACACTATTAACAGTAAATATATATTACCTCTTCTATGAATACTGGCATTCAATGACTTGTGAAAAACATACCACAGAACAAAACTACGCAATTAATTTGAATTTCACTTGACTAAAAAGGTCTACGCTTTTGGTCAAGAAGGCAAATGAAAAATTAAATTAAACCTTGAATGTACTTGAATTTGTAAAATACCGCTCACTGCAGTTGCTCACGGGAAAACACAGCTTGGAAAAACATCACCGCTAGACGTGAAAAACACTGGTGCTAATAATGCCGCCTTCAGCAGTTGCTCACTCGAAACCACAACTTGAGATTTATCGCCGCTTAACCAGGGAACAAGATGCCGCCCACTGCAGTTGCTCACCGGAAATCACAACTTGAGATTCGTCAGTGCTTAACCTTGAAAACAGGATGCCGCCCACGGCAGTTGATCACCGGAACCACAACTTGGGATTCAACAGCGCTTAACCTTGGAAAAGCCAACACAGCCCAGAACCTTATCGCTGGACGACACGCATCGCAAGAACGTCTTTGAATGAGCACTGGAACAGCACACCAGGAGCAATGAAACAGGAACAAGAAGGACTAAGCCAGAGCGATGCGAGATATTTATACACGAAGTAGACATGACGTCATCTCACGGCAGCCAATCAGCTGTCGGCATGACCCAACTATCCAGATGACGTAAGTTCGAGTTTCGTTTTTGCATCTTCATTAGGCTTGAACAGTCCGCTCTTAATACAAACAGTGGCAGTGTAAAACAAAGTAGAAATAATTGCTATATCCCTTTAAAATAAAAACTAAACCTCACGTAAAAATCAGAATTATTTCACGGAGGAGAGATGATGCAGAAAAGGTGTTACAATAGGTCATATTTTCAAAACGTAGAAAGCTTTGGCCTTTGTCCTGATCATATTAGTGTCCAAACTCACTGTCTTTTTCCTGCAATCCACAATGCCAGTGCAACTTCCATTTTCACAATTCTGTTATTACGTGGAGTTACCACACATTTCACTTCTTTATTGAAGGTTATTGAAGCAGTTTTGCAGATCTTTGCTTCCTCTTTCTCGATGTACCATGCTGTAGATTCATTCACCCTATAATGGCGTGCCACACATGCATAACTTCTGCCCTCTTTGATCACATCTAAAAGTTTCACTTTTTCTCTGATGGTCATCATCTTCTTCCTCTAGTGTGCCCCGGAGGAAGCTATTGCAGGGTCACAGCGCTTAGGTGGCATTAGGCAGCTTAATTAATAAAAAAAGTTATTGCTTAAACAAAAAAAGTTATCGCCAACACAACACTAAAATACAGTATGCGAGACAGTCAACATCATGGACAAGACTAGCCAGATACAACAAGAGAATATGCTAGGTGAGGCTGCGATGATTGGCAGACAATCAACTCACAGGGATAAATCCACTCGTACTCTCATTGGTCGATGTCGCAACGGAAACCAATCACGCGCCTTTATGAGAGCCTGTGGTATGTACTCTGAGTCAACTCATCTCCTTGTTTGACATGCAGGGATCCTTCTCTCTCGTGCATCAACATGAAACAATGCTCTTTCCACAATGTGGCTGCTGACATGGTTGTATTTTTTTTATTTACTATTTTTTGATGAATATTTTGGAAAAACCTGTGAAACACTGAAGCCGCAAAACATGAAGCGCGAAGTGGCGAAGGAACACATTGTACTTCTATTCTCAACAGAGATTATACGCTCATTATTGAGAAATTTTTTTGTATTTAATTTTAAGTATCCAAATTTAGAAGATTTTATGCTTTTGTTGATATCACAAAATGCAAATATTCTATATATCTTGTTGTGTTTTTAAGTTACAAGAGGTATAATAAATATCACCAAGTTTTGTCCAATTTCTTGGACTACGTTTTGAGTTATCACCAGTTTTCCGTTGGATGCTTAACTTTTTTTGGAAATCGGTATATTTCAGAGATAAATTACATAAATAGAACATTTAAAAAACTTAAGCTTATTTGAAATGTTGTTAATACCAATACCTGTTTTAAACATAAAAATTTTAAATTTATATAATTAAATTTAAAATTTTATATAATATTTTTTAAATAATAGTTACAGATAGTTTATTTGATTTTGATTTTTTAAAAATATACATGGTCATAAATACAAATCAAGTTTTTTCTTTCTGAAACAGCCTTAATGTTGGCTGCTTAATTTTTATTATTTTTTAACAATCTTATGCCCAATGAAAAAACATTTAAATGATAATCATAATAATAATAAGATACTGTAATGATAGCAGTACATTTATTCACTTCACCTAATAATCAACATGAATTCATTTGAAAAAAATTATTTCAATTTCTCTTACGGGGAAACAAGTAATGTAACTAAATAGTGTTATAATTTTCTACTTTATTCAAATTGATGGCAAAATATATATTTTACACTGCACAATCAATAACATGGAAAATCTGCTGCATCCTTTGGCCAACAGATTACTGAAAAAACAAATGCATTGTAAAATGCACAGAAAACATAACGATTTCCAATATTTTACTGCAAATCAGATAAAACTTATATTTTCCATATTACATATCCAAGTATTACAGTAAAATAAATTAAAGACATAAGGTTTTGAATTTATAACCTAGCTTTTCAAAACTCGGGCATTACACTGCTGTGACTGAAAAATCTAATAGATTTGTATTTACATCTTAATTTTTCAAGGTACAAATTTATTTTCCAAAAGCACAGATTAAATTTTCTATCAGAACATTAAAGAACATAATCAAAGAATACAAAAAAAAAAAAAAAAACCTAAAAGCATATATATCAAGCAAAATAATTAAAAGCACTTAAATATTAAACAACAATGCGAAACATATTTAAAAAAAGTATAACATTAAAAATTATAATTTAAATGCACATAATTGTAATTCTTTTATTCACACATAACATTACCTGCTGTATCTCCCTCTGCACTACGTCAGGTTTAAGCTTAACAACAAATCAATCTTATTAGAATTATTCAATATGAAAACATTTAACATGTTATTAAACATTTATACTTGAGCAATTTTTTTAGTTCTCATATTAATACATAAAGAAACATACTTTGAATAAAAACAAGTAAAAATTAATGTTTTAAAAAATTATTTGAAAGGCTGAAAAAAAATTTAACAAATTTCTTACAATGTAATTCTGAATACTGTTGTGAGGAAGAGTGTAAAGCTTTGAATTCTCATCCATATAATCACATCAAATAACTAAAATTGCATCTAATACATAAAAATTTTTAAAATGTAAAAAAAGAATTCTATTTAAAAAAACAATGTGAAATCTAATTTTATACTTTTCAGCTGCAAGAAATAAGGTAAACACTCAATTCACAAATTAATAAATTGAAGCATTTAACATTTTGAATAACTTACTTTCATAGAAAATTTCATTTCATGCAATACAGAGTAAAATAAATAAAAATGCTATCACTGAATATATTTAGAATGAAATGACATACTTATTTTCTTTAAGAATAAATACTTATTTTCCTTAATGTGGTTTTATACAGATATTCATCTGCACACTTACTGTAATATTATTTATAAAAAAAGATCAAACTAGTATTTTAGCCTTTAGATAAGTGCAGCTCAGTCATATGGCTTCTCAATTTAATGAAACTAAAAGTGCAACTAAATGTATCATATTTCTTAGTAATAAATGCTTTAACACAAAATGTTCATATTTGGAAATGAAAGAAAAAAAAATGTAAGAATGTTACAACAATTTGCTTGTTTCAGACTGTTTTAGCCGAAAGTAATAACCCCTAAACTAAAAGCAGAAAGCAGCTCCATTGAAAAAAATACTGTTATTAAAAGAATATGACTCCTTTTAGCTGCATGAAACTCAATTCTTTGCATAGGTACAGCTGCTAATAAAATTTCAATAACCCATAAGTATCTTTTCCTGTCCCATATGGATACTCGCAGTTAGATCAATGATAAATAAACTGGAAGTTCTACAGAATACCACAACTCAGAAGATAATTAATAGTAGGTGTATTTGGTATAATATCAGAATTTATGTGTTGTAAAAATTAGTAACCTTCTTATCAAAATTTACAAAAAATTCATAATAAAGCTGAAAATAATAACCATTAGATTTTTAGCACTTATGAATATAACTGGATTGAGAGCACTGCAGCATCCTGCATTTTGAAGAACCTAAATCCTCATATTCCAGCTTTGAAATGACCCTTATTAGTTTACTTAGCAATTTTTTTTAATACAGAACTTGCGAAAATTTGAAATATGGCCTATAAAGACACCCGATTGTTGTGTGATGAAAATTAATTGTTTACAACCTACAGAATAACTTACATTTGCTTGGCTCTCCATAGATCTCGCTTTTCTCAGCCTGCCTTTACAAGCATCTAGATCAAGTCTCTTATTTTCAAGGATTTTTCTTTCTTTCTGTCAAAAAAAAAAAAAAAAAAAAAAAAAAAAAAAAAAGGCTAAGATACATATTTAAGAAAACATTTTAAATATCTCAGCAGCAGTTAAATCTACTCACAGAATTATTTCTTCACCTTTTTTTTAACCTGTTTTATTCAGTAAAATAACCTAAAGTTAAATTGCTACTTTACTAATAAAACAGATATCTGCAAATGAAAATGTTAGCACAACACAGATATTACATGTAAGACATCTAATAATTATGGTAGCTCTAAAAGATATACTACAATTAAGAAATTAGACATAACTGGATACTGATAAGGTATTTGTTGGTTATCCGATATTCACCAATATAACTGGAATACTACAAGCATTCTACTGGCAATGAAATCTGGTTTCTTTAATTTCCAGCAGATGCAGTTTGGTAATTTCATTCAAAATGGCATCAAAAAGCTTGCTATTCTCTGTAGCTTATTTCAGCTTTGATATAAGTTCTAATAAGTAAAAAGACACATAATGATAAGTTGTGCTCTGTTGCTGTTTATTTCTCCATTTTGCTGATCCGCACCAGCATTCCTTTGTTTGCTTGCACCTCTCTTCAAATCAAAGTTAATATTGATATACAAAAAGAAGCCACCCGCACCCAGTCACCCCCAAAACAGGATTACCATGACAAAAAAAAAGAATCAAATCTCTCAACTTTATAGAAGAATCCAGAACATTTTACTTCTAGGCCAGCGAACACACAAAACAATCAAAATCATAGGTGAATAGTTTGGCGACATATCAGCAAATGTCAGATAACAAAGAAGTACCATTGGCAATACAACCAAAATTTTTCCAAAAATCTAGCCAATGAAACAGAAAACTACTTTATTTCTTTAAATCTAAAACATTGCTAATTCTAAGATGCACATTTCAACTTCAATCCACCACCACAGAAAAAGATATTTATTTTAAGAAAACAAAACCAATTAAAATATGGCTAGCAAAAATTTGTATAATAACTGCTTTTGATTCATTAACAATTAATTTCTAAATTAGAAATTTATTATTGCAGAATAATTAGTAATTAGAAAAAAATCGATGATTCTAAGATGCCCCAATTCCAAAGCACATCCCATTTTAATAAATTGAGCAAAAAGGTGCACCTTTAATTTAAAAAGGGGGGGGGAATAAAAATCACACCCCGAGGATCTATAACAAAGAAGCACTTTTGCATAACTGCTCATTTAATATTTTTTATATAAACTTAATTCTCTACATATCGTAATGTAACCCAAATAAAAATTTCAAACAAAAGAAAATAATTTTATGAATAAAAATATTTTTAAAATTAAACTATACTAAAAATATTATTTTAACTAGAAATTAACTAGTCCTGTACACCGAATACTATCTAAAAGATTTTACTGAACTCTGTAGCTTGTCTCTAGTTGTCAAATAATCAAAATGATAAAAATTACACATAGCAAATTTTGAATCGGAACGCGTTTCAAATTCTGAATCAAATGAAAAGAAACTAATCATACAGTCATAAAAAATAACTGTATAATTGACATCAGTTTTGATACAATGGAATTATAAAGCACTGGCATATTTAGCCCTTTTCCATTATAAGAAGTGGAGTGGTTATATGGTAAAATTTTTTAAGCGCAAGATGTATAAGCATAGACACATATAATTTAAGACTGGCAAAGAGGGGATTCCTTTTAACCAGAAGCAAATGCTCCCAAAGAAGAAGTACCTACGTCAAAATCTAGGTCAAACTAAGGATGTTTTTTTACTTAATTTTAAATTTTACATTTGATTCGATACTCTCTTCAAATTTCATAAGAAATATATTTCTTAAGTAACTTATTTCAACAGACAAAGAACTGAAACAGAATGGCACATTTAAAACAATATTTTATTGACAACATTTACTTAGAAAACATGAACACTGTTATGAAAAAGACATATTTAATTTTAAAGTTGGGAATAAACAATAACGTTTACTAAGATCTGCTCAAATGGGTTTTCGTGTTTATTCCAATGTCTGCACATGAACTCGCATAACTAAGAATCAGAATACAACTACTATCATACTGCACTGTGCTTAGATTCTTCTACAAGAAACATAACAGAAAATATGGCCATGTTTTTTACACAAATAATTTTGATATGTTATATAACTTTGTATTTATTTATTATACTTCTTTAATTTATTTAATTATTTTCTCTAATAATTATATTTTCTTTTCTTTTCTCTTACATAAATATAATAAATTACCTTGATAGCAATGGCTATAAAATGGCTTTATAAATTATGGGCAATTTATAAACATGTTATTAATGTTTTCCAAACTTTTCTTAATCACCCTTCCCTTATACAAACAATTTTTTTCTAATGTAACTTTTATCTTTTTACATTTATATATGTATTGGGTTGTTGCAAATGAGAATAAAAAGAAGAGTAACTGTTTAATCCTCTATTAATAGTAGTCTATATAATTACTAGACTCCAGTACCATCAATATAAATTTTATCAATATGTGGCAAAATCAATTGTATGATTCTGAAGTGACAAATTTCCCTACATTACTTACATTATTGAGTTGAATTTATTGTTTCCCTCTTCTGGAAGGAATGAATAGCAAATAGTACCTGCAGATGACCACCATATAGAAACATCTTGTTATCTTTGAAGAAGTTTGCATATGCTTTGAAAACTTTTGCAAACCTTTTTCCTTTGAAGACCAAGAAGTTCTAAATGAAATAGAGAAATTCTAGATGTCTTTCACTCCGGACCATAGTGATGAATTTTATGATATTATGATGTCAGAGAATACCTACTTTTTATCAACAGACACAATTCACTATAGAAACGTTTTCCATAAAAATCCTTCTTTATCACTTCATAGATGACAACAGCATACTTCCAAATGCTGTGCTTTATTTTATCACCAAGTTCATGAGTTCGCTTCTTAAGCATCCTTGCTTTTCTGTTATTGCCAACTGCAGGAAAACAGTTGAAAATTATATGTCTGGTGTTTGGGTGACCTCTCATGTAGTTTGTTGTGGATTTAATATGATTAATTTTTTTTTAATTTTTAATTTGTCTGAATCATTGAAGGAGACATACTGGCCACTGGGTGTATTTTTTAGAGCTTCAAATTTCCGAGTGAAATTTTACACATCAATTGTGAGTGAACTTCTCAATAACTGTTCTTTTGCAATGTATGACTGATGTTTTTTTACAGCAGTCATTTAAAAATTTTCAATTAGAACGTATAAAATATAACAATCTTAATTAACTAGGTTCCATGACCGACTTGATGTCAATATTATTCAATGCTAAATGTTTGTTGAAAAAAACAACAATTATTATAATTGCATCACTGTGTGATATTGTCTCATGACAAAAATTTCACACAAACCTAAATGCTTGCTGTCAGTAAACAGTAGAAATCTGACATTATTCAATTGCCATTTCATTCACAACAATCCAAATTTCATTCACAACACAAATGGTCCCCAATATTCTTTCTGATTTCAACATTTTATAAAGTAGTTTTCAACATTTTATGGACAAATTTATCTTTGTTAAACAGGTGATATTCCATCTGTTAGGCCCTGTGAATCATCATGAGAGGAACTTAATAGATTTTTAACACAATACACTTTGCTTTTTGTGCATTACAGCTGAGTTCTTTCCTTTTAGCATATGTTTTATAAATCACACTACATATGCTGCTCAGCAATAAAATGTTAAAAACAGAAAAGAACATTTAGAGACATTACATATGTACACTGCTAAAAAAAAAATGGGACAGTTTATATCTCCCATTCTACTGGGCCGATTGACAAAATTCAAATTGCATTTTTTATGTCTCAAAAGCGTGACTTAGGATATATATTAGATTTATATATAGCACTATTCTATCACAGGTATTTTGACACAAAATCGGACTTTTTCTGAAATAACATACCGATTTTTTTTTATATTTCGATTCTACGTCTCAAATTATGCCAGAATGCAACGTTTTGTAAAAACCATACAAGTAGTTTTTAAAATATTAGCTCTCAAAATTTAAGCTCCTCAATGTTAACTGAATTTGACAAATATTTATTAATATCTCCTTTTATATTAAACTTTTTTTTATTTTTCCTTTTACATTTCGAAATTTAAGTTCATTCCAAATAAAATTTACCCACTTTTGTGTTTTATTTTTTAAATTTCTATTCTTAAATAATTTTTATAAATTTTTTTAAAACAATTTTGAATTATAACTTATAAAATTTTTACCGTCATCTTAAAGTAGGCGTATTTCTAAGTATACCTGCAAAAAAATTAGACTTTTTTATTCAAAATTTTCTAAGATATACACGAATTAACATATTTTCACATTTTGAAATTTGGCATCTTTTTTTTGGAGCGATAATAACGTCAAATGTGGTTTATTAAAGTAGGTTGTGGATTACAGTCATACATTGTTACAGTGAATTGCCACAGCTATTTTTTACCTTAAATTAAAAAAAAAAAAAAAATTACGGAGAATTAATTATATGAAATTTTTTCCCCTCAATAATACATAATAAATATTTATGAATACTATGCGAAAAATTATTGTTTTTTAAATTATAGATGATATTATTCAAATTTTTAACTTTTTTAAAAAAATTTCTTGCTTTCTTCCTTTTTTTAAAAAAATATTTGTTAGAGTAAATTTTTATTTTCGGCGTTTTATCGTCTGCTACTTTACTTTAACTTCGTTTAAATCGAATTGTCTAAAACTGAGAACTTTCATTTGATGTTTATTTGAATTTTATGAAAATATTTTATGACATTAACTGCATAATTTATTTCTAAACAGGCTGTTGCTTATGAAGTGACTGAAAGAGCGGCTGATACTATCATCCATATTTTTAAAGCACAATAGAAACATAAGATTTAGAATAATTATTCTTATAAAAGTCAAATTATGATATAAACATACAACCCTCTAGATACTGAATTAATGGAAGTTCAATGGTTATGTAGAAATGATCTGCAGTTACTTAATAGCTCGATAAGTCAGCAGATTCTGTGGACAAGCAAGAATAATTATATAAACGACACCCAACATTCTGGATTCAATTACCAACAAGGGTACCATGTTTATTAAATGAATTTAGAAAGTTTTTAAACATAAAAAATTGACTAATTTATCCTAAAATGTATTTTTCTGCTTAGTGTATTTTCATTATATCCTTAAAATTCTAATTTAGAATGTAATTGTCAAGAACTGAATTCTAATCATCAGCAATACAATAAGTAATTATTTTGGTTATTAATAAATCCTTCTTATAAAGTAATTGCAAATATTTCAAAAACTTTCTGTCTAAATACAAATATTTTTCTAAGCAAATATTTCTAATTTTATATTAATCAAGATTGCACAAGATATTATTTATCCACACTTTAATTCTTACCGTCAGCTCTAGTAAAAGTTACAAATCAATTCTATTTAATTAAGGAATGACCATCTAAGTTTAGAAACAGTATACCATAACAGCAATTCAATTATTGACGCCATATTTTTCATGTTACTCCCAACTGGCAAGCTACATGATTTTTAATATGAGTATTCGGGTTTTCCTAGTAACTTCACTTGGAAATCGTGCTTAAACTAGGTTAGTTGGTTATTTGAACATAGAAAGAACATGGGAACTATTTGGTTAAGATGCTTTCATAGAGGAACTTTGTAAAAAGAACCTAGAAAACTACGAAAACCAACCATGCAGCCTGGGTTAGACAATTACTGTTTACCAAACAATTAATATTTAACAATCTTCAAATGCTAGGCAACTGGTAAGGCTCCAATTAAATCTCCAATTTAATATTTTATTTGTAAATATTTAAAATATTGTTGTATTCTTAGACACAAAAAGCAGAATTTAAGTTTTGTTAACTCATTCGTAAACTACCAAGCCATAGTGCAAATGAATATTCAATTTCTTTTACAATAATTGTATTCACTTAATATTCTTGAAATACGAGTTAAAAAACGAATGTTCTCGGAACATTAAAGAAGTGTTTAAATCCAGTGATATTAGGTTTGTCTTACAAGCTCAGGTATCAAAACGATTCTGCAATTGCCCAAGTAGTTGACTTGTAAATGGCTGTGAATTAAGCAGATGACTTTTAATCTTACATTATTCAGTCAGAAAACGTATTCCAAATGTTTTGTATTGCATGACAATGCATCTTTTCATTGTTCAATAACCAATCGGAGAACCGCTTGTGTTTCGAAAATAAGTATGTGTATTCAATCGTCCTGCATGTTCTTCAAATTCTTCTTGTGATTTTTTTCTTTCCCAAAAACTAAAGTTGCCTCTCAAAGGAAAGTTTTTTGACATTGAAGAGACAAAAAGAGTATGACATCTACTTTTAGAGGCATGTCAAAAACAGATCTCTACAAGCCTTCTCTTCCATTACATGCTGTGCATTCAAACAAAAAGTTGCATTAGTGTAAATTCTAAAATCTATTTTTATTACACTCTGATTACTTCATTAACATACAGTGAATATATACTAAACCTTTTACTTCAGCTTCAGTAATTCGGAACTTTTGTCGGAATTAGGACTTAGAAGATAAGTCAAATTGAATATTTCGATAATCCAATAAATGTAAGGTCGAAGTTTCAAATATTTTATTTTCGGAGCAAGGGAAGAGAAATTTTTTCAGTTTTGGTCCATTATCCTAAGTATATTCACTTCGATTCTTGATTTTTCCATAAAAGCGAAAATTTTACGCATGGTACACATATAATGCATAGCTTCAAATTAAAATTTAATAATATGCAAGGTGGTTATAATAAAAGTTCCGCTTTGAAACAGACATAAAAGGAAAACTACTGGATCAAATTTTATCAAACTTTGTAATTTATTTTCCGTGGAAAAAAGAAAGCTCGTAACCTCACCATCAAGGGGAAAATGGCACTGCAATATTGTTAAACGAAACATGGGTCGGATTCTAACTTAACCTTTTGTTACATGGGTTTAATATGTTGTATACCCTTAAGAAACTTTGAAGTAAGCAAATTATCATTTAAAGGCGTTAAATTCGATAAAAGTCGAGTGCGCCATCCGTGTAAAGGAGAAATCCGTCTATGAAAGCCATGAATTAGGGATCAGAAAATTTGAGATCGCAAACCACTCACAAAAGTGCCTACAATCTGCAAATCGTTTTCTTACAGATAGCCAATTTGTAATTTTTGAAGCCTGAATTCGGCCCTAAAACATGAAGATACTGATTCAAAACGCTTTTAATCGATTTGGGCCAAAGAAACCCTTCATGTTATCTACCTAGTTCCATTGCATTCTCCTACTGCATTCCATTGCATAGCAGTCATTCCACACCATTTGGGGTGGAATGACAGCTAGTTTAACTGAACCACTTTTCTCTGAAGAGCAGTCGACAGCTGGACCACTGTGATTGCAGCTTGCTTAAAGTCAATGTTAAAATGTTTCGTGATACATGAACTGCAGTAACGTGGCATTTTAGATACTAGGATTTTTATCCAGGGCTGGGCCCCACCTCACTTGTGTCGCACAGTTACTTAGGCAACATTTCATGAATGAACGTGTTATAGGCCGATACTTCCCCCACTTCCCACCAGACCTCAACCTCTGTGACTTTTGGCTATGGGGTTATCTCAAAAGCACAATTTATGGTGATAATCTAAACAATTTGGCAAAAATGAAAAATGTGATACACCGATATGTCCGTAACATTACTCCTGATATGCTAAGAGCTGCTGTTGAGAATGCAGTAACAGGATTTAACTTGCTTTCGGAAAATGCTGGATGCTACAAGGAATATGCTTTGTAACACGTTTCGGAAACGATTAAACACATTTTAAACTGATGTTTTCATGTCTTATTTCATTTAACAATATCGTATACAGTGCCATCTTTTCCCTGGTGGTGAGTTTTTGAACTCTTTTTTTTTTTCTTTTCTTTTTCCCCCGCAGAAAATAAATTCCCAAAACCTCCTTTACATGATTCTCAAGTTTGATAACATTTGGTCTGGTAGTTTTCCTTTTATGACCATTTCAAAGTGGAACTTTAATAATAACCACCATGTCATTAACTGTAATATAACCACCATGTAAATTAAACTGTAAGTTTGGTTCAAGTCCCAGCTTTTAAAAAAAAATATATATATATAAATATAAATTTTTATATTAATCCTCTTAGAAAGAATGTTTTAAGAAGCTAATTTTTCTCTCGCATTATAGATTGTATAAAAAAACATGATCTTTAATATGATTTAGATTGTTTCAGCCGATACAAGAATCGGGTCACTCGGTGGTACAGAATAAACACTGTTGGACTGTTTTATTTTTTTGACATTTAGCAAAAAATCTTTTAATTAAAATATTTATCCTTTGGACTTTGTTCTATACTTTGTTTATAGTTAAAATGTCTAGAAAATAAAAAGCTGTCTTCAACTGAAAAACACAGTTATGCAATTGATATTTAAAAAAAATTGACAAGAATGCAAAATTTATGGAAGTCTAGCAATCAAAAAAGCTTAATTTTTTTGTTTGAGCACTGAAAATAATTGTAGAAGGAAAGAAGAAAATTAGGGAGAAAAATAAGCAAAAATTTGAAGGGAAATTTGGCTGTCAGATATACCAAGATGTTTAAAAAAGTTGGACGCTTTTGAATATACTTTCAGGATACTTTAAAGAATTTAGGTGTTCAAAGAGAAAACACTTGGACATGTATGCCAGCATATACCATCAATTCAGCTTGTGTTAACAGAAAATCCAAAAACGGTATCATTGCAGATTAAAGGGAAGAGCGACTGGTTTTGCAATACATGGTTCAGTTTTAGATTGGTAGTTTGGTCCGATTTTTGAATCCCACGAACGGGCTGGCTGCATGGGCCTTTTAGTGGTTTTCCCCATGTGTAACGTGTATATGAACCAGTTTCCCTTAGAAAGTCCTCCACGAAGGCATCCATCCCCTTAGGCAGATAGTCCTAGTGCGTGTTGCCATAATTAAATAAACCAAAACCTCTTGATGAAACCAGTCTTTCCTTTCATCTCATACCTTCAAAATGCTAACCTCTAAAGATTGATAAAGGCTCTGGCTTAAATACTGATGAAATGGATTGAATTGGATTACTAAGTTAAGGCAAAGCAGGGCTATCTGCCTGAAAGGAAGGATGCCTTCGTGAAGAACTTTCTAAGGGAAACCAGATGGCATACACATTACACATGAGAAAAATCCACGAAAACACCCATACAACCAGCCCGTTTACAGGCATTCGAACCCCGGAGTGAACTACCAGTGTTCAGCGGCTTTACCGCTCGGCCGTTTGTGGACCTTTATGAAATGAAAGGCAATAATTTTATTTAAAATTATTGTCAGAAATACCAAGATGTTTAAAAAAGTTGGATGCTATTTAATATACTTGCAGAATGCCTGAAGAAAATGAGCAAGAATTAAGCAGAATGGCAGAAGAAAAACTGTTTAAAGCAGCGTATGCAAGTCATCCTAAGTTAAAATGTCGGTTATACTTCTCTCTTATTTATATATCTTTTCTGAACGGAACGCTAAAAGGCGTGTTAACTGTGCCTTACTGTATTTTCTCTTTTAATATATGCAGTTTCTAAACGCTTCGTAGTCTGGGTCACAAAGTATTCTTCCGAAAGGAACCCAATTCAAATAAATAAAATCCAAATTCTTGAAAATTTACATTTATAAATATATTTAAATTGCTCAGTTTGAATGAATAAATAGAAAGTTTCAAAATAATTACTTGAAGAGACAATGCATCACTAACAATTAAAATAAAAGTCTAAAATTTTAAAAATTACCTTAAGTAGTAACTATGACTAAAAATATAGTATAAAGAAAATATTTGGAAAAAAAATAAATGATGCACCTTTGATTTAAACTACGCAATTCGAATAAGTAAATAGAAATTTTTAAAGCAGTTATTCGAAAGAAACTATGCAACGTAAACAATTAAAATGAAATTTAAAAAAATTGCTTAAAATTAATAACAATTTAATTTAAAAATATAATATAAAGAACATTATTTGAAAGAAGGAACGATTGAGTCTTTTTTTCCTCTCACACACTATGTAAAAATGGAAATGAAAATAGGTTGCCACATATTAAGAAGTTGACCAAGTGGAGGTATTTTTTATTGTTTATGACAGAAATCACGATGTGAGATGAATAACTTTTGAAATTTAAAGTTGTTTATATTAATAAAAGGAAGTTATTTTGTCTCATTGAAAACTAATTTTAAAAGGCATTCGATTTGAAGTACTAAGACCTAAAAACCTGTATGATTCTGTAGTCATTGTGTGTTATTTAGAGGTAAGAGATCAGTAATCAATTGATTTTCACTCAAAAATTTCGGAAGGAAGAGGAGAAAAAAATTCGAAAATTGGTGGTTTCAAGGCGCGACCACCGCACGTCAAAGGGTTAATTTTTGCAACCACTGTTTATAGATACATATATACTTTCAGTCACAAAAATGTTTTAAATGACCAACATATTCATGTCACAATTAAAAAAAATAAATTTTGCAGAAAGTATAAAATCTAACTTTTTGTATGGTGTTCCAGTCCTTATATATATTATGGAGAAATTTATGCTCATTCTAAAAAATACAATACTGTTACGAAATGTACAGGCGCGGTGATATAGCTTCCCCGCAAAGCAGTTTTAGGGTTGCCATAAAACGGCAAGGGAAGGCAGGGTTGCCACATTTGGCGACAAAATTGGCGATATACCATGAACGGAGAGAGAACCTTCTGGAACGAATTTTTACTGGTTCAGCCCAGAATATTCTCGAACACAAACCGAAAGCTATATAAACGCTGCTGGTCCGCAGTCAGTTAGTGTGTGTCTCTCATCAAGTTTATTTCGTTGAGAGGGCAAGTGTGTGTGCTTTGTCTAGCGAGCTGATAGTCAATCATTGAGCGAGTGTCTCGAAGTCTAGCGCCGAGTTGGTCGTCGAGTTTTGTCTTCGACTGTGCTGAATTGAGAGCTATACTCTTGTGTATCATCGAGTGCATTGCATGGAGAGTCTTGAGAGTACGTGGAGTTCCGAGAACGACCAAACGGAATCGGAAGCTGTACTCTGGTGCTTTGCAGTGAAGTTGTCTCCACCGTTATTGTCTGACAGTGTGAAGGCTGTGTCGCTGAACTTGACAGCGTGTTTTTAACAGTTCGACAACTGTAAAAGTGATTTTAGAGCTATCTGATTAATATTGGTAAATAAAGTGTGTTTCGATACTTCATCAAGTGTCGTCGTTATTCACTCCAAATCCACAAACCCCATATGAACGTGAAGGAAGAAACTAACGTAACAACTGTTGTCAGAAGTGGGATTTGAGGGTGAATGCCAGTGACAAGAGTAATGGAAGATCTATTAAGACAGCTTGTGACTGCCTTTGCTGGATTCCAAGAAAAGATGGAAGCTGGACATGCTGAGATAAAAGCCGGATGTGCCAAGATAAAAGCCGGATGTGCCAAGATAAAAGCCGGATATGATGAGATAAAAGCTGGATAGAAAGAGATAAAAGCTGGATATAAAGAGATGACAGCTGAGATCAAAGCCAGGCTAGAAGAGATGGAAGGCCGACGAGAAGAGATAAATGGCAGCCATGAAAATGTGCGAGAGCAACTCCAACAGCTGAAAGTGGAGTTTACAGAAAAAACTGGAGTAATAAAAGAAGATGTGAAAATGACAGTAGTGGCATCTGGACAATCCAAGGATGAAGAAATGAAGGAAGTAGCTAACGAACTGCCTGAGAAAGATCCAGAAATGATCGATGAAATATCTAACGGGATTAAAGAAACAGAACGAAAATATGAAGAAATAAAAGACGGGAAGGAAGATTTTTGATTCTCACGTGCCTGAAGTAGAGATAGAAGAAAATGAAAATGCGACTGTTAAGTTTGTCAAAACTGATAGTGAAGTTACGAAGTTGCAGGCAGCAGGTGAACCATCTGAAAGTGCATGTGATGCTGAGATGGGAGAAACTCATGTGCAGCTTAAGCAGTACGCTCCAGTACTGCAAAAAAATTCACCCAGCTCGCAAATTATGTGAGCATCTCATAGTGCACATTTTGCAGACAAGGACTCGATTCTAAACCAGGATGCTTCTGTTTGTAAAGAATCGGGTTCCGTTCATGACTCTGATGCAGAATTTGAAGCTGGTTCCCAGAAAACGGGGGAAAACGAGTATGTACCACCTGCTAAATATACCAAGGTGAACTGTATGTATGCTGCGAATGAACTACAGAGTGGTGAACAAACTGTTTCACATCTTCCGGTGGATGAAATGTCTGAAAGGACTGAATCATTTAGACTGTGATATGCAAAACATAAATATATCTGAGAACTGCAGTGGAAAAGTATTTGACACGGGTATATTTTAGTGAATACACTGAGATTGAAATTCATTCAGAACTTTAATGTATATAATTTAAAATTATTATGTGTTCAATTTGTGTATATAACTTGTATATAGTGTAAATATTTGTTTCTTTAGTTATGTTTCTTGTTTGTTTTATTATGTTTTGTTTGTATCAAATTAGGCTTCTGACCAAGGGTTGTACTGCCCGGGACGTGTAATCCTTGGGAGGGGGCAGTGTTACGAAATGCACAGGTGTGATGAGATAGCTTCCCCGCATAGCAGTTTTAGAGTTGCCAGAAAAACAGCAAAGGAAGTCAGGGTTGCCACACTTGGTGAGAAATCGCCCATTTGGCGAAAATATTGGCAATATACCATAGACGGATGGAGAACCTTCTGGAACGAATTCTTAACAGTTTAGCCCAGAATGTTCTCGAACACAAGCCAAAAGCTATACAAACCCTGCTGGTCCGCAGTCAGTTAGTGCGTGTCTCTCACTGAGAGTTACCTCGCCTAGAGGACGAGTGTGTGTGCCTCGTATAGCGAGCTGATAGCCAGTCATTCTAGCGAGTGTCTAGAAGTCTAGCGCCGAGTGCATCGAGAGAGTCTTTTAGTGCATCGTCGAATTTCATCTTAGACTGTGCTGAGTCGAGAACTATACTCTTGTGTATTGTCAAGTGCATTGCGTGGAGAGTCTCAAGAGTACGTGGAGTTTCGAGAATGACCAAACAGAGTCGGAAGCTGTACTCTGGTGCTTTGCAGTGAAGCTGTCTCCACCGTTACTGCCTGACAGTCGCTGAACGCGTCAGCATGTTTTTAACTGTTTGGTGACTGTAAAAGTGATTTTAGAGCTATCTGATTAATATCGGTAAAGTGCATTTCGATACTTCATCAAGTGTCGCCGTTATTCACTCCAAATCTATGAACCCCAAACGAACATGAAGGAAGAAAATAACGTAACAATACAAAAGTTTTAACTTCAGCAGAGTTCCTAAAAATTTCAATTTTGCCCAAAAGATAATGATAAAGTAAAGACTTTCACAAGACTTTTTAAAGGACTCTAAAAACATAATTTAATGAAAAAACTTTCTTTTTAAAGATTTTAAGCACCAGATGAACAATGGAATAATTTAAATACACCCACATTCTGTCCAACTCACTTTGCTTAAAAATCCATTTAATAAAAAAAATATTATCAGAAAGTTAAAATTTAAAATCTGCTTTACTGCCTAAGGAAATTTAAATTTCTGAATACTTTAAGCATAATTAAGACTGAAAAATAAATGCCAAGCACAAAAGTCCCAGAATTAATCCATTTCAGTTTCTTTACAAAAAATGTAGCTTATCGAAACCCCACAAAAACCTTTTTTAGTATAGTATTCTTTCATATTTACCATCAATTAAATTTTTAAACTCTAGAATAAATTTGTTTATACTTATAAAGAACTCTTTTTGAGTTAATCAAACTTTTATGTTCAGTAATATGATTTGATCAGATTGATAATAAAAATTAGTAACTAACTCACATAATTAACTACAATTGGTAGTTATCATTTTGAATGTCTTCCTTAATTAGACAACATCAAATTATTTTAGATAACAGATATCTAAAATAATTAAAAGCATTAAAAAAGTTCACACAAATTCGACAGTTATGCTTTTTTTTTTTTCAACCTTACCATTATTGTTTTCATGTCACCATCTAAAAAACGCTTCAAAGGACTGACAAATGTGGTCATAGCAGCTCGGACAAATTCCCTTTCAGCTGCACCTAGACGTTGCTGTGTTTGTCCAATTTTTATCAAAGCACTACCTAACAAAGAAAAAAATACAGTAAGTTGGGCACTATATGTATTGCTTTATTTAGACTTCTTTTTACTACAACTAACGTGATAAATGTTTTGTTAATTTTTCGGAAAGCAGAAGTTTATAAAAATAGCACAGTACTGTTACAATGAAATTAAAATCTGCTTAAGATCATACGTAGGTATGTTCATGAAGCCATCAATCATACTCTGCTTATCACATGACCTTTTCTGGGGACTTAAATTACTGCAATTTCTTATTTATGTGCCATTATCTATTTTACTGTTTTGAAAAGGAACTCTGTCAATGTCATGTCAAAAATCGCATTTTCATTCTATTATTATTTTCTTTTAAAAAAAGCCATTCCATTCCCAATATCTATCTATTTATCCAACACATTTTAAGAAGCTGACAAAATTACATTAGAACTTGAATTTCGTTCTTTCTCAGCTCAGGGTATCCTATACACACTAGGAAGTTGCATTTTTAAAGAATAAAATCTAATTCCTTTTCTCTAAGTGTGTTACCTCTTCTTAGAAGTAATTAATTAGCATCTAGATTATTATATTTCCTGCTGCTTTAACTGAAATATAGCAAATCAGATCTTTTTAAAACAGGCTTGGTTTTATATATATATGCAAACATCAAATATTTTAACTCGGCTTCCCTTTAATATGCTGCTTTTTAATCAGACATGACAGTAACTTATAACCCAAGTTTTATTATATACATATTCTAAGGGAAAAGAATTTGCACATACAGCCTGAAAATTCAGTAATGAGAGCAAGTTTATAAAAGGAAAAACAACCAAAAGATGAAGAACATTATTATTTTTTTTTTTTTTCAAAAAACATTTCTTTTGATGCCTTCATGCTTCAGATGCTTAGGCTAGGCGAAATGTCATATCCATCCTTTAGATGTCTTCAATGCCAGTTTTGACTTTGAGAACAGAAAATAATCTCAGAAATCTATTGAGTTTATTAGATAACTAAGCATACACTTATTTTCAGGCCAAAATTTCTGCACAACTACTGCTATGTGAGTTGGTGCATTATTATGAAAACAAAACCAAGTGTGTTGAACATTCAGGTTAAGCTCAGAAAACACTTCTACACATCTGTTTCAAAATACTTAAATAAAAAAAGATGCATAGTCAGCCCTTCAGAAACATATTCATGAAGAATAATTCCTTTGCTGTCATAGAAACATATCAGTACTATCTTCACATCTGATAACAAATTTTTCCCCTGTTGCAGGTGATGGTAACTATCACTCAGAGCTTAATTTCAGGATTTAATTGTCAGAAAGAAGTGAAAACACAATGTTTCATCACTGAAAAAAAAATTTCTTAAAATTATTTCTCTGACAAGTTTGAAGGATTCAGTTTGAATAGTAAACATGATCAAAGACACACAAACTGGGAAGAGAACGTTTTTCCCTTGCTCAGAGCTTTTCATAAAAATTTTATGAATTATGCCAAATACATTTACTACATCATTATAATCAATCTTCCTGTAACAATTCTATCTTTTGCAATGAGTTCCTTGGTATAAACAGTTCTTCGAGATCTAGGCTAGGTTAGATTTGGCTATTTCAGCACCAATTTAGAATTATGCACAATGCCTGAATATCTATACACTAGATCCAGAATTATTCCCATATATGTATTTGTTTCCAAAATTACCTGACTTAATAGCATTCCAAGTTTAAAACAAAATTTAATATTTGCTCTTGCTTTATGCTGCTCATATAATATTACTTTCTCACTTAATACTTTACATCATCATACTTGCCAACCTATGACACTCAAAAATCAGGAGATTTTTCACAATGTTAAAGACTTTTTAAATGATAAAAATATAGTTTTTAATAATGAATTAACTTTAAACAGTTACTAACTCTTAAATGCAAGCAACACAAAAATACCTTACACATGAAACACATTTTTGTTACTTGCATCATTTATAGGGGGAAAAAAAAGACACTTTAATCAGTTTTCGTACAAATGTTATGAACAGTGGTAGATTTTGCTTTCGTTAAGAAAGAAACTTCATAATTTTGTTCTTAGCAATTGCCACGTAGGCCTGCTTTCGCTAATAAAAATTTTTCTAATGTGTCATCACTAATATTAGATCTAAATTTAGTCCTCGTTTTTGCAACAACACTGAAAATCCTCTTATACTCTGCAATACTATGGAGAACTGTCAAGAAGGCCAACATATTTCTGGACCGTTCACTATATTTTAAAATTCCATCAGCACTTTTCAGTTTTCCAAGTAAACTCCACTAGGTGTCAATTCTCGCTGATTTTATAACTTTATCCAAGTTTTCTAATTGTAAATTTCAAAATTGCAATTGCAAGATATCAGTGGCAATATCATCATATTTCATGACTAAATGAAGTAACACAGGAAATCTGTTCAAAAAGTACCTTATATCAGAAAAAGATGCATTTGCTAGAGCAGAAACATCAGCAAGAAATATCCAGACCTGAAAGCATGCAACAGCTTTATAATTCTTTAGAATATTAATTACGCTTGATAAATATGCTAAATTTTTAAAAATTAATCTTAGTTTCAAAAATAAAAATATCTAAAAATTCTAATTTGTGAAATGAGGCGCTATCACCAGCTTTTTCTTGAAAATTTTTCTTGAAAATTATACGCGCTGCAATAGACAACTATTGTCAAGTTTCTGCAAGTCATCCCTACTCCTCCGGATGTGGTCAAGGTGACAGCTGGGAATGCGCCAGGGCAAGGGAGAAAACCCATTTGGGTTGGTCTATTTCTTATAAGGTCCATGTTCTGACTCACAAAGCAGAAATTTTCATCTTATTCGAAAGGTTTTGTTTTACACTCATGCCCATAAATTAAGGATAATGCAAAATCAGGCAAAGGAAGAGTTAGAAGCAAACCAAATTTGACTTATTTGTAAAGCTTATTTATTAAACAAAAGGTAAAGAGCAAAAAACGATGCTATATGCTATTATTAAAAAAATTAGTGATTTTTTCTCCCTGGAGCAAATAACAAAAAAAAAAAAAAAAAACCTATTTACAAAAAACCAATATTACATGGTTGGTATGATTGTTAATACATTGCATGTCTCCCAGACGATGCAATACAGTCCGTACAACGCCTAGGCATGCTGAGTATCAAATTATCGATCTGATCTTGTGGGATATTACACCACTCAAAAAGCAATGCTCTCCGAAGTTCCGGTAGACATGTAAGAGGAGGTTGACGGGCTGCAACTTGTCGGGCAAGCATGTCCCAAACGTGCTCTACTGGATTCAAGTCCGGTGAGATTGCTGGCCAGTCCATATGGGTGATATCCTCCGACTGAAGGCATTCACTTACGATGTTTGCACGATGAGGACGGGCATTGTCATCCACAAACACAAATTGTGCGCCCATGGCGCCCTAAAACAAACGTACATGTTGTTCCAGAATGACGTCACAATAGATTTGGCTTGTCATGGATTTGAACAAGCAGGTCAGTTCTGGAACCCAGAATAATTCCATCCCAAACGAGCACTCCTGCACCACTCCTTGGTGGTAACGGGTACCTGGAGCTCTCCATATGAAAGTCTGGCGAGAATCAGACTGCGAGCTAAACCTGGACTCGTTGGAAAACATCACACAAACCCACTGTTGCGGTGTCCACAATGCATGCTCTCTACTCCAGGCTAACCGCAGGCGACAGTGAGTTGCAGTAAGTGGAATGCATCTGACAGGTCTACGAGCATATAGACCAAACTGCCCTAAGCATCTGTACACGGTCTGCCTTGAAATTGTCGTACCAGTGGCTGAAGAGAGCTGACGAGACAGGTCTGAGGCTGTGCTCCGCCTGTTTCTTTTGGCAGTAACTGACAAATACCGGTCCTCATTCGGCATTGTAACTCTGGGGCGACCTGTGCTGTAACGTCTACTCACATTACCATCATCTTGGAATCGTTGCCAAAGCCTGGAGGTGACGCTCTGGGCAATTCCAAGTTCGTCTGATACTTTCAGTTGGGTATGCCCACATTCCAGACGGCCGATAATTCTACCACGTAAAAAATCATCCAAATGCGTCCTTTGTGTCATAACTATTCGGTTATTGCACTGAAATGCTTATAAAGCGTCAGCGAACAATTTTACTTCTTTGCCTGTATTCCTTATATAACACTCTCGTCATTGTGACGTACCATCGGTGTCATCTGGTTACTTCCTGAAATTTGCTTATGATTCTTGAAAAGGTGTGTAGTGATTTTACAGGTGATATATTCATTTTAAAGTTCGATTTCCTCGTGACTCCGAATTATCCTTAATTTATGGACGTGAGTGTAGATATAATCTAGAGAAAATTCAATTGCTTTCAGACGTCCAAAATCACTTTTTTTTTTTTTTTTGTTCATATAACAAAGTATTAAGCCAAGTTCCATAAAAATCGTGAGAAATTTTAAGAATAGGAAAAAGTCGGAGAAATATAATGTAAATCGTGTTAGTGGGAGACCGGTCGAAAATCGGGAGAGTTGGCAACTCTGCATCATGCTTGGAGAATGTTACTAATTTTAGATGACGGTTGGCCCATTTGGATGATAAACACAGCTCTACCAACTAAGCTTTTATCATCATGTAATAAAATCAGTCTCATAATTTAATTATAAGAACCATGTATAAGATGAAAGATAGTAAATATATTGTGATCGTACTTAAATATGAACCATTTTGTAAAAAAGTCTATATGTGCTGTACAATATATTTAAAGTTCTTTTGTCTAACTAGAAATATGACGTTTAGAGAGACAATATCTATGTTCATCTTGCCTGATGCATGGACATTTATAATTATGTCTTTATATATATATAATTAAAACAAATTCTATCAAGTCCACCAGTATACTTCACAGAAGAAGCACATGAGATATGATTACATGGGGCTGATGCTTTTGTGGGAAATTTTCTGAAAATGATCATCTTATTTTTTACATATGGAGAAAAAAGGGTTATTGGTGCGAAAACCACAGCTTCCTTGTACAGCCTGTTAAATTATAAAAATTTTTTGCTGCATTTCATTTAAACTTACTTCCTCGAATTTCATTAGACATATATTTCTCATTCAATCAATTCAATTTTTACTTTGCAGTAAGGCAAAATACATAAAAATCTAAAAAAATACATTAAAACACAAAACATCTTCATTAAAATTTCTAAAATATCAAATACCATTAAAAACAGTTAAAAAAATAATTTTTACAATTAAAATTAGCGTTTCTACGCCAAAACAAGCAATTCGCCCAATGGGCAAGAAGACCAAATTTTCCCAGTGGCACACTGGGAAAAGAGACACTAAGGTTGATGCTGAAACTGACTTAATTCACTATTCTACTAAGAGCTACAAATGTAAAAAAATGGTGGCCGTTTTAGGCCTAGTGCCATTTAAACTTTTCAACAGCTGATAATTCTATAACTATTGCATGGAGATTAACTATAGTCATGAAAACCTTAATCAGACGATAAGAACACATAATTCAATCACTTTTAAAGCAAAAAAAGTACAATTTACCAACATATAAGAATAAAACAACTGAGCTCACCAAGCTGGGTAACAGTGGAAATATATATATATATATAGATGTAATTTGGTTCCATCTGATTGCAACAAAAGTGGAAGGAGCACAACCAAATGTTGTAGCAGTCTCATATGCAAAATTTCAAAGCTCTAAGGCTACTAGTTTTTGAGTTATGCGAGACATGTATGTATCTAGGTAGTACAGACATCATGAAAAAATCTCTTCTGAATCTAGTTTAAAAATCTCTTTTGGGGAAGGGAGAAGGTCCTTTATTCTGTTTGTATATATAGATCTTGTCGAAAAATGCCCTTCAAATGGATTCAAGAGCAGTCAGAATGGATATTTTAGTTGAAATGTGAAACCCGACATTTTTTGCGATTACAATACTTCCTTTACTTCATTCAAGAAAGTAAAAAGCTACTTAATAGGCTTTTAGTAGAAGTTGATTAACAGACTATTAGTATGTAAAGCATTACTCATTGTTTTCATTTTTCAAACTTTTATTCATGATTTAAATGTAAGATAACAAATATTCCCAGATCTTCTATTTTTTTTACTGAACTTTACATGGATTATTCAGCTTTGCAATGATCACAAAAACTATGCAAATTTTTGTGTTCAAACAAAATTACTAAAAAAATACTGAAGTTTAATAACATTTTCATGACATGAATATGTAATGTACCTTTAGCTAAATACATTGTATACATCAGGAAGGAAAGAACAATCATAGATCAGAATAATAGCTTCAGAAATATTGTTAAAATAAATGTTTATTTATTTTAGAAGGAAATTTATCTCCATGAAACAACTTAAGAGAACATAAGCTGGTGACCACTTTTAGAAAATTATGAAGACATCATTTCTTGAAAGAGTTTATCTTATAAGCAACTATTTTCAGAAAACCAACCATTTACAGCAACATTTTTTTAAATCAAACTTACTATTAAAAGAAAGACATGCATGCATCTTCATCTAACATGTACCCCCCCCCCTTGTTTAGAAAAAGACGTAGGCTGCATATTTTTCGAAATATCAGGTATGTGCATCAAGACCATAGCCGTCAAATTGAAATTTGGTTAGAGTAGATTGAAGGATGGCCCTTAGATTATCGCTAAATTATTTCATTTATCACCAAGATTTTCATTTATGGTAATCTGAGTTGTTGAATGCTATGGAAACCCTATTATGATGTAATTGGTTTTGTGATTGTGGTGAATTTGAATGATGGAACGGATTTTGGATAAGAAGTGCGTTGTTATGTTGTGGTTTACATGGTAAAATGGCTGAATGTTGTAAGATTAATTTGAAGTTTCTGTATGATTTGGAACAAAAGGGAAAAAAGCATTAATTGACTGCTGTGTGTAAATGAAGGTTTACTTAGTTGCCATTACAAGAGTCCTATTTGTAGGAAGGAAATGCATATGGAAGAATGTCGGAGGATACCTGCACTACAGAGGATATGTTTTACTCTTATTTTTGTGAATTTATGTGGCGATACCAGTACAGAGATTCTAGTTAAGATAATTTTAGGGATTAAATTTAGATTCTAGTTAGATAATTAAATATTAATGAAATATACAATAATTTCAATAAATGTTATTTTATTGTTCGATTTAAAATTTAGTTATTGAGATTATATATTTTTTGTTGGCCGCTCCTTTGACTTTTTAAGTGAATAGAGATCAATGTGTACACAGCACTAAAAAAAAAAGAAAAAAAGAAAAAAAAAAAAAAAAAAAGAAAAAGAAAAAAGAAAAAGACAGTTCTGTATCTTTCGTTCTACTGGGCCAAATGGACGAAATTCAAATTGCGTTTTTCATGTCTCGAAAGTGCGACTTAGGATATATATTAGATTTATATATAGCATTGTTCTAACACAGGTATTTATTTCAACAAATATGTTAAATTTAAAAACGTGCCAATACATAAATTCACATACATCTTCAGAAATTTTGAAGGAAAGAACCTCCAATTTTTTTGCAGGTGTGCTTAGAAATACATCTACTTTAAGATGATGGTAAAAATTTTATAGTTCAACATTTTTTAGAAAAATTTATACAAATGATTTAAAAATACAAATTTTTTAAATAAATCATAAAAAATGGGCGAATTTTATTTGGAATGAACCTAAATTTGGAAATGTGAGATATGAATCAAATAAATTTAATAAAAAAAAGAGAGAATAATAAATATATATACCAAATTCAATTATTATTGAGGAGCTAAAATTTTGAGAACTGATTTTTAAAAAACTACTCGTGCAATTTTTACAAAATTTGTTTAGCATAAGTCGTAGAATCAAAATATAGAAAAAAAATGGCATGTCATTTCAGAAAATGTCCGATTTTGTGCCAAATTTAAAAAACTACTCGTGCAATTTTTACAAAATTTCGCAGTTTGGCATAATTTGAGTCGTAGAATCGAAATATGGGAAAAAATGGCATGTTTCAGAAAATGTCCGATTTTGTGTCAAAATACGTATATTACCTATATATAAATCTAACACATATCCTAAGTTGCACTTTCGAAACATGAAAAACACAACTTGAATTTCGTCAATCGACCCAGTAGAACGGGAGATACAGAACTGTCCCAATTTTTTGTTTTGCGCACTGTATATGGACAAAGTCAGTGCGCAATGCCTAGTTTGCGCAATTCTCTGATGATTTTTTTAAGTGAAAATAGGTTGATGTGTACTTGGATACAGAGTTTGTGCAGTTCTTTGACTTGCTATTTTGGATTTGTGTAGCAGCCATTTTTGGTGCAAAAATCGCCACTACACAAAATCAAAATAACAAAACAAAGAATTGCACAAAATAAAATTACTACCTTAAATAATTTCTCAGATCCCACCAGTAATTAATAACAATACAGATGAAGAATTACACACTGCTTTTAATAGCTCAATTTGTTAAGTATATATTACATAAATTACATTTGAAAGAAAAATTAAATATCTTGCACTTTGCTGAAGGACAATGCACTGGTGTGCTAAAGATAGGAATATTTTATTTCAGGCAGTGGAAATACATTCTTTTAAAATTGCTAAGTTTACTAATTAAATTTAAAAGAAATATATTATGCTTTGCCAGGGGGCAATGCATACACATCACTCAACTTTCTGAGTAAATTTAAAACATAAATATTGTATACTAAGCTAAGTGGCAACAGTCTGCTTTTAAACTGCCAAATTTTTTAATTAAAATTGCATTAATTTCACCCAAAATTTGATAAATAAATAAAAAAAAAAATTTAGTGGCTCTAGGGATTACTGTTTTCCCACAATTCGAGGAACATGCCTACATACATACAGATTCTTCATTATTTAAATAATACAGATGGTAATCTAACAGTTCAACTTATATTTTGGGCGATAATTTATATTTGCAGCAAACTACAAATGTTAACTGTTTTATATCATGTGACAAAAATGGAAAATTTGCAGCATCAAAGCATTGGTTGCCTTAAATTATTTTCAGTATTAAAAAAGTTTTAGAGATATAAATTCATGACCCTTTGTACATCTAACAGCAAAAAACAATTTATTAAAATTATTATTATTATTACGAGATGATTTCTATACATACCATATGGTGTTCCCGAGCCCAAATCAGCACCAGCTTCAATCATATCTTGTCCAAGCAAATCTAAATTGGATGGATGTTCTCGCTTCTTATCAAGTTTCTCAAATAAATAATCTTCAACCCTTGTATCTGAGAATTTAAAAACAGAAGTCTTCTGGCTATCTAATATCGTAAACATATATTATTCAAAGTATGTAATATAGCTGTTGCTTCAAAGGATACAGATTTTGGCATATATATCCTATATTTTTTCAAAACCCACTTTGTTATTTTAGCAACGGATTAAATTGTATTGCAATTCATAATTGTTTAAAGAGGCAAATATAAACAAATGATTAAATACATAAATAAATATACTGAAACAAAAAAAGGAAACATTATGAAATAGTTGAAGTGTTCTTTTAAGCCTTTGTGGCGCACTAACGTCGAAATTTACGTTACGTTAACGTCGAAAACTACGTTAACGTCGAAACACTACGTTAACGTCGAAATTTCAACAAAAAAAGTTGTATGCAGTCTATTTAGTAATAAAGGAGTATACAGGTAAATTTTTGTAAAAATTGCACTTACCGACTACTTTAATTTACTTACTTTAATTCTGTGGGTGTTCCATGAAGTGGAACACTGCGCCGCCATAGCTTTTAAAAGTGTGACTAAGCGAGCATTGCAGTGAAGCACGAAAATTAGTAGAAGCGTTTGTATAGGAATGAAAAAAACTCTGTATTATGGCTGTATACATGGTTTCCTGGATATACACAATACTCTTGAATATATACGGATAAATGAGATAAATATCTATATACACAAGTCCTATATACAAAAATATTTACAAATTTTCGGAAAGGGTTAGACCTCTTCGTGCCATTTATGGAAAATTAATAATAAAAAAATTAACTACGATTAATATTAACAATAAAGAAAAATAAGCCTATAATATATACATACACGAAAAATATGCACACAATTATTGAAAACAAACAGGAAGGAGACTAAAATGCGACAGCAAAAAATTCGCGCAGGTCTAAGTAAAGATGAATCAAGCTACTAATAAAATTCCTGCCTAAAAACTAATCACAAAAAGTTTGAGATGCCAATATTAGGGCTTTCATAACACAAAACACACCTCACCCCTCAATACTGCTTTGTTTGAATTCATTCCCCCAAAAAACAACGGAAACAGAAAACGTAAACAACGGACTTTCTCTCCTAAGCACAGATGTTCTGATTCGTAACAGCCAGGAGATCGCTAAAGGCGCAGTGTTTCCACTAATGGAACACCTGGTTTCATTCATTGATTATGTGTATATTTTTGTATGAAAGATTAAAAAAAATATAGAACAAATAATTTGGAGTACAGCCAGCAAAACTATGCCTAATTTTTTCCAAATAAAATTTTTTATATCATTAAAAAAATAGAGAAAATTACTTGAAAAAAAGTGGCTTTTAATAACACATAATATATGAAAATTCTGTGTCTCCTTGTGATATGCTGCTATCTACTGTTTAAAAAGAAAAGTTCAAAGTATATTATAAAGGCATTTTTATCTATTTACAGTGGAATTTAAAGGTTTCAGAAGCGATTTAATTTGGGTGTTCCATGTAGTGGAACACTGAGCCGCAAAGGGTTAAATGAGGATAATGTAAAGAATAAGACTACAACATAAAATACCAAACAGGAACTAAAATAAATGCGATACATATATATTTATGTGTACTTTTCCAATATGCACCTGCCACGTTTTTTGGTGGTTTTTTTAAGTGTATACACGTAATTAAATGAGTTAAATTAAGCGCGCACACAAGTGGTTTGTTTCCCAGATGGTATTATCATTGGATTTTAGCAGGTTTGGCATCTCTTTTACATTTCCGCCTCCCCCCTGGAGTTGAGAGTTGGCGTAGAGAACTCTGCGAAGCTACCGACTAGGAACTGTACCTAGGCAGTCTTGGCCATGGGGGTATAAAATCCCGAGCTTGGCGTTTCCATATCCCCAAAGAAAGGTCGTTTATACGGCTGGACTCGGAGACAGTGAAGGCTCTGCCCTGTGAGGAGAGAGGTAATAACTCTGTACTCCACCAGGCGATTGGTCCATCAGAGAGTGGGGGCCACTCTGGTGAGGAGAGAGGTAATAACTTTGTACTCCATCTGGTGCGGTTGGTCCACAGGGTCAGGGTCCTAGCCTGTGTAATACTGGTGGGTAGCATGCAAACAACCAGTCAAATTGTCAAGTGAAAACTTATCTCCACATCCTTCCAGGAGACCGAGAAACGGGAGTGGTGACCCTGTAAGCATGGTCAGACCAGTTAGGCATGTTACAACAAGAGTCTATTGCCTGTAAGTGTGGGGACGGGCGGCAGTAAATGGAGAATTAGTCATTTAAAGTGGAGTATTTAATTAAGCAGAGATCTTTTCACTTTCCTTCTGCTTCCCGCCTAATACTGAGGATTTTAGTAGTGGAGCCGGTAAAAGTAGTGCAGTTAAAGTTTGCGGCGGAGCACATAACCTTAAATGATTCTTCTCTTTCACATGCACCAAACAGCATGGGAGGTACATAACAAAAAGGTGCTATGCTATGTTTTGCACTATGGTAAGCAACAAAATTAAAATAATATTTTCTGTAATTTCCTTCATTAGTAAATCATATATTCAAAGAATATGCATCACACATTATTTTCTTCACACTGATTTTTAAAATATTGGAGCTACATAGTTTTTATTAAAAATCTTTGATACTTCTTGAAGAAACTGTAAATACATATTTTGCATTACATTTATTATTCTAAAGGTTAGTGATGAAAATTGTTCCAATGTATATATAAAAATAAAACGGCATATTTCAAAGTTTTGATGCTTGAAAAAGAAATGTCAAATTAAAATAATTTGGGAAAGAACAAAAGTTACCAACACAAACTGGTTTAATATATATATATACAGGTTCGATACAATTTCTGCTGCTTCTAAATTCTGCTGTAAGGTATTTATTTGTCTTAACTCTATCACCTGATATAACCACATTAGTTGCACTGGCTGTGGCAGCCCTGTGTTCGTAAAACTGGGAGTGCATGTTTGAAAGTTTTGACTGAAGAAAGTATGATCAAAATCTTCAAAACATATGTGTTCTACATTCTTATTGCTAACTTCTGTCCTTTTTCTCATTAACACTTTGCCGACCGCTAGCGGTTCAACAGCATACATACGTCTGAACGGCCACCCAGCCACAGATTCTCCCTGTTCTGAACAACTGTCAGGGCAATCTGATAAATTGTCTATATAAAACTCTCCAGTACCATTTTTTCGCTCATTGTGAATGGTAAATTTTTTAAAACCGGTGTGAAAATGTGGGAGTTTATGAAACAACACACTTAATGCAAGTGAGCAATGTACCTCAATACTACTAATAAAATGCAGATGATATAGCAAATGGCAATTGTTTATCGCCATGGCTACCAATTGATAGGCTATTTTTAGGTAGCCTGAGAAAAAAGAGATTAATTGGCTATCGGTCGGTAGGTGTTGGCGAAAAAAGCCGATTAATAGGCTATTGGTCGGTAGGCGTTGGCGAGAAAAAGTCGACTAATAGGCAATCGGTCAGTAAAGTGTTAACATTATTGCTCCATGATAAAAATGTCAAAAAATTAGATCACAAGCAAATAAATATAACAAAATAATAAAAAATTAAAAGATAAATTTAATTGAGTTCTTTTTAAAGTGGCATTACTATTAAAATGGCACCAACAGCCTACTTGTTAATTAATTGCACCAAAGCAACAATCCTTCTCACAGCTCTTCTTACGATGGGTAGACTTAAATGACAGCATTCGAACAAGGGTTTTATAATTACAACTGGTATAAGTTGAACTTCCATTGCTAGAGTCTACTACTTTAAAATAGGACTCCAACATCATAGCAAGCCTCCCCTCATTTAAGACCGTAAAACCGGCATCATCATCATCACAGAAGAAATTAGGGGATTTAAGCAAATTAGAAAACTAAACCTACTTTTTCTGCTGCAGTCATTGTCAGGATTATGAATCATGGTTTAGGAGAAGAAATGGCCTTGAAATATCAATCCTAAAGTATCAGATTAGATACTTACGGACAATCACGTTGACCGCAAGAGACGGCACCAATCGTGCCCCCCCCCAAAAAAAAGCATTTACTAAATACAAGAAAAAACGTTCTATTCTTATTTTTCTTTGAAATTTATTATATTATCATTTATTTACATTTAATTTTTCATTAAAAATTTCCATTATTTTTTATTTATTATTGCTTCTGTTTTAACAAAGCACCATTTTGCAGCCATTAACACATTTTTTTAGGCCGGTAAGATACCATAAATTTGGAAATATTCAACAGCATGCTCTTCTGTAGTAAGCAGGTCCCAAATTAAAAAAAAAAAAAAAAAAAAAAAATATATATATGTGTGATAGAGGGGAAAAAAAGGAGTCTTCACTCTCCTAGCTAACATGTGTAATCAAGTTTACATCAAACCCAGCCTGTTTGAAGAAGACTTTTCCATATTTGGCAAAAAATTGCATAGTTTGCCCTCTTTTCTTTTAATAAGGAAAAGTGGTTGACGGGATTTTTCATAAGTACCTCAGATTATAGGCAAGGAGACCTTGTTGCATCCCAGATACTGGTATAAAAATATTGTCTAATTTTTAACAATATGCTGTTTAAATCATGCCAAGCCAGTATAAGAACTGTTCATTTACAGCAAAGCAAACATGAACTGACATCTGTCAACGATTACACTATGTCAATGACACATCCAAGCAAGCACAAATGTACCTTTTTTGACTTGCTGTGGCTTAGACCCAGTTTCCCAACTATGAATGAAGCCAATGGCTTTTATGCTTAAAATGGCTATGATAGCTATATCAACTGTGACAGCTATATCATCCGATAAAAGCTAAGCGAATGTAGTTAGGACTGCTAGCCATCTGGTGATGATTTGCAATGAACTTTCAACCCTTTGAGGGGCGGTGGTCGCGCCCTGAAACCAAAAATTTTCGAAATTTTTTCCGCTCTTGTTTCCAAACTGTTTAAGTGAAAACCGATTGATTACTTATCTTTTACCTCTAAATAATGCAAAATTACTGCAGAACTATACATTTTTTAGGTCTTAGTATTTTAAATCGGATGCCTTTTAAAATTCATTTTAAGTGAGACAAAATAACTTCCTTTTATTTATATTAATAACTTAAAATTAAATTTTTTTTTATCGCACATCATTAATTCTATCATTAACAATAAAAATACAGCAATAATTAAACTGCATATATAAACAACCTGTGTATATTTATGGTATTTCCTTTGTGGTTTCAGGGCATGACCACTGGCCCACTAGAGCATTGCGTTACAATGCTCACATTCCCCTAGAGGCTCGGTGGTCGCACCCTGAAACCACTGCTCTTTATAGTAATGTTTGCTGCTTTGAAATAAAAGTGTTTATTTTCACCCGGATATAGATAAGGGGTTTTGAAATCACAGAGTTATTGCATTACCAAACAATACATGCACCTGCCCCCATAAAATATTTTTCATTTTAGAGATTTTTCTCTGCTTTCAACATGCTTGCTCTCTAGGCTAGTACTGTGATTTTCTAAATTATTTTGTGTGGTTCCAAAAAATTGCAAATATATTTTTGAATAATTAAAAATAGAAATCGTGCAAAAATTTAATTAAATTAAAAATATTTTGCCAATATTTTATTTTTTACTGTTGAGATTCAAAATGCCTCGCAAAGGGTTAGAAATAGCTGATGCATTAGCGTTACTTGAAGAATTACCTTCAGATCCAGAATCAGTGGTCTCTGAGGATGAAAGTGAAGGAGAAGGAAATACTCCTTTATCCCCTCCCTCCTGCTTATGGAAATATAGAAGATGAAAGTGATGATCAGTCAGAAAATGATGATATAAATTTACCAGGTCCTTCCAGAATTGCAGATGTAACATGGAATAAAATGCAGAATGTAGTGAAATCCATTCCCGAATTTTCTGAGGATTATGGCCCAGCTGACGAAATTACCTCTATGGAAGATGCAAAACCCATGGATATATTTATGGCTTTTATCCATCTATTTATCTCTATTTCCTTATTCTGTACGTTCTTATGTTTTCACTGCTGCAGAAAAATTACATAAATTATAATTTTTTTTTCCGATGATATACTTTGTAAAATAAAGTAAAAAATTTATATTTGATGCAATTTTTAAATGCAGTTTTTTTTTATTCGCAAATTTCGTAATTCATTGGAAATGCATACGGAAAAAGGTAAGTTGTTTTTTCCTACTAACTCAGTAAGTTTCAAAGTCCTAGACACGCGCTGGTTTCACAGCGAAACCACCACCCACAGATTAATGGACAGGAGTAGATTTTTTTAAATTCGTATATTATTTGTCTCTAGGATCATAATATTCGATTTCTAGTGTTTTTAGTTTAAAAAATTTTTTAAATAATATAGCGCGCGTCAAAGGGTTAAGCAAGGCTGCTGCTTTTGTGCAACCCTTAAATAAGAGGTTCTTGGTGACATTTAAACAAAAAAGGACATAAATATAACTTCAAATTCCAGGACACACAAATTACTGTTAATAATTTACAAAATGAAAATAATAAGTCAATAAATAAACAAACTGTAATGATTTTATCGAGTGTTCAGAAGTAAATTACTCACTGGGATTTGGTTGAAGAACTGCATCAGTTCTAGAAACAAGTCTTTCTGTCCAATGCTTAGTCCTGTCAGAACGCGATGCCAACCCATCAAAATGGGCATCAAGTTCTGTTTTCTCAGATGTTCCAAGCTTTTCTTCAGTGTACTTTAATGAAAGAAATGCACCAGCTTGTTACTTTGTAGAACACTTGTGAGAAGGTAAATATTTATTATTATTTTCTTTTCAATATATTGCATACTTTACACACTTTCCATAAAAATAAAGTTTATTTTTCAAAAGTTCAGAAATTTTCAGGACATTCTCAAGATTTACTATTGGAAATATTGAACAAATTTTTTTTATATATTATAGTAGGCGAACAAATAAGTATTTTTAGCTCTGAAAGAAAAAATATCTTAACCCCTTAACTGCCGCGGGCGTATATATATGCCTTGCTCAGCCGATGCGTTAACTGCCCCAGATGCGCAGCCGATGCGTTAACTTTGCGAATAATTTTAGGTGTAGCAGCGCAAAGTAAATGATAGCAGTTTGGAAGGACGTATATATACGCTTGGGGCAGTTAACGCATCGGCTGAGCAAGGCGTATATATACGCCCGCGGCAGTTAAGGGGTTAAATTATCATAAAAATACGATAATTTTTAAATTACAAGTGCCACAATCCTACGAAAGACCATCATGAAAAGTACATTAAATAATAAACAAATAAAATCAAACAGATAAAAATTAATAAATATACAATAATGACAAATAGTTCAAAATAAATACAAATTCCTGCATTCACCTCATTTGGACTTAATTTTTCCGGCTTTGAACTTCGCTTAAGAAAGTGCAGCGAGAAACATAGAGACTAAACTCTCTGCTGCCTTGAATGCTTTGGAAGTTTGGTGTGATACTAATAATATGGAGGTGAACTTAAATAAATCATACTGCTTGACTTTTTCCCTCATGCACTAATCCTTGGATAGATTGACCTAGTTTCAAATGCTCTTAGCAGTTTGCAGGCAGGATATTGTGATCAAAGTCCAAAAAAATGACAAACTTTGAATGTAGGAGAATGTTATCTCAAATACAAGTGGAAGACTGATCATAATACAGATCTGATCAAATATAGAAAGCAAGAAACTGTAATCGCAATGTATATAGACAGCAGTGAAACACACTGCTCTGAGATTTCAAAAGCTGTTGTTTTGTTTTGCAGTTTTACTTAATCTGAAAGTGGCTTTGCATGATTTTTTTTAGCAATGAGAAAGAAATGCCTGGTTATTAGATAATTTTTATAGTAACTGTGAATATTTAGATAATGACAGTAATTACTCAGAGGAAAGTAATACATTTTTTCAATGAAAAAAATTTCATCATGTGTACTATTTTTCTAGCAGCGATTTAAAAGCTGATGAAAATGATTTGTAACTGAAAACAAATTGGTTTGGACAGAAACTCATGAAAACCCTAATTTTAAAATATTTTTAGGTGAAGTAGATGTAAAACTGGAAGCTGCATTATCATAGTCTCACAAATACTTCCAACATAGTTAAATCATTAACATTTGTAAGTTATTAAGTTGATTAACACGTGAAATAACTGGATTTGGCAGTTACTCATAAGTGTCAAAAATCATGTCTGCCTGCAAAATGTTAATAAACAAAATTTTTCTTACAAAACAAATTTCCATCAGCAGAACCTTCTTGGAAACAATATTGTGTTTTACTGTCAATATCGTTGCTTCACGAAAATCTATATAATGTTGTTGGAATTAAGAGATAAATGTAACCTTATCAGCTTTTTTTAATCACCTGATGTGATTTTCCTACAGAAAAACTTTTTGTGCTGTTTGTTGAAGCACTTCATGAGATTCATTACAGTTCCTCTCATTCTGTCTAGGATATTTCTTTTCCTTTCTCATTGCATGTAAATGACTATAAATGGTTTGTTACTTTACTCCTGATGTCTAGCAAATTTTTTAGCACTCAAATATGAATCTTCATCTAGTAATGCATAAAACTTCTTAAGTGGAATTTTTTACAAGACACCAGCTATTCTTAATTTCTAACATCAAAATCATAATCTTAAAGTAACTCAAATCAAAACACAGATATGCTTTCCAATACAGTACCCCTCAGCCCACCAAACAGAGCTTTCCACGAAAATAAATATAAAGGCTTAAAGAATTATCTGAAACATCTCTTTCTTATAGGTTTCACAACTTAAAAAATTAGAAAAAATTCTCCCCAATATTTGTCAATTTGTAGTATCAAAACTATTTTTATAGTTTTTTTATAATAATTTTTCAATTAAAAAAAAATGAGACACCAAGGATGGCTAAATCTACAGAATTCCAAAAATATCATCTGATTTATTATTTCAAAAAAGAGAACTAGATCTTATTCTTTAAACTAAACTAAAAACATTTCATTTGAAGCACTGTCCTCGTAGGATTCCTCCAAAGAGCTGGTTTTCGCATGGGTCAACCAATCAGATATACAGAAAAGAAAAATTCTGTAAAGTTTTCTGTTGATGTGCTGTTGAGTATAGCTTGTAAATGTGATACCAGTTTTAGAAGACATATTTTCTCTTCATAATGGCTCTTCTTATATAAGAAATGCCAAACTGAAGTTGAATTTTGTCTTAAGTAAAAAAAAAAGATTATATTTGTCTTAGAATTCATAGCAAGTAAATCTGACTAATTACAGTTTACAGTACATGAATTCATATAACTTATATTTACTAATAACACATCATTTAAAGTTTATTTTATAAATGGTTATGCCCTTTAGATATATATAGATCATTAATAATTTTCAATTTCAAATTAACTGTGTTGGAAAATTTGTACTCACCCTTGCAGCTATAAAATGCTGAAGAGGCAAGAAGTTCAATGCAATATAGTCCCCCAAAAGAAGCCAAGAATGCAGTAAAGACTGTGTATGATTCTGATGTGTTTATCCAGGGTGCATGTCGAACCTGATTATCAACTTGGCCAGTAGTAGCCTGGTGCGACAACATGATGTATGGAATCTCAACATGGAAAATAGCTGTCAATGACTAGAATGCGAATAAGAACCTAGCAAAGTATCCCGAACAGCTTTTATATAACGTATTGTATGGCATTGTTATAGTCATGTACCTATTGATATACCAGTCAACTCTTAATCATCTGTTATTCATCCTTCATCTTCTTCATGTTATGTTTTCTTCATATGTCATAGGTTGACATATCCTATTCATCGGTTTTGTTAAGCACATTACAATAAGTATGCTGCTTTGGTTGGTAACCAAGTTTTATTCTCTACACAAAAATTTAAAATTCAACAGTTTATGGGCCTAGTAAGCTAAGGTTCCCAAGTAGTCCACTAGAGATGTACATTTAAGCAGCATGTAAAACTTCTGTGCTTTTCAAGGAAAATAACATAAGTAAAATTACTTCTTTCTTTAATCAAACTGTATGTAACTGACGAAAATGATGAACATGAATATTCAAATTTAAAAAAGGATAACAATAATTCTGAAATATGGCTTTCCCAGTGAAAATGGTTTTAATCCAGAAGTTTGGTAAGTTCCAAGTGGCCAGTCAGTCAAGCCAGAAACTTATGAAACTAACCAAGCTGAACTGGGCAAATGAATAGCAAGAGATCAAACAGCTTTGTTCTGTGCATAAAAACATCCAAGGTAGTACACAAAAAAAATGCACGATTATTTATCTTTTCTTTCTTTTAGTCCAAAGGGGCTTTGTTCCTGAAGGATTATTGTTTTCGTTTTGCGAGTTTGAGTTGAAAATTTTAAAAGGCTGTATCACTTTTTCAAATCATTGCCACCAAATACTATTGACCTGTAGTATATTTGAAGAAATTAAATAATGAAGAATCTACATAAATTATGCATGTTTCTCACTGTGATAAAACAATGGTACCTAGCCAATTCTGAATGATGTAATCCTACAGCAAATATGGGCATCTGAAAGTCCAAATTTGAAATTTTGTTTTATCATCGATTTCATATTTTATAAAACTTTAGTGAATTTTTTATTAACAAAGTGAACAATTTAAAAGCAATAGCAACACTCTACAGGAGAAAAAAAAAAAAAAAATTATCTCCAGCATTCAGAACTGCGTATCGGAAATTCTAAAGATATGCTTATTTTAAAATTATTTTGCAACATTGCTGTTGAATTGAATTGAATTTTATGGTTTAAGAGCAAAGAAGATGATATTTAAAAAATAAAGGTAACACACAAAATGTTAAAAAAAATGAATGCCCTTTCGGACGTAATTTCAAATCTCAAACCTTTCAGATTTTTTTTACCTTTTTTTTTTTCAAAATTGTGCATAAACTTACAGGAATAGGAATTTAAATGGTGCAAAATACTTCACTCATCAACAAATATTGTGAAAAATTAAAATAAAGGTCCAAAGTCACTGAAGCATTTCAAAAATACAAATTTTAGGGTGAAAAGCGGATGGGAAATCAGCTGAAAATACTCTGCAGCAATAATGCAAAAGAATTCAAAAGTCTCGAATTTGATCAATTCTTAGAAAATGAAGGCATTAAATGACAGTTTTCAGTCGAGCATAGATAAGGTGACCAGATTTTAACATTGGTAAAGCGGGACACCATTGACCGGGGGGGGGGGGGAATTCTTGATTAAAAATTTGGTCTATATGGAGCAACACAAATTTTCATAAAATGCAAAAATAGTATTGTAATACAGTCAAAAGTCGTTAATTCGGACACCCATAATCCGGAATGATCTATAATCCGGACCTCAAAGCTAAAATCTTTCTGCGCATGCGCCGCATTGACGCATGCGCATAGGCGTTTTACTCGTGCACGCAAGACAGTTACCACTGCGCATATGTGTCTGCGCAAGTGCAGAATACATTTTCGCGTGCGCGTTTAATATATAACGGACGGTATAAGCTAAAATTATATAATTATCTATTTCAGTTAATGTTGATGATTGCGTTGTTCTTTAATCTTCGAATTGGATCCGGCTTATTATTTTTTGCAGACTGTAAGAGCCATTTTCTAAAAGTAAGCTTGAACTTTCGATTATGTCAAATAGAATTTCTGATGCTGGAGCTCCCAAAGGATCTAGAAAACGAAAGTATGTTTCGATGTCCATCAAACAAAAAACGAATTGCTACAAAAAATGGATAAAGGCATATTCTTTGTTTATCTAACCGTTCCTAAATATGTTTATCAATTTCACGCTGCTCTGCGCGGGGGAAGGGGGGGCAATGAACTGGAAGTTGATTTGTCAACACTATCTATCTTCAGGGCAGATGTTTTTATTTTATTCGGCTTATAATTCCTTACTAAATGTAGTATTTAATTTCGGTGTACTCTGTCTTTGATATGATTTAAATCAAATTCCTCGTCATTATAAATATCACGAATACAAATCAAATAGTTTTCTGGTTGCAATTTTCTAATTTCGGCTATGGGTAAGGTATGCTTTACGCGCGTTGAAAGAAATGTTTAATAAAGTAAACAAATAAATATTAGGCTTCTTTTTTGGTAAATTTTGATACCCTTTAGATCATAATTGCTCATTATTTTATAAATTACGGTTTCATATTTTTAATTTTATAATTTCTGCATGCCATCTTACCAGATTTAAACTGATGATCTATAATCCGGAAAAATCGATAATCCGGAATCGCCGAAGTCCCGACGAGTCCGGATTAAAGACTTTTTGACTGTATATATTTTTTTTAATTTCAACATAAGTACAATCTACAAATATAATACATTAAAAAATTATGTATAGTATTATTTTATTCTTTTGCATATTTCTCTTTTGAGTGAATTCTTTTAGTAGATTGCTGTCTTTTTTTTTTTTTTTTTTGAATAACTTTTGGACAATTTGAGATGTACAAGTTCTGAAGGAATGATTGTTATTATTAGCATGAAAAGACATAAGGCCTTCTGCTAATGCTAATTTCTTTTCTTCGTCTCCATAAATTGTTTTCCAAAAGAATTCCTGCATTTTGGAGGAAGATGCAGTAGTATTTAAATATTTTTTATGTTTCTGTGTCCCCGAGTGCTTTGAAATATCATTCTTCCAACCAGGCGAAATAGAAAATTCACTATTACATTTCTCACATTTTACCATATGATCGCTTTTGTTTTTTTTTTTTAACAAAAGTAAATTCACTTCTTAGATCATCTTTGAATTTGCATCTTTTGTTCTTACTTACTATGTTAAAAATCTAAAAAAGTAATTTATTATAAATTTATAAATTATATTATAAACTTTTATCTATATATATTGCTTAAAAACACAGCAAGTAGGTACATAATTACATGAACATATTTTATTGTTAGTTTAAAAATTAAATTAATTTGTTTGTTATAAAGTATATTTTAGAACTTATTTAAATTTTAATCCTATAATTCTTCCTAAATAATAACAGTATTAACTTGTATTATCTTTCCTCTGAATTTGCCATAACGTAAGTCAAAAGCGTTACTTTCAAGACCGACGGTAGACCTTTTGCCGCCACTATAAAATATAAATACTGTCTGCTAAATTCAAGAAAATTTATGTGCTTATAAAATAAATAAATAAATTATTTACCTAAATTATCTGAATACCTGATTTGTTGACATCACTTGTTTAACTACCACTAGCACGCAATACAATGTGTAGCGTCTGAGAGACAGTTACAAAATGTTTTTGTCAATGCCAATGCCAAAAAATGCCATTAAGTCCAAACAACGGTGGTCGAATTCTAACAACTGATCAACAATGCGAACTTTGATAAGCAGTTCTCGATAATCAGTCATCAACAATTATTTGTTATTGCAGTCAAAAGTTGTTAATTCGGACACCCATAATCCTTAATGATCTATAATCCGGACCTCAAAGCTATAAACTTTCTGAACATGCGTCGCAATGACGCATGCACGTAAGACCTTTATGGCTGCGAATATGCATGTGCGCATGCGCAAAATACATTTACAAATGCACGATTAATGTATAACGGACTGTATAAGCTAAGCTGAAATGATCTAATTCAGTTAATGTTGCAGATTGCGTTGTTCCTTGATCTTTGAATTGGATCCGGCTTATTATTTTTTGCAGACTCTTAGAGCAATTTTATAAAAGTAAGCTTAAACTTTCGATTATGTCAAATAGAATTTCTGATATATATTTACTAATATGTAAAGGATCTACAAAGCGAAAGTATGTTGCGAAGTCCATTAAACAAAAAGTGGAATTGCTGCAAAAAATGGATAAAGGCATATCCTTTGTTTATCTAACCATTCCGAAATCTGTTTATCAATTTCACGCTGCTCTGGGGGGGGGGGGACGCCGCACCGCACAATGAATTGGAAGTTGATCTGTCAGCACTATCCTTATCTTCAGGGCAGATATTTTTATTTTATTTGGCTTATAATTCCTTACTAAATGTAGTATTTCATCACGATGTACTCCGTCTTTGATATGATTTAAATCAAATTCCTCGTCATTATAATTCGCTTCCGATAGCGAAGAAAGTGACACAGAGGTTATTGAAAATGAAAAAATTTCGATTCACAAATTAGTCGGTATTCTTGACACAGCAATTATAGGACTTGAACAGCGGAACTTTGTAACTGAACAAGAAATTATGTCTGTTTATAGAATTAAAGAGAAAGTATTATCACATAAAAAATGAAGCAACTTAAACAACTTACATTGAAAGAAATGTTTAATAAAACAAATAAATATTAAGCTTTTTTTTGGTAAATTTTGATACCCTTTACATCATAATTGTTCTTTAAAGAGAAAGTATTATCACATAAAAAATGAAGCAACTTAAACAACTTACATTGAAAGAAATGTTTAATAAAACAAATAAATATTAAGCTTTTTTTTGGTAAATTTTGATACCCTTTACATCATAATTGTTCTTTATTTCATAAATTACGGTTTCATATTTTTAATTTTACAATTTCTGCATGCCATCTTACCAGATTTAAACTGATGATTTATAATCCGGATAATAACTGATTAACAACTTTTGACTGTATTAACATTTAACATTGTAAAATTAACAAAAAGAATATAAGACACATATCCTGGCGAAGTAGCCACATGGCCGCCAAAACTGTATTCTAACGCCATTCCCTAGCTTATCGGGACTTTTTTAAAACGTCGCGGGACAAATTGTCAAAAATCAAGACCAGACATCCCACCAAGATGTTCAAATCAAAGTTACCCCACAGAGCATAAATGGTATGAATAGCAACTTAACATTCATAACCTCATTCATTCATGTCCTACTAAAAACAGATAAAAAACACCCGAGGAAATATGGTTTAAAAGAAAGCTTACAATATCACATTTCAGAATCATAAGACGCTAAGCTTTTTTGCATTAATGAATTCGAATAAATTTATTCGTAAAGTGAAGAATACTTTCTTATTGGATAATCTGAGGAAGCAAAAACATATTATTTATGAAAACCTGAAACTTGTGAAATAATACAATGATATTAGATTTTTGAATATAATACATGATATTAGATTTTTGAAACTGCAGAAAACTGAAGCAAGATAAAACAAACTTTAATGTTGACAAACAGGAATTCACTGAATTTGTTCCTACTGGAGAAAATTCAGAAGCAAAAAAAAAAAATTCCAAAGTGCCAAATGCTCAAGAATCCAAGGTAAAATTTCTGAAGGTCTAGATTTTTAAAAACAGGAAAATGAGGCAGACCAAGAAAATTCTATTAGCAAAAATATGCTAACTTGAGTTTTTGCAGGTGCAGAAACTGTAGAAGTTTTATCCAGCAAGAGCAGCTATGCAAGAATAATACAATTTCTTAATGAGAAACAATACATGGAAATTAACCAGATAGAATAGAAAAGCATCGGATGCAAATGGCTATTTGGAATAAAGCAAAAGGCGGATGGTACTGTTGATCAGTACAAAGATTCGTTGTTAAATAATGCTTGCAAAAATATGGACAAGACTATATGAACATGGCAGATACTGAACATGATCTGAAAATACATCAAATGAATGTTTTATCAGTTTATCTGAACAGGAAAATTGATGAAGAGATCTTCATGTCTCAACCAGAGGGTTTCGTACTTCTGAAGGTTAAAATCTGTAAATTGAAAAAGCCAACTCATGGATACAAGCAAGCTGGATGAATGTAGAATCTAAAATTAGATGAAATGAAACTCAAATTTGAAAAATTAACATCAGATAATTGTATCTTTGTTCAGAAAGCAATTAATAACTGCATCATAACTGCTATTTATGTAGATGATCTAGAAGTCTAACAAAAAAAGAATCTTCTAAGATACACATCAAGAAAAATCTCAGTAAAACTTTTGAAATGAGGGACAGGGGTAAAATAAAGTGTTTTGGCATTAACACTGAAAAAATGAAAATATATCACTTAGCCAAATTCAGTGCATAAAAGAACTCTTGGTTAAGTATGGCATGCAAAAATGTACACAAAAACTGTTAAATGTACACAAAAACTGTTTATCAAAACTGTTAGATGCTAACATTAAACTATGAAATCATCTAACGTCACCAAAGAAAATGAAAGTGTTGACAAAAATAAGCATCAATCCTTGATTTACTTAGTTGTTCCACAGCACCTGACACTAAAATTAAAAATATGAAACCGTAATTTATGAAATAAAGAATTATGATCTAAAGGGTATCAAAATTTACAAAAAAAAAAGCTTAATGTTTATTTGTTTACTTTATTAAACATTACTTTCAATGTAAGTTGTTTAAGTTGCTTCGTTTTTTATGTGATAATACATTCTCTTTAATTCTATAAACAGACATAATTTCTTGTTCAGTTACAAAGTTCAGCTCTTCAAGTTCTATAATTGCTGTGACGAGAATACTGACTAATTTGTCAATTGAAATTTTTTCGTTTTCAATAACCTCTGTCACTTTCTTCGCTATTGGAAGCAAATTATAATGAAAAGGAATTTGATTTAAATCATATCAAAGACGGAGTACATCGTGATGAAATACTACATTTAGTAAGGAATTATAAGCCAAATAAAATAAAAACTTCTGCCCTGAAGATAAGGATAGTGCTGACAGATCAACTTCCAATTCATTGCGCGCTGCGGTGTTTAAGATAAACAAAGGATATGCCTTTATCCATTTTTTGCAGCAATTCCACTTTTTGTTTAATGGACTTCGCAACATACTTTCGCTTTGTAGATCCTTTACATATTAGTAAATATATATCAGAAATTCTATTTGATATAATCGAAAGTTCAAGCTCACTTTTATAAAATTGCTCTCACAGTCTGCAAAAATAATAAGACGAATCCAATTCGAAGATTAAGGAACAACGTAATCTGCAACATTAACTGAATTAGATAATTTTAGCTTAGCTTATACCATCTGTTATACATTCAGTGCTATATAGTCACATGATAGAAGCCAAAAAATTGATGAAGACTGTATGTCCACCTGACGTGCCTATTCAGGGTGTGTGTCATAATTTATTACTGATGTGGCCAGTAGCACTGTTCTCTTCTGTGTGATGTGATGCATGGAATCCCGGCACAGAAAATAGTTGTCCAAGACTAGAATAGATATAGGAATTTAACAGTGTTCTAGACAGGTTTTATACAATGTATTATGAGATAGGGTTACAGTAGACTGAAGGGTAACCCTTGTATTATTGTAAAGTTGTTGATTCATTTATCACCAAGTCAAGGGAGTGTGCAATGCCAAGTTCGTGCAATTTTCTGATATCTTTTTTAAGTGAAAATAGGTCAACGTGTACATGGATAAAGTCAAGGAAATGAGCAATGCCTAGTTTGATCAATTCTGTGATTTGTTTTTAAGTGAAAATAGGTCAATGTGTACACAAAGACAAAATAAAAAGTCAGAGTTGCACAAACTCAGTATCCATGTACCGCCAAAAATCGCCAGTTTTCGCCAAGGGGTACCCATAAATATACTTTTACCAAAATAACTGTCATCAAGTACCTGCTAACATACCAATCAAGTGTTAATCATCTGTTATTCAACTTTTGCTGTCTTCATGCTATGTTTTTCCTCACGTCATAGACTGACAAATCTTGCTCATTGGTTTTTCGTGAAGCGCAAGAGAAGCGCCCATTAACACTTGTTTCACTTACAGAAGGTATGATCCTTTGTTAGGCAACCAAGTTTCTCAATATCACACTCATTTATGCAGTTGGAGGTTTGCACTAAATTGAGCTGAAACATTCTTCAGATTTCAAATTAATACTTTTAAATAAAAGCAGCATCGTCTAAAGAGTTTACTTTTTAATAAACACTACTATATAACCCTGAATTTCTATACTACTTTTTATACTTATCAAATATATAACTTGAACTTATCAAATATATATCATGACTATAATCAGATTAGAACTTTCTAAGCGCTGCATAAAAACTTCAATTTTGGTGAAAGATACTATTAAGTTCTATGAAGCACAAGTCATTAAAACTTTCTTATAATTTCAAATATGCCAGATATGCTTAAAAGGAAATTTATCATTGTACACCACAAAGCTACGAAAAATCACTAGCTATTACTAAAATTATAATACCTTGATCACATAAAATTACACAACACAAATTAAAAAAAAAAGAACAGTACGAACTTGGACTGCACGACTAAATGCAGTAGCTGCTTCAGCTGCAAATCCTTTGATTGACTTCATGCTGAATTCCATATTAAATTCAGCACCCGCGTACCTAATTTAAGGATAAAAGGTAGAAGCGGAAATTAGACACTTTACTGGGATTCTTTTAACGATAACAGTGGGTGATGTGCGGGATTTAAAAAAATTAAGTGTAAACAGATAACACTACATCTATGCACTACAGTCCTCAACCGCTCGTATTATTGCAAGCCCTAAATTTTTTGCAGTTAACCGGGATTTCACAGTTAATACTTGTCAAAAAAGAAATGAAAGGGAGAGGGAGAGAAGAAGAGACAGCTGACACACATTTAAAAAACCTGAAAAATTTTCGGAATGGAATGCATAATTGTTTGTACTTTTTATTTTTAACATTTGAGTAGTCAAAAACGGGAGTAGCTTATTAAATTCTTTGATGTTTTACATAAAGCAAGGCAATAATGAAGAATTGAAGTGATTTGAAGATTCAAAAACAACGTGGTATCGAAAAGATAAACATTGTTCAGTTGGCAGTAAACACTTTCAGTTTCGGAGAGTTTAATTTTGGAAGAATTCTTCCGATTATAGTGAGTTATATATATTCTGAAACTGACTATCCGATTTATTTAAATAAATTAGCTTGATTGTAAGAGTATGTAAAGGTAAATTTCCTAGTGGTACTAATTAAAACATTAGAATTTTCAAATGTGTATTACCATGTCTGAGTATTCGTAACTTCATGTTACTTAATAAAAGGGAAAGTCCCCTTATCACATATTCATGTGTTATTCGGAAGGATATTTTTAAAAACCTTAAAGCTTTTAAAATATGGCATTTAGTATTTAAAGTGCATGCGAAAATAAATATCTTCTCGATATTTAATATTTTATACGTTGTATAATATATTAAATATCTTCTCGATATTTAATATTTTATACGTTGTATAATATATCGCACATGCCATTAAGCCCTGTCAACTATAGGCGGGGGAAAAGTTGTTTCATCGGTTTTAGGATTTTAATATGTATATTTCTGATCTTCTTTTTTCTTTTTCTTTCTTTCTTTCTTTCTTTTTTTTTTTTTTTTTAAATGAACAGGGATTTTTTTTATCATTGCCGAAAAATATATTTAATAATTGAAGAAAAACTTTTCGCGAAAAGAATTTTTGTATTTGTTGAAAATATTTCCTCTAGTGAAAATTGAATTATGCAGTCTGTAGGTTTTTATAAGGTTCAACCGTAAGCTATGTGTTACCAAGTTCTGATTGTTGTCTAGGTCTACATGAGCAAAAAGATCTAATTTAGCAGTAAAATACAATAGTTTAATTTCAGCAGTGTCATAAACATTTAATGTTGAAGTTATTAATTAAAATCTATATAAGAAAAGAAAAATTGTAAAAAATCTTACATAATTTTTAAAATTCTGACAAGGTGTTTAAAATTTTATAATAATAGATTCAAGTTGTACGAAATAATGATACTTAACCAGCATAAACCATCTTTGGAATATGGTAACAGGTAGTTTGGCGACATTTTGGTAAGGGGATAAAGGTTACTAGCTAGGACTTTAGCAATAATCTGAGAAGTACACAGTTCCAATCACAGATTATTTTGTCTCAGAGAAATGAGAGATCATGAGACATGTCATGTGACATTTTCCGGAAAATTCCAATCGTGATTTTAGCTAATAAGCACTTAGAAACAATTTTGCACCTAATCTTCGTCATGATTAAGCACTTTTGTTCCATAAAAGTTCTAGCATAAGCATAATTTGCATAGCAGATTGTTGGAAAAAACGTTGAGTAAAAAAAAAAAAAAGCCTTTATTTATAAAAAATATTTACTTTATAAAACATGAAAACAAAATGGCACCCCTCCCAAAAAAAACTAGCAGGTTGCTGTAGCAGGGTTGGTTGCCAAATTTTTGCAAAAAAATCACAAAGTTACCATAATCCAAAGATTCACCCCATCTTTGAATTTTCAGATTATGAGTATATAAAATCTCAATCTAATAAACACACTTCTAAAATTTGTCAAATTAAGATTCATATATGTATATATAATTTTCTTTATGAATACAAAAGTAAAAATTTCGAAATAAAAATAGAAATTATTAAAGTTTAATCACTTGCAGTAATGTATTATATTTTTGGTAAAACTTTTATTGTACGGTACCCCTTGGTGAATCGCTTTATTTTTAACACAGAATCCATGTACAATTTCAAGATGGCTGTTACACAAAACCAAAATAAGAAGTTGACACAAACTGAGTGTCCATAAACACAACTATCTATTTTCACTGAAAAAAAAAAAAAAAAAAAAAAAAAAAAATCAGAATATTGCACAAACTGGACATTGTGCACTGCCTTAACTTTGTCAGTGTACACATCAATTTATTTTCACTTAAAAATCAGGAAGCTAAACCAAAGTTAAAACCATCATGGTAGCCAGTAGTTTTGCTAACAATATCAACAATAGGGTTCCCAAGAAACCTACTTCTCGTGGCGGGCTTTCAGATTTGGTGAACAACCAATACCCCTTGATGATTTTTTTCAGAAAAAAAATGAAGTGATACCGTAGAATAAAGATTAGTCGTATTTTTAATCATAATGAAAAAAGGATGCTATGTTGCATCCTATTTTCATTATGATTATGATCTATGCATAAAATAGGATGCTATGACAATGTTGCTTTTTATATGCATAAAAGTGCTATTGTCAATAAAATATATACATTTCCCCCCTCTCGTGCAGAATAGGATAGTACAGGCGTTCGGGATTATGAAAAAGTATTTTGCGTAGGTTTCCAGACTGTATTGTAGAATGTATGTTATATGTCTGTGTAACATTTAACTATGTAAATCTATAATTTCCTAAATCAGTGTTAGTTTGTAAAGGAAAAAAGAATGCAATTTTCAAGATAAACTGAATGCTGCAAGAAAGAAGATAATGAAGTAAGAAGACCCTGATAAAAATATTGACCATCAGTCACACTGCGTGTTGAAAATTTGTGGAAAGTGCAGAATCACCCACTGCTAGGCACGTTTTTAAGAATTGCACAAACTCTGTATCCATGTACACATCAATGTATTTTAACTTAAAAAGTCAAAGGAAAATGACAAAAATCCAATTCTTCTTACTCTTGCAAAAAGCGCCAAACATAATATGCCAAATAAGTGGGCGATTCTGCACTTCACCCTTAAGTTCATGATTAGTTTTATCAGGATTAATAGGTATAAAATTAACCTGAAGCTAATTAACAAGCAGGAATATTGCTAATGGTTTTGCACTAGATTAAGTTTTTATATTACTCGGACAAAATTATTGGAATTTTGAGGCATGCTAATTCAGATCAGTTATGAAAATTCATATTTATAAAATGGTTTAAAAATTAGTTAATGAAATTATCAGTGATTTAGTAATTGTAACAAATTTGTTTTGAATGATTATAGAATGCTACAAAAAATAAATAAAATAAATTCAGTGTTATTTTGAATAGAATTCATTAAAGTTTACAGGTTGTGAGCCAAAATATTTCATCAATATTCTGATGTGACCAAAATGTGTGATGTGAGTCATCAACGAGCTCAGCTTGCATTTCAGGTATGCACCAAAGTGGGTACAAATGAACACAGTTTACATTATTTATGACTGATGGATATCACACATATTTGGGAAGAAAGACTTGCTTACTCTCTTAACTGTCGAAGGATTAAAATCAGGGTTGGAAAATTTCCTTCACAATGGAAAAAAACTACTTGGAAGAAATAGTTTTTTAACTACTAAAGTGGAAGAAACTAATTTTTTAACTTATTTATATTACTACATTTTTATTTTATTCATATGTAGTATTGTTATGTTACTAACTTAAATATTTTCATTTTGTATATAATTTAATTAACCTTATTTTTATGCTTCTAATAACATTTCTTACTTACAATTAACGCAACTGCCTTAAAAAAGTTGCCAAATTTTGAAAACCATGCTCGTAACTATTTTTCCAGCAACCGTGCTGATAACAATACCTCGATCAAGCAATATTGCCAATTTCATTTGCATTCTTTTTTGTTTTATTCCAAATCAACAGTTTTTATAAAAAAATTGTTACTTTTTAATCTTAAACTTAGTTTTAAACTATGAGCTTCTTTAATTTGCCAGCAGTGGAAGAAACTGCAGTAAAATTTCTGCAAGAATATAGAATTTTGCTGAAAATTTTGTAGAGGAAACAAAAAAATGCATTTCTTTAATATCTGCTATTGCTGAAGGTTGCACAAAGCCAAATCTTTATCGTTATCTGATGATTTTTTGAGTGATGTACTTCTGGAGAAGAATAGTGCAAAAAATTTATTGAAAGATTTGAATGTAAGTGTTATAATTTTTAATGTACCACATAATCTTTATTTAATAATTCAAATTTGCATTTTAAATTCCTGAAGTATGTTTTCTTTTCATATGTTGATAATATCTACTTAAAAACAAATATTGATAGTTTGGAAATCTTTCTAAAAAAGGAATGAAAACCACTAAGTTGCACCCAATAAGTAAATTTGACCTTTTCATCTCTAAAACACTGAATCGAAGTGGTTACGTTAATACATAAATACTTAAAATTTTTTTCGTAATATGTGCATGTAAGTATCTATTTTTGTTTATTTTCTCTGAGATCTACTTTCATATTTGTGAATTTGGACAGATTCTGAAACCAAATTTTTGTATACTGCGGAAGGCAATTTTTTTCCATATTTCAATTCTATGAATTCTAATTTTGCCTATATATTCAGTTTCGTAAAATTTGGTGCGAAATTTTCGGAGAAATTTAAAAATTTTTCTTGCTTTATTTTTTCATTTTGCGCCATGAATGATTCTCTTAGCGAACTTCTTAATTTATAGCACCCTATTTTCCTTTCCTTTTTTTTCATTGTACACGAACAGATAAAAGGTCATGTTCATTATTTTTAAATAATTTTAACAAAGTGTGTGAATCACATTTGACGTTATTATCGCTTGTAACGAATATGCCATATTTAAAAAATGTGCCGATACGTAAATTCACATATATCTTTGGAAGTTTTGAATAAAAAAACTCTTAACGTTTTGCAGATGTGCTTAGATGTTTACTTTATCATGATGTCAAGAACTTTATAGGTTATTACAATGGAAAAATTTTTTCGAAAAATTCATGAAAAATATTGTTACAAAATGTACAGGCACGGTGAGATGGCTTCCCCACAAAGCAGTTTTAGGGTTGCCATAAAATTGCAAGGGAAGGTAGGGTTGCGACATTTGGCGACAACATTGATGATATACCATGGATGGATGGAAAACCTTCTGGTAGAAATTAATTTTTACCAATTTAGCCTAGAATGTTCTCGAACACAAGCTGAAAGCTATATAAACCCTGCTGGTCCGCAGTCAGTTAGTGTGTGTGCCTTGTCTAGCGAGCTGATAGTCAGTCATTGAGCGAGTGTCTCGAAGTCTAGTGCCGAGTTGGTCGTCAAGTGCATCGAGAGAGTCTTTTAGTGCATCGTCGAGTTTTGTCTTGGACTGTGCTGAGTTGAGACCTATACTTTTGTGTATCGTCGAGTGCATCACGTGAAGAGTCTCGAGAGTACGTGGAGTTCCGAGAATGACCAAGCAGAGTCGAGAGCTTTGCAGTGAAGGTGTCTCCACCGTTATTGCCTGACAGTGTGAAGGCTGTGTCGCTGATGGTGTCGGTGTTGTGATAAGGTCACATAAAAGAAGAAGAGACTGAAGATTAAAATGGACAAGGATGTCTCGTGAGAATAAGCTGAAAATTATTATTTTTTTAAACTTACAAACACATTTTCAATGGTTGTTAAAATAGTCTTTATTAAAATAATTAAATCGTTGGCAATGTTAAAAACGCAAGCTCGAGAGCCACGAATTGCTCTTGCACGTAAAATGTATAGAATTTGATTTTTGAGTTAGATTTAGGTTTCTCTCTTCAGAATTGTATGTAGCCATTTTTTTTTTAGCATTCAATAAATATTTTTTATTTTTTTTTTTTTTTTTTGCGTTAAATAAAATTTTTATGCTGTGTTTTGTTTTGAACCTGATGTTACAATCTAAGGTTAGCATAGCGGTTTCGGCCACTACACCACAGCAGTAAATATTAAAAGTTGGTGGCAGCTTTTAGGGATTGTTCCTGAGAGTAAATTTAGGCACGGACTTTTTTGCCTCTGAACTTGAGTTATATGTAAACAGTCAAGACTTTCTTTTCTTCAAGAGCGATCTAATTTTGCGTGCAAGGACTGTTCGCGTGGTGAAGCCTCTTCAGTGACAAGTGACAGTGTGTCAGAAGGGAACATCGGAGGAAGCGTGATCTAGTGCCGCAAAATAGTGAAATTTCCCGGAAGAATATCCAAGTAGTGCCAGGAGAGTCAATCGAAGGCGTCTTCAAAATTGGCGAGTATCATTTTTGTGATTTTGGAGAGGTTATGCCAGTTATTCGAGACTAGGCTTATTTTGGATATAGAGCAGGAAAAGGTTGCCTCTTAATTAGCATTTTTTTATATACGCCTTGTTTGTAGGCATAGGTATTATCATTAAGTGTTGTAAGGCAATTTGTGTTCAGAATTGTTAGGGAATTATTCAGTTTTGGAGAGATAGACCTGTTGTTGTTTTTGTATTATTGTTTTTCGGGGTAGGTTATTTTTCTTTAAATTTTCCATAATGGGTGAGTTTATGAGGAAATTTACTAAAGCTCTGCTATTCGAGTTAGCGGAGGAGTTTGAAACAAATGTGTCTCAGGCAAATAGAGTAAGAGAAATTAGGCAGGCTATACTAAATGCCGAGGACTATGAAGAAGAAGCTGCGAAAAAATACGCGGCAAGAATTTGGGCTGCGGCTGAGCAGAGAAAAGCAGAAGAAATAGCCAAACAAGAGAGAGCAGAGCGGGAACGTGAACAAGAGAGAGCGGAACGGGAACGGGAGTGGGAGCGAGTTTTTGAATTGGAAAGGTTAAAACTGATGAATGTGGTTCAGACTAATAGCCTAGCTTCCACGGTTTCGAAAGTTGAACAATCTAGAGAAAAAAAGGTTAATTTGAAAGATCTAGTACCGTGTTTTGAACCAAGTAATAGTATAGATATTTCATTATTCTTTATGCTATTTGAGAAACAAGCTCAAAAAGAGAATGTTAATGAGATTGATTGGATCTCGCAATTAATTTCTTTATTACCTCACCATGTAGCCCAGTTAATAGTGAAAGAACCAGCGGATAAAGGGGATGATTATCAGCATGTTAAGAAATTACTCATGCAGAGATTCAAGCTTAGTTCTTGGGCACTGAAAACAAAATTTGAAGAACATTCTAGAAAAAACAGAATGTTATGGGTGGATTTAGTGTATGAATTGAGAGTGTATTTAGAGAATTGGTTGGATTCAGTAGAAGTTCAAGATTTTGAAAGTCTTAAGGAACTTAATTAAGCGGCGAGTCCCTCTAGAAATAAGAGAGCACTACTTAGACAATTGGGAAGAATTTAAAACAGCTTCCATTTTAGCAGAGAAATGCAACAAGTATGAGGCTTTGCGAAGGGATACGAGGAAGTTAGAACAGAGAGTGGGGTTAAAGAAACCATTTGAGAAAGCTAGAGAGCGGTATGTAAATTCTAACTCTAGTTATAATCAGAAAAGTAGTGGTCATCAAAGAATTAAATCAGAGGAGCATAGAAAAGTGGAGGCTCCTAAAAAAAAGCAAGTTTTTAATGAAGCAGGTTTCGAGAAACAGCGGAAAATAAGGTGTTACCAATGTGGAAAGGATGGACATATCCGACCTAACTGTCCTTCACTGGAAAAGAACAAGGCTAATCTGGTGAATAATCTAGGAACGGAGAGTTTAGGAAAATGTTTTGAGCCATATTTCAAGAAAGCAGTAATTAATGGGATAGAAAGAGGATATCTGAGAGATACTGGAGCTGGTGTAGATCTGTGTAATAGTACTTGGATTAATACTAATGACTTATTAGGGGAAACTGTATGGGTGAAACAGCCTTTGGACACAGAATGTAAATGTTTACCTTTGGCGAAAGTCACCATTGAAGGTGATTTTGGTGTGGTCACCACAAAGGCAGCGGTTACTCCGGTAGAGTTAGATAAAGAGTACTATTTGTTAGAGAATAAAACTGCACAGTTGATTGAGAAAATTAGGGAACGACCGGTTCTTTTGAATGCTGTGGAGACTCGTAGTCAGGCGCATGCGCGCAAGAGTTTAGAGAGAGCGAGTGCAAAAGACTTAGATTCCAGATCGGAAGAAAAGAAAGAGATAGAAAATGAAAGGGCCGTCAATAATGAGCATTCGGAAGAAAGGAATTTAACCAGTAATACGGAGGAGGCAATTAAAATTGCAGACATCAGTTTAGAAGAAAGGTCTATCCTTGCGGATGTTTCACCAGCAGAATTCTTGGAAGCACAAAAAACTTGCGCTAGTTTAGCGACCCCGTGGAAGAAAAGGGAAAGTGAAAATGAAAAAGAGTTTATAATAGTCAAGGAAAGACTATTCAGAGTGGCAAGTTCTAAAAAAGGGGAAGATAAGCGTCAGCTGTGTGTGCCTCTCATTTTTAGGAAAGGGATCTTGAAGTTATGCCACAAGGAAATCTCTGCTCATTTAGGGGTAACAAAAACCAAGGATAGAGTTTTGACACACTATTTCTGGCCTAATTGCTACCAGGAAATTGAAGAATTTGTGAGGACGTGCGATATTTGTCAGCGTGTAGGTCACAATAAGGATAAAAAGAAAGCCCCTATGAAGATTGTGCCTGTTATATCAGAAGTGTTTAGCAGATTAAATATTGATGCAGTAGGACCTCTGATCCCTAGTTCGCATGAAAATAAATGCTTAATTACGTCTATTTGTGTTGCTTCCAAATATCCAGATGCCATTCCTGTACAGAATTTAAACTCTAAATGTGTGATTCAAGCCTTGATACAAATCTTTTCTAGATCAGGTTACCCTAAGGAAATTCAGTGTGATTTGGGTAGATCGTTTACCAGCGAACTTACATCTGAGTTTTTTAGTAAGTTCGGAATTAAGGTGTATCATTCTTCTGTGTGTCACCCTCAAAGCAATTCTGTTGAAAGGTTGCATTCCACCTTGAAAAGGGTATTGAAGGCTTTGTGCTTGGAAAGCGGGAAGGACTGGGAAGAATGTTTGCCATGTGCTCTGTTCGCCCTCAGAACTGTTAGCCATGAGAGCACAGGTTTTAGTCCCTGCGAGTTAGTACATGGAAAAAATTTGAGAATGCCTCAAACGATTGTGTATGAAAACTGGCTAGAGGAAGAAAGTTCAGACCCCACTGTGATCGAGTATGTTCTAGACTTAATAAACAGATTAAAGAAGTGTCAGGAGCTGGCTGTAGAGAGGATGAAAGAGTGTCAGAGTAAAAGGAAACTCTGGTATGATCGCAATGCTGTTACGAGAAGGTTTAAGGTCGGAGATCTCGTGCTTGTTTTAGCCACGTCTAAATCACACAAAATGGCTCTGAACTGGATAGGGCCAGGTAAAGTAACTAGTGTGATTTCCGAAACCAATTATACGGTAGAGATTCCGGGTAAGCGTAGCAGTGACACCATTTATCACGTAAATTTGATGAAACCTTATTATCAGCGCCCCGAGTTTGTGAACATTGTGTTGGAGGAGGTCATGGAAGATATTGAGGGAGAAGTGGATATTCCTTATCCCTTGGCTGATCCAACTGAGGTAGATTTTTGGAAAATAGTTGGAGATAGTAAGCTAGAAGAAAGAGCTTCGGCAGAGGAAATAGGAAAATTCCAAGAAGTTATAAGGAAGTATGGAGCGGTGTTTTCGTCCGACCCCGGCTGTACGTTTCGTTGAAATGGATATTAAATTGTTGGATGAGACTCCGGTTAGAGTCAGGCCTTACCAAATGTCGGCGAGACAAACCGACATCCTAAAAGAGGAAATTAGGCGGTTGCTTGAGTTAGGAGTCATAGAAGTTGGGCAATCTGATTATGCTTCGCCTATGATCTTAGTAGAGATCCCAGGTAAAGATCCTCGTCCTTGTATAGACTACAGAAAATTAAATTCAAAAACTATGACGAATTTTTCCCTCTTCCCAATATTGAAGAAGTGGTAGAAAAAGTCAGCGCAGCTCCATTTATCACAATCATGGATCTAACCAAAGGATACTTCCAGATACCACTCACAGAGCGTGCACGGAGGTATGCTGCATTTGTGACACCTTTTGGATCTTTCATCCCGAAGAAAAGGATGTTTAGGCTTTTAAATGCGCCTTTCTATTTTTGTAAATTGATCGCTCAAGTTTTAGGAGGGCTGGACAATTTTGTTCTACCATATTTTGACGACATCGCAGTCTTTTCGCCGACTTGGGACAGGCATATGAAGGATTTGGATGTGGTTTTAGGTTGCCTTCAGGAGGCTAAATTGACTGTTAAGCCCTCGAAATGCAAATTCGCACAAGACCATGTGAAATTTCTGGGTCATGAAGTAGGATCTGGGAAAAGGTCGCCTAGTGAGGCCAAGATTCAAGCAATCAGAGATATTCCGATCCCCACTACTAAAACACAGATACGTAGCTACCTTGGTACTGTGGGCTACTATGCAAGGTACATAAAAGACTACGCCGGTATTGCGGCACCTTTGACAGATGCTTTGAAGGGGAAAAACAAAAAAGAAAAAGAGATTTGGACAAAAGAGTGCGACGAGGCTTTCAATAAACTGAAGACCAAACTAGTAAAAAGTCCGGTTTTATTTGCACCAGATTATTCTAAAGAATTTATTGTGCAGACAGATGCCAGCTTATATGGTGCAGGTATTGTGTTGTCTCAAATTCAGGATGGGGAGGAACACCCTATACTGTATCTTAGCAAAAAGTTTACTAAAGCGGAGTGAAATTATAGCACCATTGAAAGAGAACTAGCGGCCATTATTTATGGATTGTAGAAACAAGTCATTACTTAGACGGACAAAAATTCAAGATCCAGACGGATCATAATCCGTTGACTTTTTTAAACAAAATGATGGGATCAAATTCTCGTTTGACTCGCTGGGCATTGTGTCTCCAACAGTATAACTTTGAAATTGTTCATAGGCCAGGCAAATTACACGGTAATGCAGATGGCTTGAGTCGTGACCTAGTCCAGTGACTGAATATCACTAGTGGTTATAAAGTAAGGTAAAAAGTAATGAAAATGGGTGAAAATGATTTTTGTAGAGTTTTGGAATTATATTTGTGTATATTCAAAATTGTTTGCATTGTGTGTTTCATTTTCAAAAAAAAAAATTGTTAGAATTAAATGTTTGATCTTAAGTATTAGCATTGTGTAAAATTTGAGGAATATGCTTTTTATAAGGCACACATTAGGAGTAGTTTAAATTATTTTGATGTATTTGTGCTGTTATGTTATCTAAAAATAAGTGCAGGGTAATGTAACTGGCTTCTCTATTATCACTTAAATGGTTACCACTTGTGTTTTGAAAGCAGTGAAATGTATTTAGAATTTTTCCTTCCATAGTCAGGAAAAATTTCTTTATGAGGGGAGGAGTTGTGATAAGGTCACATAAAAGAAGAAGAGACTGAAGATTAAAATGGACAAGGATGTCTTGTGAGAATAAGCTGAAAATTATTATTTTTTTTAACTTACAAACATGTTTTCAATGATTGTTAAAATAGTCTTTATTAAAATAATTAAATCGTTGGCAATGTTAAAAACGCAAGCTCGAGAGCCACGAATTGCTCTCGCATGTAAAATGTATAGAATTTGATTTTTGAGTTAGATTTAGGTTTCTCTCTTCAGATTTAGGTTTCTCTCTAGCCATTTTTTTTAGCATTCAATAAATATTTTTTTTTTTTTTTGCGTTAAATAAAATTTTTATGCTGTGTTTTGTTTTGAACCTGATGTCACAACCCAGGGTTAGCATAGCGGTTTCGGCCACTACACCACAGTGTGTTTATAGTAGTTCATCGACGACTGTAAAAACGTGTTTTGGAGCTGTCCTGACAATACTGGCCATTAAAGTGTGTTTCGATACGTCATCAAGTAGTATTGTCATTATTCACTCCAAATCCTCACAAACCCCGTACGAACGTGAAGGAAGAAAATAACATAACAATATTTAAAAATTAATCATAAAAAAATGTGTGAGTTATATTTGGATTATGCCTAAATTTCCAATTTTGGAAGAAAGAATCAAGTAAGTTTAATAAAAAAAAGGGATATTAATAAATATGCATCAAATTTATTAACACTGAGGAGCTGAAAGTTTCAGAATTATTTTTTTAAAAACTAGTTGTGTGATTTTTACAGAACTTGGCAGTTTGGCATAATTTGAGTCGTAGAATCGAAATTTGGGGAAAAAATCATTTATCATTTCAGAAAAAGTCTGATTTTATGTCAAAATGCCTATATTAGAACAATGCTATACAGTCGAAAGTCGTTAATCCGGACTCGTCGGGACTTCAGCGATTCCGGATTATAGATCATCAGTTTAAATCTGGTAAGATGGCATGCAGAAATTATAAAATTAAAAATATGAAACCATAATTTATGAAATAAAGAACAATTATGATCTAAAGGGTATCAAAATTTACAAAAAAAAAAAAAAAAAGCTTAATATTTATTTGTTTACTTTATTAAACATTTCTTTCAATGTAAGTTGTTTAAGTTGCTTCATTTTTTATGTGATAATACATTATTATTAATACTATAAACAGACATAATTTCTTGTTCAGTTACAAAGTTCCGCTGTTCAAGTCCTATAATTGCTGTGTCTACCGACTAATTTGTCAATCGAAATTTTTTTGTTTTCAATAACCTCTGTCACTTTCTTCGCTATCGGAAGCAAATTATAATGATGAGGAATTTGATTTAAATCATATCAAAGACGGAGTACATCGAGATGAAATACTACATTTAGTAAGGAATTATAAGCCAAATAAAGTAAAAATATCTGCCCTGAAGATAAGGATAGGGCTGACAGATCAACTTCCAATTCATTGCGCACCGCGGCGTTAAAGATAAACAGAGTTTAGGTAAACAAACGCTAAAGTTTAGATAAACAAAGTATATGCCTTTATCCATTTTTTGCAGCAATTCCACTTTTTGTTTAATGAACTTTGAAACATACTTTCGCTTTGTAGATCCTTTACATATTAATAATTATATATCAGAAATTCTATTTGACATAATCGAAAGTTCAAGCTTACTTTTATAAAATTGCTCTAACAGTCTGCAAAAAATAATAAGCCAGATCCAATTCGAAGATAAAGGAACAACGCAATCTGCAACGTTAACTGAAATAGATAATTAGATAATTTTAGCTTATGCCGTAGAGGTCTTATGCGCAGAAAGTTTGTAGCTTTGAGGTCCGGATTATAGATCATTCCGGATTATGGGTGTCCGAATTAACGACTTTTGACTGTATATAAATCTAATACGTGTCCTAAGTCACACTTTCGAAACATAAAAAACGCAATTTGAATTTTGTGAGTCAGCCCAGTAGATTGGGAGATATAGAACTGTTCCTCCCCTTTTTTTTTTCTACAGTGTACATATCAGTAACATAAATTATTATTTAGAAAGAAAAGCAACAGAATTGAATTTAAAAAAAAAAAAAGAAATTTAAAATATGGAACTGATTCCATTTCGTCGTAAAAACAGAGTTACAAAATGGAATATTTTTTGCTATTGTATGGAATAACTTTTTTTTTTTAAATTTTGAATTGATAAATTCAGAAGAGGAGAAATTCTGTTGAATTTAGTCCTTACTGTATTACATTTTTCTTGTGAAATTTTGAAATGACATTTCCTTTTTTGCTGTACACAATATAATGTATTGCAAATGGCAGCAGGGTAAAGTAAGATTTTGGAAGTGTTGTTTTCTTAGCCAGGTTCTTCCATGGTGGAGAAAATCAGCCAGAAAAAATTTAGGTACTATTCTGTTTTGAGGACCGTAAAAAAATTGCAGCGAAAATGTATGTGCAAAAGTGCCAAATCTAGCAAACTCTCCCATTTAACAGCTTGCCAAATCTAGCGTACATGCTGATTTCAGATTATGTAAGTTTAGATAGTTTCTTAAGACACCATTGAAATACTAGTTTAATTTTTAAATCCTTTTTTTATATTCTATGGATTTAACAATTTGGGAATTGCCCATGATGAAAAGTTTGCAATAGAATTTTTTGCAAAGAAAAGGCATCATTCATTATAGAAAATTATGTTTTGAACAACTAATGAGATGAAATTATGCTTTAGGGATAACTCGGTAGCGAAATAACGATGCAGGAATCCATTCAGTTCTGTTTAGCCTTGTTTATATAAATTACTAGCAGCTTTGCTGACAGCCTTCGTCTGGCTTTTAAATGTACCGGAAAATGGCTGAAGGGAACACCAAAAGTTAAATTTAAAAACTGCGTAGAATTTTACTCTGCAAAACAACTTCATAAATAAAAAGTTATTACGTATAACAAAATTACAATGAAATAAGCAATATCCCTTAATACAAATATTAATTATCCTAATAAATAAATTAACCAACTTCCCTTTGTAAAATCTTAAGAACTCAAATGGTATAAAGGAGGTTAAAACTTTGTTTCCTAAAAAAAAAAAAAAAACACTCAAAACTTTTCAATATCTTAAAAACAGTGAAATGAGCAATACATAATATAATGTATTGCATATATTATGTATTGCTCATTTCACTGCTCAAATAACATAAAAGAATACAAAAAACAAAAAATTCTGAAAAGCAAAGTATAATTAATGGTATTTTATCTTATATTTTCAAGAGAAAAAAAATTACAATGAAATAAGCTATATCCCTTAATGCAAATATTAATTATCTTAATAAAGAAATTAACCAACTTTTCGTTGAAGAAAAAAAGTCATGCAAAACTTTTCAATATCTTACAAACAGTGAAATAAGCAAAACATAACATGAAAGCAACTCAAAAAACATAAAATTCTGCACAGAATTTTACTCTACAGAACAACTTTATCAAAAAAAAAAAAAAAAAAAAAAAAAAAAAAAAACGTATTATAGTATATATATATATAAATGAAAATGAAATATGCCAATCTCTTAAAAACAGTGACATAAGAAATACGATGAAAAATTGTTGCCAAATCCATATTTCTAAAAGAATGAAACTATTCAAAATGATGCGATTTCAGCAAAAATCTATCAACAACAATAAGACAGAAAAATTGTTGCCAAAATCACATTTTTAAAGATGTGACATGTGAGAAGTGTACTCGGAAGCTTCATTTAAAAAATTTTTTCAAAATACAAAATATTATCATTTTTCCAAAATTCTTTTTGTAAAAGCAGTCGCAAGGATGAAAATTTAACGTGTCCAAAAATAAAAGAAAGATAAACTGTACATTTTTAAAAATAAACTTTTTTAGAAAAAACCCGTTGAAAAGGTGTTAAGCTCACTTTGTTAAATAAATTCATATTTAATCGATTTATTGAAACACCAAATTTATTTTACGTTTGTGAAATAGCTAAGTGCGTAAGTTTCATGACAATGTGAAAATGGAGTGGGTAGAGTAAAATCACGCTTTCCTATAGCCCATTTTGTCTCAAAATGACGCGATTTCGTAACAAAACATAGAATAAAAAAAATTCGAATTCGAATTTCGAAAAAATCGCTTCGAGGTACACTAGCTCTTGTCTAGATGCACCTATGTACCAAATTTCGTAGCTGTGGGTCTATTAGCTTATACGCAGTGGAAACGAAAGACACACGCACACACACAAACAAACAGACTCTTTCTTTTATTATATGTAGAGATAATAATGATCTGAATAAGTTATTTACTCTTATGTTTCCATTCAGTTATGTTTAGCCTTTTTTATATAAATTATAATAATAAAACATTACAGTCAAAAGTCATTAATTTGGACACCCATAATCCGGAATGATCTATAATCCGGACCTCAAAGCTACAGCCTTTCTGCGCATGCGTCGCATTAACGCATGTGCGTAAGACCTTTATGGTGGCGAATATGCGTGTGCGCATGCGCATAATACGTTTACGCATGCGTGTTTAATGTATAACAGACGGCATAAGCTAAGCTAAAATTACCTAATTCAGTTAATGTTGCAGGTTGCGTTGTTCCTTAATCTTCAAACTGGATCTGGCTTATTATTTTTTGCAGAATGTTAGAGCAATTTTACAAAAGGAAGCTTGAACTTTCGATTATGTCAAATAGAATTCCGACATATATTTACTAATATGTAAAGGATCTACAAATCGAAAGTAGGTTTCAAAGTCCATTAAACAGAAAGTGGAATTACTGCAAAAAATGGATAAAGGCTGGATTATCTAATCATTCCAAAATATGTTTATCAATTTCACGCTGCTCTGCGGGGGGAGGGAAACGATGCGGCGTGCAATGAATTGGAAGTTGATCTGTCAGCACTATCCTTATCTTAAGGGCAGATGTTTTTATTTTATTTGGCTTATAATTCCTTACTAAATGTAGTATTTCATCTCGATGTACTCCGTCTTTGATATGATTTAAATCTAGTTCCTCGTCATTATAATTCTTTCCGATAGTGAAGAAAGTCACAGAGGTTATTGAAAACGAAAAAATTTCGATTGAAAAATTAGTCGGTATTCTCGACACAGCAATTATAGGACTTGAACAATGGAACTTTGTAACTAAGCAAGAAATTATGTCTGTTTAATAGAATTAAAGAGAAAGTATTAGCACATGAAAGGAAGCAATTTAAACAACTTACATTGAAAGAAATGGTTAATAAGTAAACAAATAAATATTAAGCTTTTTTTGTAAATTTTGATACCCTTTAGATCATAATTGTTCTTTATTTCATAAATGACGGTTTCATATTTTTAATTTTATAATTTCTGCATGCCATCTTACCAGATTTAAACTAATGATCTATAATCTGGAATCGCCAAAGTCCCGACGAGTCCGGATTAACGACTTTTGAGTGTATACGAGGCGTATTCGGAAACTAAGTACCGTTTTGAAGGAAAAAAAAAAAAAAAAATAGTAAAACAATTTTTTTGAATCCAATTTTATTTTTACATGAAAATCTTGTCTTAAACTATTTTTCAACATAGTTTCCACCAATGATCAAACACTTGTCATAGCGGGTGACCAGTTTTGTATACCATCATCAAAGAAACTTCCCGCCAGTTTCGATAACCACGACTCCACAGCATTTTTCATGTCATCATCAGATCCGAAGTGCTTGCCACTAAGCTCGTGCTTCATGTGCAGGAACAAGTGATAGTCGCACGGAGCCAAGTCCAGGCTGTATGGCGGGTGATCAAACTGCTCCCAATGAAACTGTCGAATTAACGATTGAGTGACACCAGCAGTATGGGGTCAAGCATTGTCATGGAGCAACACAATTCCTTTACTGAGCATGCCTCTTCGTTTGTTTTGAATGGCACGCCTTAGTTTTGTTAAAGTCTCACAATATCGTGCCGCATTAATGGTTTCACCTCTGGGAAGAAATTCAGTAAGCAAAACGTATTTCCTATCCCAGAAGACAGTGCACATGATTTTTTGTGATAACATTGTCATTTTGAACTTTTGTTTTTTTGGGGAATGAGTGTGTCTCCACTCCATCGATTGTTGTTTCGATTCTGGTGTGAAATGACACACCCAAGTTTCATCACCTGTCACAATTTGGTTTAAAATGTTTTCTCTCTCATCACTGTACCGCATACATCAGTGAGCATTTTTGGAACCTATTGGGAACACAGTTTGCGATAATTCAAGCGGTCAGACACAATTTCGAACAAAAAATTTGTGGAAATGCCTCTGAAAGAGTTGTCATTGTGAAGCGTCTGTTCTCATGAATTGCTTCATCAACTTTCCTTACCAAATCATCGGTGACAACAGAAGGCCGACCACTCCGAGCCTCGGCGTGGACATTTGTTCGACCTGCATTAAACATTCTTACCCACTATCTTACCATTCCATCACTTATCGCGTATTCACCGTAAACTTCTGTCACTTTACGATAAATTTCGGCCGGTTTAATATTCCTCGCGTTCAAAAATTTAATCACGGCACGAATCTCACAGTCAGCGGGAGAACTAATTATCTTAAACATTTTGAATGTGCACAGCAAACTGAAAACACAACATAGAGCACTCAAAATGGCGACAATTGAAAGTCAGTGAACAAGAAAGACTAGTGTGCATGTGCGGGACGCCTACCACAGCGCTGCGACGGTGCTAGAATGAAACGGTACTTAGTTTCCGAATACGCTACGTACTTCCTTTCTTGTGTTTGGGTTGCCGCGATTATTTTTGGTAGCACTGGCATCAACAACAGTTTGGCATTTTTTTTTTTTTTTCTTTTTTTTTTCTACGGTCCTCAAAACGGAATAGTACCGAAATTTATTTTTTACTTATTTTATATTAATGTGATTATATTTTGTCCATGTGTAACAGAACTAATTACAAAATGCTTTAAGTATTTTCATTATATGACATATTTAGTCTTATTGATATGCTGCAATAACATTCTTTGGTAATATATGTCAGGTTTCTTAAAAAAAACATTAAAAAAAGAACAAACTTTTTAAATTGTGTGCCAACAGCTGCAGATGCCATTTTCTAGTCACCTTGTGCATCTAACAGCCTATCTTAGTAACTAATCAATTTTTACTGAGTTTTGATACGTGCATTATTTGTTGAGCAACTAACAGTTTAATGAATGTGCATAAACTGCTTGTTGGAAAAGTGAAAAGACAAAAATGAAGGAGTTGGAAGGACAACATGCCTATGTGAAATTTTATGTAAAACTGGAGAAAACTTTCATGGAAACATTCCATATGCTTAATTAAGCATGCAAAGATAACCGGATGGGACAAACACAGTGCTATGATTTGTTATAGCATTTTAAGGAGAGCAAAATGTTGAAGTTGGCACAATCTGGCCATCAAATCCTGACTGGAAAAATTAGCAGTTCCTTGCATCAATGCAAAAATTGTGCTGCAGTTGCTGAGAGATGACTTGAAGCAGAATTGAATGAAATCTGTCAGGAACTGCTTGCATATGCAAATGCAGATGACAACTTCCTCAACAACATTGAAACAGGAGATTAGATGTGGGTGTACGGATGGGATGTAGAAACAAAGAGGCAGTCATTGCAATGGGTAGAGAAAGGGTCTCCCTGACCAAAGAAAATACTGACAATTTGCTCAGACATCAAGGTGATTTGGGTTACATTTTCTGATTAGAAGAAAATTATACACTATGCATTTGTATCGCATAATAAGACAATCAGCAAGGAAGTCCACTAGAGAATTCTGGTATGATTGAGAGGTGAACTGTGGGGAAATCAGTTAAGCATGTTGCATCATGGCAGTGCTCCAGTTCACATATCGCATCTTATTACCAATTATCTGATGAAAAACTCTACTTTCATTTGGCACCACTCACCCTATTCTCTAGACTTGGCTCCAGTTTACTTTTTTCTCTTCCTCCAAATTAAAAAATATTGGGAAAATTTAGGAAACCATTTTGAAAACATGTGATTTCCTGCCCATAGAGGAAATTCAGGAAAATGTGATAAGAGTACTACATTCAGTTGAAAAAAGTGATTTCCAGCGGGTATTTCAAAAATGGAAGAAATGATGCCAATGCTGTATTGACACTAGAAGGGTGTACTTTGAAGAGAACAGTGGTTGAAAGTTTGCATAATGAGGAATAAAGCATGACCAACAGTTGTTGTGTCTTTTCTTTTAACGGTCTTTGTCTATATTTTTTATATGTGCAATGAAATCTGCATTCATGTCAGCTATAACTTCTTTTGCCAAGAACTACCATAAAAATATTGAAATATTTGCCAAAACTATAATATAAATTTAAAAATTAAAAAATTCATTTATGAAATCTTTAAGTATAATAATTATTTTCTTGGCCAACATGTTTGAAAAGAAAAAATTCAGTGAAATATCATAACAATACACAAATAAGAATTCTACCATACTTTTCATAGATTTCTATGAGAGAAATTATTTTGCATTTTATTGTAGAAATAAGATATATGTATATATATATATATATATATATATATATATATATATTTTTTTTTTTTTCAAATAAGTTACTTTTTTTTAATTACATTCTCTTATGGTACATGATTTTTCATTTTTTCCAGTTTCTTCATCTTTTTAAACAATTATTAGTTGTTTTTAATCTGTCTCTTCCTCAGTGTATAAAATGTTTAAATTTTTGAATATTATATATCAGAAACTCTTTAACCCTCTGAGCGGCCAGGATTTCTCTAAGAACGTGCAAATTTCCCCAAACTACTATGAGAACAAATTTTTTTAAAAATTTTTTTTATTTTAATGTAAAAACTCTCCTGGTATTTCATACCTGGATTTTTTTTCTTTTGATATATTGCTTTAATTTCTTTGACATTTTAATATGCACGTATATATATGTTCTTACAGACATCACAAAAAATATTCTAGACTTAGAGGGTAAAATCACTTCTTAAATGCAAAGTATGAATGTACATTTAATCATTAAACTTAACCATAGAATTTTCCTGAAACCTATTACATACCTTATTCTGTTGTACTGTCTAAAACTTTTGGTACTTATATGTTATAATAACTATTGCTAAAGAAAATTGGCAGCTCCATGGTTAATATTAAATTTGACCATCAAATGAAAACTAACTACAGAATAAATCAAATAAACTGGATAAAAAAAACTATACAATTATTCAACTAGATTATGCTTTGACAATAGTAGGCAATGCTTTTAGAAATGGTAGCTGAAAACTAAGAAACCAGTTTCTAACATTAATGGCTTTTTTATTCCTCTAACTTTTAACATTGTATCTCTAAATGCTTTCATCATTGATATAAAAAGTTGCCTTTCTTCATGATTTTTGCATATTCTGTTATAAAATAAAGTGCCTTTTTCTTGCAAGAAGATTGTGTATAACGTATTATTACCTTCAATAGTATCCAGCAGAATTTATCTGGCACTAGTGCATAAGAAATTAAAACTTATTCAAAGCAATATTAACACCAATTGTAGATATATATCTACCAGAAATGTTATGCAAAAGATAAATGGAAATGTAATATTTTTATCGTCTATGCATTTTCCTGTTGTATTCCCCCTCCCCTAAACATAGCACAATTTATGTTTCTTGGCAATTTTCTTTTACATATATCACTATAAGTTATAAGTACCAAAATTTAATTTCCTTAATAATTGTGTTTTTACTTTTCTTTATTTAGGTTTGTTTAATGATATGGAAACTGGAAGCAAATTCCCCTTTTAGTGATCTAAACTGTGAATATATTTCACCATGTACAATCAAAACCAGCAGCCTCGTTTGACCAGTTTTCTTCGAGCATTTAGTAATGTAGCTGCACCATGGTCAGGTGATCCATATGATGACTGTGAAGCGCTAATTCAGAAAAGAAAAGAAAAAAATGAAAGGAATGCGAGGTAAATTTAATTTTTGGATGGTTTCCGGAGCTTTTTATACTTGCTTGGGAAGTGCTGCACACTTACATTTTTTAGGAATTTTTCTACAGTGTTTCTTTCATAAATTCCTAAGATTTTAGATTGTTTTTCAAATCATTGTAGAAAGCAAAAGAACAGGATCTTAGTCAGATAAAGCACAGTAATGTATGCTGAATGGAAACAAATATTATGATTGTGTAAAAGCATTTGGGTTGTTCGAATTAGTGTTGATATAAATAGTCAGACTTTGTCTCTTATGTTATTGGAAGAGGAAAAAAAAATGAGTGATAAGGTTTTAATTTCTGGTAAATTTAAAAATAACAATTCATATGAAGATAACATGAAATATACATTAACAAAAACATGAAATATTATCAATGTTTAGTTTTAAAATTAAAAGTACAAAGTTGATAAAAGTTTAATAAGTTACAATATACCTTAGCAAAAAAATAATCCTTCAATAAAGGGTAGTGCCTAAGTTTTTGCAGGACTGGACAATATTTTATGAAGTAGAAATGAGGATCATTGTTTTTCAAACCTTTTTGAAAAAGTGCACAATATGGTCACAGCTTTCTATCATCAGATTTTAATAAGCTTCTAGTAATTCTGTTTCATTATAATCATGAGATAGAATTTCTGTTAGTTAAAGAATTCTTTCAGAATATTTTTTCTGATAGAAATTTTTTTTATCTGCTGTCTACCTTTATTTAATTTTAATTTTTTTTTTTTTTTTTTTTTTTTTTTTTAGATTAGGTATTAAATTCAGAAGTTTTCCAGTTGAAATGTTTGAGAAATGAAAATTCAAGTTTCTAAGAAAGTTTTATTTCCATTGGGAAAAAAAAAAAAAAAAAAAGAACAGGCATGAAATCACTGATTAGTCATCATTGTATTGAAGATTATAGGTCACAGATGATTCTCCATGTTGTGCATTTTTACAGGTTTCTATTACCTTTTAGAACACACTTAAATAAACAAAGAAACAAACAAACAAAAAAAAAAAAAAAAAAAAAATCACACATCTGGGTACTATTCAATGTTTCCAGGGAAAAGAGATAGAAATTCAATTGTTTATTCATGTTTTTGACATAGTTATCAGGCACTGGTGACAGCAAAAATTAAAAAAAAAAAAAAAAAAAAAAGCTTTGAGATTGTTATGATTAAAAGCATTAGTGCTAAAACTGTCGGAATATTTTTTTTTTTTTTCCATTTTTGACGGTTTTGAAATACTGAGGTTCAACTGTATTTCTAAATTAATAAAGAGAAGATGACAATGAAAAAATAAGTCTTGTTTTTATGCTTCTTATACATCATACTTTTCTCTTTCAGATTGCATAATCTAGCAACAATAAAAAAATTCCTCATTGAAAGTTCATCTTTACCTCCAGCTGAAGTTAATGATCTGCTAACAGAACTAATGATTTTAGCTAAAGAAATTGGTAAATAGTTTTTTTTATTTATGATCTCTCACTAAAGTCTTTATTATAGTCATTCTGTTTTTTAATATGTGTTTAATTATGTTAAAAGTGATGTACTAAGCAAAAAACAAAGTAAAAAAGTTGTAATTTACAGGGTCCGTACGGTCCTTAAGAGTCCTTAAAAGTCCTTACATTTTTTGGAATCGATTTTTGGTCGTTAAAAGTCCTTAATTTTGGCCAAAATCAGCAGAAGGTCCTTAATTTTAATCATCTGAAATTTCTGTCTGTTTTTACGACTATCATTGAGTGTAAATTAGCATTTTGGAGGAATATTTTTGGCGATTGACTGCCGTATATATCGTTATCTTTTGAATGGGTTCATGAGTTATAATTTGTTTCCATTTCTAATGTAAATGATGGGATACTCGAGTTTCTAAGCAAGAAGTGAAATATAAGCATTTCAAAATTTATTTTTTCTAATAAAGAGCTCTTAAACAACTTTTTGCTTTTGGGGATGTGAATTCTTTTATTAAACGGTTCTAAATTTGGCGACTTTTCAACGTTTTGGCGATTTTAAGCTTAGTTTCTATAGAAACTTTTTAATTCCGAGATCTGAGGATTTTTCGATAATTTTTTTGTTAAAACATCGTAACATTGATAAACTTCATTAAAATAATGGTAATATATTGAAATTATATTAAAAAAAAACATTAAAATAAAACTTTTATTTTTCGGTTGTCATATTATAAAGTTTCGTTTTGGCAACTTAGTATACAATATTTTGAATCTGAAAAATAAGCAAGGTATAATGCTATAAAGCACAATTTACAAAACAGCTCTTAGCAAAAGCAAAATTAGCTATGTAATTAGTTAAAAATGTCTTGTTTTTAATTTTTTCTTAGTAAGAGTTTTTCCCATGTAATTGTCTAAAATATTCAAAATTCTCAGAATGTGCATCAGTTTTCTCTATAAAATGAATTTTATACTTTTTTTCCTCTTTTTTTTTTTCGAAAATTATTTCTGACTTTTTGCTGTTACAGAAATGGTAGGGATAATTTTTCTTTAACATTTTAGACATTGCAGCTTGGAAAGTTTAGAAGGATTTCAAGGTAAGATTTATAGACCCACGAATCTAAAAGATTCGAGAAATATGTGACAAAAGGAAAAATGTCTCCATGGTATCAACACATAATGGATGTATTTTACAGAAAGTTTGCAATGAATTTCTTACTTTTTGGAGAAGTAATGAATGAAGTTTTTGAATGTTTTACTTCTGATACTAAAATCTTAACATGTTTATCTTCCCTTTATTTTCTCTACTTTTCACTAGACACAACATGGAAAATATCAAAAATCAAAAATGCTTCTAATCTTATCACATGGGCAGCCATTATAGAAAGGGATTTTTTTATTAATAAAGAAATCAAAAGCTTACAATTTAAAAGTTTCATCTAATATGTCTTAATGTATCATACACATAGCTGGCACTAGGCATTTTCCCACTTGATGCAATCTCTGTGGATCCTAAATTCTGTTGCCTAGTGCCTTTCTAAATGCTTCCAATGCCAGCTCTAAATTCTAAAAGTTTTGCCATTTTTATATTTTGTTTTTTAATGTGTCATTTAATTCTAAAAATTCTACCACATCAGCTCTGTAACTGGCCTTTACCATATATATTTCTTCTGAATATTCATATTACTAAAATAAAATTAGCCGCTTTTTCTGTACATTCTAAATGCATTTAGTGTTTTTTAGAATAACAGAAATCTTTAATTAAATCCAAAAATTCTAAAATGAAAAGGAAACGTGTTGAAGAAACTGAATAAATAAAGAAAATTATTCTTCAAAGATATGTGCAGCTATTATTATGTAAATTACCCAATTATTTATGATTTAAGCCTTTACTATAATTTTCCATTTCTATTTCCTCATAGGATAGAGTTACTGAGCCAGATTAAATTAAAATTAAATTTGTATAATCTTTGACCACTAGTCCACATTATTAGTTTGAATTTGACTGTTCTTGTTTAAATATGTCACCGTGAGCTGTAATTGATTTTGTTAGCATCAGAACATACCTTTATGTTCTAAGTTTTTTTTAAATAAGAGGCTGATTTAAACCTTTGTCTGATATTGTAGTTAATTTTAGACATAGCGATAATGAGCTTCATGTCTGTTGGGGGTTTTGAACAATTTAAATTTTACCAGATCAATTAAACCGTCATAGGTACATTGTGGAGAGGTTGACAAGTTAGGAGATAAAGCACGCAGAAACTAGCGAGAGCATTGGTTTGCATATTAAGACAAATCTCTAATTGTTAGAAAAGATGTTTAAAGAGAAGGAAATCAATATAAACTAGCCAAAATGTCGTTTAAGAATCTGTGTCATAAATTACATATATTTTAAACTGTGAAATTTTATTAGATTTTAATAGGGTTTTTTAACAAATATTGTTAAAAAATAAAATTTCATAGTGATCATGTATATCCATAATGACTAAGGTTATCAAACTACCTAATGTAATTATTTATAACTAACTGCTCACCCTTAAAAATTATCTCTACGTATTAGAGTATTAACTCTACATATGAGTATTAATGAAAGGCAATAAGAGATTCAGTCTTATTGCCTTTCATTAATACTCACTGTGGTCACAAGATAAAATATAAAAATGTAAAAATTCAAGTTAAACTTATTCTTTGTATCTACTGAGACTTAAAATAATACAAAACAACTTATCACCTCTGGTGCTTTAATGGCTTATTGGAACCTTAAAGTATATTAACTGGGTTACAACCCCCCGGAACTGTACACGAAGCTATGACACTAATTGCATCAAACAGAGCCTAAATAACTTCCAACACTTGCCAACTGTGCAGGCAAGCCTCCACATTTATTCAACATCAAGTCTGTTCACTGCGACAACTCAATGACAGAGCAAGATTGACCACTACAACCGGTTTTCTGTCTCTTGTGCTGCTAGACTCCGAAGGTGTAGGGTGTGCTTCTGTCCGTCCTCACCGCCGATGATGCGTGCCTGCAATTTTGTTCTTTTTTGTGCCTTTCTGATGACCATCTCAATATAGTTTCAAGAGAATGCATTTTGTCAAAAAAATAATAGTAAGTGATATGAAGATTCAACTAAAATTGATCTAGATGCTGACTTCTGCGGTAAATGAATAATGTTTTATGACTTGAGACACTCTCGAAAGGAATTCCCGTGCACATGTTGCGTCTTAATGCTAGAATTGGCCTTTTGTTTCCACAAAAATATACTGGAATAATAATTCAAGTCAAAGTCCTTTGCTATAAAAATTGAATTTTGTTATCATGTAACATTGTGTAACGAAAATGAACTGAGATTTTTTAGATTGGAACTTTACGCATTTTCAGCACGAAAGGCTAGGACTCAAAATGGTTGGATTGATTCTTACTGCTGCAGTAGTTTGCCATCTATTGTCTTCTGTCTGGATATGTTTTCCTGATTTATACTAGTATTAATTGAAAATTTCACGATGTCAGGATATAATAAATTTCTCGTAATTCACATTATTTGAAGTGTCATTCTTTGGGAGTAAGTTACTTTAATTCCATATTTCTTTTAGACCACACACTTCTATCATCACATTTGACACCCATTTATTATTACACCAACCATGCCTACATCAGGCCTTTCAGGTTTGTTCTAATCAGCAGGTCTCTCTCTAGACAAGCAGCAGCGGTGACAACATTCAGTCTTTTGTTATGAATGATGCTGATTATGATCTTATTTCTCATTTTAATGTATGCCGTTTGACATAAAATCTGCCTGCTATTTACTAAACCTCTAGACTGACCAAGTATGTGACAAAATGAGACAATAAAAAAAATTAACATAAAGCTAACTGTTAGTAAAATGTAAATGTCACTTATCTTCTTTCAAATATTACCAACTATTATAAGTGTCAAATATTTAATGCTATTTGAAAAATTGCATAAAGTTTATTTTATTCTCAAACTCATTAACAGTTATGATAATTAATTCATGTTTAGTAATAATGTATACTACTTAGGGATCTATTTTATTTTTAGGATGGTATTACAAATGTGAAATTCAGGCATAGATAATATTTTCAATTGAATTTATTCAGTTCCCATTTGCTCATAGGTCCTTAATTTTTTTCACTAATGGTCCTTAAAAGTACTTAATTTCTGTGTATAGAAATGTGTATCAACCCTGAATTTAATGTGGCAGTACTAACAGTGTAACTTGAATGTTAAATACTGCTGCATTAAATTATATTTTTTTGCTCTATTTTTGTTTAGTATATATAACAAATAATAATGCTAAAACTAAACCAAGGTAAAATTATAATTTATACAGGGCTTATTCCATCCTAAAAAATTCTTAATAGTCTGTATGTTTTTTGAAAACAGTTTTAATTCTTGAAAACATATAATTTTGGCTAAAATTTGCAAGTGGTCATTAATTTTGCTCATCTGACATTTCCATTCCTTTTTTGTGATTGCCATTCTGAGTGTGAACTAATATTTTATGTGACTGTAGAATTAAAACTACGCAGCTTGTACTGAAGCCATTGCAAACTGTTGTTGCAAACAATGATGTCCAAGATCAGGCAGCAGCTCAGAACAAAACTTTCAGTGTTTTCTATTTGTTGTTCACCCAGTTTTTCAAAGCAGATGTTATTAACAAGAATACTCTCTGTATTAAAAAAAGTTTCTTGGATTTTGACCTTTACCTTACAGTCGTGCTTCAACCTACTGTGACAAAGAAATTACTGTGCCTTCAAAAAAGTTGAAGATCTCATTCCCACTCACATTATTGGCAAATCCAGAAATTCTTTGAGGATATGGACAAAAGATATGATTTTTTAAAAGAAGGAACATTTTCTGAAAAAAATTTGCTAATATTTGAAGTCTAAATCTGGGGCAGTTTCATTTGGCCTCTTTTCGAGTGATGATTGTCCTTATAAACATTGTCCTCACAATTATGTTTTTTGAGTGCTTTTCAAATAACCACTTTACAAAATTAAAGTCTACAAAGCCAAAATAAATGGCTTCATAGCAGAAAGAAAAGGAAGTTGGAGGACAGACATGGTTTGATCAATCATGTATTTCTTTTTTTAGTGCAACTTTTAATACTTACTGTTATTTTCTATTTTAGTACTACATATTAAAAAAAAAAATTATTCAGTCATTTCTGGTGTGAAAACTATAATATTTTTTTTTTCTTGGATTTCAATTTTATTTCATCTGTCCTTTGTTGCAAGGGAGTTTCAAGTATGAAATTAACTGAAATCAAGGGAGAATTATCAAAACAGATTTAGTCAAAGAAACAGAAAGTTTGAAAAATGTACCCCCTCCCGAAAAAAAAAAAAAAAAAGAAACTTAAGAAAAACAGTTTAGTGTCAAGCCAAAGGAATTGGGTAAGAAAGAAGCTAAAATGCAGTAATATGATGCTAAAAATGCATGATATACACTGGTGGCCACCGTAAATGCAACACCCTGAAGGAAGCATGCAAATAACATGAATTTTTTTACATGCATTAGCGGAGGTGAGATATGCAAATGATTAGAATTTCAACACAGATGCACATCACGCGCGCCTGTGGCGCCACTTCAAAGTGCGCTTGGAGTTTTTGCCGATTTCAAGTTCGGCAATTGTGTTTTTCTTGTGGTTTTTTTTTTCCAAAAATACGATCAATTATGCCTCATAGTAAACAGCGATCATCATTTGATCAAGTATCTGAGTTCGACAGAGGAAGGATAGTGGCCTACCAAGAGTGTGGATTATCTTTCAGGGAAATCAGTAGTCGTGTTGTATGAAACCAAACAACTGTAATGCTGATATGTGACCATTGAATGCAGGCGAGTACGACGGACCAACGTATTCGATCGCATCCACCTCAGTGTACCACTTTAGGTGATGACAGGAACATTGTTCGCATGGCAGTGACGGATCACTCAGTCACATCATGAACCATAGCACAGCACATTCAGTCTGTAACGCATCATCCAGTGTCTGCGTGTACCATTCAACACCGTTTACAGCAGAGTGGTCTGTCCGCAAGACGTCCATTGCTTCGTCTACCCTTGATGCAGAGCCACAGAAGTCTCCGCCGCCAATGGTGCGATGAAAGAAGGATGTGGATGGCAGAATGGAATGGAATTGTCTTTACTGGTGAGTCACACTTCTGTCTGCAACACCACGATGGTTGGATTCGAGTCTGGAGACACCGTGGAGAGAGGATGCTGAACAGCTGCATTATGCACCGCTGTACTGGTCCTGCATCGGGTATTTTGGTATGGGGCGGTATTGGATATCACTCTCGCACTCCTCTAATATGCATTGCCGGTACTTTAAACAGCCAGCGCTACATCTCCAAGGTGTTAGAGACAGTTGTCCTTCCTTACCTTCAGGGCTTGCCCACAGCCATATTTCAACAGGATAATGCGCGACCACACATGGCACGCATTGTTCAAGGGTTCTTCGTCAATCGCCAGATTGAATTGCTTCCCTGGCCGGCTCGCTCGCTCTTCGGATCTTTTGCCGATAGAAAACATGTGGTCCATGGTTGCTGAACAATTGACCCAGATTACATCCCAAGCTGCCACACCAGATCAACTTTGGCAACATGTGGAAGCTGCTTGGTCTGCTGTACCCTAAGAACACATCCAAAGTCTCTGAATCAATGCCAAGGCGTGTGGCAGCAGCGATCTCCAACAATGGCGGCTACTCTGGCTACTGATTCTGGAAGAAACCACACTTCACAGAAGTCTATAAATTTAATCATTTGATACTTGGTCAACATGTTAGCTACTAAATAAATTGTTGTGATATCTCTTGTCTTTTTTGGTGTTGCAATTCGGGTGGCCAGCAGTGTATTTTTATCTAAATGCTCCATTTGGGAAGGGTCGTGTATTTCTGCAGAGATTTCTTCTTCTTGCTTCAGCACCACTAGAAACAGGGGGAACCATCTAAAAAATCCTTTTGAAAAAGCAACGACCAGGGAAAAAATAACAATGCTGTTTTAAGGTTCATGACAATTATTTGCTGTTGAGGCAATTTTTCTGTTAGGCTTTTAAGTTCTAGCAAGATTTAGACTCTTGATTAATGCATGTCTGCTAACTTTCATGAAAAATTTATTTTACCTTCTAAATCTTTTTTAAAAATCTTCTAATTTTTGTTCTCACAAAGTTAACAGGTATTTTTTAGACTAAAATTTCAGAAAAAGCCATGTCAAGTTGAAAAACATATTAATAGTATTGATGCAGAACAGACATATGTTACAGTACAATTGCTGCAATCCTATTCAGAGCTCTTCTTCGAATGATTTTGGTTAGGACTGCTGGCCCTTTGGGGTTCACAAAGAGCATTAAGTAGTTTTGCTGCTTTGGAGCACTTCTTTCATGGGAGGATTCTTGACATTGTTTATGGTGCCATAAATAGAAAGGGCCTCTTTCTATTTTTGATCCCAATTGTCTTTCTCTTGATCTTATTTTTTTTTCTGTTTCCTTTGATTTTCCCTTCTTCTATTTTTGTGATTTTCGCTACTGAAAAGTATGAAAAATTGCAAAAATGATTCTGTTTTTGTTATTTGGACAGGATCTGTAAAAAGGAATTTCTCTGTTAATAAAGATACTAAAAACTGAGACCTTAAAAGATTCATCTTATGTATCTGAATACTTATTATATACCTTTTCATAAAGTCTTCTGGAGTTTCTCTCAATATTCAAATTATATAAAAAAAAAATAAATAAATAAAAAATATAAATAAATAAGATTAGCAACTTTTGCACATTTTTAAATTATTATTATTGAGAAAATTATCCATGAATTAAATTTTTTAGCCTAACTCATTTTTAGCTAGCAAATGATATGTTGACTCAAAAGTTATTTTGTTGCATATAAAAATTAATTAAATTGTGCTTAATAATTCTAATCTAATGATTTAGTTTTTTTGCAAATATTAAATATATGTGCAACTTTATTTTAAAATTTTCTTTAAAAAATAGGTTTATTTCATTAATAATATTTATTTATTTACTTTTTCTTATTTTCAGCTGGTTCAGATTCAACATCTCAAATTATAGAAGGTACTGTTGTATACCTTATCGAATTATTTCGAGACTGTAACATGATAGGCCAGAAGCAATCACTTGAACTTCGTCGTACATTTGGAGTTTGCCCGAAAGAATCTATTTCCAAAGCATTTTCTATTTCTAAGAAACTCATTGAAAGTTTAAAAGATGATATACAAGAAACCTTCATCTACAGTGGTTTTCCTAAAAATGATGAAGGTTTGTTATCTGAAGAATTTGGTTCCAAGATTAAATTTGTTGATCTTCAGCCACTTGATGAAAGTTATTTCCGTGTTCCTTTGATGGACATTGAAGATGAAGAGAAAGAGGATGCTTTTAAAAAATTTAGCTTTAAATTTGAAGGTACATCAAATGTTATTAGGAAGGAGTCTGCACCAGTAAAAACTTCTGTTGTTCCATGCAAGAAATATGACCAACAGTGGTTAGAAATATCATTAAAAGATTCAGCAAGTGAAAATTTGTCTTCAGCTGAGCTAGCTTTATCTGTTTCACAGCTCTTAAAATCTGATAAATCCAATGAAGAGTTACAAAATGAAGTGAGTGAGTTTGCTTTCTGTGCTGACAAAATTAATATCAGAAACCTATTAAACTGACATATTACAGTGCTGTTACATGTTACAGGTTCATTGAGATCTTCTCAAATGACAACTCTGAATGAGTAGCAAGAAATGTAAAATTTATTATAATTAACAAAAGTACACACCCAGTTGCCAAAAGGGTGTGTTAAATTTTTTTTATACTGTCGCAGAGCTTGCAGTCAGTCTACCAGTCTGCTTTACACTCATGCCTACTGACCTCCCTTTTTTTTTTGTCTTTTTAGCTTTATTATTAAACATAATTTTCTTTGCACTTATGCCATATGCAATTCCACAGCAAAATTAAAAAAAATTAAAAGCAGCATAGACGTATGCATTTAGAATCCCTGATGTAGTGATAGTGATAGTGACGGAGGACGTGGCCACCACCCCTTTACTATTAAGTTAATTAGCATATAGGGCCACGTCTGTCCTTATACAGAGTAAAGCCAGAGAGGCCACATGGGAGGCTTGCACAAGGCGCCCAAACCCAACGCCTGGACCATCCGGTTGGCAGTTCCGCGAACCAAATGCCACCGGGTAGACACCCGTCCAAAGTGCCTGGGTCCAGTGATTTTGAATCTTCAAGAATAGCATTGTACATGGCTAAACTAGGGCAGATATACATTAGTAGTTATTTACATGCTTCTGTTAATACATATTTGCTGACATGCAATCCAGCACTGTTACATACATATACTTTCTAAATACCTACATGACATTTCCTTAATTTGCTTTGGAATAATAAGACAGAGCTAGTATATACACCTAGCACAATAAAGATAAAAATAATAATAATAATAATAATAACATACATTAGGACACGCTTGCCCACACTATATATACACATCGCAGACATACCTAGAGTACTTATGCTTGAATGATACTGATTTACATTGAAATTTGCTGACATACTGACCAGTTATATTTACACATGGCATAAGTCTGGACCCATGTCCATTAGCTTATCAATTATATGAGTAATTTTGTTGGTCTGGTGTCGCTGCTTGACCATAAATCTGTTGAATGCCTCCCTGTTCGTCTGCGGAAGTTTTCATGCACACTTTTTTACCCCCCATCTTATCTCAGTTTATCATATCAATGTTCTGTTTTCTTACTAAGATGGCTTTGCAAAACTTTATCTTTTTATTATTAGCATTTTTTGTGTTTACTTTATTTATTAAATATCACATTCTTAGCTCTTACATTCATTTCAGCAGCAAGATCACAAAATATTTAAAAATAGCATATGTTTACAATTTCCGATAGAACAGATTTGCTAGAGATAAAAGTTTTTATTCCATACAGTGTTGCCATTGCTTGTTTTGGAATTTTTGAGTGTGTTAATCACTTTTAAGTTTTTCAAAGTATGAAATAGATAATAAAACAAATTCAAAATTTGGGCTTTCAGGTGACCATGTTCAGATAGAGGACTATGTTATTCAGAACTGGATGCCTCTAGGTAATAGTTTTTTTCCATAGTGCAAGAAACATTCATACGTTCATGCAGATTCTTCATTATTTAATTTCTTTAAATATAATATAGGGCAATAATATTCGGTGGCAACAATTTGAAAAGTGATACATCGTTTATAGTAACTCAACGCAAAAAGTCATTTCAAGATTAATATTCCATTCTGGACTAATGTTCCTTTAGGGCTAATAACAGCTGTAAAGAACTCAAGAACAATGATTAGAATACAATGACCTCTTAACTCTGAGAAACATCATAGATTACCATTATTGCTCACAGAGTAAACTGATATATCAAGTGATTTCAAAAACACAGTCTGGTTAATACTGTTTAAACTATAGTCTGTCTGAATTCACACAGATCTGACGAACTACTGACTGACTGCAAGTTATCGGAATTATCTTTAAATGGTTTTGTCTAGCTTCTTGGAATCAGGAAATATCACTTCTAGTTTCAAAAATGCATCTTCCCAAAACTTCAAAAAGATTTCCAGCCTGGTGACTAAAGTGTCTATTAAGGCACATCAGAAGAATTTCTGCCTATATCTAAAGTTCTACTTGAGTATTTTCATAATTTCAGCTTTTGGAAACAAAAGAACAAAATCTGTACTTCTATATAACAGGCATAGTCAAACTGCAGTTTCCCCCCCTTAACTGCAGCTTTTGAGCATATGAGTCTTTTTTGCTTAAGTGCGACTTACTTGCATTAAACGATAGTTTTATTTATGAAATACAGTTTACTTCTGATGTATTTCTTTTCTAATTTAACTTTTTAAATTACATGTGCATAATAATTTAATGAATTATTTAAATGCCCACTTCAGAGCAGTTTAAAAAAATACAAATAGGGTTAAACCTTACTTTAAAACACCCAGTTTATAGCGAACCTTTGCATGTAACAGCATGAATATTTTAGTTTTATCCAACTTCCTATAATGTTATTTTATATGTTTATAGTGAACCTCTAAAAGTATGAAAACCTGATATAATGGACTTATATCTATCTTCAATTAAAACTTTTTTGTATTTTCCAGAATTTCTGGAAGTAGAAAATTACTTATCCTTAAAATCATTCATGTTTAGCCTATTAAGACAGTTTAAAACAGCTTTACATTGCTGTCTTTGTAGCCTCATCCTTAGCTTTCTTCATAGTCTAAATAAAAGCTATTTGTTACAGATGTAATATCTAATTCAGTACTTACATACTACCACAATTACTTTGGTGCAATTTGGTGATTTTTTACTGATTAAAAGATAAAAGTTACATAGGGGATGCAAGTGGGTGGTTTAAGATTTCCAAACTGTCTATTTTTATTGATATGGGGAAAAAAAAAAAAAAAAAAACATACTTTAGCATTTAGAAATACAAATTTGTATTATTAAATAAGGATTATGTGATGTATTAAAAAAACAGAATATTTACACAGCAATCTGTTTTTGGTTAGAAAAACATTAGAGACGTTAGAGAATTGCAGTGATTTGGCTTATTGAAACCTTGGCAGCAATAGCAATTGAGGAAATGCATTTCCCAATTTTCCTGTTAGAAAATTTTCAGCAAAATTCTGTATTCTTGTAGAAATTTCATAACAGTTTCTTCCATTGCTTGCAAATTCCACAAGCTCATATTTTAAAGTTAAGACAAAAAATATCACATTATAAAAATTATAGAAACCTTTTGGACTTGGAATGCATAAAAAAAAATTACAAAATGGCATTTTTTTTAAACTGAAAGATTGTTATGAGGGTATTTGCTGGAAGAATAGCTATGTGCATGGATGCCAGAGTTTGGCACATTCTGAAAATTTGTCAAATTCTACTAAGGTGGTTGCACTAAAGCGTAAATATCTCCAATTCTTAAAAAATTTGGGAACACAATAGTTATACCTTAAGACAGCAGTTTTGCAGGCTGGCTGCATGTCCCCTTTTCCCCAAAGGAATATTACACAGCCTGTGAACACATTTCCTGTAAATTAATTAGCATTAGTATGAGAACAATTTGAAGGAAAAGTTTGATATTTTAATAACTTGGAGCCAATTTTATATTATTTTCATTATCAATGAAATGAAGGTGAGGAATGCCCCAGAAAATCTACAATTAGAGGCAATTAATTTACTCTGTGATGTAAATCTTATTAAAAGATTTAAATCTTATTAAAGATTTTGTTCACTTTTATTGGCACTTGTTGAAAGATAAATATTGTCAGTTATGAATTTTTGTGATAAGAATAATTGCTTTGTTTAGAGTGCTTTTATATGAGAAAATGTTTTTCCTGAATTTGAAAAAAAGTGTAAGAAAAGAATCAAATTCACCAGCGAGCATCTGCAATTCATGAGATAGTTTCTAATAATTTTTCTCCAAGATTACGAACTTTATTAAAATTAAAACCCCATGAGTTGTTGTAGTTAGTAGTATTAAGAAATAAAGAAGTTTGGTTAATTTTAATATTAAAATAAATGACAGTCTGAAAATTTAATGTTTAGTTGTCAGTATATTTTAATTAAAAATTTTAACTAACAGAAACTTCTTACAGATCCCAAACTTTTGATTTCAAACCAAAAATAAGTATGAATTTTAATTTTGTTCAATGATTATTATTACATTCTGTGTATGTTTTAAAAAGTATTTAGTAAGTAAAACTTCAAATTTAGTTAAAAACACTTTGTTCTGTTAAGAAAAACCTTCTAATATTGTCAAAAAAAAAAAAAAATGTTTATTCCACCTCTAGAGTGCTTTCAGATAATGCATATAGCCTGCACACAGTTTCAGTTTGAGTTTGCTGCCCTTGGAGATCTTATTGTATCAAAAAAAAAAAAAAATAATCATTCATAATTACAAATACTAAATCACTAAAATTGCAACACCATGAAGGAAAGCAAATAAAAAAAAAGTATTTGTTGAAAGTAAACAGTATGGCAGGAAGATAAAATGATTAAATTTGTAAGCGGTTTGGGGGTTTACTGTGGTGTGAAATTAGTAGAAACAGCTGCCACCCTTGGCATCTAAAACAGCCCTTACCTGGTTAAGCATGGAGTCGAACTAGACTTAAATGACAGAAACAGGCAACTTATTCCATGCTGCTTTAAGTCTTTGCCACACTTTATCAACCTTATTAGCTGGAGACGGGTGGCGGAACAGTCTCAGCAACCCATGACCAGATGTTTTCAATGGGTGACAGATCTGGAAACTGTGCAGGCCAGGTCAGCAGTCGAATACCCTGTGTATTGAGGAAAATCAGATCACCACGTGCAGTGTGTGGTTTTGCATTATCTTTTTGGAAGAAGGCTTTTGGCTGGCCTCGAAGATAGAGCACAACCACTGGACATAAGATGTCAGAAATGTACCGATCTGCATTTAAATTACCGTCGATCTGAACTAGAGATGTGCATGGCGTGCACCCAATGGCTGCCCAAACCATTACTCCAGGTGCAGGGCCCCTATGCTATTCAATATCAATTGAATGCAAGCAGGTGATGTGCAGTCTCCTCTGAGCCTTCAGACACATATATGCCCATTAGAATACAGTGGGGTAACAAGCATAACTGCCATCCGGAGCAAAATACCTTTTTGGCACCCCCTAAAAAAACACAGTAATATAATGTATAAAATATATTCATAATAAGAAAGTAAAGCAAATAATAATAAAATACTGAATCTGCCACAAAAACTCTAAAATACATTAAGAATAGTCACTGCCTACACTAGCATTGGATTCGGAAATAATCTGTTTCAGTGTGAAAAATCAGATATACGATGATCTAGAATTAGTTAAAAAGATATTATTTATTTTACGTATTTATATAATAGTTTTTAAAAAAAGTATAATTTTTAAACAAGTAAAAGTTTAATATTATATTATAGATAAGTAGGTATATTTATTAATAATATTATAATACATTAATACATAGTATGTATACATTTTTCTTGTCTTAGATGAAGCAAATTTATCAGTGACTTCATGAAAGTCGATCATTTCAAATTTTTCTCATTCCACATTTAAAACTGCTAGATAACTTAGGGGATCTTGATCCCATTATATTCTATTGATTGTAAATATGTGAAAATTTATTTTAATTTGCTGAACGAACGTTCATAGCTAAGCATTTGATAATGAAATAGTAAGGAGTACTTGAAGTGTTACTCTTAGGTTTGGAAAAACATTTCCTCCATAGATCTGTAATGGAGTTTTTAGTTTCTTTTCTACTGCGGAGTAACATCTTGCAGTCAAATTCATTGCTCAAAACATTTAGGGGATATTGTGAGTTCGGTATGAAATAACCATATAATCGACAACCTTTTTAACAAAAGGAAATAGAAGAGATTATAAAGGAAAATTATAACGTTTACTAAGTTGGGAATATGCAAATTTAGTCTGTGACGTCGAAAACTATACGTTTTTTAGATAAGGAGTAAAGAATGACCTGCAGCATTTCTTTTGTAGGAGGAGATTAAAAACAATTGACACGCATTGTATGCTTTGTAGCAGTGAAGTATACGATGTCTTAGCAAGATGACTTAGTTGAATCGGTCGTTTACAGGAGAGTCAAACGCAATCTATTGTAGCGGAAGTGTTAGAAGTTTCCTAAAATGTCATTTCCAGACTATGGAATAGGTTTTTTTTTTTACATATGGCAGGCACTTGCCTATAACGACATTGGCCACTACTAAGGCCAGAAGTAATACAGGCCAGCATCGCCCAGGGCTCAAATTTAGGTCCTCTCTTGTACCTGATTTATGCAATGGAGTTCTCGCTTTTTGATGATAACATTAACTTCATCACAGCATTTTATGCTGATGAAACAGCCATTCTGTCCTGTTCCTTAAATCCTGACAATGCAATTAAATGCATACAGGAGCATATGCAAGAAATTGAGAAATGGTGTCATACCTGGAGAACCTGTATCAATGCTACCAAATCACAGCTTTTGCTTATTGTACAACATAGAAGGAAAAACGTACACACTGAACTCGCAATAATTAATGGTAAAATTCTGAAAGTTAGCAAAGCAACTTATTTGGGTGTGCAATTTAATACAACACTCACCTGGAACCCCCATATATCATCTGCTGTCGGCAAAGCAACTGATATTACTCGCAAACTCTATCCAATCATCAATGCATCCTCAAAGCTTGATCTCGCATGGAAAAAGCATATTTATACATCAATTCTTCGCCCTGTACTCACGTATGCTTCACCGGCCTGGTGTACCGCATCTAAGTCTGATTTCAAAAAACTCCAAACATTCCAAAATACCTTCCTTCGAAAAATCATGGGAGCATCCTGGTTCATCTGTAACGAGGATTTACTCAAAGATCTTAAAATCAAAGCTATAAAAACTCGCATTGGAAAGATTAACAATAACTTTTTCAACAAAGCGACGACACAGTTCTATTTGCCGATAACTTTACGTATGAACTCTTAGAAGATGATTTCAGCCTCCGCCCATATGCTACCCATCTGTTCACATTTGACATCTGATTCCTTTCGTTTGCACAATCACTTCTTATTTCACATATTTTCATAATCATAAAGGCCTAAGGGGCATTTTCTGTTTCATGTACAGATATTGCCCACAAATATCTTACACAGGACATATTATGACACCCCCACATCCCCATATTCTTGCAACACAGTAATACAGGCAAGGGGCTATATTTTTCTCCCCCATCTAGTTCACCCATTAGTAGCAATTCAAATAAGGTCTCATATGTGTGGAATCCCCATTAAGGGGCACCTAAGGTGCTGGTAAGAGCACGATGAAGTTTGCGCTGAGACAAGCCTAAGTCACAGTATCACAAGGCCAGAAGTGGTAGCCATTTTATTGTGCTGGCACCTAATAGGTGGCCACTGTTAACTCCTATGAAGGAACGGACAATTTACACACATGCCTTCTCTGGGATTCGAACCCAGGCCCTTTGGTATCGCAGTCAGGCTTCCGTAACCACTATACCATCTGGGCGGCTTGGAATACTTTTTTGGAAATTGAATATGTTTGAGAAATTTGGAACAAGGTTGTGTTATCATTTTAAAATAAAAAGTGGAAGCTATATGTGCATTTTGTTTTAAAAAAAATTAAATATCTCTATTTTAGAAAAATAAAGTGCTCAGAAAGAATGTTTTGTATGGGGAGATATTTGGTTGATGTACTGCAAACATTTTATTACACATTTTCTCAGACAAATCAAGAAAATAAATAAATAATTATATTACAGTGATTATTAATTTTAAATATATTTTCCAGAAATCAATCAAAATAGAAACTGAAATTTTAAGGATAATCTTGTTTGGAGACCATTTGGCACCCGGGGCATCATACACCCCCTCAGTACGCCACTGTCAGAATACTGCACGAAGATCGTCTGAAAAGACGACGTTGTGCCACTCCTGTATCCAGCTTTGTTGTTTGGTGCACCAGAGTCGCCATCTCTCTCTGTGCTGCATTGTCAAGGGAAGCCTAAGTAATGGCTATCATGTTAAGTCCATGTGGCTGCAAACGTTGATGCACCATATGAGTGGATACTTGGCATGCTGGAAATATGCCCATTTTAAATTTCCTGTCTAATGGTCCATGATATGGTTGTACAGTTTTGCATGGCTGATCTCACAATATGTCTGTCCTCTCAGGCATTAGTCATAGGAGGGCATTAAGATCCTGCATGCCATTCAATATGACCCTCAGCAACCCATGGATTCCATATTCGCATGACAGTGGTTGGATGTTGACCAGTGCAAGGGGCAATATCATGGAACGATAATCCACACTCTGAATAGGCAATAATCCTAGCTCTATAGCATTCTGACACTTGCTGGTAAGCATTTCTTCTTATTATTTAAGACCATGATATTCTGAGCAAACTTCGACCCCACAAAGTGCTTTCCGAATGAGAAATCCATTATACAGCCTTTCTTTTATGCAATGCTTCTGATGTTGCTTCTCCCTCCTGCGTTGTCTAAATCGGCTGAAATACTAATTATTTGCATATTCCAACCTCTTCTTCCTCTCATGTGATTTTGACGTTCATCAGATCATTCCTGGTGTTGCAATTTTTAATGGCCAGCAGTCTACATATTTTAAAGTGAGGAAAAAGTCTGATTTATGACTTTTATACTAAGATATTTGTCATATAAAATACTAACAGATGGTGTAGAGGCTGAAAAAAAGAACAAAAACTAAATTTAATAATTCTGTGCTATGTTAATTGAAATTATCCTTTAATATAATCTCTTTAAAGAATTTAAAGTTTATACTCACTTCTTTTGATAAATGTGGCAATGCTAATCAGATTTATTTTTTCTATAATTCATCAGTCAATGTGTACACTTTTTTATGTGAGAACTGATTTTTGTTACGCAGATATAACAAACTACTAGATAGCTACAAGCTTGCTGTAATTTAGGTTAAAATAACATGCCGAATAATGGTTATTGGAGAAGTCAAACAACAAAAATCACTATTATATTAGTAAATTTTCGCAGGACTAGTTTTGATGGTTTAACTACAAAACCATCACTTTCTGTCCCTTGAAATTCATTATATGAGGGTTTGACTGTAATTCTGTTTCTGCAATGCAAAGGTCATTTAAAAAATAATGCTGTTTAATCCCTCGTTCTTTGGCTTTATAGTGAAGCCTTGATTTATAAATTTCTTTTCTGAAAGTCATTCATAAATACACTTGCTTGTAAACTGAAACAGGAATTAATGCAAGATGAGTTAATTTGTTCTTGGACTAGAGGAGACTGCTTATTTAAGGTAATACTTTGTGCACAAGTTCATAACCCAAAACAAATTGAAATCATGAACTATAAGAAAAGAAACACAATAATAAACAGATAAAGTAAACTAAAAGTGAATTTAATAATTACCTCTACAAAGGAGACAACATAAATGGAAAATGACAGGAAATGTATTATTGCTCACATGCTAAATTTCCATAATAATACTGGGTTTTTTTAATTGTCTTTAAAAGGCATCTGCTTTTACTTACTCTTTGTCTCTAAATGCAACTTAGCACTGCTTGAAACACATTGAACTTCTATTTCACTCAAATTTTATTGTGCGATTTTTTTATTGCCTCTATTTTGAAATGTTTATAAAGTGAGATATGGCATTGTCATTGAATAGCTTGGTACTATATCATGGTGATATCATCATGTGAAAATTTTGCATCTTTTTTATACAAATTTCATGTATTAGAGAATTAGGGTAAATTTTCTTTCATTCTCTTCTTCTGAAGACATTTCTTCCCCAATCACCTTTTGTTGTTGCTTTTGAAGTTACTGTAATTTTTTCTTGTTGAGCTCATTTTTATGTTCCTCTAGTAACTTTGCATCTTCATTATTAACATTCCAGCCTGTGGTATTGGCTAGAGATAGTATATCACAAGTAGCTAAAACAAAAAAAATCCGAAGTCTGAAAGTCTGCGCTTTCAACTCAGTCTGGAGATAATTTCCTCCAGGCTGATGATCCAGGAAGTTTGTTGCTAACGTACTTCTTAATGAAAGTTAAGCAACTCAGAATATTAAAATGATGTTTCCAGAAAGTCCAGAATGTTAATTCTGTATTGTATTTGGTCTCAAAATACCTTTAAAAATTATGTTGCCAACTTTTGCATTCATAATTTGAGACATCTTCATTGTCCGATCATTTCTTGTTCAGATAATTTGTTCACAAATCAAATTGCTTATAAGTGAGTTGTTTGTAATCCAAGGTTCTACTGTATTTCGCTTCATTTCTCCTTAGAGTCCTTCTATGGTTTCCTCTGGCTTGAAGATTTGCTGTTCTTTGTAGCTGCACTTTCCTTTAAGTCTTCAAATGGGTGGGCCTGTGTAAGCTAGAAAAGACACAATTCATGCTGAGGCTCCTTCAAATTTGAGAAGTATTTGAGATCTGAGGAGAACCACATACAGATTTAATGGTGGTTGAGATAAATCTTCTCACTCCTACTCGGTCAACAAATCTATCACGATGTACGTTAACATTCAAAGTGCCCATTCCAAACATCACTAAGCAAGTTGGTGAGTTTTTAAGCATCATTTGGCATAAGTTTGGCAACTGTTCACAATAATATGCTGCAACCACATTTTTACATGAAACTGTTATTTTTAGCTATCTTAGAGAGATCATAAGTTACTTTCTCGATGATTGTAAGTGTTGAAATTTTGGGGTTTGTTGGGAGGATGGATTTTTATACTGGATAGATAGAGTTGTGAGGTTTCATGTCTGTAAAAGGAATTTTCAGTTGAATCTTGCAGTAGTTTCAAATCGGTATATCACTGGAAAAAACTTTTCTGAACAGAAAGTTTCTTTCTTCTGTTTTTCTGAGCAGAAGAAGTAAAAGTTCTCATTTGTAACATTTTACCACTTGGGAAATTTATCTCCCAAATCCTGAAATATGGCCCCTACTCTCATGAAGTTTGGCCTCCTCTGCTATATAAGAAATAAACAAAGTTGTACAAAATATGTGGTCACAAATTCAATTGCACAAAAATACAACCTAAATTTTTTCTTAAAATATCCATATTAATCTTATATAGTATAACCAGTAGATATAAGTTATATTACATTTTTGAAAAAAATGTTATTCCTTTTTTTGTTTTTGCTGTTATTTTTAACTTTTATATAATATTGCTTTCATACCAAAGTTTAAAATTAAATGTTACCTTTTTTAAGCTGTTTGATCTCCTTGGATATGAAAGATTTGAACTTATACAAGATATTTTGAAACACAGAAATGAGATAATATTCTCAAAAGTTATTGAAGCTAACAACATAAAAGAACCATCAGTTATTGAAAAACGTCCATCGTATATGACTCAAGTTGTAATTCAGGTATTCATTTTTGATAGTTTTATTCTTAATACATATCTTTATTTGCTCCCCTTTTTGACTTATTATTATTACTTTTGGTAATTTATAACAAACTTGCATTTGTCAAATGATATTATTTTGATGACTGTACTTTTTAGAAAAATGGGAGTTGCATTTTTTATTACCTTTGAATTAAGTGAAAAACATAATTGGTTGTTTTCATTTTTTTTTATCCTGTTACCACTCAATTAAATGATTAATATGATTGTTATAGAAGAAGTGGAAATGTGTATAGTTTTTTTTTGGGGGGGAAAGGCAGATTTTCTTTGGAGCTCATGGACAGGGTGATCTTTTTTAAAGTGCCAGTGTTTGGAGCGCCCTGTTGCGCGATCTAATAGCCGAAATGGCATCAAACTTGATATATTTAGACTATTCAAGACATGGGAAAAAGGATTCCATTAAAAAAATATTTAGTTCCAAAAATCGCCACTAGGGCATTTTGTGTTGCTGCTGTAGCTTACAATAATGAGAATTAGCATAAAACACGGGTATCAAAGAAAAATGCAAATGTTGTGCGATGACTACGCCAGTAATAGGGGCTATAAAAGCAAGTAGTAGACAGCTCTGACAAATAATCTCAGCTGAAGTAAACGAGCTCCAGTGGACATGCCTCTCACGTTACCGGAACATGAGTTACTGGTGAAGCTGTATTACATGAATCAATGGAATGTATCTGCAGCTCTTCGGGAATTTCGAACCAGAAAAAAATTATGAAAGGAGCCTTTATCGCTGAATGGTCTTAAGAAAATGATTAAGAAGTTCGAGGATACGGGGTCACTGACCATTCGCACTGGGAGAGGACGTAAACCAGTATCAGAAGATGTAATAACTGATGTGGCTACTGCAATTGTCGAAGGATCGCAGGGAACCATTGCTGGTACTAGCAGCGCCCGGGGTGTAGCTCGACAATTGGACATGAATTATTCCATTGAGCAGTTTGAAGAGTTTTGCTGCGCATTTTTGGATTTTAGCCCTACAAAATCAGCCGCTTGCACAAACTGTAACCAAGTGATTATGATAAGCGAGTGCCATTCGCTCTATCATTTCTTGCCAGGGTAGAAATTGATGATGCTTACCCATGGCACATCCTATGGGGAGATGAGTGCTATTTTTATCTCAATGGGTCCGTAAACACACAAAATAGCCGAATTTTGGCTTCTGAGTAGCCCCACACCGTGCATGAAATCCCATTAAATTCCCGAAAAGTCACTGTTTGGTGTGGTTTCACAGCCAAATTCGTAATTGGGCCATTCTTTTTTGAGACCATCACTCCAACAAGACCCCAAACGTGCACCATAAATGCAGAAAGATACCACGAAATGCTACGAACGTTTGTTATTCCACAACTCGAGCAAAGAAACCGTCTCCAACAGACAATGTTTATGAAGGATGGTGCTCTGCCACACATTAGTAATAAGGTAAAGCAGCTGTTGCGCCAAAACTTCACTGATGATAGAGTCATAATTCACAGTTTTCCAGTTGCATGGCTGCATCGTTCCTCTGACCTCACGCCATGCGATTTTTTGGCTCTGAGGTTATTTAAAATCTCAAGTTTATGTTGGTGGAGTATCAAATTTGTCTATTCTAAAGACAACATAACAAAAACAGTGCGGAATATTCCTCATGATATGTTGCATATGGCTGTGGAAAACCTTGTGCACAGAATGCACTGTGTTATTTCTGAGAACGGTGCTCTTATTGAATGTGGTCTAATTCTTCACCAGGGAAGTTAATGTAGTAAATAAACATCAATAATTTAATTGTACGATTGTATGTCTTGATGTCCCATGTTTTGATTAATCTAAAGACCAAGTTTGGTGCCATTTCGGCTATTAGATTGCACTCCACACACTGTCACTTTAAAAAAGATCACCCTGTATATTGGCTTTAACAAGCTCACATATATTTATTCTTTCAATAATAAATAAATTTTAAATGCATGTTCATAAATCCAGTCTCTTCAGTGTCACTGACTAATCAGAGTAATTTTATGTTAAATATTTAGTTCAAATTGTTTAGTAGTTCTACGTCAAAATGCTTAACAAAAATCAGAACTTAAAAAAAATAAAACTTAATTCACCCTAAAAAGTAAATAATGTATTATATTTTTTGCATATTTATTAAAAATTATTAAAAAAATTATTAGTGCCACTTAAATGGTGATTGAAACTATAGAATATGGTAAATATAATGTTGTAGTCTACTCCTGATTAACTAGGGATAGAATTTTGTCTTGCTGATTAACTTGGCTTCACCTATTAAGAAAAGAAAAAAAAAAAGAACAAAAAAAATTTTTTGATTGTGAAATGATAGAACAATTACTATCATGAACTATCATTATAAAAGGGAGGTCTTTGTGTTCATTTAATATACATGTAAGTAAATGACAAAAATCTCCAGATTAAATGGCTTAAAAATAGAAGTAAATTGTTAATAGTATTTTCTAGTTAATTATAATATGAGTTATCTCCTTTTCCTGTGTTTTTTAATTGTTCTTGGATTAAAGGTGATTTGGGGGTCTCTGGGCATTGTCTGCAGTATTATCCTAATTAATGTTAATCATATGTTAAAATAATTCAAATATACCATATTTTCCACCCTGTAAGATGTCATCTAAATATTCAGTAATTTTAGATATATTTGCCCTATAAGTTGACCCTCTTAATTATTAATAGGTGATTTAAGTTTTTGATCTTTGCTAGCAGAAAAGCTGAAACTGTTGTAAACACACTTAAAAAAATTAGGCATTTATTTATTTATTTTTTAATGTAGAGGATCAGTATCAGTTTTCAGAAAACTGAGAGAAAATTAATTTGTATTCAATTTAAAAATCCCATTCAGATATTGAATAGGATGTGTACAATGGTATAGTAACAGCAGTAGAAGATAAAAAGGAAGCATTCTGTTTCAAAGAAAAATAAATGAATTTCAATTTGTGCCTATGATTTAAAGGAAAGTGAATGAGAAAATTAAGTTTTACCCACAGAAATTTATTTTTTAACATATTTAAATAACATAGATAACAACCATTATTTTTTTCCTTTATAAAATTTGTATTTAATATTTTACTTAGAATAATAAATATGTATAATTGTTTTTATTAAATATAATAATCATTAGTAAATATAAAAAGAAGTCATTACTAATTTCTATACCCAGCATATAAGTGGATTAGTTTTTCTTGGAAGTATATTTTTACCTGAATGTATACTTGCACATTTGAAAATATGAAGTATTTCTTTCAGTATATTCATTTGAGAGCATTGGTAAAGATAAATTAGAATTTTTTTACATTGAACAGTATCTTCAGTTATAAAAAATTTTTATGTTCATCATTATGTTTCTTGATATATTTTATTTCATTTTTATATCTGAAATGTAAGTCTTTCCTTCATAGTCTGAAACTGAGAAACTGCTTTCTAAGCAAATACGGAAAGATGAAAAACGCATACAGCGTGATCAGAACAGAGGTATAGAAGAGAATCCAGGAATTTTAAATCCTCAGCGCCTAAAGCAGTTAAGGTATTTTCAACATTTCTGTTGTAGCCATTGGAAATCATAGTTTTCCTTATTCATAATTTGATTAATTTCATTAATGTAAATTAATCCCTTTGAATGAAAGTATTCCATTAATTTTATATTAAAAGAAATGTTAAGACTTAAGTAAAAATAAGTGCTTTTTCATTCTTTCATCAGAAAAATCATTGGAAAGATATTGATGATTGTTACTTGTGTTAAATTTGATGCACGATTCCCTGAAGAATTAAATTTACATGTTGAAAATCATTTTTTCTTGTAAACATAGAATAAAAAGTGAATAATAAAAAAGTGGAAGAATGGGTTTAATTTTTAGTTTGTTAAAAGAATAATGAAGAAACAAATTTTCAAAACGAGTGAAATGATTTAAGTTTTGCCAAAAATCCCAAAGAAAGGAAGTATTAATGAATTATATTTTATTGTTATATAGCCTCCCCCTCCTCCCTAAAAAAACAACAACTTATTTTTACACTCCAAAATCTAGTTTTCAACTGTATGTTTTCACTTATATTAGTGTAGAAAATATGCTTTTAAATAGCTGTGTTTCTGTACCTCCTTAAATTATGATTGTGTTTCATCATAATTTCTTGGATTTTACTTAGCATTGTATTGAATGCATTGTCAGCAAGAAAATGTTTGAGAGTAATAATTATTGTAGGTTTTATAAGAAAATGTTAAATGATAATTTCATTTTTGTTAAAAATATTCTACTTTCGTTGTTATTATTGCCATAAAAAGTCTCTGCCAGAAAAAACATGGAGCAGTATTAAATACATATTCCTATCTTATTTTTGTATTTCACTTGTATATTTATAATACTCAAATATCAGACCTACCAGCTCTCACGACTTAGGCAGCAAGCTGTTAATTGTGGACCGCAATTCTGCCAACACAATTTGCAGCATATTTTTCCATTCTCTTATTCCTTAAATTTCTCATGACTTTCATTAGCTCAGTTTGAATGACCCCTAAAAAAAAAAAAAAAAAAAAAAAAATAAAAAAAGAGAGAGAGAGAGAGAGAGAGAGCGAAAAGAAAAGAAAAAATGTCAACTGCTACCACTATGTATGTAGGAGTAGATATGTCTAAAAATGACATGATCTACTTCTTGGCATCAAGTGCAGCTGCAGATCATCTGCTGCATGTTAGCCAGTGAGCACAAAGGAAGATCATAACGGCCCTTTGAAACACTTGTAGTCATTGGGTATTTTTGAAGCGGGACAACATGAAAAATGTGCAATGCTCTCGCCGGGACTCGCCTGGACGCCTATTCTATGATCACTGGGTCCGTCTACTACTTGAGCGAACAATATTGACTCAAAAAAAAACGTCTTCAACTTAACGGAGAAAGGCTATTCTGTGGTCCTCAGTTGATGGGTGGGTCTATTTGATTTTATTGAAAGGGAACAAGGCTTCAAGGAGCTTTAGACCAATCACAGTACAGATGAGTGACGAAATTTATAGCGCGCACTGGCTGAAGTTCTAGGAATATTCTCCCATTATTGCACAAACTCACACGCTGCATTGTAGTTCGCAAAAATGGCAAAAACAATATTATGACCAAAACACAGCAGAATATGCTGCTGTGTTATGTGGAGGAAAATCCTGTTTTTTAAGGAGAAAGTTAACGCAGGAATTTAGGGCTAAGAAATTAAGAGAGATGTGGGATACCATGAAAGCAACGGTAAATAGATAAGAGTAAACAAATTAAGCTTACTTAAAACTTTTTAGAAATAAGCAATTTTAATTATTTAAATTTATAATATGATTAATTTACATTGCAATGTAATTGCAAACTAAGTTTTTTTTTATTTTAAAATGTTTTTCATTCTTACATTAAAACTGTGTTTTCATGCAATTTATTTTACAGTTAATATTAGAAAATATTTCTTTTAGTAAGGAATTCGAAATATTTAATTTTTCTTCCTTTCTTTTATTTTCTCTTTCTATGAAAATTATTTCATTCAGGAAAAGCAATAAAATTAAGCATAAAATTCATATATTCATTACAGTATGGCTGATTGCTGTTGCGTTCAGTTATCACACATGCAGCAAAATGTTTTTTTTTAAATAATTTATCCTATAATTAACATGATAGAAAATAATTTTTCAATATAAAATATATTTAAATATTCTTCCTTCTCAAAAGATTTTATTCTATGAAAATAATTAAAAGATGGTAATATTATTTTCACAATGGAAGTACTAAAGTAAAAATAACCAATGTAAGTCTCCTGCAGTTGAATAAGTCCTTGTCGAACCAGCATTTTAACACTTTGACACATTGAATAGAAAACTGCAATAATAATCAATATCTTTTACAATATAAAAATGAGAACTCTACTATGAGCATTTAATTCCTATTTATTATTTTTTTTTTAATTTGCAAACAAACAATTATTTTTTAATACTAATAGATTACAAAAGTACTATTTCATGAAGAAACCCTCAGTCTTATAGCATTGTTACTTTATAACATAATATAATAATAATGCAGTATAATTCTGCTAATAAGCCAACCAGTGGAGTCGCTGAACGCCGGTAGTTCGTTCCGAGGTTTGAATCCCGCGAACAGGTTGGTTGCATCAGCGTTTTCATGGCTTTCCCCATCTGTAACATGTATGTGAGCCAGTTTCCTTCAGATAGTCTTCCCTTACAGACCAGTTTCAAATCATAATAAAATTACATAAGATTTTATATTACGCCCAAAGGGGCATTTTTTTAACATTTCGCGTGTTACCTTTATTTATTAAATATCTTGTTCTCTCACTTAAACCATAAAATTCAATTCAACAGTAATATCTTATATAATTTAAAAACAGCATATCTTTAGAATTTCCGATACACAGTCTCAAGCGCTAGAGATAAAAATTTTTTAGATTGATTTTTCCTCCCTTTTTTTTTTCCTTTTTTTTTTTTTTTTTCGTTCAGTGTTGCCATTGCTCGCTTTGAAATCATTGAGCTTCTTAATCAAAAACTCATAAATGTTTTACAAAATATAAAATAGATATTAAAACAAATACCCAGTTTCAAAATTGGGCTTCCAGATGCCTATATTCGGGTGAGGATTACGTTATTCAAAATTTGATGGCTCTAGGTCAGTTATGCGAGAAACATTCATACATTTATGCAGATTCTTCATTATTTAATTTCTTTAAATATAGTACATTGCGATAATAATTGAAGGCAACAATTTGAAAAGTGAAATGCAATTTATAGTGAAATGCCACAAAATGACAAAACGAAATTAATAGCCCTTCTGGGCTAAGGCCCTTTGGGCTAAAATTTATTTTTAAAAGTATCACACTAATGGTAATACTACTACTGAAAAAATATTATAAAACTACTTTATACTTTTTTTTTTTTTCATTTTTATTTGACAGTAGTGAGAATTTCGCGTAATAATGAACAATATTCCTTATTGTGTTCACAATATTATTCGTAAGGTATTCCACTGTTATATTTTAAAGTAAACTTTCTTCTTGCTGTACATAAATCAAGTAGACGCTTCTTGGATGTCTATATTATTATTAACTGAAGAAGAATTATGTGCTAGATAAATACTTAATATCTTCTACATTTTTAAACTGTATAATTACAATATTTATATTTATAATTTCAGAAAAAGTATAAATAACCAAAATAACTATAAATTTTGGCAATCTGAAATATGCAATGAAAACATCTTCTGGCACAGCAAAGGCATCAACATATTTTCTATAAATTCGCTTCCAATTCAGAGATCTATGATCATATTCTTTGTTTAAATATGAAAAAATTAGTGATGAAAACACATGCAAAGCCATTGTCTATTTAGAACGTCAACTGCACAAGCCTGATTGATGATGGGGCAACACTTTTCCCCGTGCTTCTGACGACTTCCGCACTCACAGAATATGGGATGTGCACAGACCTGTTTTTTTTAGCAGCGACATCTGGTGGCCTACAAACTGCTGCCGACTCTTGGAGTGTAGAATAGGCATCCTGAACCTTTCAAATACACGGAGTGTGCTAACCATTACACCATGAAGGCATGCAGAAAGGGCAGCCCTTTTTAAAGGGCAACTGGGGATTAAGGGATCCAGTCGCCAAATCCTGGTGGAGAAGAATCATTATCCATCACCTTTTATAGTTCAGGCACCACTGTAGAGACAGAATTTTTCGATGTGTGGAAACTGAAGACATCCACAATGCCCTCACCGGGGCTCAAACCTGGACCTCTTGAATATGCACCGAGTGTGCTAACCGTTACACCACGAAAACATGCAGAAAGGATGAAGAAAATACCCTATACATTCTTGTGTAAGAAAAAAAACTTCAACTGTTAAAGAAATGAGTGTGAAAGATAAATCTTCAGTTATTACTTGCATTCAAATAGCTCATTTCTGCCTTTCTGGAATGTAAGTGATAATACCGATTTAAAACTGTACATGACTCTTGTCATTGTTGCTTGCAGCTTCAGAAATAGAGTACAGCTTGTGTCCTTACTTTGAAAAAGATTCTACAGACTTTCACATAGCAAAGCTAATTATTAAAACTTTCAAGACAAATAGAATTTCTTTGGCTATCTGTTTAACTCTTTGTATAGACAATGCATCACTAATGGTAGGCTTGAAGACTGGTATTACAGAAATCTGGGGGGGGGGAGGAACTCAAATTTGCAGATTATGGAGTGTATCTGTCTACTTTTAAATTTAGCAGCTGAGAATAGGTGCAGCTTTTACCATTAAATGTAGATGAATTCATTGTTGATGTTTATCAACATCAGCAGTCAATTCATCTACATTTATTGGTAAAGAATTCTACACAGAAGAAGAATAAAAAGTTCTGAAAGGGAAGAAAAATGTAAACAACATCAACAGCTGTGTAGTACTGAACTAAGAAAAGTTCTTAAATATGTATGTATGCATTGATCATCTTTAGCTTGTGTTTTAACTTGTATTAACAAAAATAGTGGTGGCAATTGCTGAGAAAAAAATTGTGATACTTCTTTCTCAAATGAAGCAAAATCTGCCACTGTTGTTAACAATAAATTAAAATATTATTTTCTGTATTGGATTAAAATATTTTCTGTAAAATGTTTCAAATAGTAAAAATATGTTTGATACTTGTGTATTTTTGTATTAATTGCATATAAAACTTGAAGATTGTTTTTAGATAGTATTTATAATTTCTTATTTAAGAAAAGAAATTCGTATTTGTATATTTTTAATGTTTAAAAATGACTTTTGTCAGAAAAAAAATTACGATTTCTTAAAAAAAAAAAAAAAAACCTTTTAAAACTTAAACTTTTTTAGCATGTGTGAAACATATGTACATTTTCTGTTGCCTTCTTTTACATAGAGAAGAAGCCTTAATCACTGCTCATAACACTCCTTTGTTTCATCATGCATCTGCATCATCTACAGTGTATGAAACTGCTACTTATCCTAATGTATATGATATGAATGCTAAAACTAAAATGACAGCATCTTTTATAAGTGGGCGGAAAGTAAGTAGATTTTTTCCTAATATTTTCAAGAATAATGTTAAAATACATATTTAAATTATAATATATCTTATTTTGGTTTTATATATAAATTTATAATATATTAAACTTAAAAATATCTTTGAAAAATATATGCAGTTTCTGAAATGATTGAAATTAATTATTGTAATTGTATCAAATTTTATATTTTAAGCCTCATTATGACTTCTTTTAACTGTTTAGAAATATGCCAACTGTTAGAGATTTTCTGTAGTTGCTGATATTGATCCACCATTTTAGAAATAGAGATGTGATAAAAAATTGCTATGGAAGATACCAAGTTTGAATCACTTGACTGCTCTATGCGAGTGAACAAAAGTGGAAGGTCAAAGCTTACATTTATGGTGTCATAATCTTATCATCTTAAATGATCTGTTTTCTGTCTTAAATCATCACTCAGTATGTCATATCAACTCAAGTTGTTGTGCTGGCATCATATGCATATATTACATGAGCCATGTCATGTTTTAGTTCATTATGCAAAAAAAAAAAAGGAGGGAGGGACAGGTCTCCATCTCCAGTTCTAATAGGCCGATTAACAAAATTCAACTTGTATTTTTCATGTCTCGAAAGCGCGATTTAGGATATGTATTGGATTTATATATAGCATTGTTGTTAGATTTATATATAGCATTGTTATTAGATTTATATATAGCATTGTTATTAGATTTATATATAGCATAGTTCTAATATAGGTATTTTGACTCAAAATCGGACTTTTTCTGAAATAACATGCCAATTTTTTTTCCATATTTCAATTCTATGACACAAATTATACCAATCTGCCAAGTTTTGTAAAAATTGCACAAGTAGTTCTTAAAAAATTATGTCCTCAATGTTATTGAATTTTTATTCAAATTCAATTAACATTATTATATTTATTAATATATATATATTTTTATTAAACTTACTTGATTTCTTCTTCTAGAATTTGAAATTTAGGTTCATTCCAGATACAATTCGCCCATATTTTATGATTTATGTTTAAATAATTTTTATAATATTTTTTAATTATAACCTCTAAAATTTTTGCCAGATGTATTTCTGAGAACACTTGCAAAAAATTACAATTTTTTAATCAAAATTTCTTAAGATATACGTGAATTTACATAGTCGTGTGTTTTGAAATTTGGCATATTTGTTACAAGCAATAATAATGCCAAATGTGGTGTATGCACTATGTTAAAATTATTTGAAATAGTGAACAGTGACTTTTTTCCTCTTGTTTACAATGAAAAAAAGGAAAGGAAAATAGGTTGCTCCAAATAATATTTAGGCATAATCTGAATCGTAGAATCGAAATATGAAAAAACTTGGCATGTTATTACAGAAAAGTCCGATTTTGTTTCAAAATAAATATATTAGAACAGTGCTGTGTATAAATCTAACATATATCCTAAGTCGTCCTTTTGAGACATGAAATTTCTTCAGTCGGCCCAGTAAAACAGGAGATATAGAACTGTCCTTTTTTTCTTTTGCACAGTGTACATCACTTGCTGAAACTGTAAACAAATGTATATGATTATCACATGTATTTTTATTTAAAAATGTGGCAATATTATTGTTATTATTGCATTAGTTGTTAATGGTAGTTCATATTTCAATATGAATTTTCTAAAATTGGGTAAATTTTAACAATAAGCTACATAGAAAATGCTGCAAGAGTGGGACTTAGTGATGGAAAGGTGCATCAGCCTGAGCAAGCATCACAGTATTTTACATCATATTATAGTGCATGAAATTTACTATTTTTTACTGAAAATGATAATTTAAACTTTGGTTTACTGAAAATTAACATAATCAATAATTTATTTTAAATTAACAGAATTCAACACCATAATTTTGCCATCCGTTAAAGTGGTAAAGAGTCTTGCATATTTATATCTCACACAATTTCAGTATTTTCGAATATTTAAAGTTTTGACATTAAAAATAAGAGAAAACGTTTTTTAATCTAAATTTTTATGATAGAACATTTGAATTCCACTGTTTGCACAACTTACTCTGCATGTGGATCTAAACCTCACTAAAATTTTGAAACGTGAGTACTCACTGGTAATGCCTTTTATTATGTTAATATGATAATTGAATAGTTTGAAGTTTTAGAACATTTCTTTTCTAATGAAAATGCTAACTTTTTGCAATTGATGGTTTCTTAACTCTAAGATGCAGAAAATTCTGTATGTTAACTTTACCTTTTTTTTTCCTTCAGTAAACACCCTTTCACTTTTTGTGTCCACTAATGTGTCTCTTCTAAAACAAATTCCCAAAATGCATGTAATTTTGAGAAAACTTTTAACTTATGTAAGAGATCTAATAGTAAGGTTTTGATGCATCAGTTTTCAATGTTAATTTTAATAGAACTGAAAAAACCTTTTAAAATGTATAATCCTGACCTGGTAACTGGTGCTAAGACATTTGGGAGGGGAGAATTACAGCTTCACAGATAGTCAGTTTGATTCCAGTTTAGAGAATTTTACAAAGTGCACTGTTATTACATCAGCAAGAAAATGCCCATCAACAGTAAGTATCTGAAGCATGCAGAAGTTAAGTTTTTTTTTTTTTTTTTTTTTTTTTTTTTTTTTTAAAAGAAGAAAGGTTTCATTTTCTTTTGTTCAATTTTTCAAAATCCTGCCTATTGATGTTCACCAATGGGAAACTGAATATGAAACTTACCAATTTACTAATTTTTTTTATGAAGTTCTTGCTGCTCTTCAAGTCAATTTAGTGTGGTGCAATATTTCAAAATCACAAAAGGAAAGTCTGCAAAGATATGGAAAATTTAGCAACGTAACGTTGACTCTTTTAATAGAACCTCGCAGTAATGCACAGACTTCAGATTTCTATGAAAGAATCAAATTCAGTTGAGATCCATTTTATGCACAGCCACACTGAATGCATTGCTGTGAAGAGTTGGTTGCAGTGAAACATGCAACAAATATCTATGTCTGCCTGAACTGATATATTCTGAACTGAACTTCATATTTCAGGGAGAATAACATGGAAAAATGCATCTCAGTTTTCCATTCTCTTTAATCTTTGTTTCTTACAAAATTGTCTAATATCCATTTTATGATGTGGAATCCTTTCCTGTAGTCTGATGTATTTAGTTAAATATTAATACTAATCTTCCTTAAATCTTGACATCTGTATGTTTAATACGAGCATGGAAATGTCTTAGTTTTTATTATAACATGAAAAGATGGGAGTGGCTAATGTTAGAGAATAACTTTCAGCATTTGTAAAGCTAAAGCTCATTTGTTATGGAAAATTTAATAACCCATAACTGAGCCCATGAGGTAGAAGAAGATTTCAGTTATGTTTCAGCTGAGTAGCATTCTTCAATGATGTCCTGCACACAAATGTCTACTAATCATTTTGGGAAACTGCTGTTTACTTTTTCGAAGTAAAATATGGGGCAAGGTCCTTGATTTAATGATTATTCTATGTATTTATGCTAACCAAAATTGTAATAATTAATTAGCTCATGCTAATAAAAAATAAGAACAAAAACATGGGGAAAACCATAAAACTGCAAAGATCTTTTGTTATTTTATGATCTATCTGATTCAGGTTTATATCGTAAACCAGAATAAAATAATCTTATAAAAGAAAAATGCTATTAAATAGGGAATTACATAAAATTTATGGAAAAGGGTTATGATTGATCAGTAGTTTGGTATTTGTTCAAATACCAGAAGATTATATTTCTGGTACTTTAATGAACAGAAAAGAAATATGAATTTAAAAAATGAGAATAATTTTGAGCAGTTAGAGTAAATTTTATAACTGTTTCTTCCAAAAACTTAATTTTTATCCAAGAAAGAAAAACATGACATAACTGAATGATAATATTGAAATGGAAAAATGAGCGAAAATCTAATATTTTTAGTTTGAAAAGAGCGAGAGCTATAGAATGTATGAAATTTTTAAAAAATAATAAAAAAAAACTGAAATAAGGTAATCTTGTACTCAGATTTTCTGTGTATATTGTTTCTGATTTTGTAAGTTTTTTTAAATTAAAAAGTAGCATTTTTTTCATTCATTTTTAGCTGCAAAGAAACTTTTACCAGTCACTAAACTCTGATTCTAGTCTGTTCAAAATTTTATGAAGAGAGAATAAGGTTTCGAAAATTAAAATTAATATTCCTTTTAATTCTTTTCCTCTTCTTCAGTTAGTGGTAATTTTTTTTTTTAATTAAAGAACTAGTGTAGACTTGGTTTATATTTTAAATTCCTCACTTCTTTTAATGATTCCCCCCCCCCTCCATCAAGTTTCTCGTAAATCTGAAAACAGTGTTGGTTTATGCATTTTTCCAAATTTTTCTTTCCGGGTAATTCTTGCAAAAATCAGTATTTTGTATACAGTAGAATCCCAATTGTCTGAGGGAATGGAGTAGTAATGCTACTCTGGATAGTTTAAAATTTATTTAAAATGTAAATAAAAAAGTTTTTGCTTGGGCTACAGGACAGAAATGGAAATACCTAACAAAATACATAGTCCAGAGTCTCCAGTGGTGGGATTAGTGGGCATTCTCCAGTGTACATCTCTTAGTAATATTTTCTAAAATTTAATTAGGCATTTTTAAAGTTTAATGCTGAAATGCCTTTTTATATATTTTTGTACATATTATCTCTAAATTATCAAAACAATCATGCTAGGATTTTGGCACCCAGTGTTAGCTAAATTGAAAAATAATCTCCCAAACTGAGTTTTGACCTTTAACTTATGTTACCAGTTGTTAGTAATATCAAGAAAAGTGGGTTTTATTGGGGAGGGGTATATTTCTGAGAGGGTTACATCTTCAAGAAAAGTATTTTTTTTGGGGGGGGAGGGGTATTTAAAATTGTAATACTAAAAAGATCTGGGGCTTATAATGTCTTCATAATTTCATAAATTATAAAATGATATTTTGCGGTCTTTTTAGATAGTATAGTGGTTAACACATATTGATAGATTCCCATGTCATTAAGTCCCTGTTCAGTTCTTCTGTGTCTTTGTGGACATTTTTATCTGTAATACTTTTCCAGCATAATGACATTTATAATTTTAGTCTTTTTGAGCAGCTAGTGGCAGAGAAGTATGAGAACTTTGGATTCCACATCATGAGGAGGGAGGCTCTTCATAAAAATTGGAATGGAATATTGACAGGCAGCCCTTATATGCTTTGCCTAAATTGAATAATCCACAGATCTTTTTAAACTGTAGGTAATCATAATATATTAGGCAATTTTATAAAAAAAAATATAACCATGTTATGATTTTGAGCACTGCAGTAAGGGGATTTCTTTCCATTAAAAGTTATATGATTTGGTTTGGGAACAGCATGACATAACCTACTTCATTATTTTGCTGAATTATATTCTGATGATGATTTCCTCCTGCCCTAATGTCATAGTGGTAGGGAAACCAGCTGTCATAGCCTTAGGCCCAAATTTGAATCATGAAGGCAGTGTAGCATGAAGTGTAGTGTGGAAGCACGTAAAATATTATAAATATTATTGAGCCAAATGTCCTCTCCAAAGATTAATGGCAGGGGAAGAGGGGTGGAAGAATATCAGATCCATCTCATGGGAATTGTCTTGTTGGGATGCATGTTGGGACAAAGTTGGACAATCACCTGTAAGGTGTGCAAAGGTTAAGCCAACAACTGGCATAATCCTTTGATACTACTGTCACACAAGTGAAATAAGTGACAACACACAATTATTTATTTTTTGTCAAATGAATGTTTCAAATACTTACATGTCTTAAAATAAATTTCTTTTTGCCTGTGTGAAGAATGAATAGACTGCTAATTTATTTTGTAAGTATATGTATGAAGTAGTTAAAAGAATAAAAACATGTTTGTTACTGCATTTTAATGTGAATGACATATCTTATATTCAAGTTAAAAGTAAAATGGTTAAAAGCAACTAGAAAAAAATTGCTTCATAATGCATATCATTTGAAATGTTTTTTAAGATATCTCTCATTTTTTTTTGTTGTAATTTTTTATTTCTTCTCTGCAACTAGAATGTTAGCAGATGTATTGCTTTTGTATAATATGTAAAGGTTATTATTTTAGTAACTTTTAAGATATTGAAAAATCTTATATTAATTTTCTTTGAGATAAGAGAGATATTCTTGGCAAAACTTCAATAAAATGAAAGGAAAGCTGTATATTACACTTATAATTGCACCTCAGGTAATGTGAAACTTAATTAGTCAGACTTTTGTTATAGTCCAAATTTAAATCATTATCTTAACATCAGTCAATTCAGAATTACAAGCTTTACAAATTTAAATGCTAAATAAATATTTTAAATAAAATATGTAACCAGCATTCAATTAAACAAAAATGTGCATTAAAATTATTACGTAAAATGTACCAAATAAATAATACAAAGTGATACATGATATTACAGAAACCAAGCTGTAATCAAATAAACTGAAATTTACGGAAAATTGCTACAGTATTAATATTCTTTCATTATTAGCAACCACTGTAACCAAGTTGAGTTGTGTTTCTTTCCAGCTTGCTCTGCCTGAAAATGCCAAGCGAATTAACAATTATGTTTTTGAGGAACTGCACATTCCCCCATCTGAACCCATTTCTCCAAATATTGGGGGAGATCTGGTTCAAATCTCTTCTTTAGATGAGGTAATTCAAAGTTTTTATATGTTTCCATAAATTATTTCATGGCTGTATATTTGACAATGATAACCTTTTCTAAATTTACCATTTTGAGTTTACTGATCAAGTAACATTTTAATGTTATATTTATATGCATAGCAATTTTTATTTATATCCACTTTATATGCATTACATTTTCACTAATTCTTAAATGGGGTCTAACAAGAATGGTGTGTTTTGTTTAATATATTTCCACACTTTCTTTACTGTTAAACAGTGTGGTTGTAATAGACTTAAGAGGTTCATAAATTGAGATAGATCTTAGGCAGACAGCTCTCATATGCTTTACCTTAGTTAAATAATCCAATACATAGTCTTTAGCTTAGTGTTGATTTTAAAAGAAAATGTTCTACATTTCAAGAAACAGTGTAATGAAGTCTCTCTTCATCAAGCAGGCTTTATTTTTATTCTTCAAAATGTTTTTCAGTTCCTTTTTTCTATTTCACAGTCACTTATCTTAAAACTGTTTTCTTATGGAATTTAAAATCCTATATTGGGCAAGAATATCAAACACCAGTATTTTGTCCAAGGTTAAATTTCTAGCCACGGAATACACTTATTGTATGAAGTTTTTGTGGTTTTCTCAGTGTGTAATACCTGTATAAGCTATTTTCTCATATTACTTGTAAGTCTTACATGAAGGCATTCCTTCCTGAGCATATTTCATAATAGTCTAGCCTAACGTTATCTTAATAGTTTCCTTATTTTACTAATTTCATTTATTTTATTTCTTGTCCAATTATCTTATAGTACTATGCTTATAATGTGATGAATTATTTCAAGGTCTTTATAAAAAAACAAGCATTTTTGCTCTCATCATTACAGGCCAGAGTTTCTTTCACGCTGAACTGATCAAAACAGTAATAAAACACTGCCGGCACGTTAAGCCATCTGTGCAAATTCTCTATGCCATTCCTCTTCCCCTCTAAGATGAACTAGGTTAATCATAACTCACATTCTGATAAAACACCAATATTAAATCTATAATGTTCTAATTACAGTCAAATACCGAAAATCCGCAAACTCCTGAAATCTGCATTGCCTCTCAAAATATAAACATTCAGTTTATAGGTTGCGGAAACCGCAACGTTGAGTATCGAATATCGAAGAAAAAATACTTACCAAATAATTACATCATAATTACCAAATAATAATAAGTCATAACGGAACTACCAAATTATTGACATTATGATAAAAGTTTTTCCCTTTCTAATCTGCATTGAGGTAAAAAAGCAGACGATTCACTCAACTCTTCTTTTAAGTTCATGATTCACATTGTTATATTTTCTGAGCTATGTTATATCACGAGATTATTTAGTGCGGCCTTTTTTTTTTAAATTCTGATATTTTGTGGATTAATTAAGAATACTTCAAATTTCAGCCCTAATTACAGATAAGAAATGCAACTTGATTTTACCGCTTGCAACGTTGAAAAATGTAAACACGTTGCATTGACGGTAATACAAAAAGTGCAAATTCTGCAAAAGATGGAGGCAGGTGCTACTCCTCAGTTTATAGCAGAATCGTATGGAATTGCGACACGATTGTGTATGATATACGGAAAAATAAAGAAAAGCTGTTGAAATTTTACAGCAACAGTGGTTCTAACACTGGAATCCAAAACTGGAAATCTTTGCATGAGGCGAAATCAGCAAACCTCGATGCTGTGTACATATAAAATACAATGAATAATATAATCAATTTATATATGTAATAATAATTTAATCCATACATTAAGTTATTGCAATAATGTATATAATAATTTAAATAAATGTATCTAATGCACCTTATTTATTTTGCACTTTTAGTCTGAATATTATGATTTATCTTTTCTGTCCTGAAATCTGCAAAATCCTAAAATCCGCACAACCTCTTGTCCCAAGCTTTGCGGATTTCTGGACTTCTACTGTATTACGTAAATCTAATAAATTTTAAGGCTTAATCAAATGAATGTCAAAATTATACAAATCTTTGTTAAACATTTTCAGTTACAACTATACTTAATAATATTATAAATGTAGAAATTCTATATTACACTTATAAAAGAAAATTACTCAGATATTCAATAAAATATGTAAACTTTATTTGTTACAGTCAGTCATAAAGCATTTTAGCCCTGTATTTCAAATAGATACAGGAGTTGAACTGGTCTTTGAATTTTCTATCTGTAGTTTTAATGCTATAAGCTCCTACCAGTCCATCATGGCTAGGAAAAGCATCGATCTTACTCATTTTCCAAGTGTTTTTTAGCAAATGTTTGTCGCCTACGAATATCAAGTCATTAATTTTGAATTTTTGAATTTTGATTTCTGCACCATGTGTGCTAGTCATAGGTTCATAAGATATTCAAATTTCTATCCATTTCAGAATAAATTTAGAAAGTTTTCTCTATAATTAAATTGTTTTAATAAAATATCCTTGGTTGAAAAGTCTGAATTATTCAGTTTTTGTGTAAAATAAATTCAAAATTGTTTCTCCAATATTAAATGTGCAGGTAAGGGAAATAATTCTTCTCACTTTGAATAGGTATATCTTAAGGATCAATTTTTTTATGACTTACTGAATTTTGATGAGAATTGTTTCTAATTCTTTCACAGTCAGTGAAGATCATCTGATAAAATGTATGTATGAAATATGGAAAAGCAAACTACTCATTGCCTAAAAGAAAGTAATCCAATTATTTCATTTCTTTTTACAAAGTTATCAGACATTTCCATTTGTAACCTGTTTCATTAGTTTTAGAATGAAGTAAATGTGGCTTGGGGCTTTTGGAAAATCTTGTTACAGCTCTCAAACATCCCTGAATTCCAGCATATAGCTCTTATTGACATGAAATCTGGCAGCCACTGATATATATATATATATATATATGTATGTATATAATTATAAAATATAATCATGTCTCGAATTTTTGCACATTAAGCTGCTGAAAAATTATCAGTAAAGGCATAAAGTAAGAAAATTAGAAAATTTCAAGTAGTCCTATAAATGCAATAAGGAATTTAATAAATGTTAAAACCAAAACTCTTCAAACAAGCAATACCCCAATTGAAAAAAATCAATGATATTTAAAGGAAAAAGAGCACAATAGAAAAGGAATTTAATCAACCTCAATGCCACTTCCTCCAGGAGAAGGAATAATGAAATCGAAATCTCTCTGCCACAAAAATCCTTGCTTTTCTGTATCCAGAATTAGCGAATGAACCATTCCAATGTATTTTAATTATAATAGTTCAACCAAAAATTCTGGCCCCTTCCCAAAGCAAGGAAACAATAAAGTAAATTAAAATTAAAATCTTGAATAAAGAAAATTCTATTCAAAGAATTTAAAATGTAAGTTAAATTAATAAAATACTTTAATGAAAAATTCAAATCAAAATTTTACCTTTAAACAAAGAGCACATAATCCAAAGAATTTAAAAACATAAGTAAAATTGTAAAACCTTAGCGAAAAGAATATATATATATTTATGTATAATAAGAGCTTGGCTAACTGGCATTCTGCTGCCTAGAAAAGGTTATATAATTAGAATATTTTGAAATTTTAGAAACTTTTTATGAAAAATTCAAGAAATGAGAGTCTTATAAAGCAACTGTAGAGCACATATAGGATTAGCACTTAGTATCCTGCTTGTGTCAACTAAAATATGAATATGTTGAGGATTTTCTTTCTAATATTAGTTGTCCCCTTCAACCATTATTGCATCCATTGTACTGTTCCAAGAATTTATCCTTCAAGCTGATAGAAAGAGAAGTGTTACATATGAGAAATTCAGATGGTCACAACATGCATTGAGTTTATTATAAAATTGCTGTCACCAGTATATGTTTAGCATTGGTCATTTATGACTTTACCATTACCTGATTTCAACAAACAAAAGCGGTCATCATACAGTGCAATATAGTGGCAGTAATGGATAAGCAGGATGTCACAATGCAATCATAAGATCTTTACCTTCATTTTGCATCAACCCTTTATTAACTCGTGATAAACCCATTTAATTTTTATAAACAAGTCCAAAGTTTTGAGGTCCGGGTTTTAGATCATTCCACTATCCGGAATGATCTCAAAACCACCAAAAATGTTTTTCTCATAGGCTTTACGCATGTGCATTTGATTCCCCCCTCTGCACATAATAAAACATCTGGAGAGTCTGATTCTTAATTTCACTTCAACATTAAATAAAATACTTTGTTATTGAAGAAACAATCATTTTAGCATAAATTTGTACAATCAGTAATTTGCCTCTGTTGCTGTATATCTGCTTGGCACACATCTCAAACGGAAACATTCCGCATAGATACATCGTTGATATGATGCCAACCTGGGGAATGATTATTTATTATACTTTCCTTTTATCATTGCATGTTTATCAAAACATGACAACTTGAGTAATGATTCATGTAGTGATGCCTAAAAAAATTTTTTATGTTAGTAATTGAATAATAAAGGGAGTATGGTAACCTTTTATGTTGACATTACACTTGGCGATAATTACAGATTTAAGTTAAATGTGCTAAAGAATGTACATGAAAAATTTACCCACAATTTTTTTCCATATGCTAAAAATAGATTTTGTTGATGATACTCATAGACCCAAAGATTACATTTAGGGCTATTTGAGTTAAGAATAATTGACTTGTTATTCACGTAAACCCAGAACCAGAGCAAGGGCTTGTATGGCCGCACCAAGTCGCAGAATTTAGGACCCACAGAGATTGCATCAGGTGGTAAGATATTTAGCGCCGGCACTCAAAAAGGCTTCGGTATAGGTGGGAATTTATTTATTCAGAACTCTGATAAGCCTTAAGCATGTGCAAGAAATAGACATAAGTATAATAAATAACTAAACTAATAATAAGCTTAAACTAGGCTTAATTGTCTCAGTGCATGATAGAAGTAAGATAAAATTTAACGGACAACTTCTCGTTAATCGTCAAGCTCATGATGCATAGCCAAATATGTATAGTGAAGGATAGCTAAATATTATGATGATGGCCGCTAATTTTAAAGGTTTTCAGATATCGCAAAACAAAGGTGAAATTTTCCAGTTAACGGATTTTGTAAAGAAATGTGGAGAAGCAGTAATAAACGAAGATGATATAAAAGAAGTTTTTCATTGTGATGACAATGCTTCTCAATGATCGATCAATTAATGAATGGCGAAATCTGTAGTAAGGTTCTAGATCCAGAAAATACCGCTACCGATAGTGAAGAAAGTGACAGAGAAGTTACTGAAAACGAGAAAATTTCAATTGACAAGTTAGTCAGAATTCTCGAAACAGCAGTTGCAGGACTTCAACAATGTAACTAAACAAGAGATTATATTTGTCTACAGAATTAAAGAGAAAGTATTAGCACAAAAAGTGAAGCAACTTAAACAACTTACATTGAAAGAAATGTTTAATAAGGTAAACAAATAAATATTAAGCTTTTTTTTTTTTTTTTTTTTTTGGTAAATTTTGATACCCTTTAAATCATAAATACTTCATTATTTCATAAATCACGATTTCATATTTTTAATTTTATAATTTCTACATGTCATGTTACTGGATTTAAACTGATGATCTAATATCCGGAAAAATCCCAAATTTGAAATCGCCGAAGTCCCGACGAGTCCTGATTTCGAGCTTTATACTGTATAAGTTAACTGAACTTAAGCTATCTGTTTTTCTGTTGCATTTTAGAAAAATTATTAAACTTTAACGTTTACAACAGAGCAGCACACAATAAAATTTTTACAAAATTATGGGATCCTGGCATTAAAAAACATTTAATTTTTATGAACTGGTATTTGAAAAAAGTGAACACTGTTGATGCAACATAAGAAATGACATGCAGTTTAAATTTTTTATTCATTTTATCTATATCACTATCTAATTAAATAAAAGCAATTAGTACCTGTAAACTTCAGCTGGAATGATTGGTGCAAATCTGGCTGGATATCATAATTGGATAAAATGTTTATTCCCATATAAATACATCGGTTTTTACGTCTGAATTTTTAATTTTCTTCTTAATCTTGCATAATATAAATTTAGGCTTTTGATATTGAAATCGATAACAAATAAGTTGATTGTTTTTATATTTTAGACTGGAAATTTTTTCTATTCATTTGGTTTTTTAGCTTTTCTACCACAAAATGCAAGTTATCCAGAATTTTCACGTATCTGGCATTTGGCATTTCTGTAGCTTTGTGATAATCTTGTTTTACTGTGTACATATCTTATGATATGTTGTATTTATTTTTATGTTAATTATTTATTGATATTTTTTAGTAATCATGGTTATAAGAAATGTATTATAGGTAATATTAAAAACTGTACTTCCATATTTTAGATTGGTCAGCAGGTTTTTAAAGGAACTAAAAGCCTCAATCGTATTCAATCCATGGTTTTCAACATTGCATATCATACACAGGAAAATATGCTTGTTTGTGCCCCCACTGGTGCTGGTAAAACAAATGTGGCTCTATTGACTATAGTTCATGAAATTAAGAATAATATAGAGAATGGAGTTATACAAAAAAATAAATTTAAAGTAAGTGTGCATGTATAGCAGTTACATGAAAAGTTTTCCCTCTGTGAATTTTTAAATATTTTTGTACTCTTTTTAATGATAGCCTTTTCATTTATCTTTTTTTATTGAACTATTGATCTTACTTTTTTCATTAATACCTTGTTATTCAGATTAGAATTAAAACATGCTGAAGGAAAATTTCAAAGTGAGGCCAAAAAAGCAATTTTAGGTTGGCATAGATATTGAATAAAATTCTCTCAGTGTCAAGCAATCAGACATGGCCACACTTCTTTAAGAGCAAGATGTTCATAAATTTTAGAATAAATAATGACATTTCATAATAAATTTTCAGCATATAAATTTTGTAATAAATAATGAAAAACTTGCTAAAAGATTTTAGTTTAAACAATTTTTAATGCCAAATTTTTTTATATTTATATTATTCATCAAATGCGTTGCATTTAGTACTCTCATTGTGTTTTTAATATCATATATAGTGAATGGAATTGTAAGCTGTAATTAGCAGTTGAGAATAAAAAGTTCTTGTAAATTTAATAAATTTAGATTTGTATTTAAAATTAATTTTTATTACAAATGTATAACTATTTATCAGATCTTTACATGATAATGTAAAATTTTAATTTTTGGGGATTATCTGGAACAGAGAACCACAGTAAATGCCAAGAATGGCCGTAACTTGTCAATAAATACTGTCTTTGTCATAGCTTTGGCTTTAATCTTCGGCGTATTGTACTGAAAGAAGATGTTTGTTGTTTTCTCCGAAATCTTAAGAGCAGAATGAATAAAATCTGGAGCATTACAGGTAATGAGTTCAGAATACAGAATATATATTGCGTATGATGTACAGTATCCATTAAAAAATAAGTAACTAAAACTCAGCTAGACTACTTTTGTTATTACATCACATACTTCATTGTAACTGATAGTAAGATTCATGACTAAGTTACTTTTTTGCCCATCACAGCACCTGGTTCCAAATAGCCCACAAGTAACAATTTCATTTATGCTCTTTATAAAACTCTTATGTGTTAATATCAGTACTTATTCATTTATACAATTTTTCTTTTGCTTAAGAAGAAAGAATTAGTTGTCCCTTTTATTGAAAGTAATTTAGTGTTTGTTTGTAAAATAATTTATTTATAAAAATTATTTCTAGATAGTCTATGTAGCACCCATGAAAGCTTTGGCAGCAGAAATGGTGAGAAATTTCAGTAGCAAGCTAAATCCTTTGGGTATTCAAGTTAAAGAACTTACTGGGGATATGCAGTTGACAAAAAATGAAATTGTCCAGACTCAGGTATTATGCAGTGTTATACTTTTCTAATCCTAAATATCAGTGAAGCTAAACGTGATTAGCTTTGCAAGTTTTTTCTTTCCTGTGTGTTGAGATCATCCATAGTGGGCATTGTAATATCTCCAAGATGAGTATTTTAAAAGTTTCACTCATGTAAGAGTTTGAGTGAGTGGTTGCAGGAATATTGTAAGTGAGTTATAACATATGGTGCTGTATATTACATTTACATATATAGCTAAAGTATTACAGCTTAAGATGTAGAGTTTTTTAGTGCATTTTGCATATTTTGGAGACCTCACTGATGATCCCAAAGAAAGTGGGAAGTGCATTCATAAAAACATTTCCAAATCCTCAACTGTAACACTTTAATTAACTATATGCAAATTATAGTACCATCTATTGTAATGTCCTAGACAGTGTAGTACTATCTGGGGCACCCAGATGATATAGTAGTTAGTGATGCATTGATGGGCCCAGGTTCGAATCCTAGAAAAGGCATGGATATTTGTATATGTAGTGTGTATATGGCATGGGGCTCTTTCTAAATATACGGCGAGCCAAAATTCCTCTCAAGTGGTTTGATGGTAGGAAAGGAGAGGTGGATGGACACCCCATGCATCCATCTTCTGGGTTGTCCTTCAACATTGAGGTGAAACTAGGTGAAGTCACTCTGTCACCTATATGGGGCTCATGCCAGTGACAGATGTAATCTTACATGCCTTGTCATGATAACAAGCATAGGCTTGTTCTGATTAGACCAGACAAGTAGGAGTAGCCACAACAACAGCATTATACTTCACTTGCAATATTCCTGAAACAAATTTTTGCATTAGCCCTGATATGCAAATTTTATGAAATTACAGATTTTTCTAAGTTAATAAGCAATTGCAGAGGAGAATTTAATACAACAATGTGAGGTTTATAGCTATAATTTATGAAGTTTGTTTGCTATAGGGAACCAGGCAAACAGATTTGCTGCACAACATTTGCTAGGCTAAATAAATGCTTGAGGATTTAAAAATTAATTTCAAAATTAATGAATGGTTGTCAAATAAATGAAAGGATAGACAAATAAACATAAGTATCTAAAGATCAACAGAGTAAAAGAATTGTTAAATAATGCTGTAGGGTTTTTATGCTAAAGTGTATTTTATGCCACACAAAGCAGTTGCGAGAACTGATAAAAATATTAAAAGTTCTCGTGGGTTTCAGTTATAGTTCAAAAAAAATACTGTATCTTTCTTTGAATGATTGTTTAGAGACAGGTTTAAGTTTAAATTCGAGTGTACTGGTCATTTTAAATGTCAGAAAATTCGAAATTGCTTTTTGTGCTGATAGTGAGAAAACATGTTTGATGATTGGAATTGCTAAAAAGGAGAGGAAAGTTTTAAAGTTTTTGTGGCTATCAGATAATGTGAATGAAGACTACAAAATAATGCATATGTAATGATTGCCATTTGGTTAAAATCATCGCTATTATTTTAAGTGCAACATTAAAAAATCACTTAAAGCATCTGAAATGACTTAATTCTATTTCCCGCCGATAGCTGTATATCATAATAAAATAACTCCACACACATTCCACAGTTTAAATACATTTATTTTCCATAGCGACACTCAGGCGCTAGGTTCCACCTTCCAGCGTAACATATGAATCGCAACTTCCAATGTACCATAAATCAAGTTTCTCACAGAATACATTTCAACGTCAATTCCGGCGGCACATGCACCATTAGCCAGCATTCCGCTCTGGCGCCAAGCATTTCTCAGCTAATACAAAACACTCCCGGCGTTGAAATTAACAATTTCAAAACTAAGACACAATAACACGCCGAATAAATACTAATTCAGAAGTCAAACAACAAAAATCAGCGTTATATTTACAAAATTTTCACAGGACTAGTTTCGATGGTTTTACCGAACCACCATATTCAGCTGCAAAACCGCCAATGAACCAGATAGAAAATAATGATTAGATAAGATAAGAAAGCCTGGACAAGAATAAGCAAGTGGCGCCATCTGTTGGTGAAACCAGAACTAAAACATAATTTCTTTAAAGGCCGAAGGCAAATTTGGATTGGAATTAGGATCGTTAACTAGAACAGAAAGATTTTTATGAATGTGAAATGCCTCTAGAAAATCCAGTTCTCCAATGGAAGATGTTTTTTGAATAATTTTGGCAGCAGAAAAACTGAAAGTGTGGTTTTCGGACCAACAATGTTGAGCAACAGAAGACTTCTGTGTTTCCTTTTTTCTAACATATGCCTCATGTTCCTTGATGCAAAATTTTAAGGCTCTCTTAGTTTGGCCAATGTAAATTAAACCACACTGGCACGGAATCCTATAAATACCCCAGGAATTCATATCCGGAATGGGGTCCTTGAGTATGGAACTCGGAATTTTATTGATGGGAGAATAAACAACCCAAAAGTTAAATTTCTGCAAAATATGTGCAACTTTATAGCTAATTGATGGAAAGAAGGGAATGACAACAGAATTTTTATAATCTCCTAAAACAAGAGTGTGCCTTTTAGTGTGTTGAGATGAGAATTTTTTAACTGCTTGATTAATAATGTTGGTTGGAAAGCCTCTGTCAATAGCTACTGCTTTTAAATAATTTAGTTCTTCATCAAGGGCTAGTTTGGAGGAGCAAACTTGAAGAGCACGGAAAACATAGGAATAAAATGAAGCTAACTTTTGTTTAGTCGGATAACATGATTTAAAGTGTGGTGGAAGGCAAACCGATGAAGGTTTACGGTAAACCGTAGTAGTGAAGTTGGATGTGTTACGTGTGACCAGAATGTTGAGAAACGGAAGAGAATTGCAAGTCTCAAGTTCAAAAGTGAACTGAATAGCAGGATCAATAGAATTTATTGTTGAAAGAACTCTATTTAAATCATCTTTATTACCTTCAAACAGGGTAAAAGTATCGTCTACGTAGCGGAACCATGCCAGGAAGTTTAAAGTTTCAAACAATTTTGATTCATAATAATGCATGTAGATATCAGCCAGGATGGGACTGAGGGGGCTTCCCATGGCTAATCCCTCAGTTTGCTTGTAATATTTATTTTGGAAAACAAAATGTGTTTGTTTCAAACAGAGTTGAGTGAGAGAAATTAGCTCATCAATTTCGATGCAAGAGAAATGAAATTCGCGAAGTCTGGTTTCTAGACATCTTAATGCACCCTCCACTGGGACATTGGTGAATAATGATTTTACATCAAAAGAAACCATGAGTAAATTACTAGGAGAAATGTTTTTAACTTTTTTTACAAACTCTATTGAATTTTTTATGGTGTAAATGTTATTGTCTAATAGAGTTGAAAATCTAGAAACTAAATATTTAGCTAATGGATACGAGGCAGTACCTAAATTTGATACAATAGGGCGGAAAGGAATACCACTTTTATGAATTTTAGGAAGAGCATATAATCTGGCACAATTCGCAACAGATGGGATAAGTGAATGTTTTAAGTTGCCTGAAATGATTTGCGAAGATTTGATCGCAGTTTTTATTTTTGACAAGTCCGAAGGTGAAGGATCTTTAGGGATCGGATTATATGGTCCTTCGTTTAAGAGTTTAGTGACACCATTGATGTAAGTATTCCTATTCATGATGACTATCTGGCCACCTTTGTCGGCCTTTGAAATGATAATATCCGGGTTAGAATGAATTTCACGCAATGTAGCTCTTTCTCTCGCAGTTAGATTTGGTTTCAAAGGTTTATTATTGAATTTCACATTATGAGCGATAAGATGCCTAATCATTTCTTTCTGTGAATCTGAAACTTTACTGAACTTGAAAGCTTTTTCGATAGGAGCCAAAACCTTTGAAATCGAGGGTTTACAGGTTTGTGAGAAGTTAAAATTATATTTTAGAACTCTCTCTTGTTCTTCTGAAAGACTAACATTAGAAATATTAACTATTGGCTTGATGTTTACAATGGGAAGATTTTTTGAACTACTTGAACTGGAAGATTGTAAAAGAAGTTTTTCGAATTTAACTGCAAGGGTGTTTTTATGACGGTTAACTGCATTCTCCGTTCTAGACCAAGACTTTTGTTCAAGGGCAGTGAATTTTGGATATGATTTAGCGAGTTCCAGATGAAGCTTATAGAGTTCACGTTCAATTTTGGACAATTGCTGACGTGTATCCCTTATGACGGACCGAAGTAAGGCAAGCTTGCAATTTAACAGAATTCTTGAAACGCGACTCGAAGGTTTTTGATTAGATTTGATTTGAATAAAATTGGGGATCAATTTTTTACATTTACATTTCAGTAAAAAGTCAAGATGATTCAGGAATTTTTGCCGTTTCAGGCGTAATTTAGTGAAACGATTAACGGATGAAGGCATGATAAACAATACAGAAAATCAAACTAAATTAACTAAACAATAATAAAGCACACACAAAACAGCAGAAAAAAACCCTCACTGAAATTAATAGAAAACAAAACGTTTGTAAGCAAAATGCATGAAATCAGACAAGCAAAACACAATATCCAAATATACAAAATATAAACAAACAAACAAGTCAAACATTTCTCCTAGTAATTTACTCATGGTTTCTTTTGATGTAAAATCATTATTCACCAATGTCCCAGTTGAGGCTGCATTAAGATGTCTAGAAACCAGACTGCGCGAATTTCATTTCTCTTGCATCGAAATTGATGAGCTAATTTCTCTCACTCAACTCTGTTTGAAACAAACACATTTTGTTTTCCAAAATAAATATTACAAGCAAACTGAGGGATTAGCCATGGGAAGCCCCCTCAGTCCCATCCTGGCTGATATCTACATGCCTTATTATGAATCAAAATTGTTTGAAACTTTAAACTTCCCGGCATGGTTCCGCTACGTAGACGATACTTTTACTCTGTTTGAAGGTAATAAAGATGATTTAAATAAAGTTCTTTCAACAATGAATTCTATTGATCCTGCTATTCAGTTCACTTTTGAACTTGAGACTTGCAATTCTCTTCCGTTTCTCGACATTCTGGTCACACGTAACACATCCAACTTCAGTACTACAGTTTACCGTAATTTTTCATCGGTTTGCCTTCCACCATACTTTAAATCATGTCATCCGACTAAACAAAAGTTAGCTTCATTTTATTCCTATGTTTTCCATGCTCTTCAAGTTTGCTCCTCCAAACTAGCCCTTGATGAAGAACTAAATTATTTAAAAGCAGTAGCTATTGACAGGGGCTTTCCACCCAACATTATTAATCAAGCAGTTAAAAAATTCTCATCTCAACACACTAAAAGGCACACTCTTGTTTTAGGAGACTATAAAAATTCTGTTGTCATTCCCTTCTTTCCATCAATTAGCTATAAAGTTGCACATATTTTGCAGAAATTTAACTTTTGGGTTGTTTATTCTCCCATCAATAAAATTCCGAGTTCCATACTCAAGGACCCCATTCCGGATATGAATTCCTGGGGTATTTATAGGATTCCGTGCCAGTGTGGTTTAATTTACATTGGCCAAACTAAGAGAGCCTTAAAATTTTGCATCAAGGAACATGAGGCATATGTTAGAAAAAAGGAAACACAGAAGTCTTCTGTTGCTCAACATTGTTGGTCCGAAAACCACACTTTCAGTTTTTCTGCTGCCAAAATTATTCAAAAAACATCTTCCATTGGAGAACTGGATTTTCTAGAGGCATTTCACATTCATAAAAATCTTTCTGTTCTAGTTAACGATCCTAATTCCAATCCAAGTTTGCCTTCGGCCTTTAAAGAAATTATGTTTTAGTTCTGGTTTCACCAACAGATGGCGCCACTTGCTTATTCTTGTCCAGGCTTTCTTATCTTATCTAATCATTATTTTCTATCTGGTTCATTTGCGGTTTTGCAGCTGAAGATGGTGGTTCGGTAAAACCATCGAAACTAGTCCTGTGAAAATTTTGTAAATATAACGCTGATTTTTGTTGTTTGACTTCTGAATTAGAATTTCAAAACTATTTTGTAAATAAATGTAAATATAAAGGCACTACAATAAATTACTTCACAATAACAAATCACAATATTGAAAAATATACATTCAAATTATTACAACAAATGCCAGTTTATAATAAAAATAAACCATCATTCTACAGGAAGTATACATATATCTCGAACATTTCGTTTCAGCAAATGCTGATTAGGCAATCTTACAGTTACTACTCTTATTTTGTTATCCCTACCATGAAAAACCTCAGCTATTCTCCCCACTAACCATTTTGTTGAAGGCAAATTTTCATCTTTTATTAATACAACAGTTCACAACTGAACGTCATCCTTTAAAATTTTCCACTTGTGATGTTCTTGTAAATTATTCAGATAATCACATTTCCATAATTTCCAAATTTTTTGTGTATACTTAGTGATTCTTTGCCATTTAGAAAGTCTGTTCTCATTTATGTTAGATAAATATGGCTCAGCTAGAGTTGTGACAGGTCTACCAACCAAAAAGTGACCTGGGGTCAAAGTTTCAAAATTATTGTAATCAGCTGCAATTGGAGTAAGAGGTCTTGAGTTCAATACTCCTTCAATTTCAGTTAAAACAGTTAAAAATTCTTCTTTGGATTTGCAGTAGGAAATCCTACTTTAAAGTTAAACACTGATTACCAATAACTCTCTTCAAATGACTCTTAAATGATTTAACCCCGGCCTCCCAAATTCCGCCGAAATTTGGCGACTTTGGAGGAATAAATTTCCACTCTATACCTTCAGTGGTATAAAAACTCGCTAAATTCTCATCTGGACACGCAACCAATTTTTGCAATTTTTTTAGTTCTTCACTAGTACCAATAAAGGTTTTAGAATTATCACTCATTATTCTAGTACATTTTCCCCTTCTAGAGAAAAAACATTTTAAGCTCGAAATAAAAGATTGGCTAGTTTGGTCTGTCACAAAGTCTAAGTGTATGGCTTTTGTACTCATACATACATATACTACGACATAAATTTTGTTCAAAACTCCCTTACATTGATTCTTAAACTTTATTGCAAACGGGCCGCAGAAATCAACACCAGTTATGTTAAATGGGTATGATGATGTGACACGCTCTTTGGGCAACTCAGCCATTATTTGTTGAACTGTGATGGGTTTGTTCTTAAAACATGTCACACATCTGTAGATGATCTTTCTACAATTATTTCTGCCATTGAGTGGCCAGAACCTTTGTCTTACCTGATGTAACAGTGATTGTGATCCTAAATGAAAGTACTTCAAATGAAAATGCTCTAAAATAATAGTAGTTAAACGATGTTTACTAAATAAAACTATAGGGTGTTTACTATTAGCAGTTAGATCCGAATAGGACAATCATCCGCCCACTCTAATTAGCCCCATGTTATCAAGAAACACATTCAGTGATGCTAATTTACTTTTGAGGTTTACACACTTACCTCTTTTTAATTGATTTATTTCGTCTTTAAACTCACTTTTTTGGGCCTCTAATAAAATATACACCTCAGCATCCTTTATCTCTTCTAAAGTAAGTACTCCATATCTCCTTACCTGAGGGTTCTTAAGATTATGGATAAACCTGAAAATGAAACTTACAATACAAATAAGTTTAGTATAATTAGAAGACAAATTAAGAATATCATTAAAGAGGTTTGCTTCATTACATGCAATTAAAACTAAGTTAGAATCGTTATGCAGTTCATTGTCCCCTTTAAGTTCATTTGGAAACACTTCTTCAACTACCTCAAATGATAAGTCGTGATGAGGAATCTCTGAGCATGTTAAAAAGTCACAGCATGACCACCATTTGGAACAGTTCACAAGAAAGTCAATTTGAACACCACGCGTCATAACATCTGCTGGGTTCTCTTTTGTTGGACAATAGAACCACTCTGTCGGCTGTGTTAACTTCCTAATCTCGTTAACTCTGTTGGCGATGAAAGATATCCATTTGGTACTGGTACCTTTAATCCAGCATAACACTATTTTGGCATCAGTCCAATAAAATATTCTCGAGGATTTCTTTTGATCGAGCAATTTTTTCACTCTAGAACCTAAACAGGCTGCTAGTAATGCACCAAGTAATTCAAGACGAGGTAACGTAATTCTTTTCACAGGTGCAACACGACATTTTGATGCGACGAAACTCACAGAAATTTCTTCTTGCTTACGCAGTTTTACGTAGACAACAGTACCGTACACCCTGTGACTGGCATCTGAAAAGCAATGGATCTCTATGGAATCGGCTTCGGGATTCAAAATGAATCTTGGAATTGCAATTTTACTTAGATGATGACACTCACAGCACCACTTTGCCCACTCTTGACAGATATCTGTAGGTAGTTCATCATCCCATGTCAGTTTTCAAACCCAAAGTTTTTGTAGCAAGAATTTAAGTCTAACAGTAAATGGAGTTATTAACCCAAAGGGATCAAAAATCTTCCCGGCAGTTTTCAAGATGAACCGTTTCGTATTATGCTTATTCTTAAGGAATTCCATCAAACTGTGTGTGTCTATGCTCAGACTGTCTTCATTAGTATCCCAAGATATTCCCAAGATCTTAAGTGTCTCATTTGAGTCACTGATTTTATGTGGATGGATCTCGAAATCTTCCTTTTCCCATTTTCTCATCAGCTCAGGATCATTGGATACCCATTTACGCAAGTTCATATTTGCTGCACTCATAATTTGTTTAGCTTTTCGCGATAAGCTTAGAGCCTCATCTACACTGTCCTGTCCAGTAATAAAATCATCAACATAAACACAAGAATTCAATATTTCAAATACATCTGGCTGCTCATCTTGATATTTTCTAATGTGTTCTTTAATTGTTGCAGCCAACAAAAACAGACTTGACTTAATCCCAAAATTTACGCGCTTGAATCTATATGTCGCTAGTTTTAGATCATTTAATTGTGTATTTTCCACAAACAGGAATCGCACTGCGTCTTGATCCTTTTCTGCCAAAGCAATCTGCAAAAATGCTTTTTCTACATCCGCTGAAATTGCAACTTTATTTAATCAGAAATTAATTAGCAGATGGAACATATTAGGATTTAAATTTGTCCCTGTCCATAGACAATCGTTCAGTGATAGCTGCCCGAACTCATGTGAGCTGCCATCAAACACTATTCTAGTCTTCGTTGAAGCACTGGTTTCTCTAAATACCGGTTGGTGTGGTAGGTAAAACACTGGTTTACTGATAGGTATATTTCCATCTGACACTCTTTCAATGATACCTTGCTTGAGATAATCATCTAATATTTCACTATATGTAGAAAACAGTGTTTTGTCATAATTCATTCACTTTGCAAGAGTTCTTAATCTATTTTCCGCTACTCGGTAATTATCGGCTAATTCCCTCCAGTAAGGTAAAGTAACTTCGTAGCAACCAGCTTTAAAACAAACTGTCTTATTAAATATTTCCAATGCTTTGTCTTCCTCATGACAATAAGGATCATCTTTAATGCCTAATGATTCTAGGTCGAAAAACATTTTCAATTCACTCTCTGAATTATCATTTATTAACCCACAATATGATAAATTATTTCTCTGTGAATCATTTACATTTCCACTAACTATATATCCAAACACACTATTTTGTAATATCAAGCCTGTGTTAGGAACATAGATTTTACCAGCTCGTAACATATCATAAAAAACTTCCGCGCCGAGCAACAGGTTTACTTTCTCTGGTTTATAAAATTCTGGATCCTCTAAATTCACCTTCTCAGGAATCACAAGGTTACTAACATCGATAAACTTTGTGGGAGTTAAACCTGCTATTTTTGGAATTACCAAAACCTCTAGTATTCTTTTATACGTTTGTTCCTGATTACAGATAAGGGTAACTGCTTTTCTTTTTATCGTAGTTGAAATACCTGATATACTGCAAACCGAAATATTTGTCTTTTCCCATTTTAAATTAAGTATATCCGCTAATTCAGTGGTACAAAAACAAAAAACACTTCCACTATCACGTAACACTTTCACCTTAATTAAAGTTCCATCTTTAGTCTCAATGAATACAAAGGCAGTAGATAAAATCACGTTTTTCCCACTGTTAGTACCCGTAGTGGCTGTAAAGGTTTCGTTTTGAGTTTTAGCTTGAAATGCAGGTGCGTGTACATTTAACGCATTGCTGTTTTGATCACCCAACTCCTGATCTAAAGTGTCTGCTCTTTCTACTGTGGTTCCAACGGAATTATTTTCATTTTGATAACACAAGAGAAAGTTATGTTTTTTCTTACACTTCTTGCACAAGTAATTAGAACGGCAATTTCTCACACTGTGCAAATTAAAACAACAAAAACATAAATTCTGTTTTTTTCACAAATTCTACCCTTTCTTTTACACTTAATTTCTGAAATTTAGGACAATTAAAAAACTTGTGATTACTCAAATTACATAACCTACACGAATTCTGCATATGTTTTTCATTTGCGTTAGAAACGACAGCGGTAACTCTATGTGTAACTTTTTTTGTGTTAGTCACACTATTTGAAGCGTTGAGAGTTCTTGCATGATCTTTAAGAAATTCTATAAGATCTGTTAAATTAGGCAAATTCTCTTTCTCTAATTTTCTTTCCCACCATATTTTGGTGTTGGGATCTAATTTTTGCCCTAAAATGTATGCAAACACATTGAAAGAAAACCCGTTAACACTCTGATTTAAAACTTCTAGTGATCTCACGCATTCATTTGTAATGTCAATTAAGTTTAATATTGCTGACGCAGACTCATTTTGCATAGGATGCATATTCATAAATCGTCTCAGATGAGCATACACTTGTTCACGGTGATTAGAGAACCTTTCTTCTAGTAATGAAAAGGCTAATTTATAATTAGAGTCAACTATGGATATTGATTGCACAATATGATAAGCATCACCTTTTAGCGCAGATTTTAAGTACTGTAATTTGACTGCATATGTTAAATTAGGATTTGAATCAACACTGGCTAAAAAGATATCTTTAAATGAAAGCCACTCATGTAGGTTACCCGAAAACGTTGGCAAATTAATTTTGTGTAATTTAACATTGTTCTCAGTATTCGTGCAAACCAAAAGCTCCGATTTAATTTCTTTGGAAAGTTTAGCTAATTTACGATTTAATTCGACTTCTGCATCTAAGAGAATATCGTCAATCTCTTCTTTCTTTTTTACATAAGCATCAATACTTTCTTCCGTACATAACCTGAACAAAGAATCGAAATTAGAATTTATTTCTGTCTCAAACACTTTAAATTTATTCTTTAGTACTTCCAAGTCACTTCCTTGGACATTTTCGTCCGCAACCTTTTGTTTTAACTTTGTTAACTGTGTTTTTAATGTACGTTTTTTCGCTAATATCTCCTTTAGTGACATTTTAATTAGCAAAAGTCAATAAACAAATAAAGAGCTTCAAAATGGTACAATGAGCTTCAAAAAGGAGGAGGGTACTTACCCTTTTGTTTCTACAGAACTTCAATCTTGAAGTATCCTATATAATTCTTCATTTCACAAACCGAAAGTAAATTCGCACTCTCATAAACTTTATTAGCTCTTCCGGCTCTGATCGGCCACAAAACTTGAAATGACTTAATTCTATTTCCCGTCGATAGCTGTATATCGTAATAAAATAACTCCACACACATTCCACAGTTTAAATACATTTATTTTCCACAGTGACACTCAGGCGCTAGGTTCCGCCTTCCAGCGTAACATATGAATCGCAACTTCGAATGTACCATAAATCAAGTTTCTCACAGAATACATTTCAACGCCAATTCCGGCGGTGCATGCGCCATTAGCCAACATTCTGCTCTGGCGCCAAGCATTTCTCAGCTAATACAAAACAGCATCATAGAAAAAATAAACCCAAATCTGTTGAAATGTTGAACTTGTCACTGTATTAAAATGTTTTTATTTTGTTGGAAATAGCATTGGACAAGTTTTCAAGCTGTTTTCAGAAGCTGTGTTGATTTTAAAAGCTGCAGGTATGAATTTGCAGAGGCTAAAAACTAATTCTGAGAAATTGAGATCATTGTCAGTGCACAAACTGCTTAGCAAAGATAATAGCATTTCTCATTGTAAGTTGAAAGTCTTAGCATTGAAATAGAATTCAGTGAGTAATAAGTTTTCTTTGAATTAATGGAGCATTAATAGGGTTAATGGAGGTTTTATAGAATCTGAAGAGAAGAATGCATTATGTATTGCATATTGCAGAAATGGTTTATCATCCAGTTGGCTTTGTAGTTCATATGAAGTTAGGATTAACCCTTTAACTGTCAAGTTATTTTGATGATTTGGGTACACATATTGTCAAATTTTTTTATTGCAAAAATCAAATGTTTAGTACAAAATAAAACATTCTTAAGTAGTTAAAAATTGATATTTTGAAGTACATGGGTAAACTTTTAAAAGTTTTGTAGCCACTGCGTATATGCTTGAGGCGGCTGCCATTCAACATGGCAGTTGTAAAGTTCGCTTCTAGTGGAGCACTATTTTCTAAAAATGAAAAAAATTAATTATTTTCTAAAAAATAAATAAATATAAGTGAATACCTATTAGTAATTCAGTCATGTGTGGTACAACTGGAAACACTTTTCCAAGCACAAACCAACTCCACAATCACTACGCCAGAATCGTGATTCCTTCCTTATCTTTTCCCCATTTTTATCCTTTTTCGAACAACACACTTTGCACTGTCTAGGCTCACGTTTCGCAGGAGTAGGAGGAATATGGGATATAAAATGTCGTTCAGGAAGTCGGGCAGGGTTATCTATTGTAGGTGGTCTGCCAACATTCTTTTGTCCAGAAGCTGCATCATCATATTTATGTAAAAGCTCTTCTTCAACTTGGATTTGAAATTCTAAAAATGTAATACGTTTTCCAACTACATTTTTATAGAGCAAATATGAGTTCCAGAGTACCTTGTCTAGTAAATGTAAAAATCTCTTTTTATAATATTTTTTCTGACGTTTTCGGATTGTTGGATGAAATGATATTTCTTAATCACAGCGATCTACACCACCCATAGTTAGACTGTAATTAGAAACAATCTTCGACTGAGTATATCTCCATTTTTTTATTTTTGAGGCTGACCATGGAAGTATCATGAATACTGCTCATCAAACACACATCCTTCATCTTCGGTTGAAGAATCTAAATCATCTATATAACGTTTCAAAGAACTGGATGCCATTTTACAACAAAAAGATCCCATGCACTTTGAACCAAAGAACTTATAACCTCTAACCTTTGAAATCTTCAGTAAAGTGCTGTCATCTATTGAACTGAGCGCACATTAACTTTTCCAGAGATTCAGTCGGGTTTGACAAAGAGATGAAGCCGAAATAAACGTCTCCCGATATATATTCGTGTATAACAATATGATGCACTCAAAAAAAAATTACCCCGAGTAATGCTCGGGCGTGACATTTTCGAACACCAGTATCTCGGGCATGACAGTTAAAAGGTTAAGTGGTTGCATCAGGAAACTTGAATGTGCTGTATCATTTGAAATGATGAATTGCCATATGATCTTAAGATCAAATGGATTGACTGGTGTTCGAGATTAAATACATAAAGGATATTTTTAATCAGAGAAATTTATTAATGTATTGTAAGAATTTAGTTTAAAAAAGGAAATACCCATGTTTTGCAATGCTGTCTTCTCACTTATGGTGCTGTTGCATACTTTATTTAAAATATAAAGATGGCATTTTGGTGAAGTTATGTCAAAAAATAGAGGAGCTCCTTTGAAAAATTAATGTTATCATGATTGGAAATAATGGCAGTGGCCACAGGAGCCAAAATAGTATCTTGGAGAAGTTTTTAAGAATCTTATTGAAAAGTTTGAGTGTAAAAGATAATCCTGCTGATTTAGTTGGTAGAGAAGTGCCAAGTCAGTGTTTATTAGAAGATGAATGTTGATTTTTTTTTTTCTTTTTTGGATCTCACTGGGTGGGAGAGAAAAATAAAAAATATAGCCTGAACATTTAATGAAGATTATACTATCAGAAGAAATAAAAATTAAAAGATACTGTAGTGCATTGTGCTGTGATTAAGAATTACATGAATGAGGAACTCCTTCATACAAGTTACAGCTTGGTGATTCATAAAAGATTTATTGACCATCTCAAATAATATTTTGAGAGGGACAGAATCAAATTAGAGAGCTAGCTCTAGCTTATTCTCTGATGATTAAGTCTGTAAAAATGCAGGAATTCAATTAAGAGATGGATCATTTGAAAAAGGAAAAAGCATTCAGCCCTCACCATAGACTCAGTATGTTGCATTCATGCGTAGATTATGAAAGTGCTCTTAGAATGAGAGGAAGCCTAAGCAATGCTAGTATAGCACAGAATGTAAAATATCCAGTCATTTTGCCTTAATCACCCTATATTACAGAACTAATAAAACAACATTATTACTATAAATATCTACATGGAGAAACACAGATTGCTGCAATTAGAAATCAAACAAAAATTTTGGATTGTTAATGCACGAGCAGTTGTTCGAAAATAGAAGTGTCATACCGAGTAATGGGGCATCTTCCACCATCTAGAGTGAAACTCAGAATAGCTTTTTCAAAATTTGAAATCAATTTTTATGGTCCTTTTCAAGTTAAACTCAAGAAGGGGTGCAGTGTTCAAGCAGTGAAGATCTGTTTATGTTTTGGTGTGTTTCATTACCCAGGAAATTCATTTCTAATAGGTTGCAGACATGATATCGGATTCCTTCATAGCAACTTTAAAATGATTCATTGCTGGATGAGATAGACTGGAGAAAATGTACAGTGATTACAGTACTAATTTTATAGAAGCAAATAGAGAGTTGAAGGTATTATGACCAGAAAGTAGATAGATATCTGATATAGGGAAAATTAAGTGGAATTTTAATCTGCCTTCTATGCTGCACTTGAACTGTGGCAAGTTATCGTGAAAGCTGTGAAACGCCACATGAGAAGTTCTAACTTTTGAATAATTTTCTACTACTATCAGAAATTGGAGTGTGTCTGAAATCGAGACCATTAGTAGTAACTTCAAGTGATCCAGATTTTTTTTTTTGTGTATGTGTGTAATTACACTTTGCAATTTTCTGATAGAAACATCATTAAAGGTATTTCAGAACCAAATAGTTGCAATGATAAATTACCTCTTCATAACCACTGGAAACTTGTCCAGCAAACATCTTGGTCCTTTATTAAGAAATCATGTGGGAAATTATCTAAATCAACTTCAAATATGCATGAAATGGCATCATGCTTCAACAAATTATTAAATTAAATGATCTGGTGATAATTAAGAGAGACAATTTAGCACCTTTGAAACTGAAAACTGGGTCGCATTATAAAAGTGTACTGTAATACTGATAACAAAATTAATATTGTGAAATTAAAGCTATAGTTGGTTTGCTGAAGAGACTCATTAATAAGCTGCAGTTGATACCTGTGAAAAGTTAAATATTGTGAACAAGTGCACATTTTACTATAATCTTATATTCATTTGAAAAACTTGGTATCACTCTTTTAAATGCATGAACTAATAATTATAAAACCCTATATAATTGTTATAAAAATTATGTATTTATAAAGAATAATATTAGCTGATACTCATTGCAATGATAAATTAATGCATAATCTATAATAATTCTGTTTGTTAGTTCATGTAATAGTTTTAAGTGTAATATTATGTATTATTTAGAAGTAATTATTTATGATAATTTAATATTATAAAAATTTACTAATGTCCTGAACAGCCATTTATGGAGAATATGTTGATATCTCATTTAGAGAGCACTGTAATAGTACTAAGTTCATCGTAGGAAAAGTTTCAGTTATGTAAGAGTTAAGCTAGCAGCAGTTGGTTGCAGGAATATTGTAGATGATATAATAGATGGCATTATGTGTTATGGCTTATGTATAGTTAATTAAAGAGTTGCAATTTAAGATGTGGATTTATTTTCATGTGTGTACATCACCCTGCATAACTTTTTTTTTTAAAATTGTTTTTGTAAGACTAATAAACATTAGTTGCATGTGTGATGGAAACAGTGTTATTATGTTTTAGAGCTTGAGACAGAAAATGTAGTTTGAGCCTTTTAGCTATTGCATGTGTATGTAGGTATTAAGTAGAAACAAAGGAGATGGAGATTGCAAAAAATAAAAGTTCTGTTAATTATGTATTAAGTATTGCCAGAAATAATGTGTGCATGTGGGAGGGGAAATAAAAATGTAAAAAAAATTCCTGTTATAGCAGTCTTGGTTAGAAACAGAAATTAGTTCATTTCCACCGTGGCAAGAAATAGCTGATCTGTACACATATGCTATCGAGGATCAGCAAAATATTGCAACAGTAAGCACAGGTCTATGGCTTATCATCACCTGAAATCCTACTTAGCGTGTTCAGGCACCACATTAGTCAAGATAATTTGTTTTGCACAGTATTAAGAGCAGTTGCTGAATAATTATGGCCATAAGAAAGTGTATGTTTAAAATGAATTTTGGTTGTTTCCATATGTTGTTTATTTTTAATGAAATGCTTATGTAATTTTGTTAAATAAAATAATAATTAAAAATTTATATTAAATTGTTTCTATATTTATATAATAAAAACACTGTGCCCTGTAGACATTAAATGAATTGCTTGATTGTATCAATAATGATGTGTTTCTCACCAAAACAGAAGTGCACTAATTCCTGTTTTTCGCCTAAACCACAATAACGGGAATGTACTAGAATTTTTTTTCTTCATAGCTAGCGAGCCCAGAAGAGAAAAGGGGGGAGATAACAGAACATGCTAAATTTCACAGGATCAACAATTTTTCGATTTTATTTATTAGCCTTAATTTTTTTTTTAAATTGCACCCCTTTTCAAATTAAAAAAAAAAAAGAATATTAAGAATTGCTATAAAGTTCAATGTTAGGTGGCATGTAAATGATTATTCTGTACAGAGTACAAAATATATGTTATAGACATATTTATTAATAACAATAATTCAGTTGTTTTTAAATCATCATGTAGGTATGTTATAAATCACATGGATTAGGTACATTATGCAAACTTTAATAGAGATAATGTAAGGAATAAAACAGTGATATGAAATATTAAGAAATATGTGCTGTGCTTTTAAAAGTTTCAGTTAGTTAATTCAGCATACAAAGAAATAAATATGTGAAGATAAATAAAGATCTGATATATCATAGAATGGCATTGTTTATTTTACCATACATTTAAATGCTGTGTTAAATATCTTTGAACAAATAATAAAAATCATGACAAATTATTTCTGTGGTTAATATCAGTATAATTTTATTTTATTCTAAAGTGGTGAAAGTATTTTGAACTGAAAGTTGTGAGTTTCACTTTACTAAATATATTAAGAGTATATTTTTAAAAAAACTTGAAGAAATATTGTATTAATATTTAACAAATAAAAATACTTTTTGTGGGGTAAAATATCTCTTTATTATTTGTTAGATGTTAGTTACAACACCAGAAAAATGGGACGTCGTCACTCGGAAATCAACTGGAGATGTTGCATTGTCACAACTAGTAAAACTCCTTATTTTAGATGAAGTTCATTTATTAGATGGTGATAGGGGCCCTGTTTTGGAAGCTCTCGTAGCAAGAACATTAAGACAGGTAAGATAATAAGTAAATTCTTTGCCAAGCATACTAATATAAATTTTTAACTTTCATTTTTTTTATCTTCGGTTATATGTATTTAAAATTTTATAGATTGAGACATCACAGTCCATGATCAGAATTGTTGGTCTCTCAGCAACATTACCAAATTATATTGATGTAGCAAGTTTCTTAAGAGTTAATCCCATGATTGGCTTGTTCTTCTTTGATGATCGGTTCCGGCCTGTTCCCCTGAGTGCTACATTTATTGGAGTAAAAGCTAACAATCCACTTCAGCAACTGAGAGATATGGATGAAATATGTTATAGAAAAGTTGCACATTTGGTTGAAAAGCATCAGGTAATTATTTCTTGATTAAAATTTCCAGTTAATTAAACATCATTATAAAACTATATTAATAAGATTAGTACACCAACCTAATACATATCGGCCTTCATGTAAGCATTTATTTCTAAAAAGAAAACAAAAATATTCCCGAGAACAATCACAACAAGTTTGAGGCAAGTGCACTTGCCTCGGTGCAAAATTAGGAGGAGCATAAATAAGCTACAGAAAGTTTAAAAGAAATTATGAACGTTTACTTCATAATTTCTTCATAATTACGTTACGTTTTTAAACAATTTTGAAACATATCAGGAAGCATAGAATTAAAACATCACATTTAAAGTAACAAAACTTTATTAGCACTATATATAATAATTTGAAAGTATTTACATTTCTGATAACTCTTTCTCTCTCTTTGCCTGTGTAACCAATGCCCTAGTTTTCATTAACTATCTTTTGTAGCCATCTTCTTGGATAAGATGCTGCCCCTAAGTTTACATTTGACAAAAGCATATGGTTAACATAATAAAAAGTATTTAAAAAAATATATAAAATATTTTTTAAAAAAACTGTTTTACAAAAATATATATTTCTTCAATCTTTTCTGCATGGTTTTTTTTAATATTTCCATTATCTGGCTTAAATAAAACATTTTCTCATTTTTTATTATCATGCATTTTTGATTTTGAATAATTAAATATACAATTATGGTCTGCAAAAAAAAAAAAAAAAAAAAAAAAAGAGGTTTGTGTTCTGAAGAAAACGCTTGAGATATTGTTCCAAGGATTTATTATTAAATTTATGAAGCCTTCAATAATAAAAAAAATATTAAAATCCTTACCATCAGTTAAATCATCAGGAAAAAAAGAGGAAGATTTGGTTATCAGAAACTGTACTTGAGAATTATAAAAAATATTTTAAACATAATGAGAAAAGAGAAATTTTTGCATCTGTGCATTGAAATTGCACATAATTGCATAATAAAAAATTAGGCACTAAAAAGTGAAATATTATTTCTTGCAGTCTAATAATTTTGTGAATAAACTATCGTTTCTACTCCATGGTAGAATACTACTGGATATACCAATACCAGATGCACAGAAATCATACTTCAACACTGGATACACAGAAATATGATAAAGAATGAATAAATTCCAAAAATAATTTACAACATTCCAGTATGAAGAATTTAAGGTATTGAATTAACATGTGAATACGGATGTATTGATTGGTCTCATAGTAAAGGTGAAGATAATAGATGAAATTCCTAAATATGACAGGATTACGAAAATTGTGAAAGCCCTATTAACATACCTTACGACAGTGTAGAATGTGAGTGCATTTTTCGCATTATCAAAAAGGTAAGACTCAATTTTGCTTCTCTGTGACTGCAAACTCTGTTCAAACCGTGCAAAACTATCTTAGTTGTCAAATAAAAAAAGATATTAAGTGTTATGAAGCTGAATTTTCTGATTCTTTGTAACAAAAGCAAAATCAGCTAGTGTGTTAGAAATAATTTTGCATTTTTTTAATACCTTTCTCCTCCACACTTATGTTCCAGATATAGACAAACTTTTTTTTAAATTTCAGATGTCTTGTTCTGAACTCTGATTTTTTTTTTCCACAATTTTTTTTTTTTTTTTTAATTTCTATCCTTACAAGTTTGGTAGGTATGCAGAAGAATGGGCCAAGTGAACTAAATGATAATAAACCAAAAATCATCTATAAGAATTAGCATAACATGTGCTATTATTTCTTTATTTAGTGAATGTGTGAATACGATGATTAAAACTGCTGAATGCTGCGAGTTCAACCTGACGAAGAAGCAGGATTAATAATTGGTTTTCCCATGTTTAATGTAAATACGAGACAGTTTCTCTTAGAAAGTCTTGCATTAAGGCATACATTTTCTCTTAAGCAGATAGCATTGGTCTTTTTTGTCATATTCGAATAAACTAACCTAATTTAACATATTGACAGAACAATGAATTAGAAGCAAATAAGAATCAAATTCTGTAAAGACTAATGGTGAGTGGTTATTAGAATTTAGATCATTAAATAATACAAAAAAGGTTTTGTAATCTTCCTTTTCTAGTCAATAACTATAACAGAAACTAGATTATTAATTGTAATAGGAAGATAAAACATAAAACTTTTTCTGTTATAGTTAATTAGAACATAAGTTTCCAAAAAAGCCATTTCAAAATTTGTAGGCTCTTTTTTATTTATTTATTTTTTTTAGTAATTTTAGCCGCAGAGAACTGGTATTGTTTTCTCACCAGTCATTTTGTACAGGGGAAACATTATAACTAATTAAATGAGAGAATGTAATAAGTGCTATATTTCATTCTGATCAGTGGGAGTAGAAAGCTATTTTTGCTTGTGATGAAATGAACAAACCTCTTAGTCAATAATATGGAATGAAAAAGCTCTGTCACTTGCAATAATTCTTATATAATTTAATTAAGGTTTTGCTTGAATGACTGAGGCATTCAAAATGAAAGAATAAAATGAAGCCAACTTTTGTTTAACAAAATGACATTATTTGAAGTATCCTGCAAATCAAGATGAGAAAAGTTTGCTAGTTCAAATAAAATTAGATTTATAAGTGTGACTAAAGTAATGAGAAATGGGAGAGAATTAGAATGTGTTAAGTTCAGAATTGAGCTGAACAGCAAGAAGTACTGGATTCATAAATAAGAAAACATTAGTTTCTTCTAGGAAACATTCTTGTCTTTTTTACTGTCATATTAAGCAAGAGTATCATCTCCTCTTGTGCATATTTCTTTGCAATATAAGGAATAGTATATGGTTTGGTCTGAATTGGGAACTTATGTAGTAGATTAAATTGCGGCACCATAGCATTCGTCTCTCTCAGAGTGGAATATGATTTCAAAAATACCACTGGGCTTTTCGTGAGCATTTCAATCATTCTGTTCTTTTGTTAAGTTTCTAAGTGGCTTAAATCAAAGTCATCAGGGACTAATTTCTCCTTTTGTAATTTTCTAATTTATTTTAGTGTTATATTGGTTAATTTGTAAATTTTGTTGTTCTATAGGCTTCTCAAATTGATTTTCCTCTATTTTATATATCTTACCAATTTTTTCACCCTTCCTTAAAATAATTTTTGAAATAGAATTGTTTTCACTTATGGTAAAAATATATTATTCCTCACTTATCTCATGTATTGGTTTAGTCAGGCCCATTTTTTCTAATTTTTTTTTTTAATCTGGGGAAAATAATACTTGCTGGTTTTGCTGCATATTAGCTGAAATGCTTAGTTTTGCTAACTCTGCAGTGTTGGGCAGAATTCTAGTATTTCATACTACTCTTACAATATCTGAATCATCTTTATTGATATCATTGTTCACTTCCAATTTATTGTCAGTCGTATTTTTTCTTGTCTATGAAATCAAAGTGGGTGTTGTCAATAATTAATTGAGTTTTGTTTGTATTACTTAGTATCTTATTTTTCAGTATAAAATCATACCTTAATATTATTTGATACTTTGCATTCCAGTTATGCTGTAACAAAAAACTGGTTGGAAAGCCATTTATTTCCTGTATGAAATTTTAAATTTACAGCAGATATGTATGGGCTGTTGATATTATTCAGTGTATGTATTCTTACAGACCTGCATATGTACTAACTTTTGTATAATTTGGAACTTTTGTATTGTCTGGCTGTATCAAGCTTAAATTTGCACCTGTAATCAAGCAATGATGCTACCAAAAAAAATGTCACCAAATTTAATATTTATTATTGGTAATTGGGTAATATTGTTAGTTTGGCATAAAGCTACTAATTTCTTTTCACTGTTTTCCTCAACATTATTCCTGAATATTTTAGTTTTGGTTTGTTGTGTCTCTTATTTTTGTGCATTTTCTTTCTATTTTCTCTCTCAGTATTTGAGTAAAACTCAGTATATCTGTGAGAATAAGCACCCCTTAAGAGTTTAATTGTTCCTATGAGTATTATATCTTCTTTTGCTTGAGATAAACTTTCTATTATTTTGGAATATATTTCTCTAGTATAAGTGCACTGATTATTGTATATATTTCTTCTACTGATAAAACTGCCTGTATAGAAAATTTTTCCTATAGTTTCCTCTAGCCTGTCTATATGGTCAATAACTATTGTTTGAAGGAAAATAAGGGCACTCAGTCCATTGATTTTGTTGAAAAATGTGAGGAGACTCTCTGTTATCACTGCTCTGAGAATATTTTCTAGTTTAGTTAAATTATTTACATTACCATTAAGTACAAATTCACCAAAAAACTTTTTTTACCATTCCTCAATAGCTTTATAATTTTGCATTTGTTGCATTATTAAAGTATTTATATCAGGAGAGTAATATAGTGTTTGTGAACCCGAATCTTCCAATGCTTTTCCAATATTTTTTGCTTATCTGACAGCAGTGGCAAAATCAGCAGGGCCAAGTTTTTTTTCCCTCCAGTCTTAAATCTGGTTGGAGTGCTTCAATGAATTTTGAAAGCATAGTTTTTTGAGTGAGGTTAAGTGCCTCCTCACTTGAATTGGGATAACATAAAAAATATTTAACAGCATATGCATTCACCTTATCAGTTAACTGCTTGATTGACTGATTCTGAGCTTAATTGATGTAAAATTATTCTGAAGCATCTCAAAGGACTATGATTTTGCAAACTTGGTATTCAGTAGTTTTGTTAAATCATTAAGTGACCTATCTTTTTTAACATGTCAACGTATTATTAAACTATTATAGATTACAAATACACATACTATTACTGATTCACATACATTACTGAATACTGTTACTAATGCACATACTAAATAAGTTGTTCATTCACAATTATTCAGATATATATTTTATCAATATACTTCAAATGCTTTGACATCAATTATTATGCATCCATTGTTACATATTTATTATTATATACCTATATGCAATATTTAAGCTATCAGTCAATATTTCATTATGTACTCTTATTACTTTCATCCATAGATTGATATTTTTATCATTATAACTGTGTCTTATCATATTACTATTTCAATTCTAAATATTGTTATACAATTATATACTTTTCATACTTAAGAATTTTTGATGATTTACACCAAACATGACCATACAAAAAAAAATTAAATTTACATTCTCATTAATATTTTAATAATCACATACATTCAGTTACTGGAATCATATATGAAACCATTTAGATTATTAGGCACATATCTTATAGGTTCTGAACCTGAATTAATACTTAAAATTTTTTTGGGAGGAAACAGCCCCAAAAATGTTAAGGTATCCATTTCTTTTTTGTCATGGCACCGAAAATGTTATATTGATGTTAAGTATGCATTAAGATATGGAAATAGCCATAAGTATCAAATTCCAGAGTGTGCCCAGTAAACAAATGTTCCTCAAATAGAAATAAATACATGCGAAGTGTCTATCATATAACCCAATTTTAAAGTCTAATGAATCCTTCTTAAGACTTACTACTATAAAATGGAAAGAAAATTGTACTTACTCTTTCTTAGTTTTGCATAATGCCACAATAAAAGAAAAACTACCATTTTCACATGTGATTATTTTATTTTTCTACTAGCTACTGAAATATTCTAGATTATATAAAAGAATTTAACAAGGTAAATACATTTCACCATTATTACAAGAATTCATTATCTCCAACAGACACTCATGACTGCATTCAAAAATCTTTAACCATCCATACGAATAACTTGTTCATCAAATAATAATGTAGACAGCATCTGTTGTGATGACACAATTATGCTTAAATGCTGGTTATGTTTGGTAAATATGAAAAAGACACAATACTTTCATACTGAAGCAATGATGACAACACAAGGCAAAGGTTACCAAAATGGCACTGCACATTTTCTTGAATGAAAAATTAATCAAAGAACACAATCACAGGCTCACATTCTAAGGATTACCTAAGCTTATGAAGTATGTCAAAGTCACAAAATTGTCATGGTGATTCTTGATAGATGACAACACAAGGCAACAGAAAAATGGCAAGATTATTTTTTTACTTGCTTCCACCAAATGTTACACCATTCCAATTACGTGAATGAAAAAGTTATTCACAAAACAAAATCACATACTTAAGTTTACTTGCTCTTACAGTGTTATTTTCTTTTACTTTTAGAAGTAAAACACCACGACAATTAGTGAGATGTCCAATGCAGTGAGAATGAGGCCAAAGTCCCATCTCATGTCTGTCTAACAAAAGGGGGGAAACCGACTGAGTGAGAATTTATTTACCTGCTTTCAGCTCTTTCGTTGAACATTGAAATCCATTGAAGTCCAAGTTAGAATACATGCTCTCACAGGAGGATAAGCACTTGTATTAAGCTATGCGTATAGTCTGAAAGCTATGCTTACCCTCACAGGAGGGCAAGCATAGCTTTAAAAAAAATGAGGGCCTAAAAAATGGATTTTTGGAATTTCCAAATTGTCACCCTCTTGATGAGAAATCATCAGATGTGTTCGACATAGCAATAAAAATTATCGTCAGAAAGCAATAGAAGGGCTTATACCTATATTTTGATTCTAATCAAGCTAGTTTTGCAAGTCGAATATCAATCAGTTCAGAATTAAAAGACCTACAGCATAATACTCAGAATAAGTACTTACAAATTCAGTAGCTGGGCACGTATTTGATTAAGCAAAAATATTTAAAATTATTATATAAAAAGCTTGAAATAAATAAGTTAAAAACACTAGTAACATTACAAGAATATATAAAACATAAGCTAGTAAAAAGAAACATATATTTACAAAAATTTACATCATCATTTATGTTTTCTTAAATAATTTGGATTTGTAATAAAAGAGGGAATAGAACTGAAGGAACTCTTCATAGGTAATTCTTCAGTTTGATAATAATAATTATATTTAGAAATAAAATATGTTTTATTAAGACAATGTTTAATGGAAAATATTATTAGTTTTCATATCTGAGAAATGAAATTGCCGAGTCTTTCTTTCTAATCATTTAAGCTCATCTTCTACTGGAATATTGAGGAATAAAGAATTTATTTTAATCGAAGCCATGATACTTAAGTTTACTTGCTCTTATGGTGCTTTTTAGGAGAATGTTTTGTGATGTTAAGTGTTGTTGACCAAAGAAGAAAATGTTGAAACTAAATGATAAACTAATGATGGCCCTTTGACAAATATTTTTATTAATTGGTGAAACATAGTGGCTAGACTCAAAACAGTGGAGCAGAAAGGAATATCAGATTTTTATTAGATCATTTCTGTGTTCCTTCCCCTTTTCTCTCTGTTGTGTCTTCATTTTTGAGATATTGTATCATTTATTTCATGCAAGGTGCCTTTTTAATTAGTCATTATAAACAATAAGAAGCATGTTTAAAACAAATGGTAATATCCTATGTGGCACAGTGCTGGATCAATCTATACATTCTTTTATTACATTGTTCTGTTCTAATTATATTTTCCTGTGTTGTGGGAAAAGCCAACAGTTAAGTTGGAACACCATCTGTTTTGAAGGTTCTCAGACTTTTTCTAATTTTGCACCGCATGAATAAGAATAAAAAATATATGTACCATCATGTGCAAATATATTTGTCAAAAGGGGGATCATTTTACATTCATTTAAACCTTTTGTATAAAAATTTATCACCAAAATTAATGTAATATACTATTAGTGGTGCTTATATCATATTTTAAGAAACTGTGCTGAATTAAAAATTTTATAAAACACAGCATGTTTTTTTGGTTTTTTTGTTTGTTTTTTTGTTTGTTTGTTTGTTTCTCATTACCTATAATTTATATTACAAATAGCAGTAGCAGTATAGTTTAGTGCCTGAAAGCTACTGCAGCTATGTTATGATAGAAGTAAATACTCTTCAGACACTTATTAATAATCTAAACTGTTTCTGATTGTTTGCACAAGCAAAAAGATGCACTTGATACTATTTCCAAGGTGAAAGAAAAATTATATTTGCTTAATGTTTACCTATGGAGTTGGTGCTCACCTTGTTTGGCTGACACTTGGGTCAGAATGTACTGTTCTAATTGTGTAGCTGTATCTTAAATTAAAAATTAAATTATGAGTGTTTGTGTTTTGTGGAAAAATATATTTTTTTAATCTTTATTTAGGTTATGGTTTTTGTCCATGCAAGAAATGCAACTGTGAAAACAGCTACAGTTCTTAAAGATTTAGCCATCAAATATAACCAGACTCATTTATTCATTGAGCAGAAAAATTCATCTGAATTTGGTGCTGCACAGAAATGTGTAAGATTTTATCTTTTTACAATAATTATTGTTGATATTGAAAATTTTGATTTTTTTTTTTTTTTTTTCTTTTTTTTTTTTTTTTTCAATAGTGCCTAAATTTTCCACCATTTCCCCCTTGGTTCTTGGTTACTGGTAAACCAGCAAGTGCTTAAATGAGTGCAGAAGCAGCCATTCACTGTTGAAATATCATGATAAAACATTAGTTGTAAACTGTTAAAGTAAATCCTCCTTAACATGCACTCACTTAAGGCAAACACTCTGTTAGCATAAAAAAATTCTATTCCCGGCAGTGATGTAATGATTTTATAGAAAGTTTTATTGCTTAACATGAATTTTGGTTAGCACAAATTACAAACTGTATTTTAATCCATTGTGTCATTAGATTTTAGTTAGTATAAATAACATGCTTGACTATTCCTATTAAAATTTAAATGAATTGCATTTACGATAAACAATAATGAAAACAATTGGATTAACTATCTTAAGGAAAATGATGAGCAAAAACCCCGGCCAAGAAAGAGTGATCCGATTTATTTAAGTAAAATTTTAGATAAATATTCATCAAAATTATTGCTTTAGGATATTAGTAGAAAGAGATGTATTTTTAAGCTGTTAATTTCTTATTGTGTGTATTAATTTTTGTATTGTTACTGCTTTAAATATTAAAAAGTGTGTATGTATTTATCATTTGGACCTTGTACTGTGTAACTTTCAATTAATGTCAACTTTTTTTTTTTTTTTTTCATTTTGAACTGTGTTTATAAATAAAAGACTAAAATGTGTCAGAATACCACTTTCTGCTCTTTTGCAGAGTATTTTATTCTGTTTTTTTTTTTTTTTTTTTTTTTTTTTTTTTTTTTGCTACAGTTATTGCATATCATAATTTCCAATAAAATTACTTGTTGCACATTACTTTTGAAAAAGTTACCCAGAAAGAAAAAAAAAAAAGAGTCATCTGAGGAACAGTAATTATAATTGTTATAAATATGAAATTATAACTTATTTTACACATTGATGCTATTAATTAGAAATTAATTTCAAATATTACATTAATTCTTTTTATTGTTGTTATTGAAAAGTACCTCATATTAGTACATTTGGAGAACAGTTTTGCTATAGTGGCCAATATACTGGCTACCACAGAACAGACAAATACAAATGAAATATATCTTATTTCATGTAATTGACTAATTTTCTAAGTAATTGGATCAAAAAGGGTTAGTAAAAATTTACTTTGTATTTAATGGAACAGGAAATGGCTAATGTATGTTTACTTAAAATAAAAAAATTGTTTCGTTAAATTAATTATTGTGTAGTGTTATCAGTTGTTACAAAGCGATTAACGATTCATATGCAAAATTCGAAAGGCGAGTAGTAACACTTCACGATTCTTGTTCGAACGCTATTTTTGTTTCGACGAGTTTGCATTAGTCTAAATTTGATCTTGATTTGGTGTACAAAAATACATGATGATATCTTTCATTTATATTTAATGAAAACACCAAAATATATCACAGTAATACACATACATCGCAACGGCGAACCACGGTTACATAATGTAAAAACACAGAAGAATTCTTTCAGCGCAACAGCGCCCTCTATACTATGAAAAGTTCGAACACACCCCACCTGTGCTCTGTTAAGAGCACACTAAATTTACACATCAATAATATATGTAGATATAATCACAAATCAATACTGAAAACTACATTGCAAATTAATACAATACATGACACAAACATATATATATGTATAACTTTAAACTTCAAAAGGATAGATCAATTGGACGGGTCTTCGGTAAAGTCCTTGAGAAGTACGAATCAAACATGAACGCACATATCCATCCCTATCTTTATAAACTTCTTCTATAATTCCAATAGGCCATAAAAATTTTGATTTGACCTCCAGCAATACAACCTCACCCTTTTTAAGATTCCTTTCATGAGATGGATTGAGAAAAGTATGCGCAGACCATAATTTGAGGAGATAATTCTCCTTCCACTTTTTCCAAATTTGTTTCAAAAGATTAGTTTGATACAGTTTTCTTCTAGTCAAAGTCTGCCTGTTCAATGGTTTATTCCTGAAAAGGTCGGCTAAATGTACAGGATAAGAAATATTTTCTTGCTCTGGAAACAAGAAATGGGCAGGTGTAAGAGCTTCTGGCTCTTTTATTTCGTTGTGGACATAAGTAAGTGGTCTATGATTTAGGACTAACTCAATTTCTGATAGAATAGTCATCATTTCCTCAAAGTTAAGAAGAGCCCTTCCGAGAATCTTTCTCAAAGGATCTTTGATATTTTCATAAAACTTTCATAAAAACCACCCCACCAAGGCACGTGAGGCGCAATATATTGCCAAGTTATGCTATTTATTGATATGAAATCTTTCAATTTTGAATCTATTATAATTTTTTAAAATTCTTTAAGAATTTCATTAGTTGCTCTAAAGATCTTAGCATTGTTGGAAATGACAACTTTACAATTTCCTCTCCTAGCTAAAAATCTCCTTAATGACAAAATAAAATTTTTTGTTGACATATTTGTGATTAATTCCATGTGCACAGCTCTACTAACACTACATGTAAATAATGTTATATAAGCCTTTTGAGGCGTATCCTTTCCTGATTTTATTAAAACTGGGCTAGTGAAATCTATGCCAGTTACAGTAAAAGGTGGGTTTTCAGTAATTCTACTTTTAGGTAGTTGACTAGTTATTTGTTTAGCTGGTTTCAACTTATACTTTCGACAAGTTAGACAGTTACCTAATACTCTTTTTACAATTTGTCTACCTCGTGGAATCCAAAATCTAGACCTAATTTTGGCTAGCGTAAATGTAACTCCACCATGAAAAATTTTATTATGCTCTCAAATAATAATTAACTCTGTAGATTTAGACTACTTAGGAAGAAGCATAGGATGAGCTTCATCCTTTGTAAATGCTCCTTCTTCTAATCTTCCTTATATGCGCAATACACCACAACTGTTGAGAAATGGGGCTAAATTTGAAAGTGGAGAGTTTTTAGCAATCGACTTACCTTTTTTAAGATTTTGTAATTCTAAGTTGAACTCAATGTTTTGCTCATGTTTTATCCAGTCTATTTCAGCATTTTTAAGTTCTTCTGCTGTGAGGGGACCTGCAATCGTTTGTCATTTTTGAAGTTTATTAACAAACCGTTTAACTAGTGCAGTTACTCTTAGTACTTTTAACAAACAACTATATTTCCTTAAATCTAAAATAAATTTCAAATTTTCTACCAAACAGTTATTTTGCACTGTACTTTCAAATTCTTTTTTCAGCTCTAAGTCTTCGTCTATAGATTTTAAGTTCTGTCTCTCTCAGTAGGCCAGTATTCAGGTGATTGGCTTAGCCATGGTGGACCGTGCCACCAAAGCTGGTTTGTAGCTAAATTTGCTGCAGAAATTCCTCTGGACAAGATATCTGCAGGGTTATCCTGACCAGGGCAATGAGCCCAATTATTGGTATCTGATAAAGATTGAATTTCTTGTATTCTATTTTTTACGAAAGTTTTGTATTTACTAGATTGTCCCTTAATCCAACATAACATAATCATTGAGTCAGTCCAAAAATAACTAGAAGTATTAAATTTAAGACATTTATTTACTTGATGGATTAATCTTGCGAACAATAAAGCTCCCATTAATTCCAGTCTTGGTAATATAAGACCTTTCAGAGGAGCTACACGACTTTTAGAACATATAAAAGTAATACTTATCCTTCCATCTTCAGATATAGCTCTTAAATACAACATAGTTCCATAGGATAAAAGAGATGAATCTGAAAAAGAATGAATTTCAAATGAAATAAATTTACAGTTCAAATTTGAAAAACAACATCTAGGAATCTGGAGATCTTCTAAGTGTTCGACTTCACTGCACCACAACTGCCACTTGTGATCCAGTGACGATGGAAGTTTGTCATACCAGTCCATGTCATGATTCCACAGTTCTTGTAGAATGCACTTCAACTTTATAATGAAAGGTCCAAGAAATCTGATAGGATCATAAATACGACCCACTAATCGAAGAATAAAGCTTTTTGAAGCAGTTCCGTTCTTGACAAACTTTGATAATTCTTTTACGTTGAAAGATATACTGTCCGCATCTGGATCCCAAACTAGACCCAACACCTTGGATGGTGAGCCAAGTCCCGTACTTGAGCTCTTTTCCTCATCGATGTCGAACTCAGCATCTTTCCACAGCTTACGCAGTTCCATGGAATTGGTTTTCCATTTTCGTAATATCATGCCACATCTTTTGAGAATTTCTGCACTCTCAGTTGTAATTTTCAAAGCAGCTTGCAAGTTTTCTTCGCCTCCAATTAAATCTTCGACATAAAAACATTCTGATAGTAATTTGCAAGTATCAAGAAATTCTTGTTTACATTTATCAAAATGATATTTCAGAGTTACAGCTAATAAATATGAGCTTGGTTTTAGTCCAAATAAAACTCTACTAAAGTTCATTTCTTGATATGAATTAGAACCGATATCATCAGTCCAGAAGAATCTAGTAAATTTTCTATCACTAGGATCGATCATAATTTGTAGATACACTTGCTTTATATCCGCTGTAAAGGCGATTGTATTTTGTCGAAAATTTAAAATCATTTCAAAAAGATTTGGATACAAGTTTAGTCCTTTAAATAAACAGTCATTAATTGAAAGTTGGTCTCCTTGATGAGAAGAACCATCAAACACGATTCGAAGTCGACTAGTAGATTTGTCCTCGCGAATGACCGCATGGTGGGGTAAGTAGAATGATTGCTCAGAATATGACACTTTAATATCTGACGACGAATTCTCAATGATACCGTCCTTACGATAATCATCAATTAGCCTTTTATAATCCTCATAAAAAGCTGTATCATTTCTAAATCTCCTAATCAGACCATCAAAACGTTTCCGAGCCACTTCTCTATTATTTGCTAATTTCTCCTGCATACCTGGTTTCCACGGCAACTTTACACAATACCTTCCATCTACGAACCCAACAGAATTATTAAATTCATCAAGTATCTCCTGTTCCACTAAAGTCAAACACTCTGCTTCCTTGTTTTCAATACCTAAACTTTCCAGTTTCCAGAAATACCTGAGTTCAGTTGACACAGTGCTTTGATCACCCAAAACTAAGTTTACAGCAGCCATTTTACTCAGATCACCACAATTTCCCTGCAAGGACCATCCAAGTTCTGTGTTTACAGCTACCAAAGACATATTTAACCTTTCAAAACCTTTTGTCAAATTCCAATAAAAATCTATACCTATTAACAAGGAAATTTCATTATCGTCTGACGCTTGATTATATCCCCACATTAAAGTTAATCCCTTGGCTTCCATTTCAGCTCTTGTACTCTCATTCGGCAAATTAATCGCAGCCCTCGAAATTTCATCTGTTTCCAACACCTGTATTACGACTTCTTTTCCATCTAAAATATGTCGCAATCTTATTTCAACTCTGCGACATGTTTGCAACCAAGGATCCTTTGCTCCAAATGAATAAATCTTTAATGTTTTTGACCCTAGACATTTTAATCCCAACTTCATAGATACATTTCTTTTAATGAAACTTTTCTCACTACCGTTATCAAACATTGCAATAACTATACCTGACGATTTACGACCAACAATTTCTGTCCTAACACACTGCAATAAAATCATATTCCTATCATTTACAACTGATTTTGAAATAGTAGGCTGAATTTCCATTTCCTTTGGTTTTTCTTCTTCCGGTTTTGAATAAGATTTACACTTGCTAGAATTTTCAAATTTAAAACAAATAGCTTTGGCATGTCTACCAAAGCAGAATGAACACTGTTTAGCATTACATTTTTTCACAAAACAGTTCCTTTCCTTAATTAATTTATCCCTTTTTTGCTGTACAGTCATGTTTTCACATTCAGTCTTACAATGACCTTGACCACAGAATAAACAAACTTGGGAAGTTTTCGCCATAAATTCCGTTACCGGCGCGTGTTGATTATTATAACTCTGGAGGGAAGTTTCGTTTCTGATTTCGAAAATTGTTTTGTTTGTGTTGGTTAGAATGAAAATTATTATATGATGATACATTATTAGAATTAATACGGAATGCCTTTTCTTTTGCACTAATAGCATTATGTAAAAACTTCATCAATTCCTGTAAATCATGACAATTATTTATATTTTGCTTTGAAAATTCAAGAGTCAATTCTACTGGCAGATTTTTTAGTATTATGTTAGTCAGTATTGTTATATGTTTCCGATTTGACATTTAATTCCTCTAAACATCTAATTTGAGTTTGGGCTTGAAAATAAAGGTTACGAAGAGCCTGGATGTTGGAAACATTTTTTACAGAGTTAATAAATTTGACAAGTGAGCATTTATTAAAATGTTTCTTTGGCCAAATGTTTCAGAAATTAATTTAACAGCCTGTTTATAATTCTCTGGAGTAATTGAGAATCCTTTAATGCTAGCTAGGGCTTTACCACCTAATAATGACTTTAAATAGTAAAATTTGTCAACCTCAGTTAAATTAGAATTATTATGCACAGAATTCTCAAACTGATTCCAAAAATCTAAATATTCTGAAGGCTCACCATAGAATCGAAGTGAAAGTTTAGGAAGTTTAGTTCTGTTTTCTAAATGCAAATTTTTAGTTTCTACGTGAACATTTTCTGGATTTACTGTTTGTTCACCTGACTGATATTGAACTTTTCCAATTGATTTAATTTTGTTTTGCAACTTTACTTTAACTGGTATTATTTTTTCGTTATATTCATCTACTGTGTTAATTTCATCCTTAATTTCTTGTTCTTCTTTCAACAATTCATCAATGTCACTATTTAGTATGTTAATAATTTCAATTTTACTATTCAACTGTTCTAAATATGAATCACATACATCTATGTCAATATCTGATTCATTCAAATATCTGTTTATCTTTTCTACTAACTTTAAAGTTTGTTCATGATGTGTGTCACATTTAGTTCGAAGCTTTAACAATTTAGCTATTTTCACAGTTTCTAGCAACAAATTTTACCCCTCAAATACTTTAACAATAAATTCTAATTCTAGAATTCTAAGAAAACAAATTGTAATATTCAACAACACATCACACTTCAAAGCATTAACAATAAATTCTAATTCTAAGAAAACACATTTTCTTACTTGCAAATACATTCAAACTTCCAAATATCAATGCAAACATTCAGTAAATGCGAAACCGAAAGTTGTAAATTTTTACCAAACAAGATCAACGACATCAAACAACTTTACTACTTCAACAATTATAAAATATTCTATTCAAACAAATTTTCAACTAAACTATTTACTCACCGCACCATTGCGATATTTCCTGACCGACAGCACCACATATTATGAAGCGATTAACGATACGTATGCGAAATTCGAAAGGCGAGTAATAACACTTGACGATTCTTGTTCGAACGCTATTTTTGTTTCGACGAGTTTGCATTTGTCTAAATTTGATCTTGATTTGGTATACAAAAATACATGCCGATAACTTTCATTTATATTTAATGAAAACACCAAAATATATCACAGTAATACAGACACATCGCAAGGGCGAACTACAGTTACATAATGTAAAAACACAGAAGAATTCTTTCAGCGTCCCAGCGCCCTCTATACTAGGAAAAGTTCGAACATCAGTATTCTGGAAATAGCAAAGTCATTTGTATGAAAAGTAAAAACAGTATTAAATTTGAATTGGTTTTAAGTGGATTAATCATGTCAGGTTTTTATATGAATAGATGTGAATTAATAAAAATTTGCAAAAAAAAATTTGCAAAATAAGAATTTTAAGTCATGCTGAATTTAATAATATATGCTTTGTAAGTTAAAGTTAATATATCCATTTAGGTACTAAAATCGAGAAACAAGGAACTTCGACAACTCTTTGAATGTGGATTTGCTATTCATCATGCTGGCATGCTGAGATCTGATCGAAATTTGGTGGAAAAGTATTTTAGGGAAGGTTGCATAAAAGTTTTGGTGTGCACATCTACATTAGCCTGGGGTGTGAACTTACCTGCGAGAGCTGTTATTATAAAAGTAGGTTTTAGTTTTAATATTTGTATGATCTAAAAATTTTTATATGCAGAGAAGTACTGAAGCTTATATTTCTGTATGCTGTACGATAGGAAATGTGTTTTCAGTGTAAATTTAGAAATGAAGTATGACTTATGTACCTTAGCCTCATAATTTAAAATATGGTCTGCGATAATAGCGGAGTTTTATAGGATAAATTCATTTGGCTTTTGTCAAAGTCTTTCTGAAGTTAATGGTAATTGTTCAATTTATGGAAATAGATCTGATTTAGTTTGATCATTAACAGGTAAGCAGAAATTCACATAAATGTATTTAACAGTATTAATATATTATTTTCTAGTGAACTATAGGGGATTCACAGAGGCTGGGATGAACCCTTTGCTAAATTTGTTTCTAATTTGCTAACCAGTTGCCTTCGTATTTGCTTAAAGCAGATGAATTATATGTTAAAAGCAAAGGAATTTGAAGGATTAATGATTGAATACATGAATAAATTTTACAGATTGGCATGAGAAAAATTACTTAGCTGCTTTACAAGATAGGTTATTGCAGTAAATAATTATAAAATAAAAAAATTTTGATTGGGAAGAATTCAGTGATGATGAATTAAAAGTGATTTTTAATGTTGGCTATACATAGACATGGGATATGAAAGAAGAAAAATGCCTATGGCCAGAAGAAGATAAAATAAGGCATAATTTAATATCATATTAAAATATGAAATGAGAATCTTTGGGATTTTGTTGAAATAAATTTAACATAAAAATTGCCTAATGAAATTCCTAATAGTGTAAAAAGAAGCTGGACTCTTTATAGTCTGTATGCATGTAGTAGAACTAAAACAGAACAAGCTTTCAGGTTGGTAAACTATATTTCCACAATAAGAACTGTTTTGACTGTATAACATATTTCAAATTTTATCACAATTCCCTTAAATGAGAAATTTCAGAGAGAATTTAATCCTAAACCTTATGTGAAAGCACTTTTGAAATATGATTGCATGATCATAGAATCTACTGACAAATCGTGTGTCGTAAAAGAAGGAAATAATGTAGGCAGTATCTGACATAAAGTGTCCCATATAATTAAACTTATTTCATTGATTTATAGGCCCACCATGGCTGAGTGGTAAAGATGCTGAACACTGGTAGTTCGGTCTGAGATTCGAATCCTGCGAACGGGCTGGCTGCATGGGCATTTTCATGTTTTTCCCCATGTGTAACATGTATACGAGCCAGTTCCCTTAGAAAGTCCTCCACGAAGGCATCCCTTCCTTCAGGCAGATAGCCCTCATGTGCTTTGCGATAACTAAATAATCCAATCCAATCCGTTATTTTATATTATTTGTGATATTTAACGTCTTTTAATACCTTTTAATTTAAAAAAAAAAGTGTGTTCGTGCAAAATATTTGTGTTTTCTATATATTATATTCTTTTCTTTTTATATTTTTTAAAATAACAAGAAAGGTGAGCCCTATTTTAAAATTTCCACGGTTTAGCACTGGTTATGCAGAGGTGTTTTTAAAAACATCTAGGCAAAAAAAAAAAAAAAAAAAAAAAAAAAAATTCGTTTAGAAAGTAAATAATGTGTTCCCGTTCCCGTTATTAAATCCATTTACTGCACCATTTTTAAGCTTGTTTTTGTGAGAAGAGGATGTTAATTTTACTTTTTAAATACTCTGCATTTGTTTCTATTGGTGTACTTTTATAATGCCTAGAAAGAGAGCAAAGAGTATTGCATTTAACAGTCTCACATCCATAACTTTAAGCAGTATTGCTTCCCCAACTGGTTTTCAAAAATCAAGTGTTTCTCGGATTCTGAGCAGACACAATGAAACTGGATCATTTTCTACAGAAAGAAGGGCAAATGTAGAATGAAAAGGATTTTGAGCCAGTTCCAAAATCTGGTTGATTCTCTCTCTGAAATAACATTGTTAATCCAACAAAAACTAGCATAGACCTTAAAAGAGATCTCTTGTCTATTGGTATATCATCCTTCAAATGATGGTGTAGACTTCTCACTGCTGGTCAGAAGGCAAGATAGCCGATTAAAAAACAACTTTTGGTGCATCAAATGAAGCCAAAATGTTTATTGTGCTCCAAAAAATATGAATCTTGGATCATAATGACATGGAAAAGGTTGTTTTTAGGAACAAAGCTCTTTTTTTTTTTTTTTTTTTTTTTCATGGTTACGCATCTAACATTGTCAGGACAAAGCAAGGGTGATTCAGTAAGACCTCAACATGTCCAACAAAGCATAAAATAACCTCAAAAACAAATGTTTAGGGGTCTTTTCATTGCAGATGACACTAGAAGTCTGGTTCCTATTAAAGAATAATAAATTCATTGAATTATATAGAAATTTTTAGATATAAAATTGTGCCATTCTTGAAGAGCTCTGCAGGGACATTTCAACATTAATACGCTCCATGCCACATTTCCAAATCGCTCTGAAGGTTCATGTTAAAAATTAAAATTATTGTGTTAAATTGGTCTGTAAATTCACCAGATTTAAATCCAATCGAAAACTTGCTGCACATTCTCAAGAAACAATATCATTGTCATACAATTCATCATAGCAAAATTAATTGTTTAACAAAAGAGCGTATGATTAAGAATGCTATAAAAGTATAGTTGCATGATGAAGTAAAACGTAGATGCACAGGACTGTATAGTTAATCCCTAAGTGTATTCTAGAGACCATTTCTGCTAAAGGAGGGCATATTTCCTGTTAATATCTTTATTATCACTCTAGATGAAGGTATGTATGTAAATTATCAAAAAAATTGCTTTGTCCCAATTAACTTGCACACTATAGGATATTTGTGAAATATGATAAACTGAAACTACCCAGTAACCAAAAGAAAGTAATTATTTCTTTTCTTATTATAAATTTATCGGTAAATTTAAATGAATCAATGTCCAAACATTAGTATTTAATTCCATTTCTTGTTAGTTAAGAAACTTAATAATGTTGTTCAAAAACATACAAAAAATATTGTAGTGATTCTATCAACAGTTTTATATAAAAAAAATATCTTTAAATGTTAGATTTGCTTGTGAATGTTCTATGAATGTTATCTATGTTAGCAAACAGTTATCACCTAGTGACTATGCTGAATTTCAACATGGGGCTCTTACTGATATGATGTTTGGCCACCCTTGCTGTGTTCCATGCTCTGAAGTTTATAATTAATGTTGTTTAATTTTTCAAATATATATATATACATTCTGTAGTAAAACACAAGCGATTGAATCCATAATGAACAGCCAGAATTTTGATATTGTAGAATGCTGAAACTATGAGTAAGGAATTTGCCAGTCAAGGTATATTTAATTCAATTTTTATTTCAGCAAATATGTTGCAGCCACAATCAAGTTGGCACATCAATTGTGCCTATTCCAAGAGGTTTACATTTTTGGTAACTTTGCAGCAAGAAGGAAGCAGCAGACAGACAGCAGTCCAGTTAGGCCAAAGCATTGAAAGCAAGTGTGTTATGTTCAGACTGAGTTAGTTTTGGTTCTCAGTGCATTTTGATTGAATACTTTATATTGCTGTAAAATTACTATTGGTAGCTTTAGTTCCATTTACATCATCAGAATTATGTAAGAATCATATGACCTGGATTAAACTAGAAATGATGCAGTGCAAAGAGAGGTTATTATTTTTAGAATCGAGAAGGGAAATTTATGGTGCTAATTTAATCTTTTACATATTCGTAATTTTTCTTGTATGTATATATATATTTGTTCTTGAACATAACACAAATCTGAGTTAACTTGCTGCAACTTAACTTGCCAGCACTAAAGAGAGATGGATATTTGATTTTGAAAGAAAGAAAAAAAAAGAATTTGCAGTGCACCATGAAATGCGGTAGTTATGCAGTTTTCATTTCCCTTTGCTCTTTAATGATCTCCATAATAAAATACATTGAATGGTTAGCCAAAGCAATGTGACTAATAGATTTAATATACATGTTTCTATTGTTAATTCTGACTGTAAAAATATGCTGCAGATTTGGATAAAGGGAAATAAAAAATTTAATGTGGTTTAATTAGACACATATTTTGCCTGTACTGGGCAAGGCCATTGGAAGCTGGTAGATCATCTGAGGTTTGATTCTCAGAGGTCAAATGACCTAGTTGTATTAAGTTTTTATAATTTTCCCCATATATAATGTGAATACAAACTATCTCCTTTGTAAAATACTCCATGAGATATCATTTGTAAAAAGGCAGTTAAAAATAATGTGCTATAATAAATAACCAAGCTTTGTCAAGCCATTTCAAAAGTTCACGAACTGCATGATTTCTTCAGAACAGAGCATGTGAACATTTGTTTAATCACAAAAACACACATGGTTCAGAGCAAAAGTCTTAGAATAGTGAACTATAGTTATTTTGGTGTGACAGATGGTGCCATAGAGGCGGTTGTGTTTTCATCTATGTGAAGTGCTTTTATGAAGCATGTTAGATAAATTTGGACAACATCAAAGCCTCTGAAATTGTAAAGAAGCTTCCCAAGCTAGGGAAAATTAATTTTTATTCCTTGTGCTACCACCAAACAATCTTTTGACTAACATTGAACTTGACAAACTGTTACGAAGCTAGGAACACTGTATCATAGGAAAGGATTGGAATGCTAAGAATGTTGACTGGCTATCAGTCTGATGTATGGTTATCAGCTATCAACAGAAAAAGAAGAATCACAATTATGTGGAAAACAATCCTGTCTCTTTGTTCATCGCTGAGGAAGCTACACCTTAGCATCCTATGCAGACGGCATTACATAACGGACTTTTTTCTTTCATCTGAAAATGTCTCAGTGTCACTCAAGATGATCTCATATTTATCCACAGATCACATTCCAAAGACTTCCAGATTAAGCAAAGCCCTCAGAAAATTCCAGTGCTGAAAACAAACCGTAGACTGGAAACTTTTTCATAATACAGCCCTGACTTCCCTCATTTGATGTGGATATTTTGAAGACTGAAAATGACATTGATGCCACAGTTCAAAATTTTGCTGTAGAACTCCAGGATTTCCAGCAGAAAGTTACATTCATCACTAACAACGATTACTAGGATGGTAATCTACCTTTAACCCTTTCGCTATCCTCTCCTGTCTACGAAAATTCCCCCTTCCTAGCTGCCGTCTGTTTTTCGTGTAATGTTGTTTTCTCTGTACATCATAACTATCCATACATGACTTTCATAGTGAATGAATGTCAATGAATATTAATTAAAATTATAAGGAAATAAAGCATAATGAAAAAATAATAATATCTCTGCTTATTTCTAACAGCAGGATAATTTGGTAACATCTGATCCAGGCAGTCCACTCCTCCCATTTTGTTGTTGTAATTTTTTGTAATTATTGGTTTTTTTACAGTTCTTTTCCGTGTTCCAACATCAGTCATCAAGTTATTATGAACTGTACTCATCAAATGCATATCCTTCTTGTCTTTCCAATTCACAGCCTCATTTTTTCTCTTTTTCTGCTAAGTAGACATTGAAGCCATTTCTCACTGTCTTGTATCTTGTGTAAAACAGCGCGAATATTCATAAAACCCGGGGCAAATTCAATAAGGAATAGAATGCCTGATTAGTGCTACGCTCTAGGAGGTATTAGAACAAACAAAAATAAAAACTCAAACAAGTAAACATTTAGAAAGCGTTTTAAATATTTAAAAGTTAAAATGTAGAAAAACTCTTGAAATGCGTTACGGCTGCCCTGCGGAAGTTTCACTTGAACACGCTAGACACTTTACGGACGATGAAGAGGTTAAGCATCAAAGATGTAATAACAAAAATAAAAACTCAAACAAGTAAACATTTAGAAAGCGTTTTAAATATTTAAAAGTTAAAATGTAGAAAAACTCTTGAAATGCGTTACGGCTGCCCTGCGGAAGTTTCACTTGAACACGCTAGACACTTTACGGACGATGAAGAGGTTAAGCATCAAAGATGTAATAACATAGTGAACAAGCCCAGAAAGCAATATAGTAAAAATTAGAACTCTGTCATTAAGCCAAGTATAGACAGACTCATAAGACTAATTAAATTACTTATCAGTTTACACAGGAGTAAGTTATACAGCACAAAAATTGATAACCTCAATCTGGATGATGGTTCTTTTTGGAGTTTTGCAAGAAATCTGAAATGAGACTTCCACAACTCCTGACCAATCAAAATGTTGGACATCTTTGGGTATTCTGACAGGGAGAAATCGGATATTTTTGCAAAACACTTGAGTGATCAATTTAGGCTGAATTTCTTCCCAAACAATGATGACTTCGATGAATTTGAAACAATGATCAAAAACATCAAAGACTCGATCCAAGAATGATTTGATATATACTCATCTAATAATTTGATCAAATTCACGAATCCTCATGAAGTCGTGAAATTCATTTCACTTCACTCAAGAAATCAATTCCATAAAGGTGCCCGGAAATGATGCAATTATTAACAGAATGATGAAGAACTTCTCACGCAGCCTTGTTACAAAATTAATAAGTTTTTACATTGCATGTCTCACCAGATCTTATTTTCCAAGACCTTGGAAGCATAAGAGCATATTTTTAATGTCAAAACCTGGCAAGTTATAGGCCAATAAGTTGTCTGTTGATACTGGAAAATTTTTTAGTGTATCCTTTACAACAAACTGAAAACATACGTTAGCTGATGAGTACAGTTTCTGGTAAAGCCTATCTACTATCCACCAGCTCATCAGAATTACTGAGAGTTCATCGGTGCAGCTCTCCACAATAAATCCAATGCATTCATCCTTATGCTAGACATGACTAAAGCTTTTGACTGTGTCTAGCATAAAGAACTAATTTATAAACTTGTAAAGATAAGTTTCTCAAGAGAAATCATTCAGATCTTAGCTTCGTTCCTTGATAGCCAAACTTCCTTAATTCGGCAGGCATCTATATCTCAAAATCCTTATCCAATCCTTGTGGGCGTCTGCCAAGGATGTAATCTACAGGGTTCGTTTGGTCCTTAAAAGTCCTTAAATTTTTTAATCGATTTTTGATCCTTAAAAGTCCTTAATTTTGGCTAAAATCAGTAGAAGGTCCTTAATTTTAATCATCTGAAATTTCTCTCTGTTTTTACGACTGCCGTTTTGGGTGTGGATTAGCATTTTGGAGGAATATTTTTGGCGATTCACTGACGTATATGGTTATCTTTTGAATAGGTTCATGGGTTATAATTTATTTCTATTTCTAATATAAATGATGGAATATTCGAGTTTCTAAGCAAGAAGAGAAACATAAGCATTTCGAAATTCATTTTTTCTAATAAACAACTTTTTGCATTTGGGGTTGTGAATTCTTTTATTAAACGATTCTAAATTTGATGACTTGTTCAACATTTTGGCGATTTTAAGATCAGTTTCTATAGAAAATTTTTAATTCTGAGAGCTGAGAATTTTTCGGAAATTTTTTTAAAACATCATAACATTGATAAATTTCATTAAAATAATGGTACTGTATTAGAATTATATTTAAGAAATAATATTAAAAAATTTTTATTTTTCGCTGTCGTATTATAAAGTTTCATTTTGATAACTTATTATACAATATTTTGAATCGGAAAAATAAACAAGGTATAATGCTACAAAGCATAATTTATAAAACAGCCCTTAGTAAAAGCAAAATTAGTTATGTAATTAATTAAAAATGTCCTCTTTTTAATTTTTTCATAGTAAGCGTTTTTCCCATGTAATTCTCTCATATTATTCGAAATTCTCAGAATATGCATCAGTTTTCTCTATAAAATTAATTTTACACTTTTTCCTTTTTTTTTTTTTTTTTTTTTCCAAAACATTTCTGGCTTTTTGCTGTTACAGAATTGGTTGGAATAATTTTTTCTTTAGTATTTTAGACATTGCAGCATGAAAAGTTTAGAAGAATTTGAAGGCAAGATTTATAGACCCACGATTCTAGAAGATTCAAGAAATATGTGACAAAATGAAAAATGTCTCCATGGTATCAACACGTAATGGATGTATTTTACAGAAAGTTTGCGATGAATTTCTTACTTTTTGGAGAACGTCTGGAAGAACAATGGAAACATATTTGAATGTTTTACTCCTGATACTAGAATGTTTTTTTCTTAACATGTTTATCTTCCCTTTATTTTCTCTACTTTTCACTAGACACAAGCATGGAAAATATCAAAAATGCTTCTAATCTTATCACTTGGGCAGGCATCACAGAAAAAGGTTTTTTATTAATAAAGAAATTGAAAACTTACAATTTAAAAAAATCATCTAATATGTCTAAATGCATCGTACGCAGAGCTGGTGCTAGGCATTTTCCCACTCCGTGGATCCTAAATTCTGCTACCTAGTGCTTTTCTAAATTCTGCTTCCAATGCCTGCTCTAAATTCTAAAAGTTTTGCCATTTCTAGATTTGTTGTTTTGCATCACTAAATTCTAAAAATTCTGCCACACCAGCTCTGTAACCGGCATATAACATATATATTTCATATTTCTTCTGAATGTTCATATTACTAAAGAAATAAAATTAACCACTTTTTCTGTACATTCTAAAGGCATTTAGTGTTTTTTAGAATAACAGAAATCCTTAATTAAATCCAAAAATTCTAAAATTAAAAGGAAACATGTTGAAGAAAGAAACTGAACACATAAAGAAAATTATTCTTCAGAGATATGTGCAATTATTATTATGTAAATTACCCAATTGTTTATGATTTCAGACTTTACTATAACTTCCCATTTCTGTTTCTTCATATGATAGAGTTACTGAGCCAGATTAAATTAAAATTAAATTGTATAATCTTTTACACTAGTACACACTTTTAGTTTGAATTTGACTGTTCTTGTTTAATTATGCCACCGTGAGCTGTAATTGACTTTGTTAGCATCGGAACATGCCTTTATGTTCTAAGTTGTTTTAAATAAGAGGCTTATTTAAACCTTTGTCTGATATTGTAGTTACTTTCAGACACAGTGATAATTTGCTTCACGTCTCTCGGTGTGGGGGAGGGGGACTATTTAACTTTTACCAGATCAAGTAAACTCTCATAGGTACTTTGTGGAGAGGTTTACAAGTTAGGAATTAAAGCACTCAAAGACTAGCAAGAGCATTGGTTTGCATATTGAGAAAAATCTCTAATTTGTTGGAAAAGATGCTTAAAGAGAAGGAAATCGATATAAACTAGCCAAAATGTTTGTGAAGGCTTGTAGAGACATTAGATATTTTTGAAAGCAGGAAAGATAAAAAAATTAACAACGCCTTTGCTGGGAATCGAACCGCGACCCCAGGAATACTGGCCCAGTGTGCAAACCACTGCACCACGAAGGCTCACCAAGAAGGTGGGTAAAATACCTTATATACTGCCCCTTTTAAAGGGCGACTGGATTTTTTAGGGGACCCAATTCTTAAATTCTGGGTGTGGAGAACCATCATCCAACACCCTTTCAGTTCGGGAAAGATGAAAAATTAACAACACCTTCGCTGGGAATCGAACTGCTGACCTCTGGAATACCAGCTCAATGTGCAAACCACTACATGAAGGCTCGCCAAGAACGTGGGAGAAATGCCTTATAGGCTTCAAATTAAAATGATGGATAAATATTTTGTTCAGTGTTGTTCTTACAAAACATAAATGTTTTCTAGCTTTTAATGTGTAATTTATCCTAACATCATTTAAGAATCAATGTCATAAAAATTGCATGTATTTTAAACTGCGAAATTTTATTAGATTTGGATTTTAATAGGGCTTTTTTTAACAAATATTGTTAAAAAGTAAAATTTAATAGTGGCCATGTAAATCTGTAATGACTAAGGTTATCTAATTACCTAATTTAATTATTTATAACTAACTACTTACCCTTAAAAATTATCTCTTCATATTAAAAAGAGTTATTTTCTTTCATTAATATCTCTGTGGTCACAAGATAAAACATGAAATTGTAAAAATTCAAGTAAAACTTATTCTTTGCATCTACTGAGACTTAAAATAATATATACAAAACAACTTATCATCTCTGGTGCTTTAATGGCTTATTAGAACCTTAAAGTATATTAACTGAGTTACAACCCCTGGAACTCTACATAAAGCTATGACATTAACTGCATTAGGCAGAGCTTGACTAACTTTCAACACTTGCCAACCATGCCTACATCAGGCTTTTCAGGTTTGAAGCAGCAGAGGGACAACATTCAGTCAGTTGTCATGAATCATGCTGATTATGATCTTACTTCTCATTTTAACTCATGCCATTTGACATAAAATCTCCCTGCTATTTACTAAACCTCTAGACTGACCAAGTATGTGACAAAATGAGACATAAAAAAAAATCAACATAAAGCTAACTATTAGTAAAACGTAAATGTCACTTATCTTCTTTCAAATATATCCAACTATTGTAAGTGTAAAATATTTAATGCTACTTGATAAAATGCATGAAGTTTATTTTATTCTCAAACTTATTAATAATTATGTTAGTTAATTCATGTTTAGTAATAATGCATATTACTTAGGGATCTGTTTTATTTTTAGGATGGTATTACAAAAGTGAAATTCAGGCATAGAATAATATTTTTAATTGAATTTATTCAGTTCTCATTTGCTCATAGGTTCTTATTTTTTTTTTTTTTTTCATTAATGGTCCTTAAAAGTCCTTATAAGTACTTAATTTCCATGTGCAGAAATGTGTACGAACCCTGAATCTATCCAAGGATCTATCCTTGGACCGCTACTCTGTATTATATATGCATAGGACTTCCTGGAATTCAAGAAGGTTCTGAATACCAAAATTAAGGTCTGTTAATTACCAGCTGAATGTGCTGATCAATATGCAACAAGGAAGAAGCATAGGAGGATATTTACCTCCAATGTATATCTTTTCTCTTATGTAATAAGTTTGATGGTTTGGTTTTCCTTTCACAAATAGTTGCAATTATAAACTTAAGTTATAATGTATTGTTGTTGATGTAATTTAGATATAAACATATTTTTAAGGTATATTTTAAATTTTTGCTCATTCTTTGATTTTCCTGCATATAGGGTACAGAAATTTATGATGCAAAACAAGGCAGTTTTGTTGATTTGAGTGTTCTGGATGTAATGCAGATCTTTGGTAGAGCTGGAAGGCCTCAATTTGATAAAAAAGGAGAAGGCATTATAATTACAACTCATGATAAACTATATCACTATTCATCATTGTTAACTAGACAGCATCAGATCGAAAGCAAATTTATAGACAAAATTGCTGACAATCTTAATGCAGAAGTAAGTGCAAATTGAAAAATTATGTATGTATAATATGAAAATTAGGTTTAGATTATTGTGACATCTCTGTTTTAAATTTAAGTACACAAAATGGGTTTTATAACTTGATAATAAAAATGAAGCTTATTTTAATTGTGCTGGTATGCCAGCATAAAAACACTGTTCGAAGTGTATTATAATATAAATTGAGAATTGTGACTGTTTTTTAATATTTTAAAAGGTTCAAATGTTTTTTAAGTTTATATATAATAAAAAAAAATATAAAAATCTTACAAGTCTCATAGATAGTAGTCTTGTAAGATTAACTATAAAAGTAAATCTAAAAGATGAAAAAATCTGTTTATCTTAATTTTATCATTTGTTCTATTAATTAAGTCCACTATGAGTATGTAAACGATAAAAGTCTTCATACAGCTTTCTGTATTTTATATGTAAATTAATAAGAAATGGTAAAAATGTATGAAAGTAACTGTGTTAAAATGAATTTTTGTCATTAAATTTGCATAAAATATGTAATTAGCAACCATAACAAATGTAAAATTGTCCTAGAATTCAGGGCTGGGCAGTCTTTTCCAAGGCTACTTGTCTTTCTTCATGGCTGCTTCTGCTAGTTCTACTTCTGTTTTTCCATGGCCTACTTCTAGTTTTTTTAAAGTGCTGCAGTCCAACAGATATTTATTACAACTGAATAATAAATGCAGAATACGAACTTATCTGCATAATTAAAATAAAAAGAAAAACTTACCTCTACTTTCCTTTTTTAAAAGGATCCAACAAGGACATTGCATCTAAAATGCAAGAATAGAAAGATACAAAAAGGATAATTATATTATAGTCACACATATAATAATTATGTGTTTACTATAAAAAAATTCAAAATACTTTAAATTGTCATTTCAAATTATAAAAATAAGTGAATCATGTTCATCTGAAGTTATTTTTGAAATTATAGTTAGAAGACAATCTGCATACTTAATCTACTAATCTTTAATACCTCCATGTATAATTACTAACTGCTTGTTTTGCTTTGGATTTAAATGATTGTCTGTGAAATGGGATCCTATAAAGGTCATCCTGTATGTGCCACGAAACTTCAATTTGCAATCTAACACCTCAAAAAGTTTATCATTAGAGATTCAGGGAGTTTTTAAAATATAAAAGTTAATGAGATTAAAAAGAAATTCCAATTTGATATTGGTATGTAGTAGATTTCAACTTAATACCGATGTAAATTTAAGTTAAGCAGTTATAAATAGGCTTACTTAACTGATTTAAGAATTATTCCCTTAGAAATGAAAATTATACAACATAAGTCTTATATTTAAAATCAAATATTCAAAATGGCAAAAGTAAGAAAGAAAATTGCTGTGAATTTATTTCATTGTAAATTAACTTCATATGGAAATGTGCACTTACTTAGTTAAGAAAAGTTGTTGGCATTCCAAACATAACTGCATTTATTTTGCTGTGTACCAGGCTTGTAAAAGTATTTTACAGAAGTAAATATGCTCTGTTTTATGAGAATGAGAAACTCACAAACTGAAAGCAGTAATATTTCATATTTTTTCCGTTGAAGGTTAAAAAGAAAATTAAAAACGGAATACTTAAAATGTTTTTGTTTTTATATGAATTCATCTTATTATAGAAAGAATCACATTTTTTTTCATATTCAAATATAATTTAGTTATAACATTTTCTGTATGCAAAATTTTCAGTCTGTAAATACAGAAATATTTATCAGGAAAATAATAAATTTTATATTACTGTTCTGTAATCAGTTTTACTGTTATTTACCTTTTAGATTGCTCTTGGTACTGTTGCAAACATTGATGAAGGAGCAGAATGGCTTAGTTATACATATTTGTATGTTAGGATGCTTAGAAATCCACACTTTTATGGTTTAAAACCTTCTAAATTAAAGGTAAGTTAGTTAATTTAAATTTAGACCTATACAGTTACAATAGATATAGATTTTTTTTTTTTCCCCTTAAAGCATATGATTAACACAGTACAAAGTCTCAGATCCGGACGTTCAATATCCGAGCCTCAAAACCGGCAACAACTTTTTTTTTTAAATGCTTTACACATGCACAGTTGATTTTTTACCCCATAGATAAAACATGCAGAGAGTCCCGATTCTTAATATCCCTTCGGCACTAAATATATACTTCATTATTGAAGAAACAATAATTTAGCATACATTTCTGTGATCAATGGTTCGGTCCTAAGCTGCTTATCTGCTTGGCATACATCTCAAACCAATTTACATAGTAACATCATGGATTTTACATGTACTATTATTTTATATCCCTGATGTCAACCTGGCGAATCACTATTTATTATATCTTGCTTTCATCACCGCATGTTTATCAACACATTACAACTTGAGTAATGACTTATGCAGTGATGCCCAAATAATTTTTCATATTAGCACAAAGAGTATAGTAATCTTTTATGTTGACATTATTATGCTTGGCAATGATTGCAGATTTAAATTAAATGTGCTAAAGTATTGACAAGGAAAAATTTAACAAAAATTTCTATCCATATTCTAAAAATAGATTTTGTTAATGATACTCATAGGCCAAAAGATTACATTTAGTGCTATTTGAATTAAGAATAACTGATTTAGATTGCTCTTGGTACTGTTGCAAACATTGATGAAGGAGCAGAATGGCTTAGTTATACATATTTGTATGTTAGGATGCTTAGAAATCCACACTTTTATGGTTTAAAACCTTCTAAATTAAAGGTAAGTTAGCTTTAATTTAAATTTAGACCTATACAGTTACAATAGATATAGATTTTTTTTTTTTCCCTTAAAGCATATGATTAACACAGTACAAAGTCTCAGATCCGGACGTTCAATATCCGAGCCTCAAAACCGGCAACAACTTTTTTTTTTAAATGCTTTACACATGCACAGTTGATTTTTTACCCCATAGATAAAACATGCAGAGAGTCCCGATTCTTAATATCCCTTCGGCACTAAATATATACTTCATTATTGAAGAAACAATAATTTAGCATACATTTCTGTGATCAATGGTTCGGTCCTAAGCTGCTTATCTGCTTGGCATACATCTCAAACCAATTTACATAGTAACATCATGGATTTTACATGTACTATTATTTTATATCCCTGATGTCAACCTGGCGAATCACTATTTATTATATCTTGCTTTCATCACCGCATGTTTATCAACACATTACAACTTGAGTAATGACTTATGCAGTGATGCCCAAATAATTTTTCATATTAGCACAAAGAGTATAGTAATCTTTTATGTTGACATTATTATGCTTGGCAATGATTGCAGATTTAAATTAAATGTGCTAAAGTATTGACAAGGAAAAATTTAACAAAAATTTCTATCCATATTCTAAAAATAGATTTTGTTAATGATACTCATAGGCCAAAAGATTACATTTAGTGCTATTTGAATTAAGAATAACTGATTTAGATTGCTCTTGGTACTGTTGCAAACATTGATGAAGGAGCAGAATGGCTTAGTTATACATATTTGTATGTTAGGATGCTTAGAAATCCACACTTTTATGGTTTAAAACCTTCTAAATTAAAGGTAAGTTAGCTTTAATTTAAATTTAGACCTATACAGTTACAATAGATATAGATTTTTTTTTTTTCCCTTAAAGCATATGATTAACACAGTACAAAGTCTCAGATCCGGACGTTCAATATCCGAGCCTCAAAACCGGCAACAACTTTTTTTTTTAAATGCTTTACACATGCACAGTTGATTTTTTACCCCATAGATAAAACATGCAGAGAGTCCCGATTCTTAATATCCCTTCGGCACTAAATATATACTTCATTATTGAAGAAACAATAATTTAGCATACATTTCTGTGATCAATGGTTCGGTCCTAAGCTGCTTATCTGCTTGGCATACATCTCAAACCAATTTACATAGTAACATCATGGATTTTACATGTACTATTATTTTATATCCCTGATGTCAACCTGGCGAATCACTATTTATTATATCTTGCTTTCATCACCGCATGTTTATCAACACATTACAACTTGAGTAATGACTTATGCAGTGATGCCCAAATAATTTTTCATATTAGCACAAAGAGTATAGTAATCTTTTATGATGACATTATTATGCTTGGCAATGATTGCAGATTTAAATTAAATGTGCTAAAGTATTGACAAGGAAAAATTTAACAAAAATTTCTATCCATATTCTAAAAATAGATTTTGTTAATGATACTCATAGGCCAAAAGATTACATTTAGTGCTATTTGAATTAAGAATAACTGATTTGTTATTTATTCACCAACAAAATTAAAGGATGAAAATAATTTTTCATATTAGCACAAAGAGTATAGTAATCTTTTATGTTGACATTATTATGCTTGGCAATGATTGCAGATTTAAATTAAATGTGCTAAAGTATTGACAAGGAAAAATTTAACAAAAATTTCTATCCATATTCTAAAAATAGATTTTGTTAATGATACTCATAGGCCAAAAGATTACATTTAGTGCTATTTGAATTAAGAATAACTGATTTGTTATTTATTCACCAACAAAATTAAAGGATGAAAATATTTTTAGAATTTCGGGAAAGCACTGGAATCCAAAATATAGGGGTGGCAAAAATTTAGAACTTAAGAGACCCACAAAGACTGCATCAAGCAGTAAGATAGCTAGCGCCTGCCCTCAATAAGTGTGAAGTATATGTGGGAATTTATTTATTCAGGATTCAGATAAGCCTTAAGCATGTGCAAGAAATAAACATAAGTATAATAACTAACTTATCTAATGCAATCAGGCTTAATTGTTTCAGTGCACGATAAAAGTAAGACAAAATTTAACCGAACAACTTGCCTTTCATTGCCAATCTCATGATACATAGCCAACAATGTATAGCAGACGGTATTAAGCTAGGCTAAAATTAATACTTGACTGATTCCAAGAAATTTCAGCCAATATAGCAGATTTTGCTATTCCTTGACTTTCTGATTTGGTCCAGCTTAATTATTTTTTGCAGGCTGTTTTTATTACAGCAATTTTATGAAAATTAAGGTTACAACTTTCGATCATGTCGAAAAGAGTTCCTAATTCTGGAGCTGCAATAGGAGCTAAAGCAAAAGCACACTTCGATGTTCATTAAACAAAAAGTGGGCTGAATGGGTCAGAAAGCGTCGCAGTGAGTATGTGCTGTTGACTGGTCCAATGCTAATAGCTCAAGCCAACATATGTGAAGAATGGCACTTAAAAACTGAGAGCATAAATTCAACAGACTGGTTAAACAAATTTTAAAATTCCCCGGTATAATGCAGTTGAGAATTTCAGGTAAAAAAGCTTCAGCTGATACTGAAAATGCTGAACTATTTGCAGATGAATTCATTGAACTTCAGTTAAAAGTTATCTCCAGAACAAATTTACAATGCTCATGAAACTGTTTTTTTCTGTCAATATGACACCTTGGCAACCTCTATAGAAAAAGCTCTAACTCGTGTCAAAAATTCCAAAGCAAGACTAGCAGTTTTAGCATGCGCAAATGCCGCAGGAACACACAAATGTAAACTTTTCGTAATTGGAAAAAGTACACGACCTCAAACAAAAAGGAGTAAAAAGTTTCCCGTATATATTGTGCAAATACTTGGATCGTTCAGAAATGATTGGCTCAATGGCTCTTACAACAAAAGTATTACACTATGCGAAGGGAAAACAAGTGAAATAGACACAAGAATGAACTACTCAGAATGCATAGGTGGAGCTGGCCACAAGCTGAACGGTATAAGGTTCCTGTGGAAGGAAGATATACAGGGTAGTGAGATCCATTGTTACATGGTGTCAGTGTGCGGAAATAAAGCACCCCCAAGGCATACCTTATCCCATTGATTGGCCAAGTTCAGGAGTGGAGTGGAGACCGCAGCCAAAGGTGTCAGCACAAGACTACTAGCAACATCGCATACAGCAGCAAATGTGGCAGCCATGTTGGATTTGATCATGACAAACAGATGCATAACATTCTACAAGATGCAGGAAAAGACAGAGCTTGCACAAGGAACATTGCAGGTGGTTATGCATGGTGATTTGAAGATGACGAATGTGTGTGTAAAGTGGGTGGATCTCGAAGCAAGACTGTGGACTATGCCTTGCTTGACATCATGAAGACTGCAGTCAAGGGCCCACATGTCGAATGTTTTGCCAAATTGCATGCAATTGTCCATAGGTGGTGCACCAACACCCCACACACTGGTTTACTAAAGCCCTTTGAGACCTCCCAGCCAGATAGCAGAAGTGTATTGACGTGGGTAGGGATTATTTCTAACTGATGTACTATCAGTTTTTTTGTTAATAAATTGTATTCCGCTGTGTGGCAGCATGTGCGTCATTCATTTCTGTACAACCTAAATAAAAGAACATGGATGACACAAGTGTTAGTGAATGACTGGTTTGAAAAATCATTTTATACCCAAGGCTCGGCAGAATTCGGTTGGTTTGCCTGATAACGCAGAAATTGTCTTGATTGCAGACATCTGTTCGGCTCATACTGCACCTAATGTTTTAGTGAAAGATAATATATTCATATTATTTCTTCCACCAAATTTTATGTCAGTCATTTAGCCTATGAATATCAGAATAGTGTGTGTGCTGAAATGCAAATATAAAGTAGAAATTTTAAAATCCATGTTAAATTTCTTGAATAATGGTTAGACTATTCAAGAATTTTTTTAATATTTTAGCGTAAAACATGCTTTGCAGAGCATTGCAAGATCATGGGAGAATGTGTCTCCAGATGCTTTAATAAATGTTTGACATAATTTATGGCTAGCTAGCATATTTCACGGTTGAGGTTGATGAGTATGATAGCTGCAAATGTGAATGTGTGAATGTTTTCGAATATTGCAAACCAAAGGTTAAATTTTCCAATTAATGGATTTTTTAAAGAAATGTGGAGAAGTGGTAATAAATGAAGAAGACATAACAGAAGTTTTTCATTGTGATGACAATGTCCCAATCATCAATCGATTAACGAATGGCAAAATCTGTAATATGGCTCTAGATCCATAAAATACCACTACCGGTAATAAAAAAAGTGACAGAGAGGTTATTGAAAATGAAAAATTTCAATTGACAAATTAGTCGGAATTCTCGACACAGCAATTACAAGACTTGAACATTAGAACTTTGTAACTGAATAAGAAATTATGTCTGTCTAAAGAATTAAAGAGAAAATATTAGCACAAAAAAAGCAATTTAAACTTACATTGAACGAAATGTTTAATAAAGTAAACAATAGTTAAGCTTTTTTTTTTTTTTTTTTTCCTGTAAATTTTGTTACCCTTTAGATCATAAATGCTTCCTTATTTCAGAAATCATGATTTATTATTTTTAATTTTATAATTTTTACATGCCATCTTACAAGTTTAAAATGATGATCTAATATCCGGAAAAATCCCAAATACGGAATCGTCACAGTTCCAAGGAATCCGGATCTCGGACTTTGTACTGTAATTCTTTTTTCATCAAGTCTTACATTTTATGTTCAGGTATTATTCTTATAGTTTTACCTTCTGTAAACACTATGTTCATATAAGTCTTAACTTTATTATCATGACTGTTGGTCGTATTTTGAATTATGCAAACATTCAAGTTTGGACTTTATTTTTAATTTTCTAAAAGTTAGAAAATTTAATTTTCTACATAGTCTCTTTCGTTTATGTAGTGATATTTGATAAAAGTTTATACTCATTAAAAAATAAAACAAAAAATGTAATAATTAGCCTTCAAGTATTTAATTTTAAAATTAGGATTGAGGGTTCAGTTAAAAAATAAATTGAAATAATTTGAGATTTATCTTTTTCCCTTTAATGTTATTCAGTTATACAGTCAAAAGTCATTAATCCGGACTCTTTGGACCTTCGGCGATTCCGGATTATAGATCATCAGTTTAAATCTGGTAAGATGGCATGCAGAAATTATAAAATTAAGGAACTACTCTGATATGCGCCCTCAAGTAGCCAAATTTCTTGCCAAATATTTTTGGCCATATTACTATCTAATTGTTGCCATATTACTATCTAAATTTTTTGTCTACATTTCGAACTTTAAGCCTAAAATGTCTCCAAAAACACGGTTTTCGCACATGCAAAAACTACGTTTTGAACACACGATATAAGCTAAAAATCCGAAACAAAAACAAAAAATTTAGATAGCAAAAACGTAAAGTTTCTAACCAAAAATATTTGACAAGAATCCATGTACATAGCGACATGTTTTAACTTAAAAAAACATCTACGAATGGCACACTGTAGGCAACGAACGAATCTACGAACTACGCACACCTCACTTTAATAAATTAACATAACAACAAGAAATTTCAAAGAATACCATGTACACAGAGTTCTGTTTCAACTTTAAAAAACATCTATGAATTGCACAATCTACACTAAAAACAAATCAAGAATATAAACTAAAATAAATTTCAGACAATTGAAAAAAACAACAATAAAAAAGGAAATTCATACCAAAAACAATGAATATAACATTCTACAAAATAAAAACAATAAAATAAAATGCACTTACCATAATGAAAGCTTCTTTTAAAAGCAGAAACATCTTCCCCCCCCCCCCCCGTCTTCTCAGATATAGAGCATAGAAAGTCCAAAATACATTCGTTAATAAAATTTCGCCAGTCACACAACTTCACAGTCTGTGAAGAAAACTTCCACGATTTTGCTATATCACATGCCTTCCTACGATCCAAATTTCGAAAGTAACAATAAAAACTTCCTCCAACGTTAACTTGCTACACGAAAACCAAGATCCAAACCTTAAACTCCGCTGACACCCACATACTTTATTAGCAACAATTTTACTGCAAACCCACACAACAGTCTATCAGAAACACCATTTTTCGTCCGAGTTCCCATATCAGCTCCGCATTTCGGACACGTCAAACTCCGTTTTAAAAGTTCCGACTCCCACAGAAATTCCAGAAATACACTACGATCCCCATAAATACATCCATGAACAAAAGACTCGTTAACAACTCCAACATCGTACCTTTTCATACTAAATTTACTCTGCACACAGTCTAAAATACGCGGCTGAAACCTTCCCACCACGTCTTTCATCGCAACATAGGCCATTTCAAGAACACATGCGACACAAACCAACTAACAATTTAAACTACTCCACCAAAAGACTTTTCAATGTCGACATGGTTGCCACACAACACGCAATCACGCCAAAAACCAGCGCAAAACACATATCGTCACATTTGGTGAAATTAAGGCGTTTATCAGAGTTGTACCAAAATTAAAAATATGAAACCATAATTTATAATATAAAGAACAATTATGTTCTAAAGGAAGAATGCTAAACTCGCGGCCCGGCCAATATATCGGCAAATAATAATATACGAGGGCTATCCAGAAAGTAGATTACGTTTTGGAATAAAAAAATAAACAAAGTATAGGAAACAAATTTTATTATATACAGATGAAAGCCACACTCAAATACTACTTTTCTACATAGTCACCATACAAATTAACGCATTTATCGTAGCGATGTACGAGCTTGGAAATTCCTTCGTCGAAAAATTCAGCCGCCTGCGCCTTCAACCACTTCGTTACCTCTTCTCGCAGCTGTGCGTCATCATCAAAATGCTGCATAGCCAGCCACTTCTTCATTGCTGGGAATAGGTGGAAGTCGCTCGGTGCCAGGTCGGGACTGTACGGCGGATGAGGAAACAACTCCTACTTAAAAGATTCAAGAACTTTACGAGTGACATTTGCCGTGTGGGGCCGGGCGTTGTCGTGAATCAACAAGATCTTAGAGCTCAACATTCCTCTGCGCTTGTTTTGAATTGCTCTTCTGAGTTTTTGGAGAGTTTGGCAATACCTTTGAGAGTTTATTGTAGTGCCTCTTTCCAGGAAGTCCACCAAAATTACACCTTTTCTGTCCCAAAAAACAGTCGCAATCATCTTCCTTGCCGACATTGTTTGCATGCATTTCTTGGGTTTTTGGGGAGAACTTGTGTGCCCCCACTGCATTGATTGCAATTTCGTTTCACAGTTCACATGTTTCACCCATGTTTCGTCACCAGTAACGATGCGATCGAGTAAAGAGTCACCATCCTTATGGTAAGCGTCCAAAAAGTTCAACGCTGCAGCCATTCGCTGATTTTTGTGGTCCTCTGTCAAGATTTTTGGAATCCATCTTGCACAAAACTTGTGGTAACCAAGCTTTTCGCTGATGATTTCGTGCAACAAACTTCGCGAAATTTGTGGAAAACTCAAAGAAAGTTCCGTTATTGTGAAATTTCGATTTTCACGGACTTTAGCATCGACTTTTTCGAGAAGTTCGGTGGTCACTATGCTGGGTCTCCCACTTCGATCTTCGTCGTGAACATTGGTTCGGCCATTTTGAAATCTTATGACCCACTGACACACTCCACCTTCAGTGATAATGTTGTCCCCATACACTTCACGAAGCTGCCGATAGATTTCTATCGGTTTACAGTTTTTTGCAGTCAGAAACCTTATTACTGAGCGCACCTCGCAGCTCGCGGGATTTTCAATTAACGCAGACATTTCAAACCGTCACAGTATCTGAACGGAGCACAGCACGAACCTCTCACTAGCACGGCTAGATGCAGACTGAGCTGCGCAACGCTCTGACCCCAAGATGGCCGTGCTAGCCCCGCCCCTAGCGGACACAGACGGAAACGTAATCTACTTCCTGGATGGCCTACGTATAATAATAAAATAACATATCGACGAAGAAAAAAATGAAGTGTTTACTGCTAAGTAATTAACGATAATTTATTGTGTTGTTAGATTACTCACAGCGAGCTGACACACACACTACTTAAATTACAAATGCGTGTGAGTAGCTTGCGTTCAGCTACCTTCGGCTTTTGGGGGACAAGTGCACTCAGAACTTGTACGCATCCCTCGATAGCCGAATGTGGCCGAACTCATGGTCTCAGTTTTCCAATCATAGTTTTGTACAATATATTGGTGCATGCATGTGCATGCACTTTGCTTTATTATTAATTATTACTTAATTCATATTGTTACGGATTTCATAGTTATTTATTTATTTTTTTTTTTTTTATTTAGAATTGTAATTAGATTTGCTTCATGTTGCCTTAGCAATGCAGACGATTTTTGAAAAGACAGCTGCGTTGGAAGGTTAAAAATAGAACAGTGCCTGCATTTAATACCTAATAAATAAATATCTTGTAATTGCTGTTGCCATCCACAAAAATCCAGATATTTATAGATGTTTCCAGTATATTCGAGAAATTAATTATAAAGCTTATAAAAGCCAAAAACAAACAACTCATCTCAGTAGTAGCTGTAATTCTAGCGAACTGTTTGTTTACTTAATGCTGTGATTGATTTGTAGCGATTTCGCTGTGAGATAGAATTAGTTTCTCTGTTTTGAATTGATTTTTGCTAAACGTTTGACATTTTGTGATATTGTTAGAATATTTTTGAAGAAATATTTCAGCATTTTGATTTATCTCTTATGGAAAGAATAAATTTTTGTTAACTTTTTAATGTTAACCGTGTTTATTCCAGCCCTTTGTATTCAATATGTCTATATCAAAACCAAGTGGTAGTAAAATTAAACGAAAAATCGCTGACGAACATAGAATATTTCAAGTAAAAGGGGAATTAGAATATTTTTGCTGTGAAATAAAAAATAAAATAATCTGCTTGATATGTAATAATACTATTAATGTACCAAAGTTATATAATATTAAACGTCATTACGAACAACACAAATCGAAATATAACAATTACGAAGGATTAATGAGAGAAGAAAAGTTGAAAGAGCTCAAGTTAGGAGTGAAAAAGCAACAGTCCATGTTTAGTAAAGTATTGCAAGAAAGTGAAGCGGCGGTACATGCAAGCTACGTCTTGTCCGAATTGATAGCTAAACATTCGAAGCCTTTTACTGATGGTGATTTCATCAAGAAATGCCTAATGAAAGCTGGAGAAATTGTTTGTCATGGAAATGTGAGGGCTTTTCAATCAATTTCATTGTCTTGAAATACAGTTGCAGAAAGAGTTACTGATTTAGCCGCGAATTTAAGTGATCAGATCAAAGCAAAATCATCTAGTTTTGAAAGTTTCTCCATTGCCTGTGACGAGAGCACGGACATTTAGTGGCAAAGCTCAATTAGCAGTGTTTCTTCGTTCTTGTGACAAGAATTTTAACATTTTTGAGGAATTACTGGAACTAATACCGATGCCTGGTACTACCACAGGAGAAGATATATTTACTTGTGTTTTTGGACTTCTGCAGAAATACAATCTACCTTTGGCAAAATTAAATTCTGTAGCTACAGATGGCGCTCCATCAATGACCGGGAAAAACAAGGGCTTCGTAGCATTACTAAGAAGAAAACTTAGTGAAATTCACGGTTCAAACATTCATCATATGCATTGTATTATACATCAAGAAGTTCTATGCACGAAAGTAATAAATATGGAGAATGTTTTGTCATATATAAAAAAAGTTATAAATTTTATAAGATCTCGAGGTTTAAATCAGCGTCAATTCACTGCTTTCTTAAGTGAGTTAGATAGTGAATATTCGGGTTTGTCCTACTATACCGAGGTATGTTGGTTATCTTGCTCCAAGATTCTCAAACAATTCTGGGATTTGAAAGAAGAAATATGTCAGTTTTTAAAAACGAAAAATCAAGACGTAAGTTTGTTTTATGATCCAATATGGATACAAGATTTATCTTTCTTGGTTGATATAACCAAACACTTAACCGAGTTAAATTTATCGTTACAAGGAAAAGATCATATCATTACGAACATGTTTGACATAATTAAAGCATTCAAATGTCAACTAGTTCTTTGGGAAAAACAACTTAAAAATGAAGATTTGACGCACTTCCCGACGTGCAGCATGAACAAATCAAGTTTAGATGATACTTGTTCGTATCAAAAATACGCAGAAAAAATTGCAAATTTAACAACTGAATTTGAAACGAGGTTTAATGATTTTAGTTCCCTCGAAAACAATTTTTTGTTTGTTTGTTTGTTTTCTTCGATTTTCTCAATAAGTGTTGACTCAGTACCCAGCCATATACAAACGGAGGTGATCGAGATTCAATGCAACTCAAATTTGAAAGCAAAATTCATTGAAGTGGGCGTGCCTGAATTTTACAAATACTTACCAGCCAGGTGTGAAAATACTCGAAAATTCACATATGAAATTATTTCCACGTTTGGTAGCACTTATCGGTGCAAGCAGTTATTTTCAGTCATGAAAGGTAATAAGTCTCCTATTAGAAACCGTATTAATGATGCTCACCTTGGGTCAGCGTTGAAAGTTATCACTGCAAACAAAATTTCTCCCGAAATAGGAAAGATAATAGCAGAGAAGAGATGTCAAGTATCAGGACGTAAACATTAAATTTTTCTTGTTCTTTTCTATATAAATATATATATATATGTTTATTATTGTATTATTCGAAATAAATCTACGTTTCTATGAATATTGATTTTTTTTTCTTTCTTTCTTTTTTTCTTTTTTTCTTTTCTTTTTTTCTTTTTTTTTTTTTTTTTTTGCGGCCCGCCTAAAGTTAAACCTTGTTTGTTTGGCCCAAGTGTACCTATGAGTTTGACATCCCTGTTCTAAAAGGTATCAAAAAATATATATATATATATATAAAAAAAAAAAAAAAGCTTATTATTTATTTGTTTACTTTATTAAACATTTCTTTCAATGTAAGTTGTTTAATTTGCTTCATTTTATGTGATAATACTTTCTCTTTAATTCTATAGACAGACATAATTTCTTGTTCAGTTACAAAGTTCCGCTGTTCAAGTCCTATAATTCCTGTGTCGAGAATACCGACTAATTTGTCAATCACAATTTTTTCGTTTTCAATAACCTCTGTGTCACTTTCTTCACTATCTGAAGCGAATTATAATGACCAGGAATATGATTTAAATCATATCAAAGACGGAGTACATCGAGATGAAATACTACATTTAGTAAGGAATTACAAGCCAAGTAAAATAAAAACATCTGCCCTGAAGATAAGGATAGTGCTGACAGATCAACTTCCAAATCATTGCGCCCCCCCCCCATTTTATACAAATGATTTATAGTTTTTGAATTGCCAAAAGTATGTTATTAATATTCTCATGCATTTCCATTACTTTAGAATCGTAATTTATTAATCATACAAAATTCATTGAACCAGAAGTATTTTTTACTTTTAATTTATCTAAATAATGTTCTGATTTCGTTATGCACCAATGTTGAAGCCTGCAATGTTCTCTGAAACATAAAGCCTATAATATTCTAAGATTAATAAGATGTCCCTTTTTAAATAATTTGTTCAAAATGTTTGATGACAGTCTGTCTTATCACTTAATTTGAAGACATCAGTAATCTTTTTCTAAACTGATGTTTAATTTTTTATTTCATACAAATTTGTATATTTATTTCTTCAATTTGTGTACAATCCTTGAAAATGATCTCAAACTTTAAAATATGCTGGTCAAACTTTTATAAATAGAGACCATATAAAAACTAAAAATTTGTCATTTTTATCAAATTGACTTTTTGAATTTAAAAATGCCATTACGTGAATATTTTTCTTATTTAAAGCACTTTTGTAAATGGAAGTATATGTCACTAACCAATGATTGCCAAAAAATAAAGGTCACATGAAGAATTTTATGGACGTGGTGGGCAACTGGGACTGTAAATTCAAAGTTTTTTTTGGGGGGGGGTAATTGTTTTCTGTGTGTGAAACATTGGGAATACTCAACTTTTGCATATAATTGATATCTGAAAATGGGAACAAATGTTTGAAAGTAGAGTGATGTAAAAATGTTAGAAACTATATTTTAAAATACTTTTTTATCAGTACACATGATTAAGTTAATAAGGCAGTTTAAGCACTTTTAATTTTTTTTTTTTTTTTATTTGTTAGGAGTTAGCTGAATACCACATTTTTTTCCCCTCTGATAAAGAGTTTCAAAGCAGACTATCTTTCTCAATTGCCTTATCTACTTGAGTTATATGTTTTTAATTAGGATCACATTCTTCCATGATAGTCAAACATTTGTCAACATGCATGAAGGCTTCATTCATATTTTTGGATTGTGAAAGTTTTGATAATTTTATGAGTTTCTTCTTCCTCTCCTTCATTGTGTATTTCATTCAGCATTGGTGCTCAATTAAGTATTCATTTTGCAGAGGCACGGAATGAGATTCAATCAATTCATTAATATCTTCATTGTTGATCTCCAAATTTATTTCATCCATTAGGCTGTTTCATTTGTAGTAGTATCCAAATTTTCTTCAGAATTTATAAAATCACTCATCATGGGTTCATTTATTTCAGCCCATGAGTCTTCAACATTGTTTATTATACTTCATGTATTATAATTCTTCCAAAAATCTCCTGCCAGTTGCCGTGACAGCTGGTTTCGTTACTGTCTTCATATAATATCATTTATTTGTTATTGCTGCACTGAATAAATTACTGCGTGAGGCAGGTAGCATTGAGAGGATGAAACACAATATTGATTTTCGGGTATAAATTCTTTTGACCTGGAGCAATGTCTACAATTAATAATGATTTAAGTTGTAAATTTTTATTTTGAAAATATTGCTTAATTGCTGGCGACTATTAAATGAAACGTTAAATATCAGTGCAGTAACCCAAAATTTTTTATTTGATTTACAAATGATTAGAAGCAATTCTTTATCTTTCCCTTTCAGTGCTTGTGGATTTTCTTCTAGATAAATGAATGCTTTTTTATTTTATTTTGTTATGTGCTCTGCCATTAGGCACTACGTGGAAAGGGAGGGATGTACCTTGAAGGATTTCTGAAGGGAAATTGGCTCATATCCAAATTACACATGGAAGGAAACCAAAGAAATGTTCATGCAGCCAGCCCATTAGCCAAGACACAAAACCCAAAATGAACTACCAGCATACCAGCATGCAGCAGCTTTTACTACTTTGTCACTGGTTAGCGATAAACTAGCATTGCCTTCAATTTTAAATCATCAGCTGAGTTTTTATCAAGAAGCAGTGTCGGTCAGTTTTTAGAAGGCTAACGTCCAAGGGCAACTGATTCTTCCTTTCAATAAAAATGTATGGTTAGGCATTTTTTCAACCAAAAAAAAAAAAAAAAAATTCTACAATAATAAAATAAATTTTTTATAGCTCTTGTTATCTGCATTAGCTGATTTTCCAGTCAATTTAATATTATGTAAAGAATATTGCATTTTAAAGTTATCAAACCAAACATTACTTGCTCTAAAAGCCAAGTTAGATCCTTTAATCTAGTCTTCCAATCTTCATGCAAACTAAGAGTCTTAGTTTAAATAACTGAAAAACTTAGTGTGACAATGTTTTGAGGTTGCTCAACAATCCATGATGACAAAGATCTTTTCATTTCATCCATCCCTATACTGTTTCATTTGGAAACAATATTTGGAGATATATTTCCACAATTTTGGACTTATTCCTTAATTTTCAATATTGAACGTATCATACAATGGCTGATTGAAGCAAAATATTTGCTGCTTTCAGAATATCTAATTATTTCTGTCTTTGTCTTGATCATAGTTTATGGGTCCTTTATTTCTTATATCAGAACTGCTGTTTCTCCATTTATCATTTATGTTTATAAATTTATAAGGGTGAAATATTTAAATATAAACAAACAAGTTGGCAAAATACCCAACCTATCGATACAGGTTCTAATGGAAGGCTAAATCTGTTTAATACATTATATACATTTGACCAAATTCTAGGGAGATCACAATGATTCTGAGAAGTCCACTACTCTAGGAGACAATTTCAGGCTCTCATACTCCATAGAAGTGACTGCATGAAAGCAAATAATTTTTGTGATAAAAAAATATTTTTAAATGTGTGAAACAGTGAGTTGTATGGAATTAGAATGTGCAAAAGTCGAGGGCCATCAGCAGTTGAATCATAACAAAATTTGGAAGTACCCATATTACTTTACAGTTAAAATATCTGTATTTTAAAAAAATTATTAAAGTACTTGTAAGCAAATCGTCACCTCAACTTCAAAAGATTTTTTTTTTTTTTTTTTTTTTTTTTTTTTTTTTTTTACTTATTTGTTAGCTGGCAGACAGAGATGAGATATTCACCAGTGTAACTTTGATGACATAGTAACAGCCATTACTGTTCTTTATAGGTAACAACAATGACCAAAGTTTTAATTCCTGAATTCTCCAAAATGTTAACAAATATCATTTCATTTTTTTATCAGATTTCACTAACTCATCACGAAAATAAAAGATTGAAATACCAAAGTTTGTAACTCACAGAATTAGATGAAACAAAATATTCAGTAGGCTTGAGACCATAATATAAATGTTTATGCTTTTGGTAAGGTATTGCCTATTTTAACGTTGACTGCATCCCTTTCTGCTTAATAACAAAGGAATACATTTTTTAGGAGAGTGCAGACTATTTTAATAGAAAATTATTGGCAGAAACAAAGACAAAATGTATAATAAAAGAAAGAAGTTAATAATGGATTTAGATTTAATATAAAGAATGCCATTTGAGGAACATCCACAAATACCAATGATAAATCTAATGTTTTCTATAAATTGTACTCTTAATTTTTTGGGAAGTTGCCCAGCAATATTATTTCTCTTGCAATTGTCTGCTAGATACACATTAAAAACATTCATGGTCTAAATAATGTTTCACACATTTATATTTTTGCACTGTGTAACTGTCAGAAAAATCAAATGCATCAGTACATGGACCCCTGACTTAAAGGTGCTTAAGAGGTAGAAATGAAACTGAGCTAAAAGAAAGTCATAAAAGATTAGAGAAAAGAAGTTAGATGGTATGGTCAGGAAAAGTTAAAAAAAAAAAAAAAAAAAAAAAAAAAGAGCACTGATCAGCAGCAAGTAGATGGCAGAGACTGAAGAAAGTAACATATCAAATTGGGATAGAAAGAATAATCTTGATGGTGATGCTGCATCACAGAAATCATTGTACTGTCAATTTTGATTTCAAGCGAGAATATAAGAATCAAAGCATCAAAGACACATGAGCATTAAAGAATCCAAACAGCTGTTGCTGTTACAAATAAAAATGCCATTTTCTTTCACAATAGTAGCAGTAGCTGTTTGGTTCTATGATGTTTATATAATACTGTTAGAATCCTGTTTATTTCTTTGCCTGCCATTTTTTTCAGTAACAGCAACAAGAACTGTTTTGTTCTGTATTGTTTATGTAATATTGTTGGACTCATTACTTCACTTGAAAACTGAATTAACAGAACAGTAATTAAAAGATTATAAGCTCTCTGGGAAAGTGAATTAGCTTATTGATTTGTTAAAGAATAGACTCCAGAACTGTTCCCAACAGTTTGGTGAATGCTGTCAAAAGTGTGTGGTCAACTGATATGATATTTCAAAGGAAACATGTAGTAATTAACTGACTTTTTAAAATAAACAAATTCCGGGGAACTTTCCAAAGCTGTCTTATAATATAAGAAATGTGTAAGCTATTTGCTGTAAATATATGTACTTTATTTGGAATTGCATTTTCTTTTTGCTTGTTTAGAAGTCTGCATGCAGATTTGATATTATAAAATATAAATATTATTTTAGAAATGAGAATAATGATTTGCTTACTGTATTGGCTTTACTTTTCAATTTGAAGCCTATGAACATAGTTTGTGTTGGTAATTTTGTAAAATTTCTTTGATAAATAAAATAATTTTAATTTTAATAGGAAGATCATAGGCTTCAACACTACAGAAAAGAATTAATAATTGATGCAGCAAAGAAACTGTACAGAGCTCAAATGATTCGATATGATGTGGCCAATGGATTTTTAAATATCACTGACATGGGACGAACAGCTAGCCATTATTATATCAGCACTGAGACAATTCTTCGTTTCAACCAGAAGCTCTGCTTCAATGATAGAAGTTCTTATTTAACTGATAGTGAAATTTTTAAAATCATATCACAAGCTCAAGAATTTGATCAGTTGAAGGTTTGTATATTTTGATAAATTTCAGAGTAACATTAAATTTGGTCTTTGAAAAGTTTTTGTGTGTATATTAATGTATCGTTATGTTTATTTGCCAGCAAGTAATTTTTTTTCCCTCTTTGTGTTCATTTAATGGGTTGTTTTGCTTTATTGTGGGAATAAAAGGAATTCACAAAATACAAGTAACTTGCATGTAATTCAGGTGTTCCTAAAAAATATTGCGTAAATTCTTGTATGAACTTCTAAAGAAATAGTACAGAATATAAAGCTGCACTCGACAAATTGAAGATTTATACAATTTGAATTTGTAACTAAAAGGAATGCGTATTAAAACATAACTGATTAAAATTATTAGGTTTTAATGCTATGTAATGTTTTCATTATTGCTACTGTTGTTCATTAAATAGAGTTATTATGTTAATCTTGTGTACTCTTTTCAGCATGTCTTAAATTCTGTGCTCTACATTTAAAAAAAAAAAAAATTGCCACTTTCAGTCGTTTACTTTAAATTGAAGGGTCTGTATAAATTTCACTGTATGAAGGTAAGCATTTGTGAAGTTTTGTGTTAAAATTTGCACCTTTTTTTCAGTAAGAAGGTTTTATAACTCCAGTTGTTCAACTAAGGGGAGCACAATGAAATATCTCTTCTTTTGTTTTCTGATATTTTTAATTTTGTCCTCATGATGGTTTCTTTTAATTATGTTGTATTTTAACATACCAGAATGTCAAGGTATCGGGAGTTTTACCAAAGGTAGTAAGACATGGCAATTTCCTCGGTTCAACCATATTAGAACAAAAACAATTTTGTAGGAATGTTGTATTGTTAGGGGTTTTCCTAGGTATCAAACCATGCTTGAGCACAGTCATATTGTGAAAGTGGTGTGTTATATGGGAACTATCTGTTTTATTTCTTGTGGTGGAAAGTATGGGCCATTGTTAAAAGCAGCCCTAGGATATATAAGCGTAACATGTTTCTTGGAAGCTACAGTAACTAGACTTGCATACGTGAGTATATTTCACAAATAAAGTGCTTCTGAGTTTCCTGAAGGAACATCTTTTCAACCCTGTGGGTTATTCATACACTTTTGGAGATAAAGTGAGATTGGAAGTTAGGGTAACACAAAATTAGGATGCTCCTTACTTTAAAATATATTTATTTAAAATAGAATCAGTAATTAATTTTGCAGAGGCTCGTTTTAGGGTAACAGTTTCCGTCCACTTACTAAAATGGTCAACCATAACGAAAGGATACTGACTTTTATTTAACTGACTTTTGGGGAAAGGGCCCAATAAATTGACGCCTATTATTTCATTCTAAAATTCTAATTTAATACTATTTAGAAACCTGGCCGGGCGGAAATTAACATAATTATCTACCTGGCATGTCGGGCAGGACCAGGGCATATGCCTTGTTAACTTTTGCAGTTCAGGAAAATAAACTGCTTTGCATACGCGTTGGATGGTTTTCTGAATGCCACCATGAGCTGCTAGGGGTGAATCATGCAGTATATTTAATCTAAGACTAGCTGGGATGACAGGTCGAAATTCATGGTTATTATTCGAAGTTTTTGTATAAAATAACAATCCATCTATCGGTTCGTTGTGAGCTGCCCTATGTGTTATCGCCACAATATCTTGGTCACTAAAGTTTTTGGGATCTCTTAAATAATCATATATAATTTTAAATTCAGGATCTTTGCTCTGTTCGGCTATTACGATTTCACGAGAGTCTATTATTTGTGATGTGAGCATTGCCACTTTAACTGGGTTCCCATTTTCATCTGTTTTAATTCTTGACAAGGCAACTGCTGCAACATTTTCTTTTCCCGGCGTGTGTTTAATTATTAAGTTATATTCTTGTAGTTTAAGTGCCCATCTTAATAGCCTTGGGAAGAAGTTCTTCCCCGAATATAATATAGTGACCACTGCATGATCGGAATACTGGTTACTGGAGAACTCCCAAAATAGACTCGGAACTTCCATACTGCTAACAGAACTACAAGTATCTCTCTTTCAGTGGTGGAATAGTTCCTTTAATTATCAATTAAAGTACGGCTAAAATATGCCATGGGCTGTAATTTTTGGGAAAGCACCGCCCCTAAGCGTAATCCAACGCATCAGCCGCAATCTCTAAATTTTCATCATTTTCGAGAAATTTCATAACGGGCTTGTGTTAATGCTTGTTTTAATTTTTCAAAAGCAGTGTTAGCTTTAGCCGTCGAGAGGAATCTTGCTTCCTTTCATTTTAATTTTAATAGCGGTTCAGCAATAGTGGCAAAGTCATTTATAAAGGACCTGTAGTATGAACACATGCCTAGATAAGAAGATAATCTTTTTGAAGTATTTGGTGGCAGGTAGTTTTGAATGACAATTATTTTTGATTTATCTGTTTCAATTCCTTTCTGAAAAATTTTATACCCCAAAAAACGTAATTCTGTAGCTGCAAATTTGCATTTATCAACATTAACTTTTAGACTGGCCTCATTTAATAACAAAAACACCTTTCTTAAATCTTTTATATGTTGATCCAAATTATCACTGGTGATAATAATGTCATCTAAATATATAAAGGTGCTCTTCCCTAGGACAAGTCTTAAAACAATGTCCATACAACGTTGAAATGTTGCTGATGCCCTGGATAGGCCAAAGAGCATACGCAAAAATGCATAAGTGCCAGACTTAATTATGAAAGCTGGTTTGGGTACATCTTCAGGCTTTACGCCTATTTAAAAATACACAGATGTTAAATCTAATGTAGTCATATATCTTGTGGAAGTTATATTTCTCAAGATTTCTTCAGTAATGGGTAATGGGTACACCGGATATTTTGTAACATTATTTAGTTTGTGATAGTCTATTGCAAAACGCCACCTTTTCGGGTGCGTAGTTGGGTATTTGTTGTACTTTTTATAAAGAACCACTGGACTGGCATAACTACTGGAAATTGCCATGATTATCTTTTTATCTGACATATCTTTAATGTGCCATTCGATAATTTTCTGTTTAGATTTATCATACCGATATGACTTATGCATAACTGGTTGTGAACCTCCAGTGTCTATTTCATGGTGAGTCACTTGTGTAATACCGGGAATATCACTAAACAAGGTAGAAAATTCACTTACCAGTTGGCACATCTTTCCTTGTTCTTCGGCTGGCAGGTGTTAAAGATTTATTGTGCGGGGCTTCGCCTTCACTTCTGGGACTGGCTTCATGGATAACGTAAGAGATGACTGAAGAAAATCCAGTTGTGCTTCAGATGTTAAAAGAAAAAATCTATCCCCAAAATGATGCATGCTTGAAGATGTCTTACAATAAGAAGCATAATTTTTATGTGCTTGTCCTATTCCAAATATATAATGACACTTTGCCTATACAACATCTTTCCCTCTGGGTGGCTATCACCGTCGTATCATTCATACTGTAGATCTTATATCTACAAAAATATTTTTTTTTAAAGTCTTCTATCACGAAGCTACACTGAGCTCCTGTATCCAAGAGGGTGGTAGCTGGGTTGGTTGGTTGGTAACGGAGGACAGGGACGCCTGATGTCTAACAGAGGTAAACAGGCATGTGTCCCGTGCCCTCCACTAACCAGGAACAACTCCCTGGGGCCTCAAGAGGCCACCTCGGGAGCTTTTTAGGATGTTAACAAGAGCATTTACATAGCCATACAAGGGCAGATTGCATTCGTTTTACCGTTTTGACATTTGTTGTTGCAATTTGCTATGGTAATTTTGCACATTCACAATAAAATTCAAATAAAAATACAAATTAAATATACAGATACAAAAATACAGTTACAAAATAATAGGATCAAAATACAGGCTCATAGGGAAAAAAAAATAAAAATAAAATAAAATAAAATAAATAAATAAAAATAAAAAATTAAGTATTATGCATATACAGAAGAGGAAATGTTAAATACATTTGATTGTACATTATTTGAAAGGTGTCTGTAATAGGGACTTATGTAAGTTTTAGGAGTAGACTTATGTGTCTGAGAATGTGGAACTGCATGCTGACTTAGTTAGTGTATCATGCCTTGAGAGTTTTGGTTAATGAGGAGAGCACAAATCTTGGCCCATTCTTTTGAGCTTGTTAACGACTTTGCAAATTGTATTTACTGCCGGTTTGTGCTTTGTAAGGAAGCGGTGATGAGCTTCACTATTGTTGATGGGAAGAGGGAGGTGATTTCCTGCTGTCAGATGGCATTCAAAAACATAGTGGTCTGGAGAGCCTTCCGCTTCGCAGGCGCATATGTCCGTGGTTATTATGCCATGTCTATTGAAGTAGGTCGGGAATGGGCCGTGTCCCGTAATATAAGCCATAAGAGGAGCTATTGCAATGTTGCGTTCAGTGCTGACTTTCGGGAGGTAGCTGTATGTACGTCTTCCAGTTGTGCAGTGCGTCCAGTCTTCCTGCCAAAGATTTAGGCCTTGACACCATAATAGCCCTTTCAGGTAGGAAGGAGGGGCTGGGATTGTGATTTTTTCAGCTTCTGGATCAGTGGCTGCTTGCTTGGCCAGGCTATCAGCTGCTTCATTCCCCTCATTTTCTGCATGTGCCTTGATCCATGTTAAGGAGAGATGTTTCTGTGGGTTGCGCTGTAAAAGTTGTTGTAATTTGATGATCAAGGGCGAGGTGTGGTTGTGATTATCTAGTGCTAGAAGCGTTGACATACTGTCAGTGAAAATTTTCGCCCGTTCTATATTATTATTGAAAATTTAATCTACCGCAGTTATAATTGCTTGCACCTCCACCTGGAACACACTGTTGTTTAAGTCAAGGCGTCCTTTCCATACATGGATGATTCTTCCTTTGTCATAGTGTGCAAAGGCGCTGCCTACTCCGTCTTCCTGCTTAGAGCCGTCAGTGTATATTTGCGTATCCCTTGAAACTCGCGTCATTGACAGTGGCTGTATCCGTGAGATGTTAATTTTTATTCCTGTGCCTTTACGTGCAGGATGAGTGTGAAGAATGTTACCTGGGCTTTGAAATTGCAGAGGGCTGTATGTTATGTTGCCAAATGTTGCATCTTTGCGGAGGTATATGAGGGTGGTGTAGACTGCCTCTTGTTCTGCCCGTATGTGGAGTGGAATGAGCCCTGCAAGGACTGTCGCTGAGCTGGTGGCTGTGGTGCGGTACGCTTTACAGAGATTCAGGGCGAATGGTCGTTGAAGAGATGTAAGATGTTTGATCTTTCGTCCTCCCATCGGTTGGGCCCATACGGCAGCAGCATACAAGACTATTTTTTCAGCTATCACATGGTAGAGGATGTTCTGAATATGATGATTCTGACCCCAGTTTTTACCTTGGAAGGCGCGCGCCTTTCTGGCTATAGCTGATGTTTTGTTCTTTAGTTCTTGGATGTGAGGGATCCAGGTTAGTTTTTTATCCCAGATTACACCTAGGTATTTTAGCATTTGGACAATCTTTATGTTGGCTCCTTGTAGTTTGATGCAGGGGCGGCGCGTTGGATTCGTGCCTGCTTTGGGTATTATTATTGCTGATGACTTTGCGGTAGAGATTGTAAGCTTTAAATTGCTGCAGATATTGGCGAGGAGGGAGCAGACTTCGGTGCCGTTTTTCTCGAGCTCTGCACGAGTGCGACCTTTGACAAGAAGAGCTGCGTAGGCGATGACACTTGTATGTCGTGGCCAGTTTGCATCCAGTACAGTATTGAATGTTAAATTCCAGAGAATCGGTCCAGCACAAGAGACTTGGGGACATCCTCTTTCTTGCACTTTGAAGGTAGTGTCGTTGTTGATGGCTATGAGAAGACTATGATTCTCTAGATAACTACTAAAAATGCTGAAGAGGTTGGATGGACACTGTGCGTCTCGGAGGGCCTGTCTTATCGCTGGCCACCAGAGTGTGTCAAATGCACTCTGGAGGTCAATGGATATGAAAGCTGTATGGAAACCTGTGGTGCTATTGCATTGAATTGTTTCACGAATTTTGCAGAGGGCATGCGTAGTGGACAGACCAGTGCGAAAGCCATACTGCCTGGGGCTGAGATGATTGTTGCTATGGAGATGATATTTTAGTCTGTTAACAATTAATTTCTCATAAATTTTGCCCAGGGTTGGCAAAAGGCATATCGGGCGAAAAGAGCGCGGGTCTTGCGGCTTTTATTCTTTTTCAGGAATAGGACAACTTGTCCTTTTTTGAATGCCTGCGGGAATATTTGGTTGTCAAACAGTTGGTTAAAGAATTTGTAGAAGAAGGAGGGGCACGCTTTGTAGGCAACTTTGATGATGCTATAGTCCAAGCCGTCCGGACCGGGGGCCTTTTTCAGGGGTAGGTATCAGAAAATTTGCTTGACTTCCTTGTCACTAAATGGTATATCATGTGGAGTCGGTGGGATGGTGGTATTCATGCGAACAATTTTCTGTGCTGGCGTATCTTCCTCCGCGTTGTCTGTGGAGAAGACTTCGTTGAGGATTGTGGTGGCTGTATTTTGTACTGGATTGTCATTGCTTGTATTTGGTGGCTGCATGAAGATTTGAGCTGACTGATATATTTTACTTGAGGCTAGCTTGTGGAGGATTCCATACGGATTGCTGTTTTCGGTGCAAAATTTCCTCCAACTGGTAATTTTGGCCACTAGTATGTTGTTTTTGTAAAGAGCAAATCTTTGCAGAATGTCGCCAATAGTTGGATTTTCCTGTCTTCATTGGTGGTGGAATGTATGCGGCGTCTGATAGCTCTGCATTTTTGCCGTTGTTGTCTGAGCTCTTTCGTCCACCACTTAACTCCTTGTATTTTCTTCGCTGTGCGTGTGGGGAGTAGTTCACTACAGGCTGCTTTAAGGTTTTCAAGTAGTCGGTCTGTGAAAATCTCCATGCCTTCTGGGCTGTTGTGAAGCGCAAGGTTGTTTTCCTCATTACTTAAGATGCGTGTGAAAGAGCGACTGAGGGGGTGGATCTTGTTGCCTGGAAGCCTGTACCTACGTAGGACTGTGATTTTCATGTCACAGTTTATGAGAAAGTGAAGGTATTTGTGATCGGAGCAGCTCTCATCATCGACCACAGTCCAGTCTTGCACTAGGTTTGCGATGCTGCGTCAACAGAGGGTGAGATCTGGCCAGCCCACATGATAGGTTCATGCTGGCGTCTTCTTTCATTGTCCGCCGCTCTTCTGCTTTCATTATCCGCCGTTCTTCTGCTTTTAAACTGCATTGTGAGTTTGAATAACTTTTAAGTGTCGTAGGGTTCCTTTATTCAATAAAATCTTGTACCTGAGGAAGTAATCTAGGCAAAATCACATGGATTATTTCAGGATCCGGCCCGTTTCTATACAGGAGTTTGAATACTTGTATTTTCTTCAAAATAAAACTAGACACTCCTCAATTCTTTGCTTTTTCTAAAGAGTTCTGCCAAATTTGCTCGATTTCTGACTACTAGGAAGGCCTTCACAAAATTGGCCTTGAAATTTTCATAAGTATATGTGAGACTTCCCAGTTGACTCAAGAGATCTTTTCCGATGCACTTGAACCAATTAAGCGCTAGGTCCCTCAAAGCATTGGCAGCCAGGGTGACTTTCTGAAATTTGTGAACTGGATACAACATAAAATGGGCATCTAATTTCTCCCAAAAGTTGTTCACCTGAGAATTTTCATCGAAGCTTACCGCTTGCTTCATTGCTGCCTGCATGGTCTGGGCGATATACCCGAATCCTTCTAGGCTGGCGGCTGGCAGTTTGGGATTCTGAACCGATGCTGTAGATATATCCAATTCTTCTTGAAACTAGGCCATGGGTCTTCTTCATCAAGCGCTACTATCAGGACTACTATTTCTCCTTATCTGTTTAGCAAACATGTAGGTGTCCTGAGTAGAACAGTGAGTTTACTTAAAACAATGTCCTAAACTACTGTAGAAGATATGACAAAGATGAGAAGGGTTTAATTATCCTTTATTCTCCGCAATTTACATGTGCTCCTGCACTTTGGGATACAAAGATCAGCACTTGTGGTCTGAATGTAAGAAAATAAGAACTACAAACTAACTAAATTTAAATAACAGCTAAACTCAAATACTCTACACAAACTAATAACACTAAGATTGGCCTTTTAAATTTTTATGTATGTAGTAAGTAAAATGCAGGAAAACTACAATATGCCTTCAAGAGGACTAAATTTCTGGCCTTAAAGGCGGACAGCAACTGACTGAAAAAGTGTGCATGATATAAGGTGGCGAGAAGCCTCGCTCTCTCGCTTCTTGGCTAAAAGCCACAACTTAAATCCTTAAAAGTTTGCAAGCACAATTTTCATAATAAAACTAACGCATTTATTCTGGCCGGAAGTGGAAAATAAGAGAGAACAGTAAAGTTTTAAAATAAAATAAACGTTAGTAAAACTTAAAATCCTTATTAAAATCCTTATAAACTGAAGAGATGAAGTGACAAGGTCTGGGGAGTATGGTGAGTGATACCAAACTTCTCAGGCATATTCAATAAGTCTGTCTGATATTCATCAAAATATGATCAGTATTGTTATGATGGAAGGCAATACCTTGACAGTTGGCTTGTTCTGGGCACTTTTCTTTGATATCTGTGTATAAAGCTACCATTTAGGAATAATATTTTTATGAATTTATTGTCTGATTTAGTGGTAACAATTCATAATCTGGTTCCTTAGTAGTCTCACCATATATAAAGCATTACTTTTGGGGATGCTGCCCAGCTCTCAATGTTATTAAAGGAGGCTTATCAGTCTAACTGCATGATTTGCTTTCATGTAACATTGTATAGTATCCACTTATCCACATTGTATAGTATCCATTGTATAGTATCTCCAGTAATGAGCTATTTTAAAAGAAGAGCTTTTTATTTCATTTCATCAAATAATCGTATGCCGAAATTTAAGCAAGCATGTTCTACTTTGTTAAATTATGAAGTATCCATATATTGTTGCAGGCTTGTGCATAAGCTTCTCAATCTACCTTCTAACTGTGCCATCAGAAACAGTACTTTGTCTATATACAGCAGAAATTATCTGTCACTTTTTTTTTCTTCTTTATAGTAAAAGAGCATAGTATAATGAAAATGAACTATGGGTTTGCCATTCTTAGCACTGCTCTAAAATAAAAATTATACTACAGCACATGTTAGAATTGAAGCTACAATATGAGCTTTGAGTTTAGCTACAATATGAGCAGGAAACATAATACTTAAACATCTTCCTCAATCCTTTTCAGCAGTAACAAAATAATTAGAGAAAAATGCCCTTCAATTTGAAAAACCTCAGAACTTTCTAGATGACCTAGTTTGCTGAGTTGATCAGTATATCACAGGAACATACAGAAAGAAATGCCTTTAATTTCTTACGTATACCTCTACCTAACTGAGGACTTAATTAAGTCCTTAGTTAGGTCCATTATATAAATTTTAGATAGTGAAAATTCAATTGCATCTAGACAAACAGCCAAAACTTAATAACTGGAGATTTTAAGTGAACTTCATTTGAAAGTTTATTTCATTATCTCTCTAGTTGTGCAAAGGTTAAAATTCTACAGTGATTAGCATGATTAGCAAATGAAAATATGCATGAAAAATTCATAGACTTCAAGTACTACAGATTCTCCGTAATTTCTACAGAATTCTTTAAAAACTACACTTTGTAAAAAGTACTGAAAAAACTGTGGATTTTGCTGAAAGGAGGGGCAAGCAAAATTGTATGCAAAATGGAACCAACTTATTCCCCTGATGACTGGTAAGTTGCTCATGAATCGTGTTAAGTTGATGATCTTGCTAATTTTGAAGAGTAACCAATCAATTTCTAGCAAATTCCATCCTCTGTCTTTCCAGTAAAGCACCCTGCAGTGAAGGGGTTGTTTACCCTGTAGGTCCCATTTGATTATATTATGGTGAGAGAACGTAGCATATTTCATGTGAGTTGTTATTGAACTAGAAGATTTTAAATTTGTGAGTTATGCCACCTTAGAATAAGAGATTAAAATTATCAAGCCAGAAATTTAAAGACTTGCATTCTACAAAATTCTCATGTTTCCCATGTTTACATCTAAAGTTTCTGCAGGTTACTTTGCACTAGCAACAAAAACTTAAGTTGCACTCAGGTAAGGTGATTGTAAGCGGCATGCATTTTCTCAAAGGCATAAAAAAAATTAGGGTTATAAATTCAACAGAGGTAATTAATTTCTTTATAAAAGATGCTGAAAGAGATGTTATAAAAGCCAAATGCTATTTAATTAAATTTTTAATTGAACACAACTTCCCAGTTTCATTTTTGAACCATTTAAAACAGCTTTTAAGTACAATATTTCCTAACTCTAGCATAGCAAAAAAAAAAAAAAAAAATTCTCATTCAATTGTATAGCAACTCAAATGTTATTATAAAAAGGGGGCTGTAGATTGGCTGGATTTGAATGGCAGCTCTTTAGGATGTTCTCATTGAAAAAGTAAACATGCAGAGAAATGAACCCTGTTATAGGAAAGATTATCTAATTCAGAACTAAATATTGCAAAGCATACTACAGTACAAAGTCCGTAATCCGGACTCGTCGGGACTTCGGCGATTCCGGATTATAGATCTTCAATTTAAATCTGGTAAGATGGCATGCAGAAATTATACATTTAAAAATATGAAACCATAATTTATGAAATAAAGAGCAATTATGATCTAAAGGGTATCAAATTTAAAAAAAAAAGAAGCTTAATATTTATTTGTTTACTTTATTAAACGCTTCTTTCAACGCCCGCATCCGTAAAGCATACATTACGCGCATTCTTTATGTGCATGCGTAAAGTTTGTGGCTTTGAGGTCCGGATTACGGACTTTGTACTGTACTTATAAAGCTTTCCATTCATAATTTATAAACTAATTATAAGTATTTTTTATGATTATATATATATTTCTTGTTTCTATCTAGAATTTGATCCTCCTCCCTCTGTGTAGAGTTTAGAATACAGAAATATATTCTTATTTCATCTATGATTATTATATGTGGTTTAAAATATTTGCTTCATTCATGTAATATTAGATTTAGTGGCATTTCTTTTTGAAGAAAATTTCACATCAAATGTGGTTTTTAATTATTATTATTTTTTATATTTTTCGATTTTAAATTAAATGTAATTAAACAGTTAATTAAAAAAATATGCATAATACAGTGAAATACCAAAAATCCGCCGACCTGAAATTCGCGTTGCCTCTCAAAATATAAACATTCAGTTTATAGGTTCCGGAAACCGCTACATTGAGTACGAAATGTTGAAGAAAAAATACTTACCAAATAATGACATCATAATTACTGAATAATAATGAGTCGTAACGGAAATACGAAATTATTGACATCATGATAAAAGTTTTTCTCTAATCTGCATCGAGGTAAGAAAGCAGACAATTCACTCAACTCTTCTCTCAAGTTCACGATTCACTTTGTTGTATTTTCTGAGCTTTGTTATTTCACGAGATTATTTAGTGCTGCCTTTTTTTTATCCAGATATTTTGTGGATAAATGAAAAATATTTTAAATGTCAGCCCTTTTTAATACAATTACAGATAGGAAACACACTCATACTGCTTGCAATGTTGAAAAACATAAACACGTTGCATTGACGGTAACGCAAAAAGTGCAAATTCTGCAAAAGATGGAGATAGGTGCATTTTATAGCAGAATCGTATGGAATTGCGATACGATTGTGTATGATATAAGGAAAAATAAAGAAAGCTGTTGAAATTTTACAGCAATAGTGATTCTAACACCGGAATCCAAAACCGGAAATCTTTGCATAAGGGGAAATTGGCAAACCTCGGTGTTGTGTATATATAATACAATGAATAATATAATCAATTTATATATGTAATAATAATTTAATGCATATAATAAGTTAATGCAAGAATGTATATAATAATGTAATTAAATGTATCTAATACTCCTTATTTATTTTGCACTTTTAGTCTGAATATTATGATTTATCTTTTCTGCCCTGAAATCCACAAAATCCTAAAATTCGCACAACCTCTGGTCCCAAGCTTTGCGGATTTCTGGACTTCTACTGTATATGCACATTTTCAAAGTTTTAAGAATTTCCTTTGCATAATTTCCTCTGCTGATAAGTTTTGCTGTAGGTTGGAGTCTACAAAAAATTCATAAAAATTTCCTTCAATATTAAACTTTAAAAAATGCAATTTTTAAAAAATCACTGCATAGTGCTAAGGATCCTTTGCCCCTCAAGAATCTGTGTACCAAATTTCGTAACTTTGTGACTTCTGGGGCAATACACACAGAAAATATATTACTTATTTTGTCATTATAGGCTGCATAAAGCTTATAGTACTTTAGAAAAATTAGTAATATTAGATGTAAAGTCTGTCTGTCTACTTTTTAGGTTAGGGACGATGAACTAAATGAGCTGGATCACTTTCTTCATGAATGTTGGCTTGAAGTTAACCAAGGAGCTGAGAACACAGAAGGAAAAGTGAACATATTATTGCAAGCTTATCTTTCTAGATTGCATATTGAAGGGTTTTCCCTCATTTCAGATCAAGCTTATGTAGCACAAGTAAGCATTAATTTGTTAATCTTGCAAAAGTAATAATTTGCATCAATTTCATTATGTCACTTGTAAAATTTTGCAGTCCTTATCTAATAGTGTATTAGGGGAATAATAATGAGATTTAATGTTTGTAATTGTAGGCTAAGATGTGAAATATTTTTATTCTGGCAATTAACTGGCATGGATATTAGAAAATATTACACATGTTTTTTTTTTTTTTTTTGTAAGCATCATTGAAAAGATTTTTAAAAAGAAAAAAATTCAGCTTTTTAGCAGTGTGATGGCTTATTGTACAATGCAAATAAGATAGATACATTAGGAGAGTTGTTATGAGACAATGAATCAAAAAAGACATTCATTTTACTTGAATGCCTTTCAGAGCATCTAGTAAGGTGCTGGATAGTCATAAAATCAATCTTACAAACTGAACATGTTGTAAAAGCTGTTCAAAATTATCATTCCTTATAAAAATAAAGAAACACACCACTACTTCTAGGTAAATTAAGAGAAAGCCTATCCTTTGCTTTTGCAAAACATTCTAAGTGCTTTCCAACATTGATATATTAATAATAAGTTCATGAAAATAATAATCTTTTTCATTCTGCTTAAAAGCAATATATGATATTAAACTTGCTATACTTGCAGTTGTAACTATGATTCTTTTCTTCAGATGAACAAAATTCTGAATCTTATCAATAAATTTAGAAAAAGGAAATGTATACAGTATATTACATGTATTGATATCAGATGTTTTCCCTTTTTTTTAATGATGGAAAAACTGTTAAAAATCAAAGATTAAAATAATTTTTAAGAGATTTTAAGTGTAAAATATAGAAGCTTTTTAGAGAAATAAAATTGTTTAAAGTAATTTTAACAAGTCATGTTAATACAATGCAATAGTGTCCCATATCTTATTCTTAAATCTGATAATGTGTGCAGTAATTCAAAGCAGATGGTGTGTTATCTAAGTAATTATAATGTAAAAACACTATTCTCAAAAGTGTACTTATGATGTAGTCAAGTAGGTAAATTCTTGTATGCTACAAATGCATCATTTCTTAGTGTAGGAAACCATCTTTTTATGAAATCATATTGAATCATAATAGATATCATTGAAATTATAGCTTTATCAGCAGAGATTTTTAAGAATGTTTTCTGTTTCTGAAATTATGTATAACAAATTGAGAAATCAAGTATAGGTTGAAAATTCAGCCAAACTTTTGTTATTGTTGTGTATGTTTGAAGCACTAGTTGCCGATTAAAATTTGGTAACTGTTTTGAAAATATTGTTATATAGATTGCTGGTATAAATTTAATTCCTATGGTTATATTTCCTATGATTGTTTATAATTGGATAGACATTTTATGTTAATAAATAAAAAATGAATATTCTGTATAAAAGTGATCAGAGCAGAAATTTTATTCATTGGCTAGATGTAGATGCCTTGATGTACCACATGTGTATCTTAAGAATAACTTTTTTCCGTACTTTTTTTATGTAAATTTGGTGATTTAAAATCTATAAATGGTTTGGAGTTCCATATAAAAATGTCCTTAAAGTGGTGCATGATGGATTTGGCTTTTAAATTTTAAAATGGGCTGAAATGCTAAAAAAATGTATTTTTATTCCAGGATTCTGACACCAAGTTTCATTTATTTATTTTTTCTTTCAGACTAAAAATTGTGCTTTGTATTGCATCATATTTTTTAATCAGTGGGGAAAAATTAAGCTCCCCCTCCAATCATCCAGTTTTTATGGGGAATTGAATTTCTTTATATATCAGTCACATCTTTATGAGTAAATGAAAATAAATTGTATTAATTCATGTGTCTTTACAAACTGAAATTTTAGCCAGGCTTATCAAGAGACAGAAATAAACTAACTTATGTGATTGGTTTAGATATATGATTATTTTATATCAAAGTACAGTCAAAAGTCGTTAATCCAGACTCGTTGGGACGCGCGATTCTGGATTATAGATCATCAGTTTAAATCTGGTAAGATGGCATGCAGAAATTATAAAATTAAAAATATGAAACCGTAATTTATGAAATAAAGAACAATTATGATCTAAAGGGCATCAAAATTTACAAAAAAAAAAAAAAAAAAAACGCTTAATATTTATTTTTTTACTTTATTAAACATTTCTTTCAATGTAAGTTGTTTAAGTTGCTTCGTTTTATGTGATAATACTTTCTCTTTAATTCTATAAACAGACATAATTTCTTGTTCAGTTACAAAGTTCCGCTGTTCAAGTCCTATAATTGCTGTGTCGAGAATACCGAATAATTTGTCAATCTTAAATTTTTTCGTTTTCAATAACCTCTGTGTCACTTCCTTCACTATCGGAAGCGAATTATAATGATGAGGAATTTGATTTAAATCATAACAAAGATGGATTATATAGAGATGAAATACTACATTTAGTAAGGAATTACAAGCCAAATAAAATAAAAACATCTGCCCTGAAGATAAGAATAGTGCTGACAGATCAACTACCAGTTCATTGCGCGATGCGATGTTCCCCCCTCCCCCGCAGAGCAGCGTGAAATTGATAAACAGATTTCAGAATGGTTAGAGAAACAAAGGATATGCCTTTATCCATTTTTTGCAGCAATTCCACTTTTTGTTTGGTGGACATCAAAACATACTTTCGCTTTGTAGATCCTTTGGGAACTCCAGGCATCAGAAATTCTATTTGACATAATCGAAAGTTCAAGCTTACTTTTATAAAATTGCTCTAACAGTCTGCAAAAAATAATAAGTTGAATCCAATTTGAAGATTAAGGAACGATGCAATCTGCAACATTAACTGAAATAGATAATTAGATAATTTTAGCTTATACCATCCGTTATACGTTAAACACGCATGCGTAAACGTATTATGCGCATGCGCACATGCATATGGGCAGCCATTAAGGTCTTACGCGCATGCATAAATGCCTATGCACATGCGTCAGTGCTATGCATGCGCAGAAAGTTTGTAGCTTTGAAGTCAGGATTATAGATCATTCTGGATTATGGGTGTCCGAATTAACGACTTTTGACTGTATTATCAGATTAACCTGGTTAAATTTATAAATGCAACATGGTGAATATTATTTCGTACATTTTGTCCATTAAAAAATATCAGTTTAAGCGTAATAAATAATGCATCATTTTAGAGTTCATAAATAGAGGTTATGATTTCCTGACCCCCAAAAAAGTCACTGTAACAATTTTTTTTGCTAATTATTGTAGAAATTAATTTTCTTTTGTTTGTTAACAGGAGGATAGTTTTTGTTAAACTCTTCCATTCCTTCCAGTTATCATGTCTTTCCAAATAATACCAAACACTTAATCTTTTTTTTTATATATATATATTAAATATATACGTGATTGAATTTTATTTCCATTAATTGTGCTAAAAAACTGCTTTTATTTTTATTTCAGAATGCAACTCGCATTGTAAGATCATTGTTTGAAGTTTCTTTGCGCAAGAAATGGGCATTGTTGACTTCTTCTTTGTTGAGAATATGTAAAATGTTGGAAAAACAGATATGGGACTTTCAGTCACCACTTCACCAGTTTCCAGAAATCAATCGTGATGCTCTAAACAAAATTGACAAATTACATAACCAGTATTCTGTAGAGCATCTTCAAGACATGGATGAAGATGAAATTGGTAAGTACCCCTTCTCATAAAAATCTCTTTGTAAACGTTATCCTAAAAATAGATTTAGAGAAAATTTGCTATTTGTTAATATCAGCACTTTGAAAACTTTTTAGTGACCATATCATTTATAAATGTTGAAAGTCAAAATTATGTCATCACCACCACTTACAAGATACATTCTGAAAGTAAATTTCATCGGGCTTTTCCATAAGGAAACGTTGTTGCAAACAGAAAAACTGAAATGCATAACCAAATATAAATTTCTGGCTATTTTTCCACATAGTCACCACTGACATTGATACATTTGTTGTACCATAAAATCAAGGAACTATCTTTGTAAAAATTTATTCCAATGATTTAAGGAAAATCTTCACAACATGCTGAACCTCTTCATTGCTTCAGAAATTATCTCCTGATAGTTCTGAGTTCAGTGCAGGAAAAAGATGTTAAGTCTATTGGGTAAGATTGGGGCTGTAAGCCAGGTGATCCGATTCTCCTATCCAGGCGATGAATATGTTGTTTTATGTTCCTTGCTGTGTGGGGTTTTGCATTGTTGTCAAAACAAAAGAAGCAAAACCCTCATCTCTTAAATTAAATGGTGGACTCAGTCTGGTAAGGGTGTGGGAATAGCTTGCTGCACTGATGATACCTGAAGTTAGAAAATCAATCAAAATAATAGCCTTCCCATCTCTGAACACTGTTGGCATAACCTTTTCTGCGCACTGTGACACATTGAATTTTTTCATTACAGATGAGCTGGGATGCTTCCACATCATTGATATAGGCTTGGTTTCTGCGATAAAGTTGTGCACTCATGTTTCATATCTTGTGTTGATCCTGAAAAGAAAGTCATTTCCCTCTCACTCATATTACATCAAGTGTTCAAAGTTTATTGCCATTCTTGTAGTCTTGGGATCAAGGATGAGGTGTTTTGGCACCCATCTTGCCGACACCTCCCGACAACCCAACAAATCATGGATTATAGGCGTATTCAATACTCAGTATGTATGCGATATCAGGCACAGTTACATGTCTGTTTATTAACAACATTTCCTGTACTCTGTTGATCTTTGTTGGAACCATGGATATGGAGAGACACCCAGATCAATTTTTCATAATCTGCCTTTTTTCTCTCAATACTGAATGCTGGCATCAAACCATTTGATGACGCATGACGTCATCTCCATAATGCTTTGTAAGTGTTGACAGATATCTCAAACTCTAGTCCTATGTGCCCACTCATAGCATATCACAGCGCACACTTCCATTTGTGACCACATTTTGAGCATGCATCTTTCTACCTTACTGATTTGCAATGGGCTGTGCTTTCTCTTCTTCAGCACTTTGTACATGCATTATTGCTCCTCAGCAATTGTAAACTTGAGACAGATTTTGTTCATATAGCAATGTGTTTTCTCACTTTGTATTACGTTTGTGTGAATATATATGACAAAACTTGTTTTCAGAACGTCTCTCATAAGCCAAACAAATAATTTTTTTTCATTCTGTTGTAATACTGAAATATGTTGTAAAACATTAGAATAATAATTAATAGTATTAAGGAAATCGTATTTCTTCAGAACACTGCTAAAACAACTTCTGTTTAAAGCATAGTTTTTTGTTACCTTTTCTGTATGATTCAACTAATAAGTCTGTTATAAAATCTGGTCAGGATGGTTAGTGGTAAGTTATGATTTCCTTTCATTCTGCAAGATGACACTTGCATTTTATAATTTTTTTTTATTATTATTATTACACTAAATATTTACATATAGTTAAGGAATATTGGCCACATCGCTCACATTCTCTTACTTCCCGATTCTCAATTACGATTGTGCACTCTTATCAGCAGCTTTTCTACAATGCCATCTATCGGCTGCTTACATTCGGTCATTCTAACCTGACAATTGTCCCAATTGTTGTGAGTACAAATTAATTTTCTAATTAATAAATTTTTTTTCTTCTTTTACTCGTCTACACATTATTTAACATACATATTACTGATATACTAAAAAGAATACACATTATACTAAAATTTTATATGTTAATAAACTTACTTAAATTCACATATTTTTTTTCAAATACATTACTATAATAATAAATTTTCTATAAATTATTACTAAAATCATGATATATCTGAAATAATGCTGATTAATTATCAGTCCTAAAATGATAAGTTCAAAACTGCACTAAGTTTTTGGATCTAATGTTCAAAAGTTCTCAAACGTTCAGAGTCTTTGTCAGCAAGCATACATACATAAAAAAAAGGAAAGATCTCACCTTAATCACAGTGAAGAGTACCTCCATTAGTCTGTGCGAACAGATCTTTGCGTGTTCTGTCAAGGAATCGAGCTTGAAAACTGGTCAGTATCTTGATCGTCGTCATCATTGTCAGAGCGGGGATCACATCTCCATGGTTTCAGTTGGCTCACATCAGCAGTGATGGTGAAGTAGCGACCTCGATTCTTTGCTTTTAGTTGTGCTATTCTGCAAGTATCACCAGGTAATACTTTTGATATCTTAAATGGTCCTCGATTTTTCAGCTGTGTTTTGGTAGGTTGACCTGTAGCCAATATCTCATCATAAGAATTTCTCCTTGTTCAAATATTAGTGTACGATGTCTCTTTTCATGCTTTTAGGAATCACATAGAATAGTATCTCTTTCCCGACCACTATGCTTTTCCAGAACGGTCTATTCTTTTTAAACACGTAATTCCTAATTATTTGTTTTTCCTCAGCAGTTCGTTTTTCTTGTTTCTTCTTAAATGTCGATAATTCTTTTCAGTTCTTGGTCAGCATGTTGTAACATTAGTATTTGCTCTTCTTCAGTTAGAGACTGGCAAACTTCAAAATTTTCAGCTATTTTTGCCATCATGTCATCAGCATCCGATATAGGACCTCTACTCAAAGCTTATACATGGGACAGTCTTTTTCCTATGTTTTATCGCAAAATCATATTCTTGAACTAAACCGCACCAGCAGGATATTTCCCTAGCATCAGTAACTTCCATTACTGAATCTGCACTTCCATGCTTGTTTTTAAATAAAATTAAGTCCATTATTTATATCTGGGGTTACAGAATGCACAAAGTTTATCATGTTATTTTTTATTCCCGATTCTCAATTACAGTTGTGCGCTCTCTATCGGTGGCTGTTCTACAATGCCATCTATCGGCTGCTTAAAAATCTATGTCTAATTTAAAGGTAAATACTAATTTCCAGTGGCTCTTATTCCAAGAATATTCATTAAGATAATCTGTTTATGTTTTACTTATTATTTGCATCTAAAGAAATATTTCATTTTTTGTAATGTATTCTGTTTGTTTGTATTCTGCTGTAAAACATACATAAACATATGTATGCCTATTGTGTGTGTATTATGTTGTAAACTATGCATAATATTGTGATATCTGGCGACTGTTTGGCGATCAACAGAGCGTGCTTGGCGCAGGTAGCTCTTCTCCAAGAAGGGTAAATCTATTTATTGAGAGTTGCATGTTAGCCTCGGAAGAGGAAGGTAGTAGATTGTACTATGCGGTAGGAACGGCGTACTGCTCTGAGTCACTATTATATTATGCTTTGAATCATATATTTAATAAATGTTTGTTTCGTCTTGCTAAATGGTGCCTTATTAAACCACGAAGTCATCACAACACGCTCTCTTACGAGAAAACCAGAGAGGTTAGAAGCTTAGATCATTGAAAACAGAAGAGGCGTAAAGTTAAGCCTAACTAACGAAAGAAGTGTTCATTTGCAAAAGAGAGTAAAAACGTGAGAATTATTTAATCAAGAGTTTGAAAGGAAAATAGAAGAAAATGTTCAAAAACACAAAGAAAGAGGATTTAGTAACAGTCCTATTGGAAATTGGCGAAGAAGCATCCCCAGATTTGAAGCTGGTAGAACTGAAACACAAACTCCAGAATAGCAAGGAATACATCGAAGATGCTGATTTCGTGAAAGAAATTCTGATTACTACAGTGGAGAATAGAAAAAGAAAAGAAGAAATGGAAAGAATGCAAATGGAAGAAGAAAGAATAAGAACAGAAAGAGAACATGAAATAGAATTAGCGAAGATTCGAGCAGCTCAAAATGAAGGAAGTCGAAGTCCAACACCTTTATTCCAAAACACAGAACGAGAAACCGAAATTTCCCTGGACAAGTTGATCAAAGGAGTAGAAACACTGACTATACCAGTACCGAAGAGAGCAGAAGAATGGAATATATTTTTCGATTCTATCGAAAGAGCATTTAAGCACAAGAAGGTTCCTGAAGAATACAAATCAGAAATATTATTGAAATTAATTGGAGAAAAAGCTTCAAATGTTCTTGTTTATATAAAGGAGGAAGATCTTCAAAATTACGAAAAAGTGAAAACTCTTGTTCTGAAGGAATATCAACCTACTCCTCAAACCTGTTTAGAAAACTTCTGAAGAACTAAACGTTATTCTGGCGAAACGCATATCCAGTTCACTTCAAGACTAACAGCTACATGGGCCTATTACTGCAAGTCTAGAGAAGTAAAAGATTTTGAAACAGTCAAGGAGTTAATTATTTTGGATAAATTATTCCAAGCTTTAGATGAAGAAACAGCTGCACATGTCACAATATGCCAAGGAAATAAATGGCTGAAGCCTCAAGAATTAGCTACAGAATGTGATATTTATTTCACGGCCAAAGGAAAATCTTTCGAAATGGAATTAAGTGATCACCGAGATTCCTGGATACAACATGTGCACAAGACAAATATATTTCGCCACCCATGAGGAAAGAATATCCAAAACACGAAAGATCTCACGCGAGAAGAAAAGAATGTTATATTTGTGGAAATTATAAACACATCGCAAAAGATTGTCCAGACAAAAGAACAAAGAACAAAACTGCAGTAAATAAGAAGGGAAAGGATGATTCCAAAACTCAAAAAAATTCAAACAGAACATCAAAAGAAGAAGCCATCGTAGCTAAAGTAGACTCATCCCATCTACGATCCGAATTCGCAGAATGCATCGTTCAACCACTGCAAAAAGTAGATATTTTTATTAACTCTGAGAAAATCGAAGCTATCGTAGACTCTGGAACGCAGATAACGATCGTACATTCATCGCTCATTCCAAATTTAGAGGAGAGAGAATGAGGTAAAATATTGCTAACACCTGCTTTCGGACAACCAATTGAAGCAAACGTTTGCTGTGTACCTATTTACCATAAAGATCATGGAAGCAATATATTTAATTTTGTAGATACATTAATTGCAGTGACTGATAAGCTAAATGTGCCTTGCCTAATAACTCCAGAAATATACGAACTGTTGATTAATCCTCCGGTAGAAGAACCAAACGCAGAAAGAAATAATTACGGAAGCGAAAACGCTCGAAGTTTATTCGCCAATGCACAGTCAAACGACAGCGTCGATTCCCCCCCTCCCGCTAATGTTTATGGAGGAGAAAAACGAAGAGGAGGAAGGGGAAAAGGCGAGTGTTTATGTAAACTCAGACTTGTCGTCTGCTGAACGCCTACGCGAAGAGCAAGTTAACTGTCCCTCGCTGAGAAAAGCATGGAAGCTAGCAATAGAAAAAAAAGGAAATTATTTATTTATTGATCATCTTTTACATCACCAAGAAAAAATACTAGGACAGACTGTTTTTCAGTTAGTGCTTCCGCTTAGTAGAAGAGCACAAGTGTTGAAATTAGCACATAGTTCCATTTTCGGTGCACATCTTGGAATAAGGAAAACAAAGGAGCGAATACGATATTCATTTTATTGGCCTGGATTAGCACAAGATGTCGAAACCTTTTGTAAAACGTGCAAAGATTGTCAGTTGAAAAGTCCAGAAAAGCGATCTGACAAGATTCCCATCACACTGGTCAGAAGGCCAGGATTACCTTTCGAAACAGTTAACATCGGCGTTATTGGACCTATTGAACCTCCCTCTGCTAGGAAACATAAATATGTGTTATGTCTGGTAGATCAACATTCCCGATGGCCAGAAGCCATTCCACTAAGAAGTTTGACAGCAAAAGCCACTTGCGACGGGCTTTTGGAGATTTTCATGAGAACAGGAATCCCTAATACAATAGCTAGTGACAACGGAAGTAACTTTGTTTCAAAATTAACTAAAGAATTCCAGAAAAGACTAGGTTCTCACCCAAGGTTCTCTACACCTGCTTACAGTGCTTCAAATGGATTAGTAGAAAGATGGAACAAGTCCTTCAAATGTTACATCATGTCATCAGGACTGATCCTTCGAATTGGGATAAGCACATCCCATACCTGCTCTTTGCATACAGAGAAGTACCAAACTGCACCATGGGTGTCTCACCATTTCAGCTGATGTATGGAAGACAACCAAGAGGTCCTTTAGCAGTACTGAAGTCTTCATGGTCAGGAGAAATACCTATACCACCTAATCTAAGTGAATCGGCAGTGGATTACTTACAGCTTTTAAAAATAAGGTTACAACAAGCAGCCGAACAAGCCAATTTAATTGCAAGTGATAAACAACAAAAATATGCTGAGTACTTTAATCGGAGATCAATACCAAAAAATTTCAAAATCGGAGAACAAGTTTATTTACTCATACCAGATTCAAATAACAAACTCTATGCACGATGGACTGGTCCAGGAGAAATCATGAATCATTGCCCACCTCATTCCTATAAAGTAAAACTACCTGACGGAAAGATCAAACATGTTCATGCAAATAAAATTAGAAAATTGCAAGCTAGTGTCAATGCAGTTGGAGTGATATTTGAAAATGAAGAAGAATTTGGAGAAATTATAACTTTACCAGGAAAAGATCTCTCGACCCCCCTGGAAGATTTTAAAATAGATGCAAATCTGAATTTAGAAAATTTGAATCCGCAGCAGAGAAGAAAATTGATAGCTCTTATCAACAAACACCGAGCACTATTCACCGGAAAGCTGAAAATAGCTAAAGTTGAAGCTCATAAAATTAGATTAATACCCAATATGGAGAGAAAGAAACCTTACATTTATAGGATTCCTGAAGCATTGAAACCCAAGGCCGATGAAGAAGTAGAAGAATTATTGAAATCGGGACTAATAGAAGAAAGTAATGCAGAAATAGCTCATCCAGTAGTTTGTGTAAGCAAAAAAGATGGAGATATCAGATTGCTTAGATTATCGAGCTTTGAATGCAGTGACGAAGTCAGATGACTTTCCTATGCAAAACGCCATTGATTTAATGTACAGTATTAGGAAGAGCCAACGTCATAACAACTTTAGATTTACTGAAAGGATATTGGGCAATTCCCATGGAGGAACAAAGTAAAGAGTACACATCCTTCAAAACTCATCGAGGTTAATATCAGTTTAAAGTGCTACCCTTTGGATTAAGGAATGCAGCAGCAACTTTTCAGAGAGTAATGAATAAGAAAATTTCAACAATTTTCAAGAGCCTATATTGACAACATAGCTATGTTTTCCACGGATTTCGACACTCATCTCCAACATCTGGATAAAGTTTTCACCAAACTAGAGTCACTTGGATTTGCTATCAATTCGAAGAAATGTTCGTTTGCAAAACCTCAAATTAAATATTTAGGGCACATTATTGGATCAGGAAAACATCAACCAGATCCCGAGAAAATAGAGGCAATCAAGAAGCTGGAAACGCCGAAAACGAAAAGAGATCTTAAAAGTCTGTTAGGATTATGTAATTATTATTGCGATTATATCCCAGGGTACACACAGATCGCCTACCCACTCACAGAACTCGCGAAAAATAAACAACCGGAAATACTCGAATGGAAAGAAATTCATGAGTCAACATTTCAACAACTGAAGGAACGATTAGCGATGTCAACGGAGTTGATCACCCCAACACTGCAGGATCCGTTTGTCATTCATTCTGATGCATCCCAAATTGGAATAGGTGCATGTTTATCACAGCAAAGGGGAGAGAAGCAATTTCCCATCTGCTACGCGAGCAAGAAATTTTCGAAACCTCAACAGAGCTGGCCGACTATAGAGCGTGAAGCTTATGCTATAGTATGGGCATTGAAGAAGTTTGAACCTTGGATATTCGGTTCATCGGTGAAAATTGTGACTTATCATAATCCTCTGGCCTTTATAGTGAGAAATACTCCGCAATCGTCCAAATTACAACGATGGGCCATAGCTTTGCAGAAATATAATCTCGAAATAGAACATTGCCCTGGAAAAAAACTGTCAAACGCGGATGCATTATCCAGACTTCCCACCTGTGAACTTTGAACATTAATTTACTGTTCATCTTCACGAACATTTTGTATAGTTAATGATTAGATAGTTTTTCTTTGCTTTTCATAATCATTTTACAATTTTGTGCAAATAAGATGTTTATGTAATTTGAAATAGATAGAGAAATTATTGGATAACAAATATTCGAGGTAAGTGGTAAATTTAGATATTTGTCTCCCAAGCATATAAATCATGCTGCAGCATCATTAATTAAAAAGAATGTTAAGAATATAATTTTATATATATATATATATATATATAAGAAACTTAATAATTTTACTGTCATCATTGGAATAATACTTGGGTATATTTTAACATGTTTGTAAAAGAAAATATCAACTTGGTTTCTTTGGGTTAAGAATTGATAAATTGTTACAATAATAATAAGGTTTGGAACAAGTGAAGGTAAAAATGAGTTATCTATGTTTATATATAAAAATGTGTTATTTATGTTCATATATGTTTATGTAGTAAATTGAGGTGCAATTGTAGGTATTATATTGCAAATATCTATAGTAATTGAGATTTGAAAATTAGGATAGAATGTATAAAAGTATATGTAGTTTTTTTTTCTTTTCCACATTGATCGCAAACAGTTGCTAGATTTTAGTTTCCAGATTGCTGATTGATTTGTAAATAATATTACCAACAATCTTACGACGGGGGTGTCATAGCTGGCGACTGTTTCGCGATCAAAAGAGCGTGCATGGCGCAGGTAGCTCTTCTCCGAGAAGGGTAAATGTATTTATTGAGAGTTGCATGTTAGCCTCGGAAGAGGAAGGTAGTAGATTGTATTATGCGGTAGGAGTGACGTACTGCTCTGAGTCACTATTATATTATGCTTTGAATCATATATTTAATAAATGTTTGTTTCGCCTTGCTAAATGGTGCCTGATTAAACCACGAAGTCATCACAGGTATGTACTTTTCTTTTGATGCATTTCTTTAGTACTAAGTATGGCTAATTTGGTTTGGCTTCCTTCCTGGTGGTAATTGCCTTTATAACCACTGCTCACACAACCAATATTTCATTTAATCTTTTTTATTTTTCCCTTTAACTGCAATGATGGATGTGTATCCTTCAATCATGCTGGGAGAGAAAAAGTATTTTGAACAAAATGGTATTTGTTGTATCATTCATTCCTTTTGTTTACTTATGGTGTCAGGAGCTGATGTCTAATGAGTTTTGTAAACCAAATTTTGATTAAAACGAATCCCAACACAAAGAGTGATTGGAATAGTTAATGAGAGAAATATGTGATAGTTCCTTAATCAGTGGATTCAACAAAACTGTGGAAACTGTTAAAAGCTTATTTACAAAAAAGAAAAAATAATTTAGGCCATGTACTCTTTTCCTCCCATGATACCTTTTGGAGGATTTTGTCATGAAATTAGAGGATGCTTTTTTATTGCTGTCCCTTGTTCATTCTATTTCATCTAGTAGTATCAAGCCAAAGCCATGTGAAAAGAAATAAGCCCAAATGCTCCAATATAGTGCCAAAAATGTGTGATATGACTATAATGGGAAAATACCATACAATATTAAGAAGCCAACTCAGATCTGGATGTCCATTATCAGGAATGATCTAAAATCTGGACCTCAAGGGCCACTACCAACTATTTTTTATTTTATTTCATTATTTTGTGTGTGTGCTTTACACATGTGCATTTGATTTTCCCCGCGCATAATAAAAAATATGGATAGTCTAGATTCTTAATTTCATATCGGCACTAAATAAAATACCCTGTTATTGAAGAAGCAAATTATTTTAGCATAAATTTGTATGATTAGTAATTTGGCTCCGTATCTGCATATCTGCCTGTCATACATCTCAAATCGAAACATTCTATAGATGCATCATTGATTTCACACCTACTAATATTTTATATCCCTGATGCTAACCTGACAAGTCATTATATATTATATTTTATTTTCATGACCACATGTGTATCAACACATGACAACTTGAGTAATGACTCATGGAGCTATACCTAAACAATTTTTTATATATATATATTAGTAATTGAGAAACAGTATGGTAACCTTTTATGTTGACATTACGCTTGGCAGTGTCAAGTGTAATGTCAACATAAAAGGTTATCATAAAGATTTAAGTTAAATCCACTAAGAAATGTTTACAGGAAAATTTAACAAAAAATTTCTTTCCATATGCTAGAAAAAAGCTTCCATTTCATTTTAAACTTTCTAATTTCTGTTCACATTCCTTATCACAGGCCCACCAGCGGCCGAGCGGTTACGTCGCTGAACACTGGTAGTTCAGTCCGAGGTTTGAATCCCGCGAACGGGCTGGCTGCATGGGCGTTTTCGTGGTTTTCCCCATGTGTAACGTGTATATGAGCCAGTTTCCCTTAGAAAGTCCTCCACAAAGGCATCCCTCTCTTAAGGCAGATAGCCCTCGTGTTCTTTGCCGTAATCTAATAAAACCAAAAAACCAAAAAAAAAAAAAAAAAAAGTTCCTTATCACAATTTTCAAACTGTGCTCAGAATTATTGAAAAAAAGACACATTTTCTGAAATGCGTTCAGTGTGGTTGCGTTAGGAATCAAATTTTGCTTCTTCCCTTTAAAGTTCTGGAATCTATTCCTGTTTTTCGAAAATTTATTAACCTACTGTTTATATTCTGCACTTTTAACTGATTCATTATTGTCCCCTGTTTGTCAAAACCGAAATGTTCGTTCTCATGTTTCTATTTCTCTTCTAAGAAATTTTAATAATTCTGTTACAGTCCAAGAATCGTCTTTTTCATGCCGTCTATAAAAATCTAATAAAATAAAATCTCGAATAAGTTTGTTTAGTAGTGGAAACAACAAACTTCCATATGAATTCAGTTCGACACCAAGAGTTTGTAAACTCCATACTCTGATTTCTGTCCTATCGTATAACTCCCTTAACTGTTTCAAATACGAAGCCGATTTTACTGCATTTGCATTTAACAAATGGTTAATATGTGATCTTAGAATAATTTCTTTTGTCTCGTACCTTTCTTTAAGCAATTCCACTGCTAAATTATAATTATTTTCTGATACCAATAGTCCTTGAATACTAATTAAGGCTGGTCCTTTTAAAAACGCTTTAGATAATTATATTTATATGCTTTAGATAAGCGTTTGTTACTGTGATTCATATCAAACTTTGACAAAAATTCCTGAAGCTTCTCTAAATTACCCTCAAAGAGTTCTACATGAAGTATCGGCAAATTTATTCTCGGTTTCTCTGGTTCACTATTCAAAATAAGTGAAGAATTACTCTTCAATGACAAATCTGTCTTTCTTCTATTTGAATTCTGGAGCTAATTCTTGACTTTCGCTTTCACGTAAGTAATGTGCTCTGTATATTCCTGATTATTCTCAACTTCTGTTTCAAAATCAGGTACTTAAGAAATAAATCCGCAGTTTCTAGATCTAACTTAAATATCTGATCTGCTTTTTCTTGTAGATTCATTTCACATTCTTCTAGTGATTTTGTATCTATAATATCCTGTTCCAATAATTCAGATATTCTGTTAATTACGTGAGTTTTGCATTTCATTTTCCCTTTATCTAAAGCTTTCTTAGTATCCTCATCCATGATATTAAATAATAATATAAGTTTATACTTCTAAATGTATACTCTGTTAGAATTATCAAAGGTATTTCAATATAATAATTCTACAATTCACATGCATTCATATTTTTTTAATTAAAACGTACCAGTTCTTCTACGCTCATATTACGTGAGTCATTCGATGGGAAAATTAATCCACATTACAACATCGCACTTCTAAGATAGTATATGATCTGGTTAGGATGAATAGTGTTGAGTTGGGATTTCCTTTCACTCTGCAGGATGACTCTTGCATTTTATAAATTCTTTTATTACAACACTAAATACTTACATATAGTGTAGGAATATTGGTCACATCGTTCACATTCTCTCGCTTCCCGACTCTCAATTACAATCGTGCGCTCTCTATCGGTGGCTTTTCTACAATGCCATCTCTTGGCTGCTTAAAAATCTATGTCTAATTTAAAGGTAAATACTAATTTCCAGTGACTCTTATTCCAAGAAAATTCATTAAGATAATCTGTTTATGTTTTGCTTATTATTTGCATCTAAAGAAATATTTCATTTTTTGTAATATATTCTGTTTGTTTGTATTCTGCTGTAAAACATACATAAACATATGTATGCCTATTGTGTGTGTATTATGTTGTAAACTATGCATGGTATGTACTTTTTTTTTTTGATGCATTTCTTTAGTACTAAGTATGGCTAATTTGGTTTGGCTTCCTTCCTGGTTGTAATTGCCTTTATAACCGCTGCTCGCACAACCAATATTTCATTTAATCTTTTTTATTTTTCCCTTTAACTGCAATGGATTTCACAACTTGGGATTTGCCAAGAGATGAACAAGTAGAAATCCTGTTTCTTCAAGAAATATATATTCTTCACAAAGAAAGATAGTCTTTGTATAGCAAAATATAATATCAAGTTGAAATGGATGTGCATCCTTCAATCATGCTGGGAGAGAAAAAGTATTTTGAACAAAATGGTATTTGTTGTATCATTCATTCCTTTTGTTTACTTATGGTGTCAGGAGCTGATGTCTAATGAGTTTTGTGAACCAAAGCTTGATTAAAACGAATCACAACACAAAGATTGATTGGAATAGTTAATGAGAGAAATATGTGATAGTTCCTTAATCAGTGGATGCAACAAAACTGTGGAAACTGTTAAAAGCTTATTTACAAAAAAGAAAAAATAATTTCGGCCATGTTCTCTTTCCCTCTGATGATACCTTTTGGAGGATTTTGTCATGAAATTAGAGGATGCTTTTTTATTGCTGTCCCTTGTTTATTCTATTTCATCTAGTAATATCAAGCCAAAGCCATGTGAAAAGAAATAAGCACAAATGCTCCAATATAGCACCAAAAATGTGTGATATGACTATAATGGGAAAATACCATACAATATTAAGAAGCCAACAAAATACAGTACAAAGTCCGAGATCTGGACGTGCTTTACACATGTGCGTTTGATTTTCCCCGTGCATAATAAAAAATATGTATGCCTAAATTTTTTTTTTTTTTTTTTAGTTATTGAGAAACAGTATGGTAACCTTTTATGTTGACATTACGCTTGGCAGTGTGAAGCGTAATGTCAACATAAAATGTTATCATAAAGATTTAAGTTAAATCCACTAAGAAATGTTGACAGGAAAATTTAACGAAAATTTCTTTCCGTATGCTAAAAGTAGATTTTGTTAATGATACTCATAGGCCAAAATATTACATTTAGTGCTATTTGAATTTAAAATAATTGATTTGTTATTCACATAAATCCAGAACCAGCGCCAGAGTTCATATGGCCGCACCCAGCGGCAGAATTTAGGAGCCCCAGAAACTGCATCAGGTGGTAAGATATCTAGTACTAGCCGTCAATAAGCCTGAAGAATGTGTGGAAATTTACTTATTCGGGATTCAGATAAGCATTAAGCATGCGCAATAAATAGGCGTTAAGTATAATAAATAACTAATACAATTCAGGCTTAATTGTCTCTCAGTGCACGATAGAAGCAAGATAAAATTTAGCAGAACGACTTGTCATTAGTGGCCAATCTCGTAATACATAGCCAGATATGTATAGTGAACGACAGCTAATTTTATGATGATAGCCGTGAATCTGTAGGTTTTCAGATATCATAAACCAAAGGTGAAATTTTCCAATTAATGGATTTTGTAAGGAAATGTGGAGAAGCGGTAATAAATGAAGAGGATATAAAAGAAGTTTTTCACTGTGTTGACAAAGCTTCTCAATCATCAATCAGTTAGCAGATGGCGAAATCTGTAGTATGACTCTAAATCTGGAAAATACCGCTACAGATAGAGAGATGAAAAATTTATATTGACAAGTTAGTCGAAATTCTAGACACAGCAGTTGGAGGACTTCAACAATGGAGCTTTGTAACTGAATAAGAAATTATGTCTGTCTATAGAATTAAAGAGAAAGTATTAGCACAAAAAATGAAGAAACTTAAACAACTTGAAAGAAATACTTGATAAAGTAAAAAAAATAAGTATTAAGCTTTTCTTTTTGTTGTTGTTGTTTTGTAAATTTTGATACTCTTTAGATAATAAATGCTTCATTATTTCATAAATTATGATTTCATATTTTTAATTTTATTATTTCTATATGCCACCTTACTAGATTTAAACTGATGATCTGATAACCGGAATCGAAGTCCCGATGAGTCTGGATGTGGGACTTCATACTGTAGTTGACAGCAAATCAGACTTGCTTTTTTAAAAGACATATTTGGAGCACTAATAGTTTATGCTAAAGTCCATTAAAGACTGAAATGTTCTGGTGATGTAAATTGTAAATTTCTGACTTGCGTATCTAAGGATACCCAAAAATAACCAGAATGACCAAGATGGAAAGCAAGCACTTCATAATTACAAATTTTGCCTCTATATCTTAGTAACTTCAGATTTCTGCTCGTCTTTCCTAAGTAGTGTGGTTTGCCCTCGCTGTTATTTTGTTTGCTTTTCCTGTTCACAGAGCCTTGCAATTTTTGTGTTGTACAGCCACAAAGAAATGTGTGAGTGTTTTCTTTTAGGAAAATTTCAGCTAAAATTGTTAGTATGTGTTTATCAAATCTTCAGAGATGATATTTTGAGTAAATCACAAGCATAGAAATGGTTTTCCACTGTGGAAATAAGGTGGCACGTAGAGCCACTGAATTTTGATCATTTATAATCTTCCACTCAAATTGTTACACCTCAGACCCCAAATTTGAATTTCAAATTTTATTTATTTATTTTAGATTTTGAGTGAACCTAATGAATCTAAAATTTTTTGTCTCCCAGACCTAGTATTTTAATATAGAACAATTTAAAATTGTATACCATTGTAAACTATAGGCTGTTTCAACTCCAAAAAATTTTTAAATGCTTTTGAAAAAAGTATTTTATTTCTCTATTTTTAAAGTTAAGCTTTTAATTATTTTTAGAAAAAAGCTCCCAAAGGTGTTAAAAATTACAAAAATTATTTTTAAATTATGAATTATAAAAAACTAATGATTGTAAAAACAATACATGGATAGATTAAAACTGAAGATTATGTAATTAATCAATATATATTATAAATGTAAGTGTACAATGTATGTGCCTCTAAAATTCAGAAAGGTGTTCCGGTACGATCAAGGAATTTATATGGTCTGGTAGCCCTCTAGGCCCCATCGATGAAGAAGGTGCCCGTTTTTACCTGAAAGGCATGCTTTTGAAGATATAAGGGCTGGAAGTTTCGCTGTCTAAAAATTTCTATAACATTCCAGGGCATTTGAGACATTCCACAACTTTCCAGAATGTTCGGGAACATTCTGAAACATCCCAGACCATTGTGGAACATTCCAGAACACCCAAATGTTGTGGAATATTCTGGAACATAGTGGGCCATTCGAAGCCTTTTTTTATGGATAGGGCTACCCATTGGTAGGGGTATATAAAGCAAGATCCATCATGGGTTTGTTGACTAAAAACATTCTTGACAATATCAACTTTAATATTCAAAAGAAAATTCCTGGTGAAGAGAGAATGTACAAATGGATTGACACACAATGTCGACGTTGAAGAAAGTGTTAACTTCCCTACAGAATTTTTAAACTCTTTGCAAGTATCAGGAATCCCATTACACTACCTTTGACTTAAAATTGGATCTCTGATGATACTCAGAAATCTCAACTCGCCAAAACTATGTAACAAGGATCGTTGTCAAACTGCTATCAAATAACATCATCGAAGCCGAACTTATGACTGAAAAGGACAAAGACATACAGTATTTATCTGCAGAATACCACTGATATCTACTGAACTACCATTCCAATTTAAAAGACTGAAATTTTTAATCAAATTAGTCTATAGTTTTACAATTAACATAGTGCAGGGACAAACTTTAAAACATTGTGGCATAGTCCTCAATGACTCCTGCTTTTCTCATGGCCAGGTATATGTAGCTTGCTCTCAAGTAAGAAATTCGTAAAATTTGTACTTATATAACCCAAATAACAAAAGGAAAATGTTGTTTTTAAAAAAAGTATTGTAAACGGTTAGAATATGTTTAAAAAAAAATTACCTCTTATATTTTAAAGTTATCTTTTTATTCCAGTTACCACACAATCTCATATCAACTCCTTGTGTGAAGCCAGGTACCCCAGTTAGTATTTATATATTTAGGTATGTGTGTGTCTGTATGTATATGTAGCATCAAGCTAAAACATTCTATCTTGGAAACCTTTGTTTCACCTCTGTATCTTTTATTGTCCTATCCCTTTCTTCTGGCATGCTTAACTTGTAAGTTACTCATGCCAAATTGAAGGCTGTCAGATGCGCAACCAGTATAACAAAAGCATAAGAGTAGAAAGAGCAGATTCCTCAAAACTGGTAAATTTTTATACTTTAATGACTCAAATATTTTTTATTACTTAAATGCATTTACTTTATTCTTTTACTGAATGTGTGCTTAATATTATTGTTATTTTGTATTTTTTAAGGAACAAGACTTCGTTGTTATAATCTGAGAGGAATTATCAAGAAATGTTTGATGCACATTCCTAATTTAGGCATTGAACCAATTGTACAACCAATAACTGACAGCATACTTAGGATAACTTTAAATATTAAACCTGACTTCAAGTGGTCTGATAAGCATCATGGAACTGGATCAGAAGCTTTTTGGATATGGGTTGAAGATCCTGATACTGATTATATTTACCATTTTGAATATTTTATTCTTCCTAGAAAACAGGTATAACAAGAATAATTGAAAACTTACCATTTAATATATTTTAAATAATTTTTTTTTACCTCTCTTGTATATAAATCTATAATCTGTGAATGATTTGTCACTGAGAATGATTTTCTGATCAGTTTTAAATGGCTAATAGGTACTATGTGAGATGTATCTGTAAACTTCCATCAATTACTTTCCCTAACATTAGGTTATCCCTAACATTAGGTTAACAACATTAGGTTAAAAAGTAACTTTTTAACCTAATGTTAAAAATACAGTTTAAAATAATTAATGAACAGTTTAAAATAAAATAAAAATAGTTCAAGATAAATATTAGAACAAATAAAAATGAAAAATATCACTTACTGCAGTTTCGGAGCTAGTCCATTGCTGTTGAAGCATTGTTGTTATGGTAAATTCAGTAAAAGTCATAATGTTTCACATGTATGTTAGAATATTAGGTCAAAGCAAGAAAGGCTGAGCTTCAAAAAGCTTTCTGCACCTCAGTCTAGTTGATGATGTAGTTTGCTATTCCACTCTTAATCGGAGGCATGAAAATATCTGTAAAATATCTGTGTGCCTGCAAAGCACCTAATATGGTAACCCCTTTATTTTATCTTATAAATATCATGGGTAACTATGCAGCAATATTATTATGAACAAGTGGGAAAATGAACACAAATCCAGTAATTTTCTCGTTGGCATTTAATTTTTTTTAAGATGCTCCCCCCCCAAACAAGAAAGAATTGGTGGGTTAATATTTCATTATTAAAAAAGTCTTATATTTTTATATATATTGAATTTCAATTTCTGGTCTTTGTGAAATATTAGTTCTAAATTTCTTACTTTATGTCTTTCATGATAACTTTACTGCAGCTTAATGATAAAAAATAACTACGCATGTTTGTGTTTTGTTTTCAAAAGAATTGTTTTGTAATTTTATATATATATATATATATTTTCTCAATGCATTTCTGCGAAAACTGCATTGACACAATACAGCTATTGTATGACAAAAGAGTCATGATTTAAATTCTTGCAAAACAAAAGTTCATCTATACTTACTATTTGTAAAATACAAAATGAAACTGTATTTTTCTACTACTGAAGCAATGAAATGGCACCGTACAGAAAGACTGTGTTGTAAAAAGAAAGGTTTATGAGCAGATATTAATTCAAAGGTTTATGCTTTCCTTTTTTTATAGCTGCTTAGCTTACTTCTGGATTCAAGAACTCATGCTGATAGAACTCTGTCAATTACAACTATGGATTGAAATAAATGCTTTCGTATTTATAAATTTCTTTATTTCTCTTTGTATTTATTTTGGTTTTAATAAAATAGCTATTATTTTTGTGAAGCTGTATGTACAGGGTGTTTTCTAAATCTGGCACCACCCGTTTAACTACCGAATGACTGCACTATAGTCATAAATGTGGTGTCTAGGTATAATAAAGTGGCCATGAGCTACTAGATGAGATAGCTTATACTTCCACCTGGGGAAAATGGCGGAGTTACGGTAAAACAGTGCGAGATACGAAGAAAAAGTGAATTACAGAGTTATAGAGCATCATCGATTTAGCAGGATTAAAGAAAATTTTCTCTCCTTTTCAATTTTCATTCAAAATTACAAAAGGTTCTGCATGCAACAGTAAAAAATGTTCAGTTTTTACTATGATGAAGACAACTGCAATTTTTTATAACTAAAATTTTATCTTCTATTCCTTCCAATTAATTATGCTATTTTCCTATTTTTGTTATTGCTATGAGCTGAAATTCAGTTTCAGATTCTATATAAATTTGCAAATATGAAAATAGATCCAGAGCAAGTACATAAATACAAGGTCCGGCTATTAATTTCCACGATTCATGGAATAACTCAGAATAAAAAAAGGTTAAACACATAGCCAATTTAATATGATTCAAAGTAATCTCCATCAGTCGTAATGCACATTTGTGCTCGGCTGTACAAATTTCGGAAAGTTTTCTTGATGGCTTCGACATCCTGAAATCTTGTTCCCTTTAGCAAATTTTTCAGCTTAGGAAACAGGAAAAAGTCTGCGGGTGCTAGGTCTAGAGAGTATGGTGAATGCTGCATTTCAATGACACCGTGCTGGGCTAAGAATGACCTCACAGGCAACGCAATGTGTGGGCGGGCATTGTCATGTAGCAGCAGCCGACTCCCATTTTGTTGAAAATGAGGCCTCACTCTACGAATTCATTTTCGAAGACATTCAAGAACTTCTGTGTAGAACTGTCCATTGATAGTCATGTTAGGAGGAAGAAATTCATGATGAATGAGTCCATCGCAATCGAAGAAAGCGATTAACATGACCTTGATTTTGGACTTTTCAAATCGAAATTTTTCTGCCTTGGTGAACTTGGAGACTGCCATTCGGAGCTTTGACGCTTGGTTTCAGGGTCATATTGATAACACCAAGACTCGTCTCCCATTACTATCCTATACAGGAACGCAGGGTCAGCATCAGCATTGTCGATAAGTTCGCCACATGCATCCAGTCTCAATTGCTTTTGTTCGTCCCTTAAATGGTGAGGAACAAATGTGGAACAAATCTTGCGTTTGCCTAAGTCTTGCGTCAAAATTCGCCAAACCGTCTCTTTGTCCATGTTAAATTCATTGGCGAGTACTCGAATAGTCAATCGACGATCACATTTCACCACATCGCGAACTTTTTCAATTGCTTCCGGCATGCGTACGGACTGCGGCCGACCTGTGTGTGGATCATCTTCGACGCTTTCGCGCCCGTACCGAAAGCCACCTTGTGGACATGATTGCTAAAATTAGAATACTAAAAACGCACATGTTTCTTCGCAATTTCTGAAACTTTTGTGTTTCCGAAACTTGAACGAAAGGAGAAACAATTATCTTTCAGACGAAAAACGAGCCCACCTCGCACCACAGTGGTATCACTTGTAATTCTTAATCAAGACGACTGTGGTTTAAACATACAGGGTGCATCTTTGTACTGATTGTCTGTACAAACAGAGTAGACAATATGCTGATCAAGCACAATCGTATCGCAAAATTCATCAACTCAATGGAACTTGAGCTTGGTGTGTGAATTTGTGCATTATGCAAATAGTGTATAAACCATCCTACCTGTTCATCTAAGACCACTATAAAAGAGCTATCTCCCCAGGCTTGTATGTTGAAGCTCATGGTCGTGGAGCGATTTTGAAAAGATAATTTTTATGAGATGGTTCGTGATGGTGAATGTGGCTGCAAGGCACGATTGGTAGCGCGGTTCTATCGCAATTTTTTCCTGCAGGCCCACATCCTTCATACAAAACCATCCTACAAGTTGTGAAACATTTAAGGGAGACTGGCTGCGGAACTAGCTGATTTCGATCTGGCAGACCAGCTAAGGTTGGGCAAAAGTACAACCGGAAGATATCTTATCATACGCCCTCACATATTCAAGCAGAAGCAGAAAAGAGATAAGTGAAAACTGTGGCCTCTGAAAAAGTCATGTTTGGAAAATCCTAAATTATTTGAGTATTCATCCATACCAGCCGATACCTAATCGGGCATTGCTGGACAGGGATGCCCAAGGATGTTTTGCATGGTGCAACTTCATCATGAACCAAATAGAGGCCCATCCAACATTCTTGGCAGATACAGTGTGGACAGATGAGGCATGTTTTTTATGGAATGAAATGTACTATAAACAGAGCACCCATTACTGGGCAGTGGAAAATCCATCATGTTCTGCCGAAACTTGACATCAAATACAGTTTCCGATTAATGTTTGGTGTGGAATTTATAATAACAGGTTAATCAGTCCAATATTTTACTAGGGTATGTTAATGGCAGCATGATATTTAGAACTTCTGCAAGATGTAATACCCAATTTTATTGAGAACCTACCATTGCTTCAACACCAAAACATCCAACATGACAGTGCACTTATGGTGCATACAAGGCACCATAAGTAAAGCAGTACCTCATGGAGGAATTCGAAGAACGAATATTTGGGTATGGTAGTTTCTAAGAGTGGCCTCCACGATCACCTGACCTGACTCATTAATGGACTTTATCCTTTGGGGATGCATCAAATAGCAGGTGTGTGCGACCCCTCCACAAACATTGCAGGACCTTCAATGACATATTGCAGATGCTTGTGCAAACGTTTCACCCGCTATGCTACAACTTGAAGTTCTAACTAGGGTCCAGATGCGCGTCAGGGTAGAGAAGTTTGAACATCGGAAATAAAGGTAGCTTGTGATGAATAGTCGTTATTTTCTTTCTAAGATCATTTCGTCATGTAACAGTGTAGGAAATTGCAAACAAATAAATGTGCGTTTAAAACATTCTGTCCTTAACACAAAATGTCTTTCTGTACTAAATCAACAATGCTCTACAACGTTGTAATTCACTTTTTTTCCCCCCTTTCTCGTACCGTTTCGAGGTAGGGACGGTAACTCTGCCATTTTCCACAGGTGGCAGTCTAAGCTATCTCATCTAGTAGCTCGTGGCCATTTTGCTATACCTAGACACTACTTTTATGACTATAGCTGTAGCCGTTCGGCAGTTAAACAGATGGTACTGGACTTTATTGGGCACCTTGTATATTGCTTAGGCTGTAATTTCTAGTTTGGGTTAGATTTTCACCAATACTTACATTTGGTGCCAAGTGGCACACACTTAACTGAAGATTACCATATTTTGAATTTCCTTTCCTGATTTTCATCTTTGAAGCAACTCATCAGTACAGTATGTGTTACCAAACTCTCATTACCATATTTTGAATTTCCTTTCCTGATTTTCATCTTTGAAGCAACTCATCAGTACAGTATGTGTTACCAAACTCTCATAACACATTTACAACCATACTTTTAAAATGTAAATAAATGCATATGAGAAAGCAAACTTCAGTTTCTGCTTTTTATAATCATTTTTAATTGACAAATCAATGTTTAGTGAAATATTTTCAGCTGTTTGACAACATTGTCACATTTTTAGAGTGGACTGTGTCTTTATGTTCAGAAAAAAATGCACATATTTTTTTCATGGCATTTCTGTGTGTCTAATTTTTGTTCTTCTTAAATGTTTTTTAACCCTGGAACTTTTTTTAAATTCCAACCAGAAATTAGTAAGTTGGATTAAAAGTTTCAGTAAAAAAGTAGTAGTTTCAGTAGTTTTAAAAAACAGACTACTCTTTTAAAATAAATTTCAAAACTCAAAAGCACTTTTTGAAGAACTAGCACTGGTCTGTTGGTTTCAAACATGAATGATTCTTTTATTCAGAAATCAAGTACAGAATAAGTAAGATAAATAATCATAAAGTATTTTTTTAAACTATTTAAGAAGCTTTTCAAGGACATCGTTCATCATTATATCAGGGTAAATATATGATTGTTCACAATATTTTGCATTCTGAACAATCATCTATCTCTCTTAGTATTATTAAAATTAATATAACTGTAGAAATAATTAAGAATTTTTTTGTAGAAATTAAAGAATAAATTTTATAGAAACAGTAAAAAAAACTTGGATGTCTGAACCAGTCAGAAATTAAAGTTCCTTTATGAACTGAACTTCTTTTTGCCCATTTGTAAAAGTGAAAAGTATGGCAGAGTCACTTAAGTCTTAAATTTAATTTGTGATCATTTAATTAATTATTTACTTTAAATTAAATTGTTGCAAGATAAATTGTATTTTGCAATGTTCTTCACATGCAGTCAGAAATGAGAACTACATGAATTCAATGGAAAAGTCTTGCAAGAAGCATATATTTTTAAAGCAAATAGTATCAGTTCCGAATGTGGCATATCATTTTTATCAAATTTTTGAATTCTCTGTGAATTATAATAATAATAATCATTATTGCTTTAAAATTTGTTATAAAAAGAATGATTATTCTTCTTTTTTCAAATTGGCCATTAATGTAGTTGGTCTTTTGCCTGAAATTGTACTTTTAATGGCTAACACTGAAACTTTCATAAGGAAATTTGGCTTTGAACAAACTAGCTTCATTATGTAGCAGACTGAACTGGAATGATCACTGAATAGATGATTTTTCTCATGTGTGAGATCAATGCAGATCAGTTTACTTGGAGAGTCCCTCGTGTATTCTCAAGTATGAAAGTCCTGAGGCACGTATTCTCTTTGACAAATAGTTCAAGCGTACTTTACCATAATTTAATAATTCATCCAATTCAGTCCTTAAAAAAATTCCATAATTTGTCATGATTTTGTTCTTGAGTCATTTTAATATGAAACTCTTGAGGAAAAAATAATATAAATCTTTCAGTTACATAATAGGATAAATTTGTGAACTAAATTTGAGTAGATTATTTGAACTACCTCTTAGGGATCTGCATCTAAGTATGTGGATGCCTTTGCAGTATCAGGAAAATCTCATATTTGCATTACACGTGGAGAAACTACAAAAGTGCCTCTGCAGCCAGCCTTTTTGCCAAGAGCTGAACTTTGGTCAAACTATCAATGTTGAGCAGTCATCATAGTGGATTGAGACAATTTTTTAAGCTTTATGGTTTGATTTTTTTAAATTATTACAGTTAATAAAGTATGTCATGCCTGTTCCCATTTGCTCTTATTGTGGCTTCTTTCTTTGTCTTACCCAAATTTTAGAATTGTCCACCTACTGCAGCTTTTTGTTCTAATATGTGGGTTTGATTACTTATCTTTAAAAAAGTAAAACTAATGTGGAATGTTTATTACTCAGGTTATACATCAAGAAGTACAATCCCTTGTATTTACTATACCACTTCCTCGAGACACAAGACCAAGTCAGTACTTAATAAGAGCAGTTTCAGATCGATGGTTAGGCTCAGATCGATCATTTGTGATGTCATTTCAAGATCTTATTCTCCCTCAACATCATCAGCCTCATACAGGTTAGTAGAAATAAATATGCAGTTCTTTTCTCTCTACTAGTATTTTTCTTTATTACCAGTTCATCAGTTTTCTTAAACATTGAAATAAACCTCTTTGAAATATTTATTGTTTTCACAGATTTTGCACTGTAGCAAAATAAAAAATATTGTCACTTAAAATAAATATTTAATGAAATAAATGCAAAGCTGTATTATGAAGAATAAAATCTCTTTCATTAAATAAGTGCACAGATCTTTAAGTGGTGTTAATTTATGATGAGATAATGTTGTAGCAATTTTTTTTTTTTTCCCTTTGATTTGCCTTTACCACTTTGAACAGGTCATTTAAATGTAAGATTTTATATTCTGTATCTATAATATGTGGAAAACTAGTTCTTCTGCCAAACTAGTGGGCAAACAGTTAAGACCACTGAATACTGTAGTTCGAACCCAGGCAAACGAGCTAGCTGCACGGCTGGTTTTCATGGTTTTCTCCATGTGTAACATGAATATGAGCCAGTTTCTCTTAGAAAGTTTTCTATGCTGGTATCCATCCTCTTGCTCAGATAGTAGGCCTTCATAAGCTTTGCCATACTCAGATAACCTAACCAAACCTCTCATTTTTCTGCCTGTTGTAATTGCTTATCTTGAAATTGTTAACTTATGTAACTGCTTAGCTTGAAGTGATAAAATAAAAACTGCATACCAAAATCATGTTACACTTTGTCTCTCTGTCTTGTGATTTTTATATTTTTTAATTTTGTTAAGTTATTTTGCAACTTATTATAAATTGTTAGATGTTTAGCTGCAATTTGAAATTTTCAGGGTTTGTCTCCCCCCACAAGGGGGATAGGTTCTGTATAAAATGGAAATTTTAAAAAAAAATTGTAAAATAAAAAAGGTGTATAAAATAAAAATTTCTTCTTGTGCCTAAAATGTATTCCAGCATCTAAATTTAAAAGAACAAAAACAAAACTAAGTAAACATTTTTGTATAAAATATTTTTATTTAAAGAAACTAACATTTTGTTCAACAACTAAAATCGGAGAGTTTTCACCATTTCTTTTCATCAGATAAAAATAGTTTGAGTCATATAATTTTGGAAAAAAATTTGCACCAGTTTTACCAAGTGGAAAACTTAAAAGACTTTTAGTAAGATAGGAGCCAATGTAAAAATTAAAATATCTGTATTTTATCCAGAAAATATTTAAAAAAAATGATTATGATCTGAAAGAAATTTACTCATAAAATCATTTTGATGCTCCCTTTACCCTTTCCTCAATATACATTTCAGCTATGTAATATTTTTGGAGAGGAGAGAATACTCTTTCCATATTCCTAATATACATATTTGTTTGAATTTTAGATCTTCTGAATTTGGTTCCATTGCCAGTCACGGCCCTGAAAAATCCTGAATTTGAAGAGTTGTATAAATTTGAATATTTTAATCCTATTCAGACTCAAATATTTCATACATTGTATCATACGGACCATAATGTTCTACTTGGTGCACCTACTGGCTCTGGAAAGACCATTGCAGCAGAAATAGCTATGTTCAGAGTGTTTAATGTTCATCAAGGGACCAAGGTATGTTTTTCTGAAGAAATTCATGAAACCATTTCAATTATTTTGTTTTTGTCAATTTTTTTGTGTTTAAAAGTATTTTTATATTGTGAATCTTATGTTGAAGTAATTCCATAGCACCTTGTAAATCATTTTGTTTGTTGTTTCTGATATTAAACAGTGCATGATATATAACATAAATTGTATATGTATAAAGTGCAAACATAAAATATTTGCAAATGTATTAGATAACCTAATTGCATTTTATATGTGATTTATGAGGACTTTTTTCATTAAATAAATAAAAATTTATAGTTTTGATCTTTCTGAATATTCCGTGTAATAATCCTGTAATTATTTCATTTTTTGTATGCTTAGACGTCTCAAAAATTCCTTTTTTATTTTCCTGTGATTTACTTATTAATGAGGCGCAGTGGCTAGTGCATCGCACAGCAGCACCACAGGTCCAGGGTTCGATCCCTGGGCTGGGCAAGGTCAACTCAGCCTTTCATCCCTTGGGTCGATAAACGGAGTACCAAGTTTGCTTGGGGCCTAAACACCGGGGGTCCTGCGACCAAGCTGACCACTTGTTCAGGGCATATGCTTACGCACCTCGGGGCACACGATCAAGAAAGCAGATTTCGGGCACTACTGGCCTTGGCCCACTAGGGCTGTTGCGCCACTGAGTTTAGTTTACTTATTAATACTTTATTATGTAAATGAACTGCATCTGTTTTATGGATGGGATTTTTGTTGTATCAAGTAAAATAAATGTATGATAATTGCTTTTGATTTATGTAATATTTATATGTAAGTAAATTCAATGTTATTATTGGTTTGCTTTCCATCATGCTATTTCAAAGTTTCCATTTTATCTGATATACTTTTTAAAGTAATTTTTATTTTTAATTTTAAAAATCAAAAATAAAGTATCTCTTGATAATTTGGTGATTCCATTTGGAATGTGTTCAACATAAAATGTGAAAGTATTTTATGATTTATAAAATATCTTTCAAATATTCAGTTAAAAATAAGATATTTAACCCATTAACTGCCAAATTGTTATTTTATTTCTGTTATTTTACATCTAAATAATAAGAAAAACATGTTTTTCTCATAAATGCGTAATTTTTTTTTCAGAAAATTTAAATTTAAGTCCGATCCCCAAGTGGGGATCATGGCTGATACTATCTACTTTTAATGCCAGCATTCAAAACAGTCTACATGTAATCCAACATTACATTTTCTACATTGTTTTCTTGCATTTGTTTTGCACACTGCTTATTTTCGGTCCGTTCAATATAATGATTACCAGATGTTCTGATAACAGTAGGAACACGATTAATTGATGCTTTAGTGAAAGAATTCCTTCCACCCTTTTTTGCATCTGAGAGTTCTGTAGATAAAGCAAGATATCCTCTTGCAACCATCCTCCTAAACTCTAGGAATGGAATTTTATCATTTGAAATACAATACAGTGCTTGGGCGTTAACCAGTGTTACGTCGATGGCATTAGTATGCAAAGGAAAATACCATTCCCCCCCCCCTTATTCTGATTCTGTATTTTTGAACATTCCAATCCATCTTGTCTACTCCACCCATGTATTTGTTATATTCTGATATCAGTTTGGTTTGTGGTACTTGAAAATCTTTCTTCTCTGTTCTACTCCATCGCTTCACCTCTGATATTGGTTCGATAGTTTCATGATTAGACAGAAGCCTTGCACAACTGTTGTTATTCCACGTGACAGCTAAAATTTCATTACGGAAATCAAATCTGTAGTCATGTGCCCCGCGTTCTTTTTTCCTTATTTCTTTGTCTGTTGCAATAGGGCATTTGTTCATTCTGTTGCTCTAAAGAGGTTATCACACATGGCTACAGTGCCTGCTAGATGGGACTTTTCTGAGAAACAATATTCTGGTAGCACTGGTTTCCTAGAAACCTTTCCGGTAGAATTCCTAGAAAAAAGAGCCCCGCCTGAAGCGAAGTTCCACCTAACTACGGAAGCAATGTTCCGGCTACGTGAGATTTTTTCAAACCTCAGCGAAAATGTTCCGGGTAGAGACAAACAGGTGAAAATTCTGGTCTGAAGGATCACGTGATCCCGATTTTAGCGATAATCGATTACTCTTTGCCGTTCAAGTCTTTGTAGTAAGTGAGAATGGTAACCTAGCTACGTGTGTTTCCCAGAATTTTGCGGGTTCTGAGAATTGTCTCTTTCAACATCAAGTCCCGCGTAGCCGAAACATAATGTGATTGGGACCTAACGTGAATGTCCTGCAAATGTTTTATCAGGGAAAATCCTGTGAAAAAATTGTCAAAGTAAACTTTATGAGCATTTGGTGTCTGAAGAATAGATACCATCTGAAAGACAACATATGTCCCAAGCCCACTGATGCTTTCATCATTTCCTAATTTCTTTGATTTGCCTTCATACACTTGAGTCTGATAACAATATCCAGTCTGTGAACAACAAATAGCCCATTGAAGCTAATGCCAAACCGCACTGGCTTACCACGTATAAATTGTTTGATGTAGTGATGTCCATAGTAAAGAACCATTTGTTCGTCAATGCTCAAACTTTCAGAAAACACCCCCAAATTGTTAAAATTTGTCATTCAGCTTGTCAATGAATAGGCGAATCTTGAAGAAGTTATCACATTCACCTAGTGGAATACTTTCTAAATCGGAGTTTTCACTGATATGTAGGTACCGTTTAATTTCCAAATACCTATTCCGACTCATGCATGCTCTAACACACAGAATGTTCATGCCTTCATCTTCACACCAATATAATTGTTCTTGTGGAAGTGAATGATAGCCAGTGAAAAGAAGTATTCCAATAAATGTTTTTAGGCAATTATTAGAAAGCTGAAATTGATGATTGTTTTTCTGTCTGGCATATATTACAGACTACTGGACAATATAGGTGACAGTTTCATTACCAAAAAGTATTTCAAAACACTCTACCGGGGATTTCCCCCTGAGTTTTCTAATGACATCATTTCGCCTTGTCTCTATAATGTCAGAATTTTCATATAGTTTCGAGTACTTAGGTTGCTTCTTTTCCAATTGGAAGTCGCCACACAGTGAATTTCAACTCACCCGAGAAAATAAAGTGGTTCTTCATCTTCAATCACGCTGTCATCCATGTCCTCATTATCTGAAATCTCATCAACCCGCTCTGGTGGAATTTCAACAATATCTATCGTTGTCATCGTCAGATGCAAAAAAAGTCATCAGAATTTACAATTTCTTCTATTTCTTTTAAAGAAAGATATCTTTTACGTGACATTTCCTGGGGGGGGGGAAGTTTTTTTTTACAGTTTTAGTCAGTATGAGCCATGATCCTCAAATGGGGATCGATATATCTAGGTTCACTGTACCCATCCAAATTACAGTATGAGGATAAATAATATATAAATACATTAATTACTTACCAATGATCAAGGGAAATTCAGTACAACAAAAATAATTGTTCCTAAGTAACTTTTTTGTGCTTTGAAAATAACTGTATTATTTTTCTCGTGAAAAGTAACGAGAGAGCAAGAAAAATAAACTCGTGAGTTCAACTAACTGAGTCCACGTGTTTGTTTAAGATTTCTACCCTTAGTTGCAATTTTCAGGAAAGTATGACCACCCGTAAGGGACCACCCAGGTGCAGTCACAATGTATACAAATGTAGGCGATCCCCATATGGGGATCATGACAGGGAATGGGTTAAATATACTAAAAAACATAGTTAAAGTGGACTGTATTGTTCAAGAAATCTGTATGGAAATGTTCAAAAATATAAAGGTATAAATTTTTTTAAAGTTTCTGAGTATCTTAATTTTATATATGTAATGTAATTCATTATTTTAATTCTTAAAAATCCTTTTTAACTTGAAATGTTTTTCCTACATTCAAAAGTCTCTATATAGTATTGTAAAAAACAACTTTAGTTTCTTTCTGAAATATCATTGCTGCAAGATATATTGAAGCACTAGAATAGATTTTAAATGTCACAAATAAAAGCATCTTTTGACTTCAAAATATCCACCATTAAAAAAATAATTCAGTTATATTTTTTATACTGGCAATTTTGCAGGACGGCTTTCAGATTTTTATGTTTTTTTCATGCTGGCAACAAGAGCTTATGTGACTAATGAGATTTTCTTTCTGTTAGTGGTTGGCACTCCAGCATCTATGACTGAGAAATTTGCTCACACTTGAGTATGACTAGGGTGATTTTAAAATTCGTGTTACTGAAATATTCCATATGAGTCACTCAGGTATATGCTAAATATTTTCATAAAATTGTTAAACAATTCCCCCCCCCCATGAAAGTCAAGCTCACACTTTTATACTCAATCAAGAAATATTTAGGTTTTAATTAATACAAGTATCTTCATTTAAAAAAAATATTATTACTGTTTTTTTTAAGTCCAAAGTCACTTTGTCCCTAAATGACTATTGTTTTTGTTTTGCAATTTTGCGTTGGTTCACTATAAATGTCTGTTTCACTTTTCAAACTATTGTCACCAAATGTTATCCTGCATTATATTTGAAGAAATTAAATAATGAAAAATCTGCATAAATGTATGTATATTTCTCACATTGTTTTATTATCAATTTCATATTTGGCAAAACTTTAACGAATTTTTTATAATCAAAAGCAAGCAATAGCAACATCGCATGGAATAAACATTTTATCTCCAGCGCATGAGTCTCTGTATCGGAAATTATAAAGATATGCTCATTTTAAAACTATTTTGTGATAATGCTGTTGAACTGAATTTTACGATTTAAGTGTAAAGAACATGATATTTAATAAATAAATGTAACACACAAAATGTTAAAAAAGCACCCCTTTGGACGTAATTTAAAATCTAAAATAAAAAAATTAAAAAAAAAACATTCTCTCTCATTTTCTTTTCCTCCTTTTTTTTTTTTTTTTTTTTTTTTTTTTTTTTTTTTTTTTTTTTTTTTAGGAGCATTAATTTATTTTTTTAAATGTGTGTGAAGTTAACTGAAAGTGAAAGGAAGAAAGTAGAGCTAATTTTTTTAGTCATAAATAGGGAAGAAATTATTTTTTCATAATTTAAACTTTAGGTATTTATTCACTTGTAGAAAGCATTTATGTACTATCAAGTGTTGTTAATTCAAAAACTGTGAATTTTAGAAGAAAGAAATCTGAGCACATATTATGTGAGCATAATCAGCATGTACAAATATGTAGAAAATAAATTTTGTTATGAGAAAATCTTCATTGCTTTTGTGTGTTTTGCCTTCCTTTACAGATTGTATATATTGCACCTTTGAAAGCTTTGGTCCGAGAAAGAATTGAAGACTGGAAAATAAGGTTTCAACAGAAACTTAAAAAGAAGTAAGTTTGAATGTTTTCTGTTGAAATGGAACATTTATATAAAGTGCATTTGATGTTATATAAAGTTTTCCACATCCAAAAATTCCAAGTAATGTTATTGTTGTCACCTAATTAATCTTCTTTCTGTTTCGTCCTAAAAGTATAGTTGAACTAACTGGAGATGTTACTCCTGATGCTGCTGCTATTGCAGCAGCGGATATTATAGTTACTACTCCAGAAAAATGGGATGGTGTTAGCAGAAGTTGGCAAACTAGGAACTATGTAAAAGCTGTGTCTCTTATCGTCATTGATGAAATACACTTATTAGGTTTGTTTTGCTGTTGTTACCCCTTATATTAAGATTTTTAAGCTAAATAGAAAAAAAATATTGTTTTGAAATACTGAAAATTTCAACAAATTATTTTTTTTTTTTTTTTTTATAAATTAACTTTGACTTTTTTATTGTTTTGTTTTTGTGTCCAAATATGTATATTATTATATATGAATTAAATCTATAAATCTGTGTAAAGTTATTTATTGTAAGAAAATTATATATGTAAATATATTTTAAGAGTTTTTGCATTCTAGATCCACAATTATTAGCTGTTGTCTATTTAATTATCTGCATTTTAATTTAAGTAATGTAATTTTATCAACATTATAGGTGAAGATCGAGGTCCTGTATTAGAAGTGATAGTTTCCAGAACAAATTTCATATCTTCTCATACAGAGCGAAAAATGAGAGTTATAGGATTGTCTACTGCTTTAGCTAATGCAATTGATATAGCTAATTGGTTAGGAATAAAAGAGGTAATTATTTTTAACTAATTTAAGATTATGTAGATGTTTGTAGGACATAAGTACAAAGTCCAAGATCCAGAACTGTAGGGACTTCTGAATTTCAGAAATTTAGGGACTTTAGTTCATTACTTTAAATGTAATAAGATGACATGTGGAAATTATAAAATTAAAACTATGAAATAGTTGTTTATGAAATAATGAAGCATTTATGATATTAAGAGAATCAAAATATACAAAAAAAAGTTCAATATTTTGTTTGTTTTAGTAAACAGTTCTTAAGTTGTTTAAGCTGTTTCATTTTATGTGCTACTTTCTCTTTAATTTTCAAGACAGACGTAATTTTTTGTTCAGTTAGTAAGTTCCATTGTTCAGTCCTGTGGTTGCTATGTAAAAAATTCTTGCTAAATTATCAATCAAAACTTTTCATTCTCAAAAATTTTGCCACTGATGGAAGCAATATTTTCTGGAATTATAACCAAATTACAGATTTCAGCATCTACTTGCTGATTGGGACATTGTCATTGCAGTTGAAAATGTGGTATATTACAGTACAAAGTCTTTAATCCAGATGTCCATAATCCGGACCTCAAAGCTACAAACTTTCTGCGCATGCGTTAGAAAGTCCTCCACAAAGGCATCCCTCCCTTTAGGCAGATAGCCCTCATGTGCTTTGCCATAATTGAATAATCCTTCTGCGCATAATACCTTTACACATGCACATTTAATGTATAACGGATGGTATAAGCTAGGCTAAAATTATCTAATTATCTATTTCAGTTAATGTTGCAGATTGTGTTGTTCCTTAATTTTCTAATTGTATCCGGCTTATTATTTTTTGCAGACTGTTAGAGCAATTTTATAAAAAGTAAGCTTAAACTTTCGATTATGTCAAAAATAGTTTCCTATTCTGGAGCTGCTTAAGGATCACAAAGCGAAAGCATGTTTCGATGTTTCGATGTACTGCTTCCAATAGTGAAGCGTGTGACAGAGAGGTTATTGTCAGACATTCGAAACGAAAAAAATTCGATTGAAAATGAAAAAATTTCGATATTATTGAAAACGAAAAAATTTTGATTGACAAGTTAGACGGTATTCTCGACACACCAATTACAGGGCTTGAACAGTGGAACTGAACAAGAAATTATGTTTGTTTATAGAATTAAAGAGAAAGTATTCACACAAAAAACAAAACAAATTAAACAACTTACATTGAAAGAAATGTTTAATAAAGTAAACAAATAAATATTATGCTTTTTTTTCTTTTTTGTAAATTTTGATACCCTTTAGATCATAATTGCTCTTTATTTCATAAATCATAAATAATAATTATAATGGTTTCATATTTTTTATTTTATAATTTCTGCATGCCATCTTACCAGATTTAAATTGATGATCTATAATCTGGAAAAAACATTAATCCGGAATCGCCGAAGTTCCAATGAGTCCGGATTAAAGACTTTGTATTGTATTCTGTTTCTTATCATTTCTCCACATTTCTTTATAAATTCGATTAACTGGAAAATCTCACCTTCTGAAGCATTCAAAATAAAGTTGCTATTTTGCCTAATTTTGAAGTCACATGTTGTTAAGCCCAAATTGCACCATTTATTCAAGCATAAAATACCAACACCTCTATGAAAGTTGCTTTCTTCAAATTAAAATAATTATGGTAGGGCATCTTTTAGCTGCAGCACCTATCTGTAGGTCTCTGTCTTGCTCAGTGATGGTTAACTGTCATAAATTGCTGCACCTTTATCTTGAATGCATTAATGTAAAGTATCCCAGATGAAAATGGTTTCAGAAACATCACTTTAATGTGAGAAATTAGAGTACTGGTTAAATAATGTGCTAAAAGTGTTGTTGATGTTAAAAAAGTACTACAAGTAATGTTAGACGAAGTAGGTACAATATTTCAGTTCTTTTTAAAATCCATAGAGTGTGAATTTTTTAATATTGTTTCAAATTTAATATTGGCATGCATTCTTATTTTGAAGAATTAAATTAACTTCCTGAAGATATTTCATAAGATCAGTGTGAATGTCTGAAAATTTGATCTGTAGGTTTTAATTTTTAAAAATGCTTAGCTTTTGAACACCTTTTTAGTGTTTAATGTTAAAGGTCTAATTGAAGAGAGGCAGAATGAAATTTTTGAAAAAAAGAATAAACATTTCTGAAATGTAAAGTATGTTAATTTGTTCTTGCAGTATCTGGATATGTGGATTGAGCCATTTCAGGATTTGTTTTGTTCCTAATAATTGAAATCTGAAAATTTCTTAGGGACAGAAATAAAGTTATTCATCAGTGGTCTTGATGTGAAGTCAGAGAAAGTGTAAACTATAGCAAAGTACAAACTTTTGTCATTTCAATTGCATAACATTCGCTGCAGATCTGCTGAAAGATCCCAATATTTTAAAGCAAACAGATGAACTGAGAAATATTTATGGGCTTTTCAAATCAAGTTATGCTGTATTGGAACATGCATTCCCTTTACATCTGCTAAAAGATCCCAACATTTTAAATAGATCATAGGCTCTTTAAATTACGTTACTCTCTGTTGGAACATGAATGATTAAAAAAGATCCTAGTACTTAGGAAATCAAATCAATAAGAAAAAAAAATTATGGTATATTTAAATTAAGTTACCTTATACTGGACTACAAATTAAAATTATACATTAAACAATGAAATTCAGTTAGACAAAATTCATTGTTGTTTTTATTTATTCCAGTCTAGTAATAATTAATTTAAGAAGTAAGTATCAAAATATTCATAATATTAAACATTAATTTTAATTGTTTGAAATTGCATGACTGTTGCTCATTAGGTGAATTTGCATGTATGATATTCTCATTTTTATTTTTCAAAATATTGACACCATATTATGGTAGTCTAATTTTTGTGCTTCATAGTGTGCTAATATTATTTGCTTAATTTCTCTTCTTTAATCTGTATGCTAAATTCATCTCTGTGTACTAAAATGTAAATAATAATTATACATTAAAATAACATTAACTTTCTTTTTTATAAACTTTTGTAATGTAAAATGGGAAAAAATAAATAACTATGCTTTGTATTCTTAGGTTGGACTATATAATTTCCGTTCTTCAGTGCGGCCTGTTCAACTTGAAGTTCATGTTTCAGGCTATCATGGGAAACATTATTGTCCTCGTATGGCTTTAATGAATAAGCCTACATATCAGGGTGAATAATTTAAATTTACAAATATTTTTACATCGTTTTATGTATTTTCATGTTCCCTTTTAGCCAAGTATACATTAAAGCAACTGTTCTGATAATTAAATATTGGAAATAAAAGATTAATAGGCTAAAAAAAACTAAATCACATAAAATTAACAGCTGATTTCCATTTTAATTCCCTTGAAAGTCATACATATTTCTTCCACAAAATTCTAAATCTTGTTTTGTCCTACCACTAATCCTCAATATTTTTCAATCAGACATTTTAATGGCATTCATTAGTGTGGTTGGTTTTGCTCTGGCATTTAAATTTAAATAAAGCTTGCCCTGTTCTCATTATTTTTTATAATACAGTAAATTTTTAATGTGCCCTCCTTTTAGTTTTTTAATTTCAAAAACAAATAATATTCTTTGATTCAATTTTTTAAACATTTCTTTTTCAGCTATACGCACTCATTCTCCTGATAAACCTGCCTTGGTTTTTGTATCTTCAAGACGACAGACTCGCTTGACTGCCTTAGATTTAATTGCATATTTAGTAGCAGAAGATGATCCTCGCCAGTGGGTACACATGAAGGAACAGGAAGTGAGTTAGTCATAATGTTGCTTATGCTATATTTTTATAAATTTTCAAGCAGGTTCCTTAACCTTCCAGCACGAGCGCTTGGGAATTTTAAATGAGCATGCCTTGCATCATATTTTTTACGACATCTGTTATTTTACCGTTTTTGGCACAAAAAAATGAGTGAATATTGATAATAAGTTTGTTAAAACATAAAATATCAACTTTATTACTGCAAAAAACAAATAATGTCATATTTAAATGATAATAAATTATTTTTAAACGTTCAAATCAGTCAGATGGAAAAGCAATAATGTATTTCATTATAAAACTTTACAAATTTATTATTTAATAACTATATCTTAAAATCCAAGCTAATTTTAATATTCATCTGTCCTGTCCTGTTGATTTATCATCGAATTGAAGATAACTTGTCAGAAATAAAAATATCTTTTAGATCATCACAGCTCTTGTTATTTCAATTCCACTTGAGAACAATTCTTTTACATTTACATGGTGTCCTTTTTTTTTATTACTATCATATATAACAATTCAAATTAGGCCATCATTTGCACTCAGTAACAGTGCTATTATTCTCACATCCAAAAGTTTCTATGTCTTCTTTTCTTCATTAGATAATTCTTGAAGAATGCAAGCAAAATCAGCTGGTTGCACATATTTTTTTACGATGAAAACTGATATAAAAAATTATAGACTCGAATTTATGCAAATTAAATTAATACATGTCAATTAACAACACAAAATATTTGGGAAAAAAATATACACCCTTCCAATGACCATGTGCAAGTCGTAACTTTTACGAAGAAGCTGCCACGTAGCACAAAAGCCCAGTGAAAAAGAACAAAAAAAGGTCATATGACTTCCTTTTGTCCCATTCCATGATGTGGTGAATGGTTGAGAGGAGGAATGGAAATGACATTCAGAGTCTCAGCTACAATATGTGAAAGTGTGCATTAAAAACCGAATTTGTCGTAAATTTTTTGCATAGCACGCATGCTGGAAGGTTAATGCTGATGAACTTCTGAATTTAAGATTATATAATAGTTGTTTCTAATTACAAATTTAACAATTTGTATTCAAATTAATTTCAAAAGATCTAATAATAGGGTGCTGCTTTGGTAGATGGTTGCACAGATTTGGGCTTTTTTTTTTTTTTTTTGCGAGCGATATGAGTTATGGTTGACTCATTGCTGGATAAGTTGTTTATATTAACCGATACTTTATTGTCATTTTATTTAAAAAATAATGCATTTTATTATGCATAAATTCCGTGTTTTAAATCTTATTTATGGCTTCTAAATATTAAAAATCAATTTAATTTTGTATTTTTATTTGAAATAAAAATTTTATTGTTTATGATAATTTGTATAATTTATGTTGTGGATGATGTAATCAATGACGTCCCCTTGCTTTAAAAGTAATTGGTTTTAATATCTATAAATTTAATCTAATTTTTTAAACATTATTTATGGGTGTTAAATATTAAAATACAATTTAATTTTGCATTTTTTTAAAAAAGATTTTATTATGTATGATTATTTAAATAATTTTAATTCTAGGCGTGATGTAATCAGCTCCCTGATTGGTTACTGAATATTTGTGCATTAACGTGCCATTTTAAAATTTTATTACTCATCTCTTCGAATTCCTTAGATTTCATAGGTAACAGATATGTCCCTTTCAAAGATTAATGTTGTTATTGGTAAGCACTAAGAATTATTGGTATCAGAATACAAAAATTGTCCTATGAGACCTTATTTTGTCCAACCTGGCTTTCCTAATCAAAGATTTATTCATAAATTGCTACGAGGGTCAGACGAAATTTATTTTAAAGTTTTGGAGGAAACCTCACGAATTGCTTCTTCAATGAAGTGCGAGAAATGTGGATCACAGATGAAGACCGTTAGACAAGCCAATTCTGAGGACGGCCATATATGGTATTGTATTGTGATCATGGTGGAAGAAATAACTGCTGTAATGGTAAAAAAAGTATTAGACATTCCTCCTTTTTTTACAGGCAATAAACTAATTCCTGTCATTTTAGCTCTACTGCATGAAGTGTTCTTATTTACTTATTTTAAAGTATTTGAATTTAAGTAATATTTTAATTCTTTTAAATGTTGGTATGATGGTTTTTAATTCGATAATCAATTTGCGTAATATTTTATTCCAGTTAAACGTTGCCGCAATGTTTTTATAGCGGTGTTTTTATTCTATATGAAAGTAATAATTTAACCTTACTTTAGTATTTTATACTCATGGTAAATGTATTTATTTACATTTGCCTGCCATCTTAAAAAACGTTTTCAACAAAAAAATTAGTCCATTATTTTTCACGATATTTATTTTTTTAAAGTTTCAAATACTTTACTATGTGCAAAATACGTAAAAACAGCATTTTTGGCTGACGATTGTAAAAACTGCGCCAAAGTAAATCACCAAGAATCCATTCAACAGTCTAACAGAGTAGCACCAATAATAGCATACATTTGGTACAAGCATAACTTTTCAGCTTTGAAGTAAAAATTCAAATTTTCATGTACAGAAAGTAAAAATTATACTTTGCACATTTTTTATATGAACATATACTAAAAAAAAAGACTAAAAATATCAGACTTTAATATAGTTTTCTCTCTCTCTCTCTCTCTCTCTCTATATATATATATTCAAGAAATCTTTGTAGTGTTAGTTTAGATTAAATCGGGGAAATAGTGTTAAAATTTATTTAAAACTTCAAAAATGCACATGCTGTTTTCATTTAACTAGTAAATACATCTTATATGTGCTCTCTCATAGTGTGGAAATTTCATGACAAAGCTGAAAGAAGCTGAAAATTCAAAAGGGAGCTGTTTAGCTCCATACCGATAAATGTACAATGACCCGATAAGAACCACAAAGCAAAGTAAAATTACAGATTTTTTTAAGAAGGAATAATTTTAATTAAGGAAAAAATTGCTGAAAGTGAAGGCTATATCATTCTGCCAAAAAACGTTTCCGGTTGATTATACTGAGTAGTGAAGACTAAGAAATTTATTAAACAAGAGTTGAAATAAAAATAATATTTTTTGTGTTTTGTGTTGTACATACATTTATATTTTTAATAAAAATTAAATTGTGTATGTAATTTTTAAAAAAAAAAAACTTGTTCTTAAGAAGTTTTCAAAATATGACCCCTCCTTTTTTGTACCAGTTTTGGGTCTTATACAACACATTTTCGCACAATGTAACATTTTTTAGGAACTTGTCTACCATGTTATAGGAGGGTTACCTGGCTTATAAGTTACTTCATTCAACTCAAAGGAGATAATATACTTAATACTACATTAGTAAATAAATTATTATTTTATTACTTTGCAGCTTTTGGACAAGTATTAAGCAATTTATTTTGATCAATTAATATATATATATGCACTTAAAAGCAGATACTTTCTGTAAATTTTTTTAAAGTGTATGTTTTTTAAAACATAATTAACTAACTACTGTTGAAAGTTTTATTTTTCAAAGATGTTATATGCTGTTTCTATCTTATCAAAAACAGTTTTTATATGTACATGAAAAAACTTTTAGAAAAACTATGCAAATCTATATGTTTGACTTTGATTCAATTTTTCTGAATGTTGCTTTTCCCAGGTTAATTCTGTTATCTCTCTAATACGAGATCAGAATCTGAAGCTTACAATAGCGTTTGGCATTGGTCTCCACCATGCTGGTCTTCATGAGCGTGATCGAAAGTTGGTAGAAGAACTTTTTCTTCATCAAAAAATTCAAGTAAGGAGAAGTTATTCTGTTAAAAAATTTCAGTATAACTTCCAAGTATTTTAAAGGGAAAAAGTCCATGAAAATTAGATTAATATAAAAAAATACTAATGTATTTATTCTTTTTTTTTTTTATGAAACTCTTAAATGAACTTAATTTTTGTTATTGTGAACTAGGTTTTGATTGCTACAGCAACTTTAGCATGGGGAATCAATTTACCTGCTCATTTAGTTGTAATAAAAGGCACAGAGTATTTTGATGGCAAAGTGCAAAGATATGTTGACTTTCCTATCACAGGTATTTATTTATTTTATTAATAATGTTACGAATTTGGTATTTAAAAAGCTAATGTGACGAATATTAAAAGAAAGCTAAGCCGGAAAATTGAAAATACAAGAGCGCATGCATTAAATAAATAAATATCTCTTCTCAGTTCGTAGTAGTTGCTTAGTTTGTTGTTGTTTAGAAAACTGCTCTTGTTGATTTGTTGATTGTAGTGAATTCGCGGATTAGCGTTCTTTAGCTGTTTTGAATTACGTTCTATTGGACATTTGAGTAGTTAAAAGATAACTACTGTGAGATATTGTAATACTGCATGATAATTTGAGAAAATTTAAGCATTTTTGTTGTGATAATAATAAATTTTTGTTCATTTTTCATCGGACTTGTGCATTCATTTCATAACGAACCCGTACGCACGCAACAATTTTTGGTGTCAGGAGTGGGGTTTGAATGCCAATAACAAGAGCGATGGAAGAGCAATTAAGGTAGTTAATATCAGCCTTTGCTACATTTAACTTTTAAAGAAGACATAAAAGCTGTACAAGAAAAGATTGAAGCAGGTCAAGACGAAATGAAAAGAGAAATAACCTGCGTAATAGAAAGTAAATTTGAGGCTATGGAAGACAGAATAGGAGCTGTTGAAAATAAATTCGGGCAAATTGAAGAAAAGGTTTCTTCTGTCAAAGATGAAATAGAAGATAGAGTGTCGGCTGTGGAGCGACAAGTCGAAGGAAGAGTTTCGGCCTTCCAACAACAAATTGAAGAAAGAGTTTCTGCCATCCAAGGACATATTGAACAACAAATAGAAGACAGAGTTTTTGCCGTCCAAGGACATATTGAACAACAAATCGAAGACAGAATTTCTGCTGTCGTCACCAAAGAAGTTGACACTTTAAAGAAATTCGTAGCGATGGCAGGGAGCACTTCGGATGGTTTAAAATTTCTACCCATGCCTGCTCGTCCCTCTCTGAAGCTATCGACATATGATGGGAAGACCTCCTGGCAGGTGTATAAGACACAATTTTCTATCATGGCAGATGCGAATGGATGGGATTCCCAAGCTAAGGCCTGTCATCTCGCCGCTTCTTTAAGAGCCGACGATATGGAAGAAGGCGATGTCATCGAGCCTTCAGTAAGTCCATGGGCATCTCCCATCATCCTAGTCAGAAAGAAAGATGGCTCAACAAGATTTTGCGTCGACTATCGCCGGTTGAATGAGGTTGCGAAGAAAGACAGTTACCCTCTTCCTAGAATTGACGACATTCTAGACACTCTCTCTGGAAGCAAATGGTTCTCAACACTTGATTTAAAGAGTGGGTATTGGCAGGTAGAAATACAGCCTGAAGACCGAGAAAAGACGGCATTTACTACGGGACAAGGGCTTTGGCAATTCAAGGTGATGCCCTTTGGACTGTGTAATGCGCCGGCAACATTCGAACGTCTTATGGAGACTGTTTTGAAAGGCCTTTCCTACGAAGCCTGCCTGATATACCTGGACGACATCATCATCGTCGGAAAGAGTTTTGAAGAACATTTAGAAAATCTTAGGAAGGTGCTTCAGAAACTGAAAGAAGCCAATCTGAAGCTGAGTCCCGCTAAATGCAAATTGTTCCGAAAGGAAGTGACTTACCTGGGACATGTCATCTCTGCAGAAGGTGTGCGCAAGGATCCTGAAAAGGTATCAGCGGTTAAATCCTGGAAACGTCCCGAAAATGTCCAACAGCTGAGAAGCTTCCTAGGGCTTTGCACCTACTATAGGAGATTCGTGAAGGACTTTTCTTCCATCGCAAGACCCCTTCACAAGCTGACAGAGAGCAAGCAAAGATTCTTGTGGCCAAAAGAATGCGAGGATGCATTTAACAACTTAAAGGAGGCTTTAACATCTGCTCCAATCCTGACGTATCCTCAGCTCGACCGACCATTTATTCTCAACACCGACGGGAGCAATGAAAGTGTCGGTGCTGTTTTGTCCCAAGAAATAGATGGCCAAGAATGTGTAGTGGCGTACCGGAGCAAGTGCCTGTCTAAACCGGAGAGGAATTATTGTGTCACCAGGAAAGAGTTGCTCGCCATAGTCAAAGCTGTAGAACAGTTCCATCACTATCTATATGGCAGAAAATTCCTGCTCCGCACCGATCATGCATCATTGACCTGGCTTTTAAATTTCAAGAATCCTGAGGGTCAAATAGCCAGGTGGATACACAGACTCCAAGAATATGACATCACTATCCGTCATCATAAGGGATCATCACACGAAAACGCCGACGCCCTGTCTAGAAGACCTTGCCAAGAAAGCTGCCGATATTGTTCCAGGGTGGAAGCGAAATACGAGCTGCTGACTCCGGTCGCAAGACAAATTACAACATCAACATCGGCTGATCGAGAACCGTGGAGTGATGATGAAGTCAGGAAAGACCAGCCGGAAGACCGCGACATTAAACCCATAATTGATTTAATGGAGTCGTCAAACAGAAAACCTACCTGGCAGGACATTTCTATTTGTAGTCCTACAACCAAACAATATTGGGCACTCTGGGATTCACTTCACATTCGAAACGGCGTCTTATACCGGAAATTTGAATCGGATGATGGGAAGACGTTTCGATGGCAGCTAATACTTCCAAGATCCAGAATTCCTGATGTCCTTAAAGAACTACATAACAGCCCAACAGGAGGTCACTTTGGAATAATGAAGACCTTGCAGAGAGTTCGTGAGCGCTTTTACTGGAATAATGCGAAGGATGACGTGCAAAAGTGGTGCCGATCTTGCGATGCCTGTGCAGGTAGAAAAGGACTGAGAAAACGTAGCCGAGGCAAGCTGCAATGTTACAACGTAGGGGTGCCTTTTGAACGTATCGCCTTTGACAACTTGGGACCTCTGCTACGAACTGCTGATGGCAACAAATACATACTTGTCATTAATTACTTCACCAAGTGGCCTGAAGCGTACCCTGTTCCTGATCAAGAGGCTGTCACAGTAGCTGAGGTAATGATACACTGGATTTCCAGGTTCGGAGTGCCTCTTCAGTTACATTCCGATCAGGGAAGGAATTTTGCCTCGGCAGTAATCAAAGAACTATGCAAACTACTCGGCATTGACAAAACTCAAACGACGCCATTGCATCCCCAGTTGGACGGCATGGTAGAGAGGTTCAATCGAACCATCCTTAATAACCTCTCATTAGTGGTTTCCAGAAACCAACAGGACTGGGACAAGAAATTACCACTTTTTACTGGCTTACCGCAGTGCTGTCCACGAGACTACCGGCTATTCTCCATCACAAATGCTCTTCGGTCGTGACCTTCGTCTGCCTTGTGATCTATTGTTTGGCTGCCCTCCGGATGCTCCTTCATCGTCTGAGGAAAATATTCAAGATCTCCAGGCCCGGTTTGAAGTAATGCACAACTTTGCACGAGAGCGAGTCAACTTGGCGACGGAGAAGATGAAGACCCGATACAACACAAGAGCTACTGAACATCAATTCCACGAAGGAGACAAGGTGTGGTTGTGGAATCCGACTCGACGGAAAGGACTTTGTCCGAAATTACAGTCACCTTGGGATGGCCCGTACACAGTCCTAAACAGGCTGAATGACGTCGTGGTTCGGATTCGTAAATCTTCGAACTCTAAACCTAAAGTCGTTCATTACGACAGGTTAGCTCATTACTATGGCCATAGTACGTAATGTAAATAATTGTAAATAGTGTAAGACCATGGTCCTTTTTGTTTTTAAATGTGTATTTGGTTTGATTTGCATTTAGTATTTGATTTGTATTTGATAGCATTTGTTTAAGTTATCTATTGCATTTATTTTTCATGTTGTTTATTATTCTAATGTAATGCTTATTAATGCATTTACGCCACAGTTGTAAGTTTGGCTTCGTGTCCAGGGATTGTACTGCCCGGGACGTGCAGTCCTTGGGAAGGGGGCAGTATTACGAATTTGGTATTTAAAAAGCTAATGTTAGTTCAATTATAAATTAAATGGTTTTATTTCTCGCGCAGTGCAGCGTGTTAAAAGAAAGCTAAGCCAGAAAATTGAAAATACAAGAATACAAGAGCGCGTGCATTAAATAAATGAATACCGTCAAAAGTCGTTAATTCGGACACCCATAATCCGGACCTCAAAGCTAAAAACTTTCTGCGCATGCGCCGCGTTGGACCTTGACTACTGCGCATATGCGTGTGCGCAAGTGCAGAATACGTTTTCGCTGTCGCGTTTAATGTATAACGGACGGTGTAAGCTAAAAATATCTAATTGTCTATTTCAATTAATGTTAATGATTATGTTGTTCCTTAATCTTCGAATTGGATACCGCTTATTTTTTTTTGCAGACTGTAGGAGCAATTTTATAAAAGTAAACTTGAACTTTCGATTATGTCAAATAGAATTTCCGATGCTGGAACTTCCAAAGGATCTACAAAACGAAAGTATGTTTCGATGTCCAACAAATAAAAAGTGGAATTGCTGAAAAAAATGGATAAAGACATGAAGAATGTGACAGAGAGGTTAGTAAAAATGAAAAAATTTCGATCGACAAGTTAGTCGGTATTCTCGGCACAGCAATTAACGGGACTTGAACAGCGGAACTTTGTAACTGAACAAGAAATTATGTCTGTTTATAGAATTAAAGAGAAAATATTATCACATAAAACGAAGCAACTTAAACAACTTACATTAAAAGAAATGTTTATTAATAAAGTAAACAAATAAATATTAAGCTTTTTTTCTAAATTTTGATACCCTTTAGATCATAATTGTTCTTTATTTCATAAATTACGGTTTCTTATTTTTAATTTTAGAATTTCTGCATGCCATCTTACGAGATTTAAACTGATGATCTATAATCCGGAAAAATCGATAATCCGGAATCGCCGAAGTCCCGACGAGTCCGGATTAACGACTTTTGACTGTATCTCTTTTTGATTTCGAGAAAGTACTGGAAAATTCTAGCGTGTGATTTTTAAAATTTTATAAAAGGAGGAAAACATCTCAGTTCGTAGTAGTTGCTTAGTGTGTTGTTGTTTAGAAAACTGCTCTTGTTGATTGTAGCGAATTCGCGGATTAGCGTTCTTTAGCTGTTTTCAATTACGTTCTATTGGACATTTGAGTAGTTAAAAGATAACTACTGTGAGATATTGTAATACTGCATGATAATTTGAGAAAATTTAAGCATTTTTGTTGTGATAATAATAAATTTTTGTTCATTTTTCGTCGGACTTGTGCATTCATTTCATAACGAACCCGTACGCACGCAACAATAAATAAAAGCTACTATAAAATCATATCTTAATTATTATTTTTATCAGGGTTCAAAATAGCTGTCATCAGCTCACCATTGGTAAGAAATTGCAGCTGGCAATTGGAATGTGATAGCCTTGGAAATACATATGGTTTAATAGGTCCCATAATTTAGTTTTATGATTTTTTTTGGAATAAGCTATGTTCTATTTTTATACTCGTGCCATACTTTCTACATATGGATATAAAATAAATTTCTATATTGCATGATTTATGGTTGACTGCTACTTCAAATGCTTAAACAAGGGGTTTGGGGCTGAAGTTTTGCTTGCGAAATTTTCAAGGTCACAAACAATTTAATTTAAAAAAACTAATACTAACTTTAAAACTAACAACAAGCAATTCAATTTTGATTGTTGTTTGTCAGTGCAGAGAAATGTTGGAAGCATAAGAAAAAAGAAGGCCATTTTACCATTCATGTTCTGTTGTTTTTGTGCTGATCACTCATGATTGTGAAGTACATATTTCATGAAGCTCTATATAAAATATCTTACTGAATCCTGTAGTAGTGATTTATTGAAATCACGGATGTTTATTTCACTGCATAAAACTAATTTTGAAATGTATGTATGTGTGATACTTTTGATATGGTTATTGTGAATAATGCACCATGTGATACTTTTGATATGGTTGTTAATAATGCATCATGTGGTACTTCGCTGATCGAGTTGTAATAAACAAGTTTGTTAGTCAATTCATACAAAATTTTTCTCCAATGATCATGGCCTAGAGAAATCAAAAAAAGTCTTGTTATTTTTCAAAAAAAAAAAAAAAAAAATTCATGTGAGTCTTTAATGCAATGAATATTCTGAACAGACTGCTAAAATGCAAAGGACCTGATACTAAAATCGGTTCTCATGGTGTTTAATAGGGTGAAAACAAGAGGCAAATCAGAAAGCAGTGATGTGATGAATTTCAGTGGTAATCATATAAAAATGGTATTGCTTAGTGCATAAGTACTTGCAGGTTGTGCAATCTTTGAGTGGTATTCAGATTTTATTGTAATATTGAAACAATTTTATGCTAAGCATTTATAATTCTGCCTATTTTTATTTTCCTTTTCCTTTTTCTAATTTATTTAGGTAAATCAAACATAAAATATTCTAAATCCTTTCCGCATAAATTGTAAATCAATACGATAATTATTTTATTTTAAAGGAATTATTTGCATTTTTTCCTTCTTTTTTGAAAATCACATATTTAATTATATTTCTATTTAAACTATGTTAAAAACATTCTGCAGCCAAGAATATAATACATACTGTTGTGTGCGTACGGGTTCGTTGTGAAATGAATGCACAAGTCCGATGAAAAATGAACAAAAATTTATTATTATCACAACAGAAATGCTTAAAATTTCTCAAATTATCATGCAGTATCACAATATCTCACAGTAGTTATCTTTTAACTACTTAAATGTACAATAGAACGTAATTCAAAACAGCTAAAGAACGCTAATCCGCAAATTCGCTATAATCAACAACGGCAGTTTTCTAAACAACAACAAACTAAGCAACTACTACAAACTGAGATGTTTTCCTCCTTTTATAAGATTTTAAAATCACGCGCTAGAATTTTCCAGTACTTTCTCGAAATCAAAAAGAGAGATTTATTTATTTAACGCACGCGCTCTTGTATTTTTAATTTTTCCGGCTTAGCTTTCTTTTAATATTCGTCACGCGCTGCACTGCGCGAGAAATAAAACCAGTTAATTTATAATTGAACTAACATTAGCTTTTTTAAATACCAAATTCGTAACACTGCCCCCTTCCCAAGGACTGCACGTCCCGGGCAGTACAATCCCTGGACAGGAAGCTAAACTTACAACTGTGGCATAAATGCAACTGAGGCATAAACATTACATTACAATATCAAACAATATAAACAATAAATGCAATAACTAACTTAAACAAATCAAATGCTATCAAATACTAAATACAAAACAAATACTAAATACAAATCAAATACTAAATGCAAATCAATTACTAAATACAAATCAAATACTAAATACACATTTATAAACAAAAAGGACCATGGTCTGATACTATTTACAATTATTTACATTACGTACTATGGCCATAGTAATGAGCTGACCTGTCGTAAGAGTTCGAAGACTCACGGATCCGAACTACGACGTCATTCGTGTTCAGCACTGTATATGGACCATCCGAAGGTGACTGTAATTTAGGACTCAGTCCTTTTCGTTGAATCGGGTTCCACAACCACACCTTGTCTCCTTTGTTGGATCTCTGTCTAGTAGCTCTTGTGTCGCATCTGGTCTTCATTTTCTCCGTCGCCAAGTTGACTCGCTTTCGTGCAGAACGGTGCATCCCCTCAAACCGGGCCTGGGCGTCTTGGATGTGTTCCTCAGGCGATGAAAGCGCATCCGTAGGGCGACTAAACAGGCGGTCACAAGGCAGACGAAGGTCTCGACAGAAGAGCTTCTGGGATGGAGAATAGCTGGTAGTCTTGAGTTTCTTTTCGACCCTGGTATAATTTCGGCAGCTTCCCGAGCTCGATCTTTCGGACAAGGCGTCGACATTTCCAGGCGAGGATCCCTTTTGAGGATGGATAGTCATGCCATCAGATGCTGAAAGCAGCTTATTGTTTTTGAAATCTAAGGAAAAATTGTATTTCCTTAAAAAGTCCAATCCGAGTATGCATGGATCTGTAATATCCGCCACATATGCCGTGTGATGGTAGGCGGCACTTCCAAACGTGATGTTTACGTTTAACTTCCCAATTATGTCGATCTTGTCACCAGACGCAGTCTGAAGGGTAACACAGGATGGCGTCCAAATAAGTTTATCTTTAAACTGTTCAGCTAAATCTTTCCTAATGATGGTAACATTAGCTCCCGTGTCAATGATCATATTGCAAGGAACTCCATCGATATTCCCATTGATGGACAGTCCGTTATTGTTGCCACTCACTATAGAGATCTTAAGCGCTTTAAAACAGGGTTTTTCATTATCTGGCAACCTCCGTTCCTTGATATGGTCATTAATTTGTTTCCTGCGTCGTTGCTCAGAAATTGTCTCAATTTTCGTACCCTGGGGTGTTCTGCAATTCTTTCGTACGTGGCCTTCAGCTCCACAGTTCCAGCACTTTGGTTTCTTGTCAGTCCTTTTCCTTCCCGTGGCATTTAATTGTCTGTTTAAATCGTATGCCTTATTTTCCGTGCTCTGGGGAGTTCTGCAGTTCCTTCGTAGGTGACCTTCAACACCGCAATTCCAGCACTTTAGGGTCGGTTTTGTTTCACCACTATTCCGTCTTAAAGCATTCACTGGTCTTGTCAACTCATCCGTTTCATTATCCGTGCCCTGGGGTGTTCTGCAATGCCGTCGTAGGTGACCTTCAGAACCACATCTCCAACATCTTACAGCCACTTTGTTCTCACTGCTACTCCGTATCAAAGCATCGACTTGTCTGGATAAATCATCTAAACGAGCCATCAATTGGTCCCCTGGGTCGTGGACTCGCACAGCTCTGACTGGGTAGCGATCCCTAAGAGTTGCTTGCTGGGCTGCCTCCAATTTCACGGCGTACAACAGAGCGCTTTTTACATCCTTTACATCTGCCATTCACAGTGCTTTCTGTATTTCAGGGTCCCGGATGCCATCGATGAAATATTGCAGCGACAGAATTTCCCTCGTTTCTCTCGGGCACTCCGTAAATGCGAGGTGGGACAGCCTTTCAACATCCGTGGCGAGTTCCTGGAGTGATTCGGTGGGCTTCTGTTGACGGGATTTTAATTGAAGCCTGCTGTAGTCCTTTAAACACTTCTCCCCAAAGCGCAACTCCAAGGCGCCGGACAGAGCTTCGAAATCTAACCTTTTGTTTTCAGGAAGAGTCTGAAGGATATCCGCTGCGTCGGCTCTTAGAGAAGCGGCGAGATGACAGGCCTTAGCTTGGGAATCCCATCCATTCGCATCCGCAACGATAGAAAATTGTGTCCTATACACCTGCCAGGAGGTCTTCCCATCATATGTAGATAGTTTCAGAACGGAACGAGCAGGCATCGATAAAAATTTGAAACCTTCAGAATTGTTTCCTACCATCGCTATGCACTTCTTTAGGCTGTCAACTTCTTTGGCGACGGCAGCAGAAACCCTATCATCAATTTGTTGTTCGATGGCAGAAACTATCTCTTCTATATGTTCTTTTACAGAAGAAATTCTTTCTTCTACTTGTTCTTTTACCGAAGAAACTCTTTCTTCTATTTGTCCAACTTTAGTTTCAACCGCGTCTATTCTGCCTTCCATAGCCTCAAATTTATTTTCTATTACGCAGGTAATTTCTCTTTTCATTTCGTCCTGACCTGCTTTCATCTCATTTTTAAGAGATTTCATCTCTTCCTTAACGGATTCCTGGCCCAACTTCATTTGTTCCTGTGCCGCTTTCATTTCTTCCTTGAGGGATTCCTGGCCCAATTTCATTTCTTCTTTAAATGAGGCAAAGGCTGATATTAAATGCCTTAATTGCTCTTCCATCGCTCTTGTTATTGGCATTCAAATCCCACTTCTGACACCAAAAATTGTTGTGTGCGTACGGGTTCGTTATGAAATGAATGCACAAGTCCGATGAAAAATGAACAAAAATTTATTATTATCACAACAGAAATGCTTAAAATTTCTCAAATTATCATGCAGTATCACAATATCTCACAGTAGTTATCTTTTAACTACTTAAATGTACAATAGAACGTAATTCAAAACAGCTAAAGAACGCTAATCCGCGAATTCACTATAATCAACAACGGCAGTTTTCTAAACAACAACAAACTAAGCAACTACTACAAACTGAGATGTTTTCCTCCTTTTATAAGATTTTAAAATCACGCGCTAGAATTTTCCAGTACTTTCTCGAAATCAAAAAGAGATATTTATTTATTTAACGCACGCGCTCTTGTATTTTTAATTTTTCCGGCTTAGCTTTCTTTTAATATTCGTCACGCGCTGCACTGCGCGAGAAATAAAACCATTTAATTTATAATTGAACTAACATTAGCTTTTTTAAATACCAAGTTCGTAACAATACTATTCTTTCTTCCTAAATATGCCCAATATCTGTCTATCGTAAATTTGTAATGCAAGCTATGTTCATTTTCATCGGCTGCAATGCATAACTGGAATGCAAGCTGAGCTCTTTGATAATCATCAATAGGTTAAAAAATAAGGATAATAGTTACCCAGAAACGGTTCTATTGATTTGAAATAATAATTTATTAGTAACTGTTGTTGATTTTAAGGCAACCATTTATTGGCAATTGTCGGGTTGGTGGATGATTAATGTTGTGATAATGTAATGTAAAGAATATCCTGTTTCATTTGTTTAGTATTTTATGTTTCAGACTGGTCAAAGTTTATTAGTGACTATAGGTACATCATTTGAAAAAAACAGACTCAAAAATTGATGTTCATAACTTAAAAACAGGGCTTTATCACATATAAACATTTTCATCCAAAATAATATATAAATATGATCTGAACATCTGTTTATATTTTACTGTAGTGACCTAATACAGTACAAAGTCCGAAATCCGGACTGGGCGATTCTGGATTTTGGATTTTTCCGGATAATAGATCATCAATTGAAATCTGGTAAGGTGGCATGCAGAAATTATACAATTAAAAATATTAAATCATAATTTCTGAAATAAAGAACAATTATGATCTAAAGGGTATCAAAATTTACAAAAAAAAGCTTGATATTTATTTGTTTCTTTATTAAATATTTCTTTCAATGTAAGTTGTTTAAGATGCTTCCACAAAAAAATTCAAAAAAGTTCCTTTTTTTTTTTCTTGTGTCAGTTACAGTGGAGTTTCCAATGCCATACTCCTCGCATAATTTTGAAATGGATATGCCTTTATCCATTTTTTGCAGCAATTTCACTTTTTGATTAATGGACATCGAAACATGGTTTCGCTTTGTAGATCCTTCGGCAACTCCAGAATAGGAAACTCTTTTTGACATAATCGAAAGCTTAATTTTTATAAAATTGCCATAATAATAAGAATCTGCAAAAAATAATAAGCTGGATCAAATTAGAAGATCAGGGAGCAGTGCAGGCTGCTACATTAACTGAAATGCCTTGGAATCAGTGAAGATAATTTTAGCCTAGCTTAATAGCGTCCATTATACATTATTGGCTGTGTATCACAAAATTGGCGACGAAAGCTAAGTTTTTTCGCTAAATTTTGTCTTGTTCCTATTGTGCACTGAATTAAGCCTGAATTGTATTAGTTATTTATTTTACGTACATTAATTTTTTGCACATGCTTCAAACTAATTTGAGTCTTGAATAGATAAACTCCCTCATATACTTAAGGTTTTATCTAGGGCCGGCGCTCGATACCGCCTGGTGCAGTCTCTACGGATGCTAAATTCTGCTTTTCTAAGTTCTAAATTTTCAACATGCCTAAACTTCGGATTCCAGTGCTTTCCCTAAAGCATAAAAACTTCTCATCCCTTAATTTTGCTGCTTGGTGCTTCTCCAAATTCCAAAAATTTCGTCTTCCCTAAATTCTGTCATCTGGTGCCGACATATTCGTCCTCCGCTTCTGCGTTTATGGAGAATAACATATCAGTTATTCTTAATTAAAATAGCATTAAATGTAATCTTTTGACCTATTAGTTTCATTAACAAAATCTATTTTTAGCATATGAAAAGAAATTTTTGTTGAATTTTTCCTCGTCAACATTTCTTAGAGCATTTAAAAATCTATAATCATCGCCAAGCATAATGTTAGCATAAAAAGTTGGCATACTCTTGTTATTCAATTACTAATATAAAAAAAAAGTTTAGACATCACAGCATGAGTTATTACTGAAGCTGTCATGTATTGATAAACATGCAGTGATGAAAGCAACTCACCAGTTCGGGATCGGGAATATAAAATAGGTGAATATTTCGGTTTGAGATGTAAGCCAAGTAGATACTCAGCTAGGGAGCCAAATTATTAATCTCACAAATTTATGCTTACATGATTGTTTTTCCATAACAAGGTATTTTATTTGGTGCCTAAGTGAAATTAAGAATCGGAATTTTTAAGTGAAAATCTCCAGATGTTTTATTATGGAAGGAAAAATCAAATGTGCATGGGTAAAGAATTAATAAAAAAAAAATGTTTGTGGCTTTTAGGTCTGGATTTTAGATTATTCCGGATAATGGACTTCCAGATTTCAGACTTTGTACTGTATGTGTGTGTTCAGTTATATCAAAGATGGTGAATGTTTGTGTCTACAGTCTGTTTTTAATATTGTTATATATTCATGTTGTTCTTAACTTTTCACTAAACCTGTTGTAGTCCTCAAATAAATGTATAAATTATTATTTTAGATGTGATGCAAATGGCGGGTAGAGCTGGTCGTCCACAGTTTGATACCACAGGTGTTGCAGTTGTCTTAGTGCATGATATTAAAAAAGATTTCTACAAAAGATTCCTGCATGAACCATTTCCAGTTGAATCCAGGTATATGGCCATTCATCTAACAATTTAAAAAAGTGGAAATATTTATACTTTTGTGAAGTAATATAGTTATCTTCAATGTTTCAGTTTGATTGGAGTCTTGCCTGAGCATTTAAATGCTGAGATTGTTGCTGGTACTATATGTTCAAAGCAACAGTGTCTGGATTATCTGACTTGGACTTATTTTTTCAGAAGACTCTTACAGAATCCAGCGTATGTAAAGTTTAAATTAATATAAAAATTATTAACTTAATGTTGTAAATTAATGTAAAATATGAGATGTTCCACTTGCATTTTTTAATATTATTACACTGAAAATAAAAATGCTGTAAAGGTTGAAATAGTAGAATCAAGAGCAGTCAGGATATGCTGGATAACTGCCGAAAGTCAGTTTTTGGGAGTTTTAAAAAGCAATGGATCTATTTAATAGATCCATTTCTTTTTAAAATTTTTCAAAATAAAATCTTCTGACCATAGTTTTTGTTGTCTGAAAAAATGTACCAAGACCAATCGAGATTGTGTTAAAAATATTTTGAAATTGAAAAAATTTTAAAAGTATGTAAATTAGTTTTGTGATGCAAACTATTTGGACTTAAAGCAGGTGCAAGAATTTTCTTACTAAGTAATAGTTCACATGCTGTAACAAAAATTAGAATTTATTTGTAACTCTTATGGCTTTGAAAAAATAAATTATCTTACTTCAGTATCTTCTGACAATAAAGAATATATCTGTATTTTTAAAGACATATTTATATGATGCTAATCTAAATTCATGAAGTGGTAATAAAATAGCTTACACTTGCACAAGAACCACGCAATTCAACAAAGGGGGGGGGGGAACTGAAAAAATGTAAGTGTGTAAACTCATTTGAGCAAATGAATTTGCAAATGATATCAAAAGTGATAGTACTGTCACAATTACATTAACAAAAAAATGTCAAATGGGAACACCCATTTTTTGGCATTGGTGTAATTGGCATAGTGCAAAACCAGAAATGGATTGTGATAATGCCCATAGCTTGAAAAATTCCAATACAAAAATGCACTAACAAAGGATTCAGAAAGAAAGACAAAAAGAGAAAAGCAGTGCACAATCATGTTAAAGAAATTAATTTGTCTCACTAGTAGTAGCGAACTCAAAAAACTGTGTACACCGGGCAAACAAAAATGCCTGTAGTTGTTTATCATTCCAAGAATCAAGAGTAACTGGATAATGCAGCATTTGCATGTATCATCATCCTTGGCCTCTTTTTCTTCAAAGATATAATTCAGAAGTGTTATATATGTTTATTGATACAGATACTCTCTATCCAGCAAAAAAACATTTAAAGCTACACTTCTCCAGAGGTGCAGTGAAATTATCTATGACCTTTGGTTGGATCAAAATGGCACAACCAAATGACTTTTGTCAAGTATAATACAACAGCACTTTGATGACAGAGTTATATATTTCACCATTTTGGCCTTCTGAAGCCATTGTGTTTCCCAAACCTCACACCAGTTGCTTTCCATTTATTTCTAGTATTTGAAATCCAGAATGTAAATGATGATTCAGAGAAGTGTATCTGACTTGAAAGACCTAATTTAATATGACAGTCTCCTGCTTTCTTATGCAGTGTTACATGCATTAGTAATGTTACATCCTGCATGAATCATCACGAACATAGGTAGTATTGTACAACATTTGTAATCGAGGTAAAATGCTTTGTTTTCTATTGCTTTTCTTTCTTCAGTTATTGTTCCCACTTCTCTTTTTTGCTACTGTTCATGTAAACAAATTTTTCAAGCTGCAATCCAATACCATTTATGTTTTTTTTTTTCTTTTCCAATCACACTGTGAGGCAAAAAAGGTGGGTGCTGTTATTTAAAATTCATTAACTACAATTGTAATCATGTGAGCTTGATTACTGTCAGTAACATCATTACATAACTTGCACTCTTTTACATCTTGGGAAATTTTTTTTTTTTTTTTTTTTTTTTTTTAGTTTTATTTTGATTTATTGAATTGCTGAGTTTCTGTGGTTTATTTATATGGAAAGAACCATCATGTATATGAAAATAAGGAAAAAAATATTAAAATGCTGAGATATGCAGATAAAAAAATAATAAAAGTATTTGGTGATATAATGCTGTTTTGAAATTTTCTAAAATTTCAAAGCATTTCAAGCCTTTAGTTTATTTTTGGGAATAAAAGTCTAGAATAGGAAACTTTGTTTTCAGGTAATGCTTCCTTACATTTTTACATCAATTATGCATCAAGATATGCAATCTTTGTTATTAATGTGCATTAACTAAATGAGGCTACATACAACAGTAAAAAAAATAATGCTTGAAAAATCCAGTCTAAAATCAAGTAATTCTAAAATCGTTGGGCAGTAGGAAGGTGCATCATGTTTGTGCCATTAAAAAACTCTTCATATAACAGTCAGTATGCTGACTGTAAATTAAATGTATGATTGATTTGGTTTAGTGAAGAAGTTATCAAAGTAGTATATTTTATAGTATCACAATAGTGTATTTTAGGATAGCTGTATTTACTGAATTGAATAAAAGTATCAGTACCAGCTGTAAATAACTGCAATTCTCATGACAATGCTTTTATTCAAGCATACTGAAGTAACTAATAAGAAATCTCTAACTTAAGTGTTTAAACAATTTGATGACTTTTAACTTCAAAATTGCAAATTCAACGAAACATTGAGAAAAAGTTTTCATTAATGCTAGTGGCATTATTGCAAATAAAGTAATATACAGGACATTGCTAACAGTTCTGCGAATTAAGAAGTAATGTTAAACAATTTAGCTGGTGAATTGGCATAAATAGGTAGCTAAAAATATGTAAACATTTAGGAGTGTAGTGCTGTTTTATGGCTTACTGAAATTCCAGACTTCATATTTATGTCTCTTGTTTGTGTGGATTTATCTGTCAGCTACTTTTAACTGATAACTTTCTTTTCAAATGTATAAAATCAGCTGTTAAGATTTTCAATCTAATTTGAAATGCACAGTTTGAAGACCTTTTTTGTTTGTGGAAAATATTTCCTATAAATCTCTAAATAAACTCTTAGTGAATTCTCCACTGCTGTAAAATTATGTATTTCATTAATGTATTACTATGTTTTTTTCTGTCACATATATTGTTTTCAAATTAAGTTTTAAAAGTAAGTGCTTTGTCAGTTTATCAAATAATCTAATTGTTACCTTACTTTATCTAGTTCTCCTCACATGTTGACATTAAATAATAATATCAATGTAATTTTAACATAAATGCACTTGCAGAATTCATGCTTTTGAAATACATAATGAACCTATGCACTATGATGATTAATTTTATCTCAAAAGTATTTATATGTCGATATTGTATATGGATAGTAGTATTTAAGTATTAATCAATGGAATTTTTTTTAATCCAAAGAGACACTGTCCCTGAAGGACTATTATTTTCATTTTACGATTTTTTTGTTGAATCACTATAAATGGCGTATCACTTTTCAAATAATTGCTGCCAAATATTAGAGTCCTGCATTATATTTGAAGAAATTAAATAATGAAGAATCTGCATAAATGTATGCATGTTTCTCGCATTGTGATAGAACAAGGATACCTAGAGCCATCCAATTTTGAATGTTGAAATCCTACTGCGAATATTGGCATCTGAAAGCCCAAATTCGAAATTTGGAATTTGTTTTATTATCGATTTCATATTTTGTAAAACTTTAACGAATTTTTGATTAACAAACTCAATGATTTAAAAGGGAGCAATGGTAACACTGTAGAGGGAAATAAAACCTTTTTATCTCCATCCTGTGTAGCTGTGTATCAGAAATTCTAAAGATATGCTCATTTTAAAACTATTTTGCGACATTGCTGTTGAACTGAATTTTATGGTTTAATGCAAAGAACATGATATTTAATAAATAAAGGTAACACACAAAATGTTAAAAAAAATGCGTCTTTGGACGTAATTTGAAATCTGAAACCATTCAGATTTTTTATTATTATATTTCTTCCCCCTCCCAATGGCGAGCACTTGCCTACGCCAGCATCGGCCATTTCTAAGGCCAGATGTGGTAGTCTCTTTATTATGGAGGCACCTAATATGTGGGCTACCATTGCCTCCTATGAAGGGACAGACAATTACATCCATGCCTTCTCTGGGATTCGAACCTGAGCCCTTCGGTATCGAAGTCAGGCTCCCCTAATCACTATACCTTCTGGGAAGCTTAATAAATGAAAGTTATTAAATGTGTATGTTCTGTTACCTTTTAAGTAATTGCAATGAATGAGCGCAATTTTTGAATTATATTATATTTTATTATAATAATTTGTGTATGTCTATATGTATTTAAAAATTAGTTATAAACTAGGATTATTTTTGATTTTATAGTTTATTTATATATCATTTATATTTATGAAATTTCTAAACCTTTGTTTATATAGATATTATGGATTGGAAGATGCTGAAGCCTCAAATGTGAATGCTTATCTCTCTGGTCTTGTTGATCGTTGTGTTAGCTTGTTATCTTCTGCTGGCTGTGTAGCTGTGGGTGATGTAAGAATTAATTGAATTCCCTAGTACCCATACCCCTACATATAATCTTATGATTCATTCACACATATTGTTTAAATTTTATAAAGTCCCCTTTTTTTGTATAAAAATATAATTAATTTATTGCAGTTATCCTGTTGCATGAAATTATTTTGTAATATGAACATGTGTATGGATGTAATTTAATTACCAATATAATATTTAATTACCAATATATATCTTTATAAATCCTAAAGAAATTTTGGAACTGCTTGTAAATTTCACTACTAGTTCAGCATTGTTAAAATCAAAAGTAACTTATTTCTTTGTACGGAAACTTAATAATGCAAAATTTTAAATATCTTTCATGTAGCATTATGTTTACCTTATAACATAAAAATTAGCTGAAACTTTTGCTGTATAGTAAACCCTTTAGTTAGTGCACTTAATTATTATAAATTTGAAACAAACATCAGCAAAGGCAATTTTTTCTGCTGAGTCTATGAAATTGTATGTTATTAAAATATTGCTATAATATATAATGCTACTCTGTGCTTCAACCCATTTAACTCTTTCTATTCAGCAATATTTGAATTCAACATTTGATCAAAGATGGATTTGTTGTGGTTCTCCTATTCATTGGCCAGCATGCTCATCAGACCTGTCCTGTCTAAATTTCTTTCTGTAGGGTTACCTGAAAGGCCTGGTGTATGAAACACGTGTGGCCAGTGTGGAGCGATCATCTACGAGACTTCTAGTATATTTTAAAAAGTTTGTGATCTAAAAGCTGGTGTCATGCCTGTGTTATAGCTGATGTTTGTAACTTTGAACACTTATTGTGTCTTCTGAATATTACATTTGTAACTGTTTGCTGATTAATATATAATGTTGTCCAACCGGTATAATTGTTAGTGACATAAACTGCTGAGCTGGCTCTCGACCCAGGTATATTTTCTATATTCATGGTGATTAGAAACACCAACTGCCATGCTGATAGGCCCAGGTTTGAATCCCAGAGAAGGCATGGATATTTATAAGCATATAGTGTTTTTGCAGCAAGGGAGCACTCAAGATATACAGTGAGTTGAAAGTCCTTTCAAGAGGTTGGTGGTAAGAGAAGAGGGTGGAATACCCTTGTTCCCTCTCATGGAATGTTCACTCTCAAAATTAGTTCGAAACACCAATTTTGAGTTAGTGTGGCTGGACTATACCTGTATGAACAATGGTGAAACAGCTACTTCTACCTGTTCCCGATTAAAATAATATTCACATCACTCTCTGTCATCTGTTGTGTGTCCTTCTCTGTAAATTAGCACACGAAGATTGTGTTTCTATTCCTAAATTGCTATGCAGTTCTGAATAATCTTTGAACATCCTACACCTTCCTGAAGTTTATATATGCTTAAGTGAATCACCCTGTATTACTGGAAAATTTAACTGTCATTCATGCTTGTTGATTACAATCCCATACAAGAATTACTTTACATTGTATTGATTTTTTTTTGGTTACAATTCTTAATTATGTATTTGATTTTTTTCGGAACTATTTAATTGAGCAGTAGTCCCATGCAGACCACGTGTTAAGAACCACATTCTTACGAAGAACTGGGCAGAAATATTTTTAAATGTGGAAAAGTCGAGCTTGGATGTTTAATTTTATCTGTGCATTGGCCCATTCTTCAGTAGTTGTAAATTAATTTTGCACTTCCATAAAGAAGACTGTTCTTCCCCATCTTCCTTAGTTATCAGATTTAACCTCTTGCAAATATTTTTTTTACTAAAAATGAAAATGGAATTCAAAAAGAAAAGGTTTGAGGTGGTAGATGAGATTAAAAAGGTAAACAGGATTTGCCGAAGGAAATGACTTCTTTGGATGCCTGCAAGCACTGAAGTCTTACTGAGACCAAAGCATCTGTGCAATAAGGAATTACTTTGAAGGAAATAAAGTCAGTAACATATCATGCTTGTCTATAATTTTTAATAATTTCAGGAACTTCTTGCTGGCTCCTTGTGTTATATCTGATCATTTCATGTGCAAACATTTTTTCTGATTTTTTCCATTTAGGATGAAAGAGCTATAGCACCCACTGTGCTAGGAAAAATCACATCATACTACTATTTAAATCATAAGACAGTTCTCTTATTTTCACAAAAATTATGCAAAGAAATGAAAATGGAGGAGATACTTCAATTGCTTTGTGATACACATGAGTATGAAGAACTACCAGTGCGTCACAATGAAGATCAAATAAATTCGTAAGCATATTTTTTTTTTTTTTCCTTATTTAGTTGCTTTCGAAAAGTGTATAGAAAAGAGTCAAGTAATACGTAATAATTTTTTATACATCTCTATTTACAGAGACCTATCAAAGCGTTGCCCCCTTCCTGTAGAGCCATATACATTTGATAGCCCTCATACCAAAGCTAATTTGTTATTTCAAGCCCACTTCAGTCGCTTGCAACTGCCATGTACTGATTATTATACTGATTTGAAATCAGTTTTGGATCAGGCCATTCGAATCATTCAGGTAAGATATAGTTGAGAAGTCTTAGGAAGCTAATTTAAAATAATAGCGATGTAATTTTAGGAGTCTAAACAAAATGTAATAGTCGTATAGTCCATACATTCATTTGTGGATGCGTTCCTTGTTTGAATCTGTCTAAAGCATGACATTTGTGTATGTTTTTTACATATGTCCTTAGTCTAGTATTCCTTTTGAAAAGTTTATTGTTGGGAAAGCCTTTTAAATATCAGAGATGACTGTCTCATAGAATGTCCATTCCCCGAAACCAGAACAATTTCATAACAATTCTCAACACAAATGTGCAAGTCGAGCATTGTTTGAGAAAACACAAACTTTCACCATAGTGCAGTGGTATAAAAGGTTCTGACCTCTTTATACCATTGCACCTTTCAAATAAAATTTAAGTTGTCTCTGTAATTAATAAAAACAAATTAGAATACATTACTGGCAACTCTTTTTTTCACCACATCCCCAGTCTTTGGTAGATAACAAAATCTCTGGTTTTTAAAGTTTAGCCTTTATTAATTGAAATGTTTCGTAGCAATAAATTAAATTTGAAACTTAAATTATACAAATTCCGTTCCTCCACCTCTAAAGATTTTCAGAATAATTTTTCTTATTAAACTTTATTTCATATGAACTGTCCCCCCCCCTGATTACATGTTATTGATCATATTAAATTTCATTTGATCTGAATTGTTTTAATCTACTGTAAGTATTTATAAATTGTTACTTAAAGATTCAAGCAATGTTTAATCATTTTATATTTAATTCTGTTTATTTCAGTGTATGGTACATTAGTAAGTTTATTCACACAAATACTATGTACACTGCGCAAAAAAAGGGGGACAGTTTTATATCTCCCATTTTACTACGCCAATTGACAAAATTGAAATTGTGTTTTTCATGTCTCGAAAGCACGACATAGGATATTTATTAGATTTATATATAGCATTGTTCTAACATAGGTGTTTTGACACAAAATCAGACTTTTTCTGAAATAGCATACCATCTTTTTCCATATTTCGACCCTACGACTCAAATTATGTCTAGATATAAAATTTTCTCATTTTTGGTGAGAAATTTAAAAATTTAACTGTGGCACATTTTTTTTTTTTTTTTTTTCAGTTTGCACCAAGAATAATTCACTTGGCAAACATCTTAATTTACAGCAATCTATTTTCCATTCCTTTTTTTCTTCGTACATGAGCGGAAAAATGGTCATCGTTGATACTTTCAAATAATTTTAACAGAGTAAATCACATTTGGCGTTATCATTGCTTATAACAAATATGCCAAATTTCAAAACACACCAATATGTTAATTCACGTATATCTTAGCAAATTTTGAATAAAAACTCTAATTTTTTGCAGGTATGCTTAAAAACACATCTACTTTAAGGTGATGGTAAAAACTTTATAGGTTATAAATCCAAAAGTTTTTGTGATAAGTTTATAAAATATATTTAAAATACAAATTTTAAAAATAAATCAGAAAAAATGTGGTAATTTATATTTGGATTAAGACTTGGAAGAAGAAATCAAGTAAATTTAATGTAAAAAAGAGATACTAATAAATATGTATCAAATTCAATGAACATTGAGGAGTTACAATTTTGAGAGCTAATTTTTTAAAAACTACTCATGCGATTTTTACAAAGCTTGGCAGTTTGGCATAATTTGAGTCGTAGAATTGAAGTTTGGAAAAAATTGGCATGCTATTTCAGAAAAAGTCAGATTTTGTGTCAAAATACCTGTACTAGAACAATGCTATATATAAATCTAATGTGTATCCTAAGTCGCACTTTCGAGACTTGTAAAACGCAAGTTGAATTTCTTTAATTGGCCCAGCAGAATGAACTTATAGAACTGTCCCCCCTTTTTTGCACATTGTACGTTAATTATTAATTTTATTTCCATTGTAATTAAAAGTGCTTTTCTAAATGAAAGCTTTATTTCACTACCTGAGATTTTCTCAACATAAAAGTTAAGGAAAATATAAAAATGAAATTTGCCAAAGAATATAATTTAGAATATCCAATGAAATTCTACTATATTTTCACCAGAATTGAATTACAGATATCTCAATAACTTGAACCATGCAAATTAAGCTCTGTTTGGAGTTCTTTAAATTGGTGTCACCATGCAGTGTGAAAAACCTCCTGGCCCCCTCACAAAAATCTCTCAGTTTTTAAGACTTCAATGTTGACAGCTATGGAATACCACTTGCATAATGGTGGCTCAGCTTTAAGATGCCTGCACCTTTAATAAGATTGCTTTTTCAAGTTGTACCCCTTATCTGCATAAGAGTATGTGCATCCTAATGAAGATATATTTATTTTTAAATTAAGGCTGGCTTCCATGAGCACTTCTATAATGGGGCATCATTATCAAGATATCCGTTGGAGCATGTGGGAGATGGTTATGTAGAAGTTTGTGACCATTCTGGTAACTGCTGATTCTCTTTAAATGCTAGGATATAACAAAAAAATAATTGTGATTTTTCGAAGTTTTTTCTAAATACAAGATGTTGCTAAGTCTAGTTGCAAGGTACCTTGATATAATTTTGCTGATTACTGGATAAATTTCAGATATCACTGAGTGGCATCGCAGAATTTGTTTGTGGTATTCATGCAAGCTCCAAAGTTTTGTGCCAAGAAAATGGAAGACTAGATGTGTCAGTCTTCAGTTCTCCACGCTCTGCAGATCGAATTAGGTATATATGTAATCTGCAACCTGGAAGAAAGGATGTATCATTTGCCATCAAACTGATCTGAGTTCACTAAGTGCATTGTTATAATTTATGCAAATATTGTATTTTGATTATTGGTTTATATATGTTTAATTTTATTTTGTGTTTTATTCTTATTTTATCATAATTTTATGTTATTTCTGGCATCTTTTTGTGTAGTTTTTAATTTTTGCTAGGTTCTATTCTCATTTGTTTAATTACTTAGTTATTTTGTTGAACTTTTAATCATGTTTAAATGGATACTGAAATAAAAGAGAGTCATAGACTGTCAGTACTAACCAGCTGTAGGTTATATTCTTATGTGTTTAATTGCTTAGCTATTTTTTAGAACTTTTAATTCTATTTAAGTGGACACTGAACTAAAAGAGAGTCATAGACTGTTGGTACTAACAAGGTATTGTAAACATTTGGCAATTATTTGCTAACTTGGCAGTATTTTGAAGTTTATGGAGTTACATTTTTAAAATTTTGGAATTGATTTTTCTTGGAGATTCTGATAGTGCTACCTACCTTTTAGAGCATGAAAAGCCATTTATCATTTGAAAGTTAATCTGCTTAAGCATGCTGCATTCTGCTGAGGTGTCTTGTGATTGCAATATTCATCTTGCATTGAGAATTAATTAACTTTTAATGTTATCTCTTGTTTCTCTCTGAGCTGATAATTATTATTTTTAGAAAGGATAACTGCTTGGAGATGTAATAAAGGTTCAAGTTTTCTTCATTTAAAGTCCCCCCTTTTTCTTTTTGAAGAAATAAATCCTTAAAATGTAAACATTACGGGCTTTCATCTGAATCTGTGTGTTTTAAAATATCAGTGATGGCAAGTATACGGAACACCTAATATGGCATGGATTTTTGGAAACATTTGTATAAGTTATATAAAGTATAAACCAAATGAAATTTTAAGTATAAACTTTTTGCTTAAGCAAGTTTGGTTTTGAATTAAGAACTGTATAGTATTGTCGTATGTTGGCTACTTTTTCATAAAATGGATGTAAGATCTGTTAGCATTGTTTAAAATTTATGTTCACATGTGTAGAACAAAGTTGCTCATAAATGGGGAAAAAGAAAGAAAATAACGGGCATTTATTTAAATCATTTTTTCTTCATTTAGAAAAAAACTATAGAACAAATGTGCCAAATGCACCGGGTTGGCAAAAAATTATCACCAAAATGTTTGGGGGAGAAAACTGCATTTTCACAACATGCTAGGCTTAAAGTGCAAATGTAAACAAAATTGAGAAGGCAGCACTTAATGACATCATAATGGCCAGGACTAAGTTTATGACGTCGCAATGTATTCTTAAGTTTTATAATGCATTTAATATTTCTACTGATAATAATAATTTGTTTATTATTGTAATTTAAGTTCTTTATTTTAAATTTATATTCCTGATAAATAAGCTTTGGTTTTACTGAAAATAAGCATAATAAATTGTTTATTTTAAATTGCCATTATAGAATAACACCATTTATTGAAACATTGTAAACAACATCCCTTCTTGTATACTTGTATTTTAGAGAACTCCAGTATTTTAAAAGATTTTTTTAAGGATTAATACAAATAAAAAAAATTTCTTTTTAATTTAAATTTGTGTTGCAGAGCCCTTTAATTCTACCATTTTGACAAATGATTGAATCGCTACAGAACTTTTTAATCCCTTATTTACTATTAAGTAGACAATTTTCATTATTTTATAAGAATTTTACAAAATGACTGTATTAATTTTTAAAAAAAAATTTACAGCAAATGAACATAATACATAGCTTCAGATTCCTGAGTGATGTTATACTTTCTTTGCACATATTAGTATTCCATACATCAATAATTGGAAAATATCTAATTTATCTTCAATAAAAACCATAAATTTGGAGTATACACAATCTTTTAAATAGAAAATATAGTAAGTGTGATTACAATAGCAAACACTGTGTATTAAAATAATAATGCAAAAGTTACATATTGGATGCAAGTTTGCAATTTTCGCAACTCTGTTAAGATCATTAAACTATCAATAAGTCAGAAACATTATCAACATACCAAAAGAAAACAACGCAAATTCAAAAAAAAAAAAAAAAAAAAAAAAAAAACTTCTGTTTGCGTGTAAAAGCCATGCGTATATGCATCATTACTAACACCAACAGAATATCTATGTAGAAAACCAAAACCTATTGTCATCCAAAGTACATGGCTCATTACTCTAAGCAACAGATTTTCATTGACATTCCAGCCATAATAAATAAGGCAATAAACAAGCAATCAAAATGGGTCCATATATCCAGATAACATCCACGTGTGATTCAGCACATAAAATCCGCATGAGAGAAGCAACTAAATAAAAAATCGCTTACGTACAGTGTTTTGTATTAGCCAACATTATTTCTCAGCTAATACAAAACATACAGAAATGCCTAAATTAGTTAAAAGGCTTGTCATATGAAACAAAATCTTGCCAAGATCTCATGGTTACCATACAAGACAAAATATCTCCAAATTTTGCAGCCGGTGCATCTAGCACATCTGTGCCGAAAATATAATTTCAACTTTTGACCAGAAAATCGGTAATAGCAAAATGCATGCATCCTTTGAATCAGCTGTCATTAAGTGCTGCAGTATAAGATATTTTCATAAACAGTGCAGGACGTATAGGTTTATCCTAAAAGAAATAGATATTTTCAGAGTTTAATGGAAGTAAGTGTTTTAATAGTTACTACTGTAATGTGTTTAAGATATCCAAAATTATATGTAGGGGAGTAACCAAAATTCATCTCTTGATATATTCCCACAGGTAGTCACATGATGTTAAATCTAGACCTTGGTGGCCAACCATATGCCACCAGAACCATATTCTGGTTTTCCGAAGTGTCAGTGCGTCACTGAGACTGATTTTTACCCAAACTGTATTCTAAAAGTTTGTCTAGAAATTGCATTTAAAAGTCTCACTAAAAGTATTCTAAAATAATGTTGTACAATAGTTGTATTCCCCCCCCACAGTAGTCAAACAAATAAAAACTTTTTTTATCTGATTTATGGCTGTATTGCTTGATTGTCTTCAAGAAAACTTTGGTGAAGTTGGCGCTAAAGTGCTTCCTCTTAAAAACAAGACCCTTTCAATTTAGAAGCATTAACCTTTTTGTTTTAGTCTAATCCTGTATAATGTGAGCCTGGAATAAAGTCAAACTTTTGCCATCATTGCAGAGTATGCCAGTGCATGAATGAAACCTTCAGCAACTTCAGAAAGGATTATGGTGCATTGAAATCATAGTTAAATACCAACACAAGGTTATTCATAATTCCCTCCAAGGTTTCAGAAGGCTAGAGAAAAACTAAGATGAATACAGCAAATAAAAACATTGCACTAAGTACAGAAACAGTTCAAGTTTTATTTACAGCCCTTACAAGTGTTCTATATGTCAGCCCTTGGTCATATGGCATACATCAATGCAATAGTCCAGTTCCTGCCAAACTCTATTCAACATGGATCGTGAATCGTATTGACAGCACATGTGATCCTTTCACACCATTCTGCTAAATCACATTGCAGAGGGACTAAGAAAGCAAAGTCCTTTACATAACCCCACAAGAAAGAGTCACATAGTGTTAAATCCAGTGAGCATTTGGGCTGTGGAAAAAGATATACATCATCTTCGGAAACTTCCTGAATCCAATGATAAGGTAATTGTGTGTTTAGATGCTTACCCACATCTTACAGGAAATGAGATGGAGCTCCATATTGTTGACAAATGAAGTCATCATTCTCATGTTTGTATAACTGCAGCATTAACCACAATTGTAATATATTTATGTACACTACACTAGTAACAATCTGTTCTGTAAAAAAAAAAAAAAAAAAAAAAAAAAGGCCTGTGCATGTGAGAAAGAGATAGCACAAAATACACGAAGTTCCGGGAAATAACAACAGTATTCTGCTACTGCATGAGGGTTTTCAGTGTTCCAAATGTGTAAGTTGTAGTGGTTTACCTTGCTGAACAAGTGAAAGATGGATTCATTACTAAAAGTCATTTTCTGCAGTATTGAATCATTGGCTTGGACATCGATGCGAAAGTTCATACAAGAAATGCAATCCCATAAAGTTAGCACCATTTGCAGTCGGTATAGCTTCATATGCAGAGTTTTGTATACCATTCGCCATGCTGTTGATTGCAAAATCCCCGTTTCACAGCTTGCATGAACGGTTGATTTTGCTGAACTACTCAAAAAACATTTCCTATACATCACTTACAGTTTCTGCAAATGGACTTGGCAGACCACTTCATTGCTTAGGACACATGCATCCACTTTCTTTGAACTTGTTGTACCACATATAAATTGTGTTGTCAGTGGGTCCCTGTGTTCGATATTTTACATGAAATGCCCACTGCATCAATACCCCTCCGATTTAGCAAATTCTGACGCACAAAAAGCTTTTTGTTTGCCCATAACACCATTTCGATTCACTTGCTTCTTCTTTCAGTTGTATGTGTACTGCCATCTTCTGCCAGCTGCTATTCTGAGAAACTTGAATAGTTTCTGTATTTAGTACAAGTTTATTTTCGCTGCATTGATGTTAGTTTTTTTACTGTAGCATTTTGAAACTCCCCAGGGAATTATGAATAACCCAGTATAATCTCATTTTTTGTGCCTTCTTTATTTAGTCAAATGTCACTGACAGAAACTCTTGGCAATCTTCCACAAAAAAAAAAAAAAAAAAAAAAAAAAAAGTGTATTTTTGATAAATTGCTAACATTGAAGCCTCTCAAATGTAATTCTTAAAATATTTATATTCTCAGATGCAATGTTTATCATGTGATCTTAACTATAATGGCATGTAATGCTTGACTGTGATGACACGGAGGTAACATAGAGCTAAGAGAGTGAAAAAAAGAAAACTAAATAGGATGCTTATCTTCATAGTTTTGGGTTCTGTATAGCAGTATTTTTGTTAGACTCAAATGTACTGTCAATTTATCATAATCTACTAATTAATCAAAGTTGTTTGTAAAATTATAGTTAGTCCAAGGAGTCATATGGAATGATATAGTATCCAGAGGATTGGTATCTAAAAAGAAATTTGTATCATAGAAATCGTAGAAGTATTTTTAAATGTTTCTTTGTTACTCTGCTAACCATATTTTTAAGAAGAAAATGCCTAAGTCGTCCCCCCCACACACACACACAGTGATCATCTCAGTAAATTTCAAGATCATATTATTGCTGGCATGAGAGACATGCAGATGAATTTATTCCTAGCTGCTAATACAAGGCCCAATTAATGTAATCTATATGGATAAATCTATGTAATCATCATCCATATGTATACAGTCAAAATTCTTTAATCCGGACTCGTTGGGACTTTGGCGATTTTGGATTATCGGTTTTTCCGGATTATAGATCATTAGTTTAAATCTGGTAAGATGGCATGCAGAAATTATAAAATTAAAAATATGAAACCGTAATTTATGAAATAAAGAGCAATTATGATCTAAATGGTATCAAAATTTACCAAAAAAAAGCTTAATATTTATTTGCTTACTTTATTAAACATTTCTTTCAATGCGCGTAGGCGTAAAGCATACATTACGCATAGTCGGAATTAGAAAATTGCAACCAGAAGACTATTTGATGTGTATTCATGATATTTATAATGACGAAGAATTTGATTTAAATCATATCAAAGACGGAGTACATCGAAATGAAATACTACATTTAGTAAGGAATTATAAGCTGAATGAAATAAAAACATCTGCCCTGAAGATAAGGATAGTGCTGACAGATCAACTTCCAGTTCATTGCGCGCCATGACCCCCTGCAGAGCAGCGTGAAATTGATAAACAGATTTCAGAATGGTTTGAAAAACAAAGGAAATTCCTTTATCCATTTTTTGCAGCAATTCCACTCTTTGTTTGATGGACGTCAAAACATGCTTTCGCTTTGTAGATCCTTTGGCAGTTCCAGAATCAGAAATTCTTTTTGATATAATCGAAAGTTCAAGCTTACTTTTATAAACTTGCTTTAACAGTCTGCAAAAAATTATAAGGTGGATCCAATTAGAAGATTAAGGAACAATGCAATCTACAACATTAACTGAAATAGATAATTAGATAATTTTAGCTTAGCTCATACCGTCTATTATACATTAAACGAGCATGCGCAGAAAGTTTGTAGCTATGAGGTTCGGATTATACATCTTTCCGGATTATGGATGTCCGGATTAAAGACTTTTGACTGTATAATCAGATATAGATACTGTGAGTCCTAGACAGAAGGCTCTTTCAAAGGTCATCAGTATCCACTTTCCTGGCTTTTATGAGGTCAAACTAGTTTATGAGGAATTCGAAATGCATTTGAGCTATTAAATGCTGATTTTGAATTGGAGTTTAGTTTTCTTCAACAATAAAGAATTCAACTAGAGGTGAAATGTGTGTAAGTGAAATATAAAATTATGCCAAAATAGCAGGCTTAGATTAGCATATACATTAAATAAAACTTTACTGATTTCAAGGGTTGTCAGGTTTAAGATAACAGGACATAAATGAACAAATATAGATCCCCATTTTTCGGCAGCAAAAAGTTTTTTTGCAAAGAGTGGAGAAAGCAGTCTTTGTATATAGAAGTCTATGGGTGAAGAAAAACAAAAATAAGTGCTGCAACATCTATTAAGGAAAATAGTAATGAAACATAAAAGAAGTAAAATATTAGAATTTTGAAAACATTTTTAAGAACTGAATCGATATTAATGTTATTAATTAAAGAAGAAAATTTTTGCAAGTATGAAAACATATGATAAAGGATAAATATGTGTATACAGTGTGTCCATAGTTAAAGTTTCTTATTCAAAACTGCCTGCAGCTGTAACTGTTCATTAAAGGAATCAGAAAGACATTCAAAGAAAAAAATCTAATTACAAATATTATTACTAGAGGGCATTTTATTAATCAAGTAAGTAAAAAATAAATTGCATATTTGGATACTTTTTTATACAATTTTGATTACTGCAAAACATGCTCTGTATGATGGCCATAAATGTAAACTGCAAAATATCATATTCCTTTATCAAGCAAAGTGTTTGCTTGGACATGTGAAATATTGTGCAAATTCCTGCAAACCCAAAAATTACAGGGATTCAAGTCTTCTGGTCTGAAAGCTCTTATATTACGAAAGTGCTGTTGGGTGATCTGTTCTCCTGCAAAACATTTTTTGAGAACATCCTTAACACAACATACGAGGGCTATCCAGAAAGTAGATTACGTTTTGGAATAAAAAAATAAACAAAGTATAGGAAACAAATTTTATTATATACAGATGAAAGCCACACTCAAATACTACTTTTCTACATAGTCACCATACAAATTAAGGCATTTATCGTAGCGATGTACGAGCTTGGAAATTCCTTCGTCGAAAAATTCGGCCGCCTGCGCCTTCAACCACTTCGTTACCTCTTCTTGCAGCTGTGCGTCGTCATCAAAACGCTGCATAGCCAGCCACTTCTTCATTGCTGGGAATAGGTGGAAGTCGCTTGGTGCCAGGTCGGGACTGTACGGCGGATGAGGAAACAACTCCCACTTAAAAGATTCAAGAACTTTACGAGTGACATTTGCCGTGTGGGGCCGGGCGTTGTCGTGAATCAACAAGATCTTAGAGCTCAACATTCCTCTGCGCTTGTTTTGAATTGCTCTTCTGAGTTTTTGGAGAGTTTGGCAATACCTTTGAGAGTTTATTGTAGTGCCTCTTTCCAGGAAGTCCACCAAAATTACACCTTTTCTGTCCCAAAAAACAGTCGCCATCATCTTCCTTGCCGACATTGTTTGCATGCATTTCTTGGGTTTTGGGGGAGAACCTGTGTGCCCCCACTGCATTGATTGCAATTTCGTTTCACAGTTCACATGTTTCACCCATGTTTCGTCACCAGTAACGATGCGATCGAGTAAAGAGTCACCATCCTTATGGTAAGCGTCCAAAAAGTTCAACGCTGCAGCCATTCGCTGATTTTTGTGGTCCTCTGTCAAGATTTTTGGAATCCATCTTGCACAAAACTTGTGGTAACCAAGCTTTTCGCTGATGATTTCGTGCAACAAACTTCGCGAAATTTGTGGAAAACTCAAAGAAAGTTCCGTTATTGTGAAATTTCGATTTTCACGGACTTTAGCATCGACTTTTTCGAGAAGTTCGGCGTATGCTGGGTCTCCCACTTCGATCTTCGTCGTGAACATTGGTTCGGCCATTTTGAAATCTTATGACCCACTGACGCACTCCACCTTCAGTGATAATGTTGTCCCCATACACTTCACGAAGCTGCCGATAGATTTCTATCGGTTTACAGTTTTTTGCAGTCAGAAACCTTATTACTGAGCGCACCTCGCAGCTCGCGGGATTTTCAATTAACGCAGACATTTCAAACCGTCACAGTATCTGAACGGAGCACAGCACGAACCTCTCACTAGCACGGCTAGATGCAGACTGAGCTGCGCAACGCTCTGACCCCAAGATGGCCGCGCTAGCCCCGCCCCTAGCGGACACAGACGGAAACGTAATCTACTTCCTGGATGGCCCTCGTATAATGTGTGAAGGAGTTTCTTTTTGCTTAAAGACTGTGCATGCAGGGCACTGACCTGCTTGCAGAGCAGGAACAATTTCATTCGCTAATAGTAATTGCATATCACAGCCCTCTGACTGAGCATGTGACTGGATCTGTTAAGGTTAACTCCTTAAAGACGTATGATCTGGAAATAAATGATACAGTAAATCCACTCCATACAATCATGAGACAAGCATTTAGGATTGGCCTGGATTTTGTGAATCTCAGATATGGATGCTGTGAGTATTCACTGAAGTTTCCAAATGTAAAAGTCCATTGTCTGCCCAGAAGATATTCTTTGGCCATTCCAAACTCAATTCATGGGGATTAAGAAAACGAAATTGTGCACAAAATCACGAGGGAAAAGTTACCATTCAAGCAAAAATTTGTAGAGATAATATGTCTGCATGATCTTATGGATAATTGAACATGGCCTATATAATGCCTTTGTTGTACAATGAATACTAGTGCTGCCCTTAAAGTTTGAATCTATCCTCTTCCACTTGAACTGCAACTTCCTGTTCTACCTCCATAGCTGCCCAGCACTACAATGGTTAATAATACTGATTACCATGCCAGTGAGTGAATCCTGGAGAAGAAAGACATGGATGCTTTTAAGCATATGGTGTCTTTGTGGCAACTGTAAATGGATCTCAAAATACATGGTGACTCTAAAGTTCTGTCGAGATGGTGGTGGTAGGAGAAAAGAGATGGGACATCCTGTAACTGCCTTCCCCCCACTCAAGGGGGCTTTTCCTCAAAAGTGAGGAGGAACTGCACAGTTAATGTGGCAAGACTATACCTGTATGATGAGTTGCAAACTTCTGATGTCCCACTCACTTCAACCTATACTTACCTCTGCAGAAACAGGTTTTTCTTCCTGCTCCAGGATGAACAGCTTTTGATCCTATTGCTTCTGTCCTTTAACAGTCATTGGATCTATTTGAAGCTCCTTGAAAGTCTGAAGTGTTTGTAAACCAGATGGTGCATAACTGACATTTTGATGAAGGAAATTTTGCTAATAGAGCTCTAATTTATCAACTTTGGGTTATTGTAACTGTCAACCACAATGAAAGTAGGTTCTCTACAAATGTTCTTTAGGTTTTATCTTGCAGATTTTATCACAGCTGTTACATTTTATTGAAAAATTTGCATGTTTACTATTACATTAATATGTCATTTATTGACAGTGTTTAGAAATAACATGGATTTTTGCTTTGCTTTCATTTTTGCACCACATGCGAAATTTTGCACTTTTCTAATGCATTGTTGCAGCTGTGAATAAAGGGATTTTATTTACAGACACCATGTATAATAAAGCATTTAGTTTTGTGAGTGTGCAACATTAGATATTGTTTTGTTTAAGAAGAAAAAGCAAAATATATATTAATTTTCTTTTTATCTAAATTTTCTAATGGTGAACACTTCATTGAGGTTTTAATCTAAAATTTTCACACTGAAAAGTAATTATTACTATCATCATCATTATCATTTTGTTTTTTTATCAGGAGACCATTAATTGCCTTTAATTAATTTAAAGTTTTAAAATTCATGTAGTTTTCATAGTATATCTGAATATTTTTTTCAGGCCATGATTGATGTTTCAGCTGATAAAGGTTGGCTTATTCCAACATTATTGTCTATGACTTTGCTTCAAATGGTTTTGCAAGGCCGGTGGCATGATGATAATGCTTTACTTACACTACCATTCCTGGAAAGCTATCACTTAAATCTCATGAGGTATTTTCTATTTTAATGCATTGATTGAAGTGTAATGTTAATGTGACTAGTTTAACCTCTATGTAGTTTTTAAAAACTGCAACCAGCAATTGTGCTTGTGATTTCAGGAACAGTATTTAATTAAATATTCATTTTATATTACCATATAAATTAGATTATTGGAACTGGCAAAATTTTTAATTTTAGAAACATTTGTAACTTTTAGAAACATTTGTCTTTCCATTTTTATCATTATTATATTATATATATATATATATATATATGTAAAATATAAAAAAATACGATGGCTTTGCTCTTTGCGAACCAGCAACCTTTAATTAATTTTCTGCAATTCAGGATCGTCCCCTAACCCAGTACCTTCTAGAACATTCGCACCTATTACATAACCTCCTCATATAAATGCTGCGTCATAAGTTTTTCTACATTTTTCTAGAAGCTACTCTATTACATAACCTCCTCATATAAATGCTGCGTCATAAGTTCTCCTAGACAGATGCCTTCTCGCCTTCGTCATGCTAACGCTTCCGCTATGCTCCTCTTTCTTTGTTAGAATGTTACGATGTATTAAAGTTTAAAGTCAGTCGTATCTAATAGTTCAATTACTCTCTTTCTTTTTTCTATTTAAAAAAAAAAAAAAAAAAATTGATATTTATAAATAATACTTTACAGGATCAAAATTTTATTATTTATTTATATTTTTTTAATTTGCTTGTGCTTTAACTCTTTTTCTTTAAAAAGGCTTCTCTGTCGCTACGCCTTTTCCTTTTTGAAGGGGGGAATATGTAAGATAAAAATATATGAATCAAAATTATAGATTAAACTATAAACATTAATTCTTCCTCTCTATTCTAAAATCGTAATAACTTCTTTGCATTGCATCATTTCTAGATCACTCTATGATCGGCGCAGCTCTGATGACGTAATCATTGGGAACTGAAACTGTCCTTGTAAACCAAAACTTTTCTCTTTGTGTGCTTCCATCTTTCATAACTACGCACTTCAGCTTTTGCTCTCTACTCTGCTAAGATGTAATTTCGCTGGCTTGCTTTCTATCTCAACAATATCAAAAATGAAAATCTTCTGTGGAAAGGCACGACTAGAGTGCCAAGTGATTGTGGCTACAAATATCAACTGGAAATAAAAATGGAATTAAAACTGCCTCGACTGCCAATCTTTAAATACTTCGCAATCAAAATTCTTCTTCAATATGGGTCTAATCACGCATCTACAGTGTTCCGTCATTTCCTTTGCTTTTATTATGACATATATATATATATATATATATGTCATAATATGTGATATATATATATATATATATTAATTATGCTATCAAGGCATTTTTTATTCTTGAAACCTGTTAAAATTCTAGTTATCAATGATGGTCTCATTCAGCTTTCTGTGAGAGCTTTATTTTGTGAATAGACACTAGGTTGGTCATATGTGTTTGTTTATATAAGAGCCATTTCATATAGTATCTTTTATTACCATATGTTGTTCATACTCAGAAAAAGAACAAAATAGTTCTTCTAATCATGCGATTATTACCACACTGCTGTTGTATAAATTCAAAAGCTTTTACTGGTGCAGCCTTACTTCAGTTAATGTGAAATCTTCTTTGAAAATTGTTATATTTTGCCTCATCTGTATGCTTTTCTGTATATCTATAACTTTTAGATTTGACTTACATTAATAGGATTGACACCAGCATACAAATGATGCTAGTCACTAGTATATGATTAGCAACATTAAAATATATATATATATTGATGTAATATTAAATAGGAATATTAATACACATTTCTCATCTGTCATAGGCATATGATCAATACATGGGCCAATACGAGTATATTATCAGTACATCCTAGGTTTTAAGATTTATATCTAAAAAATTTCAATTGATTTTTTTATATTTTGAATTCTAGAAATATATTTATAGTCATCTTTATGCAGTTCATTGCTCAAATTAAACATAATTTATCTTGAAGTTTCTTTCTTTTCTTCTGGGACAGCATGTGTAAGCAAAATTTGAAAATGGGCCAAGTACATTGGCATATCATAGTCAAGCTGATGAAGTTGATAACACAGAAAGAATGTGAGTAAATTATTATTTTTTGCAGAGGATCAAGACTGGCATAAAATTGGCATTAACACAGGACCAAAGAAAGCCAAGTTTTAAACTATGGTGTCAATCCTCTTCTGCATTCCTATAGATTCAGGCTGTGTACTGAAAGGCAAACATTTAGTCACCTACTTTATTTTTGGTATTTAAATTGGTATGAAATGAATTTCACAGTATAGTTATCTGAAATGATTTATGTAGAAATTTATATGTGTTTTATCATTTTGGCTTATTTGTAAATAAATTTTTCCCCACATAAAATTAGCTATACTAATTTAATCATTTAAATTTTAGGGGGCTGAAGTATATTTTATGGGTGTGACTGTATATTTATTATTCTTGCATTTAACTCTGAACTTTTTAATTCATATAACTGCAAATTTGTGAAATGCATAAAAAAGTCAAAACTACTAATTTCATAAAAATAGTTTTGGAAACTTTTTTCCTCGAAACACAATTCTTTAACATTTATTTGTAAACACTAACAATCTCAAAGCATTTTTTCAGGTGATTCGGTCCTTTATTTTTAATACTGTCAAAAATCATTTTACCTGAGTTATTGTACTGTCTGCCCTGTTCTGATAACATTATTATCGTAATTCTTATAAAGATTTTGACATGCGTGAATTGCAGTTTTCAGAAATAGCCTGAAGTTCATCTGATCCTAAATCAGAAGAGTAGGCTGGAGTTTGAACCATAGTGGTAGTCTAGCAGATAGCCTGATCATAAAAATTTTAAAGCCGTAATAATCAAACTCTATCTCAGGAGGAGCCGCACCTTAGGATTCAGGAAAGCTGAAGGGCAGCAGTTAAATGTTTATATAATTTTAAAAGCAGTTAAACACTTCTGGAACAGAAGAAAAGAAACCAAATATCCAAAGAAAGTTTGTGCTGCTGAAGTGAAAAATGAAATTCAGATAGAGATACCCTATTGGGATCAGGATTAACATATCTGTTAAACGGTGCACAGTTGTGAGGCATGTTGGTCATGTCAAAAGCAGTTCTAAAGTGAACATATCAGTATCAAAAGATGATTTATAGCAGTGCTTACTTTAGGAGTTCAAAGTGGTCAACAGTACTGCAGAATTTGTCGGAAAATATGCTATACATCTGTAGAGCCATCAGCAAGTGAGCACAAAGCATGAAAGTGATTCAGTCACTTTGTATCAAGAGATGAGAGCCTCCAGGATAAGCCTCACATTGAGCGTCCATCCACTATCAATGAAGCTCTGCTGAATCGAGTATAATCCACATCAAATGTGCAGGGAACTTGCATAAGAGTTTGGAGTATTAGATGAAGCCATTCGATTGCATCTGCACAACTGTGGAAAGACATGAAAGCTCAGTAAGTGTTTCTCACCCTTAAGGTGGTATAGGAGAATTTCCCACACTGGTGAGTCAGTAAATTTAGTTTTCACACTTGTAGTGCTTCAGTATTCTGGGACTTCAAGTTTTTAGGTTAAGTTAGTAAGTTGTTAATTTAACATATTAGAATATACCTTAAAAAATATCAGTCTAAAGTTTAATGTTTAAACACTACTAATGTCGCTGCATTGAGTTACAAAATGTAAACAATAGAAATTCCTTGGATTTCAGATAGAAAATAAATATAAATTAGAATTTTTTCCTTTGTGTTATTATTATTTATGTATATTTTGATAAATAGTCAGTAAGCAATTTGAGTTTGAGACCACTGCCATTGTTTACAAAAGAGAAACCAATTTATCAAGAACTAAGCTGGTTTACATAAAATCAAGACAAAGATCTTATAACTGTGTTGTCATATCATTCTTATCCATTATTGGTGCTAAATCTTATTGTTTGGCTGCAGGGGCTCTTATTTGCTTACTTTTTTAGGGAATGACTTTCTAAAATTCTGAAAATTCTGATTAGTTGAATACTACCAGAAATTAGTTGAATCTCAGTAAAAAGTCAAGCCTTTTTACTGAGATTCTGTTATAAGTACAAAAATATAAATAAATAATACTTGTTGCTTTTCCTCTGTATTCGGAAAAATGAATTCTTGTGACATACAAAGTTTAAAACCAACTGCTCTTTTTCAGAGAAAAAAATTAGACCCCTTTTTTTTTAATTTTTATTATAATTTTCATTTGATTTTATAAGTAATAAACCTGAAAATAAAAGAATACTTTATGGTTTTTGTAATAATATAAAAATCTTTTCTTCCAAGTACAGAATAACAGTAATTTAAAAAACAGAATTAGAGATTTTTATTCACTGTTAAGTCTAAAACAAGTGAAATGAAGCATCTGCAAAAAACCTGCAGTGCAATGTACAAAAAATTTAAAGTAACTTATCAACTTAGTATAGAGGACGCACAACATACAGGGATAAAAACTAACCCTAAATCATTTATTTCATTAAATGCAAATTGAATCATCAGATGCATTTTATTTATTTATTTATTTATTTTTCAGTCAAAATACAATAAGTTACATTGATGTAATTTAGTAAGATTTCATGTACATCACTAATGCTCATGTAGTCACCATTTCTGCTGTTAGCCCTTTACTTGCCCTAAAAGTGAATGTATAGGGTGGCCCACAAAGAAGGCCCACTTCCAGCAATAATATGCCAAGATGGGCACTCTGATGGAATGTGCACAGAAGAGTGAACGAGAAGACAAAATAAAACTGGAAGATTTCTTTGTTTGTCAATAGATAGCAAAAAGCTACAACTTTCTCCAAAGAGGGTGGCTTCAGTATTGGAAATGTATTACTCTTTATTGGCCACCTTGTCATATTGTCAAGGCAGTAAACCACAAATGCAGCGCAAAGTGTGAAATAGTTAAAAAATTACAGTGCATGTAGCATAATTTTTTTAAAAAACTATTCTTAAAGAAGTGTATTGTAAAGTGATTTCTATTTCAAACTGGAGTGATTTTTTTTTTTAAAGGCTTTTATGTTGTATTTAAGAAGCCAAAAAGCTACATCTGGCTATCAAGCTGTAGAGACATTAGGAATTTTTTTTTTTTTTTTTTTGAAGCAAGAGAGATTGAAAAATTAACAACGCATTTGCCTGGAATCAAACCACGGACCTCTGGAATACAGGCGCAGCGTGCAGAACCACTACACCATGAAGGCATGCTAGGAAGGTGGGAGAAATACCTTATATACTCCCCCTTTTAAAGGGCGACTGGGGTTTTCAGGGGACTCAATTGCCAAATCCTGGGTGAGGAGAATCATCATCCAACACCCTTTTAGTTCGGGCACCACTGTAGGGACAGTAGGATTTTTTTGGAAGCAAGAGAGATTGAAAAATTAACAACGGCTTTGCCGGGAATCAAACCACGGACCTCTGGAATACTGGCCCAGCATGCAGAACCACTACACCACAAAGGCACGCTAGGAAGACGGGAGAAATACCTTATATAGTCAGATGTTGGTCATGTCTGTTATGCACTGTGGATCCCTTTTAAAGAAATGTATCAAATTTGGTAGCAGTTATATAGTATTGAAAAATTTTGAATAACTAAGTTTACAAAAAATAAGTGAAGGAGTATTTATATTACTTCTATGAAGTTATGTGGACTTTTGTGCCTTCCCAAGAATAAATTGTTATTAGAAATTCTTTTATTTCCTTACTATTGCAGATTTAATGTTGATTCCTTCCATGATACAATGCAAGAAATCATCGACTGCCTACCGCAGCTGATTCACATAGTAACAGACAGATATGAAGTGTTAGCTGCAGCTCTTCGTGAAGAATTAGAAGAAGGCAAAATAAATGAAGTACTGATTTATGATTTTCTGAAGTTGCAGAATGTCCTATTTGGTTTTTGAATTTTTTTCAAATGACTTAATTATTATTTTATAGATTTATGAGACTTTAACATCTTTGCCAATTCTGAGTGTGACAGCAGGAATTAAAGGTCTATGGGATAATTCAAGACAAGAAGAAATGAAAATGCTGAATATAAAAAGGACGTGTAAGTTCAGTCTCCCTTGTTATACTAAGTGTCCCAAATAATAATTTACTCAGTTTAAATTTCAGTACACTTCTTTGATTAGTGTTTCCGTAACATGGATGTGCTTGTAACATACTGTGGGCATAGTGCAAGTACAAGAAACAGAATGCCCTGAATAGTATCAATGCAAATCAAATTTGCATGCTTTAAAATCCACTATGAATATACTTTTACTTGGAACAACTTGTATACATTGTAAATTGTGTAAATATTTATGATCATTTTTGTATAGTATGGTTTTTATGTATTTTTCCATTGTTATAAATTTCTTTTTATATACGTATTTAATTCTTTATGTTCATGAACGAGCTCAGCTTGCACTCCAGTTACATACTGCATGGGGGGGTCAAATAAGAAAGCTCACATTACAAATTTACGACTGAGAAATATCGCACGTATTTGGGAAGAAAGAATTTCATGATTTCACAACAGTTGAAGGGTTAATTACTGCATTGAATATAGCAATTTTATATTTTGCATAATTAAATTATGAATTGTGTGTGTTTCGTGGGTTTTTTTTTTTTTTTTTTTCATGTAGTATGTTGTAGATCTTTTCACTCTTAAGTTAATTAGCATTTGAATTGTAAGAAATTCATATTATAAAATTGAAAGTATGAGCAAAAATCCTCCTATTAGATCTTGGCTGCAATTTTTATAACCAAGTTAGCAACATTTGGTTTGCCTTGTGATATTTGCAGTAGTCACAAATCCTGGCCTTTGTGATATTTTGTAAGTTTTCAGGAAATACGTTTTTAAAGCCTTAGGAGTGATTTTTCATGAAGTTTTTATGCTCCTTCTTGAGCAGTTGTATAAATAAATGACTATGAGGTATTTGGTTTGTTTTATACTGTTGAACTTCCTCTTCAGTAACTACTGCTTTAGACTTTGCTAAGTGATCAAGTTTGCATCTGTAGTACTTCATGTGTGTTAAGGAAAATTTCTCCTTACATCTGTTTTTTTTACATCTGTCTTTGAATTATTTATAGCTGTTTATCTTGCCTACAACAGTTGTTTTTTCTCAAGTGTCAAATTTTTCTATTTTGTCTGGCATGGTTATTTAAGAAGATTTGTATAAACCTGCTGCGTGCAACAGGATAGGAAAAGGAGCAAAATCTTCATCTGATGTACACTAAATGATTAAATTTGATGGATTGGTGATACAGATGTTAAATGATGAAATTTCCACAGATCATCTTTACTGAAGCCAAATTTCAGATTTTTGATTAGTAGATTGAAATATTACAGACATAGTTTTATTCACATATTCAAAGAATTTTACAAGCCATGACAAGCAAAGCAGCAAATTATACTTCAGAGAGAAGCTTGACTAGAATGCATAGATTACAATATTGAAATTAGTCTACAACAATGTTATGGTTCTGTTTAGTTTATATCGTTTAATAAGTTTGGTTTGAAAATTTAATATTAGTATTGATATTAAATTTGCAAACCAAAAGGTGAATTTAAAGAAAGTGAAGAAATATGAATTTAATAGAAAACTGCAATTGAAATTACATTCTTTTGAAATTACAATACTTCAGAGAGAAGCTTGACTAGAATGCATAGATTACAATATTGAAATTAGTCTACAACAAAGTTATGGTTCTGTTTAGTTTATATTGTTTAATAAGTTTGGTTTGAAAATTTAATATTAGTATTGATATTAAATTTGCAAACCAAAAGGTGAATTTGAAGAAAGTGAAGAAATATGAATTTAATAGAAAACTGCAATTGAAATTACATGTTGACCCCATGGTAAAGTACTTATGTCCTCATCTGCTGTCAACAATGATTAGAAGAATTTTGGCATTATCTGTCTGTTTACTTTGAGCTATTTTAGGAGTTTTTCTTCATGTATAAAAACTCTTATTTCAAATTGTTATTTTCATTTCAACGTGCCATTTTTTAAGGTCTTGACAAACCCATAATATATATGATTGAAACATAGTGCCTAATAGATGTTCTACATATTTGCAAATGGGAGATTTTACTTATTATGTGATGTATGCATTGCATATTAATTCTGAAATATTTTAGATTATCATACATTTTTAGCTGAATTTTATATTATTTAATTTATTCCAGAAGTAAATTTGATAGTGTATTTCTCATGCATTCCTCATTTCAAGAGCAGCTACTTGACTAATTTATTTTCATTCTTCTCCCTCCACTTTTTTTTAAATAGCTGGACCTCGGCCAGATTCTTACTGGTTGAAAGTAAATGCAGATCAAGAATATGTTTTAAGTGTTAATCTGAGACGTATCAGTAAATGCAGGCATGAAACAAAAGCAATTGCTCCAAAATTTCCCAAACAGAAAGATGAAGGTTGGTTTCTAGTATTAGGAAGTGTTGAAAAACAGGAACTTATTGCCATGAAGAGGATACCATATGTAGCTCGTAAAGCAACACACCAGGTTTGTAAAAACTTCTTTTTTTTTTTGTTTTGTTTGTTTGTTTAGTTGTTGGGTATTTAATTGTTTCTTAATGTTTTTATACTTAACTGTTTCTAATAAGAAGCATTTTATCTGTCAGTTTTTAGCACCCATATAAAATTTATCTTTTTTGTCAAGTATGGAATGTTGGGAAAAGTGGCTGTAGTATTTATATCCTTAAATATTGACTCACGACATATACTTTCAATTACATATTTTCTCAAAATAGGGTGAAGAATTTATGAAAAAATTTCCAATATTAGGGTTTGGTAAACACAAATGAGACTTTTTATATAGTCCCCGTGAAGCAAATGAATGCCCATGAATTAGTAAAATATTCATAATGTTTTAATAATTTAAATAAAAGATAATTTGACATATTTATTTACAAAATTTGCAAAAATATATTCAGTTAATAGTGTTAAGAATCTCTCAAGAACTTTCACAATGAATACTGTTTCACGCAGTGCAGATCTGTTAATCATCAAAATGAACAACTTTTGTTTCATAATTGCTATTTAAATCTATCTAAAAAAAAAAAAATTGTTCCGTAATAGGCATTGAAAAGTGCAGTGGGAAAGCAAATACAACTTCATTTATTGTGAGTCACACTGATATCTTAATAAACAGGCCTTGAAGCTGGCTGTTTGCTTGATTGGTAAGACATGAGTGTACAAACCAAGAAGACCTAAATTTTATAGCTATGAATTACAGGGCAACGATTTATCCCTGACTTTCATTATCCTGGCAAACTTGACTGCCAAACAAACAACTTTGCATCATCAACTATTATCCTTATTACAAGATGGTGCCTCAAAACTATGACACTAATGAGCAAACTGAGCTGGTCTTGCAGGAAAATGATCTAGGTCAGAAAATTTGTTCTCAGATATCTCCATAAATTTTCCATAAGCATTTTATTAAATGGAATTTTTAGCTTTACAGAGAGAGAGAGCCACATTAAAGATTAGTTTTTTTTATATATAAAACTTTTCCACTGTTTGTGCTGAAACTGTTTTCATAAAATTCTCTTATTTTGAGAACATATTGAATTAAAAAACAGACATGATTAAAATGAAGTTTATTTGGAAATAAAATATTCTGGGTTGACATGCTAAAACCACATTTAGGAGATAATAGGAGGTGGAGATTTCGCAGATGATTCATCAGCTGGAGCTGGATGAATGGCTTAATTAAGTTCCTCCTCTTTTATTGCTTTTATCAAGGTTGCTGTACTTCTCAGAATTTACGTCTAGCTGTATCATAGCTGGACGTAAATTCTAACTGGTCGGAAAACTTGACCTTCATTTCATAGATTGAAAGGAAGGTCTCTGTTGTAACACAGTCTAGTGGTGACTTTTAGTTCTCTGATTTTAAGGCTTTTTTTATGCCAGTATCCTCATTGCAGATTTAAGTAAGTAAACACACCTGAAGTGTCTATTGTGGTAACATCCAATCTGTCTATTCTTAACCATTCCCAGATGGATGGGGCTGGAGTATAGCAAATTTATAGCTGAATCGTTTGAAAACAGAACTGATGTACAGAATGATCGAATTTATAGCTGTTTAATTCTTACAATCAAAGCAAATTCACTTTTATACAAATAACTACTGAAGCTGATTTATTGATTTTCTTAATAAGTTTTTCAACAAAATCAAAGAATATTTATTGTTTATTGCAATTTATTAGATGTATTTATATTCATTACTTTATCTCCTTATCTAAAGAACTGACAATATGCTTCAGACTACTCTCAACCATAAACCAACTGGTAATCCAGAAATTATCCCATATGGTTCATCCTCATAAAACAGCTGCATTTATTTTTACTTAATGAGCTAAATAATTTTGTTCTACATTCGAAATTTACAAAAGCAAATAAAAATACATCCTATAAATTGCAAAAAAACAGTAAATACCCACCCAGTTTTGTTGAAAAACTGATCAATAAAATCAGTAGACTTCAGTAATAATGCAGAATCTTCTGTAGTTATGTATGAAAAAAATCAAATAGAAGTAAATTCTTTAGAACATTTCCCTATTATACCATGCATCAGTTCTGTTTTCAAAAGACTTGGCAATAAACTTGCCATAATCCCAGATGCATCCATTTGGAAATTTTAAGAACAGACAAACCAAACATCATCACAACAAATACTTTAAGGTATGTATACTGCCCTGATCTGCAACGAAATACACAGAAACTGAATATGTGAATTGCACATCTACAAAATTATCAGTAAGAATTGTCGAGCATAAAGAAGGGTATTTGTAAATGCTATAGCAACTAGTACATCAAAGAAAATAGAACATTTTTGGTTGATTACACCTTGGAGCATCCAGATTCAATAACTGAATAGGACAAAGGCAAAATCATAAACAAACCCTAATATAAGAGCTGTCTTACAATTGGAGAAGCTTTAGAAATTGTCACTAGACCGTGTTGCAACAAAGACCTTCCTTTCAACCTACTGTATATCTGAGCATTAGTTCTGAGAAGTACAGCCACCCTGCATAAATCAATTAAAAAAAAAAAAAAAGAACTTGATGAAGCCATTCATTAAAGCTCCAGTTGAAGAGACAAATGGGTTATCTGTGAAAGTTCTTATTTTACTTATGTTTTAAAGCTTGGTTTTAGAGTCAGCATAAAATATTTTATATTGTTTTTAATTTTGTTTTGAGAAACTCTATAATTGCAGATTATTAAGGAACTAAAGTCTGTAGACATTTTCTTCAAATATCTTGTGTACCATATATCATCAGATCTGAAACAGTGACCAATGAAATTTTTAATTTCGACTCTAAAGACTACTTTTATTACTGCATTTCTTTCATTTTTTGTTAGATGTATTTTATTTTCCTTTTAAAAGACCTTCATTGTTATAACATTTTTTAAAATTTTATTCACTGCACTTGAAACAGTTTTTTTCTCTGAAGTAAAAGCCATCATAGACTATTAATATCTTTTATATTGGAAATTATATTTTTTTATAATTTTACAGCTATTAATTGCCAGTTTCTGTATTTGGAGACTGACATATTTTTGTATTAAATAAAGACTGTGTATCTTTATATTATAAATTCTTCAGCTTGTACAATTTAAAAGGAAGTATTTTCTGAAGTCCTGTTTGTCAAGCATTTAGATAACCCTTAGTTATAAAAAATGAGGCTTTTATAATTAATAGGTATGTCTGCTTTATGTGCCAATAATTTTTTGTGTTCATTTGGATATGTTTGACACTCATTTTGTATCTGTAGCGGGTTTCAGTGTGAAATTCCGTTGTTTAGCTATTTGTCATATTTCTGTGTGTAGAAAAGCATATAAAACATATAAATGTCTAGATAGTACAATGATACTGATGTCTAGGTATTTTAACAAGAGAAAATACCTTCAAATATCTCAAGATTCCCCCCCCCCATATTTCTAAAATGGAAGGGGAAAGCCAATTGAGTCACAAATTTTAAATCTTAAGGAAGAAATGTAATGTGAAATTGAATATTTTTAAATAAAAGAATAAACTGTTAAAATACTCAAATTGGATATCTCAGCATTTATTGAATCTTTCTGTCCACATACACATGACATGATTAAATTATGGTATTATTTGTGGAAGGTTTTTAACAAACTTATGTTCTGATGGTTTTATTTTATTTATATCGGTGCTTGATTTTAATTTCTGTTAATTTTTAAAAAAAAGTTAGTGGAACTACCTGTATTACCAGCAAATTTAGCCTTTGCTAGTGAATTTAATATTTTTATTAACAAGTATCACATTCAAGATTTCCAAAATGAATTTATTCACTTTTCCAAAGCTGTTACATATGTTTGGAATATTTACTTATAATCCCATTAATTTTAAATTTTGTCCTTCTAGCTCCTGTTTTACACTCCAGCAGAAACTGGAAATGTTGAATACAAGTTGTATTTAATAAGTGACTGTTACCTTGGACTGGACCAGCAGTATAATGTGTGTTTAAATGTTACAGAACGCAGAATTCAGAATGAAGAACTAAGTTCAGATTCTGATAGTGATAGTGATGACTGAATGAAAAATTAAAATTGTAAATTTATATTATGAAAATGTATATAATACATTAAATTAAAACTATTTTTGACTACAAATGTGTCTTTTAAATAACTCATTGTTGATATTTCTATCAATTTAAAACATAATTTTAAATGTGTTTTTCATTTGATAACTTGGCTTCATGTTTTTATCAGAATGAATATTGTCGGCAAACAACTATAGCATAAAGTACGACAATGCAAACATTATAATGAATCACCACAAATAGAGAATTTAATCATGTTCTCTATGGTTTTGGATAATGTATGCAGTAGTTACTTGGATGCTTTAAATAATTAAAATTAGGCAGTAATAATTTTTATTTCTCATATAATCTGTTAACAGGTAATGAAGATTTAGGGAAAAAATTTTATACTTGAATGGTGGTAATAGAAAATACATATTTGGTCTACCGGAAAGATCTGTCCGTTTCTATGACAATAATTTTCAACACGTAAGAATATGTTTATTTGGCACGTGTTCGGCTCTCTATTTTTATCTCTTAATGTATATATACTGACATAGCAAATTAACTAAAAAAAAAAAAAGTTGATTCAAGTTAGTCTTAAATGTGAAGCGATAGTGTACCCATGGCTACTGAATAAAATTCATTTACACCACTGTATTTTATATGAGTTTCAACAAGGAAGAAATGCTACAGAAGCAGGTAGAAATTTATTGAAAGTGTTTGGTGAAGGTGCAGTTTCTGATAGGATATGCAAAAGATTGTTAAAAAAATTTGAAAGAGGCGATTTCAACCTTTCTGATAAGCAACGTTCTAAGCGACCGTCTTTGATCAACGCCGTTGAGACCATATTGGAGCGAGATCCTTTTCCGACAACATCAGAGATCGCAGAAAGGCTTGATTTAGCTCAGCAAACCATTTCTGGCCATATTCAAAAGACAGGATTGGTGTGAAAATATTCAAGATGAATTAAGTCAGAAGAATTTGGATGATCGAGTCGTCATATGCACATCTCTGCTTGATCGGAACAAAATCGAGCCCTTCTTGAACCGGATGATAGCTAGGGATGAAAAGTGGATTACCTACAAAAACATTGTAAAGAGAAAGGCATATTGTGAGCCCGAAAAACCGAGTCCTTCCATCTCTAAACCAAATTTGACTTTGAGTAAGAGAATGACCAATACATTATGAGCTTTTAAAATTGAACGAAAAGCTCAATTCAGAGAAGTATTGTCAGCAACTCGATAATTTAAAGACAGCAGTCCAAGAAAAGAGGCCAGGAATGTTCAATAGGAAGGACACTATGCTGCATCATGATAATGTCAGGCCACATGCTGCTTTGGGGACTCATAAAAAATTGCAGAACTAGGCTGGGAAATTCTGTCGCATCCACTATATTTTCCAGACTTAGCACTCTCCGACAATCACTTTTTTGTCCTTACAAAATTTTTTGAAGGGCAAAACATTCAAAAATGAAGAAGATATCAAAAAAGCACTGGTTCAATTTTTCGCATCAAAAGACACATTTTTCAAAAATGGGATATACAAATTGCCCTCACGCTGGCAAGAAGTTATTAATAATAATGGCAATTATTTAATAAAGTTTATTGACAGTAAGAAAAATTTATATTTTGTGTTATTCCAAAAACGGACAGAACTTTCTGGTAGACGAATATATGTGTTGAAGGTCTAAGTTATGTGACCAAAGAGTAGCTAGAGCTAGCATAAATGCAAATAAAAAAGGTAGGCATAAAACTGAGTTTCTCTTAGTATATAAGGTTAAAAACATTACTCATGTAAAGATACCTAATAATTAAGACACAATAACACGCCGAATAAATACTAATTCAGAAGTCAAACAACAAAAATCAGCGTTAATTTACAAAATTTTCACAGGACTAGTTTCGATGGTTTTACCGAACCATCATCTTCAGCTGCAAAACCGCAAATGAACAAGATAGGAAATAATGTTTAGATAAGATAAGAAAGCCTGGACAAGAATAAGCAAGTGGCGCCATCTGTTGGCGAAACCAGAACTAAAACATAATTTCTCTAAAAGCCGAAGGCAAATTTGGATTGGAATTAGGATCGTTAACTAGAACAGAAAGATTTTTATGAATGTGAAATGCCTCTAGAAAATCCAGTTCTCCAATGGAAGATGTTTTTTGAATAATTTTGGCAGCAGAAAAATTGAAAGTGTGATTTTCGGACCAACAATGTTGAGCAACAGAAGACTTCTGTGTTTCCTTTTTTCTAACATATGCCTCATGTTCTCTGACGCGAAATTTTAAGGCTCTCTTAGTTTGGCCAATGTAAATTAAACCGCACTGTCAAGGAATCCTATAAATACCCCAGGAATTCATATCCGGAATGGGGTCCTTGAGTATAGAAGTTGGAATTTTATTGATGGGAGAGTAAACAACCCGAAAGTTAAAATTTCTGCAAAATATGTGCAACTTTATAGCTAATTGATGGAAAGAAGGGAATGACAACAGAATTTTTATAATCTCCTAAAATAAGAGTGTGGCTTTTGGTGTGTTGAGATGAGAATTTTTTAACTGCTTGATTAATAATGTTGGGTGAAAAGCCCCTGTCAATAGCTATTGCTTTTAAATAATTTCGTTCTTCATCAAGGGCTAGTTTGGAGGAGCAAACTTGAAGAACACGGAAAACATAGGAATAAAATGAAGCTAACTTTTGTTTAGTCGGATGACATGATTTAAAGTGTGGTGGAAGGCAAACCGATGAAGGTTTACGGTAAACTGTAGTACTGAAGTTGGATGTGTTATGTGTGACCAGAATGTCGAGAAACGGAAGAGAATTGCAAGTCTCAAGTTCAAAAGTGAACTGAATAGCAGGATCAATAGAATTCATTGTTGAAAGAACTCTATTTAAATCATCTTTATTACCTTCAAACAGGGTAAAAGTATCGTCTACGTAGCGGAACCATGCCGGGAAGTTTAAAGTTTCAAACAATTTTGATTCATAATAATGCATGTAGATATCAGCCAGGATGGGACTGAGGGTGCTTCCCATGGCTAATCCCTCAGTTTGCTTGTAATATTTATTTTGGAAAACAAAATGTGTTTGTTTCAAACAGAGTTGAGTGAGAGAAATTAGCTCATCAATTTCGATGCAAGAGAAATGAAATTCGCGAAGTCTGGTTTCTAGACATCTTAATGCACCCTCCACTGGGACATTGGTGAATAATGATTTTACATCAAAAGAAACCATGAGTAAATTACGAGGAGAAATGTTTTTAACCTTTTTTACAAACTCTATTGAAATTTTTATGGTGTAAATGTTATTGTCTAATAGATTGGAAAATCTAGAAACTAAATATTTAGCTAATGGATACGAGGCAGTACCTAAATTTGATACAATAGGGCGGAAAGGAATACCACTTTTATGAATTTTGGGAAGAGCATATAATCTGGCACAATTCGCAACAGATGGGATAAGCGAATGTTTTAAGTTGCTTGAAATGATTTGCGAAGATTTGATCGCAGTTTTTATTTTGGATAAGTCCGAAGGTGAAGGATCTTTAGGGATCGGATTATATGGTCGAAACATTCACAGAAAGAAATGATTAGGCATCTTATCGCTCATAATGTGAAATTCAATAATAAACCTTTGAAACCAAATCTAACTGCGAGAGAAAGAGCTACAATGTGCGAGATTCATTCTAACCCGGATATTGTCATTTCAAAGGCCGACAAAGGTGGCCAGATAGTCGTCATGGATAAGAACACTTACATCGATGGTGTCACTAAACTCTTAAATGAAGGACCATATAATCCGATCCCTAAAGATCCTTCACCTTCGGACTTATCCAAAATAAAAACTGCGATCAAATCTTCACAAATCATTTCAAGCAACTTAAAACATTCGCTTATCCCATCTGTTGCGAATTGTGCCAGATTATATGCTTTTCCCAAAATTCATAAAAGTGGTATTCCTTTCCGCCCTATTGTATCAAATTTAGGTACTGCCTCGTATCCATTAGCTAAATATTTAGTTTCTAGATTTTCCAATCTATTAAACAATAACATTTACACCATAAAAAATTCAATAGAGTTTGTAAAAAAGGTTAAAAACATTTCTCCTCGTAATTTACTCATGGTTTCTTTTGATGTAAAATCATTATTCACCAATGTCCCAGTGGAGGGTGCATTAAGATGTCTAGAAACCAGACTTCGCGAATTTCATTTCTCTTGCATCGAAATTGATGAGCTAATTTCTCTCACTCAACTCTGTTTGAAACAAACACATTTTGTTTTCCAAAATAAATATTACAAGCAAACTGAGGGATTAGCCATGGGAAGCCCCCTCAGTCCCATCCTGGCTGATATCTACATGCATTATTATGAATCAAAATTGTTTGAAACTTTAAACTTCCCGGCATGGTTCCGCTACGTAGACGATACTTTTACCCTGTTTGAAGGTAATAAAGATGATTTAAATAGAGTTCTTTCAACAATGAATTCTATTGATCCTGCTATTCAGTTCACTTTTGAACTTGAGACTTGCAATTCTCTTCCGTTTCTCGACATTCTGGTCACACGTAACACATCCAACTTCAGTACTACAGTTTACCGTAAACCTTCATCGGTTTGGCTTCCACCACACTTTAAATCATGTCATCCGACTAAACAAAAGTTAGCTTCATTTTATTCCTATGTTTTCCGTGCTCTTCAAGTTTGCTCCTCCAAACTAGCCCTTGATGAAGAACTAAATTATTTAAAAGCAATAGCTATTGACAGGGGCTTTTCACCCAACATTATTAATCAAGCAGTTAAAAAATTCTCATCTCAACACACTAAAAGCCACACTCTTATTTTAGGAGATTATAAAAATTCTGTTGTCATTCCCTTCTTTCCATCAATTAGCTATAAAGTTGCACATATTTTGCAGAAATTTAACTTTCGGGTTGTTTACTCTCCCATCAATAAAATTCCAACTTCTATACTCAAGGACCCCATTCCGGATATGAATTCCTGGGGTATTTATAGGATTCCTTGCCAGTGCGTTTTAATTTACATTGGCCAAACTAAGAGAGCCTTAAAATTTCGCGTCAAAGAACATGAGGCATATGTTAGAAAAAAGGAAACACAGAAGTCTTCTGTTGCTCAACATTGTTGGTCCGAAAATCACACTTTCAATTTTTCTGCTGCCAAAATTATTCAAAAAACATCTTCCATTGGAGAACTGGATTTTCTAGAGGCATTTCACATTCATAAAAATCTTTCTGTTCTAGTTAACGATCCTAATTCCAATCCAAATTTGCCTTCGGCTTTTAGAGAAATTATGTTTTAGTTCTGGTTTCGCCAACAGATGGCGCCACTTGCTTATTCTTGTCCAGGCTTTCTTATCTTATCTAAACATTATTTCCTATCTTGTTCATTTGCGGTTTTGCAGCTGAAGATGATGGTTCGGTAAAACCATCGAAACTAGTCCTGTGAAAATTTTGTAAATTAACGCTGATTTTTGTTGTTTGACTTCTGAATTAGTATACCTAATAATAATAACTTGTTTAATTCTGATCAAGGTATTTTTAATTTTGTATGTTGATGCTGCTATCAGGGAATAACCATTTCGGAATTTGTACTTCATAATCTATTTAGCTGAGATTTTGAATTTAAAATTCATAATCAAAAATCAACTTATACATATGATCATTTATAAATTAGCCTGTAAATTTAAAAAGATTACTTAATAAAAATTCTATGTGGTTTTTTTATATGTAAAAATTAAATAAAATATTTAAGCGATACGTTTGTTTAAAGTATAATTTTATTGGTTGAATATTCCCACAAAATCTCACATAACACAGAAAGTAAAAATTATAAATGGCTCCTTTTTTTAATTCACAGGTGAGTGCTCAAATTTCTAACACAGACTTAATTTCAGTGTTATTGATTGTTAAAACTGTATTGATCATCACTGTAAGAAAGCAAATCATTAAAAAAATCTGTAAATCTGAAAACAATTTTATGGAAGTTATTCTGTCATACTATAAATATGAGAAAAGAAATATATATCTCTTAAGCAATCTCATGCTCTATGCAAAAGTTTTTTTATCAGTTGCAAAATTTTTAATTGTTATTATATACTTAAATTTTCACCTGAAATTAAATCTAAATGTAATAAATTAGCAACAGCATGTATATTGCAAGCCAGTTTTTGGCATATTTCTTTTGATTTTATTCAAATGGCAAGATGAATTTTTCTATTATTCTGTTATTCTGGTCACCTATGCTCAGAAAAGAAGCAAGTGCATTTAAAACTGAATTCCTTTTGTCTTGAGTTTTGATTTTATTCAACAATAATAAAAACTTAGCTTTATGACTTGGAAAGCATTAGATATTATTTTTATTTAAAAATAATTATGTATTTTTGTAACTTATAGTTTAATTTAAAATATTTTTAATGGTAAGAGATTAATAACTCTTTTGAGTTGTCAATCTGCACTTTTCAGATTGTGAGTTAAAATTCTTTTTAATTACTTTGAGAAATAATGGTCATTTTCAGAGATAATATTCTTACGGACATTATTGCCATGCACACATATATACACTGCCAATTTTTATTATTTGTAGTTTTGCATTATTTTAAATAATACATAAATGAAATGAAAGCAATTATTATTAATTCACCAAAAATTCTAAGCAAAAAACTGATCTGTTATAACTATTCTGACTTTTTTAAAATCTTCTTCCATATATTTTTCATGCATACTGACACACTGCATCGCCCCTGTTTGTGATAATACAAAATGCCATAGTGAACAGAGCTTTTCCAATGAGCATCAAGCACAGCTGCAAGTCACCTAGTACACATCAGTTAATGAGTATGAAGTAAGATTGAGACTGGCATTTTTGTTTTTTGTTAAATGAGTGTAAGTTTCCTGTGCTCTGAGAAGTTACAAATTTGTTTAACTTTATAAAAAGATTGGCTATCTCTTCATATAAAAAAATTAGCTCCTTAAGAAATTATGATCCAACATTGTATTACAAATACAAAAAATCTAATATTTTCCCAATGTTAATTGTAAAATTTGATTTTTTAACTTTCACTGAATATTGTTGGATTCTGCATATGCTCAGCAAATTAGCCCAATGGGTAAAAGTATTGAAATTTTAGTGTCTTGCTCCACAGAAGTTTTGACTTTTGCTTTTCAACAACATTTTTCACTTAAAACTTTTCACTACCACAATGCCTAACAGATTGCTGAAAAACGTTTATAGTTCCTTAATAGATTAGCACTCATTAAGAAAAAACGAAAGGATTACGGTTTCGATGCTTAAAGAAGTTAAGATTTACATCGAAGACAGCAAAATATCACTCGTGCAGTTTTCAAAAGTAATATACAGATGATTTTCCATGTTGTAATCGCAAAAAGCTTCAGGCAGCATATTTCAACGAAAATATGCATTTTGACCGCTATCGAATGCAATTTAACGATGTTTTTGTGTGACATCTCTATATAAGGACAGAATAAAAGACTCTTTTCCTCCAAAAAAAAAAAATTATAAAACTGCTTTAAAATGAATTCTGAAGAGAATTTTTCATGGTGTCTGTATGTACGTATCTCGCATAACTCAAAAACAAGTAGCCTCAGAATTTTGTATATAGAAGAGCTATAACATGTAGCACTTCATATTTTGGTTGCCGTTGGCCGCACCAAACATATATAAATATATTTATATATATTGGGTCAGTCCTTAAGTTCGTGTGCATTACAAGTATGCGTGGAATTCACTATGATGCATTTACTAAAACAATACAATTTTGAACCTGTTGAAACTTGTCATCGTTTAACTAAGATATCATCACCAACTTAATACACGTAAATATCGAACGCATTTTAGTACCCATAGAAGATGAATATAGATAATCAGTACAAATGTGCTGTGCTACATTTTTTTATTTTTGTGTGGTGAATCTGCCAGGTTTACAGCAATAAAAATTAATAGTGTACATGGTGAACACACTATTAGTGTAAGGACTGCCCAGAAATGGTTTAAAAAATTTGGAAAAAGCAGCATGGATGATGAACCCCGTTCAGGACATTTTGAACTGTTGGAACCAAATCAAACGATTAATTCAGAAATTTATAGTGAACAACTTTGCCGTCTAAACTCTGAAATGATCAAGAAACACCCACGACTGGTGAATATCAAGAAAGTGTTGTTTCATCATGATAACGCTAGACCGCATACGGTTCGAACAATGCTGCAAAAAATTAGTGAATTTAATTGGGAGCTTTTGCCACATCCTGCTTACTCCCCGATATTGCCCCAAGTGATTTTCACTTATTTTGTGTCTTACAAAGTTTTTTACTGAGAAAAAACAGGATGTACACAATAAACTTTCAAGTTTTTTTGCATCAAAACCAGAGTCTTTTTACAGTAATGGCATAAAAAAAGGTGCCTTTAAGATAGTGAGACATTGTAGATAATGGAGGGAAATATATAATTGATTAAAACGTTAAATTGTGTTTTTTTATACAACAGTACGAAATCCGTAATCCGGACATCCATTATCTGGAATGATGTATAATCCGGACATCAAAGCCACAAACTTTACGCAAGCGCGTAAAGAATGCACATACATTACGCATGTGTGCATTGAAAGAAATGTTTAATAAAGTAAACAAATAAATATTAATCTCTTTTTGTAAAATTTGATACCCTTTAGATCATAATTGCTCTTTATTCCATAAATTACGGTTTCATATTTTTTAACTGTATAATTTCTGCATGCCATCTTACCAGATTTAAATTGATGATCTATAATCCCGAAAAACCCCTAATCCAGAATTGCCAAAGTCCTGACAAGTCTGGATTATGGACTTTGTACTGTATTATTTAAAAAGTTACCAAAAATGAGCACAAATTTCTGGACTAACCCAATATATCCACTCTGTTACCCGGCTCAGTGATCTCAGTTTCTTTACTCTTGTATGTTTGTAAATTGTGCATTTTTTTGCTTTAAACATGATTGAATTATGTTGTTCTTATCTTCTGGTTAAGGTTTTTATGCCTTTAGGAAATCTGCAAGCAATATTTGTAGAATTATCAACAATTTAAAAGCTGTTTAAGTGCAGCTAAGCCTAATTTTTAAATAACATGGCGGACATGTTTGTTTACATTTGAAACAGCAGAATAGTAGATTTGTTGCCAATCTAGAGAGACTAAGCTTCGCAATAACAAAGATAATGCCTTCATTTATTATTGCAAATTAAATCATGCTTAATCTTTTCTGGAATTTTTTCGAGGAAATAAGTATTTAAGATTTACTTCATAATTTTTAATATCGATATTTTGAGTTTTTATATATTTTTGCCTTGTCGTGAAGTGAGAACTAAATTAATTAAATGAGAAATACTGAATCATCGTTGAAAAACTGTTTCTTTTTTGTTTGCTTAATTTCTTTTATACATCGTTCTAGATTTATTATAGTATTTGAATAGAACATGTGGCAGCAATTGGATAATTCTTCAAATGATATAAATTTTGTGAATTCTGAGTTATAATATGAACGAAATACAATGCTGTTAACCCATTAACCGCCAAAACTACAAGGAATGTTTCTTTTCTCATGAAAATAATAACAAATATTAAATTAAGCATTTATAACATAAATTTATATTGAAAATTTTAAAAAGATGCTCTTACCTGTGGAAAAAGCGAGTGTTATGTTCGCGCAATGCCAGCGGAATAAGACTACGAATGTTTAGTGAGTAGAATTGTACTTGTGTGATGTTCTTTTGAGTGGAGCACAGTATTACTTTTTAGCTGTATAACATTTTATAAATCTACAAATCACTTTACTTGTAATTAATTTAATATTAAAATATACATTGTATTTCTTTTACAAATACAGATTATTTCATTTGAAAGATTCAAGTATGAAAAGCTTGATTACAATCATGATGTAAAGCTACATTACATACTTTGCATCTATAAACAGTCTGGCTATGGTACTCTTTACAACAAAGTCTTTTGTTATCAACGGACTTTACGATAAAATGGCTACCATCTCCATGCAATGGTTTTTGAATGCTGAATTTTCTAGGTCTTCCTGTTCTGATCTATTTCTGGCTAATTCTACACTCTCAATAGGAGTTTGCAAAAGGAATAATGCATTCTCGCGTCTGAAATCTAAAAGAGACTTTATATTTGCAGTAGTAAAAAGTGGTGATATTTAGTAAGTTTAGATACGGTCTCAACTTATATAATTTATCAGTATTGTCAATTTGACTACAGTCAAATGCAACTGCTTCATATTCCTGTACTGCAAACGTGATATCAGTTCTCGTACAGCAGGAACAGAAATGTCCTTATCAAAAGACCAATACATTTTTCTTGAGGTAAAAAATGATATCCTGTAAGCAATAATATTCCAATAAATCTTCTCATATAGGCTTCAGATGCAATAAATTCTGTTTTTTTTTTTTTTTTTTATCCCCCTTAGCGTGTTATATATTTGTCTGTTCAACGAGAAGAGAGTAAATGTCTAAACCAAAAAGAAAACTAGTTTTACCTTGTGTTTTGTATTTTATAATTTCTCTTCTATCTCTTTCTTCATGTTCTTCCTGAGACATAACTAACAGTTCCTTTTTTATCCACTTCAAGATTTCAGTCTTCTGCTTTTTAACTTTTTTGTATGACTATAACTGCTTTTAGAAGGCTAAAACTTACTTCTTTCGTGAATTTCAACTTCCCCAGCAGTATCATTTGGTAAAATATCATTATCATTATTTAAAACATTGCCATTCCTTTCTTCTTCGTCACTAGCCTCTGCAATTTCTGGGGGAACAACAACAACATCAGTTTCATTCTGGTCATTATTAACATTATCATCATCTGTTTTTTCATCAAAAAATCTTTGAAGGGCTTCTTTTAATGTAAGATACCTCATTCTAAGCATTTTTAAACAACCAGAACATCGAAAGGAATGAGTGAAAAAGGAGACTGACTACTTGTTTCTTGCTGACGTCGCGTCAGCGCAACAACTGTTTTTTCTTTCTTCCCAACACAAATATAAACATCTGACTGATGTAATGTTCTGATAAACAGTGACCTTGACTAAAGACAGATCACTCATAAAGACAGCGATTCTTTCGTTAAATATTTTCAGCAAAAATACCCGGTCGAAAATTTTGCTTAAAGTATGAGATTAATTATTATAAGCAAAATGATTGTTGAAGGCAAATATTTTTTTACACAAATAATCTTCGTAATATTCCCTACACAAAATCATCTGCTGGTATAAAATATCTTAGGTAGTTATATGTATATACGCATTTCTTTTGACCCTTGCGTCGACGCAACACCAGCGGCTAATGGGTTAAGTGAACCTAGCGCCAGAGTGTTGATACAGTAAACAAATATAATGAATTTTAAAGAGTGCATTTATTCTGTTGTGGTGTATGCGCTATTGACAAAGTAGATTTAATCCAATCCAATAAGTTTAAATGAAAGGCAAGAAAAAATGCATATAATTTAATATTCCGTACAAGGAAGTCATGTGGTGTACAACATCAGATATTTTTCTCACAAAAATATAAGATGTTTCTGATTTCACATATGAAAGGCCCTAAATTCTTAAATCTATACATGCACAAAAATATAAGACAATGTAAATTTTCAATGTATTTAAAAGTGGATGAAATTATTATTGTATAATAATTTTTTGAATAAAAAAGATATAATAAACATGTTTTTATGTGTCATCATTTTTGTACAATTTGCATATAAGAATTGCATTTTTAACTATTTAAAATTACTTTAATTATTTAAATAATATTCTTCTCTATGCTTTTATTGTTTAAAAACTATTTTTATCACTGAGGAAATTCTCTTAATTTCTGAAAAAACAAAATTCCCGATTTCTGAGTTTTGGTATGTTGGTAGTTATACTGTGGTACAATTCCCCACATCCTATAGCAATACCATCAGACCAAACAGTTTCCACTTCTTTTCATGACTAGTTTTAAAGGCGAAAATTCTCTAGCAAGGTCAAAGATAGATTCCCATAGTCCCACAGATTTACAGAAAATCATTACTGATGACACTCGTAACGTGCAGTACTATACCAAGTTACACTAAAAACATGCAATATGTGCAGCAGAGGAAAGGGGTTTTTCTGGTATATTATGCAAGATGTAAAAGTTTCTGTCATCTCATTCTTGATTGACAGCAAAAGGTACTGAATTAGCTTATATTTTATTTAAATTAGATTTAATCTTTACATTTTAAATTTAAGTGTTATAAACATCTTCTGCATGTAAAAATGATTAATCACTCAGAAATACATTTATAGTTTATTTGAAATGATAAAAGACAACAATAAAGTTAAAACTATTTAATTTTTTATACATATTCATAGTAATTCATCACAAATTAGTCTTTCAATCATTTCAACAGTGAGTAATGTAGATGGACAGTCGTAACAAGTTTCAAAACAAATTTGCAATTCAATTAATTACATAAAAAAAATCACAAATGAAACAATAAACGGATGGATAAATTTTCAAGTGGCAAATAAGTACTTCCAAACTACATTTTCTAAATGAGTTCTATACAAAATAAATAATATATATTTAAATTTTTAATATATATGAATCAAAATTTAAGAATATTCTAACAGGTCAAGGAGAATTCAAATAAATTAATTCTAGTAAAAATTAAATATTGAATATTTATATTTTTTTAAGTATAGCTAATGATTAAAAATTTTATCACATAATTTTGCTTATATCAGCAACTGTGAACCTGTGTAATGAAAAAATGCATTATTATCAGTTACACAGACATTTTATAACTACAGCAACATTCTTATGTACATGTTATTAATATAAATTAATACAGACCATCAAGACACAGTCTTTGGTCTTTGTCGTATAGTGACCGTTAGTTTGAATAAATGAAAAACATATTTAGTTGCAATAAATCTTATTAACTATTCCAACAAACCTTACACAATTTTAAATAAAATGCTCAGTATTAGTATTTACTCTTATGGCATATATTTTGCTCTTAGAGTTTTCATCTGGCATCAAGAAACACTTAACTGATGACCAGAACTTCTAAGATACTCAAGAATGAGAAGTTCAGAGAATAAAATTAATATGAGGAAAATTAGATCTATACAATTACTGCAATGAAGATCCACCATGAAGCTCCATCACAAGAATTAAATTTTACTAAGAGATAAGCTGAAAATTTCCCACGAAAGTTTTCACCCTTTTAAGTCTCCAAATAATCACACAAGGTTAAGAAAGAAGATCTAAAACATAAATAAATAAATTGCATTAAATACAATAAAATAATTGCTCATATTTACAACAACATTAAATATACAATTGTTGAAGTAATTATGACAGAAATAAATATTTCATTTCAGTCTAGAAAGGATAAAAGTTCTGTTCCATGGTGTGATATATGGCATAAGAAATATATTTTATTAATTAAAAATGATGCTGCAAATGTCATCAGTTTGATGTATTTGTAAATAAAATGTTTTAAACTTTTAAAAATGCATTTACTGCTTTTAAATTGCATAATTTGTTAAGCAGTTATAAACATGATGTTTCAACATGATGTTTGACACATATAATTAATGCTCATTGAATGGCAACACTCAAGCAACTGGCTACTTCCAAGGGCATATAGAAGATAAGTTTAACATTTTATGTTGTACACAATAACAATACTTCCCAAATCGCATGGACAATCGATGCATAGTAACATACTGTATCATATATTGTAAGTCTTTTATTTTGAAATTTATTAAAGAAGTTTATAACTTTAGAACATTAATCTGAAGGAATAAATTACACTATACAATATTCACCTCTTATCATTCCACTTATAAAGAATGTGACATTAAGACTCAATAAAATGTTTTTAAGAACCTTGTTTAACCTGCATGTCCCATTCTCAATTATTTTATTCCTAAAATCAATTAATAATCAACAACGGTTTTAATACAGAAAAATATTTTAGTCATCCAGTCTTTAATGCTTATTAAGTCAGTTTTTTTTTTTCATCACACTTCAATTGGACATCCCATTGATGCTATTTTTCTGTTTTTCTCATTGACATATGCTATCTAATTAGTAAAAATCATAATAATAATAATAAAACACAGCTTGCCTGAAGAAAACTGAAAGCATGGTTATATAACTTTTCCTTAGTTATATAAAATGTAACTAAAGAAAAGTTTGTATCTAAAGGGAAGTATTTTATACAGATATTTTAATGAGCATTAAAGACTGGATGACTAAAATGTTTTTCTGTAGTAAAACCGTTGTTGATTATTAATTATTTGCATTCGTCATCACTCGTCAGAAATTTAGAATTTTGAGCTGCTAAGATTTTAGGAATAAAATAATTCAGAATGGGACATATATAAAATGTTGTTGCTTTTTGTATATGTGAGATACTAGGAATAAACACACAATTTAAAAATATTCGTCGAAAAACGAGAACTATTAATTAGCTAAAATGTGCTTTTAAAATTATGACAGAAAAGCAGTCTTAAGTTGGCAAATATTTTGCATAAAACTCAAAAGATTTCAATGGCTTAAATCCCTTTTCTTCAAAAGCAAAAACCTTTTGCAAAGATGGGAAGAAAACTATCATTTTGTGCAGATGGTAATGATGTAAAACGAAAACTAACATAATGCCATCTGTTGAGGAAAATGGTAATGAATGTAAAAAAAAAAGCTAAATATAACTTTTAAAATATTAAGAAAACTAAATTGAAAGTAATTTCATTAACTAAAGTAGATACATTTTTATGAATGTGAAAGACTTCAAAGAAACTCAATTCACTAACTGAAGAAGCTTTATGGATTGTTTTCACAGAACCAAAGTGCTTAACTACAATTAGCTGCTGAAAATTCCCATGTTCCTTCTTTTCAGATTGCGGCTTCATTCTCTTTGATGCAAAATTTTATCTTCTCAGTTCGGCCAATATATATCAAAATCTGTATATATTATAAATCTTACATATAATGTAAATACGCTATAAACTCCTTAAGAACTAAAATCAAAGATGGGATCTTTATCCATTTGAGTCCCAAGCAGTGCGATAGCACTGTTGAGATTTTATGTCGAGAAAACCCAGTACATTTCAAACATTGTGGACAACTGATGGTGCACTTGATATTGATAATGTAGGTGATTGATTTAAATCAAGAGCACTTCAATATAAAATAAACAAAGCGCTATTGCACCTCTTGATATTTCTCTTTATAAAATAAACAAGGGCTATCGTGCTGCTTGGGTCTTTTTCGTACTCATTTAGAAAGTGCAGTTGCGTTGTTTGGGATTCGTCAACAGAGTTTTTTCAATACCCCCTGGGACTCAAACGGTAGTTACAAAAATGCAGTTAATTAAAATATAGGCTTCCTCAATCAGTTGTGGTTTTAATAATACTGAGTCAAAGACTCACTCTTTTTTGATTAATTTACTTCTAACTTTGCTTACTTTCTACCCAGAATAAATGAAAACATTAGAAATGCCAGATACCTATAGTATACTTTAAATCAACGGTTTCAAACTGGTGGCTCCAAAAGCAATTTTATACAAACCACGAATACATTTCAATAATGTATTTTTTGCTGATGTGGTGTAGCAAAAATTTCAGACTTTAGTTATTTAAAGTCCAAGTTTACATTATTTTCATTATCATTAAAAATAAATATGAATAACGTTCCAGAAGATCACGAAATGGAACTAAGGAATTTAAAATGTGACATACATCTTATTCAAAGATTTGAAGATACAGATTTTATGAACTTTCATTCAGACTCATCAAAAAAAACATCAATTATGAAATAAGATCAGTTGAATGAATGTTATGAATTATGCATTAACTCTTTGTGTGGGAACACATATATATGTGAACACCTTTTTTTCATTGTTGCAAATTAATAGGAAAAGAATCCAATGGACTGAGAAGCACCTACGATCTCTGATGAAAATAATCTTTAGTTATTTCTTTTCAATTTTATTAAAATCAAAATGCCATCAAGTATCATGCTGTAGTAAAAAATAAAGAAGTTTATATAATTACAGTAAAAGTCCAGAAATCCGCAACACTGGGACCAGAGGTTGTGCGGATTTTAGGATTTTGTGGATTTCAGGACAGAAAAGATAATATTCAGACTAAAAGTGCAAAATAAATAAGGCGTATTAAATACATTTAATTAAACTATTATATACATTAACACAATAATTATATGCATTAAATTATTATTACATATATAAACTGATTATATTATATTGTTCATTTACATTAGGCTCCTCTATTTTTAAATCAGCATGAATCTCTCAGTAGTCCTAAAATAGGTACCCCATCACTCCACCGCTGCCGAAACCACTCGTACAAGACAGCATCGAGGTTTGTCGATTTCGCCTCATGTAAAGATTTCCGGTATTAGAATCACTGTTGCTATAAAATTTCAACAGCTTTTCTTTATTGTTCCGTATATCATACACAGTCCGTGTAGCAATTCCATACGATTCTGCTATAAACTGAGCAGTAGCACCTGTCTCCATCTTTAGCAGAATTTCCACTTTTTTCATTACCGTCAATGCAACGTGTTTACGTATTTCAACGTCGCAAGCAGTAAAATCACGAATGCGTTTCTTATCTGTCAATGTATTAAAAAGTGCTCAAATTTTAAATATTCTTAGTATATCAACAAAATATCCGGATAAAAAAAATCACTAAACGATCTCGGGAAATAACAAAGCTTAGAAAGTACAATAACGTGAAGCATAAACGTGAAAGAAGAGTTGAGTTAATCATCTGCTTTTTTACCTCGTTGCAGATTAGAGGGGAAAAAACTCTTAGCATGATGTCAATAATTTGGTATTTCCGTTATGACTCATTAATATTCGGTAATTATTATGTCATTATCCAGTAAGTATTTTTTCTTCGGTATTTCGTACTCCATGTTGCAGTTTCCGGAACATATAAACTAAACGTTTATATTTTGAGAGGCAACGAGGATTTTAGGAGTTGGCAGATTTTTGGTATTTGACTGTATTTACATACAAACATGTCTATTTTATTTAAGCACGAAAGAAAACTTTAATAAATAAGAGAAAAAGTTTAGGTAGTCATTTATTCTCAAGTGTTATCCCATTTGGAAAAATTTCTCTAAAGTTTCATGATTTGGTTATTTTTAATTTAAAGTAAGTTATTTAATGATTAATTAAACATATTAGAGTTATTTGAAATACTCTGAAAATTTAATATTTAGCTTTTTCTATTTCAGTTACAAAGCATAACCACAAGAATGTCTTTCAGGTATCAAGCTTGAGATTTCAAATGAAAAAATAAATATAAATTTGATTTTTTTTCTTTTGTTATATTATTACTCTTTATGTATGTTTTGATAAATATTTAGTTAGCATAGCAAAATTGAAAACTTTTTTTTAAATATTTTTCATTTTGTTAAAAAAAAAGTCTGGCCCGTTACCTGTTTTCATATTGTGCACTTAGTTATCTGTATTAGAGGTTACTGCTTTAAACCATAAGTGGAATTAAAGGGTTAAAAAAATTAAGAATATAAAGAATAAAACATTCAATTTACCTGTGAATGGTGATTCCTGCTTTTTTGATAAACTATCTTCGAAAGTCATAAATGGATTTTCTGAATTTAAAAGGTTGGAATTGACATCATCAACATTAATCAGATAGTTTTCGTTATTAACATTATTATCTAAGGAAGAAGGTTCTATGTCCACCAGCTTTGTGAAATCTGTACTGTCTTGAGAGACTTTATTACTTTTAGATTGACTGGTTTCAATGCTGATTAACAGGCCGGCATTTGACATCTCTTCAGGACTAAAGAGAAATAAAATTAAGAGAATGTCAGTGTCATACCTATTTAGTACTGAAAATATTATTTTCTCTTAGGAGCATTTTCTATACTAAATAGATTTCCTTTAATACTAAATGATAATGCTTCAATAGTAACTACATATTCTACAATACTAGCTAGACATACTTCAATGCTAAATAATTATGTGCTTATTAAAAAAATATGACAATCATGAAAACTGTGAATCAAAGCTAAACATTTTAATCCAATATTTTCAAATATGTTTATTCATGACAATCAAATGCTTCTCTTTACATAAATGTTTAGTTTTTATATGGCTTAAAAACAGTTTTGAGCCAAAAAATTAAATTCTTATATGTGCAGTAAGCTGAATATAAATACATTGCTGTCTTTGAATAGCACAGCACCATGATGGAATCATCAGAAATGAATGACATTCAGTGTCTATACAAATTGAGGTGATTAAAAAAATAAAAAAAAAATTACAAAGCAATACAAGATTTCTAAATGCCAAAAATCTGTATTTTGTGAAGCAGCCATATACCGAAATAATAGCTCATATTCTTTGCAGAATTAAACCACACAGGTTTTTGAATGTTTACCTGAAAAATAACACTATCTCTCTATCAGAGCCCAAAACTGATTTACTGAATAACTTTCTTGATGCTAAACAGATGAATCATTTTTTATCATGTTTTGTTTTCATCAGCACATGATTATCAACTCATGGCAGCTAGAGAAATGACTCACAAAGTGATGTCAAAAACACTTTTTCTTCTTCTTCTTCTTCTTTATATATATATATATCTATATCTATATATATATATATATATAGATATATATATATATAGATATATATTAATAATTGAACACTAAACAGCATGGTAACCTTTTAAGTTGTCGTTACATTTTGAAATTATTAGAGACTTCAGTCAACTGCGCTGTGAGGCGTTGAGTGTGTTGATGAGAAGAAATTTAATTTAATTTCATTCCATACGCAAAAAAAAAAAAAAAAAAAAAAAAAAAAAAAAAACAGATATTGTAAATGATATTCATAGGACAAAAGATAAAATTTAATGCTGTTTGAATTAAGAATTAACTAATTTCTAATCCAAATAAACCTTGTATACATAGGAATTCATTTATTCAAGAATCAGATAAGCTTCAAGTATATGTGGGGAAAAAAGACATTATAATAAATAACTAAACTAAGACAGTTATTCAAGTTTAATTTCCTCAACATATGATACAAGCTAGACAAAATTTAGCACAACACATTTCTAGTCACCAATCTTGTGATACATCAGCAATACTTTATAGTGGGTGATAGGTAAGTTTTATTATGACAGTCACAAATCTGAAGATTTTCTTCTAATGAATAGAATTTGTGAAGAAGTGGTAATAAATGAAGATGATATAACACAACTTTTACGTTGTGATGGCAATGCCACAATCACAAATTAACTAACGGTTATGAAATCTGTAGTATGGGTCTAAATCTAGAAAATATTGCCATTGAGAGTGAAGAAAGACACGGAAAGGTTGTTGAGAAAGAAAAAATTTTGGTTTTTCTCGACATGGTAATTATCCCATTCAGGACCAGCATCGTATGTACGCGACGCAACGATTTCACTCCTACCAGCCCAGCATTGCGTATACGTGAAGAGCTCCAATCGATCTCTGCAGCCCAGCATCACATATATGTAACTTTAAAACGGAATGATTTATTTGAATTTTTAAAAGCCAGTAGATGGAACTAAAGGTAACTGTTTTCACATGGGTTGATTCATATGGCATCTGACCTTCATATACTGGCATTAGTTTCTGTTCTGCGCTTCTGGTTTTGATAGATTTATTGGTATAAACTAACTGGGTATCACGGCTCTTTATACAAGCACCTGTGAATTAAAGGGGCACAGGTGTTTATTTCGTTAGTTTTTTTTGGGGGGGGAGAGAGCTTTTGTTCTTTGCTTTTTTCATTATTAGAATGTGGGCAAGTGCATACAGCTCCTTGTTTTCGTTTTATGTTATTTGCTTTTTTTGTTAGGAAAGTGCATTCAGCTGACTTTAGTAGGTGTAATGTCGCCGAACTTCCGTGATGGAAAAACTCAAGACCAGTTGTCTTTTTTTCTATTTATTTTGAAACTTAACATAAGCTTTCTTGGTAAATTAAAAAGTAACATCACAGCATTATTGCAGAAGATTATCAGCTTTCTCGACGCGTAATGCGTCTTACTCGTTTGCATTCCTCAGGAAAGAGCCAGCATTTTTGTTTTTCTTACTCAATCTAATAGGTCTTTATATATATTGCCTTGAATGGTCATTATATATAATGACCCAGGCATTTTATTATGATATAATGTATTTACTTTACATATAATGTATATACTGGCTTGATCAGTAATGGACATCCCGCCAATGGGGCTGTTTCTGTGATCACTTTCCGGTCATCATGGCGGACACTGTTTTTCGATCTAGAAAAACAGGAAGTTTTCTAATATAAACATGATGTCACACAGGATTTGAGAATGAAATATTTCCGGGTGTCTTTTTGAAGAAGTTTTGGGACATGTGTTGGGTTATATTCAGTTTCATTCCGTTAGCAATGGCTAAAAAACAAGATACCGTCTAACTGGAAGACATTTTCCAAATGTTTACATTGACGGAAAAGGTAATAAAGGTAGGAGAAGATGTGCTGTGTGTGCTAAAAGCAAGGAAAAGTGAAAGCAAACAGCATATTTTGAATGCAAAATATGCAATGTGTGTGTCGATCCTTGTTTTGAATTATTCCAGACACAGCAGAATTTTTAAATTGGAATTTAATTATCTACAGGTAATTCTTGCTTATTTTCTTTTTTTAATTTTGCATTTGTAATTTTGTTTTATAGTTATGATTTTAGTATTTTGCCTGTTTAATTTATTTCTATTAATGTGATGTTCTTTATATTAATACATATAAAAACAAGTACATTAAATATGCAATTTCAAAAATTGAAGTCATTATATCAAAACGCTGATTTCATATATATATATATATATATTTTTTTTTTGTAAAATTAGGCTTAACTACTGAAAATGTGCGGGCTGATGGCGATGATCCATTTCAGTGGGTTTGGTCCCGTGACTGTGCTTTGTTCTCTGCGTGCTGGTCCTTAAGGGATTAAAGAAACTGAACAATAAAACTTTGTAATTGAACAAGAAATTATGTCTGTCTATAGAATTAAAGCAAAAATTTTAGCACGAAAAATGAAGCTATTTTGAAAAATGAAGCTATAACAAGTTACATTAAAAGAAATTTTTAATAAAGCAAATAAACATTGAGCTTTTTTATAAATTTTGATCCTGTTAATGTCCCTTATAAATTAATACTTAAATGCTTAATTATTTCATAAACAGCAGCTATTTTGTATTTTTAATTCCATAATTTATATATGTTACTTTACTAGATTTAAACTGATATTCAGAAAATTTTGAAATCCAGAATCAGCGAAGTCCCAATGAGTCCGGATCCCGGACTTTGTACTGTATATGAATAACTACACTATACACATTCTTGTTTCAAAGAGATTCATTAAGAGAAACATTGGATCATTCAGATTAAAAACTTTTGTCTAATTATAGAATAGAGTGCTTCATTCCATTAAAAACACCAAAACAGAGATAACATGCCAAAGATTCCTAGCTTTTATTTATTGCTAATGTGCATTATTATGGCAAACCTTGAAATAGGCTCATCTTTACATTAATTTTAACATTATCTTACACCACCTTATGAGGAAGATGAATTAATTTCTACTGTCATTTTTAAATTGAGCATAAGTTTCAAACTGAATTTGATATTTTTCTTCAATTCATACAGCATCACACTTGTAAAGTAAGTATGCATCATAACAAGTTATAAATTATCTCCTCCCTTCCATTGAATGAAACAAACATATAATGATTTTTGAATATATTATTATTTTTTTCAGATTCTACAACTATTTAACAAATCATCTTTCTGCATAAAAGAGATAATCCATTACATCTTTATTTCTTAACTGAAAAAAAGATCATAATATAGGTCAGTCATAAAAGTGAAATCTTCCACTTTGTTATAACATTCATTTGAACTAGCATTTGAAAATTCAGTATAAGTAGTTTTTTTTTTTTTTTTTTTTTTTTTTTTTTTTTTTTTAATAAACTGCCTGCTTCAAAGTATGATTGTTCACTTTCCAAGAATGACACAAAATGTTTGGAGCATAAAAACATTATCATCTGCAAGTCAGAAATTTATTTGACTTCTACTTCATTGAGTTTATGTTCACAGAAAATACAGAAAACGATAAAGCTTTATGCAAACGTGCATACTGTGTAGAAACCATGGACAGCTGATCAGGAAATAAACTAAATGTAAGTTTTAATTTACATTCGTTTTAATCTTAATTTATATTTTGTGTATTTTAAATTTTATTGTTATGTCAGTCCTTCACAAAATTACTAGCAAGCCACCATCTTGAACATTCTCTTTGCCCCTGGTACATCAACTTGGTGGCATTTTTTAATGTCACCAAAAGGGTTCTAAGGAAAAAAACAACAGGAAAAAAGCCCACAGGAATAATGCTCACAGGTATAAATATTCACAGGAAAAAAGCCCACACAGAAAAATACTCACATGGAAAAATGCTCAATTAGAAATATACTCACGTAACTATATGCTCACATGAAAATAAGCTCACTGATAAATAAAATATGTAGAAATATCCTTACATTAATCAATCAATAATTAATCGATTTGAACATCATACATCTACTTGAATTTTTTAAAGAAAAATTATTTGATCATTTGAAAAAAATTAATGGACAAATGCTCATATTATCCTTTTCAGGGGCGGTATATAAAAGAATGAAAACTATAGTAAAATTTTGCATGTACTGTAATATTTTATACCACTTCCCCCTGTAAGACATTCTTTTTCCTGCAACTGCCAATAGTTTATTATTGTTTTTTATTTACTCTATTTTTGCATGCTTTTGATGTGTATCTATAGAAATTGATGTTTGAATGTAGTTATTTAAGTTTGGAGCCAAAAAAGTGCTAGAAGACCACAGTTTCCAATCAAAGTGTGGAATCATTATGAAGCAGCCTTTGAAAAATCTCCTAAAACAATATATTATTATGAAAGCTTTCATAAGATACTAAATTCATTATTTAACTCTAGCCATCCTAGTATGTGGTTTTTGTTTGATGGACTGAAAAATGACTTAGCCTGTCAACGCCACCACACCATGAAGGCATACTAAGAAGCGAGAGAAATACAATCAAAAGTCGTTAATCCGGACTCGTCGGGACTTCGGCGGTTCCGGATTATCAATTTTTCCGGATTATAGATCATCAGTTTAAATCTCATAAGATGGCATGCAGAAATTCTAAAATTAAAAATATGAAACCGTAATTTATGAAATAAAGAACAATTATGATCTAAAGGGTATCAAAATTTGCAAAAAGAAAAGGCTTAATATTTATTTGTTTACTTTATTAAACATTTCTTTCAATGTAAGTTGTTTAAGTTTTGCTTCGTTTCATGTGATAATACTTTCTCTTTAATTCTATTAAACAGACATAATTTCTTGTTCAGTTACAAAGTTCCGCCGTTCAAGTCCTATAATTGCTGTGTCAAGAACACCGACTAATTTGTCAATCGAAATTTTTTTGTTTTCAATAACCTCTGTCACTTTTCTTCGCTATCGGAAGCGAATTATAATGACGAGGAACTTGTTTTAAATCATATCAAAGACGGAGCATATCGAGATGAAATACTACATTTGGTAAGGAATTATAAGCCAAATAAAATAAAAACATCTGCGCTGAAGATAAGGATAGTGCTAACAAATCAACTTCCAATTCATTACGCGCCCGCCGCCGAGCAGCGTGAAATTGATAAACAGATTTCAGATTTCAAAACATACTTTAGCTTTAGATCCTTTACATATTAACAAATATATATCGGAAATTCTATTTGATATAATCGAAAGTTTAAGCTTACTTTTATAAAATTGCTCTTACAGTCTGCAAAAAATAATAAGCCGGATGCAATTCGAAAATTAAGGAACAATGCAATCATCAACATTAACTGAAATAGAAAATTTTAGCTTATACGTCCATTATACATAAAATGCGCATGCGAAAATGTATTCTGCACTTGCGCACACTCATATGCGCAGTCGTAAAAGGTCTTACGCACACGCGTGAACACCTCTGCGCATGTGTCAACGCGGCGCATGCACAGAAAGTTTTTAGTTTTGATGTCCGGATTATAGATCATTCCGAATTATGGGTATCCGAATTAACGACTTTTGACTGTACCTTAAGTTTATGTGAAATATACATGATTTATATATAACAACGTATTTAACATATTTCTATTTGCTTATTCTTCTAAATGTTTATATTATAAAATGTGTAACTTATATTTGCTATTTTATTTTTTTAACAATTAAAATTGTAATAATTTTTCGCTGTATATTCTGTTTCATTTTTCTTCCTTCCTCCTCTTTTTCGTCTAATTCAAAATGGCCCATTTGTTAATCTTATATAGCAACTAAATCTACACATAAGCTATACAGTTTTATATACCATAGATGTTTTGGTAATTTAAATAATTTTTCTTTGAAAAATTCAAGTAGGTGTACGATGTTCAAATCGATTATTTATTGATTGATTAATGTAAAAATATTTCTACGTATTTTATTTATCAGTGGGCTTATTTTTATGTGAGCTTTTTTCCGTGAGAGCATATTTCTAAATGAGCATTTTTCCATGTGAGATTTTTTCTATGTGGGCATATTTCTGTGTAGGCTTTTTTTCTTGTGAGCATTTATACATGTGAGCATTATTCTGTGAGCATTTTTCCTGTGGGCTTTTTTCCTGTGGGCATTTTTCCGGTCACCCACCAAAAGGCACCCTGTTCTAGAGAGAATGCAAAATGTTTAGCATGCATAAAAAGCATTTACTACAAAATATTTTTTTTAAAATCATACCTAGTGGTACAACTCATTTCTTCATGGCTGCTATAGCCATTAGTTTGTGATGGAGATGTAACTTCATTGGCACTCAAAGTTCTGTTTGAAGTTATCTTAAAACTATTTGACACACTACTATTTGATACCAACTGTTCACTACGTCCAACACAGAAGCCATTACTTTTATTAGAATGGTTACTAATATTTTCTGTATTAAGTAAATCTGGAAGTGCTTCTTTATGAGATATTCTGTTCTCATCTGAAAATGGCCATGAACTGGAATTGGAAACGTGATTTGTTGTGGCACTGAAGGAGACTGAACTATTTTCCACTTTCGTTTCGAAACCTCCATTGGAAATATTTACTATGTTATTTGCTTGTGGCAAGATGTTCTGTTTAGAAGCCTCTATGGAAGTGGCAGAACTACTCATTTCGGCAGCTTTTGTAGACTTCACAATGTTTTCATTTTGAGAGTTACTTGAAGATGCAGCAGCTTTTGCTCTTGTGCGAGCCATTATTTGCTCAACACGCTGCAAGAAAAAAAAAATTATTATACATTTTGTGGATTTTCGTCAAGTTGAATATTGCTTTGAATAGCATCAAGGAAAAAAAAAAAAAAAAAAAAAACTACATCAAATAACAGAAAAAGGTACTCTGGTACATTTAAAAATAAATATCAAAAATGTATAATAAATCAATAGCAATATGCAACAAAAAATTAACATTCTACATGCAATGTGAAAGAAAGAATTCTGAATGTTTCCATAAGATTAAAAGTTCATGAAATGAAAATGAATATAAATCGTGTAATAATTAAATAGACTCTGAACTTGAAAATTTATAATATTAAAAAAGCAAAAGTAAAAGCTGTAAATGTGATATATATAATATATATATATTTTTTATTTTATAAGAATAAATTGAGTTTAATTAAAAAAATTAAATTTAACTACATATTTAATTAAAGATTCTTTGTGCCATTGCTGCAAGGAATGAAATTTAAGCAAATTTAAATTCTAAACAAATACGTATAAAAGTAAAAAAGTAGAAAAGCAAATTTAAATTCTAAATAAAGGACTAAATTTGCTTTTCTACTTTTTTACTTTTATATGTATTTGTTTAGAATTTATATTTTATTTTACTTATGTACACAAGTTGAATTTTACTAAAAATTATTCCTCACATGCTAAAAATGCTTATTTTTTTAAACTTTAAATGCTTCCATAATTTCAAATTCCCAGAAAATAATTTTATTAAATAAATTATGTGCAACATGTAATTCTTCTACTGAATAGGCTGAGTTTTCTTTTTCCCCCCACTTTGGAAAAGCACATGACAGTTATCTACTTAAAAGGAGGGATGTCTTCATGGAGGAACTTCTATGGGATATTGGATCATATCTACATAACACATGGGGGGAAAAAACCACGAAAGTGCCCATTCACTGGGATTTCAACCTGGGTCAAACTAATAAAGTTTTGCAACTTTATTGCTGAGTCGCTGGTCAGCTTTCTACTGAATAAATGTATTAGATATTTATACACTCATGTCCATAAATTAAGGAAAATGCAAAATCAGTCAAAGGAAGAGTTAGAAGCAAAATAAATTTGACTTATTTGTAAAGCTTATTTATTAAACAAAAGGTAAAGAGCAAAAAAAGATGCTATAAGTTTGATATTATTAAAAAAAATTAGCGATTTTTTCTCCCTGGAGCAAATTACAAAAAAAAAACCTATTTACAAAAAACAAATATTACAGGGTTGGTATGATTGTTAATACATTGTATGTCTCCCAGACGATGCAATACAGTCCGTACAACGCCTAGGCATGCTGAGTATCAAATTATCGATCTGATCTTGGGGGATATTACACCACTCAAAAAGCAATGCTCTCCGAAGTTCTCGTAGACATGTAGCAGAAGGTTGATGGGTTGCAACTCATCCGAAAAGCATGTCCCACACATGATCTACTGGATTCAAGTCCGGTGAGAATGCTGGCCAGTCCATACAGGTGATATCCTCCGATTGAAGGCATTCGCTTACGATGTTTGCACGGTGAGGACGGGCGTTGTCAATCCATAAACACAAATTGTGCGCCCATGGCGCCCCGAAACAAACGTACATGTTGTTCCAGAATGACGTTCCAATAGATTTGGTTTGTCATTGTTCCAATTTGAACATGCAGGTCAGTTCTGGAACCCAGAATAATTCCACCCCAAACGAGCACTCCTGTACCACTGTAACGGTGTCATTCAATGTTTTCTTGGTGGTAATGGGTACCTGGAGCTCTCCATATGAAAGTCCAGCGAGAATCAGACTGCTAGCTAAACCTGGACTTGTTGGAAAACATCACACAAGCCCACTGTTGCGGTGCCACAATGCATGCTCTCTACTCCAGGCTAACTGCAGGCGACAGTGAGCTGCAGTAAGTGGAACACATCTGACAGGTCTACGAGCATATAGACCAATCTGCCCTAAGTGTCTGTACACGGTCTGCCTTGAAATTGCCGTACCAGTGGCTGAAGAGAGCTGACGAAACAGGTCTGAGGCTGTGCTCTGCCTGTTTCTTTTGGTAGTGACTGCCAAATACTGGTCCTCGTTCGGCTTAGTAAGTCTGGGGCGACCTGTACTGTAATGTCTACTCACATTACCACCATCTTGGAATCGTTGCCAAAGCCTGGAGATGACACTCTGGGCAATTCCAAATTTGTCTGATACTTCCAGTTGGGTACGCCAACATTCCAGACAACCGATAATTCTACCACGTAAAAAAAAACCATCCAAATGCGTCCTTTGTGTCATAACTATTCGGTTATTGCACTGAAATGCTTATAAAGCGCCTGCGAACAATTTTACTTCTTTGACTGCATTCCATATATCACTCTCTTACACTCTCGTCATTGTGACGTACCATCGGTGTCATCTGGTTACTTCCTGAAATTTGCATATGATTCTTGAAGATGTGTGTAGTGATTTTATAGGTAATATATTTATTTTAGAGTTCGATTTCCACGTGACTCCGAATTATCCTTAATTTATGGACATGAGTGTATAATATTATATTAAAACTACACAAACATTAAGAGGACACTAGATAAAAGTTGATCATCATTTTAATCAATTCTAATTGTCTGAGAAGTGTTACGATTCTGAACAGACATCTTATATTCTTTAAGCAAACATTTCAATCTGTTCTAAATCATATTACAACTGATAAGGTTTCTAATTAGGTATTTTCATATAATTTCGTATAAATATACAGCAGTTTCTAAACCAATTTAACTGCACAAGATCAACGGTGATATTGCTCAAGAGTTTTTTTCATAAACACCTTCAGTCAATACCTCTAGACAGCTGTGATACAGCATAAAATAAACCAAAGTACACATGTGTTACGCTACTTCAAAGAACTGAGTAAACAGCAAGTAATTATGTTTTTATATGCTTTCACAAAAGTGCTATACACACAGATATTTCAGTATAATCATGGAATGAAACAGTAGACGGCCAAATAAAATCAATATGATGTTCACTTATTTCTATAATAATAAAAGAGATGGGCATAAAGAATATGTGTCCGATGATCAAAACATTACCACTATTTTTCACAATTTCTAGTAGTTTTGTTTTTCACTGTTGCCTAGTATTCTTCTCTAACAGAATACATTATGTCTCAGCATAGCTATTGATAAAACTCTATGATAACTTTTATGCTGCTGGTCTTTAGTTCTTGATGGAATTGGTAAGAGAATGGAGCTAAATAATATCATTGCTGACTCTTAGGCTATCATAACAGATACATATTTAAAGATTTACGCATACTTTCTAGCTACAGATACAGCAATGTGCAAACTCTAGTTACATAATTACTCATTTAATGACTAATTATATTTTTTATTTTTGACTAAATTACATTTAATGTAATTATATTTACTCATTATATATGTATGTGTGTCTGTGTGATGAAAAAGAGAAAAAGACCTAGCAATGTTGACAGTGTAGAACGTAGATCCATAGTAAAGAAGAATTCTGATTACGTAGAATGCTAAGATGTTGAATCTGTAACGACTAAAAAACTTGGCAGCTGACTAACATTAAATATTCATTTTTTATTTCAACTGACATTTGTGGTCACAATATACTTGGCACTCTACTTGTGCCTATTCAAGAACATTTACGTTTTTTATATTGTTGCAATAGAAGGAGAGCACAGAAATATAGCATTCCAGCAGCACAGAAGTAGAAGCGAAAGTGTACAATTAATCCAGTATGAAAGCTCACCAAGAGAAGGTTTTGGTTTGGTTGGTAATTTCAAATATAAAACACAATTTTCAGTAAACAATAAGTTTTGCAGCTTTAATAAACATATCGGGTTGATCGGAAAGTCATGTCGTATTTTTACTGTTTTTCAAAGGTGACTGATTCCTATAAAAATTAGAATTCAATCAATAATGTATTGGCCATTTTGCTCGATGACGTTTTTCCATTGTTCAACAAGGTTCATAATTGCACGCTGGTAGAATGACCTGTCTTTAAAGGCGAAAAACTGTACCAGGTGCCAATTTATAGCCTCATAGGAATTGAATGTTTTATGATTCCAGGAATTCTGCAAAGAGCAAAACAAATGATAATCTGGAGGTGCAAGATCAAGCCAGTACAATGGTTGGGCAACATATCCCAACCAAGCTCCAACAACTTTTGGTAGCTGTTGGTTTGGTTGCAACAGGTAACCAAACTCACGTGTGGCCTTACGCTGTCTTGGTGAAACACAACGTCTTTACGATTCACAAGTTCTAGCCGCTTTTGATTGATTGCATTGTTCAATTTGTCCAATTGCTGACAATACACGGCTGAATTAATCGTTTGATTCCTTGGTAAGGGCTTGAAATGCACAACAGCTTTGAAATCCAACCACACTGTCAGCATGACCTTTTCCTGGTGAATGTTCGCTTTGGATGTGGATTGAGGTGGTTCATCGCACTGTTTCCAAGAAAAGGGTCATTCTCTTTACATTTAAGAAGGGAATGGCAGATGCTCAAACGCTTCACCAAATGGATTTCCTTCAGTTCATGAAAAACCCAAACTTTAAGCTTGCTTATGAATCCGAACTTCTTTAAATGGTCATGAACAGTTGATTGGACAAAGTGTAGTGCCTCTGCTATCTCTTGTGTTGTGTACCATGGGTTAGACTTAACCACTGCCTTTATTTCATCACCGTCAGCCTCCAATGGCCTTCCTGACTGAGTCGCATCATTTACATCAAATTGCCAGAACGGAATTTCACAAACCAGCGCTGGCACTGACATGACGTTACAGTATCGTCCCCATAAACTTTATGCAACTTTTCACAAGTTTGCATTGCTTTCTTGCCTTTGTGGAAATAAAAAAGCAAAATATAGTGAAAACCAACGGTTTTTCCCTCCCTTTTCAACTCCATATAAAATCTATTCAACTTATTTGAAACAAAAAATTTTCTATTTATTTAATGGGTTCCTTATATAGTATTTCAGTGAGGTGTGAGCGTATGGTGCTTCTACTCCAAAAAACGCACTAATGACATCTATTAACAAAATACGACATGACTTTTCGATGAACCCAATATTAGAGATGTTACAAAATATGATTTTATTTTCTTTGAATATTTATCATTTTAGATCCCATAAAACTCTTAAGCATTTATAGAAAATTTTAGCACTTTAATATTTAGGGAATGCAAATAAACAATATTATAATTTTATGAAAGTAAAATCAGAAGATTACAAGAAGCTTCAAAAATTGCATAAATTTTATAGAAAAACTGATACAAATCTAACAGTTCTGAAGGAGAATTGGATAAATCAACTCAAATTACCTAACATAATTAAAATTAGGTTCAAGAAATTAATTTAGCATATTCATTGTAACCACTTTTGCCTTTGCTAAAATAGACTTTGAAAACTTTGCTTTAAAACTGTTAGTTTGGTACATTTATATTTACCATATTGGCAACACCAAGTTCTCTCTCTCTCTGCGTGCGAGCTATGGATGCCATTGTAATGTTGTGCACGTGTTGTTAAGTTTCAATAAAAAATGTGAAAAGATACGTTTCTTATTTTTTGACTTGCTTCTTCATATGATATTGATTTATTTAATATGGTAGCAGTTCTCGTGGTTTGTGAATATGAATGAAGAACTTAGTAATTATAATTTGTTTTAAAAGTTACCGTTACTAGCGTAAAAATAGCATGTTTAAGAAGCAGTGATATCGGCATACCACTATTTGATGGTTCGGACTATTTTAATTGGAAAGTGCGTATGATGAAATTTCTTCAATTTAAAAAGTGTAAAGATGTGGTTCAGCGACAAGTCAGTGAAAACGATGACGTGGAAAAATGGGAAGAAAAGGATATCGAAGCTACAAATTACATTTACAGCACCATAACAAACAAGCAATTGGAATATATTTACAACTGTGAGACTGCATTTGATGCAATGTATTTAAAAACTTCAACATCTCTACAAATTGTTTGTCGAAATAACTTAGAATGTGTGAAACTGAAAAATTATTCTGATGTAAATATATTTTTCGATGATTTTGAGAAGTATGTGAATTGAAACATGCCGGCACCACTGTGACGGAACAAGAAAAATTGAACTATATGCTAAGAGCAATACCTTCAAATTACAGTCACATTAGTGACTTAATAGATGTATTACCAGAGAAGGACAGAACAGTTGATTATATAAAGAGCAAAATCAAATCAAAATTACTTGAAGAGAAAAATGATTACGAAGATTGTGCACCAGCAGAAAAATTAAATGCGTTCAAAATCAAAACAAGCAAATCAGGTCCACAAGGGAATGTCTGTTATAATTGTGGAAAACCTGGTCACATTAAAAAGAATTGTTGGCATGTTCATCAAAGGAACTATCGTGGTAATGGCTCCACTAATTATCGTGGTCGAAGTTCTTCAAACAATCGAGGACGTAGTAGTGCTTTTAGTGGACATGTGAACGTGGAGCATACTCTAACCATAGAATAAACAGTCATCAAAGCAATAGTTTTCACACCATTGTTATCGAAAGTAACATGATAAGTTCCAGTGCAAACACTGTGACAAAAAAAAATGAAATCAATTGGTTACTGGATAGCGGATGCACAGACCACATTATAACCAGTGATGAATATTTTAAACAGCAAGTCACTTTGAAGGATCCTATTCAAGTGAAAGTCGGTGACGGAAGGATTTTGAAAGCTACAAAGGTTGGCAATATAATAGTTTCTTTTCCTGTATATAACTCTGAATCTATCGTAACATTGAAGAATGTTAATTCAGAAGTCAAACAACAAAAATCAGCGTTATATTTACAAAAATTTTCACAGGACTAGTTTCGATGGTTTTACTGAACCACCATCCTCAGCTGCAAAACCGCAAATGAACATGATAGGAAATAATGATTAGATAAGATAAGAAAGTGTGAACAAGAATAAGCAAGTGGTTCTGGTGAAACCAGAACTAAAACATAATTTCTTTAAAAGCCGAAAGCAAATTTGGATTGGAATTAGGATCGTTAACTAGAACAGAAAGATTTTTATGAATGTGAAATGCCTCTCGAAAATCCAGTTCTCCAATGGAAGATGTTTTTTGAATAATTTTGGCAGCAGAAAAATTGAAAGTGTGATTTTCGGACCAACAATGTTAAGCAACAGAAGATTTCTGTGTTTCCTTTTTTCTAACATATGCCTCATGTTCCTAGACGCAAAATTTTAAGGCTCTCTTAGTTTGGCCAATGTAAATTAAACCACACTGGCACGGAATCCTATAAATACCCCAGGAATTCATATCCGGAATGGGGTCCTTGAGTATGGAACTCGGAATTTTATTGATGGGAGAATAAACAACCCAAAAGTTAAATTTCTGCAAAATATGTGCAACTTTATAGCTAATTGATGGAAAGAAGGGAATGACAACAGAATTTTCATAATCTCCTAAAACAAGAGTGTGCCTTTTAGTGTGTTGAGATGAGAATTTTTTAACTGCTTGATTAATAATGTTGGGTGAAAAGCCCCTGTCAATAGCTATTGCTTTTAAATAATTTAGTTCTTCATCAAGGGCTAGTTTGGAGGAGCAAACTTGAAGAGCACGGAAAACATAGGAATAAAATGAAGCTAACTTTTGTTTAGTCGGATGACATGATTTAAAGTATGGTGGAAGGCAAACCGATGAAGGTTTACGGTAAACCATAGTACTGAAGTTGGATGTGTTAGGTGTCACCAGAATGTCGAGAAACAGAAGAGAATTGCAAGTCTCAAGTTCAAAAGTGAACTGAATAGCAGGATCAATAGAATTCATTGTTGAAAGAACTTTATTTAAATCATCTTTATTACCTTCAAACAGAGTAAAAGCATCGTCTACGTAGCCAAACCATGCCGGGAAGTTTAAAGTTTCAAACAATTTTGATTCATAATAATGCGTGTAGATATCAGCCAGGATGTGACTGAGGGGGCTTCCCATGGCTAATCCCTCAGTTTGCTTGTAATATTTATTTTGGAAAACAAAATGTATTTGTTCCAAACAGAGTTGAGTGAGAGAAATTAGCTCATCAATTTCGATGCAAGAGAAATGAAATTCGCGAAGTCTGTTTTCTAGACATCTTAATGCACCTTCCACTGGGACATTGGTGAATAATGATTTTACATCAAAAGAAACCATGAGTAAATTACTAGGAGAAATGTTTTTAACCTTTTTTACAAACACTATTGAATTTTTTATGGTGTAAATGTTATTGTCTAAGAGAGTGGAAAATCTAGAAACTAAATATTTAGCTAATGGATACGAGGCAGTACCTAAATTTGATACAATAGGGTGGAAAGGAATAACACTTTTATGAATTTTGGGAAGAGCATATAATCTGGCACAATTCGCAACAGATGGGATAAGCAAATGTTTTAAGTTGCTTGAAATGATTTGCGAAGATTTGATCACAGTTTTTATTTTTGACAAGTTTTTATTTTGCTTTATGATACACCAATGGAGATTAATCTTAAACTAAGCCAATTTAATTTAAATCAAAATGTTAAATATAGAAATCTAATAGGAGCACTCTTGTATATTAGTCATGGTACTAGACCAGACATATCTTTCAGCGTAAATTATTTAAGTAGATTTCAAAATTGTTATGATGAGACACATTTCAAATATGCTTTGAGAGTTTTAAAGTATTTAACAAAACATCTAAAATTAACCTATAGTAAAAATCTTAAAATTGATATTATGAATTTTTATGTTGATGCTGATTGTGCAGGTGATATTGCTGACAGAAAGTCAACTACTGGGTTTGTTATTGAATTATTTGGTAATCTAATTTACTGGAAATCCAAAAAGCAAAATTGTGTGACAAAATCTTCCACTTTTGCCAAATGCTCTATCTGAGGCTGTGACAGAAATTAATTTCTTAAAAAATGTTGTGAATGATGTTTTTGCTGATATAACTCACCCCATTAAAATTTATAAAGATAATTCAGGAGCTTGGGCCATTGCTAATTATGGGAACTTCACTAAAAATTCAAAGAAGTTCAATATCATTATGTTAACGAAAATGTTCAAAATGGAGTAATTGAAATTGTAAAGATTAATTCAGAATCAAATATTGCAGATATCTTTACTAAGTCTTTAGGAAAGATTAAATTTATGAAATTCAGAGAAGGTTTGAAATTGAAATAAATTTTGTATACTGTTTATTTAAGTGATGTTTACTTAAATATTTTTCCTTGAAATGAAATAGATTTTGGTAATGTCCTTATGTAAACTAAATTGTATTTAACTTTGATTTTAACATTTAAGTTAATGAAAGAAACCTTTTTTAAAATAATTTGTGTTAAGTGTTGAATGTTATTGTTTATATCTATGCTTAATTGTAAATGGTAAAGATGAAAAGGTTGTTTATATGTATGTTTATTTGTATAAATGTAAGGAGGCGTGTTAATTTGGTACATTTATCTTTCCCATGTTGGCAACACCAAGTTTCTCCTCTGCGTGCGAGATATGGATGCCGTTGTAATGTTGTGCACATATTGTTAAGTTTCAATAAAAAATGTGAAAAGATAAGTTTCTTATTTTTCGACTTGCTTCTTCATATGATATCAATTTATTTAACAAAAACATTTAATACTTTTAAACTTACACAAAAAAGCAACCTTAGTTTAGTGCAGATTGTGAATATAAACTATTGATTTTGAGGATGATCAAACATAAACTCTTTTTTTTTTTTTTTTTTTTCCCAGGACCCCAAAAGGGGGGATAAAAAATTTTACTTAAAACAATTTATTTAAAAAGGGGGGAAATTTAATATAAATATTATCTTTTATAGCTATCACAACAACATTTATATATTTGTTAAGACACTCTTTATGAAAATCCCCAAATCGAAATTTTGTAAGCTAAAATAGAATAAACGGAAAAAAATCAAAACATTATTAAATAGTTATGCTAATGTTTAAATAAAATTTTAAAAAGAGAAACATGCAGATGATTGATTACAACTCATATGCTACTGCAAAATTTTATCATTATCGTTAAGTTTTAAAATACAGATGAAAGATATTGGAAAAAGCAGTTGCAGAAAAATTGTGCTAGAAATGCATAATAGAGCGTTTTACACCTTTCTTATTAATTATTATGTAAATGAATTCCTTTCTTATAAATTATACTTATAATGTAAATGTTAGAAAATCTTGGATTCCATTTAAATAACTAGATTTGACATTTGTGACATCCTGTTACAATCTGAAAAACATAGGCAGTAAAAATTCACGTCATCTTCATTTTGTGTTTCATCAGGATTTTTCACAGCAAAATGAAAAGTATTTTTTAAGTGTTGATATGCACTAACAATGTAAGAAAAGTTATATTAATCAAATTATTGCATATATGTAATAAAAGCCTGTTTTTTACAAATACTCGTAGAAATTTTGGCTTAAATATTTTTTAATGTGAAAATATTTCATTTGTAAATCAATTATAATAAAAATATTTACTACATAATTAAAATTTTTATTTTGCATTTTTACCCTTTTCCTTTCAGCTCTTTCTTCTTCTTCCTTTTTCAGTCTTTCTTCCAGTTCAATCCTTTGCCTTTCAGCTTCCTCTCGAGCTTTCCTTTCTTGTTCTTCTTTTTCAGCTTTCTATAAACACAGCACATAAGCAATTTTAATCATCAGCTTTTTAAATGAGGGATTTTTAATTATGTCTTTTCATACAAAATAATAAAATGTTATTATACATTTTTAACAAGTCCATATAATAACAAAAAATAGCTCTCATGGCAATGTACCTTTATCATATCCTTTAGAATCAAACATTTTGTTTTCGCCTTATACATCAAACAAAAAAATTGACACTTTTTATCAATGTACATCCATGCATGTCATTTGCAGCATGCCAAAACCACAAATTTATACTTTTAGCTTTTTCACTTTAATGTAATTCCTGAATGTGATAGAGAGACCTGAATGTGTGATTAAAAGATGATTCAAGTTTTAAAATGTTTTTAGAAGGGGAGAAAACATATAAGTCATAACTTAAATCCTCTCAAAATAAGACATACATAAAAATATTTAAACGATTTTTTTAACTTCATTTATTTAGATCCATAGTTTTAGTCTGGTGTGAATGATATCATTACATTCTTGTATTTTTATAGTTCATGTATGAACATATATTATGCATGTTCCTCCTGCATAAGAGGTATGAAGGTAACAAAACCAGTATTTTATAAAGTTTTAAAGGGCTATATGTTAAACAATTAGTACACAGTGGCTGTAAATTTTCCCAGTATTATTGAAAATACTGCTGGAAAACTAAAACAGGTACAAAACCTGTTTCGTTCCAAAAATCTAATGAATTCCAATTCAAAAGCATAAAAAACGCATATACATCAAGTCAGCATTAAACCACTTAAGTATCACTAAAACTGTGCAAATACATTCCTCACTAAACATAAATTATGAGGACTCTCCTTATACATAGATTATACAGGGCAAAAATATGAATGAAATTTCCAGAAATCTCCGTACTTTATTTCTATATCATGGACATAGTATATGATATAATAAAAATAACAAAAACAACATGCCAAGCTAAATATTAAAGCAACAAATAATAAGCAACAAGAATTGGCTACACATGAGCAAGTCTGCAGGACTGTGGTTTTGAAAGCATCCATACAAGAAATTTCCAGAAATTTCTGTATTTAATCTCCACAAAATGGAAGTAACAAATAACATAACAAAAGCAGCAAAAAAAAATTGGCCTAATATAACTAAATTCCCAGGGATTTAATTTTGAAGATTAAACAGAATCTTGTTTTTCAGCTGGGAGAATGAAAAGGAATAGAAGAAACAAGGGCCTACATAAGAGTTAAAAAGAAAGAAATCCAAAATCCAAAAAAAAATTCTAACTAAATGATTAGCCACAGCGATACCAAATGATAAAAATTAATCAAAAACAACTGGGAAATATCTTAAAAAACTGAAAGCAAAGAAGTATTAAGACTAAAATCATAAACCAGGAACTGAGTTTTTTTTTTTTTTTTTTTTTTTTTTTTTTGTGAATATTGAATACCTCCAAGAAATCTAATTTGCTAATAGAGGATGATTTTTGAATAATTTTGAGAATGGAAAACGTGATTTTTTTTTTTTTTTTTTAACTAGCAGTGATGGGTAATGCAGTATTTATGAGTTTATTTAATTATTTTCCTTGAATATAAGTCTCATGCTCTTTGGTGTAAAATTTCATGGCTTTTCTTGTCTGACCAATGTATGAGGAGTGTTCAAATGAAAAGGTACAAAACCACGCTGTGGGTATAATTGAAGTCTTTATTCACAAACAATCACCAGAGGCCTGAGCCCAACTATCCCACTGTTTCACGAACCAAAGGATTCCCTGCTCCCAGAATTCCTGTGGTTGTGACAGGAGCCTTCAGTTCGTCGTCTGAGTTGAAGCACTTTGAGATTTCTTTCAGTGGATCAAACACATGAAAGTCACAGGGCAACATGTTCGGGTTGTAGGCTCAAGCTGCTCCCACTTGGCCATTACACATGGTGTGACATTGGAGAAGTATGGACGCACGTTATCATGGAGCAGATTCATTCTCTTCATGAGCAGCCCACGCTGTTTGCTCTTGATGGACTTGCGTAAGCTATGGAGTGACTTACAGTATACATCCCTGTTAATGGTTTTTCCGTGCTCCTGAAACTCGATGGACTTCGGACATTGAAAAAGATTGTGAGCATCACCTTGTTTGCTGAGTGCACAGCTTTGAATTTTTTAGGGAAAGGTGATGACACATGCTTCCATTGCATGCTGTCTTGCTTTGTCACTGGCTCCAAGTGATGAAAACCAGCTCTCACTACCAGCAATGATCAGCTCTAGGAAAGCAAGGTCTTCATGATTCTGGAACATGTGTTACAGAGCTAGTCCCTTATGCAGTTCCTTTTCCTGTTCACTGAACTTCTTTAGAACCCACTGCTCTCACACCTTCCAATACACCAACATGTTAACAAGTTGTGCACAGTTGTCCACACTGTTCCAGTGCTGGCCCCCTATCACTGCCAACCAACCAACATTCACATTGTGACACGCCAATCACTTCTCGCCAGGTCATTCACCTTGTCGATGAGTTCGGCTGTGATTACTGTGTTTGCCTGACCTAGTCTTGGGTCATCATTCGAACGGGCGCTACACTTTCTCACTGACTTGTCCGACACACAGTTTACTTTGTATATGACCATCATCTGGTGATGAATATTGGCCAATTTAATCCTTTCCACAGTCTGAAATCTGATAACCCATCACTGCTCCTCAATCGTTGTATTTTGCAATGTGAACAGCATGATGTCCTCACATGCACTGCTGTGTCAATTGGACGGAACATACAACTGCCTACTCGCCTATGGTATGTGCAGGCACCCGCCGTAGACTATACTGGCATGCCTAAATGTTTCACTACATTATCCCAAAATGGCATATACAAATTTCAACCAGTTTGGTAGTTATCATGTTTCGTACCTTTCAAATGAACAGCTCTCATATATTAAATCACCCTGGAAAGGAATACTGCAGGCACCCTAGAAGATGACATCTGGAATGGGCTTTTATATATCAAATTGCAAAACATTAAGTGAATAACAGTTTATCACGTTAGTCACTATTCTATAACATGATAAGAGAAATATTTTATTTTGTTAAAAACATATCAAAGATAATCAAACTGAGATTTGCAAGAAAAGCTTATAATATGATAATAACTGGACAAAAATAAAATTATCTTATTTAATTATTTAAATTGTTTTAGTAATTATAAAGAATGAAAAACAATCAGCGAATTATTACAAAGAACACAAAAAATAGGGTTAATTATTATACAATATATTTCATTAGTTGCTGATATTTTAATAAACAAATATTTTATATTTATATATGAAAAATAATGTAGTTTTTATTAAATTCTTGGAATTTCTTATACTAGTTTCTTAAACCAAGGCATTTTTCAGGAACCTAATGATAACATTGCATGGGGATTATCTGTGTTAACAAATACTTACACAAATTTATAACAAAGTTATTTTATTCACAGGTTTATTTATTTATTTATTTATTTATTTTTGCCTAACATATATTATTATCTTTGGACTTTTGAAACTGCAATAAGAATTATAATAAAAAGTCTGCAAATGATAAAAAGTAATGTTGAAAATTCAAACATCTGATATGGACATAATACAGTCAAAAGTCGTTAATTCGGACACCCATAATCCGGAATGATCTATAATCCGGATCTCAAAGCTAAACAACTTTCTGCGCGTGCGCCGCGTTGACACATGCGCATAGGCGTTTACGCATGCGTGTAAGACCTTTAGGACTGTGCATATGCGTGTGCGCAAGCGCAGAATATGTTTTCGCATCGGCGTATAACGGACGGCATAAGCTAAAATTATCTATTTCAGTTAATGTTGATGATTGCGTTGTTCCTTAATCTTCGAATTGGACCCGGCTTATTATTTTTTGCAGACTGTAAGAGCAATTTTATAAAAGTAAGCTTGAACTTTCGATTATGCCAAATAGAATTTCCGATGCTGGAGCTCCCAAAGGATCTACAAAACAAAAGTATGCATCGATGTCCATCAAACAAAAAGTGGAATTGCTGCAAAAAGAGGATAAAGGTATGAAGAAAGTGACAGAGAGGTGATTTGTTTCTCTAATCATTCCGAAATCTGTTTATCAATTTCACGCTGCTCTGCGGGGAGAGGGAGGGACGTTGCAGTGCGCAATGAACTGGAAGTTGATCTGTCAGCACTATCCTTATCTTCAGGGAAGATATTTTTATTTTATTTGGCTTATAATTCCTTACTAAATGTAGTATTTCATATTGTTGTACGCCGTCCTTGATATGATTTAAATCAAATTCCTCATCATTATAAATATCACGAATACACATCAAATAGTTTTCTGGTTGCAATTTTCTAATTTCGACTATGCATAATGTACACTTTACGTATGCGCGCGTTGAAAGAAATGTTTAACCCGGCAGAAGGCGCACACCCAACACTGACGTTGGAGATCGCGCGGGGTGACAGCGTCACCCCAATCAGTTTCATTAGGAAAATGTGTTATATATTTTATAGAAATCATTTGATTATAAACAATAATTGCAATATTTCATTTAGAAACTATACTTCTTTACTTAAAAAACTTATTTCAATATTTAAGAAAAAAATCCATTCAAAATAAGTATATACCTAATCAGGAGTCAGAAGCTAACATACTCTTCTGGCAAACATAGGAAGAATGAATTTTACATGAAAATTTATCACATATTTTGCAAGAAATTGTAGTTTTTATTGTCTTTGGATCTTGGACACATAGCACATCGGCCTTTGTCGAGTTTTGGTTTCTTTGATGGGCGTTCTTCTGATACACTAGAAGTCGCATTATCGATGCTTTCACGAACCACTTTAGGAAATGTTGACATATTTTTTGTAATCTCTATGTAAGGCGCTGTATAAGAGACATAGCCAAATTTTTTAGGAATTTTCTGCTATTTCCATATTGTAAGGGAGGGGTCTTTGTTGGGAATAAAGCAACTCGGGTATTTATTGCAGTGACGTTCAACACAGTAAAAGACGACCATCGACCATATGTTGGCTTTTTGAGATGTCGAATATAACAATAACATTTCATCAACTTTATCTACACCACTTTTGTTGCATTATGAAAGTAAATTATTTCTGGTTTCTTCGTATCATCACTTTTATCAATGGCATCATCGCAATGCATCGTAGATAACAAAACTACACATTTTGATTTTTTAGGCACATACGAATACTATTGTCACGTTCTTTTAGAACACAAATATAGATAAATAACCGTTCCTAGTTTTTGTTTGGATGAACTTGGTGGGAATTTCAGCCTTGTTTCTGTTCAGGGTTCCTAAAATAGTTAACTTCTTTGACAAAAGTTCTTTTGCTAGAGGATAACTCGTATACCAATTATCCACTGTTATATTTCTGCCCAAACAAAGGGGTGCACAGGCGTTTTGTAATTTCAAATGAAGAATTTTCAAATCTAAAGGGACCTTCCGACTGTTGTCTTGCGTATATCTCCATGTTATAGCTGCAGAAAGTTCTTGAATCTACTAAGGCAAATATTTTGATTCCATACTTCGATGGGTTGCTGGGTATATATTGACGAAAGGAACACCGCCCTCGGAATTTCTCTAATTTTTCTTTGATAGTAACATATTTACCAATAAGGTATATCTTTTGGCAATTTTCATTGAAATCGGTAAAAAATTCTCTCGCAGCCGCCAGTTTGTCCAATTTTTCGAGCTTCACGATTGGTCACATTGTCTAACCATAGACACCTGAGAAGAAATTTAAATCTTTTATATGGCACTGTGTTCCGTAAAATTGCAATGCCTATTTCAATTTTCCGTAGCCCACAAATCTTGCATATTTTTATGTGACGATTTATGCAAGCCGTACAGATGTCAAAGCCCAAAAAGTGCTCCACATCATTTTTCGTAATATTTTTTCAATATAAATATTTGTACACTCTACAATGGATTGTATCATTTTAGCATTGAAAAACAATTCTCAACTTTCTAGAAGCTCCATTATATTGCATGCAGTTTCTTTTAATTCTGCTAAATGAGTTATTATAATTTGAGAAGACCTTTTTCACTTTTTGATTTGGTTTTCCATTCCGCCAAACTCTTATTTTTGCTAATAAAAATACTTTTTACTAAATCAGGATTTCCGTCATCATCATCATTCTGCTCAAATTCTCTTTCGCTGTTGTGAGAACTGTATATTTATCAGATTCATTTTTACTATCTTGATCAATTTCTCCTTCAGAAGACTCAACTTCATCTAATACAGTTCTCAAACTTTCCATCTCTTTTTCATGTTCAGTAAATTTACGTTTGTAAACCATTATCTATCAAATAATCCAACAGAACCACAACAGCAACACTCGAGAGCACGAAGCTAAACTTCTACTAATGAAAAATTTCGAAGCAGTAATGGTCTCACGGGGTGACTAAGTCATCAAATTCCCTCATGGATTCCAAGAAACGATTGCTTCTCTTGCAGAAAAGAACAAGCAAAAATAACAATACACATTCCAAGGGGAGTGTCAAACAAGAGGATACTAAAAGGATGATTCATTAAAATGAAATATTTCCGGTTAGGATTGTTGATTTTTGACGCGTGGGGTGACTCTGTGCCCCGCGCGACTTCTCCCGGGTTAATAAAGTAAACAAATAAATATTAAGCTTTTTTTTCTTTTTTAAATTTTTATATCCTTTGGATCATAATTTATTTCATAAATTACGGTTTCATATTTTTAATTTTAGAATTTCTGCATGCCATCTTACGAGATTTAAACTGATGATCTATAATCCGGAATCGCCGAAGTCCCGACGAGTCCGGATTAACGACTTTTGACTGTATATGACTTCCCTGCATGCATATTAAATTACACAAATTTTCTACTGCATTTTATTTAAACTTATTTCCTTGAATCATTCTAACTTAAATAGCCGATCCCTCAAAGCAAGTTAAAAATGACATAAAAAACTGCAAAGTTTGAAATTAAATTTCATGGTCAATTTTTGACATACGGAAGTCAAACTTCTTGTATTTTCATTTTTTCATAATGAGTATAAAACTTTTCCAAATATAACCAGGAGACCACATTAAAAGTTAGATTTCATTATTTGTCCGAAATTAATTTTTTTTAATCTGACGTTGCCAAAAAATGAATATTTCAGTCATTTAAAATACTTTTGTAGTTGGAAGCATATGTCTACAACAAACAATCATGAAAACAAAATAAAGGCCAGATATGGATTTTTAGCCATGTAAAGAAGATAATACTTTTAGTAGTGCTGACTGCCCCCCCCCCAAAAAAAAGGTGCACAGCTAGATGTTATACAAAATTTCAACATTCTACAGCTAATAATCATTTTTTAACTATGCAAGCTACATAGGTACATACATATGTACAGATGTCTTGAAAAAAAATCTATTTTTAATCCATTTTACAATCTGGTTAGGAAGAAAAAGCCTTATATTCTTTCTGTAGATGTCATGCCCCCCAAAGGTCAAAATGGATATTTTTGTTGAAGTTTGAAATCATTTGCATTTACAATACTTAATTTACTTTGTATATGGAAGTAAAAATGAAACTGCATAAATTATCAGAACTACCGATGATCGTGTTCATGATACTGTATTATTAGATTAATAGAAGTCCCTTTAAAAAACTTTTTAATTGAAATTTAATTATATACAAACTAAACAAGAGACTAGAAATCACAAAAATAAATAAATAACTTACACTACAAGGAGAGCATTATCATGATTTAATGAAAAAAGACAAACTACCTGTCGAGCTTCTTCTTCCTTTCTCTCTTGCTCCTCTCTTTCTCTCTGTTTCTGTTCTTCAATAGCCTTTCGAAGCTTTTCTTCTTCTAACTGTCTGTGTAATTCAGCCAATCGTATCTGTTCTTCTTCCATTCGCTTCTGTTCTAGTTCTTCAAGTCTTCTTTGTTCTTCCTCTTTTCTCCTACATTATAAAATTTTAATGTTAAGAACAGAGTTTAATGTTTTAATAAAAAATCCATCTGGAAACACAATACACATTCATTCTAGTTATTTGGAAATCATAATATTTCAACACATTGAAATTGTTGCCCCAGTTTTCTGCATTAGAAATTTTAAATAAAAAAAGTCCGCTTAACAATTTACAAAGATATAAATTATTTGTTGAAATAAATTGCATAACAAAGACAGAAACTATACGTTTAATAAACAAAAATATTTTGTATTCAAACATTTCAACTTCCTTTTCTCTTCAGATAGATAAATATTTAGACTGATTCTTTCAGTCATGAATTGACCGTACAAGTAACACTTTTTTTTTAAATACCTGAGTCCTTTACATCAAATTACATTTCTCACAGTATTTTATATACAATTCAAAGACTCAAAATAAGCAAAGAAAATTGTTTTGTGACATCCTCTTTAGCACTGTGGGTACTGCATTTTTCAACCTCTCACCTGAAAGGAATCTCTCCTTATTCAATTATCTTTCCAGTGATAATACACAGAAATCATATCACTAAGTTTAGGTTATATGCCTCAGATTCTAGGGTTGATAGATTGATTTCAGACAGTATTACTAATGTAACAGTAGCAGCAAGCAATCAAAAGTCTCCTAGCGCAAAACCAATTATTTCTTGACCACATCCAGTCCCTTTCTTTATTGTGGCTCCTTACAAATAGTTTGCAAGGTATTTACATAATAGTCATTGCTTACTATTTACACATAGGTATGCAATATTGGCAAGCATAATTACACAGCACAATCTGCTGGAACATGCTTTGTCGATCATTCACACGTCATCACACTGAAATGCATCTACTACTGAAATATCGAAGCACCGACTAAATATTTCATCAGTTAATGCATAACGTAACATTTTAAGGGTTTCATGTCCAAATAGTGAAAACTATGGCTGTCCAACCTCAGGTTCAATCATTATAATGCAAAACTTTCATAAAACAAAGTACAAGGGTGTCATGCATAATACCAGTAAAGATAAATAAAGTTTATCTCAAACATTTTAGTCATTTCTCACATTTCATCTTACCCAAAATATTATTTAAAATTTCCAATTAAAAAAATAATAACCATTTTGAGAAAGTACAAAGCCTGAAACTTGAATACCCAATATCCAGATTGATCCAAAATCCAGAATCCAGATTATCAGCAACACTTTTACTTTTAAGAAAAAAATTTTGTACGCAGAAGAATTTATTATTATTTTCATACTTTCATAGTTACTTTTTGCATATATTGGCCCTCTTATTTTACACTCACTTGTACAGATATTTTTCATAATAAAACTTGGAGAGTCCGGATTCTTAATTTCACGTCACAAAATAAAATACTTCAAGATTTAAGAAACAATTATTTATTAGTAAAATATACATACCAATAATATGGCTCTGTAGCCACATTTTTGCTTGGCATACATCTCAACTATTCTACGAATGATTTATATCCAACACCAAGCTGACAAATCATTATTTATCATTTTTTGCTTTTAGTATCATTGCATGACTATCAACCCATGGCAGCTTGAGAAATGACTCCCAACAATGTCTAAATTTGTTTTAAAATATTAGTCACTGAATACCAAAGAGCATGGTAAACTTCTATGTTGCTATTATGCTTGATGATAATTACAGGTTTCCCGCTAATTCCACTGCCACCTGATGTTGACCACGACTTATTTAATAGAAATTTCTTTCTATATACAGTCAAAAGTCGTTAATTTGGACACCCATAATCCGGACCTCAAAGCTTCAAACTTTCTGCGCATGAGTCGCATTGACGGCTGAGAAGGCCTTTACGGATGAGAATATGCTTGTGCGCGTGTGCAAAATACATTTACGAGTGCACGTTTAATATATAACGGATGGTAAAAGCTAAGCTAAAATTATTTAATTATCTATTTCAGTTAATGTTGCAGATTGCGTTGTTCCTTAATCTTTGAATTGGATCCAGCTTATTATTTTTTGCAGACTGTTAGAGCAATTTTATAAAAGTAAGCTTGAACTTTCGATTATGTCAAATAGAATTTCTGATATATATTTATTAATATGTAAATGATCTACAAAGCGAAAGTATGTTTTGAAGTTCATTAAACAAAAAGTGGAATTGCTACAAAAAATGGATAAAGGCATATCCTTTGTTTATCTAAACTTTAACGTTTGTTTATCTTTAACGCCACGGCGCCGCGCAATGAATAGGAAGTTGATCTGTCAGCACTATCCTTATCTTCAGGGCAGATGTTTTTATTTTATTTGGCTTATAATTCCTTATTAAATGTAGTATTTCATCTCGATGTACCCCATCTTTGATATGATTTAAATCAAATTCCTCATCATTATAATTCGCTTCTGATAGCGAAGAAAGTAACATAGGTTATTGAAAACGAAAAAATTTCAATTGACAAATTAGTCGGTATTCTTGACACAGCAATTATAGGACTTGAACAGCGGAACTTTGTAACTGAACAAGAAATTATGTCTGTTTAAAGAATTAAAGAGAATGTATTATCACATAAAAAAACGAAGCAACTTAAACAACTTACATTGAAAGAAATGTTTAATAAAGTAAACAAATAAATATTAAGCTTTTTTTTTTTTTTTTTTTTTTTTTTTTTTTTTGTAAATTTTGATACCCTTTAGATCATAATTGTTCTTTATTTCATAAATTATGGTTTCATATTTTTAATTTTATAATTTCTGCATGCCATCTTACCAGATTTAAACTGATGATCTATAATCCGGAAAAATCGATAATCCGGAATCGCCGAAGTCCCGACGAGTCCGGATTAATGACTTTTGACTGTATAAAAAAAGTAATAAAAAAAAAAAAAAAAAAAAACCCCGAAGGCCTTCAGATTTCACAATAAGCCCAAAGGTGGTTCCCCCCCCCCATTTTATGTGTTACCTTTATTTATTAAACATCATGTTCTTTGCCCTTAAACTATAAAATTCAGTTCAACAGCAGTATCACAAAATAATTTTAGAATGAGCATATCCTTTAAAATTTCCCATATAAAGTTTCATGCGCTGGGTATAAAAATGTTTTTTTTTCCCCTGTACAGTGTTACCATTTTTAAATCATTATTTAATTTCTTTAAATATGACACAGTGCTCTAATATTTGGTGGTAACAATTTGAAAAGTGAATTCGCATTTTCAACGCAAAATGCCAAAATGAAATTAATAGTCCCTATGGGCAAATTGTCCCTTTGGACTAAAAATCAAAATCAAAATCAGATTTTACATTACATCCAAAGGGGCACTTTTTTTTAAAGTTTTGTGTGTTACCTTTATTTATTAAATATCATGTTCTTCACATTTAAACAAAAAATTCAATTCAACAGCAATATCACAGAATAATTTTAAAATGAGCATATCTTTAGAATTTCCGATATACAGTCTTGTGTGCTGGACATAAAAATGCATTCCCCCCGGTACAGTGTTGCCACTGCTTGCTTAGAAATTGTTTAGTTTCTTAATGAAAAATTCGTTAAAGTTTTACAAAATACGAAATAGATGATAAAACAAATTCCAAGTTCGGGATTAAAGATTCCAAGTTCGGGATTAAAGGGCAACTTATTGAAAATTTGATGTCTCTATGTACCGCTGTTTTTTCGCAGTGCGAGAAACATACATACATTCATTACTTAATTTCTTTATAATGCAGGGCTCTAATATTTGGTGGTAACAATTTGAAAAGTAAACCGACATTTATAGTGAATCAACGAAATTAATAACCCTTCTAGGTTAATGCACTTTAAAAAAAAAAAACTACAGATTTTGTAAATTATAGACATAGGCCAAAAGATTACATTTACTGCTGTTTGAATTGAGAATAACTGGTTTATTATTCAGATAAGATCAGGGCAAGGGCAAATTTTTAGAATTTAGACAAGCACCGAGCAACAATTAAAGAATTTAAGAAAGGCATTGGAATGTAAAATTTAGGCCTGGCAAAATTTTTAGAATTTAGTAAGGTGCTTGGCAGTAGAATTTCAGATCTGCAGAAATATGCTGACTGCAAAATGTCTAGCGCCTGCCCTAGATAAGACTTAAGTATATATGGAAATTTACTCAAGATTCAAATAAGCCTTAAGTGTGTACAGGAAATAAGCATAATAAATAACTAAACTTGTGTAATTCAGGCTGAACTTAATCGTTGTGCAACAGAAGCAACACAAAATTTAGTGAAACAACAAATCGGCAGTTTCATGACACTTACCTATAGCATATAGCATATAGCTAAGCTTTCTGATGATAGCCGTGAATCTGAAGGCATAAAACACTCCCATTAATGCAATTTGTGAAGGAATGTGAAGTGGTAATAAATGACGATTTAACAAAAGTTTTTACTGCAGCAAACAATGCCCTAATCATCAGTCAATGCATGGCAAAATCTGTAGTATGGTTGGTTCTAAATCCAGAAAATATCACTACAATAGTGAAGAAAGTAACATGGAGCTTAACAAGAATGAAAAATTTTGATTGACAGTTTTGTAGGAATGTATGACACAACAATACAGGACTTGAGCTACTGGAACTTTGTAATTGAACAAATTATGTCTCTCAATAGAATTAAAGAGAAAATATTAGCACAAAAAATGAAATAACTTATATTGCAAGAAATGTTTAATATAACAAATAAATTAACATTAAATCACCCACCCCCTTTTTTTTTTTTTTTTTTTTTTGAAAAATTTTATTCTTTTAAGGTCACAAATGTTTCATTATTTCAAAAATCAGTGCTTCATATCTTTAATTTTAAAATTTCTCTATGTCACCTTGCTTCATTTAAGCTGATAATCCAATATCCAGAAAAACTTCAAATTCAGAATTGCTTGATAAGTATAGATCTCGTACTTTGCACTGTATTTAATATTTAAATTCTGTTACAATATGCACATTCTTGTCAATGCTGTTTATTACTGTTATTGTTGGAAGAATATGCCAAAGTACTTACTCTGGTATGCATTTTTTTGTTCGACTACGCATGAGCATTTTCACTCTAATGAAGAAACTACACTGCATTTGTTGTTTTCCTAAATGAAGTACTTTTGCCAAGTACTTAAAATGTAGAAACATGTATCTACATACAATACTTTAAGATTGTAATTAACTTAATCAGTCATGGTTAAATTATGGTGTCTCATGGTTAGGTAGAATTACTCAAAGTTGGCTAAATACACTAGATCAGTGGTTCTCTACCATTTAACTAATGCATACCATCTAAAAAAAAATGAAAACCTTTAGTACCACCCCATTCTACAGTAGTTAATTTTCAATTTCTCAATAAAAATATTAAATATATATATATTGTCATTTGCACAACCTATGGGCTATTTGTATTAAAACAGTGAAATGTTTCCTTGTTAAAACCCAAGCTCCGTCAATGCATACGAGAGTGAACTTATTCGAAGTAATATCATTCTCAGACATAAAATTACCAGTTACTTTGAAAGTTTTATTTGCAGCTGCTCTATCCTGAAGAGATTCACAAAACAAATACTCTTCGACCATTAGTTTATCTTCTTCGAAGCGTATGTAAATTAATAACTGAACAAAGTTCGTTATATCAGTACTTTCATCCAATTGTAATGCGAAATATTCACTCTGTTTAATTTTTGGAATAAGTGTCTCTTTTATGGAATTTGCCATTTCATGAATTCATCAACTTACTGTATCATTTGATAATGGAATATTATGAGATTCATTATCTGCTCTTTCATCGAATAAAGTCAAAATGGTATCTTTAGCTGCTGGTAATATAAAGTTTTCTCCAACAGTGTGAGCCTGCTCCGTCTTGGCAATTCTTAGACTTACCAGGCTTCTAAAGCTTTTTCACTTGAAGTAACAAAACCTTTCACTTGTTTACTGTTTTTGGACTCTGATAAATTCCTCTTAAAATATTTTTCAAGTTTACCTTTTAAACTGGCATGCTTAGATTCAGAATGTTGAGGTATTTAATTTTTGTATTTAATAGTTAAAAAACTTTGTTCCTTTGCATACCACCTATTTTTCTCTTGCATACCACCCATTGAGGACCTCTGCTCTAGATAGATTAGTTACAGCCACCTGGTACATAGAGAGGAGATCCCAAATTAAATGTCCCAAATCATTACAGATGTTCCTAATTAAGGTACAGCCTTTACAGACTCTTTCAATTTGAAACAATTATCAACATCATATCCATCATACAACAGAATAAAAGCTCGCTGATCAAATAAATCATATCACTCAATCAAATTAAATCATGATAACCAGCTCCACATAGCTCAGCTGGTGAGAGTATCATCTATCTATATGCCTCAAAAAGTCTCACACAGTTTTCAGAGATAGATCATATGTACAAAAACATATTTTTTTTTTTTCATTTATTCATTCGTTTGTAGCTATTATGTTTGGAGGAACATCACAAATGCTACTTAAATATGCTTACAAGCAGACGAATAATAAAGATAAAAATGGCAAATCAGGTAACACAAAATGCTTTTTACATGTATGTATACTTACAATGTCCAAAAAAAAAAATGGCTCAATTGCAGCAATAATAATACATTAAGAAATCACTCTCTTGAGGAGCGTCTTTTTTTTTGGGGGGGGAGAGGGAAAAGAACAATTAAAATATTTATCTGCCAACGATTTTTCCATTTCTTAAGTCAATCAATTTGGCAAAATTTGCTAAAGTAATGAATCAGTATTTCCACATTTAATTAACCTGTCAATGCTAGGTTGTTTGAATACAGCAAAGCACAACACAAGAACTATATGATTAAGTACAGGGATGCCTTCGTGGAGGACTTTCTAATGGAAGCTGACCCATATTCCTATTACAAAAGACACATGTAACTAGCCCATTCATATGGGGTCAAGTTCCCAGTATTTAGTGGTCTATTAAATGCAGAAACTTGTTAGATGACTATACCGAGGACATTCTTAACATTTTTCTTCCCATATTTCTATTTTATTTTTCATATGTTAATTTAAAAGCTTGAAATTTTGTTCACCTATGAAAATTAATATTAATTTGAAGGTAACTACTGAAAACACAAATGAGGAATAAGAGATTATACAGTCAAAAGTCGTTAATCCAGACTCGTCGGGATTTCAGCGATTCCGGATTATCAATTTTTCCGGATTTAGATCATCAGTTTAAATCCGGTAAGATGGTATGCAGAAATTATAAAATTAAAAATATGAAACCATAATTTATGAAATAAAGAACAATTATGATCTAAAGCAGTGGTGCGCAAACTGGGGGTCGCTAGAAGTTTTTTGGGGGTTGCGAAATTTTTATGAAATGCATTATGCCTGCATGTTGCATACCATACAGTGTACATATAAAGAGTGAAGCGCCGTCACTCACTGTTTAATTGCAATTTCATGCTGTCCGCTCTTTCTTTGACCGTAATGCGTAATGTATCTAAAGTGTGAAGACACAAGTTTTTCACTCCGGTAGATAGCGCCCTCTTCGCGGTAATTCGCCAGTTTTACTGAAAAGCGCCTATTTGACTAGACGTTAAACGCAGGGAAAGGGGGAAATTCACTTCCGTGATCAGCCAATCAGATGGCGAGGTACGCAGTCAGAGTGAAGACGTGAAGTGTTCGCATGAAGTTGTAGCATGTAGCAGTTGGCCTGCAATTGTTTCAGTTTATCCTGGAGTTTTATCATGTGACGTTGTGTAATTATGATTTTTTATATTTTTATCGGGCTTTGCTACTCTTTGTTGTCAGGTATGTACTACCATTAGAGAAAGATCTCTGTTAACTTTATTGAATTTCTCAAAAAAAATAATAAAATTTTATATATTATTTGTTTTAGTTTAAATAATTTAACCCCCATTTTCATAATGGATAAATGGGTAATACGTACATCAGGTACATCTTCAGCTAACAAACGAACAAATACTGATGAGGAGTCACAAAATACTGAACTAAATGCCTGATCTAAAAAAATAAGAAAATACAATGAGGAATTTATTAAGTATGGTTTTACATTTTGTGTTGTTGATGATGAAGAACGCCTGATATGTCTTTTGCAACGAAAAATTAGCAAATGAGAGCATGAAACCAGCTAAATTAAAAAGGCACCTGGAAACTAAACATAAAGAACTTCAAAATAAACATGCCAATTTTTTTCAAAGACAAGCTGAAAATCTGAAAATTCAAAGTGCACATTTAAAGAAATTTACAACAATAGCTCAGAAAGCATTACGAGATTCTTTAGAAGTTTCTCATCTAATAGGAAAAACAATGAAACCCCATGCAATTAGAGAATCCCTTATCCTTCTTGCAGCAACTAAAGATGACATCAATTATGCATGTCGATAAATATGGAAATGAACTAAAAACAATACCATTATCAAGAGATACTGTGTCTCGGCGGATTTCCGAAATGTCACGAAATATGAAGTCATAAAACGCATACAAAATTCATCTGTATTTGTTTTTCAACTGGACGAGACTACCGATATTACTAAAATGTCACAACTAATTATTTATGTTAGGTTTATTTTTAATGAAGATATAACAGAAATGTTTTTATGTTGCAAAAGTTTGGAAAGAAAAACAACTGGCGAAAAAATATTCGAAGTAATAAATGAATATTCTGAAACAAAGTGCCTTACCTGGGAAAACTGTGCTGCGGTTTGTACTGATGGTGCTGCAGCATTAAAAGGTTCGAATAAAGGGCTCAGAGGCTTAATTCAGAAGGTGGTGCCTCATATGATATTTAATCACTGTATGATTCATCGGCAAGCTCTTGTTGCAAAAGATATGGATGAAGAGTTGCACAACATATTACAAGACGCTGTTAGTTCAATTAACTACATTAAATGCAACAGCCACAACAGCCGTCTCTTTTCAATACTTTGCAATGAGAAATGAAGTGTACATGTTTTTAATCAAAACGAAACATAGATTGGCAAGTTATTATATCAATGAAGTTTGGCTAGGGAAGCTGAGCTATTTAGTTGATATTTTCGAAAAACTTAACGACTTAAATTTGAGCTTGCAGGGTGAGAATTCAACTATCATAACTTCAGCCAGTAAAATTTAAGCTTTTAAGAATAAGCTTAGTCTCTGGCAAACTGAAATGAATAAAAACAACACCGACATGTTCCCTTGCTTTAACGATTTTATCAAGGAAAATAATATATATATATTTACATTTAAAAACATCATTTCCAATCACATTGAAAAGTTAAAGGAAAATTTTTCGATAAGATTTGAGGATTTTCCTGAAAACGATCTTGGTTGGATTCGTGATCCATTTTCCTTTCATATGCAGTTCAACTCTTCAAATTAGTGAGAAAGAGCAATTGATAGATCTAATTAGTGATTATACTCTTTGAAATCAATTTAAGACTCAGCCTTGCCAAAAATTTTGGCTGTCAGTGGAAAAACAATATCCCGTTTTATGCAAGAATGCCATCAGAGTGTTAATACAATTTGCATCAATGTATTTATGTGAAACTGGATTTAGCAAACTCATTTCAATAAAAACTAAATACCACTTACGTTTAAACCCTGAAGATGATATGCGAACTGCAATTAGCAACATACATCCAAACATCGATGAGATAATTAGAAACTTGCCACATACATCTCATTAAAGGGCAATTTACTGATTTTTGTGTTATACAAAAAGTATGTTCTTAAAATTATAAATAAAATTAATATGAGTCAGATATGATGATGTTTTTATTCAATGAAACAAAAGAAATGCGCGAAATATACATCGTATTTGTGAACATTTATCTCTAGGGGGTCACCAAAAATTTTCTCTCTACAAAAGCGGTCGCATTCGAAAAAAGTTTGCGCACCACTGATCTAAAGGGTATCAAAATTTACAAAAAAAAAAAAAAAAAAAAAGCTTAATATTTATTTGTTTACTTTATTAAACATTTCTTTCAATGTAAGTTGTTACAAAGTTGCTTCGTTTTATGTGATAATACTTTCTCTTTAATTCTATAAACAGACATAATTTCTTGTTCAGTTACAAAGTTTCACTGTTCAAGTCCTATAATTGCTGTGTCGAGAATACTGACTAATTTGTCAATCGAAATTTTTTCGTTTTCAATAACCTCTGTGTCACTTTCCTTCACTATCAGAAGCAAATTATAATGACGAGGAATTTGATTTAAATGATATCAAAGACGGAGTACATCAAGATGAAATACTACATTTAGTAAGGAATTATAAGCCAAAAAAAATAAAAACATCTGCTCTGAAGATAAGAATAGTACTGACAGATCAACTTCCAATTCATTGCACACCGCGGCGTTCCCGCCCCCCCCTGGCCGCAGAGCAGCGTGAAATTGATAAACAGGTTTCGGAATGGTTAGAGAAGCAAAGGGTATGCCTTTATCTATTTTTTGCAGCAATTCCACTTTTTGTTTGATGGACATCGAAACACACTTTCGCTTTGTAGATCCTTTGGGAGCTCCAGCATCGGAAATTCTATTTGACATAATCGAAAGTTCAAGCTTAGTTTTATAAAATTGCTCTAACAGTCTGCAAAAAATAATAAGGCGGATCCAATTCGAAGATTAACCCTTTAAGCGGTCAATTTTTTTACCAGAATTGCTCCCAAAAAAAGCATATTTTTTATTGCATATAATTAAGTACCATACTTAATAGAATAAGAATAATAAGAGTTTTTAATGTTTTTTTTTTCACTTTTAATGGTTTTACAACATTTTTTATTTTACAATTTTGGAAAGCAAAAACCCCTAAATGTTTGCTTTTTTCAAGCACATTTTGCATGCAGGAAAGAATGGTTTACAATTTCTATAAAAATTTCTCTCATACTTACTGTGAATTTTGAAGTTTATATTTTTCCAAACAGTTCAGAAGTCTTTTTGTGTATGGTATAATTTGAAGCATGGTGTAATGCAGAGTCCTACGTCGCAATCAGGGCAGAAATACCTTGTTTCTTTTCGTATTCTTTTTCCATTCTCATTTCTTTTAGAACAGCACACTGCGCATTGTCTTGCAGGTCTCATTTTCTTATCTGTGGGAGCAATTATTTCCAAAAAATGTCTCTCAGTCAATCTCAGAGGATTAGGCTCCGAACCTGGTCATCCACGTCGGAAATTTTGTCCCAAATGATATGTTTCAATTATACGGTCAACGAGATCAAGTCTAAATTCCAGTTGCGTACGTTTTCCTCCGTTTTTACGGTAGACAACATACGGGTTCCATATAGCAATATCAAAAATGTGGAAAAAAATCTTTCTGTAACATTTTTTACCCCTTTTCTTGATAATTTCAAAACTCTTCAAATTTTGGTCCATGCGGTCTACTCCTCCCATAGTATTATTATAGTCCATAACAATTTTCGGTTTTTCTTTCATATCAGAGCGGACTTGAATTTGTTCCATTTCAGTATTGTGAATTGTGGAAAGTAATGAAACTTTTTTTTTATCCATCCACTTCATCACAGTAACTTTTCCTCTCTGAAAACCTATAATCTCTCCTTTTTTCAATTTTCTTTTCTGCATTTCTTTTGGGACTTCTTTTCTCTTGATGTTTAGTGTGCCGTATGTGTCCGTTCGACATGAAACTAGTTTGTCTGCTAATTCTGGCAAAGAATAATAATTGTCTATTGTAAGACAGTATCCTTTATGAAGCAAAGGCTCCATCATTGTCAGGACAATTTGTGATGAAAAGCAAAGTTTAGAATATTCAGGTTTCAGAATTGTGTCTTTACCTGTATATATTATTATTGACCAGACATAACCAGAATTGGATTCGCACAACATAAAACATTTTACTCCAAATCTAGCTCTTTTGAGTGGAATAAATTGTTTCCATCCTAGTCGTCCTTTGAATAGCATAAGGCTCTCATCTATTGTTATATCTCGCTCTGGTGTCACCGTTTCACTAAATTTCTTATTGAGATGTTTTACAACTGGCCAAACTTTAACTAATTTTGGGCATTCGTGATTTTCTTTGTCAAATGCTGCATTATCAGAAAAATGCAAGTAACATTGCAAAAGACAGAATCGACGATTAGACATTATTTTAGAGAAAAAAGGTGTATTAGTCGAATATCTTTTGCTCCAATAATGATCAATTCCAGGTTTCTTTACAATTCCTTGAAGCATATTCAGAGCGAAAAATACATGCAACTCATTCACATTTGTCTCTTCCCAAAATTTACTCTTTGAGAATTGTTTTGCAACACTCGATTGGATGCACTGTTTAGCATATTTATTTGTCTCTTCCACAATTTTACTCATGAGTGAAGAATCAATGAATGTTTCATAAAATTCTAAAACATCAGAAGTGTCGTCAAATTGTGCGTGCACAGAAGGAATACCAGTAAATTTAAATCGAGGACACGGAACAGGTGGATTTTTCACATCAACCTCGGTAAAAATCCTTGCAGAACACAAATCTTCATCAGAGCTGAGCTCACTGCATGATTCATCTGAGGAATAATCCAAATAATTAGATGAAATATCTGTATCTGTATCAGAATGTAGTTCATCATCTAACAAGAAAGTATTTTCGTCGTTTATTCCATCCATAACTTCCATAAGAAAAGACAAGGTTTTAAATTCACAAGCGTTGAATACAGTAGAACAAAAATTTCAAAGAAAAATCCCCCCTTTCCCGCTACAAAGAAAAACCCAGATGAAAAGCATTTCAGTTACATGGACAAGTCACGCCATCTGTCGAAAAATATTAATACTAAATAGTATCTTTGCAATATTGAAAAATACGGGCAAACCAGAAAAGGAAAGGAGAAAATATCTATGCCCGTACGCCGTACGGGCAAACCGGTTGAGGCCAATTTCGGGTAGCACGTACACCGTACGGGCAAACTGCTTAAGGGGTTAAGGAACTAACTGTAGTAAAAAGAAGACATAAGCAATTTATCTTTTTTTTTTTTTTAGAGTTTATTCAAAAGAATAAATTTATTTTGTCATGTAAATTAATTCACAATTCAAAACAAAAAAGAACAGATAGTAAATAACATAGAGAGAAAAAGTCATAAATGCCACCGTTTAAAAATGATAGCATTAAAGAACAATATTAACAGCAGAACTTGAACATGGTCAATGAGTTTGAAATCTAGTAAAAATGACAGAGCTTTATGCTTCTTACTATGAAATGCTGATATAGTCCAGATTACATATAATTAAATCCCATACTGTGATTGATAAAAACAACTCCTAAATGCTACAATATCATTTACTAATATTGCAGTTAACCTATGTACTTTTCCTTTCTGTATTTTCTAAAGCTAATTTTATTTTATACTGATAGTTTGTAATACTAATATTTCTATGGTTTCACAATATCCAAATTGAGCATCTTTTTCTAGACAAAGCCCAATTAATCGGAGTTGATGGTAGACCATTCTTTTTCAGGCCTAGTACCATTTTCCTTTTTCTTGCATAAGTTACCACTAAATATTCTTGCTAGATGGTCACTACGAACATATTAATAGGCAAATTATGTGGATAAGCTAATTTATGAAAGAACAATTCTTAATGTAGTTATAACATATGAATCAGTTTATTTAGGCATTTATTTTGATTTTCAAGCTATAAGCATTCGATATAAATCCCAATTAATCTCTGAGAAGACTTTTAAAAAATGGGGAAGAATGCAAGAGCACATAAACATCGCATTTGGGAAACAAACACATATACAAGAGTCAAAAAAACTTTAAAAAATTAAAAAGACAAACCTTATTTCTTCAAGCCTCTGCCTCTCTAACTCAGCTTCCCTCTCAGCTTGTTCTCTAGCTAATCTACGTTTTTCAGCCAATGCTGCTTTTGCTTCTTCTTCCGATGTTATTCTAGGTTTTGATGGTATAAATTCCTTGGTATTAACATTTTCATTTTCAACATTCTCGCGTCTCTCTGACTCTTCTGTAGATACGCGTTTCTCTGATACTTTTGTTTGTTTCATGTGTTCATGCTTGCTTGGCTCTTTCGTGGATAAACATTTTTCTGACTCTCCTGTGGTTGCATATTTCTCTGACACTTCTGTAGCTACATGTGTTTCTAAATTTTCTGTAGTTACAATGTTTGATTCTTTTTCAGCTTTAATAGGCTCTTTTGGAATGTTTGGAATGCTGTCACTTTTATCTACTTCACTGGCAAGATTATTTTGATCTGCCACAGGAATACTTGAGGATTTAGATAACGATGAAATTTCAGAAGTCTCTAGTCTCCATTCAGAATCAGTCGCTGATTGAGTCATTGTGTTCACTTCAGATTCTGTCACAGCACTTACTTTTGAGTCATCAGAACTTATGCATATCTCTGAATCTGTTGTAGGTGAAGTAACAGGTGAGTTCTTTTTCATTTCTGGAGCTAAAGATTTTGTTTCAGATTCAGATTTCATTATAGAAGGTTTGATATGTTCAATTTCAGGACTTTTACCTTTCATATCTGTATGTGGTTTTGTGGCACCAAGGGCAGGATTATTAACACCTGCATTAGGTTTCACATTCTATTGCAAAGACACACAAAAAAGAATACATTAATTTTACAATAAATACTTCATGAAAATAACTTTGTGCAATTTAAAACACACACACACACACACACACACAAAAAAAAAAAAAAGCTCAGTCATCATAAAAATTAACATAAACAAAGATATTGTCAATTATACTTATTTGTTAAACAGTCTGGCATTTTATTAACTTTTATAATTTTATTTTGCAATTAAGTTATTTACGGTTTCTTAACTGATAAACAGATTCCACAAACTACATTCCAGAAGTTTATATAACTATTCATCTCCAGATGAACTGTAATTCAAATCTTATCCCTTTTTATATGCTGAAAAAGCTCTACATAACTACTTGTTGTCCCTCCTTACAGGTGTCACTCAAAACTTCAATTTTTGCATTGCCTGTATCAAACAGAAACGCTATCTAAACAACTTTCATCTGCATTTCTTAAAAACCCTACTGCACTTTCACAGCGTCAATGACAGATCATAATTTCCATATCAATAAATAAAGAAGTTACACAGTGTTATGTTCCTGTGAAACAAAAGAAAGTAAAAAGATTTTCAACTGCTTTCCACTGTTGACACAGTTTTTGATTATCAAAAGCCAAAAATCATTGTTCCCCTTTAAATCTAGATTTCCTAGATGGTGTATTTAATTATGGCAAAGCACACTAGGGCTATCTGCCTAAGAGGAGGGATGCCTTCGTGGAGGACTTTCTAAGGGAAACTGGCTCGTATACACGTTACACATGGGTAAAAACCACGAAAACACCCATGCAGCCAGCCCGTTTGCGGGATTCGAACCTCGCCGAACTACCAGTGTTCAGTGACGTTACTGCTCGGCCGCTGGTGGGCTAGATTTCCTAGAAGTTTTGGAAATGTTTCTATACAACAATCTGGTTAACGATGTAGCTTTCACTCCATTTCTATTACGGGTTTAGAAAGACTTGACCTAATATTCATATTTATATGTGAAGCATTATAACGTGCTGCATTTATGATAACAATAATGCTTAAACAATGTTAGACTAGTTCTAACGAAAATGTAGTCAGGGATATTTTCATCTTTATTTGCTCTCACTTTTACATTTTTTATTACATTAATTTTATATATTACATGGTAATACAGTTATATTTTGAATATTTCTAAATTTTAAACTGCCTACATAATTAGATATTACATTTATTTGTAATCTAATCGTTGCTTAATGTTTAATTAAAGTGTAACACAGGTTTTCAAATTAAAAATTTAAAATCAAATTACAAGCTGCAAAAAACAATTAAAATTTTTAAAAAAAGTATCACTGAATACATTTTCATAGGTATTTACTATAAATATAAAACACTTTAGGCACTACTCGTACAGGTGGCCACTACCCGTAGTTTCAAGACTTGGTATAAGATATATGCATGTTTTACTGAAATTCAATACAAATGTTTCAGTAGCAAATCAATTTCAATACAGTATTAATTTTAAAGTTTTCAACAGTATACACAAGTTGCCAGAATAGCCCAAATCAAATTCTACATCTTTTAAAACCTATATTCTGTACACACATACAATTGCAGAAGATGCTTTCTGCATTTGTATACAAACACATATATATACAAATGCAGAAAGCAACTAAAATTTTGATTTTTTATTGCACAATAACTGAATGGTAATATACAATATATATGAATGTTACAAAAATGAATCTTTCATTGTAAAACATTCTTTTTTGTTTATTTCATACCTTTCTTAAGTTATCTTTAATAGGTACTGGATGTGATTTAGCTCTAGCTAGAACTTCCAATGATTTAGGTGGTGGAACTGGCTTTTTAGGCATCGACGGCCTGGTATTTTGGGCCTCATCTTTTTCCTTGCTTGCACTTTTTGCCCTTTGGGGTTTCTGAACAGTGTTCAGCACTATAAAATTCAGAAACAAAAGGTATTAAAACAAAAGCTGTATTTTCTATGAAAAAAATTACATACACTTTTATAATAGTCATAAAAATACTACAGTACAAAGTCTAATCCGGAATGATCTATAATCCGGACCTCAAAGCTACAAACTTTATGCGTATGCGTAAACGCGTAACGTGTTTACACTTGCGCATTTAATGTATAATGGACGGCATAAGCTAGGCTAAAATTATCTAAGGCATTTCAGTTAAAATTGCAGATTGCGCCATTCCTTAATCTTCTAATTGGATCCAGCTTATTATTTTTTGCAGACTGTTAGAACAATTTTATAAAAATTAAGCTTGAACTTTCGATTACGTCAAAAATAGTTTCCAATTCTGGAGCTGCCAAAGGATCTACAAAGCGAAAGCATGTTTCAATGTCCATTAAACAAAAAGTGGAATTGCTGCAAGAAATGGATAAAGGCCTATCTGTCTCAAAATTATGCGAGAAGTATGGCATTGGAAAGTCCACTATATATGACACAAGAAAAAGGAACTTTTTGAATTTTTTGTGGAAGCATCTTAAACAACTTATATTGAAAGAAATGTTTAATAAAGTAAACAAATAAATATTAAGCTTTTTTTTTTTTTTTTTTTTTTTTTTTTTTGTAAATTTTGATACTCTTTAGATCATAATTGTTCAGCACTATCCTCATTTTCAGGGCAGATGTTTTTATTTTATTCAGCTTATAATTCCTCACTAAATGTAGTATTTCATCTCGATGTACTCCATCTTTGATATGATTTAAATCAAATTCCTCATCATTATAAATATCACGAATACACATAAAATAGTTTTCTGGTTGCAATTTTCTAATTTCGACTATGCGTAATGTATGCTTGACACATGCATGCAATGAAAGAAATATTTAATAAAGTAAATAAATATTAAGCTTTTTTTTTTTTTTTTTTTTTTTTTTTTTTGTAAATTTTGATACCCTTTAGATCATAATTGCTCTTTATTTCATAAAGTACAATTTCATATTTTTAATTGTATAATTTCTGCAAGCCATCTTACCAGATTTAAATTGATGATCTATAATATGGAAAACCCCTAACCCGGAATCTCTGAAGTCCCGACGAGTCCGGATTACAGACTTTGTACTGTATATAAGAATTTTAAAATTCAGTTAACTCTCAGTTACAAGAAAACTTGCAATATGCTAAATACACAGAATTCAAGAGCATGCACCGTTTGATATATGTGGTGTGGATTTTGCCGAACCATTTTTGTTTGTGATTTTAATTCAAAGTGTTATTTACTTCTATTCAGCTGTGCAGTGACAAGAGGTATCCACTTAGAAGTAGTTCTTAACATAAGTGCTGATTCTTTTTGTTAGGACTCCAACGACTTGTTTCTCGTCAAGGATTATGTTCCACTATATATTCTGATAACGGCAAAGCTTTTAAAAAAGCAAATAGTGAATTGGAAAAATGGTGGAATCAGATAGATAATGATCAAGTTAAAAATTTGTTTGCTTCTAAAGGTATAGTTTGGAATTTTATAGTTGAAAAAAGTCCATGGTGGGGAGGTTTCTGGGAGAGAGAGATACAAACGGTTAAAACCTGCTTAAAGAAAAATGTTGGACGATCCTCTTTCTCTTTGAAGGAATTGGAAACTGTTTTTTCAGAAATTAACTTTGGTTAATTCCAGGCCTATCACCTATCTGTACAACAAACCCTCAGAACCCTCTCCACTCAACCCATCTCATTTTCTCATTGGTAAAAGGTTGGTGTCTACCTGTAATAAAACATAAAAATTAAAATTTAAATGTTAATAGAAATTCTTTGGTAAAGAAAGATAAATTTCAGCAAACACTTTTGAATCACTTCTGGAACAGGTGGAGAAAAAAATATTTACTTAATCTGAGATCAGCTTATAGTTCTCTACAACCAGGTAAAACAGTTTCATTTAAAGTGAATGATATTGTTTTGATTAATGATGAGCGTTATCCTAGAAATATGTGGATGATAGGGAAAATTTTAGAGCTATATCCAGGAAGAGACGGAAAAATTCATTCTCTTCTTATTCCAACTCCTAAAGGAAAAATCAAACGCTTAGTACAACTTGTATATAATTTGGAAATTAATCCTTAATTATGTTTAATTGTGCTTATATTTTAAGGCTTGATATTTGAACAATTTTCTTTGGAAGTTAAAAGCGTAATTTGTTTTTGTATGTCAAGTGACAATAATTTTGAAGCTTTGTATTTGATATAATATGCTATTTATATTTTTATTCTTGTAATTTTAAATGGTTCCTGAATGTAAATTTAGTTAAAATTCAATTGTAAGTGAACTCAAGTGTATTCAGGTGGGGAGTATTACATATTTCCCGCGTCATTCTGATTAGAGGGCACTGTGTTTGTCCCAATAGTCAGTGGCAGGCAGGATACTAAAGGTGTAGGACATGGAAGGCAGAGATGCCTAATAATATATCTCTAACTGTTTGAAAATTCTATATATTTACTTGTAAATAAATGTTGTTATTGTTTACAAAACCTCTTGTTACCTCTTGGATGCACCTTTAGACTCACAGAACCATTAGATGCAAAACATAGTACAAATAAATAATTTTCTATTACTACAGGAAATAAAATGCAATTACTTCTTGTAGGTAAGCCATCATCCCCAACACCAGTTGTGCTCAAGGCAGATACATACAAATGCTGACTGAAAAGTTTTAAGACTACTCCTATTTTTTTCTTTTCTAATTTTCATTAAGGCTATACCTCGATGTGCCCAAATCACAGACATGCTTTTCAATATTTGTTCAGTGAGATGGAGTTCAGTTATAATGAGATAGAGCCTATAAAATGCTTTGTCATTGTTGTAGATAAGCAAAGCATGTCTGGGAAAATATGGCAGATGTGTTATACTTTGTTTTGTGTTTGTTATACTTGTGAAAAGGAATACTGAAACATTTGAAATGGTGCTGAATGATAGTTACAGCATCCATATGGTGGCAAAATATTTATTTCAACAGTGGTGCACTTCAAAAAAGAGTAACATTATAGCTATCAATGAAAAACATTTTGGAAGACCATCTGCTAAATTGATAAAACACTCTGAGATTATGCATGTCAGCATTACTAACCCACCAGCAGATAATGCATAGTAACTATTATGCAAACCTCTCAATAACCTACTAGTATGGAGCCATTACTAAAAAAAGAATAGTTTTGCTCCAGGAAAATAACTGGTTACATTTTGTTGCTATAGATGCACTGACAGCACTGCTTGAAATCAATGGGACAACATTCAAATTGTTTCCACATAGCCCAGTTATAATGCTGAGTGATTTTCTGGCATTCTCAATCATGAGAAGATAATGTACAGAAAAAAGATCTCTTCCAGATAAGAAAGTGAAAAATATCACATCTGCATGCTAAAATAGATGTTTAAAAATGTATATTTTAATGTTTTTGAATCATAAATAAAACGTTGCTTAAAATCTAAATCAATGTAACTGATTCTTTTTAAAAATTAAAAATTCAGAACTGATAAAATCATCTAATTTTTAATCAGAAAGTCTTAAAACTTTTCAATCAGCCAACTTCTATAAAGCACATCATTTGAATAGTTATACAAACTGATTTAATGACAAATGCTATGCATATATGATTTTATCTAATACTTGCCATTTTTATCGATGGATCTTGAGGGCCTTTCAGGGTCTTTTCTAGTTGCTGTAGGTGGCCTTTCAACCTCTTTTTTTATTGATGTAGAAGTCATAGAAGTTCTATCAGCTGTTGAACCGGCTATGCTATAAGGTCGTGGGCGCCTTGGAGCCACTCGAGGCCTCATATTCACAGTGGAGACACTACTGGAAGTTGCACTAATTTCGGAGGCTCCAGACATTGAGCTTTGAGGCCGTGAGGGGGAACGTGATGCATCTTTGCCTAAACATGCATCAACATATGCATTTATACAAGTAATCCAGTTACACCTTACTTATACGAGATAACTATATGCGAGATAACTATAATATATAATTTACTTATACGAGATAACTATAATATATAATTTAGAAATAAAATAAAAATATAATTTTAATCTAATTAAAACATTAGTGTCATTTCAGACAAGTTGTATAAAGAAAAGAAAAGGCTAAATGTTTAAAAGCTAAATAAGAGAATAATATTGAAAGTGAGATTGAAAACTTGAAATTTATTCTTTAAAAATAATCTAAATTACTTAAGAATAATGTAGATAAACTACATAAATATTTTGCCCTGATGAAGAAGACATAATTTATTTTAATGTCATTAGTCAGTTATATTGTTTATTTCATAAATATTGTCACTCAAAATATGCCTACACCTGGCAAAAAGGTGCATGCAGTGTAACAGCTTGAACCCCAGTGTAAAGGACCTCATTCATACACCTACAGTAGAGTCCCGCAAACTCGATTCTTGATATCTCGATATTCCGTATAACTCGACAACTTTTTAGCAACTTTTTTAAGACATCTCCAGGCCAAACAGAGCAAATATTACATATAGTACATATAATTATTTTTCAACTAAAATAGCAGGAGGAGAATCAAAATGTCACAAAAAGTCGCACATGACATCACGTGATTTTCATGATGCCATAGTTTCGCATGTTCACATGACCTCTGACGTCATCACAAATTCAGTCTGCACTGATTCCGTAAGCTACAGACTGTAATACATATCTTAGTTTTGACGAAAATTTTAAAACTATATTGCTAATTATCCATTGTTTAAACATTCATTTTTCTCTTTTAATTAATTATCAGTTAATTCAGGCTTTTATTTTTAAATTAATTTGTTCATATCCATTGTTATGTGCTTCCTCTCAGTTATTATTAATTTATTTGAGTTAGCAGTTCATTTTCCTAATTTATTGTTTTTTGATTTAACTATTAATGCTTTACAGTGAATTTTCCTTTCTGCTTGCTTGACTTTATCAGATTACGATTACTAATAAAATCTCCATTCTTTCATTGCAAAATTTCTTTTTGCTTTTATTTAGAAAACTGATTTTACTTCGACTTTCAAGTCACCTCGATTGTTTAGTTCTGAATAATATTATAAACAAGAGAATAAATTTCATTTCTTTCTCTTTGAGTACCCTACATGTTATAGCACTCAAGTTACAAATCACTTCGTTATCACCATAGAATTGGGATAAAAACTGGCTTAAAAACAATATTTGAAAAGTAATAAAATGATCAATTAAGGTAAATAACTCTTTCATACTTTTTTGCAATATTCTTCCTTTCATTACTATTACTTTATGGAATTTTTCTATCTATCAATATAACACACTATTTGGTCCATAAGTTCAAAGAAAAATTTTTAAATTGCCCTTTACACAACAGGCAAACAAATTGAGTACACAATGCTTTCAGTCAATGTGATCTTGAAAATACTCTTCTAGCTGCATTTGTTAAATTTTTCAAGATTTCAGCAAATTTTCAAGATTAATCAATTAATAAATCAATTAAGCCGTGAAAACAGCAGCCACTGTTGCTGAAAACTGCACGTTTTCTATGATCTCACGATTTCCAAAAGCCAACTTTTATTTAAGCCTAAATAACTTATATTTTATTTATTTATTTTATTTATTAAATTTAGTTTAGGAGATATATTATTTTAACATATAAGCATTTTACGATCTTTTAAATATTTTTACAGTCGCAAAAAATAGCACAAGGAAACGATAGACTAATAAAAATTTCGCAAAGTCACACACATGCAAATTTTCATCACAGAGATTTGTCAAAAGTAGCAACACTGCCTCTGCCTCATCTCAGACATTTAAGATTGCAGTTACAAAACTTTTGGTTCTTATAATCAATACATTAAATCATGGTATTCAGCAATATATATATATATATATATATTTAGAAATTAAAAATATTTAAAGTTATAATTTATTTAAATACCAAAAACAGGGGAGGGAAGAAGAAAGTTCCCATCTTTGTAAATTTCCTAGCCCCAAAAGTACTTTCTTTAACAGCAGCTGTGACAATTAAAATTTGTTTACAAGAAAAACTTGGGGTTTCTTTGCTATCAAATAATTTCATAAGACAATCATGCACTTTTAAACACTTTAATTTAAATTACATATGATTTAAATTCATTATATCTACACACAAAATAGCACAATCAATAACATTTTCAAATTTTTCCCATTTTTAAAATTTAATTTTTGAACATTTTTATTAAATGCGATATTTATCATCAATAAAATTATTTTTAATTGTGTAATGCCTTTTTAATGGTTAAAACATTTCTGTTTTATAAAATGTACCTAAACTTTGCTTAGTCTAATTAAACATCACAATATTCTAGAAAAGTATCTTTGAATAAGTTTCATTTCTTTAACCACTTAGCAGTTTTGCCCAGTCAATAAAATTTTTATACAGCGTAGTTTCCCAATATGTGATACATGCTCTCACTTCAAAATCTCAGATTTTTTTATTATCATGCTTAATTTAAACTTATTTATTTTTTCACAGATGATTCAATGGTTCATAGATGGAATTAATCAACTGATAAACTATCTCGATTCCACCTCTGGTAAACTGCTGCAAAATAAATTATTCTTTTGGATATTGTATACTATATTTTCAAAATGTTTCTTTTAGACATATTTTGCTGAATTTTTATTCATTTATTATTAAATGCAAATACTTAAGATTTAAGTTTTAATTACTACAGCTCATATAAATGCAGGATTCTGATAGATATTGTCAGAAGTGACTACCTGGATTTTTACATATTTTCCGATGATGAATTTAGATTGCATGATAATATGAAGGAGGTTTATTTTTCTGAGAAAATGATTTAAAAAGACCTTCTACATGCTCCACCAGGGTTTTCATTTCTTTGCACACCATTTATTCACATGAATGTCAATGGCAGTGTTTATATGTTTCTTGGAGCAATTTTTCATGATGATGTTAATTATTAGGTCAGTGAGATTGGAAAATATTGCGAATAAACAATGTTTAATTATTAGGCATAATAAGCAAAAGCTAATTCAGTTTTTACTTTCACTATCATCATTAACATAACCATGATAAACATATAAATAAACTGAAATACTATTGAATGAAGAAAAAGAAGTGAGAATAGTTAATGAAACAAAATAATAAATAAGCACAACCACAAAAGCCTACCTACCTTAAAGGTTGCTAACCATCACCTTGTATAATTAACTTTAGAGAACCAGCTCTAAATGATAGAAAGGGGAAATTCACACCAAGGACACCACCACCAAAAGGAAAGGCAAATGACTTTACTTATGCAAACTACACAAGTTACAAATGTTACACATGCAATTAGAATCCTACTTACAAAAACAGCAAAAAGGAAAGTCTAGAAAAAGCACAGCAGGAGACAGTTACTTTGAAAAAAAAAATACAGAAATTTTAAAGGAGAAAAAACTAAGATTATGTACCCCACTTTAAAAATACACATATAAAAAATGGTATTAATAATTATTTTCCTAAATGTCAAAACACCTATTATGAAGTAATCACCTTATTTCATTTATTCCTCCCAAATAAACTTAATTTTATAGCTAAAATTAAAATTTGAAAATCCCTCGACCAACTTTTTTTTTTTTTTTTTTTTTTTTCCCTTTAATTTTTCATTAGACACAGGATTGGATTATTAGTTAAATTTTATGCTTGTAGTAGTGGTTATCCCTATTATTTTCATTTAGAAAGCTAATTTTGAAAAATAAAATAAATAAATAAACATTCAAGTATAAAAAAGAAATATTACGCAATCAAAAATTTAATACACAAAATAATACAGAAATTATTCATTTACAAAAATCATAATTAATATTGTATTATAGTATTTAAACTAATTTTACCATAATCAAATAAAAATCACCTGCATAAATGAAGAAAAAATGACCAACTAAAGAATTCTTTAAAAAAAAATTGTTTTAATAGGAAAGATAATCTAAAACATCTTAATATTCCACATGAAAATTGATAACAATATTACGGAAATTAGAAAACAATTACAGTCAAAAGTCGTTAATTTGGACACTCATAATCCGGAATGATCTATAATTCGGACCTCAAAGCTACAAACTTTCTGCGCATGCGTCTTATTGACGCATGCGCATAGGTGTTTACGCTTACGCGTAAGACCTTTGATGCTAAAGCAAAGTTTAAAGTTTATAAAATTAAACATTTAGCAGTAGTAGCAATAAAAGCTCCCTGAGATACTGTGTTGTGCAGACATTGAAGATAATAAAAGGTTTTGAACTTAACCAATTTATTAACAATATAATAAAGAATAAAAACACAGAAAATAAATTTCAACAATATCACAGTCTTAGGAAAAATATAATATAACCATCATTCATCAAATAATATTTTTACATGGTCTCCAAAACACCGGCATTCAATACAAACAAAAATGTCCTAAACATTAATTATGCGGCCTAAAAATGAAGTTGGCTACACATTCAAAACGTCCACCATCAATGGTTGAGAAAACACCTAAAAATTAAATCAAGTTCTTGAAAACACTTAAAACCGGCCTAACTCCGTTTGCACGAGGAATCGCCGATCACGTATTTTAAATGCTGCCTTTATTGAAGAACATGGATGCCGCACACGGCAGTCACTCACATGGTAGCCTCTGGAACCAAGGAATTTATTCTGGAACAATCATCTTGTGAACAGGAACCAAGGAACTTTATTCACCGGACTGCATGCATCCTTCTGAAGGGGCTGGAAACCGCACACCCAAGTGCCAGGAAAGCAGGAACTAGAAGAAGAGTTGAGCCAGAGCGACGCGAGATACTTATAGCAGAGGTAGGCATGACGTCATCTCACGGCAACCAATCAGCTATCGGCACGAATCGGTTTTCCAGATGACGTAACATCACGTTTCGTTTCTGCATCTCAATTAGGTTGAAACAGTCTGTTCTCAATGCAAACAGTGGCAGTAAGAAAAAGAAGTAGAAGTAACTACTATAACACATTAAAATAAGAACTAAACTAAATAAACATTTCAAGGAGGAGAGATGATGCAGTAAAAGGTTTACAATAAGTTATATTTTCCAACAACATTTACGGCTGCGCATATGCGTGTGCACATGCGCATAATACGTTCACGCATGCGCGTTTAATGTATAACAGACGGTATAAGCTAAAATTATCTATTTCAGTTAATGTTGCAGATTGCGTTCTTCCTTAATCTTTGAATTGGATCCGGCTTATTATTTTTTGCAGACTGTTAGAGCAATTTTATAAAAGTAAGTTTTCGATTATGTTAAATAGAATTTCCGATGCTGGAGCTCCCAAAGGATCTACAAAGCGAAAGTATGTTTCAATGTCCATCAAACAAAAAGTGGAATTGCTGCAAAAAATGGATAAAGGCATATCCTCTGTTTCCTTAACCATCCTGAAATCTGTTTATCAATTTCACGCTGCTCTGCGGCCGGGGGGAGGGGAAACGTCGTGGCGCGCAATTAATTGGAAGTTGATCTGTCAGCACTATCCTTATCTTCAGGGCAGATGTTTTTATTTTATTTCGCTTATAATTCCTTCCTAAATGTAGCATTTCATCTTGACGTACTCCGTCTTTGATATGATTTAAATCAAATTCCTCGTCATTATAATTCTCTTCCGATTGTGAAGAAAAAGACACAGAGGTTATGGAAAATGAAAAAATTTCGATTGACAAATTAGTCGGTATTCTCGACACAGCAATTATAGGACTTGAACAGCGGAACTTTGTAACTGAACAAGAAATTATGTCTGTTTATAGAATTAAAGAGAAAGTATTATCACATAAAATGAAGCAATTTAAACAACTTACATTGAGAAATGTTTAATAAAGTAAACAATTTTTTTTTTTTTTTTTTTTTTTTTTTTTTGTAAATTTTGATACCCTTTAGATAAGTGTTCTTTATTTCATAAATTATGGTTTCATATTTTTAATTTTATAATTTTTGCATGCCATCTTACTAGATTTAAACTGATGATCTATAATCCAGAAAAATCAATAATCCGGAATCGCCGAAGTCCCGACGAGTCCAAATTAATGACTTTTGACTGTATTGCAAAATTCAAACAGCAAAGGAAAATCTTTCAAGATTTAGAACTTTTAGAAATGAAATAATAAATTAAATATTTCAGATAAAATAATAAAACAGCACATTAAAATTAAAATAAATTGATAAAACAGATTAATTAAAATAATAATATATATATAAATTAATACAAATTTTAAAATTTCAGCTTTTAATTTCCTTGATTGTCAGTGGCCAAACTAAAACACTTCTCTGATCAAACATAATGAACTAGTTAACAAACTTAGAATTAATACTTAAATAATTTTACACATTCTCTATAAAATACAATGAAATAACTATAGACATTACAAAAATCTAATTTTTTTTTTCCCTCATGCTTTTGAAGCAAATAAAAGAATACAGTCAAAAGCCGTTAATTTGGACACCCATAATCCGGATCTCAAAGCTACAACTTTCTGCGCATGCGTCACATTGACGCATGTGCAGAAAGACCTTTATGGCTGCGAATATGCTTGTGCGCGTGTGCAAAATACGTTTACGAGTGCGCGTTTAATGTATAACGGACGGTATAAGCTAAGCTAAAATTATCTAATTATCTATTTCTGTTAATGTTGCAGATTACGTTGTTCCTTAATCTTCGAATTGGATCTGGCTTATTATTTTTTGCTGACTGTTAGAGCAATTTTATAAAAGTAAGCTTGAACTTTCGATTATGTCAAATAGAATTTCTGATATATATTTATTAATATGTAAAGGATCTACAAAGCGAAAGTATGTTTCGAAATTCATTAAACAAACAGTGCAATTGCTGCAAAAAATGGATAAAGGCATATCCTTTGTTTATCTAAACTTTAACATTTGTTTATCTAAACTTTGTTTATCTTTAACGTTGCAGCGCAATGAATTGGAAGTTGATCTGTCAGCACTATCCTTATCTTCAGGGCAGATGTTTTTATTTTATTCGGCTTATAATTCCTTACAAAATGTAGTATTTCATCTCGATGTACTCCGTCTTTGATATGATTTAAATCAAATTCCTCGTCATGATAATTTGCTTCCGATAGCAAAGAAAGTAAAGTAAACAAATAAATATTAAGCTTTTTTTTTTTTTTTTTTTTTTTTTTTTTTTTTTTGTAAATTTTGATACCCTTTAGATCATAATTGTTCTTTATTTCATAAATTACGGTTTCATATTTTTAATTTTATAATTTCTGCATGCCATCTTACCAGATTTAAACTGATGATCTATAATCCGGAAAAATCGATAATCCAGAATCGCCAAAGTCCCGACGAATCCGGATTAACGACTTTTGACTGCAGTTACATTTCTAATGCAAAGGTGTAATGATCCTCACTTACAGGTGGAATTCACTTGCTACGAGTTGGCACAATTGTAGCAAGTGAAATACTTCCCATAATAAAAATAGAGATTATAATTATTCTTCATATTTTAGCAGGTTTTGTTTATTGGTTACTATTAAAAACATTAACTTTTTAATTTTTTATAGCATTGATTTGTATTTTTTTACTTCTCAGACTTTTTTTAAAAGCGGGATTTTTCCTTAATTGTCTCAGATAATTTTTCATATCCCTGACTTTCCATGATTTTCAATGTGAATTGAGAAACCCTGAACCATAATACTGTACAAACATGCATTAAAAGGTCTTTAAATATTTAATAATAAATGTTTTTTACTTTTTCAAATACTTAATAACAAATAATAATGAATTCCTAAAATTGCTTATCCAATTTTTAAAATAATTTTATAATTTATAATAAAAAAATAATTTTATAATTAGCTAAATTTTTTAAATAATTGTATAATTAAAAGTTCTAGCACTATGAAAATGCCATTTAATAATCTTAAAATTAAGACACAATAACACGCCGAATAAATACTAATTCAGAAGTCAAACAACAAAAATCAGCGTTATATTTTCAAAATTTTCACAGGACTAGTTTCGGTGGTTTTACCGAACCACCAACCATCCTCAGCTGCAAAACCGCAAATGAACAAGATAGGAAATAATGATTAGATAAGATAAGAAAGCCTGGACAAGAATATTCATTTCATTTCTCTTGCATCAAAATTGATGAGCTAATTTCTCTCACTTAACTCTGTCTGAAACAAACACATTTTGTTTTCCAAAAAAAATATTACAAGCAAACTGACGGATTAGCCATAGGAAGGCCCCTCAGTCCCATCCTGGCTGATATCTACATGCATTATTATGAATCAAAATTGTTTGAAACTTTAAACTTCCGAGCATGGTTCCGCTATGTAGATGATACTTTTATCCTGTTTGAAAGTAACAAAAATGATTTAAATAAAGTTCTTTCAACAATGAATTCTATTGATCCTGCTATTCAGTTCACTTTTGAACTTGAGACTTGCAATTCTCTTCCGTTTCTCGACATTCTGGTGACACGTAACACATCCAACTTCAGTACTACGGTTTACCGTAAACCTTCATCAGTTTGCCTTCCACCACACTTTAAATCACGTCATCCGACTAAACAAAAGTTAGCTTCATTTTATTCCTATGTTTTCCGTGCTCTTCAAGTTTGCTCCTCCAAACTAACCCTTGATGAAGAACTAAATTATTTAAAAGCAATAGCTATTGACAGGGGCTTTTCACTCAACATTATTAATCAAGCAGTTAAAAAATTCTCATCTCAACACACTAAAAGGCACACTCTTGTTTTAGGAGATTATAAAAATTCTGTTGTCATTCCCTTCTTTCCATCAATTAGCTATAAAGTTGCACATATTTTGCAGAAATTTAACTTTCGGGTTGTTTATTCTCCCATCAATAAAATTCCGAGTACCATACTCAAGGACCCCATTCCGGATATGAATTCATGGGGTATTTATAGGATTCCTTGCCAGTGTGGTTTAACTTACATTGGCCAAACTAAGAGAGCCTTAAAATTTCGCGTCTAGGAACATGAGGCATATGTTAGAAAAATGGAAACACAGAAGTCTTCTGTTGCTTAACATTGTTGGTCCGAAAATCACACTTTCAATTTTTCTGCTGCCAAAATTATTCAAAAAACATCTTCCATTGGAGAACTGGATTTTCTAGAGGCATTTCACATTCATAAAAATCTTTCTGTTCTAGTTAACGATCCTAATTCCAATCCAAATTTGCTTTCGGCTTTTAAAGAAATTATGTTTTAGTTCTGATTTTACCAACAGATGGCGCCACTTGCTTATTCTTGTCCATGCTTTCTTATCTTATCTAATCATTATTTCCTATCTTGTTCATTTGCGGTTTTGCAGCTGAGGATGGTGGTTTGGTAAAACCACCGAAACTAGTCCTGTGAAAATTTTCAAAATGTAACGCTGATTTTTGTTGTTTGACTTCTGAATTAGAATCTTAAAATTATTCACAAATATGATAAAATGTTCTTGGCAATAATTTAATATAACAATTTATTCCCAATTTTCTAATACCTAAATTTCTAATAAGGGAAGAAATTTAAAGTTAATATGAACAGTATTAATGAAGAGGGAGGGTACTTTGAAAATAATAACAATAATTGGAATTCGGAGCCATGCAGAAGCATACCTGGCGATAGATAATGTCCAGGTGCATAACTGTCTGGTTTGTTCAAATTCCATGCAGATGCTGCCCGATTTCCTGCCAGAGCTTGAGCTCTCAAACGAGCAGCCCTAGTAAGTCTCGGTGCAGCAGCTAAATGCATCATACTCTGAGCTGATCGCATGCTACTTTTAGGAAAAGTTGGGGAAGGTGTCAAACGACGATTATCCTTTTGAGAAGATATATCAGCCAAATGCATCATGCTTTGGGACATGTTACCACTGCCATGCTGTTGAGCAACAGGTGCACGTGCTCCCCTGCTAGCAGCTGCAGAATTAGCAAGATTGCACATGCTTTTGCTCATACTGGGTGAAACAGTCCTTGGGCCTCCATTCATAGTGGTGGTGCCTGTCGCATGGTTTCTGAGGTCACGGTAGGTTCGCCGTGGCTGTGCCAATTGATCAAGTCGGGTCATGCTGACAGCCCTCATGGACTGATTACCTCTTGGTGTAATGTGTGGTGTGATGCTGCGCTCTCTCGTCAGAGTTGGCATTATGTCGGTCCTTTTTCTTCCCCGAAAAGCTGATGATGATAAGGAAACCATACTTCGGGACATACAATCATCTCCTGCAGAAAAAGTAAAAGAAAGAAATTAAATTATTGGTTATGAAACAAATACCATTATTTTCAAAAAATGAAAATATGATTTGGTTTCTGATACAATGAATTTTATTTTCCTAATCATCTTGCAAAAATCAAATTTTCACAGATTTTTAACACACAGCCTACCACAAACCTTGTCAGTGATCTTCAGAAAAAAATTATTGCTGTATCTTCTGTGTCTTAAGAATCCTAGACATATGACTCAGTGATTATACAAATATTTCTGTAAATGGGAAGCTTATGAATAAGAGGTTTTATTAGTATAATGCAGTAAAATCATTGCACATTTACATCTGATTAGCTTCTAATTGTATTGATATTTTATACATACCTACTAAGCAATGTAAATTCAAAACAAAGCACAAATACATATGGGTTTAAAGACTGCATCAAAAAAATGACCACAGCATGAAATAAATTATTACAAGGTAACAGGCAGTAAATGGGATAATTCTTTTTCACTTAGTTTCTAAGATCCACTTGTGAATTTAAAGGAGACAGTCCAGGTCTAAAATAATGTTGACATTTTTATGATACCATGAAGATTATTGATGACCTTTTGTTCAGAAATTTATTGATTCTGTATTTGCAGGCATACTTTATCATGTTTCAATTGAAAAAGAAAAAAAAAGGGGGGCCTGTTTCCTTATATTTTTATGGTGGCACTAAGTTTTAGTCATTTTCATTTCATATGTTGGTAAACAATGTACTCAAACATTAGTCTTCAACTCAAACTGATAACATAAAGAGAATAAGTTAATCAGTTTATTAACATGCTTTTTTGAACAAAAATCACAGTATGCCATTAATCATCTGAAAATGTATTCCCTCCCCCACACAAAAAAAAACCTTTAAAACATTTTTTTTTTTTTAATTGTACGCCAATTTTAAAAGTCCAATTTAAAGGTGTAAATACCAGCAAAGTATAATAGGTTATAAAATTGCATTGCTAGTACTTTATTTTATAGAAGAATTGAAACTCTGCAAGCACTTACCATGACATAAATCTATTTCACTAACAGCAGCCCAATTTGCTGGGTGATAAATATAAGCTTGATTTACCTCAATTTTATTTTTATGAGATATTTTTAAAAACCTAATTATATACATCAAAGGATGACTTATTTAAGCACATAAAAATTGGCAAAATAGTATCATAAACTGTGCAACTAAAACAAATCATAACTTAAAATTTAACATGCAGACAATAAGAAAATAAGAAAAGCAAATCAATTAAATAAAAATGTTTTAAAAGTATATTTGTTATAAAGCAGAGCAAATAATCACACTGGCATGTTAAATACAAGTACATAAGCTTCTAAACTATGCATTCTTCTTTAAATTGAGAAATTTAAAAGTACTGCATGCAAATGATGAAAATAATAATAACATTTCTATTATTATGTTTTACTATGCAGAAGCAAGAAAACAAACTGCTATTAGCATTATGGGTAGGGAAGTGCTTTTACTGCAATTAGTAGTGCAATGTTCTCTTTTTAGTTTCTGCAGATAATTTCCACAGTTTTAAATGATCTCCCCCATGCATACAAGAAATCTATCTGAAAATACCTTTAAGAACAAAAAAATCAAATGTTTAATAAAAATTATTTTTATGCATTTTTATTTTATTTACTAATATTAATTTTAATTTAATTAGCTTTTAATTTACACTTACGAAAAAGTAAATTTTTAGCCCTATTAAATTAAATGCTTTTGGAAGATCATTTTTAATGTTTAAACCTTAATTACACAGAAGCCCAATCTGCAGTTAATGAAACCATATATAATAAAAACACTTTAAAATTTGTTTCAAAATTCTATGGGCAATGTTGCTTAAAAGTAATATACACGGGAATTTTTAAACCAACTTTCAGTAATATGTTAAATTATATGTTACGTTTAGTTATGTATAATTCATTAATTCTATTATGTGAATTTATTACATAATCAAATAAAATTAATCCATTATGTGAATTTATTGCATCATCTAAAAACATACATGAAGAGAGAAACAAAGATGCAATACACACACACAAAATAAATAAATAAATAAATAATAAAATAAAAAATAAAGTGTTTCTTTAATAAATTAAATGAGATTCTGTCTTATTTTTAGCATGTTCTGAATACCTTTAACAATCATATGAATTACAAACTATTTCTTTATTCTAACAAAAATTTTAATATATTTTCTTAGTTTCTGGATCTGTGAAAATTATCTGTTCAAAATAATAATGTCAAAATTTATTTCTTCAAAATAAAAAAACATCAAATAAAATTAAAAAATTATCTTAATGTTCTAGCAAATTCTTCACCTTAACTTTGCACATTAGCAACAAACTTGTTTTGCCGTCAACTGTAAACTAGTTATATTGTATCCAATTTTTTTCTAATTTACTTATTTATTTATTTATTTTCATTCATCTTAAAAACAAATCTTGCCTCTCAGGATAAAAAAACTGCAGTTCTAGATTGGAATTTAATTCCTACTCATACTAAAAAGTTTACACTAATTTTTTTAATGTTTCTGATCCATTTAATGAGACTAATATTAAATATTTCACATTTTCATGTAAAAGCTACAAGCAATTAGAGTACACACAATTTTACATTTAATAATTCTTCAATTATGATGCTGCAAAACATTTCCACATAATGAACATATCAGTATATTATACTGCTAATATAATTTAGGACTTCAAAATTATTTCCCAGTGTTAGCATTTTTGACCTCACACCATGCAAAGCTATATCATTCCATAATGTAGCTACTGAAAGAGGTCAGTCTGCAAGCATTCCTTAAAATTGTCCATCTTATCCCTTACTCACCAATTAATACCCCAGAACCCACAAGCCAGCCAGATGTCACACTATCAAAAAAATCTGGTTGATTGTTAACATCACCATCCCACATCGACAGACATGCTTTCATGTTGTCAGAGCTTTTATGTTGCATAGCAATTTGCTTAGAGAGATTACTAACTCTCCCGGCAAATGGTTCGAGGCTTGAAGATCGAAAGAATTCTCTGTAGTCTTTAGAAAAGTCATCAACAGATATATCATTTTCTGGAAAATAGGAATTTTAGATCTGTAATTACAATCTAAAAGTCAGTCAATTCTTGAAGCTGATATCAGTTTTGGTATCAAGTAAAATTAAGCAGAAAAGGAAAAAAAAAGAAAAAAGAAAAAAAGAAATCCTAAAACAATAAATCAGCAACAAATAAAAGGAACTAAACATTTTGCAATAACACTGAAATAAAAACATTCACTTTCTCCCCTCTTTAAATTATAAAATACGTCTAAATTAAAAAAAAAAAAAAAAAAAAAAAAAAAAAAAAGTTAAAACTGGAGTTCAAAATGAAATATGAAATTTTAGTCTTTCAAAATAAAAGACAATATAAGTTACATACTATAAGTTATTTACTTTTTGGCATTAGCATTAACCTTGTTAAAAATAACTTGTTTATAACTAAGTAAAAATAAAATCATGGGACTTCTAACAATGATAGTATTATAACCTTTCCTGCATCATACACCCCCTTTCACCATTGCTAAACGAGCATGCTAAACCCAAAAAAGACATATACTTTTTTTTTCATGTGCTTTGTAAATTAAACAAGAAAAATTATAGAAAATGTTGACAAATATCAAAACTTGAATAAAAGTAGTTTTTATATTCATAATCTAAAACTAAATATTTAACATTTAAACAAAACAATGATTCCATTCCCCCTGCCCCCCTCAGTTGAGAACTCTTGTCTTAGTCTATACATTATTACTAGAATGTTACCAGCATATGTACTAGGGTAACTACAGAATACATTACAACAAAAATACACTCATGTACATAAATTAAGGATAATTCGGAGTCACGCGGAAATCGAACTCTAAAATAAATATATCACCTGTAAAATCACTACACACGTCTTCAAGAATCATATGCAAATTTCAGGAAGTAACCAGATGATGCCGATGGTACGTCACAATGATGAGAGTGTAAGAGAGTGATATATAAGGAATACAGGCAAAGAAGTAAAATTGTTCGCAGGCACTTTATAAACATTTCAGTGCAATAACCGAATAGTTATGACACAAAGGACGCATTTGGATGATTTTTTACGTGGTAGAATTATCGGTCGTCTGGAATGTGGGCGTACCCAACTGGAAGTATCAGACAAACTTGGAATTGCCCAGAGTGTCATCTCCAGGCTTTGGCAATGATTTCAAGATGATTGTAATGTGAGTAGACGTTACAGTACAGGTCGCCCCAGAGTTACAACGCCGAATGTGGACCGGTATTTGGCAGTTACTGCCAAAAGAAATAGGCGGAGCACAGCCTCAGACCTGTCTCGTCAGCTCTCTTCAGCCACTGGTACAATAATTTCAAGGCAGACCATGTACAGATGCTTACGGCAGCTTGGTCTATAGGCTCGTAGACCTGTCTGATGCGTTCCACTTACTGCAACTCACTGTCGCTGCGGTTAGCCTGGAGTAGAGAGCATGCATTGTGGTCACCGTAACAGTGGGCTTGTGTGATGTTTTCCGACGAGTCCAGGTTTAGCTTGCAGTCTAATTCTCACCGGACTTTCATATGGAGAGCTCCAGGTACCTGTAACCACCAAGAAAACATCATTGAACGACACCGTTACGGTGTCACAGGAGTGCTCGTTTGGGGTGGAATTATTCTGGGTTCCAGAACTGACCTGCATGTTCAAATTGGAATCTATCGGGATGTCATTCTGGAACAACATGTACGTTTGTTTCGGGGCGCCATGGGTGCACAATTTGTGTTTATGGATGACAACTGTGTAAACATCGTAAGCGAATGCCTTCGATCGGAGGATATCACCAGTATGGACTGGCCAGCATTCTCACCAGAGTTGAATCCAGTAGAGCACGTGTGGGACATGCTTTACGGATGAGTTGCAGCCTGTCAACCTCCTCCTACATGTCTACCGGAACTTCGGAGAGCATTGCTTTTTGAGTGGTGCAATATCCCCCAAGATCAGATCGATAATTTGATACTAAGCATGACTAGGCATTGTACGGACTGTATTGCATCATCTGGGAGACATACAATGCATTAATAATCATATCAACCATGTAATATTGTTTTTTTGTAAATAGTTTTTTTTTTTTTTTTTTTTTTTTTTTTTAAATTTGCTCCAGGGAGAAAAAATCGCTAATTTTTTTAATAATATCAAATATATAGCATCTTTTCTTGCTCTTTACCTTTTGTTTAATAAACAAGCTTTACAAATAAGTCAAATTTGTTTTGCTTCTAACTCTTTCTTTGCCTGATTTTGCACTATCCTTAATTAATGGACATGAGTGTAATGTACTTCTTAAAGGACAGATTTAATTCTTGACTTAACCCTTATGAAAACATGCTTTTGGTTTTTACACATATAATTAAAATACTTGTGGAAATCAGAATATGCATGCACATCAAACCAGGTTGGTGAAACCTTTCATGGCCAGGTATTAAAATTTTATGAATATATATTTTTAAACATACATGTTGCTGCTATTTTATTCTGGCTCTTCTGAATGATGACTCAATACTGAAATCACTCTTAAGCAGAATGGAAGAAATAAATTCTGTGCATTCATTCACTTTTTTAAGAGTATAATAACATCAGAATATTTCAGTCAGTGTCAGGAGACTCTTAACACTTTTATGGAACTCGTCATTTTTTTGGACTTCATGACCAAAATTACAGAAACACTATTTTTATAGTTTTCTAATTTACACCGACATTTATTGGGGTAATGAGATGAATACATACTAATATTTATTTCTCCTACAGCCCTTCAGTTTCAGTTTTCTGTATGATGTATACCTATCTCTACAGATACTCGTCAAAATGACAGGCAAGCTAGTTTCATAGTTAATTGTTATAAAACTTTTTTTTTTTTATGAAATTACTTTTCTGGTGACAAAAGTAAAAGTAGTTAGAAGGTAAAACTAAATAAAAAATCATAATTCAACAGAAATATCTTTCAATAACCTTGAACACAATATAAATGCACCGTGGCTCTCCACAGCAAGGGATATGTCACGTGTGATTACATAACATAATATCATTATATAAACATAAAGCATTAGGCTAAAAACTAAGTAATGATCATCAGTCATTGAGGTCCAGTCAGTCTGTCAAGATTTTTTAGAAAAGTTTCAGTGACTGCACGTACAGATAATTGAAAAGAAAATATTAACAATAGCATTATACAATTAGAGGAAAGTACTCTTTTTATTTTACTTTGAATAAATACCCTTCTTTCATCATCAAGAGTTATTCACGAAGAGTTACTGAATTGCTAGAGATAGTACTAGGAAAGACTGCTCTCGTAAAAGTCTGTAAAACACTAAAATTACTGTAACTTTTCTTACACCAATTAAAAAAATTACAAATTTGTCATATTGATGGTTGTCTGTAGTTCTAGTTAAGACTGTAAATGTTTCTAAATTAAATTAATCATTTTTTAAGAAAATAAGTGGTTCAAACACAGGTATACAAAAATGCCCATACACCTAGTGCTAAAGAATGTCCATTTCCTATAATTCCTTTCAATATAACCATATCATTGTTGAAAAGTATATATAAATCATTTAGTGAAATAATCTCATAATTTACCATTTTTTATTTAGAAATCTTTAAACAGAAAACACATTTCTCCTTTCTATAGGTTTTGCTTTTATAATTCCACTTTATCAAGTTGCAGTAATGCATTTAAGTTTTACTAAAAGTTAAAGATTAAGTTAATGTTTTCCTTTATGCTACAATTCATGGCATACTCAGTCAGTCCAAGGATTTATGCAGATTCTCTGGCAAATGGCATTGTTTAAATTGAGCACAAAAAATCAGAATAACATGACTAGATAGCAGAGGTTTGACTTTTGCCACCTATTTGCAAATTACAACAGAAGCTGCTAATCAAAATAAATGTGAATGCCTGGCATTTGACATGGTTTGGTAACTATTAGAACAGTTTAGTTTGTCTGACCCAATTGATACAGTAGCTGCATGAAGGATCATTGGTGTTGTAGCCAGTTAATTTGTTGTAAATGTTTCCATTATTGGTTATGCCCAAGGAGATTTTAAATTCTGGGTTGTATTAAGTTCAATTTACCAGCAGTGAGGAACTAAAAGTTAAATTTTACATTTCATGTTATCTATTTTTCATAGTCTGTTAAGCAAAGGGAAGTAACTCCAACACACAATAAAGATAACATACTGGGGTGAGTGGTTGATGGAATAAATCAATTACAAAGTAAGTCATACCTCAATCATTATAGTGGCCTCCAATGTTGAGTACTTATTTGAAAATTATTGAAAGTTGAAATTTGTTGTGTAAAATCTAAATTTTTTGTGTAGCTGGTTATGTGAAAACTATAATGGAGATGATGTTAAGTTCTAGTGACGAAGCAATGTTAAAATGAATGTGCTGGCCCCGATCCCAGGAGAGGTTCTGATGTATTAGAGCAGCATTTCTCTAACTTTTTTTCAAGTAAGGAGCACTTTTATAAATCAGAATGTTCTGCAGACCACCTTATTCATATCCTCTTCAAAAGTAATTTTTTTAGTTTATGTCACTTTCAGTATACTTATGTTTTTAAAATACAATGAACTGAAATTCACCTAATTTTATATTGATGTTAAGTAATTAAGTTAACAGAAGAAAATTTTTAATTCTTTCTTATAGTTGAAAGTTATTAGAGTTTGGATGATTTTTATATTAATAACTAAAAATTAAATAAATGTTTGTATTCATATAAATGAGATAGATCAGCATGCCAATTCTTACACAACTACTCTATGTTAGGATGTATAATTAAGCTTAAGTCTGATATCTTCTGCATATATAAAGAGCTTTGTTTTTATTTGAATTCATGACAAAAATGCTTTCTCACAGAGATACGTAAAAGCAAACTGAATTATAATTTTTCAAACATAATTGTACAATTCACTATATTCCATTTCCACTGAGTGGGCTTGGTTGCACTAGATATTTAGAAAAACAATGGTGAGAAGCATCACAATCAAGTGCTTTAAATTTCGTTTTTGTTGCTAGCTGGTAACAAATTTTTAAAAATGTCAGTCTTGAGAGAAAAATGTGATACATCACTGCCACATGTAATTTCAAAATTTGGAGGTTTTCAGCTATAATACATGTTAGGGCCATTTGTTTTACAGGATCCGACATTAAAATGGTATATTAGCAAGGAATTGTTAGGTCCTATAACCAATTTGTACCTTTAACATATTTAAGTAGACATTTAAAGCACTTCTGGTAGTGAAAAATAGGGTCAACCTAGAAAATGAGTTGTATTGCAGATTTCAGCTTAGAATTGTTAGAAGTAACTAAGTTCATGTTAAGGAAAGTGGAAATCTGTAAATTGTTGTATGGTGATCGCCAAGAAAGTAAAACGTTGGGGATGGTGGTTGTTCCTTAATTATTACCTAAGATACAAGATGTAGAATTAAGAAACCTCATATCCTTAAATGAGTTTTTTCAGTTGGTGTTGAAGTATGAGAGTAGAAGGATGGAAGTGGAGTATCAGTAAGTGCATGGGAGGTGAAAATGGGGGAAATGTTCACTAAAAAGAGACGTTGAGAAGGTGGTCAAATATTGCAGCAAGTCTGAAACACTTTCAAATTTTGCCCAATACTTTCACAATAAAAAATGTAGAACTGCCACACCTTCAGGTGTAGTTAAATAAAATAACAATGATGGCAACATCAGACAGTGGCAACATGCAAAGCTTTTTGTTGCCAGACCTTTTTCTCAGGTATTTTAAGTTCTGGTTGTTCAAAATACAAGGGTTGGAAGTAGGAGCAACTCCAGGACAGCAATGATGTACACTGCTGGGAACATAAAGTTAAACATAAAGGTCATGAATAAGTCTCAAGACACTATTTTTGTTTTTTAGAATGACTGCAAATAAATGTTATTTTGAGGGATCTGAAAATTCAGGTCCCAAGTAGATTTTAAAGAAAACACAATAATATTAGAGATAGAAGAGGTTGACAAGGAGTACTGCATTTTTGCCAAAAGTTCAGTTAGAATATGTCCCAGATGAAGAAAAAGAAAAAATCCTAGAGTTCATACGGAAGTCTGCAGACTTATTTTGAGATAAGTTGGAGCTAAAGCATGAAATCAAGCAGAGTATATTCTGCCATGTAGATCAAAGCCTTACCAGTATGATGCAGTTAAGGAATAATTGACAGATACATTAAGGAAATGCCAAAAAACAAGATTATAATATGGAATTCAAGTGCCTACATAAGTTTTCTTTGGTATTAGGTAAGGAAAAAAATGGCCATTTAGTAATGCAGTACCGATAGTGCACATATGCAGTCAACTACCATAAACTAAACAAAATTACAAGTTTATTCACTGCTCATATTACCAAGGAGATTACTAGTAAGGCCAAACGTATGCAGTTTATGACAACTGTAGATCTAACTTTAGAATATTTTCAGATTTCAGCAAGCCCAAAGATTATAGGCAAAATTCCGTTTATTTAAAAATCTGGAACCTTCTTGAGTTTGCCTTTAGGGCTGTGTGATAGCTCAGTCCCTTTTCAGGGGAACATAGATATCATCCTACTGCCAGTGTTGGTCAAAAGTTTCATCTATTTTGATGGGTTAATTATTACATCACAGACACCAAAGAAACCCTCCAGAAAATAACTTTGTTACTAAAGGACACAGAACAGAAGGTTAGTATTGACAAATGTAAGATTGTAAAATTTCACGTATTTTAAATAGATAGATGAATTTAAAAAACCCTGATGTAGAAGAACAAAGTGCACATTTCATTTCACGATGGGTAAATCAGGCCCTAAACTGAATATTATATATATTTCTATACGGCACTATGAAAGCTGTGAAAAACTTTATAAATAAATGCAAAAAAATTCTCAAACTATTTTCAACAAATAATAAATGACAGCACTTTTCTCCCATGGATGTATATTCTTCTCAAAATAACTATGTGCTGTTTCTGAAATAACAACAGAATATTATCACTTCAATGTTTATAAAAAAATATAAATAAATAAAAAAAAAATCACAAAAATACCACAAATTTTACCGATTTTTGATATATCTAACTTACAAAGGTTTAATACTTCCGAAAAAAAAAGAAAGAAAGAAAAAAGAAAGAAGAAGAAAACTAACCAAACTTTCGATCGAGACTACAGGCTGAAGTTGCTCGAGGTGGCCCTAAATCTCGCTCTTCTGACCGCCTTCCACTGACTGAAGACATCAAAACAGTACCCTGGTTCACATTTCTGCCTACTCCTATAGCTGCAAGATCAAGATCAAATGTCCGAGGTGTTGAACTACCAAAAGCAAAACACTGAGAATTCCTCTGAGCATTGCGACGAGCTTCTATCCTTGCTTCTCTTTCCATATTTCGTCTAAGAATTGCTTCTTTTCTTTCCTAAAAACAATAGAAAAATCATACTGTAATAAAAAAAAAGGAATGATTTAATCATCCTAGTATTCTCATTTAACTTTTTTAGCAAACCTACTACAGCAACATTTTGATAATTCACTTCTCCTTATTCTGTTAATACCTGTAATCCACATTCATTTTTGGAATTATGTTCAAATTGTGGGTGTTTATACATACAAAATGTTGTTTTTTAGAAAATTCAACACTATAATTTTTTATTTTTATATAATTATGCAAATAAACTTTTTTCAACAAAACAATATTTGTGAAATAGTTTGATTAAAGAAGTGAGTTTTTAAATGAAGTTATTTAGCATTTTCTGTGCACATGTTAGCTTTTCTATTTATAATTAAATATACAACAGGATCTAAAAATTTTTCATTTTAGATATATTGTTACTTTTAAGTTATACAGTCAAAAGTCGTTAATTCGGACCCATAATCCGGACCTCAAAGCTAAAAACTTTCTGCGCATGCGTCGCGTTGACACATGCGCAAAGGCGTTTACGCATGCGCATAAGACCTTTACGACTGCGCATATGCGTGTGCACAAGCGCAGAATACGTTTTCGCGTGCGCGTTTAAAGCTAAAATTATCTAATTATCTATTTCAGTTAATGTTGATTATTACGTTGTTCCTTAATCTTCGAATTGGATGCGCTTATTATTTTTTGCAGACTGTAAGAACAATTTTATAAAAGTAAACTTGAACTTTCGATTATGTCAAATAGAATTTTCGATGCTGAAGCTTCCAAAAGATCTACAAAACGAAAGTATGTTCGATGTCCGTCAAACAAAAAGTGGAATGGCTGCAAAAAATGGATAAAGACATGAAGAAGGTGACAGAGAGGTTAGTGAAAACGAAAAAATTTCGATTGACAAGTTAGTTGGTATTCTCGGCACAGCAATTACGGGACTTGAACAGCGGAACTTTGTAACTGAACAAGAAATTATGTCTGTTTAATAGAATTAAAGAGAAAGTATTGTCACATGAAATGAAGCAACTTAAACAACTTACATTGAAAGAAATGTTTAATAAAGTAAACAAATAAATATTAAGCTTTTTTTTTTTTTTTTTTTTTTTTTTTTTGGTAAATTTTGATACCCTTTAGATCATAATTGTTCTTTATTTCATAAATTACAGTTTCATATTTTTAATTTTAGAATTTCTGCATGCCATCTTACGAGATTTAAACTGATGATCTATAATCCGGAAAAATCGATAATCTGGAATCGCCGAAGTCCCGACGAGTCCGGATTAATGACTTTTGACTGTATACTGTTGCCTTTCAAAATTAATTTGAGCTTATATGATTGACATATGTACACAATTCAGCTATCCACAACTTTTCAGATATTAGCTTCCAATTTTACTGCATCTCATAAAAGATTTATTTATATCCCACACAAATACACTACTCATCAAATTAAAGAATACAGACTTAATTTTTACTTAATGAATAAAATTTAACTGTTACTTAATGAAAAGTGATTGAAAAACAATTATACAAAAGCATTATGCAGCAAAAATTACCACACTTGCAAATAGATTAATTTTAAAATATTGAATTTAAAGTCAAATTTTTAAAAATTTAAAAATAATAATCATCTCAAGCCCAACCATGCAGCAAGTTCATCACCTGAGTTCGAATACAAGTTGAACCAGTAGTAATAAGTGGTTTTAGCCAGGTGGCCACTAGTGGGGCTTTAACAATTTGAAACAATGAAAAACAGTATTTAATAAATATAATATTAATAAATGAACCAGATTTATAAAAACAAAATAAAATGCTTATCTGTCACAAATAAATCTTAATACAATACATAATTACACTAATAAACTGAAGAGTAACAGTACTGGTAAATTCAAATACTAATCATTACATTAATTCTCTGCAGAGAAAAAGTTTTACCATATTCCGCCAGGAATATCTAGTGCCAAAATCCTTTTTATATATATCCTTATTTCAAATTCATTATATATCTGATGTTTTGTCTCTTACCTCAGAATACAAATAGTCTACAAATTTTAATAAAATTAATAATGTTATTTCCCCATTGAAAAATCTCTACATCTTTTCATATAAACAATATACACCAAATCGTTTTCTCTCAATAAATATATGCGCATACTCGATGCTTCCAGCAAGAAAATGCACCTTCAACAGCAGCTCCTTTTGATAACAGTAAAATTTTTCTAAATGTAAAAAATTTGTTGCTTATATTAGTTTTTTCAATAAACAAAATAGAATGACACATTGTAAAAAATATTTTAATGGTGATTCAAATTTTGAAAACAAGAATGTTTTTATAAAAGATAAAGAAAAAAAAAAAGAAACAGCAAATTTAATTTAAACAAACCGAGGTGAGAAGAGGGTTTTCTGTCCCTTCCTTTAGGGTGGGTGATCAAGTGTTCTTCAGAGAAAGGAAACGTTACAACCCCATGCTGCCTCGAAGTAATCATAAACTTGTTGAATATATCATTTTAAGACATGCACTTAAAGATACACAACTTTGCCTTACATGTTTTAATGTCAAAATTTAAAAAAAAAAAATCGATACTTAAAAGTAAGAAGACAATTCAAAGAGTTACATCCCGATACATCAGATGTAGAAAACATGAAGCTAAAAGAATGGAGAGTATTCCAGTATCTTTAGCTTAGAATTGAGTTCAAGACGCTGCTGTTTTTGAGATTTGTGGAGTGGATTTAACAAGTCCTCTACTTTTCAAAAAAATGGGAAAAGCCCTGGATTATTTTGTTTATTTGTGCTGTGTACAGGGTCATTCACTAAGACCTAGTAAGCTCTCTTTACTTGGATTGTGCAGATTTATTGCAAGAATAGGAAATCCTGGGTTAATTACAGAAAAAATGGAATTAATTTTGCAGGAGCCAGCAATCTTTTCAAATTCATAAACTAGGATGTCATTGACGTTTAAGTCTCGGTAAAGAGAATCTAACATAATTTTAAACCCCTTGTAGCTGGCTGGTGGGGAGGGTTTGGGGACAGGACGATTCAAATGATTAAAAAACTTCTACATTAATTTTTAGAGACGCCATCTCCAACATACACAGAACCAATGAGCGTTTTATATGATTATAAAACTGTAGCAAATTATAGACTACTCGTGTATGTCTCCAATGATTCTTAGGACCTTATCCCGTTAGCTCCAACAATGTTTTTGGGTGAAACTAGGGAAGCTGGATTACCTGACTTAGAACAAATCGATAAAATGAACCTTAACAAAAGGTTAAGACATCAACAAGTTTTGGTGGGGGGAATTCTAAGAGAGAGATTCACAAGTGAGCATCTTGGTCAAATGATTCAGCATCAAACAGCTTATGGCGATATGGTGCAACCCATTCAGAAAATTCCCCCCTTGGAAATATCTACATCAGCTGAAAAGATGCAGATATTTCCAAAGAAGGGAAATACTTTCCCTTCTTTTTTTAATTCAATTTTTTATTCAAACAAAGAAGGTAAAATTTTCTTACCTGATCAGTCTCTCTCTACCCCACCTATGAACTAAACACCTGTCATGACAAGAAGTGGAAGGGTATTATATTTTTGGATTGAATTTTTAACCCTTTCAGGATGGGTGTCCCATATACACATTCCCTAAGAACGTCTTTTACAGCTGGGTGTCCCATCCACGCATCACTAGAGATTGCATTCTGAGGATGGGTGATGCATATATGCATTTTAAGCTGGAACATTTTTCTGAAGACCACTAGATGGCATCCTATGTCCATTACTTTTGAAATGAACACAGTTTTAGGTTTCTGACCTTGAGTTTGATATATTCTGCCTGACTTTGGTATTTTACTCGTCAACTGTTGCGAAGGTGGGGGGAACTGTAAACAGAGGTGGGCTCTTTAAATCGTCATGTGCTAATATACACATTCTTGGCATGTCTGATTTATATCAAATTCCTTTTTTTTTATTCTATTTTTCCTCTACCATGTATGGTCTTTTAGGGTTACCATGTGGAGCTTTATTATGTTTTGCATTGCCATCAGACATATTTCGGATTCTTCTCTTTTTAATTTGGAAAGCCTCACCTCCAGTCTATTATGGCATGAAGGCGATATTTTTCAGAGGAAGAATACACTTGTATGGTTAATGAACCATTTACTAACACAAATGAGAGTGATGATTCATTTTCTAAAGAGTTAGAAAGTGATACTTCTCCATGCTTCGAGATTTACCACACTCAGTCTTCATTTTAAATTATGTTACTTCTTACTGTAAATAGTTTTTACTGTTTTGCTTTATTAAACTTTATTGATTGATTTTATCAATTAAAACTTTGAAATAATTTGAATAGTGCTTCCGAAAATTATTTTACAAGATAAGCAATTTTTTAAAGATATTTTCACGTAAAATGAAGAAAAAAGTAAAAATCTAAAATGATACCAAAAATTACAATGCTAGAAGTGAAACTTTTTTTGTTCTCATTTTTTTATAAAATTAGGCTTAGCGACGCAAAACCCCTGTCCTGTACGGTGACTGCCTTTGATTGCCTTCCGTCCCGCATGAGCATCTTAAACAAAGGTGTGCCATCGCAGAAAGGTTAAAAGTGAATTCTTATTGTGAATAGAGAACTAGTGCATATTTTGATTACTAATTATACATGACTAATCAAAAGGTAAAGATTCCCCACCCCCTGGCAGGGAAAATAAAAAAAAGTTCTAAAGATTCTAAGTTCTTTGGTTTAAAGATTTCCCATCCTTTTTCCCTTGATTCTTTTTTCCTATAAGTCTCATTACCTGTAATAAAATTATTTAACTAAATAAATATCATTATTTAGTGAAAAGGGTTTATAAGGAGAAAGTAGATTAACAATCTATCTATCTATTCTCAAATTTTTAATTACATTCAGGAACATTAAAAAATAATATACCTGCTCTGCTTCCCATATCTGCCTTTTCCTTTCTTCAACTTGCTGCCTTCGTTCCATTTCTCTAATGCGGGCTTCTTCTATCTTTCGCTTCCTCTCCTCTTCTTGCTGTTCGCGATGCTTCTTAGCTAAAAGAAATTGTTGCTCTAAGTCCTTCAGCTTTCTTAAACGTTCTTCTTCTTGCTGTTCCCTAAAATGCCTAATTCTTTCCTCTTTATCTTTCTGAAGTTGAATTTCTTTAGCATCACCTGTAAATAATGCATCTATATAATAATCACTAGTCACTTACACAAACCCAAATTTTTATGTTAATAGTATTGAGGCATGTGTTTGCTTGGTATTGTTGCCACAAGTTAGCTTTACACCTTGCCAGACCTGCAGTTCTATCTAATAATTGGTGTTGTGAATCAACTGTCCCTTAGTTTATGCAGTTAAAAATTAATGGCAATGTTTGCCAAATGGATGGAATGACCAAATTGGTGCACACCAATGATCATGACATAGATTCATGTTCAAAACAATAATTGGTATACACATGTCTTGTGAGCAAACAAACTTTTTACTGGATCATGATGCATGTCAATGGCTTAAAACAGTGTTTCTTAAAACATTTTTCAAGTGGAGACTACTTTTATAAATTAGAATGTTCTGCGGACCATCTTATTCTTGTTCACTTTAAAAGGAATTATTTTAGTATATATTACTAATGGTACATTTATATTTTTAAAATACAATTAATTACAATTCATTTAATTTTATATTAATATTAAAGTAATTAAGTTAATAGAAAAAGATCTATACTCATTTTTTATAACTTAAATATATCAGAGTTTGATAATCCTTATGATATTAACTAAAAAATTAAACAAATGTTGGTACTTACAGTAACAAAATGGATAAGCATGCTGATTCTTGCACAATTTTTCTACGTTTAGATGTATAATGCTGGCAAGCTTAAGTCTGTGATCAGCACATACATCAAGTCAATTTCAGGACTTTGTTTTTATTTAAGTTGGTGATGAAAACCCTTTCTCACACAGATACATAGAAGCAAAATGAATTATAATTTTCAAAGCCTAGTTGAACAATTCATTGCATTCTGTTTTCATTGGTAATAAGCCAAGCAGAAACAGATGTTGCAGCTAAACTATGGTGAGAAACAGCACAACTGTAAAGGCTTTAAACTGCTCTTTTGTTTCTAAAATCAGAGTACAGTCCATAGGCATGATTAACCAATAATAAATTAGCAACTTAAAGGCTGTTTCCTGCCACCCAATTTGACTTGTAACCATTGGAACAATAAGTTGCTGAAAACAAGTTGACATATATTTTTTCCTCCCACACCATATCCATTTAGCATGTTTTACTTCATAAAAAAGACATAATGAAAGATGATCTGAAATACAGTCTTAAATGAGGTGGAGAAAATAAATGCTGTGTGATGATGGCAATACAGGCTATGATCATGAATGTGGGAGAATAGCATGCCTTTTTTAAAGTAACATACTACAGCAAGCTAAATTACTGCTTTAAAGTAAGAGTGAATTTGGACATTCCCAATAACTATACATTGTAAATAATTAAGAACAGCTAAAATGGAAGGAAATAAACAAAATGAAAAAGAAATAAAAACTAGCTCCCTTCTCTATTTAACTTTCCACCATTCAGAAACAAATTACTTTTCAAAATAAATATAACTAATCTATAAGACTGCATTCTTCAGCATAATTTCAGCTATAAAAAGCATACCCGCAGAGTTGGATCCACTCTGTAGATTTCCTGGCGATATTTCTTCAATTCCTCCATGTGCAAACCAGTAGGATTCTAAAAAGAAATGTTTCAATGATATTACATTCTATACAGCAACTAAGTTCACACAAGCATAATAATCTATTATGTGAGTGTGCTATTAAAATAAGTAAAAAAAATCTAAAAGGCAATAATGCAGATTATTGGCAAATGAAGTTTTTTAAGAAACTGTTAAAACACTCATCATTAGAATGACAGTTTAGTTTTAGAGATTTATGTTAACTTATTAACATTGAGACAAATATTAATAAAACTGTAAAATTCCTTCCTACCCCCAGCTTTCAATAAGAATAATAACTTTCAATAAGAATTTTAATAAGAACAGAAATCTATGTTTTAAAAACTAAAATCACCTGCCGTCAGTAGAAAAAATTATCCTCCTTTACTTTCTTTTCTCCAGTGCCCAAATTTGAAATTAGATTTTTTTTATTCAGCAACTTTTGTAAAACAATAACTCAATTTATGTTAAATAAACCGATATCATATCAAGAAGTAAGTTGAAAAACAAGAAACGTATCTTTTCACATTTTTTATTGAAACTTAACAACATTACAACGGCATCCATAGCTCGCACGCAGAGGAGAAACTTGGTGTTGCCAACATGGGAAAGATAAATGTACCAAACTAACACGCCTCCTTACATTTATACAAATAAACATACATATAAACAACCTTTTCATCTTTACCATTTACAATTAAGCATACATATAAACAATAACATTCAACACTTAACACAAATTATTTTAAAAAAGGTTTCTTTCATTAACTTAAATGTTAAAATCAAAGTTAAATACAATTTAGTTTACATAAGGACATTACCAAAATCTATTTCATTTCAAGGAAAAATATTTAAGTAAACATCACTTAAATAAACAGTATACAAAATTTATTTCAATTTCAAACCTTCTCTGAATTTCATAAATTTAATCTTTCCTAAAGACTTAGTAAAGATATCTGCAATATTTGATTCTGAATTAATCTTTACAATTTCAATTACTCCATTTTGAACACTTTCGTTAACATAATGATATTGAATTTCTATGTGTTTTGAATTTTTAGTGAAGTTCCCATAATTAGCAATGGCCAAAGCTCCTGAATTATCTTCATAAATTTTAATGGGATGAGTTACATCAGCAAAAACATCATTCACAACATTTTTTAAGAAATTAATTTCTGTCACAGCCTCAGATAGAGCAATATATTTGGCAAAAGTGGAAGATTTTGTCACACAATTTTGCTTTTTGGATTTCCAGTAAATTGGATTACCAAATAATTCAATAACAAACCCAGTAGTTGACTTTCTGTCAACAATATCACCTGCCCAATCAGCATCAACATAACAATTCATAATATAATAACATATAACAATTCATAATATGTAGTTCTGTTGCAACACTCAGAAGTACCATTTAATTCATGTACATTTGGTGGGCATGAAACCTTTTTCTCTTGCAAATTGTATATCTTGCTATTCATATATTCACTACCATTATTACATCTTAGTTCTTTAATAGTCTTCCCTGTTAAATTTTGAATTTCATTTACATATTCAATTAAGCAATCAGAGACTTGATCCTTAGATTTGATACAATAGATTTTTGCCAACTTGCTATAATCATCAATAAAACTCACAAAGTATTTCTCACCATTACATCCACTTGTTCTGTGAGATCCATTTACATCTGTATGTATAATCTCCAGAATATCTTCTGCTTTTCTTCTATTATTCTTGAATGGAAAATTGTGCATTTTATTTTCAATACATATGGCACACTTCATATATTCGGTTTCTATTTCTTTAGGGATTCCTTCTAATAGCTGATCTTTGCACATAATATCCAGATATTTAAAATTTACATGTCCAAATGAAAGGTGCAATTTTTCTTTTAATGTTAACTTACTGTTGGTTAAATTTGCAAATATTTTACTATTTTTAACATAACTCTTTACTTTATATAATCTTTCTTCTTTCTTTGCTATTGCTACTCATGAACCATTGACATCATATATTTTAAAGAACTTTTCTTTTGAAACTATTTTATGATTATCAGTAATCTTCGAATAACTTAATAAATTTGCTTTCATTTCTTTTACACAAAATACATTCTTATGTTACGATAGATTCAGAGTTATATACAGGAAAAGAAACTATTATATTGCCAACCTTTGTAGCTTTCAAAATCCTTCCATCACCGACTTTCACTTGAATAGGATCCTTCAAAGTGACTTGCTCTTTGAAATATTCATCACTGGTTATAATGTGGTCTGTGCATCCGCTATCCAGTAACCAATTGATTTCATTTTTATTCGTCACAGTATTTGCACTGGAACTTATCATGTTACTTTCGATAACAATGGTGTGAAAACTATTGCCTTGATGACTGTTTATTCTATGCTTAGAGTATGCTCCACGTTCACAATGTCTACTAAAAGCATGACTACGTCCTCGATTGTTTGAAGAACTTTGACCACGATAATTAGTGGAGCCATTACCACGATAGTTCCTTTGATGGACATGCCAACAATTCTTTTTAATGTGACCAGGTTTTCCACAATTATAACAGACATTCCCTTGTGGGCCTGATTTGCTTGTTTCAATTTTGAACACATTTGATTTTTCTGCTGGTGCGCAATCTTCATAATCATTTTTCTCTTCAAGTAATTTTAATTTGATTTTGCTCTTTAGGTAATTGACTGTTCAGTCCTTCTCTGGTAATACATCTATTTAGTCACCAATGTGACTGTAATTTGAAGGTAATGCTGTTAGCATATAGTTCAATTTTTCTTGTTCCGTCACGGTGGTGCCGGCATGTTTCAGTTTGTTCCCATACTTTTCAAAATCATTGAAAAATATATTTACATCAGGATAAATTTCAGTTTCACACATTCTAAGTTATTTCGACAAACAATTTTTAGAGATGTTGAAGTTTTTAAATACATTGCATGAAATTTCGTAATTATATCAAATGCAGTCTCATACTTGTGAATATATTCCAATTGCTTGTTTGTTATGGTGCCGTAAATGTAATTTGTAGCTTGGATATCTTTTTCTTCCCATTTTTCCACGTCTTCGTTTTCACTGACTTTTCGCTGAACCACATCTTTACACTTTTTAAATTGAAGAAATTTCATCATACGCACTTTCCAATTAAATAGTCCGAACCATCAAATAGCGGTATGCCGATATCCCTACTTCTTGTACATGCCATTTTTACGCTAGTACCGGTAAGTTTTAAAACAAATTATAACTACTAAATTCTTCATTCATATTCACAAACCACGCTCTGCTACCATGTTAAATAAAACGATATCATATCAAGAAGCAAGTCAAAAAACAAGAAACATATCTTTTCACATTTTTTATTGAAACTTAACAACATGTGCACAACATTACAATGGCATCCATAGCTCGCACACAGAGGAGAGACTTGGTGTTGTCAACATGGTAAAGATAAATGTACCAGACTAACAATTTAATCTTTAGGCTTAAAGTAAAACATTACACATTTTATTTTTAATAATTAATTCATGATTTATTCCATGAGTTATACCTGTAATTACTCTTCACTTAGTATGCATTAGATTGATTGATTAATTAATCATGGTTTATAGGTTTTTCCAGTATATAAAAAGGGTTCTGTAATTAAATTTAATTTATAAACATTGGTTTAGAGAACTATAATGAAACTAATGTAGGCCTTTCAAAACATGAATTAAGGTAAAACAAAGTTTTGCAAATCAAGGAATATCTTCTCAGTTTATCAAGTAACTCTTGGTCTTCTTTGCAAAGTTAAGAATATCTATCTCTACACTTCTACATTTATCAGGTAGTTCTTGTTCTCGCTTTCAAAGTATCAAGTATCTCTCAAGTATCAAGTTTACTAAACAACTCTTAGTATCTTCTGCAAAAAAGAAAAGAATATCTCTACACTACTAAATTTATCAGGTTAAATCTTGGTCTCGAGTAGCTGAATACTTTCAAGTTCATTAAAGTAAACTCTAGGTCTCTTAGTTGTTAATAAGAAGAAAAAAAAATTACCCTGTTAGGACTTTTCTATTCTTCTGTTAAATATATTGCATGTTTTGTAACGATCCTAAGTTTTACTAACGTTTATTTTATTTTAAATCTTTACTATTACTTCTTATTTTCTACTTCCGGGCAGAATTAAAAGCTTTAACTTATTTATGCAAATTTGTCTTGCGAACGCCAAGTACTTAAGTTGTGGCTTTTTGTCAAGCAAGAGAGAGGAAGGAGCTATTAGAAGCAGGCCGCTTGCCATAGTAGTTTTACTCGGTTGCTGGTTGCCTTCAGGGCCAGAGGTTTAATCCTCTTGATAATTTTAAACCTATCGTAGTGTTAGCAGTTCTCTGTACTACATACGGCTTCTTGTTAATTTACGGCCAATCTTGGAGTTAGGCACTTGTTTGATTAATCCAAAGTTAGTTTAGTTAGAGTTTAGTTAATATTTTTTATATTATTACGTTCAGACCACAAGTGGTTGGTCTCTGTATTCCGAAGTCCGGAAATCATTGTAAAGAGAGAAAAATAAAGGGTTTCGTATACCCTTCCTGTGTGTATTGTCTACTTCCCAAATTTATTGAACATAGCTTTAGTAAGCTCCCTGTTCCGAGTCAGGACAGTTAAATGTTCCCTAAGCAAGTAAGGAGGAACATAGAACCTGATACTGGCGCCCGACGAAGAAGAATAACCATGGCCGAGTTTCAAGAAGAACCTCTGCTGCCTGCAGAAGCGGCTCAGAATCCAGAAATGCCAGCTGCCGCCCTGGAAGGATTTGGTTACATCGTCCAGACCATGCGCGCATCGATGAAACCAGAAGCAACATTTAATGGAAACTCACCGGTAACCAGTTTTTTCGAAAAATTGGATGACCACTTCATGCTGTATCCAGTGCATGAGTTCCAGAAAGTCACCTTAGCTACCAGCGCTTTGAGGAGCCAAGCGCTTAATTGGTTCAAATGTACAGGCAGAAGCCTCTTGGGTCAAGCGGGAAGTCCCACCTATACTTAATAAATTTTAAGACTGCCTTAGTAAAAGCCTTCCCTGTCGTAAGAGATTGTGCAAGATTAGAAACGGAACTCTTCAGCATATATCAGAAACGAATTGAAAATCTCTCAAGTTTTATTTTAAGAAAAATTCACGTCTTCAAACTCTTGTATGGAAACTGTCTGGATCCTGAGATAATTCAAGTGATTTTGCCGAGGTTACTTCCCCAAGTACAAGACTTTATTGAATTAAGGAATCCGACTACACTGGAAAAGTTATTTGAGCTAGCAATCCAGTTTCAAAGTAGAAGAACGGCGGACATTGAAAGAAGACGCCAGTAAGAGCAACGAAGCCAATTTGCTGCGCCAAGACCACAGCAAAGTCAAGAACACGGCTACGGAAGCAAAGCGAATCAGTGGGCAAGGAAACCCGAGTATCCAAAAACAACCGGCGAACGTCGACAGTTCAATAGTAAGCCATAAAAAAAGTCTGAAGGCCAGTGGAAAAAGAAGGAAGGCATGGAAAGGAAGAAACAAGATTTAAACTAAAACGGATTTCTGCTGACGGGAGGGTGCGGAAATCCGAAGGCCAAGAAAACCCCTCTTCCTTCAAGTTAAATACAGTGATGGTGAAAAATTTGACTCTTCCAAAGACACCGGAGTATTGACACCGGAGATTCAATGCCAGTTCGCCACAAAGCATACCGGTATGATAAGAATAAAGAAAAAATTATAGAATGGCACATCAGCGATATGCTACATAAAAAGATCATAACGCCCATCTCAAGTAGTTATGCTAGCCCGGTGGTTTTATGTAAGAAAAATAATGACTATCCATTAACACACCCAAAAAGGTGGCGTTTCGCGATCGACTATCGTAAATTAAACTTGATGACTAAATATCCGGTATATCCGTTACCTATTATTGAAGAAATTCTAAGGAACATAACTTCTACCAAATATATGACTACGTTAGACTTAACGACTGGTTATTTTCAAATACGGATTAAACCGGAAGATGTGCCTAAGACTGCTTTTATAACCAAGTCTGGCACTTATGCATTCCTGCGTATGCCGTTTGGCCTTTCAGGGGCACCGGCAACATTTCAGCGATGTATGGATATTGTGCTAAGGCCTGTTCTTGGAAAGTCCACATTTATCTATTTAGACGATATCATTATTACTAGTGATAATCTGGACCAACATGTACAGGATTTAAGACAGGTGTTTTCATTATTAAATGAGGCCGGTCTAAAAGTTAATGTCGAAAAGTGCAAATTTGTAGCCCCTGAATTAAAATACTTAGGTTACAAAATATCTCAGAAAGGAATCGAGACCGACGAATAAAAAATAATCGCTGTGCAAAAGTATCCGCCGCCAAATACGGCAAAGAAGCTATCTTCTTTTCTAGGACTTTGTTCATATTATAGGTCCTTTATAAAAGATTTTGCAGCTATTGCTCAACCATTGTTAAAATTAAAAAGGAAAAAGGCAAGATTCTTGTGGATGGCCGAAGCCAATAGTGCTTTCGAAAAATTAAAGCAAGCATTAACGCAAGCCCCTGTTTTGAAATTTCCTGAAAATGATGAGAATTTAGAAATTTCAGCGGATGCTTCGGATTATGCGGTAGGAGCGGTACTTTCGCAAAATCAGCAGCCCGTGGCATTTTTTAGTCGAACTTTAAATCAAACACAAAGGAATTATTCCGCGACTGAGAGAGAGGCACTTGCAGTTCTGTTAGCAGTGCAAAAGTTCCGAGTATATTTTGGAAGGGCGCCAATAACAGTGTATTCTGATCATGCGGCGGTAACTAGATTGTACTCAGGGAAAAACTTATCCCCAAGGTTAATAAGATGGGCACTCAAGTTACAAGAGTATAATCTGGTAATCAAGCACACCCCCGGAAAGGAAAATATCGTAGCAGATGCCCTATCCAGAATAAAAATAGATGAAGAAGATAATACTGTAAAGGTGGCAATGCTCACAGCATGTACGATAAATTCCCGAGAAACTGTAATAACCGAACTGGGTAAGGATCCTAAATTTAAAAACATTTATGAGTATTTAAAGGATCCTGAAAATTTTAGCCACCAAGATATTGTAGCGATAAGAAATAGGGCGGCCTATTACGAAATAATAGATGGTCTATTATTTTATACAAAAACTACGAATTCCAACAACGAATTTCGACCTGTTATCCCAGCTAGTCTTAGATTAAATATACTGCAGGAGTTACACGACTGCCCATTAGCTTCTCATGCTGGTATTCGAAAAACCATCCAACGCGTACGCGAAGCAGTTTATTTTCCTGAGCTGCAAAAGTTAACAAGGGCGTATGTCCAGTCCTGCCCAACATGTCAAGCAGTTAATTATATTAATTTCCGCCCGGCCGGGTTTCTAAATAGCATTAAATCCGAATCTCCAAATGAAATAATTGGCATCGATTTATTGGGCCCTTTCCCAAAAAGTCAATTAAATAAAAGTCGCTATCTCCTTGTTATGGTTGATCATTTTAGTAAGTGGACCGAAATTCTTCCCTTAAAAGGAGCCTCCGCGAAATTAGTTACTGATTCTATTTTAAATAAATATATTTCAAAATACGGGGCGCCCCTAAAAGTTATATCGGATAATGGTCCTCAATTTGTAAGTAATATATTTGAAGACATGTGCCAAAAACTGGGCATACGTCATTTAAAAATGGTCCCGTATCGGCCGCAATCAAATATAGCGGAACGGGTCAATAGAAATATAGTGAAAATTATCCGTAGTTATGTTAAAGATTTTCATAAAAGCTGGGATAACTATGTCGATGAATTAGCTTTCGCCCTTAGGACCGCAAAACATGATACGACGGGCAAAACTCCTGCTGAGTTTTTTTAGGTATAAAGATTATAACGCCGTTAGATAAATTATTTTATGTTCAACAAAGAGCCCCAGAATTTAAAATGGGCGATATAGAAAAATTAATTAAAGAAGCAAAAAAGAACACTGAAGTAGCATAGAGAAAACAGACGCTTTATTATGATATGAAACGACGGGGAGTAACTAACTTATAAAGTAGGAGATGAAGTGTTAAAAATTAAGCATTCACTTTCTTCAGCACCAGAAGATAAAACTGCCAAATTTTATCCACGATTTGAAGGACCATATGTCATAGAAAAAAATAACTCAGGCTGTAGTGGTGTTAAAAGCCAGGAATGGTGAAACATTCACCGCAAACGTTGACCAGATAAAACCATTTTATAATCGTAATAAAATGCCAATATTTCGAGATGTTTTGCAGGATCCGGCACGGCAGGCACAAGCTCCAGAGGTGGAACGACGACAATCACAAGGGCAAGCCATTAGGAGGCAGGAGCAATTCAAAAGAAAGTTTTCCCGTTGGAAAACTGAAGGTAACAAGAAAAAGAAGCCATTCCACCGACCAGAAAAGAGAGAGCACGACCACCCCCAGAATGAAGAAGGGAGAAGTACGACGAATGCAAAGAGAGCCAGGAGAAATGACGGCAACTATAACCCGGCTCCAAAACGGAAGATCTACCCATCGGACAGGAGTCTACGCAGCAAATGTCGACGAATTGATGAAGGAAAACCAGCTGCGGAGGCAAAGAAACAAGGAAAATTTGAACAGCCAGCAATGAGATCCAAGCAGGAACGAGAGAGAGTTGTCCCGGTTCCGCCAAGACCAGCTGCCATCAAACGGCCGAGATCACAAGCAGAGGCTAAAAAGAAGGTCTTCAAGGGTGACCAAACTGGAAGGAAAAGAAAGCTCATGGAGGAAGGAACTGAAGGGCGAACTCGCACAAGAAGGAAGATAAACCAAACCGTAATCTTCACTACCTTCTAGGACTGGGCAGAAAAAAGGATGTCCGAATATCGCAAAGATAAGTAAAACTTTATGTTACTTTGAAACCTTAAGTTAATCTTTCATTCTTACTGCAAGTGGCAGAATTCAAGACGTTTTACCTCACGTGAGGTCTACCTTTATCGCCAAAAAGGCGAGAAATGAGTTGTTACCTATTTTGGTATTATGTTTTTCAATTACTCGCGAGTAAAACTAAAATTAATGTATAATAGAAATGTGTAAATACTTGAATATTGTAAAAGCATTGATAATCTTTGAGAAAGGTACCTTAAGAAAATTGTAAAAGTTATTGTATAAAATTTTATTTAAAAGATTCTGGCAAGAAAGAAGTTTTAGTCTGAAAGACTTTTGAAATGTAGTATTTCAATGTAGAAAAATTGACACTTGCTTGGAAAAGAATAGAAGTTAACAATGTACTACTAATGTATGTTTTAAAATGCGTAAAATTAATGGCATGTTAATATGTCCTTATATACAATGTGAACTGTTATTTTAAACGTTAAGAAATACTGTGATATGTTAAAAGTGAAAGTAATGCCAAAAAATTTTAACTTATTCGTGTGACTGTAAAAAGAGCAAATTATTGTGAATATGTGTTAAAGGTTGAATGAATGTAGTTAGGCTGTCTGACGCTACACTTCAGAGTTAGCCACTTTTCAGAATAGTACCTCAGGGTTTAGAGATGAATATAAGGTGTGTTCTGAGGTCTTGCTATGTTGAATTTTAACACGTTAGTGTTTTGATTGCAGGCGGTAGTGTTGAACACTTGTACATAACACGTAGTGTTTGTTGTTTTCCTTTACAACACATGTCAGAGAGCACGGGAAGATAATTAAATAACGTCATGAATGAAATAAGAATGTTAAAACAAAAATATAAGTATTCATGTTACTTGCCATTTAATTGTGTAACATTTCATTAAACTAGTTTTCCTTCCAGATCTCTGGAAGGAACCAGATTTCAACTAAGAACTCCTGTTTAGATGCAGTACAGATGAAAAGTAATTGTCCATGGAGTTGATAATGTAAAAACGACTTTTTTTTTTAATTTCTAGTTTCTAGTGAGAAATGTTTGTAAAAGATTGGCCTCGCATTAGATTCTAGAGCTAAAAGTTTTCAACAAGGTCGTCTTAGACCTCAGTTTCAAACTAATTAACTCTGGCGGGAAGTATGTAAGGATCCTAAGTTTTACTAACGTTTATTTTATTTTAAATCTTTACTGTCACTTCTTACTTTCTACTTCCGGCCAGAATTAAAAGCTTTAACTTATTTACGCAAATCTGTCTTGCGAACGCCAAGTACTTAAGTTGTGGTTTTTTGCCAAGCAAGAGAGAGGAAGGAGCTATTAGAAGCAGGCCGCTTGTCATAGTAGTTTTACTCGGTTGCTGGTTGCCTTCAAGGCCAGAGGTTTAGTCCTCTTGATAATTTTGAACGTATCGTAGTGTTAGCAGTTCTCTGTACTACATACGGCATCTTGTTAATTTACGGCCAATCTTGGAGTTAGGCACTTGTTTGATTAATCCAAAGTTAGTTTAGTTAATATTTTTTATATTCTTACGTTCAGACCACAAGTGGTTGGTCTCTGTATTCCGAAGTCCGGAAATCATTGTAAAGAGAGAAAAATAAAGGGTTTCGTATACCCTTCCTGTGTGTATTGTCTACTTCCCAAATTTATTTAACATAGCTTTAGTAAGCTCCCTGTTCCAAGTCAGGACAGTTAAATGTTCCCTAAGCAAGTAAGGAGGAACATAGAACCTGATAGTTTCACAAAAAAATAATTGAAGGTTTAGTTCATGCAATTAAAAATTAAATGTTTTTTAATATCTAATGCAACTATTAGGAAGAAATTGGTTTTGAAGAAAAGTTAATTCATTGCCATTACTCAAATGCTTAGAAAAAAGAATGATTTTGTTTAATTCTTAAACATTTCTGCACCTCGTGGTGTCTATACAAAGTGTACAAGTAAAAGATATGGGATAAATAAACAGATATGTATGAATAATATATTTTAAAGAAATGAATAAAACATACCTCTTGGTGGAGTTTTATTGAGCACACTTGTTTCTACAGACATTGATGACAGTTTCTCATTCTCAACTGAAAATAAAATATATAAATTAGATATAATGAACATAAAATAATATAAAACTAATCATGCAGCATGATATGTGCCAATAGTTTTCAAACTGTTTTCTGTAGAACTTTCAGGTTACAGGCACCTCCATGGATTACACAAATTAAAATCATAATTTTGTAGAATTTTTAATACTGCACTAACCACAAAACTAACCATCTAAAATAATTTCTTAAATCATATTTTTAATTCCTACAGTTATGATCACCTAAAATAGGTTACTTTCTGATTAACTGCAATTCTCCTTTTATGACTTTCATGCTCAGATTGTGAGCATGCAAGTTCATGCAGTTCTTCATGGGCTCCCCACCCCAAAAAAAACGGACTGCTGCATAAAGAGAAGAAGAATAGCACAAAAATCCAAGAAATGTACATGCTTTGAATGGGAAAAGAAAAATGTAAAAGAAAAATAGGTGACTCTAAATGCATCACTAAAACAGATAAAGAACTCATATAAACATTTTTTCCTCTCAAAAGGCAACAAGCAGTTTGCAACTTTTCAGTAGAAATGTGGATAATTAGAAAGTACCTAAAATAGTATGAAGCTAATCTGTTTTTACAAGTAATTATTTTCTTTTTATTTAAATACACAGAATGTAACAGATACATATTAAGTTTTTTGTTTGTTTGTTTGTTCTTGTTATTGTTTGCTTGTTTTCAGAGGATAGTAAGATTTTCACCGAAAAAATTACATTTCATATTAAGTTTACTTTAACAAGTTTGCCAATTCAACAAAGTTTGAAAACCATTGCCATGCGTGAATTCAGTAAGTTGATGAAATACCAGTAACATACTGGATTTAATTCTTGGTAATAGAGTGAGCTAACTGTATGAGTCTTTGTATGTTTTTTCAACATTTGTAACATAAATATCAGCCAATTTTCCTTAAAAAGTCCTCAACAAATTATTTCTGACCCAAGTGTAGAACTTATTAATGAAATATATATAAATAATACTGCTTAGTATTTTGTACTTAGATAGGTAATTTTAGGATAATTGTAAGTAAAATAGTTTATTTTTCTGTGTAATGAAGCACAAGACAAATTTTAAGAGAAAGCTATGCTGGAAAAGTAAGAATACAGGGGCAAGAGCATTTAACATTGAGTAAATGAGTTTCTCAGTAATTTGGCGAGAAATTGCCAAAAGTAACTAAATTTGGCGACCGTTTGGTGGCATTTGGTCCGGACTCTGTATCACTACAATATGTATTGAAAATGAATAAATGTAATTGACCATTATGTCAGCTGTAACCAATAATTCCCCCCTTGTACTGCTTTTCAGTAATTTCAAGGAGCAGAAAGTACCAGAAATATCTCGCAGCCAGTTGAAAACTATTTAAGACCAAAGAAGCCAAAGAGAATTTTAAGGCTAAAGAGAGAGCATCTGCTCTCAGTTACTTAGTTATTGTTGTTGCGAGTTGTTTTGTTCTGCGTGAACTGAGATATCCGAGTTAGATTTCTCTTCAGATGCGCTTTGCATAATGTTGTGTTTAACGTTTTTAATAGTTTAAAGTGTAACTACTGATTATACTGTGTGATACGTGAACATTTGTACAGATATTCCTGTAAAAAAATTCCAGAGTTCTGAAATATTTCTTTTGATAAAAACTTATTTTTATTAACCTATTATCAGACTATTATCAGACTTGTGCATTCAATGTATTATGAACCTGTACCAACGCATAAATAGTTTGCCATAATCAATTAATGAAAAATTTATATGCTACAGTATGCCACCTTCTGCATAGTTAATAATGCTTACCTTTCTACTTCATGAACTTCAAAATACTTTCATAGATCTTTTATAGATAATTTTTTTTATTTATTTTTTATTTTTAATTTTTTTAAGTCCGGGCATTCCAGTCAGTTCCCCTAACCATTATACACTGTTTGGGAGGCTTTATTGATAACAAAGAAGCATAGAAATGAGAAGAATGTAGCAAGCAAGTTACTTGCCTCTGATAAAAAATTAGAAATTAAAGTTAATTTTAATCATTTATGGTATGCCTTCCATTTTAAGATGTCATTGATTATAATAAAATACAATAAAATAAAGTAATTCTAAGATACCATCAGTTCTAAGACACCTTGTGTTTTAAACAATGTTTTCCATGGAGCTGCTATTATGTTAAAGAATTATCTAATGCATCAGGAATGGATGATACCATCTAAAAAAGTTTTAAAAAGGTAAACTAATTATCTTTTTCGTATTTAAAAGTCCTCTTTTCATATTACATATTGCAAAAGAAAAATAAAAAGAAATGAACCAAAATTTAGAAGCTTTTCTTTCCACCTTAAATGGGTTGTTCTCCCAGGGATCTTGCTACCCAGTATGATGATAGTAAATAATATAAAGGCAGTTGGGGGAGAAGCACTGAAAATAATAGATAAAAAGCCAAAAACATGCCTTTTTTCCTCTAAAAAAAGGAGATTCATGAGTTCTGTTTGTAGTTCAAAATAAGAAATAAAGCTTACAATCATATATATTTCCCCCCCCCCCAAAAAAAAAATAAAGAAAAAATCTATTTTCTGGAGGATAGAAAAGTTTCCCAAAAGATTAGTGTAAACTTCTTAAGCAGGAAAATCTTTTAAAATAAAATGTTTTTACGAGATAAAATTGAGCATTGTAAAAATAGGAAAATATCTGGAACTTTGCGATAAAACTTCTCATACAGAAAAATTTCTTAAAACTGTTTTATGATCTGCATTTTATTTACTTACAGGCTAAACATTTATTAGTCCATAAGGGACATTAGCACAAATGGGCTATTAGTTCTTGAAATGGGATTTTGCGTTTAATCATTAAAAAAGGTGGTGTTTTATCCACCCTCCCCCAAATTGTTGCCACAAAATATTATCACACTGTATTATTTTTAAAGAAATTAAATAATGAAGGGCATATTCTCGCATTGTGAAAAAACGATGGTACCTAAGGCCATTAAATTTTGAATTCATGTGCATCCAAAAGCCTGAATCTTGAATTTCAAATTCATTATCTATTTTACATTTAGTAAAATTTTAATGAATTTCTGGCTGACAAAAAATCAACGATTTCAAAGTGAGCAATGGCAACACAGTATGGAATAAAACATTTTTATCTACAGGGTGTTATTCATTGTATCTCCAGGATCCTCCTCTATCAAAATTTCTAATAAAGATATGTTGTTTTAAAATATTTCAATTGAATTAATTGAATTTAATTAAATTAGTTAAATTGAATTTTATGTAACGTGATTGCAAAGAACATTATATTCAATAAATAAAGTTACTGCACAAAGTGTTAATAATCAAAAGACAAAGAAAAAATTTTGTATAGCCATCTCACTAAAAACGGAACACTGATATGCTAAACTGAGAAAAGACTGGAAAAAATAGAAAAATATATCCCACTTAACACTGCACAGGGAACTCTAAATATATGCTGCTATGTTACTTTTAATTTTTTTGTAACTTTTCTATCTAACTGTATGCAGAAAAGTGCAAAGAAATCATGTTTCATAATAAAGCTAAAAAGATTTTTTTTTTTTTTAAAAAGGGGGTTCGCAGGAATGAGTGCAGCAATAGATTAGTAGACAGCTAACTCAGCGAGAGTGTAAAAAACCTTAACAAACTCTTTTCGGAAACCATTAAAATCTGAAACCTTTTCTTTTTAAAGCCCAAAGGGTGTTAACACAGGAGGGCTAATAATTTTGTTTTGGCATTTTTCGTCGAACACTTTAAATGTCCATTTCACTTTTCAAATTGTTGCCACCAAATATTATCACCCTGTGTTGTAAAGAAATAAAATAATGAAGGATCTGCATAAATATATAAACGTTTTTCGCATTGTGATAAAACAATGGTACCTAGAGCCATCTAATTTTGAATAACGTATATTACCACCAGAATATGGGCATCAGGAATCCCGAATTTGGAATTTGTTTTATTATCTATTGGATATTTTGTAAAGCATTTATGAGTTTTTGATTAAGAAACTCACCGATTTCAAAGCGAAAAATGGCAACACTGTATGGGGCGGGGGGGGGAAAAATTATCTCCAGCACGCGAAACTGTGTAGAACACGCGAAACGGAAATTCTAAAGATATACTCATTTTAAAATTATTTTACGATGTTGTTGTTGAATTGAATTTTATCGTTTAAGTGTGAAGAACACAAATAATTTAATAAGGTAACACACAAAATGTTTTAAAAAAAAACCGCCCCTTTGCGTGTAATATAAAATCTGCAAACCTTCAGATATTCTCGAAAAATGGTTTTGCATTGATTCACTTTGAATGCATTGTTTCACATTTGATTGGAATCAGTTGCCATTCAGAAAAATTTAAGATATTTATCTTTCAAATTTAATATGCTTGTTATTGATTAACACACTAAGCTATTTAAAAGGAATAGATGCAGTTCGTTCTTAAGAATATTTTTTACTTTTCAATCTGATTGATTTTTATAAAAGTGCATTTAATTCATGATATATCTCACTAAAGAGATTAAATATTTTTTGAGAATTACATTGCATAATTTTTCACTTTTCTTATATACAGAAGATACATAACCATGTTAAAGTTTGTTCCTTTAAAATAGGCACTTGAAGCCCAGTAAGTCGGGTTCTTCAGTACTTAATTTAAGATCGTTGCCCCACACACACACACCATTTGCTATCATAACTCGTGTTATCATTTCCGCACAGCATTTATTTTCTCCACGTTATTTGAGACTATAATTCAAGTCAAGCTTCACTCACGTAGCTTTCATTTGAGGGAAAATAATCTTGAAGTTCCTACTTTAAAGTAACAGATTATAGTCTAAATGTATATTCATCTAGTATCTTATAAAACGCTTTCTCCTTAAAAAAAAAAAAAAAAAAAAAAAAAAAAAAAACATATAATTCTTTAAAGCAGCCCTTTTGGACGACTGTTAGAATATGAAACCTTTCAGATTTCTTTTAACACAAAAGGGCTGTTAGTCTCAAAACGCAATTTTGCATTGTTCTCTTTAATACTTAATTTCGAAATGCGATTTTGCGTTTTCTCTTTAACGTGACGACATGTGATTCATTTCATTTTTTATAGAAGTCTGTTGCCATTCGGCAAATTGTAAGATTTCCTTTCGAATTTAACCTGTCTGTTATTCATAAACAAGGAGTAGTCATTACACTCCGTGTTCATAAAATAAGCTATTTAAAAGCAATAGATGCAGTTCTTAAAAACAGTACTTTTTTTTTTTTACTTTTGAGTCCGAATCAATTAAATAAAAATACATTTAATTCATGACGTACCTAATGAAAAACGTTAAACATTTTTATAGAACTATGCTATATATTTTTCACTTTTACAATATACTTTTACCCCAAAATGGCCATTTATTCCGAAACACGATTTTGCATTGTTTCCCTTTTCATTCGAATCTGTTGCAATTCTTCAAAACGCAAGATCTTTCAGATTTAATCTGTTTGCTACTGATTAACAAACTCAGTTATTTACAAGCAATAGATGTAGTTTTAAGAATATTATTTTTTTACTTTTTAATCTGATTGGTTTAAAAAAAAATGCGTCTAATTCATGGATACTTCTCTGTTATTGGGGGAGGTGGATTCGGAAATGTGTGTATACATGCATCCATTCCCACATTTATGAATTCGATTCCGATAACAGAAAAGTACCAATTCATGATATATCTAGTAATTAAAAATGTTAAATATTTTTAATCCACTTTTTCACTTTTGAAATATACAGAAAAAAATGTAACGTTATCATGTTAGTTTTAATGTATATTCATCTAGTTAGTATCTTATAAAATGTTTCGCTATTCCACCCAGGCCATCTCTATTGATAATCTCTACTAATAAACCACATTAAACTTTTAGAAGAATTAGAAGAATATTTAGAACTAGAAGCCCTTTCGGGCAGGAATTAAAATCTGAACACGTTCAGATTTTATACATACTTAATCCCTCCAAAAGATTAACTATTTATACCCAGGTTTTATAAGGCGGAATTCCGTTGAACGTTTCCTTTATTTAAAAAAAAAAAAAAAAAAGATAAGCGCCAAAAAAGACATACTTCGCTTTAATAAGTCTAACCTGAAAACTTAGTCAAAAATTTAATCAATAATCTTGAGTTACTTGACAATATAGAAGCGCCGAAAGAAACGGATCTTATTTACATTAAAAAAAAAAAAAAAAAAAAGAATTCACCCAAGTTAAAAATTAAATCCTATTTTCAATACTTCAAGTTTTCCCCCTAGCGTATCCTACTTTAAGAACCTATATGATATAATTATGCATACAAAAAACGCTTCTAATTCACACATGAATAAAGTTGTGCTCCAATATTCATGATTTATGTCACTACCTTCATTAAAAATTTAGTACAGTAGAATTTGTAGAACAATCTCCATTGTTTAATACACGCATGTGAATGTAACAGCGAATAAACAACTTACTATAGAGGATACTCTAATATTACTATTTAACAACGGGAAAAATAATTCGGCACTTTTCCGTTTCGCCGGCGCAAATCTCGCCAAGCAGACTGTTCGCGCCTGCGCACCTGTTATGTAATCCGTGCATGCGCATCTGTAATGTTATGATTAAACGAGTTTGAGAATCGCCATCGACGGTGTACGAGGGATGGTCACAGCTATGAGTTAATAACGAGTGATTGTAATTAATTATGAGAATTAATAAAGAACCGAACCAGCGAATTTATTATAGTGTGTGTTATTTGGGATCAGACCCAAACACAGACTTTATTGGAGAAAACACACAATATACACATAAAAATTGTTGATAAATGTTAGTTCTAAGAATTTTTCATTTTGAAAGTATAAACATTTTAATGCCGTTTAAAATTTTGTAAAAAAGCCAATAAATAAAGATAATAAATTTGTAAAAATTTATTATGTACTATGTACTTATTATGTACAATTTAAGAATGTACTATGCTTTCATGGTACAACATCCTGATTCGCCGGTTCATATCACGTGACCCCCAAGTGATCTCATTTCACGTAAACTAAGCTATAAAAATCTAATTATCTCAGTAATTATCTACATTAATTTCAAGTTAAATCTTAATTTGGAATACAAGTTTAAATGCACGAATTATTTCAATTCGTACGAATAGCTTACTCAGAAATTATGTAAAACCGCAGCGCTTTACTTCACTAGTGCATTCTCATTAGAATTAATGAATTTAACCCTTGACTTTGCCTTTTCTATATTTTCGCCATCGTGTGAGCGGTGTGATTGCATCCTTATTGACTTAATTACCGCCCGCGAATGGCCATAGGGTATAAAATTGAACTATCTGGTAAAAATTCTATGTAATTGCATACCAGTATTTAAAGAAACAATCAATCTGATAAGAAATGGCTGAGATTTGTTTTGAAAATGTAAAAGTTAAAGTAAAAGTTTACCAGAGAGGATATTTCGTTTGGCATCGGTTGTACCCTTACAGGCGACTTTATCGCTTGCGCCGGCAAAACGGAAAAATACCAATAATTCTAATTCGAAATGCAATTGAATTAGTTAATTAGAAAAATAAACAACAAATTCCTAAGCCCCAGGTATCGATCCCGGAGAAGGCATGGATGTTTGTAAATGTATAGTGTCCGTGCGGCATGGGGGCACTCTAAATCTGAAGCGAAGTGAAAGTCCTCTCGAGAGGTTGAAGGTAAGGGAAGAGGGATGGGAGACCCTCGGTCCCTTTCCCCGTAGTGCTCGTAGTCGGTTCCCCGTAGTGGTCTCCATCAAAATTAAGGACAGAACTTAGCAAAGTCGTATTGTCACTTGCATGGTGCTGAAGACTCTTGCCAATGACAAGCGCAATCTTGAATTCATGGCCACGATGAATTTCGTCTGATGTTACTCTCAGACAAGTGATCTAAGTCACAACCACAGATAATGGATTCTAACATGAATGTCTACAAGAATAGTTAAATAATAATAATAAAAATTTGACGACAGACAGCCAAACTGGCATAATTTTGGAGGCCTTTGCTAAAAATAGCAAACTTTGAAAAAAAAATGCAATTTTTTGCCTAAATAAGATCTTTAAACTAAAAAATCATTTTCTCGAAAATTATGAAAAATTCTTGAAAGCTAGCAGATAATGTTTCTCCTATTTTATTTTTTTTAATATAATTCTGATATTTTGCTGTATAAAGATCTATCTATATCTGTAAAAACTTTTGTTAATGCCGCACATAACGACACCTATTCCATATCCATTAGACCAGCTGTAGCGAGCCGTCGACATCTGTAATTCTTGCACAAACAAGATCTTCCAACCTTGAACTTTCTATATATGTGAATCTGTTCATTTAGAAATATATAACCGAGGAAAATTTAACTGTATGTATAATCAGGGTAACTATACTGTAGTTAAGCAGTTAAAAAGCTGTGAAGCCAGAACAAGATTGGCTGTCTATTGGCGACTTTCCAACTTTTTAAAATCCACTTTTGAAAATTGTAATCGGAATTCAAGTTAATTTCCCTTGATTTTTTTGGGGGGAGGGGGGTGATTGTTGTTGAGATCACCATAGTGGAAGCTTTATCTTCCAAAGATAAAATGCTGCACATTTTTTACATGCCTGAATTTAATTTAGATATACTGCATGCTATATTTTTATCGTCTTACATATCGTGCCAGAATTTTACCACCTTAGAGTTCCGGGATATATGATTGAAATCCAACACCTTCGAAATACATGACTGAGATCAAATGCATGCCAGACCGAAAGTTGACTGCACAATCAGTAGTATTAATATATTGTTGTGTGCGTACGGGTTCGTTATGAAATGAATGCACAAGTCCGATGAAAAATGAACAAAAATTTATTATTATCACAACAGAAATGCTTAAAATTTCTCAAATTATCATGCAGTATCACAATATCTCACAGTAGTTATCTTTTAACTACTTAAATGTACAATAGAACGTAATTCAAAACAGCTAAAGAACGCTAATCCGCAAATTCGCTATAATCAACAACGGCAGTTTTCTAAACAACAACAAACTAAGCAACTACTACAAACTGAGATGTTTTCCTCCTTTTATAAGATTTTAAAATCACGCGCTAGAATTTTCCAGTACTTTCTCGAAATCAAAAAGAGAGATTTATTTATTTAACGCACGCGCTCTTGTATTTTTAATTTTTCCGGCTTAGCTTTCTTTTAATATTCGTCACGCGCTGCACTGCGCGAGAAATAAAACCATTTAATTTATAATTGAACTAACATTAGCTTTTTTAAATACCAAATTCGTAACACTATATATATATATATATTATATATATATATATATATTTCAACGTCACCTGCAATAAATTACATGGTTCTGCAAGGCTGAAAGGACAACATAAACATCAGCTACACACAGATTATTATGTATCTTATCTCCCTTAATGAGGGAAATAAAAAAATGCATCGCTTTGGCTAAAGTAAAGTAGTGAAGTATCACCCAAATTTAGTGATTTCGTTGTTATATAATAATTTTAATCTTATAATATAACTTACAGGTGCCTGATGCCGAATTTTTACAATTCTTTGCACGTTTAAAGTAAAAAAAGATCATGATGTACAAGGAGAGAATAATGTAATGTATTATACAGGATGTTTATAAAGTCCCGGACCCATTTTGATGTTTAATAACTCGTAAAATAATGAAGATATAAACAAACTTATGGCATTTATTGATGGAATAACTTATATATTTTCCTTTTCAGGTTTGAACATCTTTACTTTTGTAAACATCGTCTGCGCGTGTGGTTAATTTCAGATAATTTAATTTTTCAGTCTAAATATCTGTACTTTTCTAAATGTCGTCTGCTTATTAATTGCATTTTTCTCTCTTTTGTTTTTGGCAACTATTGCAATGTTATGTTTACTTTTGTTGTGTTTGTTCTAGTACTTTTGTATGTGATGTTTTTTATTCGACTGGATATTAAGGAGAATGCATACACCACAAGAAAAAGCACAGATTTTATGGTGGTTCATAGAAACGAAATCCATAATGCAAACACAGAGAAATTGCAGAAGAATTTACCAAAAAGATCCTCCATCCAAAAGCAGCATCTTGCGGTGGAAAAATAATTTTCTAGAAACTGGAAGTATCGCAGATAAGAAATGTTCCGGACGTCCCTGCACAAGTGATTTTGGTGCTACTTTGGTAGACGGTTGCACGGATTTTGGCGATTTTTCTTTTGGCGAGTAATACAACTTATGGTAAACCCATTGCTGGATGTTATTTATGGTAGCCGATACTTGTCATTTTATTTAAAAAATAATGCGTTTTATTATGCATAAATTAAGTGTTTTAAATATTATTTATGGCTTCTAAATATTAAAAATCAATTTAATTTTGCATTTTTATTTGATATATATATTTTTTTTAATCATATTCTATGAAATTTTATGTTGTGGATGATGTAATCAATGACGTCACCTTACTTTAAACGTAATTGGTTTTAATATGTATAAATTTAATCTAATGTTTTAAACATTATTTATGGCTGTTTAATATTAAAATACAATTTAATTTTGCATTTTTTTTAAAATGATTTTATTATGTATGAATTTTTAAATAAATTTAATTCTAGGCGTGATGTAATAAGCTCTCTGATTGGTTATAGAATATTTGTGCATTAACGAGCTGTAATCAGCTCCCTGATTGGTTACTGAAAATTTGTGCATTTCCGCGCCATTTTAAAATTTAATTCATATCTTCGAATTCCTTCAAAGATGTCTCTCTCTAAGATGAATGTTGTTATTGGTAAGTACCAAGAATTATTGGTATCGGAATCAAAAATTGTCCTTTGAGACCTTATTTGGGCCAGCCTGGCTTTCCTAATCAAAGATTTGTTTACAAATTGTTACAAGGGTCAGAGGAAGTTTATTTTAAATTTTTGGAAGAAACCTCGCTAATTGCTTCTTCAATGAAGTGCGAGAAATGTGGATCACAGATGAAGACGGTTAAAAGAGCCGATTCCGAGGATGGCCGTATATGGTATTGTGGTCACGGTGGAAGAAATAATCGCTGTAACGGTAAAAAAAAGTATTAGACATTCCTCCTTTTTTACCGGCAGTAAACTTCCAATTGCTGTCATTTTAGCTCTAGTGTACGAAATATTCATGGGTTCTTCGTACGGTAGAATTCAATGTGAGCTCGGTATTTTTTCAGAAGCTGTAGCCGACTGACGCAGTTATGTAACCGACGTTTTAATTAATTTTGTAGAAACTAAAACGGAGAAGATCGGAGGGCCAGGGAAAATCGAGGAGATTGATGAGTCTAAAATCGGGAAACGAAAGTTTAACAAGGGTCGATTTGTTGAAGGGCAGTGGGTTTTTTGGGGGAATAGAGCGCGAGTCAGGTAGCTGTTTTTTAGTTGCTGTGCCTGACAGAACAGCGGATACTCTTCTCGCTTTAATTAAGGATTGGATCGAACCGGGAACCCAGATTTCGGACTGCTGGAAAGCTTATGACCGTTTGAGCGAAGAAGGTTTTAATCACTTGCAAGTTAACCATTCGCTCCATTTCGTAGATCCTGAAACCGGAGCTCATACTAACACAGTTGAAAGACAATGACGTGACTTCAAAAATTCTTTGCCGGTTTACAATCGTCGAGGAGATTTTGAAGGATACATAGCCTGGTATTTGTTTAGGAAATTTTGCTCTGCATTGAATGAGCATCCATATGTTAAATTTCTCGAAATTATTAGAGACATAGACTGGGATGATTGGCATGTACTTCAGGGAGGGGCGGTTAAAGGATCTTCGAAATCTTAAAAACAATACATATTATTGGATTTTTTTTTTTTTTTATTATTATTATTATTCTTAATCTTCATGATCCATTAATTTGGCTCTAAATTGCTTTATCTATTTATAATTTTTTTTTTATTCCTGTCGATGATATTACATTTTTCAAATTTTTTTCATTGATATCTAAATTATGATTCCGATTTTTTTGTGGTACTTATCAATAAACGACAGATTAAATTATTCAAAAAAAATGTAAGTACATATTTTTCTTTTATTTTATAATTGTATACTTCAATTTTTGTTAAAAAAATTAATACACTATTTTCAAAAATTGCTGAGATAATTATTGTCACATATGTTTTTATGTTAATTATATTCTATATAACGTATTTTAAAGTATTTGAATTTAATAATTTCTTTTAAATGTTGGATGATGGTTTTTAATTCGATATTCAATTTCAGTAATATTTTAATCTAATTAAACGTTGGCACAATGTTTTTTATAGCGGTGTTTTTATTCTCTTCTTCGCTATATGAAAGTAATAACCAAACCAAAACCGAAAGTAATAATAACCTTACTTTAGTATTTTATACTCATAGCAAATGTATTTATTTACATTTGCCTGCCATCTTAAAAAACGGCATTTTCAACAAAAAATTAATCCATTACTTCTAACGATATTTTTTTTTTTTTTTTTTTTTTTTTTTTTTTTTTTTTTTAAGTTTCGAATACTTTACTATGCGTAAAAACAGCGTTTTTCAAGATGGCTGACGTTTGTAAAAATCGCGCCAACGTAAATCGCCAAAAATCCGTGCAACCGTCTACCAAAGTAGCACCGTGATTTTGATGTTGAGCGTGTCAGAGAGACATTTTTACACAATCCTAGAAGATCTGTGAGATCAGCGGCAAGAGATATGCCAATTTCGATGGTCTACAAGGTTATTAAGAAAAAAATAAGACTGCATGCCTATAAAAATCAAATTGTTCAAGTTTTGGAACCGGACGATAGGCGTAGGAGGATGGCCTTTTCAATAGATATGCTAAGGAGGATAGAAGATGCTGCTGAATTTCTGAAGCGCATAATGTTCTCCGACGAAGCATCCTTTCATCTTTCTGACAATGTTAATCGCCATAACGTGCGCATATGGGGGATCTGAAAACCCCCATGAATACCGTGAGGCACAAAGGGATTTCCCAAAGTGTGGTGTGGACTAATGCACGACCGAGTCATTGGGCCTTTCTTTTTTACAGAAAAGACGGTCTCATCAGTCGTATACTTAGACATGTTGGAAAACTTCGTATTTCCACAACTAGAAGAGCTTCAGCCACATGTCTTTTTGCAACAAAATGGTGCACCACCTCATCGGTACCATCGTTCGTAGTTCTTTGACCATTTTACAGGAAGATGGATTGGGCGAGGAGGTCCAATTCCTTGGCCATCCAGATCACCTGATATAACGCCGCTGGACTTTTTCCTCTGGGAATTTGTAAAGGACAACATTTACAGGAGGAGAGTGTCGAACATTGATGACTTAAAAGCCAGAATTACAACCGCAAAAGCCTCTGTGGATGCCGACATGCTTGCCGGTACCTGGCGTGAAATTGAATATCGACTTGATATTCTCCGTGCGACGAAGGGGCACACGTGGAAGTTCATTGACAAGGGTCATGAAACTTTTTGAGTCTATCTAACCATTTATGTTATTAATTTTAATCTATCTTTATTATTTTATGAGTTATTAAACATCAAAATGGGTCCGGAACTTTATAAACACCCTGTATAATGTAATAATGTGCATTTCTAACTGTTTCCTTTTGATATGTTGATTATGTTGTTGATATGTTACAGATATACTTATTTGGCTTTGAGGTCCGTAATAAAAATTAGCCTCTGTGGACACTAAATGTTCAGTAAAAAAATGAAATTTCCTGAGAGGAAGATGAAAACTATGCGTGAATATTATTGTTGATAATACTTTGGGTTTTCCAAGCATTAGCAAGAAATATATCTTGCTTTTTCCGGCACCTCAGATAATCCCCGAGCGGTGTTACTACACGTCAAAACCTCAAGGAGCTTCCTCAAGGACCTAATACATTTTAGAAATAAGAGACCCTAGTTTCAGGAAATTCTATACTAAATGCATACGAGGAATCGCTGATAATGTTTGCCGAGTTTCGATATATATCAATAGCTTGATTTTTTTTTTTTTTAATTTTATTTTACTTTTTTATTTTTAACATCGCCAAATTAAAGAAAAGTTACTTATAAGGGGCAATTTGAGTTTTAATTATATAAATTATATTGCTATAAATAAGTAACTTTGGTAAAATTTATATAAACTAAACCAAACCTTTACCAAAGATTTGGTTTAGTTTATATAAATACGGCAAATCTGCCTTAAGGGGAGAGATGCCTTTCTAAGGGAAACTAGCTTGTATATACGATACACATTGGAAAAACCACGAAAACTCCCATGCAGCCAGCTCGTTCGTGGGGCTCGACCTTCGGAACGAAATTTCCAGTGTTTAGCGACTTCACCACGCGACTGCTTGTGGGCCTTTTAAATAAAGATTTTTCTTAAAAAGGCTTGACAAAAATTGTGGTTTGGTTTAGTTGATTATGGCAAAGCACACTACGGTTATCTGCATAAGTGGAGGGATGCTTTTCTAAGAGAAACTGGCTCTTGTACACGTTACACGTGTAGAAAGCCACAAAAACGCCCATGCAGCCAGTACACTCGCCTGGAGTCGAGGCCCAGTACACTTGGAATTTGGAGCTACCAGTGCTCACCATTTTACCGCTCGGACACTGGTGGGCAGACAGAAACTGTGAAGATACTTTTCTTAATCAGATTACATAAGAAAGTACAGCATGTTCGGCAACTGACACAAATTTCAAGAATGAGTAAACATCTAAAATTAATTAAATTAAAAAATTAATTAATGCGCAAAGATTCGGAAATTTTATCATCAAAGACAAATGACCCCCTCCCGTCACGCCCCAGCTACAATGTCAAATTTGAGTTACTTTTAAGAAGACAAAGAAAGTAAAGAGAAACTTAAAATTCATTGTTAATTTATTTTGCCATCAAATTATGCAAAATCCTCTATTTTTAGTGTTGCATCACTCGTTTATAAAATAAATAAATAAAGTACTTAAATTATCCTGTCACAATTTGCTAGAGTAGTAAAACAGAAGTTTAAACACATTTAATTCCTATACGATGAATCAGAACACTGAGTAAACGTAACAAGACTTACTATGCGAAGAATACAATTATTACGATACTACAAGCTTCTTGATAGAAGGGGAAAGAAAAAAAACAACAATGTGTTGTCAGTACTTAAAGCTAAACTGCAATTCAAATCTAAGTGTTCTTTAAAACAGTTCTTAAAATTCAAAATGCATGCAGATGTCGCCAGTTCATATAAAGCTGTTGCCAGTGCATACCAAGCTGCTGCTAGTTTCTAAAAGCTAAATTCGATTTCAAATCTAAGTGTTTTTTTACAATAGTTCTTAAAATTCAAACTGCATGCAGGCGAGTTAAAAGCAGCTGACGGGATTGAATCTTTCTCTCTCCCTTTAAAAAATGAAAATTTTTCTTAACAAAATAAAAATTGTTTTTACTGTCTTGTACGAAACACTGTTATAGGGAAAATTTTCGGGTATCATACTTCAATGGAAATATCCATTTCGATCGTTATCGAATTCATTTTGACTATTTTTTTTTCGAAAGGGGGCGTTTGGGAACTACTGCATTTATCCTTTTCTTTGCTAATAATTAAAAAATCAATACAATCAGTAAGAATTTTTATGTAGACAATGGCTTTTCATCCAATTCTTTCAGTATTACATTAGAACTTGCAGTACGCATTTTAAGGTGATGAAGTTACGGAAATGCTAGAAAGAAAAGAATGATTCATGGAATATAAAGAGTTTTAATAAGATGGCTCAGTTATGCCATAAATTAGCCCTAAATATTTTACCAATAGTCATCAAAAGGAGTTTTTGACTCAAAACCTTTAGATGTTCTTTTGCATTCTGAGAGCGTTTGAGAATAAATAGCATTTCAGTCTGTACATCACATTAACTATTGCTGTTTAAGGAGATGTTCTTTATTCTGGCATATTAGCTTTCAATAACGGTTCCATGTAGAGATTTAATCAGTTTTGTCAATGTTGGGTATTTCCGTTTTCCATCTTCCATCAAGCTGGGAATTTTTTAACCCAAAATTTTACACAGGTGTTTTTTTTTTTTTTTTTTTTTTTTTTTTTTTGTATAAGATCAATTTAGTTTGCTCTAACAAAAAGACTGGCCTCTCACTGAGCTTTATATAGTCTAAAAGTTTTAAATTCATGTAATCTCTGAATGATATATTTGTTCTAAAACAAAATTTTGATTTTACAGATTTATGAATTACAGAGTTATAGTTCACCAATGCGGAAACTGTGGATTTGAGAACGAAAAAAATCCGGAGTTCCGGTTATATCCGGACCACAATCACTCTTGGACAAAGCCACTACCTATTCCTTTATCGGGTGTACTCCAACTGCGCTGATGAAAATCCCCCCCCCTCGTCCTGCTATAGTCCAACTGCGCCGATCAAAATTTCTTTCCCCCGTTGCCTACAGGGTTACAATTTTATTTTTCGAAGCCAACTATAGCCAAGAGGAAAATAAAAATAAAGAAATATATTTTTTATAAATGAATAGTGAATTTGTTGCCAATCTAGAGAAACTAAGCGTCGGCAACAACAAAGATAACGCCTTCTTTTATTATTATTGCGAATTAAGTCATGCTTAATCCTCTCTGGAATTTATTCCAGGAAATAAATGTTTAAGATTTACTTCGTAATTTTTAATACAGATATTTTGAGTTTTTACGTATTTTTGCCTTGTCGTGAAGTAGGAACTGAATTAACTGATGAGAAACACTGAATTGTCTGTGAAAAATCGTTTCTTTTTTGTTTGTTTAATTTCTTTTATACATCGCTTTAGATTTACTTTTGTTAATTGCTCTGTAACACAAAAGAAATTTTCAGAGGCCTTTCGTAATACTCTTGCAAGCATTAAATTCATCTTTGTAACAACATGTGGGGCTACAAGGCATTCTTCATGAGCACAACTATTGGCTCTGACCTTTTTCACCCCTACAACGGGAAGTCAGTGCATATTACTTAAATAGCTAAATTTTCAATCAGTTCCGAACGATTCTTTGACTATCTTGGTGAAAAATATATTTGCTGAGAAAAATATTTAAAAAAGGTTAGCATGATAAAGGATAAACTTAAAGAAAATGCTAAAGTATGAATAAAACAAATAAATAAGTATAAAATATTAAATCATGAAAACGATTTCTAGAGTAAATGTCTTAGGGGTTGAAATTTAAAAAATACAGTAGAAATGAGAAGAGAATTTAGATCTCTTTCATATCATAAGTTTATTAAGCATTACATACCCTACACGGAGCACGCATTCATTGAAACTGAAATACGGACATAGCGGCACAGAAAAATATTTTTTGAAAAGAACTACAGGGGTTGGGCAAAAATATGGAAACACCTTTAAAAAAACATGTTTCTTTGCTTAATATGGTGTAGGAATCCCGTTGGCATCCAAAACAGCTTGCAGTCTTCTCGGAATGGATAAATACAGTTCCTGTATCTTTGCCAAAGGAATATTATACCATTCTTCCTGCAAAACGGTGGCAAGTTCAGATAACGATGTTGGCTGTGGATAACGAGAACGCACTTTCCGTTTCAATGTAGACCACAAAGGTTCGATAATATTCAGGTCTGGTGACTGTGGTGGCCAGGGGAGATGGGACAACTCATCCTCGTGTTCAGAAAACCAGTCCTGGACAATGTGAGCTGTGTGAACAGGGGCTTTGTCGTCTTGGAAGACACCATCACCATCGGGGAACAGAGTTTGTACCATGGGATGAACTTGACGACCAAAATGTTCACATAAGTCTTGGCAGTCATGTGCCCTGACACAGTTATCATGGAGCTAGCAGAGAACCACGACATGGCTGCCCAAACCATAACAGAACTCCCGCCATGTTTCACTCTTGGCAACAAGCAGTCTGTATTATAGGCTTGAGATGGGGTTCTCCAGACGTAAACTCGGCCAGAAGTTGGAAACAATGTGAAAGAAGACTCGTCAGACCATATTACTCGCTTCCACTGCTCTACAGTCCAGGACGCCTATTCTATGATCACTGGATCTGTCTACAACTTAAGCGAACAATATTGACTCAAAGAAACCGGTATGGACAGCTATCAACAACTTATCGGAGAAAGCCATTCTGTGGTCCTCAGTTGGTGGGCGGGTGGGTCCATTTAACTTTACTGAAACGGGACAAGGCTTCAAGGAGCTTTAGACCAATCGCAGTACAGACGAGTGACAAAATTTATAGCGCGCGCTGGCTGAAGTTCTAGGAATATCCTCCCATTATTTCACTAACTCACACGCTGCATTTGTAGTTCGAAAAAAATTGCACAAAACAGTATTATGACCAACACGCAGCGGAATATGTTGCTGTGTTATGTTAAGGAAAATTCCGTTTTTTAAGGAGAAACTTAACTCAGGAATTTAGAGCTAAGAAATAAAGAGTGATATGGGATACCACGAAAGCAATGGTAAATGGATAAAAGTAAATGAATTAAGCTTACTTCAAATCCTTTTAGAAATAAACAATTTTAATCATTTAAATTTATAATATGATTAATTTGCATTACAATCTAATAGCAAACTAAGTTTTTTTTTTCTTTCTTTCTTTTTTTTTTTTTTTTTTTTTTTTTTTTTTTTTTTTTCCCATGCTTACATTAAAACTGTTTTCCCGCAATTTATTTTACAGTTACTATTGGAAAAATATTTCTAAAGAAAATATTTCTTTCTTAATATTTCTTCCCTTTTTTTTATTTTCTTTTACTATGAAAATTATTTCTTTCAGGAAAAGAAATAAAATTCATTCGCTATTACAGTATGGCCGATTGCTGCTGCATTCAACTATCACACACGCATCAAAATGCTTTATTTTAAATAATTTATTCTATAATTAACATGAAAGAAAATATTTTTTCAATATAAAATATATAACCAAAATTAAACTAATCTATCCTGTATGTGTGATTAATTCGTTTTGCAATTTTTGTCACACAATTACTAACACCTTTTTTTTTTAATATTACATTGCTGTTACTTGAATTTTTTATATATATAAGAACTGCTCAGTTTAAATATTCTTCCTTCTCAAAAGATTTTATTCTTTGAAAATATTTAAAATATAGTAATATTTTCACAGTGTAAGTACTAAAGTAAAAATAATCAGTGTAGGTCTCTTGCAGTTGAAGTCCTTGTCAAACAAGCGTTTCGACACATTTTAAATAGAAAACTAATAATAATCAATATCTCTTTTACAATATAAAAATAAGAATGCTATGAACAGTTTTTTTTTTTTTTTTTGTTAAATTTGCAAAGAAACAATAATTTTTTAATACTATAATAGGTTACAAAAGTACTATTCCATGAATAAACCCTCAGTCTTATAGCATTGTTACTTTATAGCATAATACAATAATAATGCAGTATAATTCTACTAACAAGCCCACCAGCTGCCGAGCGGTAGAGTCGCTGAACGCAGGTAGTTTGGTCCGAGGTTTGAATCCCGGGAACGAGCTAGCCGGCGTTTTTGTGGCTTTCCACATGTGTAACTTGTATACGAGCCAGTTTCCCTTAGAAAGTCCTCACTTAGAAACCAGTTTTAAAACGTAATAAAATTACACACAAAATAATAATAAATAAATAAATAAATAAATAAATCTGAAAGCCTTCAGATTTTATATTACTTCCAAAGGGCCATTATTTAACGTTTTGCGTGTTATCTTTATTTATTAAATATCATGTTTTCCGCACTTAAACCATAAAATTCAATTCAACAGCAATATCATATAATTTAAAAAAAGCATATCTTTAGAATTTCCGATACATAATCTCCCGCGCTAGAGATGAAAATGTTTTTTTCTGTACAATGTTGCTATTGCTCGCTTTGAAATCGTTGGGTTTCTTAGTCAAAAACTCATAAATGCTTTACAAAATATGAAATAGATAATAAAACAAATTCTCAGTTCCAAATTTGGGCCTCCAGATGCCTATATTAGGATGGAGGATTACGTTATTCAGAATTTCATGGCTCTAGGTAGCGTTGTTTTATCACTGTGCGAGAAACATTCATACATTCTGCAGATTCCTCATTATTTAATTTCTTTAAATATAACAGAGTGCGATAATACTTGGTGGCAACGATTTGAAAAGTGAAACGCCACAAAATGGCAAAACGAAATTAATAATTAATAGCCCCTCTGAGCTAAAACTTATTTTTGAAAGTATCACATTACACATTACAGTAGTACAGCTACTGAAAAAGATATTATAAAGCTATTTTATAGTTTTATAATTTTTTTTTTAATTTTTATTTTACAGTAGTGTGAATTTCGCGTAATAATGAACGACATTCCTTTTTGTGTTCGCAGTATTATTGGTAAGGTATTCAACTGTTAGATTTTAAAGTAAACGTAATTCTTGCTGTACATAAATCGAGTAGAAGCTTATCGGATGTCTATATTTGTATTAAATAAAGAAAGTTTATGTGCTTGATAAACTTATCATCTTCTACATTTTTAAAGCATACAATTACAATTTATATCTATAATTTCTGGAATAGTATAACTTTTCTTTCAGTAGAAATTGCGTTCTTGTTTTCTGAATGTGGCTCCAAATACTCTCTCAGTTCATCGCAAATTAAAATAACTATAAATTTTGGCAATCTGAAATACGCAATGAAAACATCTTTTGGCAGAGCAAAAGCATCAATATATTTTCTATAAATTCGCCACCGATTCAGAGATCTACGACCGTATTCTTCGTTTAAATATGAAAAAATCAGCAGCGAAAACACATACAAAGCCATTGTCTACTTAGTACGTCAACTGCACAACCCTGATTGACGGCGCGGCAACACTTTTTCACGCGCTTTCGACAACTTCCGTACTCAGAGAATATAGGATGTCGGGCAGACCTGTTTTTTACTAGCAGCGACATCTGGCGGCCCACAACTTGCTGTCGACTCTCGTAGCGTAGAATAACCGTCCAGGCTTTATGACTTAAACACCACCTTTTCCTGTTACGGGCATTAGCATCACTGATGAGTGGCTTCTCAATTGCAGCACGGCCAGCAATTCCCTGTTTATGAAGCTCCATTCTAATTGTTTTGGTACTCACAGGGTTCGGTAACACAACATTCATTTCAGCAGTAACTTTTGCAGCTGTGGTCTTCTTATTTTTCGTCACAATTGCCCTTAATGATCGTCTGTCACGATCACTCAGGACACACTTTCGTCCGCGCTGTGATTTAGCAGATGATGTTTTTCCGCTTTTCAAATATGCGGAATAAATCTTCGATACAATACCTCTTGAAACACTAAACACCTCGGCTATCTTGCTTACGGAAGCACCTACCATACGTGCTCCAACAATTTGCCCACGTTCGAAGTCTGTTAACTCTGACATAATGCAATGACAACCTCACATAACAGTACTCCGACAACAACTGAACTGTTTAGCACATTTACGAAGTTGTATAGGTGGCGTCAGTAATCAAAAACGCCAGCGCCACCTACATATTTCATTAAAATCAATCTTTCTTTTCAAACATGCATTTCACAAGGTGTTTCCATATTTTTGTCCATCCACTGTATGTAATAATGCATAAATGAAAGAAATTAAATAAAAAATATCAAAGAAAATATATAAGAATTATTATTTCAAATACTCTCTTGATCGCAAGTGATAGAATTTTGTTTTCTCGTTTATCTTTCAGCAAAGCTTATACAATTAAATAATCACTTTCATTCGCGTAAAATTATAAACAAATGTAAATTATTATACAAATGAACAATATATTCAAGAAAATAGAAGATACAGCACACGTAAGAACAAAAGGGGGCTGAATTAGAGAGTTACATGTTTAATGAATAAGTTAAACTTACCTGTATGCCATTATGAAACATTAGGAAGTAGCATAAAAGCATGAGTGAAGAAGGCAATGGCAATCTAAATCATTGTAATCTAAATGTATAACATTATCAGTATCTGCTATTAATTTCAATACTGGTGAAAAAATTATAAATGAATTATATTATAAATCGTATCAACTCGTTGCATTATAAATTACAACAGTTAGAAATATTATTAGCGTGATTTAGCGACCATCTTTGTTAACAAATAATTTAAAGTAACTAATTTTACAAATAATTCAGCCTGAAACTAGATTAGAAAATAAGCTACATGCTGAAGATTAAGCTTTGCCAAGGTGTCAGAAACATCTTCTGTTAACTAGAGTTATGAAGCAAGAATTTGTAAAAATTATCATTTAATTATAAATTGGCATAAATACAATACAAATTATACAAATTTTACATACATGAAAACTTGAGTACAGTGCAACAATATGTGAAAAAGGAATGGATTAAAAGGGAGACTGGAAATCCCAGGATATGAATATAAAGGAGTTTGAATTTTTTTTTTTTTTTTTAATTATAAAAATTCTGATGACGCTCATAATTACCAATGTATTAATTAAATGTGTATTAGAAATTAAATGCATGCCAAAGTACATCAGGTGGAAAACAGAATAAATATTTAAACGTTTCTAGTATTAAATATGGAATTTGTAACAAAGTTAAATAACCTTAAAATAACTTCAATGATTAAAAATGAAAAGCTTAATACGGGAATATATTGCAATAATATTAGTGTGAATTTAGAACGACTTAAGAAGTCAAATTTTTAGATTTAATAAAGATAATTTTTATAATTAAATTAAAACTGTTTACCTAAAATGGTAAATTTGAAAGTTAAAACTATTCTGCTATCTAAGAAGATTTGTTAATATTTATCTAGACAAGAAACTTATTTAAGGTGAGCTACAAATCCGATATTTGATACGTTGATTATGTATCAGTTTTGTGTATGTCATTAATCTATCAATTTTACTATTCAAAACTAATATATATATCAGCGACTAAAATCTACAATTTGGAAAGTTTTTAATTCTTACAGAGAATAAAAAAGATCTGGCTTATCATTCTTTTAAGCATCATAAAACTTTAAAATGAGTGTAAAAGAAATTTATTTTTTAGCACACACCAGACTTTAAATTAATATTTGTTTTACATGCACAATTTTTGCAATATTGATAAACGAAAATAAAGGCTTGCAGTCTCAATAGAATATCCCATTAATGGCGATAAACGACTTTTTGTAGCACCCAATCTTCTTGGAAAGAAATGGGGGACAGGAAACGTCGCGCAGTTCGTGGATTAAAAAAGAGGGGGACGGGGATTTTCGATCAAATTTGGCGCAGTTCGTACCCTACCCCTTTATCTCTTTTCCATTCAACAGCAATCGCGCGTACTCTCAGCCCATATCTCTTTGTATCTAAAACTACTATAAGCACCATATTTACAACCAATACATAATTGAAATGTATTCGAAGGCCATCTAAAATTGCTTCGGGAGACGCCAGTTTGAGACTACTGCTTTACAATATGAATACACAAAATAGATACGTCATCCAACTTCTACTTTTTTAAAACTACATATAAAGCTTTCTTAAATTAAAAATATCCCTACACTTTACAGAACGAAATGAATCCCAAACAAGGCTAATCTTTGGAATATGGTAACAAGCAGTTTGGCGACATTTTGGTAGGCGATAAAGGTTACTACCTAGGACTTTGGCAATAATGTGAGAAGTTCCCAGTTCCAATTACGCATTATTTTGTGTGAGAGAAATGAGAGATCATGAGATATGTCATGTCACATTTATGGACGAATCACAGTTCTTTAATCGGAAAAAGGGGGAAATTTGGAAAAATATCTGCAGTACTTTAAGTATTTTGTATTTAGCTTCATTGTGTGTTTTGTGAAAAAGCGTTGCTTAATTTTTGGATCCCATGGCCTTATGTAAAGTGAATCCGAAATTTTTATTGCGTTTAGCATTTTGTATTTAGCTTCATTGTGTGTTGTGTAGGAATGAAATGAGGTTGTGTGAAAGGAAGGATATTACAGATAAGTTTGAATGGTGGTGCAAGAAATCTGGTGAGAATGGACATTTTGTGATCCGCCACGCACTCAAGATTCTGTAGAAGATTAGGTAAGTTAGTATTTTTATGCATTGTTCTAAATATAAGGAATAAATAAATTAATGTGTTATTATTGGAAAATTTTTATTAGCAATGAATTAGTTTAAAGTAATTAAGATTTTAAGTTAATTTTTATTCATTTAATGTATGTGTTTATTTATATTTTAAGTAGTGTTTTTTAATTTACTTATATTTTAATTAAATGATGGTTATTTTGTGAATTATATGTTTGTAGCATTTTGGAATATGTTTCAGTAGAAGTAAACGTGCATGGAAATAATTTAAATATTTGACACTAAGTATTTGCAACCATTTTTAATGTTTGCGTTATAAATTCGCAGGTGACGTTTATAATAGATAATTTAGAGGGAAAAGTTTTTGGATATTTTATTTATTTTATACGTGCAAATGTTCATCCTTAGAAAGAGTATATACTTTTTCGCGATCAGGTAATTTCATATATGTCATTTTAACCCACTTTAAAGATTCACAAAATTTTCCTGCATTTTCGTGCAAATTTTTCTAATTTATGAGAAAAAAGCAGTGTACATGGATAAAGTTAAGAGTGTGCGCAATGCCATTTTTGAGCAATTCTGGGATGTTTTTTTAAGTAAAAAAAGGTCGACGTGCACATGGTTACCGTGTATGTGTCATTCTGAAAAACGCGGCAAGGAGTTTGCGATTCTGCACTTTCTCTCAATTTTGCAGTTAATATTCGTCATGATTAGGCACTTTTATTCCATAAAATTCCTAGCATAAGCGTAATTCGGCTAGCAGATTGTTGGAAAAAATGTTGAGTAAGTAAAAAGAGAAGAAATCTGTCTTTACTTCGTGAAGACAAAATGGCGACGAAAATAAAAAGTAGAATATTGCTGTAGCAGAGTTGGTTGCCAGATTTTCGCCAAAAATCGCCAAGTTACCATATTCCAAAGATTATCCCCTAACAAAATGTTACCGATAAGTTCCAGAACAAATACATTAATAAATCTTAAATAAAGTTGGCGCATCACTAACTTCATTATTCAATACCACGCCCGAAGTAACATCTAAGTCTAAAAATACTCTTAAAAACATTCCCATGCAATCTATAAAGATCATCGCAAAATATAATCTATAATCCTATTTAATTATTCAGTTAGTTTATGCGTCTCCTGGCCACAGTTATTTACGTAATTTTTTTCATTATTATTATAATTTCCTGCTCAATTCATTATCCTCCACAGACGATTCTGGATTAGGCGGAGTCGTTTTTAACCAAAGTTAAGACCAGAGACGATATCCACAATTAACTCAAAATCACTGGGGGAAAAAGGAATAGAGAAAGAATCCATATTATAATTTGCACAAATATACTATTAACAATTTACCTGCATTCTCAAACTGTTTAATTTGAAAAATCCAGTTATTTGCTTACGAAAATTAAATCACTAATCCAAACAATAAGAACACAGTGTAAATAACGGGAAAATAAACGCAAAATATTCAAACTAAGTTTATTAAATGATTATAACATCACTGCTGTCATCCCATGTGTTGCCGGCAGAGGCGCCATCTGTGAAAAATATGTAATATTTGTGTTCTAAAACGATGACGCTGATGTTTTTTATAGCGCCACCTTGCGGCCACTTGTATTGAGCTTTGAGTGTGTTCTGAGACGCCGCCGAGAGATGTGAACTAACTATGCGGCTTTTTGAGTAATTAATAAATTTTAGTATACAGTCCATTTTTGAGTTTTTGTGTAAAGTGATTTATTTAATTATGAGTTTACTGAGCTATTGACGAGCCCACCATGCAATTTTCTTTTTGTATTTTCCGTATATAATTTTTATTCAAAAAGTGTTAATCAGTAACACAATAATAATTCAGATACTGTAAATTTTTATTGAAATATTTGGCCCATAACGTTTCATATTTTTTTTTATTTTAAATGGAAGCGCATCCTAAGAATTATAGTCTGCATTTGAAAATTATTATTTATTTTACAAAATACATTAAAGATTTCATATCTGATAGGAACATGACAAGTCACTATAAACTAACGAAAAGTTATATTAGAAATTTAATTATTTATCATTTTAAAAATGGTAAAAGTATTCGAAAATTTCAAAAAAAAATCTGTGGTGTTATAAAACGATAGGAATTTACTTGGAACTGCTGAAAATACACTGAAGTCTAGACGACGTCCCAAACACCAAGGATTCGAAGATTCATCCCATTAAAAATCAAACAAGACCCAAAAATTAACGCTGTAAAACTTGCAACAGATTTAAAAAGTATGGTTTACACGACAACAATTAACCTTGAAACAGTGATAATAGTTACTAAGGCATACGGATATAATGGGCGATCATCAAAGGAAATTCTTCGTGAAGAAAACAAGGAAAAATACGTCTAGAATTTACAAAATCCACAATAAGGAAAGATCTATTATATTGGAGCAATGACATACATGCAGACGAGTCCAAATTGAATATATTTTGTCCTATAGACGAATTACTGTGTGGCGAAAGCCGAATGAACAATTGAATCCAAAACACTTATCGCCAGCTGTTAAGCAAAGGGGTGGATACATAATACTTTCGGAATATTTTGTTAACACTGGGCTTAGAAATTTAGTTCTTACAGAAAGTAATACATATAACTATTTTTAATGAAAACCTGAAAGCATTTACAAGAGAACTTGGAATGAAAAATAGATTTTGAAGTATTGTCAAGATAAAGATCCTACACATATAGCCCTAAATATTCGCTTGTGGTTACTATATAACTATCTTGAAATCATCAAACCTTCTCTATATTCTCCGGATTTAAAGCCCAGTATCGGCAAAACGGGCAGTTGCCAGGGGCATTATAAAAAATTCTCCACCAAAAAAAAAGTTACGAGGGCAATCCCAAAAAAAAAGGTCTATTTTTTGGGGACGTAGAGAAAGTTTTAATACAGTTGTTGGCAACACTGTTGTGAGTGGTGCCGTCTCCGCTACCACATAAGTACGCAGGCGCTTCGTTCGGATGCTCAGTCTTGGCTTAGCAGCTATTCGAAATGGAGCTCCCGATAAACGTTACCGCAAAGTGCGAAGTGCGCAGTTATTCAATTTTTGAACGCAAAAGGCGTTAAACCGGTTGAAATTCACCGCCTATTGACAGAAGTGTATGGACAGACGTGCATGGATGTCAAAAACGTTCGCAAGTGGTGTAGAGAGTTTACAGCCGGTCGTACTGAAATTCATGCCGAAGAAAGGAGCGGGAGGCCGTCAATTGCCGACGAGACATGTTGAGTTCGTATTCGTTGAGTTTCGCGATTGTTGAGTTCGTAAAATGCGTAAAGATCGGAGGATCATCTGGATGCTCCTGAAGCTCCTCAACGCTTCCTGAAGGGCATGGCGGCAAGCTGGTATGACATAGGCATTGTAAAACTGCCACAGCGTCTACAAAAATGCATCGACCGAAATGGCGATTATGTTGAAAAATAAAGCATTCTGCAATCTTTAAAGTGATGTAGCAATTATAGAAAATAAACGGTTCTTTGTATATCTAAAAATCTAGGAGACCTTTTTTTTTTTTTTTTTTTTTTTTTTTTTTGGAGGGATTGCCCTCGTACAATAATAAATAATTTTTTTCCTTAATCTGAGACTTAAGAATGTTTTCTGACGTTTTAACTTTTTTTCTAAGTGTCACTCGGGGGGTTTAACTTCTGACCCTCTGACTTTCTTTTTTTTCTTTCTTTTGATAATGCTTTTTACTTGAAAAGAATATAGAGAAGACTAACCGAATTGATCTCGAGCTAAAATTAGAGTTCTGTTAATTGTTTCTGATATTTTTCTTATGGTTTTTGCTTTCCGCAATTTATAATCACCGTAATGTTTTTATTTGTTTTCGGTAGGTAGTTAAAATTTGTCATTTTTCCTACTCCTAAAATTCAGAATTGCCTCCAAAAAAGTTATCCGGCTTTGAAAACAGAAAAGGATGACTTCAATGAGCAGAAACAGTCAAGAAACACAAGCTATCAGCTTTTTTTAAGTCAAACAGTGGGAGCAATACAAGCTCAACTTCCTCAGCTGCATATAAACTATCTACCAAAAAGTATTTGAACACCTATGTAAATGTCGATATCTGCGGTCCTGATATAAGGCATGCCCTCCACCATTAAATATCGTGTATGAAACAGCATTGGAATTAGTCGCATGCTACGAAGTGCATTATCAGATACCGATAAAGATGTTATCGTCAGATCTCACAGAAATGGCCGACCATTAAGGCGCATATATCCAAAATCGACAGTGGCCTATATGGTTCAGAAGTGGAAGGTCTGCCACGAGTCGGCAGAACCGCGAAACTGGGATTTAGAGAACGAAGGGGCTGCTCAGAGAAATTCGGAAGAAACGCACCCAACCGATGGCTCACATACTCCAGAAGTTTTAACAGGCATCCGGGAGTGTAGTTTCTATGAATAATCATTCATAAGGAAGCACATTTGCTTGGTTTCTTCTGCAGCCCATAAGCCTTTGATTACAAAGTTCAATCGCGCTGCTCGGTTAATGTGGCGCAAAGCACGTCGACAGTCGACTGCAGATCAATAGAAACGGGTTCCCTGGAACGGCGAATTAAGGGTTCACCTTCTACCGTCCGGATGGCAGGATCTGGGTCTGGAGAACGCCTCTTGCCAAAATGTATTGGGCCCACAATAAATTTCGGCGGATGTGGAATTATGGTACGGGGATGTTTTCTGATGGTATGGACTGGGAACCTTAGTCCAAATTCATATTAAGCTCAGTGCTGGCGCCTACTGTACTATTTTGGATTACAGTGTGCATCTACGTTCTGATGGTTTTACGGGTTGGGCCCATATTACTTTCAAGAAGACAATGCAAGCTGCCCTGTGGAGAGGTCCACTATCTTCGGTAGGGTCACAAATAGGGTTAATCGAATGGACTGGCCTTTCCAGAGCTCAGATCTGAACTCTATCCAGAACCATTGGGACGAGTTGTAGTGCCGAATTAAGGAGTGCAACATCCATCCAACATCGGTGAAGGAATTTAGCCAAGTCTTCACCAAGCCGAGTAGAAAAAAATACCAATAGCAGTCATACAAACGAACTGTGCAAAGCATGCCCGGAAGATTGAGGCTGTAGCTGCTCCTCGTGCAAGCTCTATCAACTATAGAACATGAACAAATTTTCTTTTCTTTTCCATCACAGGTGTCCAAATACTTAGTGGTAAATAGTGTATATGCAGATATGTTATCTAATAATTGTGAGGTCAAACCCACTAAAAATGCTGTATTTTCTGAAGAAAACAGCTGCATGCATGAATTAAAAGATCAAAGATCCCAACTGTAATGAGGCTAAATGCTTAGTCTTAGGTAATAATATCACACTCACAGCCGGAGAAGACTGAGAATGTTGAAAGAAAATTTGAAATCTCAATGAAAATAAATTACAATTAAAATGATCAAGCATACTGGCCAGATGAATTATCAACAGATGAAAGTGATTAGATAGATCATTATGAATAGGACACATCCTATTTATTATATTAATAAATTGCACAGTTTTCCAAAAGATGAGGATAAATGTAGTTGCGAAAATAAACAATAGCGAGAATCGTCTTAGAAGGTGCCCTATGTATTCAGAGAGCACCGGAAAAGTTTATTGCTTTTGTTACAGAATGTCTGGCTTCCCCAGTTAAGTCTATATTAGGAAATTCTGGAATTAATGGCCGGCAGTCATCTCATGTTTACATACAGTTACACGAAAATTCAGTACATCACATGAAATGTCAAAACAAAGGGTATGAAAAGACTAATAAAATTAATGATAAGGAGCATAAGTCACAAATGAGAAAAGAACGAGAGCAAACGAACGAAACGAGAAAATACAGGGGTTCAGGCAAGGATCATGAAAAAAATTCATGGGCTTATATGCCATGTGGATGTCATTATCCTAAACTTAATGGTTGGTTCTTGTGCAAGATTTGTCTGGAATCAACTTATTCTTTTGGTACTATACAGCACATCTATGCTTTCTTTTTTGCCTCTCCTGAGCGATGGCATGCACTGAAAACGCATCCTACTTGCCTCACTGCAACCTTTATGCGAGATTAGATGGGACTGAGAAACAGAATGTGTTATCAAAACCATAAAAAAGGAAATCATGGGAATTCGCGAAACTTTTTATGAATTTAAATGCATCAGTCTGATCCTGTAGTGCGACATGAAGTAGAGATTCTTTTGTAACAAGAACAGACCCCCCCCTTTTTTTGTGATAATGAATGCCTGGTATAATATCTTTGGCAATGTAAATGTTGTTAGTAAAACTGTACAGAAACTATGCTAGAATGTAAATGCACCAACAATCTTCAGTTTGAACGAGAGTGCATATGACCCAGGAAAAAGATTTAAAAATCTCGTATTCAATGTAATACAGGATAGAGCTCAACTCTTTATCAGAGAGATTTTAACAGTTAAAAAGTTAAAGCCATGAATTTTTTAAATGATCTGCAATATAAAAATAAACTCAAAGTAGCGTGTCAGGGTTTGGAGTGTGAGTTAAGGTACCGAAAAAATAGTGATATTATGGAATTTATCTCTTGACTCAACTAGATATAGCTAAAGAATTATTTTCTGAAGACCTAGTCTTCTAATAGAAGCCCGCTAGGTTCATAAACACTAGTAAGTTACAGGATGTCATGCCAAGTCTGTGAGTTGTTTTAAGAATAATGCTTCAAATACCTATTACTAAGACCGCTACCGAGAGAAGCTTTAATAAACTAAAGCTTATAAAAACATATTTACAGTCACCCACGTATCAAAACAGATTGAATTCTTTGGCAGTTTTGTATGCAGAAAATGGTATTCCAAAGAAAATAAATGCAGAAAGTACTATGAAAAATTTGCTGATCTATAGGCCAGAAAAAATGTTTTGGTTAAGCTAGTTTTTCTGAGAAAAACCTTATTGTTTATATTACGATCAATACATAACCAACATAATAAACCCCCCATTTCTATATTTTTAGTTTCCTTTTTTCCTAGTGAAAATTTTCATAATTATGCTTAATAAGGGCCCAAAGTTTAACTTGCCCGGGGCGCAAGTAACTATAGGGCTGGCCCTGTTAAGCCTATCGAAAATGTATGCAGTGAGCTGGAGAAAAGAATAAGAAAACATATTTCTTCGAAAGTTACACTAAAAGTAATTTTTACGACGGAATCGAACAAAATGAAAAATTTAAAAGAATTAAATGAATCCATGCCAATGCGTACGAAGAGTGCAATTTTAGCTGAGAAATGACCAACGAAATATTGGATGTCCCGTTATTTTCATGTTAAGTAAAAACTGTTTATTCGAAGTGCCCGAATACTTATATGAGTTCATTTTCAGAAATTTCGGAACAAATTATTCTATTTGACGAAAACGTTTTGAACATATACCCCCCGAAACAAGCAGTTTTAATAAAGATGATCAAAACTAAAATAATTGCACAAAAACTGAAGAACGCGTGGCCAAAAACAAATGTGACCCATGTATACGATATTGTGTTCAAAAAGAAATTTCAGAAACAAACAGAAATTTTTAAAATGAAATTTTCTCTTAATTGTTACTTCCTTGTACGAATTAAAAAGGAAGTATTGTAATCGCGAAAAGTTTCAGGCAGAATATTTCAAAGAAAATGTCCATTTTGACCGCTATCGAATGCAATTTAACGATGTTTTTGTGTGATATCTGTACGTAAGGACAGAATAAAATACTCTTTTCCTTCAAAAAAATTATAAAACTGCTTTAAAATTAATTCTGAAGAGAATTTTTCGTGGCGTAACGTATGTAAGAATGTATGTACGTACGTGCGTACGAATGTACGTACGTATCTCGCATAACTCAAAAACTAGTAGCCTCAAGAACGTTGAAATTGTGTATATCAGACTACTATAACATGTAGACGTGCACCACGTATTTTGGTTTCAATCGGCCGCGCCAAACGTATATAAATATATTTATAAATATATCCACTCTGTTACCCGGCTCAGTAATCTCAGTTTCTTTACTATGTTTGTAAATTGTACATTTTTTGCTTTAAAAATGGTTGAATTATGTTGTTTTTATCTTCCGGTTAAGGATTTTATGCCTTTAGTAAATCTGTGTGCAATATTTTTAGAATTATTAGCAATTTTAAAGTTGTTTAATTGCCGCTAAGCCTGTTTTTAATGGCAGCCATTGATGTTTACATTTGAAACAGGAGACTAGTGGATTTGTTGCTAATCTAGAGAAACTTAGCTTCCCAAGAACAAAGATAACGCATTAATTTATTATTGCCAATTAAATTATGCTTAATTCTTTCTGGAATTTTTCGAGGAAATAAGTGTTTGAGCTTTACTTCGTAATTTTTAATATAGATATTTTGAATTTTTATGTATTTTTGCCTTCTCGCGAAGTGAGAACTGAATTAATTAAATGAGAAATACTCAATCATCTGTGAAAAACTGTTTCTTTTTTGTTTTGTTTGCTTAATTTCTTTTATACATCATTCTAGCTTTATTATAGTATTTGAATAGAACATGTGGCAACGATTAGATAATTCTATTCTTTAAATGATATAAATTTTGTGCATTATGAGTTATTAATATGAACGAAATATATACGTTAACTGTTATATAATTATTGGATTATATAACAGTTAACTTAGTTTCAGTTACATAATTATTATATAAGTTAACTGTTATATAATTATTAATACTGTTAAGTGAATCTAGCGCCAGAGTGTCGCTATGGTAAACAAATACTAGACTGAATTTTAAAGAATGCATTTATTCTATTGTGGTTTATTCCCGCGAACGGGCTGGCTGCATGGGCGTTTTCGTGGATTTCCCCATGTGTAACGTGTATACGAGCCAGTTTCCCTTAAAAAGTCCTCCATGAAAGGCATCCCTCCCCTTAGGCAGATAGCCCTCGAGGCTTTGCCGTAATTGAATAACCTAACCTAACCTATTGTGGTTTATGCGCTGTCGGCGAAGTAGATTTAATTCAATCCAATAAGTTTAAATGAAATGCAAGAAAAAATGCGTATAATTTAATATTCCAATACAAGGAAGTCATGTGGTGTACACATCAGATTTTTTTAATTTGCATTACATCATTATGAAGTTTTTAACGATTTTTTTTTAATATCTGAGTGCAAAAAATACAAAACTGTTCTTCAAACTAAAGTTGGGGTACAACATGAGTATAACCACGATTGTAGGACCACGTTTCACATGAAAAACTAACGTTCTTTTTCATCCGAAAAGTTGGGCCCACCAGCGGCCGATCGGTAAAGTCGCTGAACACAGGTAGTTCGATCCGAGGTTCGAATCCCGCGAACGGGCTGGCTGAATGGGCGTTTTCGTGGTTTTCCCCATGTGTAACATGTATACGAGTCAGTTTCCCTTAGAAAGTCCTCCACGAAGGCATCCCTCCCCTTAGGCAGATAGCCCTAGTGTGCTTTGCCATAATTAAATACACCACACCACACACCATCCGAAAAGTTGACTAAAATAAACTGATCCAAAAATCTATTGACTAAATAAGCAAACAGCTCATAAGTTTAGGCTGTAAATGTATGATCTGCAAATATATATCGTAAAATATGGCTGCGGAAAAAAATACTTTTAGAATTTTTATCGGCTACAAAGAAGGGGGAGAATGAATGGCTTAACTTTATTCAACCGTTTAATATAGAATCTGATTATGAATCCACTGAATCTTAGTTGAAAAACCGCGTTCCTTTAGTTTCCGAGATACCATGGTCACTAATTTCAAAAACATGAATTTGAGAAAAATAAGCGTAAAGTTGACTTTGGCCTAACTAAAACCTACAAAATTATCACCGTTCTTCATATTTTGAAATTTTCAACATGTTTATTCTAGAAAGACTGCAAAAAATATAAAATTTTATAAGGATTATATATTTTCTAAGTAAAACACTGATTTTAAATCAAAACACAGTTTCCAAAATCAATACGGCACTAAATAAATAATATGTATAGTTTTTTCAGTTACAAATGATGAACTCTTTAAAATTCACGGCATAATAACGTAGTATTTTAAAAACTAATTATAATCAAACAATAATCAAAATAATCAGTTATTATGTAAATCCTAAAAAATATTTAACTTAAATAATTCTTTCGCAAATTGTTTGGCAGATTTCTTTTTATAAATCCTTGATGGAATCATTGACAGGTAAATGATTCTGTTGCAGCACGCAGATTTGAAAGAAAATTAAAGATCAGTGCTACCTGTACAACACATTATCTATTTTAAATAGGTTTATACAACTTATTTTTAAAAAAGGTCCTAGAGGCAAAAAATATATATTCAATGCGCCACACTTTCACTCAGGTAAATGCCTAAAATAATAATTAAAGCAAAAAACCATCGGTAAACATGCATTTAACCTCAATATTCCAAGGAACGATGACGTAATAAAACGAGAAATTCTCTTACCTGCTTACGAAATATCCTTTCGGAAAAGTCGTTCCAGCGTCATGTGACAAGGGCGGGAAGTAGAAGCATCGGCGGAGACGAACAAAAAGTGAAAATTCGTTGGAAAGTATACATACACCACAGCGCTGTTTTTGATATCACCGAGAGAATCGAAGAGTTCTACGGCGTTAGTAGCGATTACGTGAGATTCCTAGAGCCACGATAGTGAGCGTTACCTCGTACACAGAGCATAGAGTGATCGCCATACCACAAAAGGATGCTATGTATAACGAGACTGAATAATAAATAATAAAGGCATCTCACTCTTTTCTCTCCCAGACAGGTAGCTGTGGAATCCGGGAGTAATGAGCAAGTTCAGCTGAGCGTAGCCATAAAAAATACAAAAGAAAAAGTATGGTTGGTGTTCGTGGAACCGGTTGCGCTTTTACCACTATGATATTTTACTTTTTTCCTTCACTTTTATTTTAGGAAGTGATGAAGTTCATTCATGAAAATCAGATTTAAAAAAATGTAGCAGTTTTTCACTGCAAAAATCAAAATGGCAATCAGATGACAATTTAACACTAAAAATGTCAATGGGATATGCTGACAGTGCGAAACATGCCAGTTCATAATATCCAACCTGTTCTTTGTGTGTGTATTCATAAGGAATATTATTTTTTAACTCTTTGTTTTTTTAAAATGAACCTGTGACATTATTATAGGATTGTGAAGTTCTTTTACTAACTTAACCTTATACTGGCATTATTGATTTTTTGGTTTAAATCTCTTATCTTCTAAATTACGTCAGGTTCAAGGTGTACACTCGGAAGTATAAACATTGCCCTACGCCCCCACCCTCCACCAATGATACAATATATGATAGGGAATTTCTACTATCAAAAGGGTTTTTTCCTTTTAATTATTTCTTCACTTTGCAAATCACTGCTTTTACTCGCGTGCTTCATATTCGAACGGTTGTTACAGAGTCGACCAGCATTTGTTGTTCCAGCTACACTAAAATTTTGACAATATTATTCATTCACATTCTCATGCAATTTTTTTTTATTGAAATTTATGTCTATACTACTGCTCTGAAGGCACATCATTTTCTTCAAGTTCTTTGTTCACTTAAATTTTTACACTTTGTATATACACATAGACATTTTTTCGTACATTTGTACCATATGTAAAATAAAGAAGAATTCGAACTCTAGGACCAAAAATTTGCAAACATACAGTGTCTCAAAAAGCGATCAGGAAGATAAAACACTTTTGATATTTGTAGAGGAATCGATGCAGGAGATAAGAAAAATGTTCCTTGCCGGGATTCGAACTTCAGACCTCCCGATTATGTGTCGAAAGTCCCACCCAATTAACGCCACAAAGCCATGCGGAAAGAAGGAGAAAAAGTATTTATAATAGTTTGATAATGTTAAACTGAAATGTTGATTACAATAAGCAACGCATTTACCATGTCTGCGTATACAAACTGGCGGGACTTCACTAATTCGATAACAGTATCATTAACCGCCATCACACTACGCGATATCTACCGTATAGACATAAAGGTTTAACGGTTCTACAGTTAATTTATAAATAATAATATAAACTGTAATAATGATGTATTCTATTTTGGTACTATTCGGTTTCGAGGGCCGTAAAAAATCGCCAAACTATTGTTGATGCCAATGCTGCCAAAAATAATTGCGGCAACCCTAATAATTGCGGCAAGAAAGGAAGTATAATAGTAAATAACTATTTAAGATTGATGTTTTAATTTAGATGAAAGGTTAATTTCATATAATACTTTTTTTATTATTATAATTTATATGAAAAGGCTAAACATGACTGAATGGAAGCATAAGAGTAAATAACTATTTCAGATCATTGTTATAATTTATATAAAAATTGCTAAACATAACTGAACGGATGCCTGCATCGCTCTTTCGCTACCGACTTATCGCTAAAGCATAATTTCATCTCGTTGGTTGTTTAAAGGTAATTTTCTATAATGAATTATGCCTTTTCTTTGAAAATATAATCGGTAAAGTGCAGAATCGCTCACTTATTTGTTTGCCGCTTTTTACAAGAGTAAAAACAATTGGATTTTTGTCAATTTTCTTTTACTTTTTAAGTGAAAATAGGTCGATGTGTACATAGATAAAGTCAAGGGTGTGCGCAGTGCCATTTTTGTGCAATTCTAGGATTTTTTTTTTTTTTTTTTTTTTTTTTTTTAAGTGAAAATAGGTCGATGTGCACATGGATACCGAGTATGTGCAATTCTTAAAGAGGTGGCTTGCAAATGCGGTCAGCAGGAGACTGACGTTAATTACGGAAGGGGAAAGTAAACGGCTGTGTCTGGGATCATAAGAGGAGATATATTTTAAAAAAAAGTGTTTTTAGGTCTCATTCAGTATCAGTATATCAGAAATAAATGATGCACATGGTATCAGAATGGAGACAAATTACATACGATACGAAAAGTTATATTTATTTGTTTATTAACATTTCATTATTACATTGTTTTCGTTCAGGAATTTCCTTCCACCACCCTCTGGGCAATACATACAGGTACATGTAAGTCGGCTGAAAAGCACTGCTATGAACAAATAATCCAACCCAATTCCAGATGAACAGAGCTTATTAATACTAATTGTTTACGGAAAGCATCCTAGTTTTTGAAAAGCTTCGTATCATCTAACATAAAATTAATTAATTAATCATCTTAAGAATGATTTTGTGTTGAATATGGCAAAACATATGAGGGTTGGCTAGGCATGATTTCATGGAGAATTTTCTAAGGAAAATGGGCTCATATTTACATACCTTAAGGAAATCCACGAAAATGCTTACACAAAGTGGTACGTTGCAGTAGGGTTCCTTCAATCCATCTGTTAAATTTGCATCTAATTGTCAAGTGCTCCCATCTGTTAAATTTGCATCTAATTGTCAAGTGCTCAATTTTTTTGGCTAATTTATACATTCAAAGGAAAATACAAGTTACTCACTGAACTTCGCACGTTAGTCTGAATAACCTTTAAACCCGATGAACAGTATATTTCTGTGACAAGGCGAGCTTTCTGACTGTACAATCTGTTTTACAATTAGCGAGCTTCTGCCGAATAAGTTTATTCGCTATTTTATGTAATTTCTGCAATATTTTGTAATTCTTTTATTTTTTTCATCTGTCCCGTGTCGACCACTTTAGTTCAGTGATCCGTATTAATGTGCGCTTTTTTTAAAAAAATATAAATGCTTCAAGAATAATTAATTAGAAAAGGGCATAATTCTTTTCTTACCCTTAACTTCTTCAATAAAAAAACTGCATTTTGAGCTATAACCAAGTGAAATAATTTTCTAAATATAATTCAGTGTAGAAAAAAATAAGATACATAAAGGGCTAGGAAATGGAATCAGCGTTGCGATTCTCTTTAAGAAATATGGTGAAGCTTAGCAAAAAGTCTACGAAGTGAAGTAATTCCGTAGAATATTTTCTCTTTATGATTAAATTGCACTCAATTATACTTTATAAACGACATGTAAATACTATTTAATGTATATGTGTGGATGTGTGTGTGTGTGTGTGTGTGGCTCACTAGCAGCTGAGCTGTAAAATCGTTGAACTCTGGCAGGTCGATCCGGGGTTCGAATCCGGATCGACGGGGATGGCTGTATTGGCGTTTTCGAGGTTTTCCCCACGTGTAACGTGCATAAGAGTCAGTTTGTCTTAGAAAGTAGGCAACTTACCCTTAGGCAAATAACCGTCGAATGCTTTGCTATAATCAAACAAACCAGACCAAACAATAGATATATAAATAAGTAGCTTAAAAAACTGCTATATTTTACGTATACTTATGAAGTAGTATTTCAATATATATAATGATTAAAAGAAAGGAAAAGTCGGATCCTAACTGATTGTATATAATGTAATCCCTATGAAGGCCCTAACAATTCTTTCTCACTTACAAGTCGTAACCCAAAAAGAGAACAAATTAAACTTCAGATACGTATACAATACTGAATCTAATACAAAAAATACAAAATATAAAAATAAATTATATATGTACGAAACCTTACTAACTATTTATATTGATATTACGTAAATATACGTATGGTAATGAACATTGTATAATAAAGATATTTTATACCTTGTTCTATATTTGGTTCCATTTATATACCTATACATAGATATATATAATTTAAGGATTCCGTTTAAGGATTATAGTAGTAGTTAATACTACTACATATAAAACACAAAAGTGCATCAATAATGTATTTTTCAGTATTATTTAACTTCATTCTTAAGAATTTTCTGCAGTCTAGTTTGCGTTATTTTATTCATAAGTCTCAAATAAAAACAGTTATTCTTTATATGTCATTAGAAAATTAACCAAAAAGCAGCGACCACAATGTAATTGAGAAGCAGTCCTTAGCCGTGAAAAGGTTGAAAGCCCTTCGGTTATGACTATTATCTCACATACTCAGCTACTTCGGTGGCTTTAAAAAAAAAATGTTATTATCTTACAGTTTATCGTTAAGTAATACATTTTCATTGTACAAAATTGCATTCATTCGAAGAATTCAATTTGTATTTTCCTCTGTATAAAACTGAATGTAGAGAAGTTAGATGTTTAAACGACCCCCACATTTTGTCAAGAGCAGGAGCAAGATTATCCCCTACTTTTCAGCGACCCCCGTGAAAAAAGGGGTTCCAAATTTACGACCTGACCGCATATGGGAGTATTTCCTTAAAAACGCGTCCAGCAGTGGGTGATTCTGCACTTTACCCAAAATTCTATTGCCGACTTTTCGTCATGGGCAATTCCCAAATTGTTAAATTCATAGGATGTCAAAAAAGGATTTAAAATCAAAAAAGAATTTAAAAATTAAACTAGTATTTCAATGGCGTCTTAAGAAATATAGAACAATATAAACTTACGCAATCTGAAATCAGCGCGTACGCTAGATTTAGCGCGTTTGCTAGATTTGGCGCTTTTGCGCATACATTTTCACTGCAATTTTTTTACGGCCCTCGAAACCGAATAGTACCTCTATGGTAATTTTTCACCACAAAAAAAATTATATATTTAGAGAGAGATTAAATTATATAAAAGTATATTAAATTTGAAAGATAAATTAGAGATTTTAAGTTGCGTTGAATGGCAACACTGAATGCGTGGAATATAAATACTTAACATTTTGTGTAAAGCGAGCTCATGATATCGCCATAATAGTGTAACATAACGAAACTATTCAAAAGTTTTTAAAAACTCTCTTAAAGACATTTTCAAATCAAACTAGATGAGCAACACTCTTCGAATTTCCTGTCCTTAGAATCGGCTTTCTCCAAAACTCGTTTACATGACATCGCTTGCTACTGATAGGAATTTTCTTCTACGGTCATAGACAAAGCAGTTGTAAATTTTCCTCCTGCCATCATAAAACACATTGCGCTAATAGAAATAATCCTAACAACCTTGTCGTCATATCACTTTACCCCTCACAAAATTGCCCGGATTCTCCGTAAGTTTTAGCTTTTAGATCATTTAATTCTTTTTTTTACCCCTTATAAAATTATTCGGATTCTCACTAAGTTCAACTTTTAGATCACTTTAATTCTTTTACTCTTAGCAATATTGTTGGGATTTTTCATTAGTCCAATTTTTTGGTCATTTCTCACCTAAAATCTGTCGTTCGATTTTTTAAGATCCCGTCTGTGATTTTAACTCTTTGAGAACTAATAACATATCTTGTCAGCGTTATTCGCTTAACTAAAATAACTTTCAAATTTCGAGTCAAGGCATACAAATTCTATGTTTGAAAAGGACAAACAAACAAATATTCGATAGCTAATCACAGCTAGGCACTTAATCCCAACTTTAACTTTGGATTTGAAATTTAAAAAAATCATCCATAAATCTTCTTCAGTTGGTGAAAAGTAAATACCAACTAAAAAATTCTTACATAAAAATCATACTCATGATTTATAATAAAATGAAAACAAATAATCTTTGCAATACTCTGGTACATCTCAAGTTAATGAAAGCTAGAACAAACAATTTGCGCGAAATTTTTATAATTCATGCAAATGTATTTCAAATACAAAACAACATTCATTGGCAATTCTTATATAGAATCAACTTAAAATTCAATTTAATTTAAATTGATGGTCTTAAAGAAAAGCTCTACACATTTTGAAGAAAACTTAATATACATCTAGGTTTCCCAGAGCAAAAATATTCCAAGCCATTTTAAGGGAACCTATTATTATCGTTAGCGAGGAATTTTGAGGATTCTGTCTTCCTTTAAGTGTGAATTCTGTCTCACTTTAAGCCTACAGGATGGCTGTATAGTCCCGCACATCACAGTAAGCAAGTATAGTTTGCCGGTTTAATGCACTAATTACAAGATATAATATACTCATTATTAGTGTTTATTACATTTCTTCGTACAAATGCAATATCAAAATGCAACGTCTTAAAAACATACAGGATGAATCTGAACAAGTGGGCAAAACTTTAGGGGGGGATAGGAGGCAGCTATACAAGGAATACTCGTAATAGAATGCATGGTCGGAAGGCAAGCGGTGAGAAGTTAAATGGCGCTGTCACATTTAAAGAATTAACACAGATGTACATTCTCAAAGAAATTGCTCAAAAGACCTTCCGGCAGTTGTAATGCAGGTATCACACCTGCGGGATAGGAGACTGACGCACATTAGCGAAGACACCAGGCATTTGCCGAGTATCGCCGGTAACAAGGGCGATTCTGGCGACTAGATCCATTTGGATTTCAATGGGACACTCGTAGATCAGGCTTTTCATATGGCCCCACAGGAAAAAGTCCAAACACGAGAGATCCGGTGATCTTGGTGGTCAAGCTTATGGGACGACCTCGATTAATCCATCACCCTGGAAATTTCGTGGTTCATATAACCACCATTCTCTCGTCAATTGTTCTTAGAAATGCCATTGGATGCGAAGACCGACCCTTTTTATACCATTTACAATGCCCCCTAGCGGCTCGCCGTTTACGTTCCCACCATACATTCTACGACAAATATTGCTAGTATAGCAGCCTTCTACCACCCCCAAAAGTTTTCCCACTTGTTCAGATTCACCTTATATACTTGAAATCGCAGCCAAGCTCAGTAATGCATACACATGCTACTTTTTATAGTTAAAGATACTTTGCGAAAGCATCTGTACACTGCCGCTGTTAATCGTCGTCATAATATTTCTTTTAAAGTCCTCCAAGGTTGTAGAAACTCTTCTTTTAAAATACTCCCACCCACACACGCGAGCAATATCTGTGGGTCATAATAGTGGGTAAGCATGGGGGCCGCAATGCTTTTCAAATAATACTGTTGCCGACACTTATGTTGATCGACTTTAAGAAGTGCAATAAACTGTGCAATGATGTCTTTGTACATTACACTATTCACCAGTTTAAAATGCTCTTCATCAATGAAAATTCATGACTTCGTGAAAAAAGAAAAGTCTCCCAAGCATCAAAATCACAGCTCTAATGCAGACGTCATAATGACTTTCAGACGAGAGATAGCATGTATATTCGTTCTCAGTACTCTTAGAATGTCATCTAGCTGATAGACCCTACTCAATTTTTCAATTTTAGTGTATTTCCATTGGTTCTATTTGTAAAGCATGCATGTCAAACTAAACTCCACTCAGTGTCAACCAGGCCATAGAGTTATCACCGTGAAAGTCACAAGGAGAGACGAAAGCCATTTTCATACTTAATGATGCATTCAGAAAATATATAAAATCTTATTAAAACTGTAGTTCTTAAAAAAAAAAAAAAAATATGTGAGTAATAGATTAAAATCCAGGGCCGGGTTCAGGAGAATTCAGCGCCCTGTGCGAAATTATTGTGTCGCTCCAATGTATTTATCGTACAATGGTGTAAAAAAACTTAAGCAACAATGTAAATTTTAATCAGATAGCTATGAAATTGCAGAAAAGAGGATCTTGCGATCAGTACAATGAACACCCAATTCAATAGCAAGGTCGTGCGTATGTAAATATCAGGAACAAAACGTCACAGGCGACGTGAGCGTACGCAAAACGCGTGTGGTCGACGCACTCAACTCAAGACTACAATAAAAGGAAGGACGGAGACGCAATTAAAGACATTCGCTGCAACGGTAGGTGAGTTCTTTCCTGAAATATGGCTAGATGAAATCACCTGGAAGAATGATCGGAAAACTGGAGGAGGGGCGTAGTGTGAACAGTATAGCTGAAGAGTTCGGAATCAACAAAAGTCGTTTCGCGCGCTTGGAAAACCTTCCAAAGCAAAGGTTACAGCTTTTAGAAAAGTTGGTGATGGCTGTGCCAGGAAAACAACTGCAGTGGATGACCGATACATCGTCCTACAGGCGAAAAGAGCTCGAAACCAGTCAGCAAGCGCAATAGCTCAGCTACTGTATACAGCAATGGGGAGACAAGTGTCGCTGTTTACTGTGTCCAGACGCCTTCATAAAGGTAGCCTATTCGCCCACCGTCCTGAACGCTGCATATCTTTGAAAGTTGGCCATCGGCGCCATCGTTTAGAGTGGTCTAAAAAGCATAAAAACTGGACAACTCATCAATGGTGTCCTCTTTAGGGATGAGAGTCGTTTTAGTGGCACAAGCGATTCTCAACGCCATTTGCTTTGGAGAGAGGTCAGAACACGGTTTCATCCCAATAACATCCCGGAAAGAGACCGTTACAGTGTTTTTAGAGTTCTCGTCTGGAAAGGCATTATGCTGAACGGAAAGACAGAGCTCTATGTTTTCGACAGAGGTTCTGTAACCGGAGATCGCTATTGTCAGGAGGTGATCCTTCCCCATGTGCGTCTGTCCGAGGTGATATTGGAGCAGACTTCGTTTTTATGGATAGTAATGCGCGGCTACACCTGACTCATGCTGTTCAGAAGCTACTGAAAAGTGAAGATATCACTCGAGTGGAATGGCCAGCGTACTCCCCTGATTTAAATCCCATAGAGCATATGCGGGATGTTTTCGGGAGACGCCTAGCTTCCCGATTACATCCTCCGGGTAACACCTAAAAACTTAAACAGATGCTGATTGAGGAATGGGCACCTCAAGATCTGTTGGACAATCTGGTGCTGAGTATGAAGAGAAGGTGCGAAGCAACCATTGCAATAACAGAAGGGCATATTCCATACTAAGGAACATATGTTTGTTGTTCTTCCACTTGAACAGACAATCATGTGTAACGATACTATGAGTTCAAGGAAGCTTTTTTTTTTTTTTTTTTTTTTTTTTTGTTTGTTTTTGTTTTTGTTTAATTCTGTAATGTGTGCATTGTATTCATTTTTGCGCAACTATGATTTCGTCATCGTTTAAATACATAATGCTGTCTCTCATTTTTGAATTTCAAGTCTCTCAGATGATTTCTCGTGGAGTTATGCCAAAAGGAACACCTATTGCTTAAGTTTAGCACACCAGTGTATATTGGCATTTATGCTTAATCCTCAACAGGTTCAAGGTACACAAGTATTTTTAATGTATTAGAAGATACAAAAAGTCGCGTGAGGATTAAAAACGGTAGATGGCACATTATTATTTCATGTTGTTAGACTCTAGGGGATGAAATGTGCAAATATGAAATAATAAATAAGCAGTCAGTTAAATTCATGTTGCTCTTCAGGGCTTATAACATTTCAAGGTAGGTTTGGACAAAACTGGCTCCTTTGAACTTGTTTTATACATAGTACAAGTTGTGAAGTGTGTCCAGTCTTCGTTTTCAACAGTAATTCTTACAACAGTAAGTTCGTTCAAATGCTTTTACCTGGTCACCGTTCGTAATAATGGCATCTTTTCCTTGGAGTTTCAAACTCAAATCTGGCAAATATTTGATAATATCAGTCATAAAAGAAAGATCTCGTGGCCATAAAGGATAAGTCAGAAAGTTGGTGTCTTGTTCTTTGATTACTAAAAAGTAGAGAAATTCGCCTTTCATGTTCCAGAACATTTTGAAAACCATGCAGCAGGATAGCTAGTACACTTTTGTGTAACAGGAAATATTCGAATTCTAAATCGTTCATGAAAGCAATAAATTATCGCTATAAGCAATGATATCTTATGAAGCTGATTACTTTTTCTTACCGGTTTCATAATATTTTCAATGTTAATCGCTCGTGCACATAACTCTTGATGTAAATAGGTCTTTCACAAAATTTACTGATGTCTCTGAATTTTTCTCAGCCACTGAAGAAGCTCTTTTGTTACTATGCAAAACTGTATAGAGGTAAATGAAAGTCTTCTAGGAGTTCCAAAACCGCTGTAAGTATACTCTCTGCAATCGCAGTGTCATGTAAAAGGCACAATATTCAGAAGTTCCTCATAAGCATGGAATTCCGCATCACAAACTCGAAGAAATATAAATAATTGAAATATGTCATATTATAATTACATGCTTTTTGCTAATTTTCAGGTTGAATCGAGGGCCGTAGACAAATTAATAAAGAAGAGAATGTGTTCAGCGGACCACGAGTTAGACATCCCTGTTGTACAATGATTACATTTATCGAAGTAACGAATAGAAAAAATTGCGACGCCCTCGCCGGCATTCGAACTTCAGACCCACTACATTTCAGTCATTGTAAAGTAATTTAGAAATTTTTTGAGCGAGAAACGTGACAAAGCAACTACGCCCTCGCTGGGATTCGAACTCCGGACCTTCTGATTTCCAGCCGGACATGCTATCAACACCAAGAAGGCACACAGTAATTAAGGAGAAAATTCATTACAACTAGTATCCATTAATGCACTGATTAATATACATTATTGCGTTTAATAACAACTATTATTCTTGTAAAATATTTGGATTATTAACTCTGTATATTTGGATTGTTAAAAACTCTGTATTTGATTTGGTCTTCTCCGCGAATACTGCTTCCAGGATATACTCAACGAATAGGATTTAATCGATGGATTGACTGAAATGTTTCCTTTCCAGAAATAGGTATAAAAATAAAAATATTTTAGGCCAAGAGTTCGAGAATCATGAACTTGAAAACGGTAATAGAACAACGTCGTTGACTAGTTCAACATTCACATTTAAAAATACATCAAAACACTCAAACACATTGCCAAAGGATAATTTAAGAGACGAGGGGAATGAAGAATTTTATTTGATTATTTTCAAATAAATGAGACCTATGCTTTTTCTATCCAGATCTCATTCTTCAGGTTCCATGTTGGTGAGAATTACTACATATATTTATAATAAAAAACATATTTGTTGCGCTCTAATAGTGGAATAAGGATGCGAGAAAGATACATATCAAGTAAAAACCAAAGAACTAATTAAGACGAAATGGCGATGACTTGTTCTTTTCCATGGCTTTAATGCGAATCGTCTTTTTGAAAGGCTTAGCCTCTCTCATCGTCTGCTTTTTGGTCACGGTTTAGTGGCTGCAATAATAATGGTCATTACGGTGGCCGGTATGTCTAGAACACTCTACGAGAACAATGAAATTGTTACGGCTCTCCGAACGAAAGCTAAAGATCTTCCCGCCTAGCGTTTGGCTTTCAGTCGCTCACCAGAAAATCTCTTATACCTTTGTACAACAGAAAATATAGAAATGTTATGACAGCTAAAAATTATGCCGAAAGTACCATTAACAGTATCACTCCTCCGTCGCTTACAACATAATCTCTTTGAATGAGGTGAAGATGCAGAACACCGATAAAGACACACCCCTTTTTCTCCATGCCAACAGAAAATAATTATTTTTAGCATAAAAGATAAGAGATGATGGAATGGAGGTTTGAATTTTTCTTAATGTACTCGTAAATACATTAAAGAACTGCATGTGTAATTTTTTACACTAATATTTACATTTAGATCAGATCACGTCCGAAGACAAAATGAAGCTGTTGCTATTCCATGCAGCAAAATATTTTTCCCTTACCGTTCAAATTATAAAACTACATTTCTCATCAATAAAGTGATACATTTGAAAACAGTATGTACTTTTTAAATTCTATAACAGAACCTGTCTAAGACGTCATGTGGATCACGTGCCATCCCACACTGTAACTTTCTTTCTTATCATTTAACTCCTACTATATCTCAATAGCTAATCAATTGTTGCTAACATATACACTAAATTTTGTTCTTAGAAAACATGGCAATTCATAGTTCTATGAAATACTCAGAAAAAAACATAACAAATAAATTTTGAAACTGATGATACTGAAATGGAAACTTCGCATATCCACCTTTATTGAGATTGTGGGCATCTAGCGATAAATACCTTCATCCCACATCCTTCGCTGTAATCACGATCCATCATAACCACACCATCGGTAATACAGGTGAGATGTTCTAGAAAATCAGTGCGAAGTGAAGGCACAAAAATAAATCCACGCCAGGAAAAGTCGTGTAGAATTCAATCTCAAGACTGGGACAGCCGCCGCAACGCGTGCCAGCTCTTCGTCCCGAGCGTCTTATCCATTTCAGTGGCACAATTTTATTGAGATACTTTCGCAAATGGTCTTTAAAGGAAATTTTAACCGAGATACTCTCGCAGATGATATTGATAATGGTCTTTGTGGTAGTAAGACGACAACCGTCTAGTTGAAAGATAATAATTACTTTTTAACCATCGAATGAAATAAGCTTTTACAGTGTTTACGATTTACGAATAAATTCATATTTAAAATACTTCCACAAACATTTCCTAAATATTAACTAGAAATTTTTCTTTATCCCACTTTTAATTCTTCTTAATGTACCTTCATTCTAAGGCGAATTTTCTTGAGTAAGTTACCTATCTCAACATTCCTCAAGCTATAGCAAATGCATAGGTAGCAAATTTCTCACACACTGAGATCGGGTACACATAATATTCTTCCCAAATTTCCAATTTAAAGTCCAATCCACCGTATCATAGGTAATCAAAGATGATCGTTGAACAAATTCTTACATATTAGAAATTACGGTTCGTGAACTTTTCTTCCATGAAGTCAGAAATATAAAGGCACTGAAAAAACTCCCTTAAGGAAGATGTTCAGAATAAATTATTTCGAAAATGCATTCTTCAAAGCATTGGCTCTCTTGCCGAGTACTGATTTTGAGAAAGCCGTCTTCGCATTCTCAAACGATATCAAAAGAATCATCAAAAGTAACCTTTCTTCTCAAGAATTTCTCGAGAGAGGATGGGGGAAATAATGCATTCAATTTCCCGTATCTCGAGAATTTTGGAAATTTCTAGACTATTTTAATATACATAGAGGACTAAAAACTAAGTATGCAATAATTTAATATCCCAAATGCTTTTTTAATATAAAATTTAAAGCGTACTAAACATAAGTAAATTTATGAATTTTTGTAAATTTATGAATTTTTGTAAGTTATAAAAATTTATATTTTTTAATGACGTAATTAAAATAGTAGTGTTTCTTCTCGAGATGACAAAGACACTTTTCTTATGAAGGACTTTTGAAATTTTTCAGTAATTTAAAATTTAAATTGTCTGTTGGCACACAATCGACAAAGGAACTCAAAAGTCGATCTCCATCCTAGTCGGTGTCGATCCTACAAAGGTACCCTGAAAATAATAACGGAACCAAACATTTTCCCTTGTGAGTATACACTGTTGCTAATTACAGATCTACTCTTCGATATGTCTGTGAATTTATGCCAGTATCGATTCTACGCAGTGTCGGCTAGGGATATGATATGCCTGTGATAACAGGTGATAAAATTTCCATTAATTCTCTTACTCATTACTATACCATTATTAAAATTTCTTATCGTGTCGATCGCCTGCTGCAAATTGTGTCTGTCGTATGTCGATTCTAAGCTAGTATTGATGATATACATTGTTGATCCTATGAATTTGCCATAAAGATTCTGTTCAAATGACAGATGTGAATTAGACTCTTATTTAATACTACACCATTATCAAAATTTCTTTACCATGTCGATTGAATGCTGATTACTACTGTCGATTATCAAACAAGCAACTGATTGATAAAACGCAAACAAATGTCGCGGAGTTGGTAGTCAAACTAGCAATATATTATCATAAACTATGAGGGAAATGTACAATAAGATTTTGTGTTTAAAAAACCGATTACCTTATTATTTTGGCAGCGTTATCACTTCTATTTTGTCGGCTTTAACCGCATTAGTTAATATAAAAACAGAGCTCTTGAATATAGGAGACAGCATTTGGAGGCGATCGCTGATAATCTCGTATCATTTCTGTCCAACTTAAAAATTTCTTTGAATCGGCTGTGACTTGTGTTAGCTATGTTTGCTAGCGTGAGTTGATAAACCACGCAAACTTGTTCCAAGTTACACTTATGCCGAGATTATCAAGCATTCTGCTTGATGCGTTCCGGCTGTCATCAGATGTTTTGCTCTTTGGGCGCTGAAAAGAGAATAAGTTCGAAGTGTGAGTTCAGAAGGGCAGGAGCTAATGGCGAAGGGGCGTGACCAGTTGTCACGTGGGCTGCAAGCTGACTTATCATTGGTTGCGAGTCTTCTGAGGAATACCTCGCTAAAATTGCAACTAAGTACAGTACAAAACATATATGAAAGTAGAAATAATAAAATTAATTATATAAATCAGTCTTCTAAATTATTTACATATGCATATTAGTTCAAGTACGTCAGGAGATAAACACACGGCACGGGAAGAAGAGCTGGTAAACTAAGATGAGGCTCAGACCAGGGGCGTAGCTAGAGGGGGGCAAGGGGGGACATCTGTCTCCGGGCGCAGAACCCAATGGGAGCCAAACTGATGTTATGACATTTTAGAATTAAATGTTTTCCATCCTTGGCCAAGCAGTAGGGGGCGCGAAATCTTCAGTTGTCCCTGGGCGCTGAAAACCCTAGCTACGACTCTGGCTCAAACGCTTGCTGCTTGAGTTTGGTGTCACTGAAAGTAGATACTATCGTGATCATTATTTAATAGACACTAATTAAGTGGGAAAGTCTTGATTTTCCTTAATCAGGTAAGCAGCATAAGGCCTGAGAAACCTATCTTTGGCAAGTATCTCGTAGTGAAACAAGTTAAAGTTCATAAGATGTTCACAATTTACCGCACCATTGAAGAAACTTGCATTAATCTTGCGAATAAATTGATTTAGTGGTTCAATTTTCATGTCTCTATGCAATACTTCGTTTCTGACATAATAGTGGGTATTTGTGCTAATAATCCTAAGGAACTTGTTCTGCACTTTCTGGAGTTTCTCTATATCTTTTTCAGTGGCGGTAGACCAGGCTGGCGCCGCACATGTCATAATTGGTCTGATGGTACTAAGATAAATTAGTCTTTTCTTATACAGATCCAATTTTGAAAATTTTCCTATAATTGGGTAGAGACATTTCATGACTCTTAGTGCATGGTTACGAACATTCTCAATATGTGCAGTCCAGGTAAGTCGATTATTGATAGTTATGCCCAGATATTTCGCTTTATTGACGCAAACTTGTGTATATATCATTTCTTAAATACTTAAGTTTCACTTTAAGTTCTGCTAATCTCGCAAGCAGAGGTCTCCTGTCATTTCATGAGCTGTGTAAACTGTTAGAATGAAGATCTAATAATAATTATTGTTTTTAACTTTCCTCTGTGGCTGGCTGGTGTTATTCAACTGGAAGACTATCCCGCCTACATAAAGCAACACACAACCGAACAAGTCAATCCCGATGGGTCCGTGGCACCTAAACGCCAGTCCGTGTACATGAGGAAACATATCACTAAAGACGGAGAGATAAGTCGGACTGACTACACGGATAAAGATATCGGGTTAGCACGGATAAAGTTATTTCGTTTTTTAGTGTGAAATAAAACTTTTTTTTTTTTTTTTTTTTTTTTTCCTATTCAAAAAATGAACTTTAATTACTCAAATATCTTCTATTCTCTTCGACCACCTTTTGCCGTTTTGTAACTTCATGATAAATTCTGGACTTTTATCAGTTCAAACAAGAGCGATTGGGGGGGAGTCATCGTTTATACTGAAATTTTTACCATTTAAGAAGTTTTGTAAACTTCAAAATAAATGGTAATCCATTGGTGTAAGGTCGGGGCCATATGGGGGATGCAACATCTCTTTCCAACCTAGATGCAATCATTTCGTACGTGTAGCGAAAGATGTGTGAGGCTTCGCATAGTCATCGTGGAACAGGATTCCTTTGCGATTTGCCAATTCTGGCCATTGATCTTTGATTGCTTTCTCCAGTTTCATAAGTTACAGGAGGAAAACAACTGAGTTCATCTTTTGGTAACTTGGAAGCAGTTCAAAATAAGCAACAACCTTGTAATCTCCCGTCAAATTGACACCGTGATTCTTTTCTAATGCAATTTACCTTTCTATATGATTTGTGATAATTCCTCATGCTTCGACCATGATCTTTTTCGATAAATGGTATTACAGACGTTACATTTTTCATCACTATTGATAATTCTTTTTATTTTTTTAAAGGGTCAGTTGCGCTACGTCTGAATTGCGTATCGCAAATAATTAATCCTTAATTTCTTTCAATTCATGAGGAAACTAAATATCGAGCTTCTTAACGAGTCCAAAAGACCTTCTGTGATTTTCAGTTGTGTGTGAAACATTTAACTCTTTTGCATTCTATCGCACAGTTATATGACGATTAGATTCAATCATGGCTTTAATTTTGTCATCATCAAGTTCCACCAGAACGTTGGTCATCTTTAAATGAAAAATCTCAGAAACGGAATATGTCAAAGCAAATCTATCTAACACACGCACTTTGTTAAGCTATCAACACCATAAACTTCATGTATCTCTTTGTGAGCCTCAGCCGCTTTCTTTATAAAAAAAAAAAAGCAATATACGTCGAAATGCTCATCTTTTCACCCCATGTTAAAACTAACCGTAAACTAACAGTTACGAATAAAAACACACAGAATTTGTTTATGCAGGCCTAAAAGTGTTAGCTGCCATATCTCAAGAGAAAAAGAAACTATAAGATTGACAAAAGAATAACAAAACGAACATAATACTACCCATTCGTGCGAACCAAAATTAATTTATTGCCACCCAATATAGTAATATTTAAAGCAGTTAAGTACAATGTCACATTTTATTTTAAAGAACATCCAATCTCTGAATGAAATGAAGTTTAATAGAAACCTATTTCAATAAACATACTACATTTTGGAAAGAAATAAATTTTAGAAACACCTAACTAACGCTTTAAATGAAAGATGCAAATAACACTTCTAACTACAGTGGCATTACTGTGTATTTGCAATAAACACTGCACATAAAACAGCAAAAGAAGGAGTTTTGTATGCATATAACAACATACAATCATGTCACGCAACTTCTTCCGCGAAGAGCAGTGGGATATTCAAACAGAAGGTAAAATGTATTCAAGGAAAGAAGAACTTATTTTCCCTAACACGGAATAAATCGGCTTTGCATAATTCTTAAATTCAGATGAGATAAGAGGAGAGGATAGCATCCGGACAAAAGATATCTCAGATGGTATCAGATTTCAGTATACATACACATACGTAACAAATGCGTGAGTTGAAAATAATCTGATTACATGAGATACAGCGGCTTTTCTTCATCTTTCGTGGACATTCCTTGAACAAAAATGGGAAATTCACGCGGCAGAATTTATGCATCAGCTGCAGTGGGGCTTCAGTGTCCTTATATATATATATATATTTCTAGAAATGCATCATAATGTAAAATATTTTTATCGGCAATATTTTACCAAATCACATATACATTGCTGCAAGCTTAAGGTTTATTAGATCTTTTCCTAATTACGCAAGCCTAACAAGAAGAAATTTACACATTACTGAAGTAAATTATAGTTCGAACAACAACGTAAACAGCTATAATTAATTCAAGAAAGAATAACAGAGATAAGGCGAATTCTCCTTAACAGTAACAATAAGTAGAAGCTCAAAATACCACAATTTCAATTGAACCCTCTGAACTAAATCCCACGTCTGAAATGTAGGCATATTTGGTGGCATTGCTTAGCACTTCTTGAAAGCTTCAATATAATCACTATTAGTGCTTTGAAAACGCGCTATCTGGAAACTTCCAAAGTTTCCTTGGCTTTATTTAAATATGGCAACGCACTTGAGGGCTATCTGCTTACAGGAAGGGATGTCTTCGTGGAGGTCTTCCTAAGGGAAATTGGCTCGTATATACGTTACATATGGGGAAAACCACGAAAACGCCCATGCAGCCAGCCCGTTCACCGGGATTCGGAGCCCTGGACAGAAGTACTAGTGTTCAGTGGCCTTATGGCTCGGCCGCTGGTGGGCCTTCCAAAGTGTCGCTAAGCTGGCTAGAAATCGGTAGGTCGGGAGAGCAATCACTGAAACCCAACAGCAAAGTTTCTGCCCGCATTATAATTTAAATGCCAACCCATTAAGAATTACAAAATCAAGCACATAACACATGAAATAATAATTTACAAACATAAAAAAACAGCCACAAATCCCATTAAATAAGAATGTGCAATAAAATTTACCAAATAAATAAAGAAAAGATATATAATACAATAAAAAATACTAATTTTAAAAGCAATATATAATACAATAAAAAATACTAAACTAAAAATACCGTCATATAAGCACAAATATTTAGATATATTCTTTTTTGCCATTTTAGCTTCAAGAGAAATTCTGCTTGTCAAATTGTTATTATCACAGACGATTTCCCAAACTGAATATTCAAAGCTATTTCTTGATTCTCTGAAGGAGCCCACCAGCGGCCGAGCGGTATAATCGCTGAACACTGGTAGTTTGGTCCGAGGTTCGAATCCCGCGAACGGGGCTGGCTGCATGGGCGTTTTCGTGGTTTTCCCCATGTGTAACGTGTATACGAGCCAGTTTTCCTTAGAAAGTCCTTCACGAAGGCATCCCTCCCTTAGGCAGATAGCCCTAGTGTGCTTTGCTATATTCTCAATACACCAATACACATCTTTCTCTGAAGGACGTTCAGCTGTTTTTCTTTATTTCATAATTTTCTTATTTATTATTTATGTTGCGTATAAAACAGAATTAAAAAAATGATTTTTATACAATAAGTTTTTAGTTTAAACAGATATTATAATTAATGCACTAAAAGGAGAAAAATAATTTATTATATAGTTTAATGAGACTAATAGATTAAATAATTCTATTTGCAGAATTCTACAATTTTATATCACGAGTGATAAAAATGGAGCGCCTAAATAACGAAATATATTAAGTTAATTACATTGTGAAATGTATCAGTTATTATCTTTTTTAATTTTTACTTCCTTGAATGAAATAAAAAGGAAGTTCGGCAATCGCGAAAAATTTCGGGTATCATATTCAACGAAAATATCCATTTTGACTTCGAATGCAATTTAACGATGTTTTTGCGTGACATCTAATAAGACATCTAGTAAGCACAGAATAAAGCCCTCTTAAACGAACTATAAAACTGATTTAAAATTAATTGAGAAGAGATTTTTTTCGTGGCTCTGTACGTACGTATCTCGTATAACTCAAAAACGAGTAGTCTCAGAGCGTTGGAATTTTGTTATTAAACTAAATAGGACTGCAATAATATGTAGATGTGCATCTCTTATTTTGGTTGTCAACCAGCCGCACCAAAAGTACATAAATATATGCATATATATATCCACACTTAATCGGCTCAGTGAACTCAGTTTCTTAATTCTTATATGTTTGTAAATTGTGCATTTTTTGCTTTAAAAATGATTGAATTATATTGTGCTTATTTTCCGGTTAAGGCCTTTATGCCTTTAGTTAACCTGCATGTTATAATTGTAGAATTATCAACAATTTAAAAATTGTTTAAGTGCGGCTAAGCCTAATTTTTTTACCATAGCAGCCACATTTGTTTACATTTGAAACTTCACAGAATAGTGGATTTGCTACCAATCTAGAGAAAATAAGCTTCGCAGCAACAAAGTAACGTCTTCTTTTATTATTGCGAATTAAATTATGCTTAATCCATTCTGGAATTATCATTTAAGTTATTAAATTATCGCATATATTGACTCAGTATAGCATCCACAACAAATTAAATCAGTTTCTACGCCTTTAGTGTCTTTTTGCAGCGTGAGAACAAAAGTAAACTTTCAGTTCTGTGCACTGAAAAATCTGCCTTCTTGCCCGCTGCCCGAATGGCTTGTTTTTGCGTAGAAACTGTAATTTTAATTGTAAACATTGTTTTTTTAAATTGTTTTAAGTGTATTTGGTGTTTTTTGTTTTTCTATATCTTCATTTTTCAATAAAGATATTTTGAGCTTTTTATGTATTTTTGCCTTGTCGCAAAGTGAGAACTGAATTAATTGAATAAGAAATATATCTGTAACGAAATTCGAGGAAATAAGTTTAAATGAAAGGCAGGAAAAAATGCGTATAATTTAATATTCCGTACAAGGCAGTCATGTGATGCACACATCAGTTTTTTTTATTTATCTAACTGCACTGTCAAATGCATAAGCTATCATCTTTTTTATTTATCATCGGCGCTCCAGACTTTTGTTATTCGCGATATAAAATTATAGATTAATTCTGTAAACAGAATAATTTAATCTATTATTCCCATTAAACTATACAATATTTTTCTCCTTTTAGTGCATTAATTATCATACCGATTTTAGATAAAAAGCTTACTGTACAAAAACCTTGTTTTTTAATTGTATTTTAATAATTACTCAGCCATCACAACAAAATTAGGCTTGATTTAGTTCATTATGGCATAGCACTGCAGGACTACCTGTCCAAGTGGAGAGATGCCTTCGTAGAGGGCTTTCTACGGAAAACTGGCTCGTATACATGTTACACATTGAGAAAACTACGAAAACGGCCAGCCAGCCAGCCGATATCCGAAAATATGACCCAATACCAGTGTTCTTCAACCGTTCGTACGCTGGTATGCCCCACGCAACAAAATTTAAGTTAATATATCTAAAAATATCTTTATCTCTTCTCTAGTATTAAATGTTGAAAAATGAGCACGCATGCGTGTACGTAGGTTTCTCGCATTACGGAAAAACGGCGGCACCTTGAGCCACTAAATTTTGTAGTCTTTTACCAGTATATGTGCACCTCGAAACCCAAATTTTGAATTTTGAAAATTTTTTAATGTATTTTCTATTTCGTGCGAATTTTATAAACTTCTGATTAAAAACTTGGTGATTTAACAGCTTTGTGTTGTCACGCCGCAAAGCTTAATATTTATTTATGCTTTAAATTTAATCAAAAATTCAACGATATAAAAGAAAAGTGTCGCCACGACAAAACGCAATAAATTTTTATTTCGAATTTAATCGCAGTGAGAAAAAAAGTCACCGCCTTGAGCCACCAAATTTTGTATACACATAAGTTTTCCAGACGAGCATGTGCAATTCAAAGACCGAATTTTGTTTTCCGAAATTGCTTTTCATTTATTTCATACTTTATGCAAATTTTAAAAATTTGATTAAAAAATGAAAGCTTTCTGTTGCCACTCGGCAAAATGTAAGTATTAAAATTTAAATCTGATAACACAAGAGATAAAAAAGGTGTGTTGCCAACCTGCAAAATTCTATGTATTTCTCTTTCGAATTTAATCAAGAAACTCAGCAATTTAAAAGAAATGTGTTGCCACATCCCTAATTAAAATATTTTTGTCCTCCAAGCGGCAGTGTGATGCAGTTCAGAAAAACTTAAGATAATATTGTTCTTTCAAATTTATCCGGTTATTAATTTACAAACTAAACGATCTCAAAGCAATAAATGCACATTCATTTCAATTATTATTAATTACTCGCTGGACCGGTGAAATTACATTAGTTGGATTTATTAAAACCATTAAAGTATACTTTTTTTTTTTTTTTTTTTTTTGGAATAATTATTTTAGACGGCTGGCTGCACATGAGGCTAGGTTATAAAAACTTGAAAGATTTCTTTTAGCAAATTTATAAAGAATTCACATTTCTTTACTTAAGGATTAACATATTTCTTTTAATAACTTTACACAAAAATAACGAACACACAAAGAAAAACACACAAAAGAAACACACACAAAGAAAAACACCATCTCTTCTTTCAATCAATTTCACATCACCCGTACATACTGCACAACTTACGCACACTAACAAATTGCCATATACCAGACAATCACAGTTTCCTCATACCTTTCTGCATAATCCTTTTCAGAAATGAAAACTCAAATGACCTTCCATTTCGTTATTAGAAAAAAAAAAAAAAAAAAATTCCACAAAAAGACAACATACTATTTTTTAATGTAATGTAGATTATAATGTCTTTTGTGTTGACTATAATGAGTTCAGTCATTAAAAAATAGCCATTAAAAGCAATGAAGTTTTAAAAATTTCTCGCTAGACATTCGAGGGTTTTTCATCATATTTCTCTGCATACTTTTCTCAAAAATGAAGATTCAGTGAGCAATTTTGCAATAAGTCACTTAAAAAAAGAGAGAGCGAGAGAAAGAGGCTTACTATAATGCAACGACCAATAATTTTTGTATGAAGACTTGTTTTTTAATAATTAAAGAATCAGCATCAAATGCGTTGTTAAAAAAAGCAACCGAGTTCTAAATGTGTCTCAAAAACTCTTTAGGAAAAAATTCCGATGAGTTGATTTAACATTCAGAAAACTGTAAGCTGAATTATTTACAATTTAATTTTTCGTAAACGATAAATATTCAACCAACCAAAGAGTAAGGATGATAGAAAACAGTGCAAGAAAACAAGCAAAGAGCCTTCTTACTATTTATAACAGAATTGATGACTTTGGTAACTAACATATATAGATAATGTCATCGTAATAAATGCTCCCTTCTTCCCCCCCCCCTTTTTTTTTAATTCTTCATGTTCTCTATCAACTTTAATTAGTGCAGATTGTGTGCTTTTTCCTATTAGAACGCTCACGGTGGTTTTATTAAGATTTTGTAAGTAATAAACTGTTAACAATTACACTGATTTCCCTTTTATACGATTTGCAGATAAGAAAGGCAAATATGACTGAAACTGCAATCTTATCGCTAATTCTTCCTTCGTAAAAGATACATAATAATAATCCTTTGTTTTCGATAAGATATGTTTCCTAGAAACTAAACTCCTACACACTGTTTATGAATTGTTTATAAAGTGTACAATTCTGACACTACTCAGCAACGTTCTTCATGTTATCAGAAACTCAGCATATTATAAAATGCTTATATTTTACAACATTTTGAAGTAAGAGTTAATTTTATTTCATGAGCGTATACGGAACCTACTAATTTCATAGATCGTCAGGACGATTTCGCAAAGTCTTAGATTACTAGTGAAATACAGGGGTTGGACAAAAATATGGAAACACCTTTAAAAAAACATGTTTCTTTGCTCAATATGGTGTAGGAAACCCGTTGGCATCCAAAACAGCTTGCAGTCTTCTCGGAATGAATAAATACAGTTCCTGTATGTTTGCCAAGGGAGTATTATACCATTCTTCCTGCAAAACGGTGGCAAGTTCAGATAACGATGTTGGCGGTGGATAACGAGAACGCACTTTCCGTTCCAATGTAGACCACAAAGGTTCGATAATATTCAGGTCTGGTGACTGTGGTGGCCAGGGGAGATGGGACAACTCATCCTCGTGCTCAGAAAACCAGTCCTGGACAATGTGAGCTGTCTGAACAGGGGCTTTGTCGTCTTGGAAGACACCATCACCATCGGGGAACAAAGTTTGTACCATGGGATGAACTTGATCGGCCAAAATGTTCACATAAGTCTCGGCAGTCATGTGCCCTGACACAGTTATCATGGGGCTAGCAGAGAACCACGATATGGCTGCCCAAACCATAACAGAACCCCCGCCATGTTTCACTCTTGGCAACAAACAGTCTGTATTATAGGCTTGAGATGGCGTTCTCCAGACGTAAACTCGGCCAGAAGTGGGAAACAATGTGAAAGAAGACTCGTCAGACCATATTACTCGCTTCCACTGCTCTATAGTCCAGGCTTTATGACTTAAACACCACCTTTTCCTGTTACGGGCATTAGCATCACTGATGAGTGGATTCTCAATTGCAGCACGGCCAGCAATTCCCTGTTTATGAAGCTCCCTTCTAATTGTTTTGGTACTCACAGGGTTCGGTAACACAACATTCATTTCAGCAGTAACTTTTGCAGCTGTGGTCTTCTTATTTTTCGTCACAATTGCTCTTAATGATCGTCTGTCACGATCACTCAGGACACACTTTCGTCCGCGCTGTGATTTAGCAGATAATGTTTTTCCGCTTTTCAAATATGCGGAATAAATCTTCGATACAGTACCTCTTGAAACACTAAACACCTCGCTACCTTGCTTACGGAAGCACCTACCATACGTGCTCCAACAATTTGCGCACGTTCGAAGTCTGTTAACTTTGACATAATGCAATGACAACCTCACATAACAGTACTCCGACAACAACTGAACTGTTTAGCACATTTACGAAGTTGTATAGGTGGCGTCAGTAGTCAAAAACGCCAGCGCCACCTACATATTTCATTAAAATCAATCTTTCTTTTCAAACATGCATTTCACAAGGTGTTTCCATATTTTTGTCTATCCACTGTAACTATTAACTCCGAAGAAAGTTTCAAATAAACCTTTTCTATTGCAACTTAACAACTACACATCTTGTGCGTCACAAAAAAAATCACCTCTGCTAGCGAAATATAACATAATTACCAAAGAAGAACAGTTTAGGTCTGCAATTTACGCGGCAACGACAGGCCTTCTAATTACGCGAGCCAGTTTGGGTATATAAAGAACTGGGCGAGAAATAATATGAAGGTCAGCGGTCGCTGCCAGAAGTTCTCTCATAATTTCAAGAACTCTGTTCTTATACACTGTCTACCAGTAAGTATTTGGACACCTGAGTCAAATATTCATTATTAATTCATTATTAAATGTTAGAGCCTCCACAAGCGGCAATTACATGCTTCTACAGCATACTTTCTGTAAGTCGGCTATTAGCATTTTTTTTTCACTCGGCTTGAAGAAGACATGTAAGTTCCTTCACCAATGTGAGACAGTTTGTTGCAACCCCTTAATTTTATAATTTCTATGTCATCTTACTAGATTTAAACTCATGATCTAAGATCCGAAAAATTTCCAAATCCGGAATCGTCGAAGTCCCGATAAGTCCAGATCTCGGACTTTGTATTGGGTTGGCAACTAAGTAATTACGGATTTCACTCATCGATGGCTTCAGTTGATTTTTTAGGGTTGCAGACGTAGTACAAATGTAAAACACATTTTGTTATTTAATAGTTGGCAATTCAGCTGTCAATCAGTAAAAAAACGTTTTTTGATCGGTTGCGTAGTTTTCGTTTGGCGTTCGTTGAAAACTGGAAAATCAAAAGGAACATTTTCGTCATATTTCGCTTTTTTATTTCCGCAAAGGGAAAAACGCATCGCAAGCTCATAAAAAGATATGTGCTGTTTATGGTGGAACGGCAGTGTCAAAATTGGTTTGCTAAATTTCGTTCTGGTGATTTTTCACTCAAAAATGAAAAACGCTCTGGTCGTCCAGTTGAAGTTGACGACGACCTAATCAAAGCAATAATCGATTCGGATCGTCACAGTACAACACGTGAGATTGCAGAGAAGCTTCATGTATCACATACATGCATTGAAAATCACTTAAAACAACTTGGCTATGTTCAAAAACTCGATACATGGGTTCCTCACGAACTGAAAGAAACGCATTAAAAGCTGCGATTTGCTAAAGAAACGTAATGAAAATGATCCATTTTTAAAACGACTGATAACTGGCGATGAAAAATGGGTTGTTTACAACAATATCAAGCGGAAAAGATCGTGGAGCAGGCCAGGTGAACCAACTCAAACAACATCAAAAGCTGATATTCATCAAAAGAAGGTTTTGTTATCAGCTTGGTGGAATTACAAAGGAATTGTGTACTTTGAACTCTTACCACCCAACCGAACGATCAATTCTGATGTCTACATTGAACAACTAACGAAATTAAACAATGCAGTTGAAGAAAAGCGGCCCGAATTGACAAATCGAAAAGGTGTTGTATTCCATCATGACAATGCAAGGCTACACACATCTTGGTCACTCATCACATGAAAGGTCACTCGGCAAAAATTATTGGAGCTTGGTTGGGGTGTTTTGCCACATCCACCATATAGTCCTGACCTTGCACCATCTGATTACTTTATGTTTCGATCTTTACAAAACTCCTTGCATGGTAAAAATTTCAATAATGATGATGATGTCAAATCGTACCTGATTCAGTTTTTTGCTAATAAAAACCAGAAGTTTTATGAACGTGGGATTATGATGCTGCCTGAAAGATGGCAAAAGGTCATTGATCAAAATGGGCAATACATTACAGAATAAAGTTATTTAGTTCCATGAAAAAATTGTCTTTGATTTTCTAAAAAAAATCCGCAATTACTTAGTTGCCAATCCAATACATTAACTAATCTGTACCTTACTGGGAACCCACGAAAGCAGAAGTGACGATCAAAAATATAAAACACTTAGGCAGACAAATTTAATTAAGTAAGTAAGTAGTTTTTATTCAATAATTAAATTTAATTGATAAAAATATTTCAATCATTGCATTAAACTAATTAAATAATATACAAATTTAATTAATAAAAATATCTGATTACGTAGTAAAGATATTAATGTATTTTAAAATTCAATTAATTCAATTTTATTAATAAGTAAAATTACTTAATTAACAAAATACTATAATAATTTATTAATACAACAGAAATAAAAATATTATTTAATTAATTATTTTAGATCTACCTAATATTAAAAACTTTCGAATTTTTACTATGACTTGCAGGAAGCCTCTAAAGGAACTATAAAAATGCTTTTAGTCTATACAACATCCACTAAAAGGAGGGGAATACGGAACAAAGATTTTTGACGTTAGAAATATATACAACTTCACGCTCGTCAGCCAGCTGGAAACCGCCGAACACTGATAGTTCAATACGGGTTGAAATATCGACGAACAAGCTAGCTGCATAGGTGTTTTTCTCAAGTGTAACAAAGTTACCTTAGGAAGTGTTGGCATCCCTCTGCTTATAAAGATAGCCATTGCTTTATTTCCATAAGAAAAGAACCACTATTAATAGAGCATATGAAGAGTGACAAAAACTGTTTGAATAAAATTTTAAAAGTAATATAGATAGAAGTTTACTATTTATATATTACTATAAAATTTCATCTCAAGCATTAGATTTTACACTAGATACAAACAACAACGTTGTTGAGACATTAGGTTATTTCGAAGTAGGAGACATGAAAAATGGGCAATGCCATCGTTGGGACTCGAACCACGGATCTCTCGAATACTCGCCTTTTTTTAGTTCGGGCACCGCTACAGAGATATTAGTGGTTTTTTTTTTTTTTTTTTTTTTTTTTTTTTTTTTTTTTTTTAAGCAGGAGGGATGAAAAATGAGCAATACCCTCACCAGGGCTCGAACCACAGACCTCTCTGATACGCGCCGAGTGTGCTGACCACTACACCACAAAAGCATGCTAAGAATGCAGAAGAAATACCTTATAAAGCGTACACAAATTAAATATTTTGCAATACACCTATTATATTGTGTTTAAAACTTGCTTTATTTACAACACCCATGATATAAAATTAACATTTACATCAAAAGTACTCAGGAGATACAGAAAAAAATAAGTTTTTAAATGATTAACATACGTTATATCCATTAATATTTTTTTACGATATTTAAGATTAATGAAAAATCTTTTCTGTCGTCGGTTGGCAATAATGACGAGAGAAAACTTCTATTTTCTCACGGACGTGATTTTATCGAAACTGAAATTTTTCTTAGAGGTGTTAAAAAAGAAGTTATAGGAAGATTTAAAAAAAATTTTGCTTGTGCGATTTTTCTTTAAGCTAGTGGTTTTCAAACTATACTATGCAAAACTCTGGGCTTCAACGTAGTTCCTTTAGGGGCTCTGCTAGTCACAGTAAAAATCTGAAAGGGTTTTTAATATTATGTAGATCGCAAAAGCTGAACATCTAAAATAATTAATTAAATAATATTTTCATTTCTAAAATAATGAATTAAATAATAGCTTTTACTTTCGTTGTATTAACCAAGTATTATTTTATTGATTATTAAATTAATAACTACATTTATGAAACTTCAAATAGTTGAAAAAAGTACAATGAAATTACAATTTTCTTTTCATTTTCCATAGAAAGACATTACAACCCTGATATGTCAATGTTTTTTTTTAATTACTTTTCTGGAGATGGCTGTGGTTCCGCCCACATACACAGAAAGAAAAAGAAAAAAAAAAAATTATGGGTTCCTTTAATAATCAAAGTTTGAAGATCACCAATTTAAAGGATTTCACTGTGAAAAAAGCCAAGAAAACGCCAGCTGAATTCTCAGGCAATCACCACATTTAAAAAAAAAGTTTTCAAATTTTTTGTAAAAAAATAAGGCAACGCTGTAAATAATAAAAATATCTGGCAACGCTGCAAATAAGAACTATGAATGTTTCAAATACCCAACCCAATAAACATGAAACATATCTAATACATATAGTCTTCTTCAAAAGCAAAAACAAACGGAAGAAGTACAATGTCCTCCGGCTACAGATAGGCGTGCATTGTTAACTTTGCTTGCAATAATAAATCATTGGGCGTTTTGTGAATGATGTTACGGCAACTAGAACCTCTAAGGTGGAGGTACCTACTAGGAGGTAGTACAAGATAAGCACGACTATATCACTATTGTCATTTCTCGGTGATGTGTGTTTGCTGCAGCATCCGGTCTGTGGTCGTTGCTATGTTGCCACCAGGAACTGAAGAAAAGAAGATATGTGCGAGCAAAGAAACATGGCGAACAATGAGTTCTTAATAGTTATTTAGAAGCATTTTAATTTTTCTTTGCTAATTGATCTGCGGATGCACAATCTATGTCTGATCTTTAAACGTTATACAAAAAGATTTCTTTTTGCGGTAAAGGTTGTATACTTTATTAAAAAAGAAAAGAAAAAAGAAATTGCAATCTTATTTTTCGATTGCAATTTTAAGATCAGAAATGAGGTATACAGCATATGTTTACGAAGTTCTAATGTTTCAGTGCATTTTCATGTCACTTTTCTGTTGATTCATCATATTCCACCGAAACCTTCATTTGTTTCTTAATTGTTATGAATTAGTAATAGGATTCATATTTATTATGCAAATATAATACAGGTTGATGACTCCCTTCATACAAAATCGAAAGCTGAAGAAAACAGCATTCTTAATTCTTAGTCTTTCACACTATAACAATCCGCGTATTACCCTGCTCTATAATACAAGTTTATGGCTATTCTTTGCTCTTTTTTTGAACGCATGTTGGCAGATGTTTACCGGATTATAAAGCAATGATATAGTCCATCAGTAAAGCAAGTTAAGATACCATAGTAATTAAATACTTTGGAAGGTTTGCTGGAATTCGTTTAAAAAAAAAACTTTGCTTCTAAGAAAATAAAATGTACGGAACCGCGCATTAAAATACATGGAGCAAATATTTTTATAAAATCGACTTTGATTTATTGAGTAGAGTATTTAAATTACTGGTATATTTATTTATATTAGTAATTCGGAGAAATTTATTATTTCGACAAAATTTGTTACACGGTAAAATTTAAGATTCTAAAGCGCAATCCGTTTCTACCAATATTTTTCATATAACAAAAAATGGTAATTTAAGATATATTTAGTTTTTTCATAAACTAAAAACCGGTAACTTAATTAAAGATACGAATTATTTTATAATAAAAACGGTAGACCAAATATATTAAGAAAACGAGAAAGCAAAAGCTACAAATTGAATACCGTGTTTTTGTTGATGGGGAATTTGAAAACAGATGGCGAAAATATAAATCCTATCACTAATCCATAGCAATTAAAAAACAAGTGAAGGTTTCGATGAAACATGAAGAATCGATAGAAAAGTGGCATGAAAATGCATCGAACATAGCACACTGAAACTATACGGCCGAATCTTGTTTAGAATGAGGTTAGTTTACGTAATTAATGACAGCCATGTACAGAAAAGCCTTAGGAAAAGCATACTTTCTATTCGGAATGAGGGGAAATTTGAATGTTAATGTGATCTGAATAAATTTTTATTATACAGGAAGAAGAAAATGCGTTTTCTTTATTGAGGAAAATATTTATTTTCCAAATCATTTTTAGTGTAGCTAACTAGAAAAAACTCAGTCATTTTTTGCGATGGTAAATTAGCAACACTGAGAAAATATGTCGCAAAATCTGATCCCAAAATAATTAATGATGAAATTTTTTCTTACTCAATTCAATTAGAACATTATAGCTTTTTGTGACATTTCGCTAATATTTACGAAAGTACAGTTGATTTTCAATGATTTTTACCTCCCCTCCCCCCTAAAAAAAACCTTTTTGCTGGCTCAAATATAACAAAACGCTTTTTTTACTCCTTACAATACTCAGCTGAAAACATGCACATACATGTATTATATGCCAACCTATTTAAAAATGCACTAGCGGGAAAAAAAGCAAAGGAACAATGATTTTGCAACTATTGAAACCTGCACAAAATCTTTATTTTGCCATGCCCGATATATTTTCAATATGTCGAAATTCAGAAAAATTCTGAAAAATTACCTTTAAATAAGAACATAGTAAATGCGATATAAAATAGAGTAGGAATTAACAAGATTAATTAGACAAAATTAATATGGTCACTCCTGATCGAAATGCATAGATTGTCCAGGAGTTCCTATCGTAACAAATTTTATTCACGAAGAATAGCGCCTTTGATGCTCCTAGAGAGAGCTAGACGGAGGCTGCAGTGATGCTAGTCGGCGTCGCGCCCCATACATATTCCCTTACCTTGGCGCGATCCTCACAAATTCTCTCACATGGTATCCACACATACATTCTACTATCCAGAAGTTTCGGGTGCGTAAAGCTAGACTCTAATTGCCCGAAACAGCGTTCTATCTATTGATAACAAACTACTCATAAGTCCATCTTGCGGCCCATGTTCTGTTATATGCTTGTCCGGTCTGGGCATACTCATGTAAATCTTACAGGAAAAAAAATGCAAAATGCCCATAACAGTGTTCTGATGCAGATTACGGACGCACCATGGTACATTCGTAATAACGCTATTCATGAGGAGCTTGGCATTGTCAAGCTCAGAACCTTTTACTACCAACTTGATAAATGTTTTCGCTGTAGTATGAGAAATCGTAACAACACTGAACTGAGAATTTACAATTACGATTATAATGATGTGCAAAATATAAGACGGCCTATGGCTATTCTCAATCTTTTAGAATTATGGAATATTAATGCATTATTACTTTGATTTCTCTTCCTACTTATGTTATATGTAATTTTTATTCTACCTTTCCACTGCTGGTATGACTTTTCGCACTTCCACCATTGCTCGACGGTTTTCTGATGCTTCTCCCCATTTATAGATTTTTGAGTACAAATTTTAATACTTGTTATATTAGAAAGACAAATTTATCTGTATATATAATTTAATCAATCTTAAGTTGGTTGAAATATTATTTCGCAGCTTTATATTTTTTTCGATTCGGGGTAGGGATTCCCCAGATACCCCGGGTCTCTTAAACACCGTTCCACTTCCCCACACATATTCTATCGGATTTAAATTCGAGGACTATGCTGGCACTCCATTCGCTGAATTTCTTCACCTCAAGATAATCAGTCAACAGAGCAGCGCGATGGTCCTGCTTCGATTCTCCCAGTCGCACGTCATACCTCACAATCCGTCAGATGCCTTTTCAACGCGTATTTTACCTTCCATGGGTGAGAGTTTTATCCAGCTACTCGCACAATCCTTGAAAGTAGAATATAAAGCACGCCGCTTCCCCAAGTGTCCCCCCAAAGTGTCGAAACATTTCCTACCTCCATGTGTCGAAAGAACGAGAGAAAAACTTTTCACAGTTGTTCCTTTTTCTCATTGATATTCTACAAAGGTAATTTATGATTTAACATGAACTTGTATGCTAAAAGAATAAGTCCTCTTGCATAAAAATTAGTTTCAAGAAAACTCTCTCTTAGTTTCATGTTCTATTATAGCAGAATGCAAATTAATATGAATAAAAGACTGCTTTAAAATAGTTATGGTTACTGAAATATGGCAAAGCCCACAAAAACTCTCTGCCTATGTGAAGGAACACCTTCGTGAAGGACTTTTCATAGGAAACTGGTTCGTATTCACATTTACACATGGATAAAATCAAATAGCAGTTAGCCCCATTTGCCTGGGATCGATCTTAGGTCGAACTCTCACTGGCCGGCGGTCTTAACCACGCCGCCACTGGTGATTTTTGAAATATTTCGTTCAGCATGCAGCTTTGAATTTCGAATTACTACTGCAAATTTATGCAGTTATGTGTTTATTTAATTAGATTTAGCTTTTATTTATTTTTGGAACAGATTAGGATTATTTGGATTACAACAAAGCACACAAAGTCTATATGCCCAGATAAACGAATATCTTCATGGGGAAAGTTTACTTCACACTTTAGATGCTGCGGGCAAAATTCGTTAAAGTCTATTTCAAGTAGGTCTTAGATACTTTTAAATATATAATCAATAATAACATAGATAATCAACATTTATTCAGGAAAACTCCCCTCACAGTTCATAATACGTACTTCCAGCAATTACGAGAAAAATTAGACTATTATGACAATAATTTTATCTGTAGTCAGAAAATTAAGTGTTAGAATAAATTGGAAAAGCTCAAATGAACTCGATGCTTCTGTTCTGCCTTTTTAGCAAAAGCAGTAATAAGATGCATTTTCTCTTAACAAGGAATTGTTCCTTATTAATGTCATCGTGATCATAATTTAGTTGGCATTCGTATTTTTCACTCGAAATACTATCATATCAGTTAATTTTGTTAGACAACTGTCACCTCGTTACTCATCTTCAGTTATTATCAGTTTTTTTTTTTTTTTTTTTTTTTTTTTTTTTTTTTTTCTGTTTCGACGATTTATACTTTACAAAATTGTGTGTCGCGTGAAAAATGTGCCGCTTGAGGCGGACCGTCCCTTTCTAGCAACGCCAATGAGTAGACCTAGGTTAAGAATTCATACTCCGTTTTAGGAATCTCAACAACACCATAATTTAAACACGAGTCCCAAATCAGATAATTTAAGAACGCTGCATTCAGTCCTGCTAAGAATCTCAACGACACGAATTTTTATCATCTCCATGTACAGTTTTTGTTCCAATAACATTACCTACTTCCGAAAATGATTCTTTTGACATATCACTTCTTTAATATATCATGTTAAAGCATCTAAGATGAAAACTCACCCAAACGGATAATTTTCTACGACACTCACTGCCCATTTAACAACATAGTCCCATTCTTCCCCCCCCCCTCTTCCTCTACTTTTTACTTCACCATTCAAGTAAGCATATCATTACGGTTTCATAAACTTAGGTAGTTAGATAAACAATCTCACGGATCGCAGGTCATGTTTGAAAAAAAAAAAAAAAAAAAAAAAAAATGCGCTTTAGTGAAATAGAGAAGAAAGAATTTGGGTTTGTCAATGAAGGCGAAACAGAGCTTGTGCGTCGATCCTTGATCCCATTTCGTAAAGGCGAGAAAAATATATGTATGGTTAAATAGATAGTTTGAATTTCTAAAAACCTACTAAACCTTTGAAATCAAAGATGTACACATCAAATCCATGAGATTTGTCAGAATTTAAAGATGCCGTAAACGTGAAGTTACACAGATTCCTCCAGCGATGTTTATGTTCGATATCCCCGCACGCAATGCGTTATCGTCTGCGAAGGAGGGCACGTTCTTGAAAACTTGTAAATTTTTTTCCCTTCTCGTCTCATGTGTTGTCACTCGGCTTTTACAATGCTCTTCTTTGCAAATGTTTTACGCCGGGAATTTTCGTCATACCTGTATCGTTCCAACGCCATTTATGGTTTTTCAAGGCGCTGATCAATTACAGCAGGTAAAAAGTCGGTTATAAGAAATCAAATTCCATGACACCAAAAATTTCCTATGTTCTTAAAAAAAACACGAATATTTACGAAATTTTACTAGTTTAATAAACTTTTTTTTTTTTTTTTTTTTTTTTTCCGGAGATGAAAAATATTCAATCGATTGGCCATTCTGTTGTGTTGACTATCCAGCTACGCTACGTTAAGAGCAGTCATTTCTCACGTGACCGGAATACGAAAATTCGGTTTTCTATTGATATAACTAATACACCTCAAACACTAATATGCTGGTAATGTCAGTTTGTTACGGAATAAATCAATTCATACATGTTTATATGTACTACATTCTGCGCATGTCTTATGATTATTGTAGCCCTATACACCACATACTTGTAACAAATTATGTCATTCTTCCCTTGGACTATAAATCAAGTGATCGGTTTTGCCAAGAGACTGTAACCCAAATGCTCTTCAACGTTCACTTCCCTTGTACGAAAAAAATTGGATTATGAGAAACTAAAGATGATTTCGGAACCTTAGCTTAAATCTGGCTTTTGTAGACCTGGGTGATTAAGGCTCTGCTTTGAAGAATTTTCTCTCTAACCAGCACAATCTATCTTTTAAAGGTTTTAAAGGTTTCCAAGCAAGTGTGAAGTGATCTTTGAAAGGAAGGGATGTACTACTCAAGCGTTGTTAAATCGTACCAGTTTTTTTTTTTTTTTTTTTTTTTTTTGTGTGTGGTTGTACTAAATTGACTACGATATATTTTAACCACTGTCGCCTAAAAAAAGGGATCGATCGATTTGCGAAAAAATTTTTAAAATAATATTTTTTTTTTTTTTTTTTTTCCCCTATGGAGCTTCAAATATATTTTATGATTGAGGAAATCACTCGATTTTGGATAAGAGTTGTAGGATAACTAAAAAGATCGAATAATCTCTGAAAAAGATGCCAAAATTTAAAATAGAATACCTTAAAAATTCCTAAAGAACCTTAAATTCGAAGTTTTTCTTTATTTATTCGATGGTAGGCCCACCAGCGGCTAAGCAGTAAAGTCGCTGCACACCGGAAAGTCGGTCCGGGGTTCGAATCCCAACAAACGGGCTTGCTGTACGACGTTTTCGTGGTTTTTCCCATGTGTAACATGTATACGACAGAGTTTCCTTTAGAAAATCCTCCACGAAGGCCTCCCTCCTCTTACGCAGATAGCCCAAGTGCTTTGTCATAACCAAATAAGCCAAAATTCAAAATTCTACTTGCTACTTTGACAATTAAACACGGCTTGCGAGAAAAATTCAGTCTGAATAAAAACAGACCTATATCGAACTGGAAGAAAATTCCTATGAATACTACATTGTCATAGTAAACATTAACGTCTGAAACATTAAAAAAAAAAAAAAAAAAAGTGAGTAGAAGAAGGTTAAATATTATTTCTTCAAGATTTGACCAAAACAAACTACAAATCAATAAATAAACATAGAAAAAGTTATAACTTCTGTTGGGCGATACTAAATTGAGTATTCAACCTCATGGATAATTACAGGGTTATCTTAATTTGCTAGAGAGTTATCATCCTTATAATTACTTAACTGTCAGCACAAACCCAAAACAATTTAAAATCAAATAGATATTTATTTATGTACTCCTGCTGGTTTAAAAATTACAAGGATTGGATAAAAATTACAAACATGTCGTTAACTCTGAAAGGACTTTATTACCATATGCATAAATAACTTAGTCTCTCAATAGAATCGTCAGCCACGTCTAACATCTTCTGACAAGTTAACGTAAAGCATCGTACACTATCAGTATATTATGTCTACTTTTGCTCATGGCCACAGCGATCATTGGATTTCAGGTGAGGTGTAGTTTGTATATTATATGCGCTTTATCACTTAATTTTATTTCTTAAATGTTTTTGGCCACTAACAAGTATTGTTAGTTTTGTTTCTTGAAAGTGGAAAAACATTTTTTGAATGATTTAAAATATGTACGTGTGGTTTATTAACCCTTTTAGTGCCGAGCGAAAGTATCTACAATAAGCATAGGAAGAAAACCGGGCCAATTTAATGAGTTTCCTAAGGTTTGGGTAAAAGCTCATAAAAACCAAACTAAGAATCTTATTTAGAAAATTCAAAAAGCAGCATACTACGAAATAAAGAAAGAATAAAGTAATGAAGAACGATTATACTTTTTATTACGAAATAAAGAAAGGATAAAGCAATTGTATTTCAATATTTGTTGGAAATCATACGAATAGCATCAATATAAAACATTATGAAAATCCAAACACTTTTATTATTATTCTTTTGCAATGAAATTTGTCAAGTTTTATAACTTAATCTTAAAAAGAGTTCTCTCGCAATGCGAATAGTACGGCGTCATCGGATATGCAACGATATATTCTTTCGCGCTTTTTGTAAGCGTTGCGAACGAAGATGTTCGGCACTAAAAGGGTTAAAAGAATGTTTTTTGTTCGTATGAGTGATGTTTTATTTAAAATCCAAACCACTTTTCAAACATAAATGATACTTTATGCTTAATTTCTAAAGTCCGTGATACGCTGGTAGCATAAAAATTAAATTGACGCGTAAACAAATAACCACCGCCTTAAAGCACGAATAACCTCCTTTCTCTACTGTAGAATAGTACTGGATCCCTCATTGTGGTTCGTTCATTTTGGCGAAGAGATAATAGTCAAGCGGACTCGTATCGGGTAAGTATGGCGAGAATTTTACCACGGTCGCAAAAGATCCGTGACAGCGTTCACATTATGAAACCGCGCTTTGTCATAGACGATGATGCGATTCGTCACCAGCAAGTGTCGTCTTCTCCGGAGTACAGGACGCAGATAATGCGTCAGGTGACGAATTGCATCATCATTCATGACAATGCGCGTGTCATAATGTAAGCGCTGTCACGGATCTCCGGCGACGGTGGCGATGGGCGGTTTGAAATTTCCGCCATACTAATAGACATTAATCGGTGTGACCAAAATCAAAGAGCCATTGAGAGATCAATTACAACATTACAGTACAGAGAAAATTCGCCGTGTTTTAGGGAAGTCGCTCTACAGCATCAACAGAAGTGGAAGGACGTGCTGGTGGTGTCAAATTTGGCCAAAAGTCAGCTTTAGCCGGTGAAAGGCTAAAGGTGAGAGCCTGAGGGATTGATTGTAAGTGTTTGCATCTATGGTAATAATTTCTATTGCAAACTACTGACGCTTTCCCCAACACTTTTTATCCAACCACTGCAGAACGGCTAACTTAGCACTGCATTAAATCAACAAGATCAGGCTACTTGGCCTAGTCGCTAAGATACAAATTATTTACAACATCCGAACTTAAAATTTACACATGGTCTTTTAAACTATCCCGTAAAATCCGCGGCACAACTAATTAACTAAAAGATTAATTAACTGAACAATTCACTAACAATTTGCTCACAAGCTCAGTAAAAAACAGCGGTGAAGTGGCGAAAACTCAATAATCTTACGGTTAAAATAAATGTCCTTCTTTTAAACCAGACAATGCGTCATTAAATCTACATAATTTTCCAGTCTGGGAGAATATTGTGCATAAACCAAGAAAGCTAAGAAACAGTTAACGCAAAATCTAACTGTTAATAAAACGTAAGATTAAATCAAATGGAAAAGATACACGTTAAAATCAAATTTTAAAAAAAAAAAAAAACTGCTGAAGGAGAAGGATGTGCGTCTGATTGTTCTCCAAAATCGATGAAGTTTTAACTTTTTATTCAAAATTTACGATAAAATAAGGTTGCTATTTTGCGTGATTTTAAAAATTATGAATAAACTTCGCACGTTTAATTAAATCGCGTAAAAAATAAACAAACGAGAAACCCAAACAAAGAAAAATTCACGAAATCGCAAACAAGACAGCTGAATGCTTCAAACCCAAACGAAGCCACGTGGGCGACCAGTTTAGGAGATCCTTCACCTACATGGCGCATTCCTTAACCATTTAACTTGGAAAGTATCCCAAAGAAGATGAATTCCATTCCATTGCCCTCGACGCATCCAAAGCATGCATAATAAATTAAGCAACAGAGTACTGCGAGCCAAACCTCAAATCTGTTTGCCGCACGGATTTCAAACATTAATAATACAGATATAACATTATTTACATATCAACCCTATGCCAGTCTGCAGTCAGCCGAAAGCGTATCATAGCCATGAGCAAACAGACCAAAACAAAAATGGAGGTATTTGGCACATCCAGCCCCAAAATAATACAACAGAACTCGATAAAGAGATATCCTCGTATAATATGAGGCAATTTTTTAAATGCAACATGATACAATTAAAATTTTATTGGATATTTTTATCCTTTAAAAATTACTTTGGTCAATGAAATAATTTTCCTAATTTTATTAGGAAAATCTGTTGGTTTTTGAAATTTGGTAGGTCGGAACCCCTACTCGGCGTTAACATCAAATAAGAATTTAGGTTCAATCGCTTGCTCTGAATAAGGCAAATTATTAGTTCTCTCAAAATATATTCAGTTGTTTTAATAAAATAATTATTATTACATGAAATCAAAGAAAAAAACATTTTTTACCAAAATTATTTAACTCGAAAAGATCTCTCAGCTATTTTCACTTCCTTGTACGAAGTAAAAGAAGTAATGTAATAGCAAAAAATTTCAGATATTATATTTCAAAGGAAATACTCATTTTGACCATTCCTGAATCCATTTTCACTATTTTAATTTTTTTTTTCTTGTGACATCTGTACGTACGGACAGAATAAAGGACTCTTCTTTCCAAACCAAATTGTAAAATGGATTTAAAATGGAGTTTTTCGTAACGTCACGTCTGTACGTACGTATGTAGGTATGTACCTAGTATAACCTAGCAAAAACGATTAGCCGCAGAATATTGAAATGCTAGTTGTGCAACTCAAATTTTTATTGCAATCGGTAGTACCAAAAGTATTTCAATACATAACTCCATTACAAGGCCTTTTTGTTCTCGCAATTGTTGGTCGTAGTCGTATACTTCTAATGAAAAAAAAAAAAAAAAAAAAAAAAGTGTTTCAAATTACGAAAATATTCATGTTTTGCCAATTTCAAATTTAAAAATACATTAATTTTGAACAAATAACGAAATCTAACTTTGAATGCGGTCTCTTGGTTCCTTTACTTATATCTGGGTTACACTCGCAACAAAAAATTAAAATTATAACAAGTTTGACAACCACACAATAAAAATTTACCTAGACACTTAACTTTAAAATTTGCAATTTTTTATATCAGTTTCAACTTGAGTGGTCGATTAAGTTAGGATAATTCGAGGAAATATGTTTAACTGAAGTACAGCAAAAAATGTGTATAATTTAATAAGCCGTACAACGAAGTCTTGTTACCACATATGATTTTTAATATAAAAAATACCACACATATTTTAACTAGATGCTGTACTTTTTAATCTGTTTTGCATGAACACTTTTGACGATGTATAAGATCCTTCTGCTGATAAAACAGATTTGCTGCATATCTAATATATCTTTCACATGAACTTTTAATAATAAGTCAGACAGTTTTTGAGAATGTAGCAGATCTACGGCCTTTTTGATTTACTTCTCACTGTAGATCTCACAAACGTGAAAAACTCTTCCTTAAATTTGCCAACATTCCCCCTTCACTATCAAACACTGGGCCCATTTCCCAGTTGGCTAGGAACAAGTTAGTGGGCGCAAAACTCTTGGCAATAAACTTAATTATTTCGACAGACATGAAATAAAAATATGAGTCTGGAATGCAAAAAGAATTAAAATGTCAAGTATAAAATTCGACAGAACTCTGCTTTTCCTTGATTTTCCGCGACAAAGACGAATAATTTCTTTGAACATATATAGTGAACTAGATATCAAATTAAGCACAAGTGATTGAACTAATAAGTTTGCAACAAAACACAACGAAACAACTAAAAACACAATAATAATTTAATGTATTCTACTTGTTACCGTAATTTAAATGGAACAATATACGAAATATTAATCTAAAGCATTCATAAAAGTACATACGGTATATAAGAAAAATCTGATGTGTACACCACATGACTTCCTTGTACGGAATATTAAATTATACGCATTTTTTCTTGCATTTTATTTAAACTTATTAGATTGAATTAAACCTACTTCGCCAACAACGCATAAACCCCAATAGAATAAATGCATTCTTTAAAATTCACTTTGTTTACCATAGCGACACTCTGGTGCTAGGTTTACTTAACAGTATTATATTTAGTTCATATTATAACGAAATCGAGTGAATGGTCACGCGGCATTTAGTAGCCTCTGCTACTTTAACCGTCTCTGTTGGAGATATGCCCTAAGGCGTTGGGAAGAATTAAAAATTAAGGTGATTTACACCGCACCGACAAAGGTGAAGCAGGAACATGTGCTAATGCACGTGAGTTGGTCAAGTAGATTTTGGAGAAGGAGGGTTCAAGCATCTGGCCGCCGTACAAGCTGTGATGTATCTTCAGTAGTTGAAGAAAGATGATACGTCGAGGCCAGTCACGTGGGTGGTCACCCATCCAAGTACTGACCCCGAGCTCTGCTGCTGTAAACAGGGGAACCTGTGTGTTGAAAAAGTAAAAAGTAATCGTAAACATAGTGAAATTCCCTCAAATGCTTCTAAGCTGGTGATTACTATTCACTTTCAGCAAATCTCATCAGTGTCATGGCTGCTTTGAACCCGGCAGTAAACTTCTCAGCCATGGTTTTTGCAGCGCGGATCTTCTCAACGTGCTCAACCATACTGTTCAGAAATTTTTTGATTTTAGGATCTTGGATCCAGTTTATGATATCCTTGTACTCTGTGGGTGGGTTTTCCAATTTTTTCTTTACTCTATCACTGTAGAGAGGTTTCATCTGGGTTTTACTGCTGTCTTCCTCTGTTTCGATGAATTTCGGAAAATCTGCCGGCGTAGGGATCTTAGATGCTGGTTTCGCCCGCTGCTTCTTTGCTTCATATCGCTTCTTGTACACGGGGCAACCCCTGTATGAACTTAATGCGGCCGCCGTACAAGCATCTGGCCGCCGTACAAGCTGTGATTCAGACCACTTCAAAGTTGTTGCGAAAGTTGTTCTTCAGACCACTTCACCTTACAACAAAATATGATATGTAATAATATTATTAACTGAGCAGAAGATGCACTTAGGTTTTTCTTCTGGCTTTAGAGGGCATTCTTTACTTCTATGGTGCTGTCCACACTTGCAGCATCGCTCAGGATTTGAGCAAAGATGTTGCGAATGTCCATATTCTTGACATCTATAGCATTGAATTACGCGTTTTTTCGGGGCAAACTTCTCGATCTTGACATTAACACTTAACATAGTGTTGAGTCCATGAATTGCACGTCCTTCCTTCGTTTTCTGCAGCTCCAACAGGAAAATCGGAAGTTTCTCGATAGCGTCTCCTCTTCGTCTGAAAAACTGCTTGACTTTACTTATCGGGAATTTCCTTCTCTCCAGATCTGCCTGAATTATTTCTTCCTTCATTGTCGATCATATTATAACTCTGAATGCACAAAATTTATATCATTTAAAGAATTATCTAATCGTTGCCACATGTTCTATTCAAATACTATAATAAAGCTAGAATGATGTATAAAAGAAATTAAGCAAACAAAACAAAACAGAAACAGTTTTCCACAGACGATTGAGTATTTCTCATTCAATTAATTCAGTTCTCACTTCGCGACAAGGCAAAAATACATAAAAACTCAAAATATCTGTATTAAAAATTACGAAGTAAATCTTAAACGCTTATTTCCTCGAAATAATTCAAGAAAGGATTAAGCATGATTTAATTGACAATAATAAATGAAAGCGTTATCTTTGTTGTTGCGAAGCTAAGTTTCTCTAGATTGGCAACAAATCCACTAGTCTCCTGTTTCAAATGTAAACATCAATGGCCGCCATCAAATTAGGCTTAGCGGCACTTAAACAATTTTAAAATTGTTGATAATTCTAAAAATATTGCATACAGATTTACTAAAGGCATAAAACTCTTAACCGGAATATAAAAACAACATAATTCAATCATTTTTAAAGCAAAAAATGTACAATTTACAAACATATAAGAGTAAAGAAACAGATCACTAAGCCGGGTAACAGAGTGGATATATTTATAAATATATTTATATACGTTTGGCTCGGCCGATTGAAACCAAAATACGAGGTGCACATCTACATGTTATAGTAGTCTTATATACAAAATTTCAACGTTCTCAGGCTACTCGTTTTTGAGTTATGCGAGATACGTACGTACATACGTTCGTACGGACGCCACGAAAAATTCTCTTCAGAATTAATTTTAAAGCAGTTTTTTAGTTTTTTTGGAGGAAAAGAGTCTTTTATTCTGTCCTTACGTACAGATATCACGCAAAAACATCGTTAAATTGCATTCGAAAGCGGTCAAAGTGGATATTTTCGTTGAAATATGCTGCCTGAAGCTTTTCGCGATTACAATACTTTCTTTTTACTTCGTACAAGGAAGTAAAAAAACAATAGAGCTACATACTCTATAACAGCTACATACTCTATCCACACATACTTTATAGTAGGGTTTCTCAACCAGTGGTACGCAAGAGAACAATAGATGATATGCAAAGAAACAAAGTGTTTTTAGCTATTAAAAATAAAAATAAAAATCCCAACATCCTGATTGAGTTTTTTCTCTAACACTCGTAAATTTATGCGATCTGACCTTTGTAAAAGAGTGGTGGCGGTGGCATTAGTAATTTGTAGTGGTGGTACTAAAGGTTTTCATTTTTTTTTTTTTTTTTTTTTTTTTTTTTTTTTTTTTTTAGATGGTACGCGTTATCAAAAGGTTGAGAACCGCTGCTCTGTAGGATTAAGATCAGAGGAGAGTGCTGGCCATTCCATTTGTACTATAAATTCTTCTTAAAAAAGGTGCACAAGACGAGCAGTGAGACAGCATGCATTATCTGCAGAATGAAGTTATCGCCAATTGCGGACGCACACGGATGACCAATAGGATCCAGTATGTAGTTTCTGTACATTTGAGCATTAAAAATTCCATGTGGTAGCAGACACAGGTCTGTGCGCCCATTTCAAAATACTCCTTCCCATACAAGAACATCTATTGGTATCCCTTATCCTTTTCCAATTATTCACTACTGTTAGACGGAAGACATAGAGTGTTTGATTCTCTCCATATACAAATACGCTGAGAATACCTCTGTAAAGCAAATGAGGACTTATCAGTAAATAGAACAGACCTTCACTGATATTCAGTTCAGTTTACAAGATTATGTGCGCAATTCAAACACTCTCTCCGATGGCAGGAAGAAAGCGAGACGCACAATACCGTCGCCTAGTATACAGAGATCATTTTCATGCTGCCTTCTACGTACTGGTGTGGCTGATATTGTCCTTCCTGTAGCAGAAGTAAGCGCGGATCTATAAGCTGAGGTGGAGTTCAGTTGCAAATACTGGTCATCTGGAAGAAGTTGTAACTATTGATCTTCCTGGGGGGGGGCAAGTCTTCGAGAGGTTGAACTGGGGGTTAGAAATTAGATCCACAACCGGCTTACTTCAGAACCATCTACATTTAGCCATGTTGCAACGTTAGATTATCCTTGACTTGCTTCTAATCGATTTATGGCTCTATAACACAATTCTTCCAACAAATGTAGCCTCGAATTCATTTTTACACTTTGGCTATCTCGAAACTGTTTAATATACCATCATTCATTGAATAGAGATTCTCTCCTTAACAGCAGGTTTTAAACTGTATCGTAGTTACGTAAAGCGATGGCAGCGCTAATTTTTTACATACTACTGCTCGATGTAGCTTACTTTTATTTGTAACGTACCCAAATTTCTAGAATTTCGAACTAATTTTAGCCGTTTTATAACAGTTTTTCAATTTCTTGCTTAATTCGGTGTAGAAGAAGTGAGCGCATATTCAATTTCAAGCTATGTGAGTGAATTTCAAACCGTTATCGGAAAGTTGAGAATAAAGTTGACAGAGGATAAAATTTGATACCCCGCCACATGTGGCTGTTTGTTAATGCTCTCGGTGTCTCTCGGACGTTGGGTGCTGTCCGTTTCACGGGGCAATGCCAAACAGAATATACAAACTAACGTAAACCAACCTCGCCACATGTACGTTCAGTAATCAGGAAACTACACAATAAGCTACATGAGAAAGGAACTATGTATAAGCAGAACAAAGAACGATGCAGCAGCAAGAAACAACAGGTGAATTGTGTGGATGGTGCTAAAGACTTTCACTGTGTATTTCACAAAGTCATAGATACAGGATGACATGCGATTCAAACTGTCTATATTTCCTCTCCTGTTAAATTATACTCGCTTTTAAAATACTACCCATGGAGAATTTTACTTTCGTTCTCAATATCCTATCTCATTTTCAAGAAATCACAAAAATTTTTTCCTCCTTATTTGCGCTCTTCCTACTACATGTAAAAAGCAATTATTCACTACTGTTGTCTATAGAAAGATGCCCGGACAAAAAAAAGTCTGTATTCTGCTAATTGTAAGCTAAAAGTAATCACTTTTGCTGAGCAAAATTATGGACGGACTTGAAGATGATATTCTCTAATTCTCGATATTCTTCTTCATAAGCTCCAAAGCCGAATGGGGTCAAGTACAGGCCAAGGCTGTCTCTCCAAAATTACTCCACCTGACCCCATTCGGAGCAGTAACCCTCGATCGGTTAACTTTAATCAGCCTTATATCTTCCTCGACATCTATCTACCTAGTGGGTGGGCGTCCTTTTCGTCTTACTCCCTCAAATTCTCGAAAAGGTTATCTTTCTGGCTGGAAATGCATCATAATATCTAAACACATAGCATAGCCATCTGATACAAAATGCCTTTGCGATTCTCACAATATCAGTTTCACCTCGATTTATTACATGATTACATTATACATTAATTGCGAAAATTATATATTAATTTTCTTCCATTTCATTATAATTATATATTAATAATGAAATGGAAGATGACATCTGGCAAAGAGAGACTTCCCAGAACTGCTACACAATTCCAAGGCTAAGCTTTATTATTACGTGCTCCGTCTTTAGGCACTATACAAAAGAGAAGCGATGCCCTGTGGAGGACTTGTTAAGGGAAATTGGCTTGAAACCATGTTACACACGGGAAAAACCACGAAAATACCCATGCAGCCAGCCCGTTCGGTGGGACTCTAACCACAGACCGAACTACCAGTATTCAGCAGCTTTTTCAGCAGCTTTTTTGCTCGGCCGCTGGTGGACTTTCAATTCAAGTTATATACAGATATTGAAAAATTGAGTTAGCATATATAGCAGAATTAAATAAAAATATGTGTTTCCAATTATTTAATCTATAAAATCAATAGTTTGATCCAGGGATAAATAGAAGGGCTAGGTCATTCCTTTGTTCGACTCCTCGCCGACGCGAGCCTCATGGAGGGGGTTAACTGGAAGTATTGTGACGTGTCTGTGTTGCAGCACCTGCTCTGATTTCGCGCGTTTAAAACAGTTTTAAACAGTTTCATTCAGTTGCGAGACGATTTTCTGGAGGTCGCATATCCCAAATTAATTTTAATCATACATATTTGTTTTCTAATAATGCAAATATTTAATAATTTGTGTATATATATATATATATATAGTTTTAGTCAGTTTTCCTTTTAAATTCTATATTTGAAGTATCCTTTATGTAATATGGCTTCTTGTGTCGCAACACTTATAGAAATACGAAAGGAAGAGATATTGTATTTCATGCTTTCCCAAAGGACAATTTGCGTTTGTCGAAAGAATGGATACATAAATGTCGAAGAGATGATTCTATTAATGTGAAAAACGCAAGAATTTGCGGCGAACATTTTTTTTTTCAGTGATTATGATGATGACATGAGAAATCGCTTGCTTGGATTGCCGCAAAAGAAACTGTTGAAATGCAATACTGTGCCGAAAGTAAATTTATCGTGTGCAGTAAACGAAATAACACCAAGAAATCGGAGACATTTGAAAAGAAAACTAATGCAGAGTGCTTTTGAAAGACTACACGAATTTAAGCCCAAAGAAAATTTATTTTGAGGCCGAGAACGAAACTGAAGCTGACAATAATAAATCAAATTTGAATGATTTTGAAATAAAATTCACAAGTGACAATGCCCTAAGTGACAATATCCCTGAATGACCTAAGTGTAAAGATAAACAAGAATGTATTGATAATTTGAAGAACAAAATAATATCCTTAGAAAATTGTAATAAAATACTGAAAAATAGAGAAAAGAAAAACTTTATAGAATGTTTGCTCAGCGACAAAGAAGGTGGACGACATCTAGAAAGAAATTTGTAACGGAAATTCAGAAATTAAAATCCCAAACAGAGAAATTTAAGAAAAACAGCACAGATCGGAAATTTGGAAAAACGTCTAAAGCATATTTTTACAAATACGCAGATTAACGAATTCCTAGAAAAGTAGGAAAAAATCAGGTGGACTAGTGAAGATATTTCACGTTGCATTGTCATAAGAGCTCTGAAGAATACGTTTCTTAAATAGCAATGCATATGTTTTTTCCCAAAGAAAAGCAACCCAAAAGACAGAAAAACTGGATTGCGTCGAATATGGCAGCCAATAAATAATATTTCAACGACTTGTAGTTGCATTGCGACTGTACAAGTAAGAATGTATAATATGTTTCGATTTTAAATATTTCTAGATGACATTTTAGAAGTTAATAGCGTAAAGCATATTTCAAATGAGAACAAATTTTGTTAAGTTATTGTTAAAGTTATTTTTATTGTATCCTGTGTTATTATTGATTCGATTTTGTGCTAGCTTAGCATTCTATATAAAATATAATAGTATAACATTAAAGTAATTGGCATAAGAAAACCTGCCTCCTTAACCCCACTTTTGAAAAATTAAATAATTTTTTTAGGTACTGTGAGTAAAGTTGTTTTGTCTAAATTAAGATAACAATCTTACATGCATTTATTTAAATGTAATATTGATGTAAGCCTAAGTTATAAAATTATTTAAAAAAATATGTAAAAATAAAATATATTGAATCGGGAGAAAAATTTGCCAATGTAAAATTTACAATTAGGCTGAAACTCAAACTTAGATTAACAGAAATTTTGAAAACTATGCCAATTTAAGGTTGTTATTTGATTAATTTTAAATAGCTGTTATTATAGTTATCTTAGAAGCAGTAGTACAGTTCTCTTAGTTGACATGCAGATAAAAGAAATGATTAGAAAGAAACAAGCATTTAAAGAAAAAAAATCCCTGCAAATTAAAAAAAAAGGAACTTTATGCTAAAAGTAGCGCATTTTATCTGTTATTTTAAAATTGAGTAAGTAATATTAAATTTTTTAATGTTCAGTGTAAAATGCATACTGTAACATTGTATGTTTTCAATTATAGCTATCTTTCACACACAGCTCATTCTAAACGCTGGTTCTTCAGATTTAAAACGCTAATTTCTATGTTGTCAATTGCATCTCCGCGCTCAGTGTCATCATGGCTACGTCATCACTCCCCACTGCCTGTTTCAGGGGGAAAAGCTCTATGAGCTAGCCCTTCTCTTTTAAGTCCTGGGTCGAACTACCAGTATTTGCGACGTTACTGTTCGGTGCCTGGCAGGCACCAAGATTAGCAGGGTAGGATTCGAATGTCTCGTCCATAGCTAGAATTATACACACCAGTATATACTAATTTCTTCATTCTTTGTTGCCTCTTTCTCTGTTGTTTGCAGAGTTTCTGACTTGCTGAGAAAAGGCTTATGTTTTGGACAGATTAGCGAACAAGAAAATTGGAGTGCTAGGGGGTCAGTGAAATAAGGCACATGGACGTATTAATTTTATATGAAATTTTAATATTGAAAGAACTTTATCTAAATATGCGAGTAAATTTTTTGAATTTAGCTTAAATATAGTTACAGTTGTTAAAGAAAGTGACTAATCTCCCAAAACATAAACTAGACTTCAGTGAAGAAGAATCCACGAATGCGCAGGAGTTATCGAGTTGATATTATTGCGTGCGTACGGATTCGTAATGGAGTAAATGCACACAGAACCGATGATAGCTTGATAATATTTATTTTTACAAAGCAAACACTTTACAGTTCTGAAACTTTCTTTAAAAATACTCGTACAACTCTTCTCAATATGACAGAGCACGTCAGTAGTTATCACTTCAAACTATTGAGAACGTTAAACACAACGCATTACAAAGCGCATCTAAAGAGGGAAGCTCACACGGAGATCTCTCAGTACTCCGAAGTCGACTCTGAACTAAAAACTGAGAATTGATGCTCTTTCCATGCTTATATTGTTTTCTCCTGATCGCCGAGGAATTTACAGTATCTTCCATTTCTCGAAATTACTGGAAGGCATATGCAGTGAAAGTGACATATAAAAGCCGGACACGGTTACAGTTACATATAGGGATCAATTACCGTTATACCGGACCAAATGTTTTTGAGATTTCTCAGCAAATTTGAAGACAAAAATTAGTTGTCAAAATCATCGCCGTCTTGGCAATATCTAGCCCATTAAGCGAGATAGCCATTTACTCCGATGTTAAATAGACTTGCCTCTGTAATCTTGTTTTTTCAGCAAAATTTTCTATTTCTCGAGACCGTTCATATTACATTATAAAAAAATTGTAACAATATTGTGAAGACTGGAGGATAAAGAACTCTTTCACATTGACCAACAATTAGTTTAATACAATTTCAGAAAATGATTCGAACTTTTGAACAGGCTTTTTACTAATGAGCAACTTTATAATCCTGTCGAGCGCTAATAGTTGGAATCCTTGTAGATGTATTAATTCAGTGGTTGTTTTCTTGGCTTTCTCCATATTTAACGTAAATATGAACCAAGATGTCAGAGAAAGTTCTCTACGAAGGCTTCCTGCCCCTTAGTGGGATAATACTTGCTTATTTAAACGAATTTTTGAAGTGAAGTGAAGTGATAGTTTTTGACTTCGATCTTTCTCTTAAAGGACGCATACTATGAATGACATAATTTGCTACACTGCTTCCTGAAAAAATATGGAGGCAAAAAAGTATCCATATTTCGTGATCTTTAATTTGTATGCTATCGATCTGGCAGACCAAAGCAAGCATGTTTTACTTAATGATTTTTTTTAATAAACCTGGGAAAATATCGTGCATATTTTATATTTTTAGTCAAAGCATTAATGAAATTGTTTATTTATAAGAGCAAGTTAAAACTATGTTATTTTTTCTAAGAAAAAGATTAAATTTATGTATACATTAAAAATATCGTATAAATAATTTTAAAAAATTCTAAATAGAAGTTTTGAAAAGTAGTTAGATGAAGTGCAGGATATTTTATGTATTTTTATATTAAATTGACCCTGTATCAATAAAAACGGTATTTTAAGTTTAATTAACGTGTTAAGCGAGGATTTGGTGTACATTCCTGTAGCGTCCAGAAATTTGTAGATTTTTCATATTTAGCAAAAGCAGTTTTATGTCTAACATCTCTATTCAGCTACATATGTGCATATATACATTAAAGTTTTATATCTTACCTGTCGTACTTCGGCCTTACAGATTATTTTTTTTATAATGAAATACATAAAAACTGAAAATGGATTATTCATTTCCACTTTCCCTATATACCCTAAGTTCGTTTATTAGTTATCTGTTACGCAATTATTTGCACACGCGAAATAAAAACATAATATTAAGTTACGAAGTATTAAGATGCGGTGAGACCTTGTACACTGCTCAAAAAAAAAAATGGGACAGTCCTATATCTCCCGATCTACTGGGCCGATTGACAAAATTCAAATTGCGTTCTTCATGTCTCGAAAGCGCGACTTAGGATATATATTAGATTTATATATAGCACTATTCTAACATAGGTATTTTGACACAAAATCGGACTTTTTCTGAAATAACATACCAATTGTTTTACATATTTCGATTCTACGACTCAAATTACGCCTAAATATGAAATTTTGTAAAATTTGGAGCAAAATTTACGGAGAAATTCACAAATTTATGTTGGCACTTTTTTGTCAGTTTGCGCCAAGAATACTTCACTTGGCGAACTTCTTAATATATGGCAACCTAGTTTCCTTAGGAAAAAAGTCACCATCGTTCCTTTTTTCCAAATAATATTCTTTATATTATATTTTTAATTATAATTTATTATTTTAAGTAATTTTTTCTTTTCGAATTTCATTTTAATTGTTTAAGTTGCACTTTTTTTTTTTTTTTTTTTTCGAATAACTGTTTTAAAAATTTCTATTTACCTATTCGAACTGCGTAAATAAAGGTGCAGCGTTTATTTATTTTTTTTTTTTTTTCAAATAGTTTTCATTATATATATTTTTCGTCATAGCTATTATTTTAGGTCATTTTTAAATTTTTATACTTTTATTTTAATTGTTTGTGTTGCATTGTCTCTTCAGATAATTGTTTTAAAATTTTCTATTTATTCCTTCGAACTGAGCATTTTAAATATATTTATTAATATCAATTTTCCAGAATTTGATTTTATTTATTTGAACTGCGTTTTTTTCGGAAGAATACTTTGTAACCCAAACTACGATGCGTTTGAAAACTGCATACTATATTAAAAGAGAAAATACAGTAAAGCACAGTTTTACACGCCTTTCAATGTTCCGTTCAGAAAAAATATATATAAATAAGAGAGATGTATAACCGATATTTTAACTTAGGATGACTTGCATACACTGATTTAAACAGTTTTATCATTGTGCCCATTGCTTTACACAATTTTATCCTACATTTGGTTTCGTAAAATGTCATTCATATTTTAGTCAAATATTTTATTTTTGAAATCGCAAGAATCAAATATCATAAGATTGAAAAGTTTTAAATTTAAAAAAATACGAATACTAAATTTTACGAAAAAAATTTATTTTTCTTCTCTGTTTCTTTAAGCATTCTGAAAGTATATTGAAAAGTATCCAACTTTTCGAAACATTTTGGTATTTCTGACAATCATTTTAAATAAAGTTATCGCCTTCCATTTCATAAAGGCCCACAAACGGCCGAGCGGTAAAGTTGCTGAACACTGGTAGTTCACTCCGGGGTTCGAACCCCGGTAAACGGGCTGGTTGCATGGGCGTTTTCGTGGATTTTCTCATGTGTACCGCGTATGACAGCTGGTTTCCCTTAGAAAGTTCTTCACGAAGTATTTCGTCAGAGCCTTTATCAGTCTTTAGAGGCTAAACATTTTGAAGCTATGAGATGAAAGGAAAGACTGGTTTCATCAAAAGGTTTTGGTTTATTTTATTATGACAAAGCACACTACAGCTATCTGCCTAAGGGGAAGGTCGCCTTCGTGGAGGACTTTCTAAGGGAAACTGGCTCGTATACACGTTACACATGGGGAAACCACGAAAACGCCCATGCAGCCAGCCCGTTCACGGGATTCGAACCTCGGACCGAACTACCAGTGTTTAACGACTTTACCGCTCGGCCGCTGTTTCATCAGGAGGGGAAAAAAACATCTTTAAGTGACATCCACATACATCACTGAATAAACTCCTGAATCTTCAAATAATTCGACTGAGGAAATCATGGGATTCACCATTTATGATACGATATGATGTTCTATAACGTAATTTACACAACCATATAGTTTAAAACTAGTCGCTCTTCACTTTAATCTGCGATGATATCGTTTTGTCTTTTCTGTTAACACAAGCTCAATTGATGGTATTTGCTGGTGTACACGTCCAACTGTTTTCTCTTTGAACACCTAAATTCTTTGAAGTATCCTGAAAGTATATTCGAAAGTTAGATGAAGTGCAGGATATTTTATGTATTTTTATATTAAATTGACCCTGTATCAATAAAAACGGTATTTTAAGTTTAATTAACGTGTTAAGCGAGGATTTGGTGTACATTCCTGTAGCGTCCAGAAATTTGTAGATTTTTCATATTTAGCAAAAGCAGTTTTATGTCTAACATCTCTATTCAGCTACATATGTGCATATATACATTAAAGTTTTATATCTTACCTGTCGTACTTCGGCCTTACAGATTATTTTTTTTATAATGAAATACATAAAAACTGAAAATGGATTATTCATTTCCACTTTCCCTATATACCCTAAGTTCGTTTATTAGTTATCTGTTACGCAATTATTTGCACACGCGAAATAAAAACATAATATTAAGTTACGAAGTATTAAGATGCGGTGAGACCTTGTACACTGCTCAAAAAAAAAAATGGGACAGTCCTATATCTCCCGATCTACTGGGCCGATTGACAAAATTCAAATTGCGTTCTTCATGTCTCGAAAGCGCGACTTAGGATATATATTAGATTTATATATAGCACTATTCTAACATAGGTATTTTGACACAAAATCGGACTTTTTCTGAAATAACATACCAATTGTTTTACATATTTCGATTCTACGACTCAAATTACGCCTAAATATGAAATTTTGTAAAATTTGGAGCAAAATTTACGGAGAAATTCACAAATTTATGTTGGCACTTTTTTGTCAGTTTGCGCCAAGAATACTTCACTTGGCGAACTTCTTAATATATGGCAACCTAGTTTCCTTAGGAAAAAAGTCACCATCGTTCCTTTTTTCCAAATAATATTCTTTATATTATATTTTTAATTATAATTTATTATTTTAAGTAATTTTTTCTTTTCGAATTTCATTTTAATTGTTTAAGTTGCACTTTTTTTTTTTTTTTTTTTTTCGAATAACTGTTTTAAAAATTTCTATTTACCTATTCGAACTGCGTAAATAAAGGTGCAGCGTTTATTTATTTTTTTTTTTTTTTTCAAATAGTTTTCATTATATATATTTTTCGTCATAGCTATTATTTTAGGTCATTTTTAAATTTTTATACTTTTATTTTAATTGTTTGTGTTGCATTGTCTCTTCAGATAATTGTTTTAAAATTTTCTATTTATTCCTTCGAACTGAGCATTTTAAATATATTTATTAATATCAATTTTCCAGAATTTGATTTTATTTATTTGAACTGCGTTTTTTTCGGAAGAATACTTTGTAACCCAAACTACGATGCGTTTGAAAACTGCATACTATATTAAAAGAGAAAATACAGTAAAGCACAGTTTTACACGCCTTTCAATGTTCCGTTCAGAAAAAATATATATAAATAAGAGAGATGTATAACCGATATTTTAACTTAGGATGACTTGCATACACTGATTTAAACAGTTTTATCATTGTGCCCATTGCTTTACACAATTTTATCCTACATTTGGTTTCGTAAAATGTCATTCATATTTTAGTCAAATATTTTATTTTTGAAATCGCAAGAATCAAATATCATAAGATTGAAAAGTTTTAAATTTAAAAAAATACGAATACTAAATTTTACGAAAAAAATTTATTTTTCTTCTCTGTTTCTTTAAGCATTCTGAAAGTATATTGAAAAGTATCCAACTTTTCGAAACATTTTGGTATTTCTGACAATCATTTTAAATAAAGTTATCGCCTTCCATTTCATAAAGGCCCACAAACGGCCGAGCGGTAAAGTTGCTGAACACTGGTAGTTCACTCCGGGGTTCGAACCCCGGTAAACGGGCTGGTTGCATGGGCGTTTTCGTGGATTTTCTCATGTGTACCGCGTATGACAGCTGGTTTCCCTTAGAAAGTTCTTCACGAAGTATTTCGTCAGAGCCTTTATCAGTCTTTAGAGGCTAAACATTTTGAAGCTATGAGATGAAAGGAAAGACTGGTTTCATCAAAAGGTTTTGGTTTATTTTATTATGACAAAGCACACTACAGCTATCTGCCTAAGGGGAAGGTCGCCTTCGTGGAGGACTTTCTAAGGGAAACTGGCTCGTATACACGTTACACATGGGGAAACCACGAAAACGCCCATGCAGCCAGCCCGTTCACGGGATTCGAACCTCGGACCGAACTACCAGTGTTTAACGACTTTACCGCTCGGCCGCTGTTTCATCAGGAGGGGAAAAAAACATCTTTAAGTGACATCCACATACATCACTGAATAAACTCCTGAATCTTCAAATAATTCGACTGAGGAAATCATGGGATTCACCATTTATGATACGATATGATGTTCTATAACGTAATTTACACAACCATATAGTTTAAAACTAGTCGCTCTTCACTTTAATCTGCGATGATATCGTTTTGTCTTTTCTGTTAACACAAGCTCAATTGATGGTATTTGCTGGTGTACACGTCCAACTGTTTTCTCTTTGAACACCTAAATTCTTTGAAGTATCCTGAAAGTATATTCGAAAGCGTCCAACTTTTTGGAACATCTTGGTACGTCTGACAGCCAAATTTCCCTGCAAATTTTTGCTTACTTTTCTCCCTAATTTTCTTCTTTCCTTCTACAGTTATTTTCAGTGCTCACACAAGAAAATTAAGATTTTTCGACTGCTAGACTTCCATACATTTTGCATTCTTGTCAATTTTTTAAAATATCAATTATATGAATTGCGTTTCAGCTAAAGACAGCTTTTCATTTTCTAGTCATTTTAGCTATAAATAAAGTTTAAAGCTAAGTCCAAAGGATAAATAATTTAATTAAAAGATTTTTGCTAAATGACAAAGAAATAAAACAGTCCAGCAGGGTTTATTCTGTACCACAGAGTAACCCGATTTTTATACCGGCTGAAACAATCTAAATCATATTAAATATCATGTTTTTTTATACAATCTATAACGCGAGAGAAAAATTAGCTTCTTAAAACATGCTTTCTAAGAGAATTAATATAAAAATTTATATTTATATACATATTTTTTAAAGTTGGGACTTGAACCAAACTGTCAGACTTTTAAAGCTTATTTTACATGGTGGTTATTATTAAAGTTCCACTTTGAAATGGTCATAAAAGGAAAACTACCGGACCAAATGTTATCAAACTTGGGAATCGTGTAAAGGAGGTTATGAGAATTTATTTTCGGCGGAAAAAAAAAAAAGAGTTCAAAAACTCACCATCAGGGGAAAAATGGCGCTGTATACAATATTGTTAAATGAAATAAGACACGAAAACATCTGTTTAAAATGTGTTTAATATTTTCCGAAACGTGTTACAAAGCATGTTCAATGTAGCGTCCAGCATTTTCCGAAAGCAAGTTAAATCATGTTACTGCATTCTCAACAGCAGCTCTTAGCATATCAGGTTTGGTTTTGGTTTGGCTTATTAGATTACAGCAAAGCACTCGAGGGCTATCTGCCTTAAGGGAGGGATGCCTTCGTGGAGGACTTTTTAAGGAAACTGGCTCGTATACACGTTACACATAGCATATCAGGAGGAATGTTATCAGTGTATCACATTTTTCATTTCTGCCAAATTGTTTAGATTATCACCATAAACAGTGCTTTTGAGATAACCTCATAGACAAAAGTCACAGAGGTTGAGGTCTGGTGGGAAGAGGGGAAGTGTTGGCCTATAAGACGTTCATTCGTGAAATGTTGCCTAAGTAACTATGCGACACTCTTGAGGTGGTGCCCAGCCCTGCATAAAAATCGTAGTATCTAAAATGCCACGTTACTGCAGTTCATGTATCACGAAACATTTTAATATTGGCTCTAAGGAACTGCAATCGCAGTGGCCCAGCTGTCGACTGCTCTTCAGAAAAAAATGGTTTAGTTATAAAACTAGCTGTCATTCAACAGTAAACGGTGTGAAATGACTGTTATGCAATCGAATGCAGTAGGAAAATGCAATGGAACTAGATAGATAACATGAGCGATTTCTTTGGCCCAAATCGATTAAAAGCGTTTTGAATCAGTATCTTCATGTTTTAGTGCCGAATTCAGGCTTAAAAAATTACAAATTAGCGATCTGTAAGAAAACTATTTCCAGATTGTACGCACTTGTGACAGTGATTTGCGATCTCACATTTTCTAATCGCTAATTCGTGGTTTTCACGGACGAAATTCTCACTTACAGGGATGGCGCACTCGACATTTATCGAATTTAACGTCTTTAAATGGTAATTTGCCTACTTCAAAGTTTCTTAAGGGTATACAACATATTAAACCCGTTTAACAAAAGGTTAAGTTAGATTCCGACCCATATTTCGTTTAACAATATTGCATACAGCGCCATTTCCCCCCCCCCCTGGTGGTGAGGTTTCGAACTTCCTTTTTTTCGCGGAAAATAAATTCCCATGACCTCCTTTACACGATTTCCAAGTTTGATAACATTTGATCCAGCAGTTTTCATTTTATGACCGTTTCAATGTGGAACTTTAATTATAACCACTCTGTATATTGTTAAATTTTAATTTGAAGCTATGCGTTATATGTATACCATGCGTAAAATTTTCGCTTTTATGGAAAAATAAAAAATCGAAGCAAATATACTTAGTATAATGGACCAAAACTGAAAACATTTCCCCTCCCTCCGAAAATAAAATATTGAAATTTCGAACTTGAATTTACTGGGTTATCGAAATATTTCATTTGACTTATCTTCTAAGTCCTAGTTCCGACAACAATTCCGTCAAAAATTTCGAATTACTTAAGCTAAAGTAAAAGATTTAGTATATATTCACTGAATGGTTATAAAGTAATCAGAGTGTAATAAAAATAGATTATAGAATTTACCCTGATGTAACTTTTTGTCTGACTGCACAACATGTAATGGAAGAGAAGGTTTGTAGAGATCTGTTTTTCACATGCCTCTAAAAGTAGATATCATATTAATTTTGTCTCTTCAATGTCAAAAAACTTTCCTTCGAGAGGCAACTTTAGTTTTTGAAAAAGAAAAAAAATCACAAAAAGACAAATTTGAAGAACATGCAGGACGATTGAATATACATACTTATTTTCCGAACACAAGCGATTCTCCGACTGGTTATTGAATAATGAAAAGATGCATTGTCATGCAATACAAAACATTTGGAATACGTTTTCTGGCTGAATAACGTAAGATTAAAAGTCATCTGCTTAATTCACATCCATTTACAAGTCAACTACTCGGGCAATTGCAGAGTCGTTTCGATCCTGAGCTTGTAAGACAAACCTAATATCACTGGATTTAAACACTTCTTTAATCTTCCGAGAACGTTCCTTCTTTAGTTCATATTCCAAGAATATTAAGTGAATACAATTATTGCCAAAGAAATTGAATATTCATTTGCACTACGGCTTTGTAGTTTACTAACGAGTTAACAAAACGTAAATTCTGCTTTTTGTGTCAAAGAATACAACAATATTTTAAATATTTACAAATAAAATATTAAATTGGAGCCTCATCAGTTGCCTAGCATTTGAAAAAGAAAAGATTATTAAATACTAATTGTTTGCTGCTCAGTCTAACCCAGGCTGCATGGTTGGTTTTCGTAGTTTTTTAGGTTCTCTTTACAAAGATTCTCTATGAAAGCATCTTAATCAAATAGCTCCCATGTTCTTTCTATGTTCAAATAACCAACTAACCTAGTTTAAGCGCGATTTCCAAGTGAAGTTACTAGTAAAATCCGAATACTCATTAAAAATCATGTAGCTAGCCAATCGGGAGTAACATGAAAGATACGGCGCCAATAATTGAAATGTTGTTACGGTATGCTGTTTCTTAACTTAGATGGTCATTCCTTAATTAAATAGCCCACCAACGGCCGAGCGGTAAAGACGCTGAACACTGGTAGTTCAGTCCGAGGTTCGAATCCCGCGAACGGGCTGGCCGCATGGGCGGTTTCGTGGTTTTCCCCATGTGTAACGTGTATACGAGCCAGTTTCCCTTAGAAAGTCCTCCACGAAGGCATCCCTCCCTTTAGGCAGATAGCCCTCGTGTGCTTTGCCGTAATTAAATAATCCAATCCAATCCTTAATTAAATATAATTGATTTGTAAATTCTACTAGAACTGACGGTAAGAATTGAAGTGGAAATAAGTAATATGGTGTGCAATCTTGATTAATATAAAATTAAAAATATTTGCATAGAAAAATGTTTGCATTCAGACAGAAAGTTTTTTGAAATATTTGCAATTACTTTATAAGAAGGATTTAGTAATAACCGTAATAATTACTTAATTATATTTCTGATGATTAGGATTCAGTTCTTGTCAATTACATTCCAAATTAGAATTTTAAGGATATAATGAAAATACGCTACGCACAAAAATACATTTTAGGGAAAAAATGAGTTGATTTTTTTAAAAGTCATCTGCTTAATTCACATCCATTTACAAGTCAACTACTTGGGCAATTGCAGAATCGTTTTGATCCTGAGCTTGTAAGACAAACCTAATATCACTGGATTTAAACACTTCTTTAATCTTCCGAGAACGTTCCTTCTTTAGTTCATATTCCAAGAATATTAAGTGAATACAATTATTGCCAAAGAAATTGAATATTCATTTGCACTACGGCTTTGTAGTTTACTAACGAGTTAACAAAACGTAAATTCTGCTTTTTGTGTCAAAGAATACAACAATATTTTAAATATTTACAAATAAAATATTAAATTGGAGCCTCATCAGTTGCCTAGCATTTGAAAAAGAAAAGATTATTAAATACTAATTGTTTGCTGCTCAGTCTAACCCAGGCTGCATGGTTGGTTTTCGTAGTTTTTTAGGTTCTCTTTACAAAGATTCTCTATGAAAGCATCTTAATCAAATAGCTCCCATGTTCTTTCTATGTTCAAATAACCAACTAACCTAGTTTAAGCGCGATTTCCAAGTGAAGTTACTAGTAAAATCCGAATACTCATTAAAAATCATGTAGCTAGCCAATCGGGAGTAACATGAAAGATACGGCGCCAATAATTGAAATGTTGTTACGGTATGCTGTTTCTTAACTTAGATGGTCATTCCTTAATTAAATAGCCCACCAACGGCCGAGCGGTAAAGACGCTGAACACTGGTAGTTCAGTCCGAGGTTCGAATCCCGCGAACGGGCTGGCCGCATGGGCGGTTTCGTGGTTTTCCCCATGTGTAACGTGTATACGAGCCAGTTTCCCTTAGAAAGTCCTCCACGAAGGCATCCCTCCCTTTAGGCAGATAGCCCTCGTGTGCTTTGCCGTAATTAAATAATCCAATCCAATCCTTAATTAAATATAATTGATTTGTAAATTCTACTAGAACTGACGGTAAGAATTGAAGTGGAAATAAGTAATATGGTGTGCAATCTTGATTAATATAAAATTAAAAATATTTGCATAGAAAAATGTTTGCATTCAGACAGAAAGTTTTTTGAAATATTTGCAATTACTTTATAAGAAGGATTTAGTAATAACCGTAATAATTACTTAATTATATTTCTGATGATTAGGATTCAGTTCTTGTCAATTACATTCCAAATTAGAATTTTAAGGATATAATGAAAATACGCTACGCACAAAAATACATTTTAGGGAAAAAATGAGTTGATTTTTTTATGTTTTAAAACTTCTTAAATTCATTTAGTAAACATCGTATCCTCGTTGTTTATTGAATCCAGAATGTTGGTGTCGTTTATATAATTATTCTTACTTGTCCATAGAATCTGCTGACTTATCCAGCCATTAAGTAGCTGCAGATCATTTCTACATAACCATTGAACTTCCATTAATTCAGTCTCTAGAGGGTTGTATGTTTATATCATAATTTGACTTTTATAAAAAATGATTATTCTAAATATAATGTTTCTATAAAAATATATTGTGCTTTAAAAATATGGATAATAGTATCAGCCGCTCTTTCAGCCACTTCAAAAGCAACAGTTTGTTTAGAAATAAATTATGCAGTTAATGTCATAAAATTCAAATAAATATCAAACGAAAATTCTCAGTTTTAGACAATTCGATTTAAACGAAGTAAAGTAGCAGACGATAAAACGCCGAAGGTAAAAATTTACTCTTACAAAAACTTACTCTTAAATTTTTTTAAAAAAAGAAAAGATACGAGAGAAATTAAAAAAAAAATAGTTAAAAATTTGAATAATATCATCTATAATTTAAAAAATAGCCTTTCATATAGTATTAATAAATATTTATTACGCATCATTGAGGGAAAAAATGTCATATAATTAATTCTCCGTAAAATTTTACTTGAAGTTTAAGGTTAAAAATAGCTGTGGCAATTCAGTGTAACAAAAATCCATAGACCACATTTGGCGTTATTATCGCTCAAAAAAAAAGTGCCAAATTTCAAAACGCGAAATTATGTAAATTCGTGTATATCTTAGAAAATTTTGAATAAAAAAGTCTAATTTTTTGCAGATATGCTTAAAAATACACCTACTTTAAGATGATGGTAAAAATTTTATAGGTTATAATTCAAAATTTTTTTCGAAAAATCTATAGAAATTATTTAAAAATAGAAATTTAAAAAATAAAACGCAAAAAATGGCTAAATTTTATTTGGAATGAACCAAAATTTCGAATGTGAGAGAAAAAATCAAAAAAGTTTAATAAAAAAAGAGATATTAATAAATATTTGCTAAATTCAATTAACATTGAGGAGCTAAAATTTTGAGAGCTAATATTTTTAAAATTATTCGTACGATTTTTACAAAACTTGGTATTCTGGCATAATTTGAGTCGTAGAATCGAAATATGTAAAAAAATTGGTATGTTATTTCAGAAAAAGTCCGATTTTGTGTCAAAATACCTATGTTAGAATAGTGCTATATATAAATCTAATATATATCCTAAGTCGCGCTTTCGAGACATGAAAAACGCAGTTTGAATTTTGTCAATCGGCCCAGTAGAACGGGAGATATAGCACTGTCCCATTTTTTTTTTTTTTTTTTTTTTTTTTTTTTGAGCAGTGTACATCGCCTTGCGTGTTCCCTCGAGACCTTCATATTCGAAGTCAGAGTGAAGAGATATCATCTACTTTCAAGACGACCCTCGTGTGTCCTCTTCAATTTGAAATTCAAATATATCTTCCATGTTTCTCTAAAATTTGCTATACTGATGATCTTTTCAAAAAGAAACTAAGAGAATGCCACACTTTTCTCTATGAAGATAGTAAAAATGACTGACTTTCATTAACTCTTTCATATCAATGGTTCGTACTTTTCCGAACAACATTTAAAAAATTCTAATGGGAAAATGTTTGCTTATATAATTACATTATGATTTTTCCGCTCATAGTTAATCATATTTGCCTAATTGACACAAGTCGAATAGGAGGAATAGCAAATAATTTATCGTAAAATAGTGGTGAAGTCATCCATTCATTAATAGGTATAAACTGGTCATCAGGTATAAAAATAAACTGGTAGTAAAAGGTTTAAATCCATTTCGCCGTTTAAGGCTGAACGGAGACTAGCTAATGTTCGTTAAAATATGAGGACCACAATACAAATCACATAAACAATGAGTTTGCTGCTTTTTGACATTGTCTACACAGAAATCGTTGTTCGTTTATCGCATTTTTTTATGTGATCTGTGGTTAAAGAATATCATTTTGAATCTGCATCAAGTGAAGCGTCAGCTCTAAGAATTTCCCCGAGCATCACTAATTCCGTCGGTTATCGAAAGGGTGATCTTCATGTAAAATGCCATCCCTTTCTACTTCTTCCTTTATTTCGTTGCCAAAAAAGTAACTGCGATTTTCGCTCCATTTGTTTAACCAACCGCTGTTCTATTGCGTTGCATCGAAACTCATCGTTACACAATTACAACAAGCAGATTTTCTGTTGTTAGGTCGGTGGATGGTGGAGTGGTGGGTGTTTGGGAAATCCAGTGAAGCGTCTTTCTTTTTCCAAATTCAAGGAACTAACAATTGGAAACTAAGGATGGATGTTGGGCAAGATTCCCCAAAATCGGCAATCTGCGTCCTCTCTGAGACTTATTGTATTTATGGCAGAAAACGTAAAATTCTTTTTAAATAATTATGTTCTATATAAAACATCTATGTTCTTGTATGAGCGGAGCATTTTTAGTATATTTTTTGCTTTTGAAGTCGGCTTTAATCATCAGAAAGATTTACAAATAATTGAATCAAACCTATTCGACCAGGGTTTGATTTCAGGCCAACGGGCGTCGCTGCACGGGAGTTTTCATGGTTTTCCTCATGAATAATGTGGATACGAGCCAGTTTTTCTTAAGAAGTCCTCCACGAGTTAGGTTCATAGCCCTCGCGTGCCTTGCTCTAACCACACCAACGTACGAATCCTGAAATACATTCAAAATTCGAAAACTCGAAGCTTCGCTCTTTTTTTCATTATTCAAATTTCTTTTTATCCTAACTTAAAAAAGCTCTGTTTTAGAGTAAAATTCTGCTAAAAATAGTTTTATTGACATCCAACAAAAGTATTTATTAAGAACAGAATACGACTGCTGCAATGCCGAGGGACCTCGATCGTCAGGATCTCCTCGTGTCGGTCCGAGTACCACACTCTTAATTATCAGAAGAGATTGAGCTTTTGTGCTTGGTGTATATTTATATTAAGGCTTGAAAAAATTCTTTCTCCTCTTAAAAAAGATACTCGAAAAATGGTAAAAACTGAGCTGCTAGTTAAATATTTTATGTTCAATTACAATGAAAAATGAACGTCAAGATACAAGAGCTTTAATGATACTTACTAAATTCGATTTGTATTTTTTTAATAAATATAAATATTCTTTAAAAACTGTGCTCTCACATTTATTTTTCACTAAATGTAAATATAAAATTTCACTTTCATTTAAAACTTTTAATATTAAATAAAATTTTATTATTATTACTATATAAAGTAGATTCGAGATTAAGCAGATTTAAGAAATTCCACAACTTTTTAAGATTCGAATTTGAAGTAATTCAGAAACCATTTCCATTCTTGCTATGTTATCCATATCCGCCCAGAAAAACCATTCATCGAACATCAAGATGCGAAAACAAAACCAGTATTTTTTTAACTCTTTCATTACATTTGCAACTGCTATTCATCGGTCTATTCAGCGGTAAAGTCGTTGAATACTGGTAGTTCGTTCTGGATCCGATGAGCGTTTTCGTGGTTTTCTTCACGTGTAACGTACGCACAAGCCAGTTTGCCTTCCTTAAAAAGTTGTCCACGAAGGCATGCACCCTTAAGCAGATAGTCTTTGTGTACTTTGCTATAATGAAATAAACCAACCATTGATCTATTGAATCTTAAAGCTGTATCTTTTTCCTATTCCTGGAAAGATTAATCATAAGTAGTAGCTTTAAATTGCGTGTGTGAAAGACAGCAAACTCCTCCCTTAAAATGATGCCAATTGTTACAAAAGAAGATTTTTAGCTGCGTGCGCAAGCTTTCTTGAGATCATGGTTCACGACTATGATAAAAAATTAAGCATGCCGAACAATTTAAAAAGTAAATTTTCTTAAAGCATTCTAGTTTCTGCTTCCATAATTTTTACTCAAAATTTCGATTATTTTTATTTTTAACTCATTTCAATTATTATTATTATTATTCAATTACTTTTATCCCCTAACGATTAACCAACAGAATAATTTAAAATGCACATTTTAGATTCACTGCCGAGGAGATATTAAGATATTACCTGAATATTATTTCTACTGCTCATATTTTACATTAGCGAAGCATCGCAATAAACGTGAATAAAGAACGAGTGGGCTTTGTTATTTTTATTAAATATTCTTGGACGTTTTAAGTAAAATTGCTGAAACAGTTTTTCAGATATCTCTCAGAAGCGGTACTGAAATTATGCCTAACTGACAGTAATCAACCCATTATGAACTAGTAAATCAGTCTACGTGCAATACTTCCAGTCGGCCTGTCAACTGATGTTTGTGTACTAGCATAAAGTTCTACATTTAAAAAAACTTTATCGATCTCAACATTTAAGAAAAGAAAAAGCGTTTCTTTTGAACACCATGCATGTTGTGATAATAAAATTTACTGGAACATACTTGCCAACCTATGACACTCAAAAATCAGGAGATTTTTTTAAGAAATCGGGAGATTTTTCACAATGTTAAAAAGACTTTTTAAATGAGGAAAATATAGTTTTTAATAATGAATTAACTTTAAATAGTAACTAATTCTTAAATGCAAGCAACACAAAAATACCTTACACATAAAAAACATTTTTATTACTTGCATCGTTTACGAAAACAAAACAAAAAAAAAAAACACCTTTAATCAGTTTTTGTACAAATGGTATAAACAGTGGCAGATTTTGCTTTCTTTAAGAAAGAAACTTCATAATTTTGTTCATAGCAATTGCCACGTAGGCCTGCTTTCACTAATAAAAGTTTTCTAATGTGTCATCACTAATATTAGATCTAAATTTAGTCCTCGTTTTCGCAACAACACTGAAAATCCTCTCACACTCTGCATTACTATGGGGAACTGTCAAGATGGCCAACATAATTCTAGACTGTTCACTATATTTTAAAATTCCATCAGCATCTTTCAGTTTTCCAATTAAACTCCACTGGGTGTCAATCCTAGCTGATTTTATAACTTCATCCAAGTTTTCTAATTGTAAACTGCTATTATGCAGCTGTTGGACCTGTTTCAATTTTTCCTCCGTTTTAGAACTCCTTTCAAGATTATAATAAATATCAACAATGTGACATCCACATTTATTGGTAAAGAAGCTACTCCTTTTTCAGCTGCTAAATTTAAGAGGTGACAGGTGCACCTTATAATCTGCAAATCTGAATTTTTCTTTCTGAAGATGCCTGCAACACCAGTCTTCAAGCCTACCAATACTGGTGCATTATCGGCACCTAGTGCTAAGCAATTATCCAGAGGGATTGCATTTTCTTTTAAAGTTTTAATAATTAGCTGTGCTATATTAAAGCCTGTCAAATGTCCTTCCGAAGTGGGGTCAGAAAGTAAACTGCACTCAATTTCTGAAGATTCTGGATTAAAAAAAGAAACAACAATTGGATACACTTTTGAATCGGTATTATTGCTTCTATCCGTAGAGAGGCAGAACGGAGCTGTTTCAATGCGATCAATAACTGAAGATTTATTTTTCAAATCCATTTCTTTAACAATTGCACCATTTTTGGTTCTTGCACTTAAGTATTTCTTAGCGATTTCACTATCGGGAAACATTTTTCTAAATAAAGCTGCAGCGTGATCCGATGCATTCAGTGGCAGGTTGTGCTCCAGTAAAAAGGCAGAGAACAGACATTCTGCATTAAAAACTTTTTGGTTTTTTGTTTCCGAAAAAAAAAATTTTTTTTTTTTTTTTCAAAACAGCTCATGTTGCCCTTGTGTTTTTGTGTACGCACATGTTTGAGACCATGCGAAATCGAAAAATCGCAACAACAGGCGGTACACATCGCAAATTTATTACATTTCCTTGAGGAAATAATGGAAGGAAAGTCAACTGTGTACGATTTTTGAAACGTAAACGAGTATTTCACCTTTCTCGCAGACATAACAAAAGATGATAATTTCTAAAACTATTTCCCAAAGGCACGTGTACTCACACAACTCAGGACAAAATGACCGAAATAACTAAAGAACATCCAAATAACAGCTTGTTTTGTCTTCATTGGCTAATATATGACAGATGACACGCAGTGGAGCACGATGCCCATTGGAGAACTGGAGAAGGACGTTTCTGGATACGTATATGTTCTCACTCACAAAGCAGAAGTTATCTAATTCGCAAGGTTTTGTTTTAGATATAATCTAGAGAAAATTCATTTGCTTCGGACGTCCAAAATCACTTTTTTTTGTTCATATAACAAAGTATTAAACCAAGTTCCATAAAAATCGTGAGAAATTTTAAGAATAAGAAAAAGTCGGGAGAAATATATTGTAAATCGGGTTGGCGGGAGAGCGGTCGAAAATCGGGAGTCTCCCGCCTAAATCGGGAGAGTTGGCAAGTCTGCTGGAATCTACAATATACCCGACCAATAAACTTTTCACTAATTTATGATGATACTACAATTTAAATTAACTCCTTCTGGTCACACATTGCCTTACTCTATTTTTCAGATCCAACTAAACCACTTTTGGGGGTTATTTCAGCAATCTTGAAACTTAAAAAAAAAATTACAGAAAGTCTATCAACCAGAAAGAAAATCCATTTCCTTTCTACAGCATGTTTGATTGAATCTATTTTCTGCCGGTCTTGCGAACTACAATGGCCATGACAATGTTCATTTAAAATGAATCCTACAAAAAGTAAATCAGCGCCTTCCGAACAACCACCTAATTGTCAACTCTTAATAACTAGACCAGAGCGTAGGGGGCTACAACAAAGGAAAGAAAGCTAGTCAGATATTCAACTCACATACTTTCCAACAAACACGCATATCTCCAAAGCCATTCACCAAAGCTTAGGTCAACAAGGAAGGTCGAAAACTAAGATCTGGATTTCAGGGTGGTTGACTTGCTATAATAGAATAAGCTTTACGATACACAATGCGGAGATTCTTATTTTATAGCAAACGAAGAAACAGAACCTCGACTAAAGCTCAGATAATCTAACTTTAAAAGAAGTTTTAAGCAAAAACGCACTGAAAACCAATACGTCTTGCTAGCGCCAAATATGGGATCACTAAAAAAGATGAAGTATTTTTTAATGAAAACAGCTTTTCAGACATTTGCACCTACGCGAATGATGCAGGCATTAAATAAAACAATTCACCTGGAAGTTTTCTCCTCTATGAAAATTCAAATCACAAATAAAATAAAAATTACATTTTCAACATGTGATCTTTTTATAATCTAGCATCCTTTAAAAACAATAAGTGAAATTGTCTGGAATGTTCTCACATAGCAGCTGTAATAACGTTTTCCATTTCGAAAATCATGATTTGATTATTCTTGGTTATAATCGTGGATCCTTTCTCCAAGAGCAATACGCGCTAATAATCATGTAGATTCCGATCCGGCTTGTATGACGACCCACACCTTTAAAACTTTCGGGATATTGGTTTGAAAGCACTCTACAATCCAAGTATTAATTCACAAAATGCAGAAGAAATATTACACGTTTGTTTTCATGTCCCATTCTCTTGAGCACGTTAAATAACATTATATTTACATGTAACCGAACACATTGCTTAAGCTATTGTTGCAGAACAAGTAGAAGAAGGAAGAATTTGACATGCATCTGCTATTACAACAAAAACTGTCAGGAGTTTAACGTTATTTGACAGCATCATCATTTGTAAGGTATGAATATAAAAAGATTACATTAGCACGCCACCAGTCAAAAGACAAGGCAAATATGTCTTCTCCAAATATATATATAATATTACGTTTTTAAGTCATATCTTAGTTAATCTCTTTATACACAGCTTCCGAAAGTTTAATAAAACATCAATCAACAATAAGAAAATATTTACATTATTTTATCAGGTCAAAGATATTCCTAAAAGCAGGTTTTCGATTTACAACAAATTATAGGTTAATTTTCATTCAGATCTTTACCTCAAACGGGCGTTAGCCCAGAGGGGCTATTAGTCTCAAAACAACATTTTGCGTCGGTTCACTATAAATGTTCGTTTCACTTTTCAAATTGTTGCCACGAAATATTATCGCCCAGTATTATATTTAAAGAAATTAAATAATAAAGAATATGAAAGAATGTGACTTTTTTTCTCGCAGTGTGAAAAAACAGCGGTACCTAGAGCCATCAAATTTTGAATAAAGTAGTCCTGTACCCAAATATGGGCACTTGGAAGACCGAATGTAGAATTTCAAATTTCTTTATTGTCTATTTCATATTTTGTAAACGTTCAACGAATTTTTTATTAACAAACTCAACGATTTCAAAGCGAGCAATGACATTTTTATTTACAGCGGCGCACCAGACTGTCTATAAGAAATTCTAAAGATATGCTGCTTTTAAATATTTTTAGCGCAAAGGGTCATTAGACCAAATGCTCTCGAAATGTATATGTGTGTGTAAATGGAAAAAAAAAAAAAAAAAAAAAAAAAAGAAGGCCTCTTTGGGCGTAATATAAAATCTGGAAGCTTTCAGATTATTATTATTAATATTTTTTAAAAAAGATTCTTTTTACAAGTAAATTTTTATGTATATAAACAATAAATATACCTATTTAAACATATTTCACATCCACTATTTTGCACATAATTTTCCAGATATTTTAGCATAGGATACGACCTGTCAACTATCCACGTGATAAATCGTAATACTATTAAGATAATTAAAATATTGGCAAATATTAGGAAAAACTTCTGTATTGCAGGCCTTTCAATCTTCTCTTGCAAATAAATCGTTGCCAGAGATGACATTCAGCATTTAAAATATTAATTATAATCCCACAAATCAGAAAAATATATATTTTAAAGTATTCCGAGTTTTCCTTCATATTCAGAATGGAGTAGGGATTAATGCTTTTGATAAATTAAAATATTGAAAGAATTCGATATTTCTTCCTATTTAATCAAATATTCTTTTAAGTAAAAAATCACACCATCCAAGAATTGATTAAAAATTGACATTCGAAAATAGGATTCAGTGGATTCAGTTAATAGCACTAAAACAACATCTTTGCTTGCTTACCTAATTGCGAGAAAAAAAAATTTCAAATTCTTCTTGATATATTTGCTTCAGAACTGCTGTAGATTCTGAATAAATCGCACTGAAAATTTTGAAAAATTTTCCCGACTTGCTTGCATTTTTCTTAAAATTGTAAGGTTTATTTATTAATTAACCAGTTATTTTGTGTTCCTAATCTTTAATTTTAGAATTTTACAGATGCAAAATTTATTCATCTATCCACAGGTCAACTCTGTTTAGTGGCTTTCCTTCATAGGCTAGCAAAAACATGTTCTTCATGTTAGAATAAAATTAAGCTCACCTGAATTTCTTAATTCTGAATGGTAAATTCAAAATGATTCTACGAAGAAAATCTTTAACCTATGAGTTATCGTGTAACTGAATTTTATCGTTTCAAGGCCCTTTTAAGTTTCATCCTAAAAATATACTAGAGAAAATAAAAAATTAAATTTTTATTTTAATCATTATTAATATTAGATATGCGCAATTTTTACAAATAAAATATTTTAAATATGCTTAAGGTGCCGCCCGGTGCACACCGGCGGCACCTTAAGCAATCCTTAAGCAATCACAATAAATCTAGGGGCGGCAAAATTTTTAGAATTTAGAAAAGAAACGGACGGCAGAGTTTGGGAGTCGCGGAGTTTGAACCGGAGGGGGGCAAAATGCACAGCGCCCAGCCCTGACTATGCATTAAATTTTATAAAGAAAATAGTTAGCTTATTTATAAAGTAAATGTAAATTTTCGTTGTCAAAACCGTGTTATTCCTCTTAAGTGCACTCCACTCCAGCCTAAAATATAGCACTTCACTCATCTGCAAATATTTGTAGATAAACTAAGGTGGATGCCTAAAAAATCTTGCAGAAAAATAAATCAAGAGAGGGACCTGACGTATGAAGTTGGGAGTGAATCTGCTATGTGTTTTTGACTCATCTTTCCTAAGGATGAACCTGTCCTTCGCATTCGAGGAAAAGTGGGGGGGGGGGAACCTTACAAAATGTAGGAGTCGTTTTCGCAGGCGGGATGACCTCTATTTTTTTCCAGGTCTTGGGTTATTGCGAAAAGCCAAAGAGCTCAATGATGAGGCCACCAGTGTAAAACACCTACAAGCCATTTTGAATATTCTCAAAGCCGGCCTACGTTCTCCAGAATATGTAAACAACCAGTTCTGGGACGACAACGTTACAAGGTTTTGGCTCTGCAAAGTGAATTTGCTTTAACTAGAGTTTAATGAAGTCTCCTGTTACTATTAAAGACTTCTATCATAAGTTCAGCAACGTAAGTACTACTTCACCTTAAATAAAATATCATTCAAGAGCCTGACCGCAGTTTGCGTGGTAGATTTATAATGGTAACAGACAACAGCCCAAATTAAAGGAGAATGTTATAGCGAAAATTTCTCAAAAATCACGTAACATCGAATTTTTTCCTGTAGTCATTAAAATAAAGTCATCTTTTTCGCGTAAAATGAGGCAATTTAGTTTATTTGATACCAATACCAAAGACGATATGCATCGATGTGATCAGCATTTACATCATCTTCCTAACTACCACTGAAACTGTCCGGTTTAGAAAGAGTTTTGAAAAGCTCTCTGCTCTTTTTCATATAAATAGTCTCTTATTCTCAGCCCAAACTGGGTTTCAAATCCCAGGTAACTGAACGGCTGCATGGGAATTTTCGGCATGTGTAAAATAAATACCAGCCAGTTTGCCTTAAAAAAAAAAAAAAAAAAAAAAAAAAAAAAAACTTTTATAAAAACATCCATCTTTTTAAGTAGATACCCCTCATAAGCTTTGCTATTATCTAAAAGAGCCCACCAGCGGCCGAGACGTTTTAGACGGCTGAACACTTGGTAGTTCGAACCGGATTCAAATTCGCGCAACGGTTTGGCTACGTAGTCATTTTAATGGTTTTCCTCGTGTGTTACATGAACACGAGCACGTTTTCCTTCAAAAGTCCTCCACGAAGGCATTTTTTCCCTTATGCATATAGCCCTTGTGCGCTTTGTTGAAAACTCATAAACATCAAAACAACGCCTTCTTAAAAGAACTTCCAGTTTTGAATTTTGCACAGAAAGATGAAACGGAAAAGAAAGAAAAAGCACAGAATCCCACATACCAAAAGCCGGAAGAGTAACATATTAGCAGTTTTGATTCAGCTTTAAATTTTACTTTTACTTTCACTATACATTTTTTTAATCAATTTTCTTCCGATATATTGTCAGATTGATTTGATTCATGGCATCTTTATCTTCCTCAAAATAATAATAATAATAAATAAACAAATAAATAAATAAAATAAATCCTGCAGACAATTGTAAAACTGAAGGAATTTCGTAAAAATAATAATTCGTAAAAGGTGGCAGTCGTTGAGTAAAGTAAAAGATCTCTAACTGTCCAAAATTACAATTAAATATCTGGACTAAAATTGAATTTTTTTTACTTAATCTATTCCTTTTTTATATTCCGTCACGAAGAGCTCTAGTACAATAAATAGCGCACTGGTGAGATACCAGCTGCGCAAAACATCCGTCAAAATCCCACTAATACAGTATCAGATGAAACTAATTCTGACCAGCATATTCAATAAGTCAGATTCGCTTTGCTATTGGAATGCTGCTGGCATTGTTAACAAAATTGATGAACTTTCGGACTTTTTTATAGAATATAACATAGATATTGGCATGATCTCTGAAACACATGTTGTTCCTGCCGATAGACTGTATATTGTTAACTATCGCACCTACAGAGGTGATAGACACAAAGAAGAGGAGGAGCTGCAATTTTTGTTAAAAACTCTCTGCAATTCTGTCTTGTCTCGACAAACTCTGCTTCTGGATTCGAAAGTGTGACTGTTGCTGTTATACTCCCACAATTTGGTACCATCCATTTTACGGCTATTTATAATCCACCACGAAATCGACTTTCTGAAAATATGTTAAAAAACTTACTTCCTGAAGATCAGCAAGTTATTATTGCCGGAGACATGAATGCTAAGCACCTCGAATGGGGATGTCGTCGTTCTAACACCAATGGACGTATTATGCATAATTTTATCTGCAATCATCCTGTCGCATTACATGTACCTTCTGAAGCCACTTATCGTCCTGCCTCTCCAAATCTCTCGGACATCTTGGATATTATCCTTACAAATACTTCTATCCCTATTTCCTTGGAAGTAAAGGCAGAACTTACATCTGATTATGTACCTGTCATTGCTTCTCTTGGTGTTTCTAAAGAAGACCCTCCTATTACCAGAAATAATACTGACTGGATTACTTTTCATAATATCTTAATCAAACATCCTCCTATTTTGACTTCACTTTCTACCAAACAGGATATCGATCTTGCCATTCAAATCTTCACTGACTGTTCACTGAAAGCTTTCAGAGATGCTACAGTTACCATTCAATTAACTAACAATAATATTCGACTCCCTCGCAGTATCAAAGACATTATCAAAGAAAGAAACCGATTGCTGAAGCTTTGGCACCGTAACTGGGATTCTGCCCTTAAAAGAGAAATCAATATTTTTAATAGAAGAATCAAGAAGCTTATCACTGATTTTAAAAAGGAAACAAGGGAAGATTTTATATCTAAACTTAATATTAATGATGGTTCTCTGTGGAAGTATCTTCAAAATCTTAAAAGAAGTAGTATTAATAATAGACCTATTCATACGGATACTAAAATTGCCTACTCAAAGATAAAGTTGATATTTTCGCTGAATACCTGGAAAAGCAATTTACTCCTAATATGGAGCCCATGAATCAGTCCTTTAAAAATGTTCTCGAAAACTATGTGTATTCCTGGCTTCATTCTTCTTCGGCTTATAACATCCCAAGGCTTACTTCTCCTATGGAAATTACTAATATTATTAAATATCTCAACATCAAAAAAGCTCCTGGAAGTGATCAAATTACTAATAAAATGCTTCGTAACTTACCTAGAAAACTTATCAGTAAATTCGCTAGTATTCTCAACGCTTGTCTTACTCTCAACTATTTCCCTGATCCTTGGAAGCAAGCCAAGATCTTCCTTCTTCCCAAACCGGGTAAAGATGTGACCAAGCCTGATGGCTATCGTCCTATTAGTTTGTTATCCAGCCTTGGTAAAATTTATGAAAGACTTATTCTCACTAGATTGGAACCTTTTCTTCACCTGCTACCTAATGATCAGTACGGATTCAGAAAAAACTTCAGTACTACTCGACAACTAATAAGAATTGTAGAATTTGTGGGATCTGCATTCCATAACAAGCAAAGTGTTGCGCTCCTTATGCTGGACGTGGCAAAAGCCTTTGACACAGCGTCTGGCATGAGGGGCTCGTCTTCAAGCTTATCAACTTGGGACTTTCTAGAGAACTCATTCTTCTGATCTTCTTCTTTTTGCAGAACCGCACTTTCTTCGTCGCTCAAGGAAATGAAAAATCCAATTCAAGACCTATAAGATCCAGCGTTCCACAAGGAAGTATTCTCGGTCCAGTACTATATCTTTTCTACATATCAGATTTTCCTCACCCTGGTTTGGACAATTACTCTCTGTTAGCATGTTATGCCGACGATACGGCGATTGCAATTAAATCCATCCAAGCTAATCATGCAATAGATAAAATGCAAAATTACCTCTATGCCGTAGAAAACTGGTGCACAAATTGGCGCGTAAAAATCAATGCTAGCAAGTCACAACTTTTAATTCTTAGCAAAACTAAGAAAAACATTGCTTTTAAAGATCTCTACCTTTTTCAGGAAGCTATTCCTCTGGTCATAAAGGCCAAATATTTAGGAATTATTTTGAACCAAAGGCTCACATGGTCTAATCACATTAATAGTGTCAAGAGCAAAGCCATGGGCATAATATGCAGATATCTCCCGGTCATTGGAAAATATTCAAATCTTAGCTTGCGTACCAAAAAACATATATATACTACTTGCATTCGACCAATACTTTGTTATGCTGCTCCTGCTTGGAACACGATCACTCAAACTCAACTGCATCAATTACAAGTAGTGCAAAACAAATTTCTGCGCATTATTACTGATTCACACTATCTTATCCGCAATAAACTTTTACACAGAGACTTAAAACTTGAGACAATTCCAGATTACATCAGAAGATCTAATGAAAAATTCTTCAACAAAGCTGTGCAATGTGACTTTGTTAATTACTTCCAAGTCTTTAATTATGAAATTCTTTTCGAAGATAGAAACGTCAGACCACTTGCAGCTCACACCTTCATGGGAGGAGATGACAACTTTTTCACTTAGATCCTCAATTGTTAGCTGTTTATACTTCTAATGCATCTGATTTTGATTGAAGTTCTTCTGTAGTTTCGTTGAATAGTTGTATTTAAATTGTGTTGTATAGTTGTTTTGTATTGTGTTGTATTTAGCACTACTGATTGATGTTGTTTAATTGTATTTGAATTTGTCATTGGAAGTATTGCTGTAGTGTATCTTCTCGTATTGTTGTCATTGATTTCCATTGTCTTGGGTCCTCCTTGAAAGCTATGATCGCTCGTCACGTTTTGCGAACTTGTATGATTGGATTGTCTTGCTCCTTTTGGTACTTCTCTTCTTCCCCTTATCTCCGTTTTCTCATCTGAGATTTTCTCCACGTCCGGATTTATTTATGTCAAGTGTCCTTGGGCTTTAATTCTGGAACCGGCAACATTGCTCCTCGCAATAGCTCGGTCAATTATAAAGTCTAAGTCTACCAGCTGCATTACTAGATACCTCAATAGCATTACTGTACCTCAATAGCAAATTCAACTCAAGAGTTTTTCCTAATTCTAAAAGTACAAGCGTTCGTAACATTCAGCAAGAAAACTACGTGTTATCACAGAATATCATGATTATCATTAGGTTTTACTGTGCAAAAGAGAAATTTCATATTTGCACATAATATATGATGTAAAAAACGTTTTTTTATTAGTGATATCAGTAGTATAAATGTAAATAAAACTTACAAAATATCATTAAGAAATACATACTGTTTTTAAATAATTCGTTCTGTTACATCGATCAGATATGTACTTTTACAATTTTCATTTCGACTTAGGCCCACCAGCGGCCGAGCGGTAAAATCGCTGAACACTGGTAGTTCGGTCCGAGGTTCGAATCCCGCGAACGGGCTGGCTGCATGGGCGTTTTCGTGGTTTTCCCCATGTGTAACGTGTATACGAGCCAGTTTCCCTTAGAAAGTCCTCCACGAAGGCACACCTTCCCTTAGGCAGATAGTCCTAGTGTGCTTTGCGGTATTCCCAATACACCACCACAACACCATTTCGACTTAATTTAGACGACAGGATATGAATTAAAAAATAGCAACATATTAAAACTGTCGAATTTAAAACCTAATTCCAAAATAATAAAAATGTCTGAATAAATTAGATTGGACGTAAAGTAATGTATAAATATTAATAATGAAGAATTGAATAGTAAGGAAAACTTCTTAACGATAATTCAGTTCTAGACGCAAGAACTTGTTATGTTGCACAGCACGCAACGCGTTAAAAATTCATTTTCAGTAACTGAGGATTAGACATAAATGCGATGGAACAAAATTTCAAGAATCGATATTACCGCAAAGTTTTTCCTATTCTTTTGCAGGGCGAAACAATCCTTTTGGGTGGTTGCCAACGGTTAAAGGGGTGTTGATCTCTCATACTTTAGTGACTTTCTTTTGTTTATCATCTGACAATGACTACGGCAAAAGGAAACGGAATAAATTATGTAATCCTTTCGAATCTATAGATGCCTCTGCAGCGACATACATATTATCTACTGTAGCTCCATTGACATCGTAATGACGATTCACTCCATCCGAGGGAATCGAATATGAGAAGAATCTATGGATGTTCAGTACTTTACCCAAAAGTCAATTCTGATAATGAATGGTCTCATATTCCTTCTTCTTCAATGGCCAGACAGCCCAGGATAGGCCCTTGCCTTCCTCAGAACCCGATTCCAAGCTCTTCTATCCCTAGCCATGGACATCCACTTGGTTATTTTTAAAATTCTTAAATCTGTTTCCAAACAGTCGAGCCACCTAAGTTTACGTCTCCCTCTTTTTCGGGTGCCGAATAGCATGGCTGAGAAGATACTTTTAGTTACTCGATTTTCATCCATTCTGCACAGGTGTCCTGCCCGTTTAATTCTCTGAATCCTTATATATTTTACTATATCTATTTCCTTAAAGGATTTATAAAGTTCAGAGTTACTTCTTCTCCAGATATTGTTACATTTTATGCCATCAAAAATACTTCTCAAATTTTTTCTTTAAAAGACAGAAATGATGCATAAAAATAACTCCCAATGTTAGCTCCTACATCCTAAACAGAATTTTGAAATACGAAATTGTTTATATAACTTTAGATTAATCTTCTCGACACAGTGCTTGGTTAAAGGTAAAACCCTTCTTTGCAGTTGTAATTATCTTTCAAAAGATGCATTTGTTTCAGAGAAAGAAGCGGAATAATATTCTCGACCCTTTTCACGACACAAGAAGAAAAAACAATGGAAAACCAACGCAGCCACTGATTCGACAACTAGCGACACAAAGAGCTATTTTTTTTTTTTTTTTTTTAAACGAGAAGGAGAAAACGAAGACCTTTTTTACCTTCATAGATTCTCTATCATTTAATAATTCTCTGCATAAAATATTCTATAATTATATATGTATAATTATATAATGTATTGTATAATTATATGTAATTGTGTAATTTTACAAGGATTGCTAAGAGACTGGCTAGGCCAATAATATTCAAATCAAGTTCCTCGGAACGTTCAAAAGCCCTTCAAATTTTCTTCAACATAAAAATTGATTTTGGAGTTTTCACGTTTGTTCATTTTGACGTCAAATATATGTTTTATGCTAAAGCACTTTTTCTCATCCCTTATATTGTAACATGTAACGCGTGTTCTTTTTCCTTACCGCATGCCTTCGTGGTGCTTACAGAAGCACGTCCCGCTATGTTCCAGGTCTGATAAACCTAATAACTCTACATTATAGCATCAAACATGTGTTTTTGCTATTTGCATAGCATTACACTAGTCTGCTTACAGAAAAGTGGTTCTGATAAATTTAAAAAACGGCAATTTCTGCTAAATCCTTTTATCATTCAGCTATTTCCAGAAGTCTGCAGAGTATTTATAACACAACCTCCTGAAATGGCACGATATTCACCTAGAAATTATTTCGTGCACGTGCAAGTAAAAATTTTCTTTAAATGCTCATAGCTCATCGAATGTAGAATTGCGTCCCATTAAGACTACATTGCCGAAACGAATATCATTACTCTTTCTCTGGCCATAATGGACAAATCAAACACGTCAAATATTCATTTCTGAATTTTTGCCTTAAATTTTCAAGTAATGTTTGTAAATATCTAAACTGTCGGATTAAAGTGCATGTATTGTTGGCATCTACGAACCATCTGCAAACACTGCTAGCGACAATAGAATTAAATCGTTTTTATCATTAGATACATAAATCAAAAGTCTGGAATTAGTAATGGTTTCAGTTGTAAAGTACTGTACACAGTTCTCCACAGTTAATGGAAGCTAACCGAGGAATCATTTCAATAGCTCTTTAAGCATCTTAATCTTCCGCTCCTGCCAGCCGCGCATCATGCCGCATAAGGGAGAGATAAATTTATACGTTATTTGCGAAGGTTTAGAAAAATACAGTTCACTCAGAGCATTATCTGTGTCTATGAAGCCTGAATAAAGAATAGATACTCTTCCTTTTCTGGATATAAATCTTCTTTGAAATTATAAAGCACCATTCGTCAAGGATTTCACGGCTTCTAAATGCACTGCATGGCAAAGAATGCAAGCATATTAACACTATCCACACCTTTTCTCTCAAATTCAGGTAAAGTGGACCTGAATAATCCAGCTCACAAACTTCAAATTCTTGTTTATGACTAATGCGATTTTTAAGCAGAAGTGCAAACATAACTTCAGAAGAAGTAACTTTATATCTTTTGCATACAACACAACTAGAAATCACAGAGTCCTGTTCTTCCCCCCCCCCGCTCCAAATTTTAGTAATTCAGTAATTTTTTTTCTTAGTGTTGGAAGCAAGAATTTATAAGTGTGCATGAAGGGATTAATAATGCAGTTCTTATACGTAACATTGAAAAAGTATACTTAACATACAATACTTAGCATACAATATATCCAGATTATTATACTTAACATACAATATGTCCAGATAGCAGTAAAATCAGAGCTTCAATTCCTTACTTCCATCGCATTGAAAACGTCTGGTCTGGACCATCCCTTAAATACTTGTATATTTGCAAAGGTTTTATTTTCTCCAAAATTTTCAGACGTCACTGTATATCAAAACAACTTTTTTTCCTCTTCCTCCCCCCCCCCTTGACAGTTATTGTAGAACCTATAGATCCACCCAATCATCCTAATTATCTTATTAGCCCAAAAGGGAATTAGCCCGAATGGGCTATTACTCTCGACACGGGATTTTGCGTCATCCACTATAAACGGGGAATCACTTTTCAAATTGTTCCCACCAAATACTATCGCGCTGTATTATCTTTAAAGAAATTAAATAATAATGAAGAAGAAGAATATGCATGTATGTTCCTCGCATAGTGAAAAAACGACGGTATCTAAAGCCATTAAATTTTGAATAACGTTGTCCTCCACCCAAACATGAGAATCTGAAAGCACGAATTTTGAATTTCGAATTTTACATTTCCTATTTTGTACATATTTAATGAATTTTTGAAAACGATTTAAAAGCGGGCAGTAGCAACACGGTATGATTTTTTTTTTTTTTAAAATCACCAAAGCGCGATACTGTATGTCCGAAATTCTAAAGATATGTTGTTTTTAAATATTTTGAGATTTGCTGTTGAAGTGAAGCTTATGTGACGTAAGTGCGAAGAATGTCATATCTAACAAATAAACACACAAAACGTTAATAATAAAAAGAACAAACGAAAATTTGTAAGCCATCTTACTAACAAACTGAACACTGATATGATGAGCAGAGAAAAGACTGAAAAAAAAAAAAAGAAAAATATACTGCCATTACTTAACATTGCATCGGAATTTTAAACATATGCTTCTATCCTGTTTTTAAATACACTGCTGGCCATTAAAATTGCAACACCAGGAAGGTAAGATCATAGACCTTATAATAGACTAACCCAAACGAGTTTTCTTCCTCGCCTGAGGCGTTGCCGGCTGTCACCTTGATCACATCCGGAGGGGTAGGGACGACTTGCAGAAATTTAACATTGGTTGCCTATTGCAGCGTGTATAGTTCTCAAGAAAAAGCTGATTGTAGCGCCTCATTTCACAAATTAGAATTTCTACATATTTTTATTTTTGAAATTGAGATTGATTTTTAAAAATTTAGCATATTTATCAAGCATAATTAACGTTCCAAATAATTATGAAGCTATTGCATGCTTTCAGGGCTGGATATTTTTCTAGCTTTTCCTATGCTGTAAGGAAATTTGTAACTACTTCTTTTAGAAAATAATATTTTAAATCTGAACTAATAGAAAATTTCAAACAAGCAATTTTCTCTTGCAATTTTTATGCTTTTTATTGGTGTAAATAAGTAAAAAATACTAAAATATTTAAAAACGAATTTTTGAAAGTTTTGTTTAAAATTCTAAATAGTGCTGCTTTTTTAAAATTATAGATGAGTATTATAGCACAATTTCTATAAAGGAATTTTATTTCAATTATATTTCATAATACATCATAGTGATAAACACTTTTGACTCCTTAAAAATTTTTATACATTTAATTCTAATATTAAAATTGTATTTAACCATAATAATTAATTTTGCTTGTATTTTATAGTGATTATTTTTTTTAATTTATTTTTAGTTCTGCATAAGATTTTTTTTTTATTTACTGTTAATTTAATTTATTAGCCCAAAGGGGCGGTAGCCTAGAAAGGCTGTTAATTTCGAAGCGGCATTTTGCGCTGTTTTACTATAAATATCCGTGTCTCCTTGCAAATTGTTGTTACCAAATATTATCGCCCGGTATTATATGTAAAGAAATTAAATAATGAAGAAGCTGCATGAATACATGTATGTTTCTCGCACTGTGACAAAAACGACAGTATCTAGAGCCATCAAATTTTGGATAATGTAATCCTCCACCCGAACTAGGGCATCTGGACGACCGAATTTCGAATTTGTTTTAATCTATTTCATATTTTGTAAAACTTTAACGAATTTTTGATTAACAAACTCAAAGAGTTCAGAGCAAGCACTGCATGTAAATTAACAGTTTTATCTTCAGTGCGAAAATTCTAAAGATATGCTGTTTTCAAATGTATGTGGTTTACGGGCGAAGAGCATGATATTCAATAAATATAGGTAACATACAAAAGTTTAAAAAAGGGTTCCTTTTGGGCGTAATATAAAATCTGAGTGCTACTAGATTTTATTTTATCTTTTTGTTTTTTCCTTCATTACGCTCAGAAAATTTTATGCTCCGAATTTTATGAATTATTAAAATAACTAATCCATTTTAATGTTAATAATTTAATGATCATATAATCAGATAAATATGACCGTTTTGTAATGTTATTATAGTTTGGAAAATCACTGCCTGAAAATGTTCATTAAATTTAAAAAAAAAAAAAAAATCAGATCTTGTTTAATTTTACCTTATTTATTTCAAAGCATCGCGTACTATCAATCTTATTTAATTTTACTTTAATTTTACGCAAAATTAAGTTCATAAATTTTGTGCTTAAGAGTTTTTATCGTTTTACCAAAGTAAAGATGTTTGTACAAGAATTACGCGTGAAAAAAATGCGCGAAATGCAGTAAAAAGTGCTTTAATGAGATATATTAAATCCTATTTGGAAAAAACTGTGGCTTTCATAATCTCATCACTATACAACGTATCACATTTAATAATTAAAATGAGTTATGTGATACAAACGCCATAGGTTTCAGCGTTAAAGTAAACCAGATCGTCCCTACTCTTTCTTGCCGACATGTCGGTTACGCGCGCCCCGCCCACTGGGTTAGTCTATCTCTTATAAGGTCCATGGGAAAGATCTGATGAACGTCAAAATCACGTGAAAGTAAGAAGTTGCGATATGCAAATTATTAGTATTTCGGCGCATGTAGACGACGCAGGAGGGAGAAACAACATCTGCATAAAAGAAAAGTTGCGTAGTGGCTTTCTCATTCGGAAAGTACTTTGTAAGGTTGTAGTTTGCTCAGAACATCGTGCTGTGCATCGAATAAGAAGAAATACTTACCAGCAAGTTTCGAAATTCGATACAGGCAGGATCGTTGCCTATCGAAAGTGTAGATTATCGTTCCGTGATATCGCCGATCGCATTGGTCGACATCCAACCACTATCATTCGAATATGGAATTAATGGATTGCTGAAGGTCATACTGAACGGCATGCAGAATCTCAATGCCCTCCCATGACTACGCCATAGAAGAAAGACATAATGTGAGGTCATCCCTGCAAAATCATGCGACCACATGACGGACCATTAGTCAGGAAATGGGTATATTTGCAGCACGGCGAGTATCAGCTCGTAAGGTGGGTCAACGTTAACAGCAGCGTGGACTGTCAGCAGGACGACCATTACTTCAGCTTCCCTCAACAATTCAGCATAGAGAAAGACGGCGACTCTGGTGCGCCAAACGACAAAGCTTGGTACAGGACTGGCACAATGTCGTCTTTTCAAACCAGTTCCGGTTCTATTCTGATGGCCGTATACTTGTCTGGAGCTTTCGAGGAGACATCACGTCGCCTGCTTGCAATCGATATCGGCGTAGGGGTCCTGCACCTGGTGTGATGGTTTGGGCAGATTTTGGGTACACGACACGTGCATCTCTAATTCAGATCGACGGTAGTTTGAACCCAGATGGGTACGTTTCTGATATCTTACGTCCACTGGTTGTGCCCTATCTTCGAGGCCTCCAAACGCCATATTCCAACAAGATAATGCAAGACCACATGCTACATGTTGTGTTCTGACCTTCCTCGATACACAGGGTATTCGATTGCTGCCCTGGCCTGCACGGTCTCCAGATCTGTCACCCATTGAAAACATCTGGTCATGGGTTGCTGAGAGACTGGCCCGCCACTCCTCTTCAGCTAATATGGTTAATGAAGTGTGGCATTGATTTGCAGTATGAAATGAGTTGCCCGTTCAGTCATCCAAGCCCAGTTCGATTCACATGCCTAACCAAGTAAGGGCCGTTTTAGATGCCAAGGGTGGCAGCTGTTTTTACTAATTTCGCACCCCTGTAAACCTCCAAAATGCTTACAAATTTAATCATTTCCTCTTCATGCCATACTTGCAAAAAATATCTTTTTTGGCTTTGCTTTCCTTCATGGTGTTGCAATTTTAATGGCCAGTAGTGTATTTTGTTGTTCAATCGTATATGGCGTAAGTGCGAAGAAAATGGTGCTTAGTAATAAAGCTAGCAGGAGTCAGCGCAACAGACTGGTAGACTGCGAGCTTAGCGACAATGTAAAAAAAACTTAACAAATCCTTTTGGACGATAGTTAAGATCTGAACTTTTTAGGGTGGGTAGTATCTTGAGAAATACAACAATCTAGCTGTGAACATTTTATGATGATGAACAACATTTGTATTTGTAACTACAGTATTCCTTTTCTCTACGTTGACTTCGTATTGAGACTTTGCAGTCGTCTTGAAGCCCCTGTGTTCTTCTTTTTTGAGCCGCTGAGGACGTCTCTACCATTTACTGAAGAAAGAAGTTTTGGGATTGAATCTACGGAACGGCAGTTCAGGTGGATTCAAAGCCTCTGGTAAATTATACTAATTATCAGGGTTATAATATTGAAGTATTTCTTTGCATCTATTACTGAAAAAAATACTCCAATCAGTTTTGCGTTAAATCTTATTTAATATAACAGCGGAATCATTCCAAAAACATATTTGTATTCTCCAAGTTCCATAGCTTCTTTTAAATAGCAAAACATTTGTGTTATTATAACAACTGCTAAAAAATTCCAATCTTGAAACAGTTATAGTCTTGACTAGAGAAGTTTTAGCACTGGCCAGCAGCAGCTGAATATAAACCTCAATATCTTTCTTTATCTAATAGAAATATACAGACGGCATATACATTTTTGCTTGCGTCGCAGAAAGATTCAAGTCAAGCTGTTCTGAGATTTTCATGAGGAGTAAGTACTTTCGGCATGCGACATGTACCCATCCAATAAATCTGTTTTAGCGGCTATTTTTTAATTTATTTGCGAACCAAATAGTTAAATCTTCATCCCATTTATACATTTCTTTCCAAATTTCTTCGAATAATAATTTCGGCAATAATGTCCGTGGGCAGGTAAATCCAATAGTATCAAATATTTTTGCAATATTAAAGTAACTATCTTTTAGTTACTGGACTAGATAACAACAAAATGAAGTTTACACTATAGAACATTTCAGCACAGGAAACGTCCCACAGAAAACCCAATACTTGAACATGGCCTAGAGAACATGGCCTTTCTTAGTACATTACTTAGAGCTGCTGGTCCATCCTATGGGATTAAACAATCCCACGAAAGTTATCCTACAGATGCTGTATGTCCGTTCCTAGTAGGAAGAGGCTAGATGATGTAGTGTCTCATGCTGATCAGCTTATCATTTTCCCACCGTAGAAATCGCAAATAATCTTAATCTTCCTCGGATAATTTAAATTACATAAAAGCCTACTTTAAATGAGATATAGCACCAATGCCGGATTTTCTTAATTCCATCAGATTTGAGATATCTTCAGAATCAAATGTGATATTTTGAAATTTCCCTGCTCATCTTTCCTTGAAGCATCAAAAAAGTCTGAGCTTTATTGCCAAGCTAGTATTTTTAATAACAGCACTGATATAGTAAATGTATTGTCCACAGTCATTTATTTCCTTCTCAGGTATTTTTCTTAATGGTCATATTCAATAGTTTTTGAAAATCTTATTGTATTCTTCATACTTATTGTTTCCTTTTAACTACACAGTGATTTTATGTTACTCATTAACTAAAGGTGGCCGTCCTTGAAAAGCAGCCGATTTCATAGCTTCCTTCTGCATTAAACTTCACAGTTTCCTTAAAGAATTTCAGTATTTCATCTTCTGTGTTTTCCTTTATTTTCAATGCCATTGGATCTTTACTTCCTACAGTCTCCAATTTCAGCATTCAAGCATGTAAATGTGTTTAATGTAAAGAAGTTATTAACCATATTACGCTGGCCAAATAGACTCCGATCTCGGCTTCTAAAGCAGTCATACCATCTAAATCGACTATAACACCAGTCAACAATAGCATTATATCAATTTCATCAATAAATGAGATATAGTTATTTTGCAACAACATATCCTACATCAGTTAAGTTTACACTCTAGCTTTCAAGGAATAAACAAAAGTCTAATCCTTCTAATCAAGGAACAGAGTTACATATTTTTATTTTAATCTAGCACAAGTGCATTACACCAGTGGTCTCAAATCCAAACAGCATGTGGGGGAATGCATGATCTGAAAGCAGCTGACGAGCCAGAAATTTTTTTTAACAAAACGTAAAAACATTTTTAACAAATATATATATATATATATTACACTAAATTTTAAATTTCACCTAATGAATATTTATCAAAACAAAAAGTAACTCTACTAACACAAAGGAAAAAGTCTGATATGGACACCACGACTCCCTTGTATGGCCTATTAAATTATAACGTTGTTTACTGCACTTCATTCAAACTTACTTCCTCGTATTATTCAAATTTAATTAATTGATCCCTCAAGGCAACTTGAAAATAACACCAATAATTTCAAATTTTGAAATTAAATATTTCGTTTAACTTTTGGCGGATGGGAGTCAAACTTCTTATAGTTTTAAATCCATCAAATGTAAGTACAAGGACCGGGAGACCGCGTTAAATTTCGTTATTTGCCGCCGTCTTTTTTTCCACCTCATATATATATATCTGACATTACCAAAACATGAATATTTTTCGGTCATTTAAAACACTTCTAATCAGAAGTATATGACTACGACGAACGATACAACTAGACGTTACAGCAGTCCCATATACAAAATTTCAACGTGCTACGGCTAATCGGTTTAGATTTTAATGCGAGATACATACGTACGTCACAAAAAAGTCTATTTTGAATACATTTTACAATCCGTTTTGGGAAAAAGAGTCCTAATTTATTTCAGGTAATTCTAATGTGCTGAATTAATTACTAAGTAACTTACTATTTAACCTCAAAAGAAAATATCAGAATCCTTACTCAACTGTCGGCTAGCAACTTAAATACATTAAATATACCAACGTGGAAAATTCTCCAACCTTTCCCTAGTTACGTGGCATGGCATACATTGACAAGCCATAACATTATGACCGCCCCACATTTTTCAATGAGTTTGTATCGATTACGTGGAGAACACGTGATTAAGTGGAAATGGTATTTAGGAATATTAAGGTTGGATTCGATTTCATAGCTTCATAGTATTCGATTCATTTAAGTCAGTCTACGAAATTTTACAAGAAGATAAGAAAATCAGACCGTTCGCTGCCCATGCTTTGTATTATGATCTTCGTAACCCAAAAAGCGAAACTCACGAACTGACTTCTCTCAATAGTAGATTTCATTTTCTGATTTTCTACTCATTCTACGAATTCATTCAGTACTTCAACACATAGACAGTCAGGCATCTTCTTTAAAAGAAGAAAGGTGCTTCACACTCTTTGCTCCATCTATTTCTGCCTCTCCTAGAAAAAACGTCGCTGATGCTTTTCACCTCTGGCAGGCCTCCGTTTGGAACTTCTTAAGGAACTGGTAACAGCAGCAAAGGAAATCTCCTGCTCTGAACCAGTATATTACAAGAGTAGCTTTAAGACTTTCCGCTTGTCCGGGTTTATTTTCTCACATCTTTCTAAGCCACCAGAATCTACGTAATATAGACTGGTAAAGGCCTTCACAGGCCGTACGCCTTTTCAATGAATGATTATCTGTGATCTGTGGTAAGGAATCATTCTTGCACTTACTTTTGCGAGTGATGGGAAAGGCTGTTGATCTAAGCGAATTTGATAAAGGGCAGGCAGATTGTAATGGCCAAAGACTCGGAACGAGTATCTCCGAAACTGTGCGACTGGTAGGTTGTTCACGATCTAACGTTGTTAGTGTTTATGCAAAGCGGATAAATGACGGTGAAACCAACAGTAGACGCCAAGGTGTCCACGTGTTATTAAAGAAATAGGTGTCCACGTGTTATTGTTATGGATGTCCACGCGTTATTGAAGAAAAAGGGACGTCGGAGACTGTCCCGCTTGGTACAGGAAAATCGGCACCACACAGTGGCTCAGCTGACGACCCAATACAATTCAGGACAAAGTCTTTCGGAACGCACAATTCAGAGGGCACTGTTGGATATGGGGACTGCGCAGTAAAAGTCCCACTCGTGTACCACTGTTGACCAAGCGTCATTGTTAACTACGCTTACAGTGGGCATGGGAATATCAAGACTGGACCATGGATAAGTGGAAGGCACTTGCCTGGTCGGATGAATGACGATTTCTCATTCATTACGTCGATGGTCGTGTCAGCCTACACCGTCTTCCTGGCAAACAGTTGTCCCTCCCTTCCCTATAGCAGGTCATACACTAGTTGGTGGTGGCGGCATTATGTTTTGGAGTACGTTTTCATGGCTGCTCTGGGACTTTTATGTGTGGTAGAACAGACCATGAAAGCTGCGAGCTATCTGAACATAACTGCGGATCAATTGCACCCTTACATACCATCTGACAGCGCTCCATGCCACAAGGCTCGAATTGTGTTGTAGTGGTTCAAGAAGCATAAGGATGAATTCCAGTTAATGTTCTGACCACCTAACTCGCCGGTTCTTAACCGGGCAGATAACACGAAAGAGCACATTTGGGATATCATGGAGCAGAAACATAAAGCTCAAACACCCACATGTCAAAATATATCAACTATGCGTGATCACTGCTTCAACGTTTGGTACAAATTGTCAGCAGTCATCTACCAATAACTTGTGACATCCATGCCAAGCCGAGTTGCAGCTGTTTTGCAAGGCCAAAGGTCGTGCAACGCGTTATTGAGGAGGTTATCATAATGTATTGGCTTTTCAGTGTACAAGCATATAATGACAGAGCCTCAAACTCTTATCTTTTTACCTTCAATAGCAATCACGCATGAGCTCAGTATATATATTTATGTCTCTAAATCTATACGCATCACATTTCCAACAAATATATTATTGAAATACATTCGCAGACGCAAGAAAATCGCTTCGAGGGTCACGAGTATGAGAAGACTGCACTACAGCAAAAGCTCGTGATAGGAGGAAAGTAAATAACAATGCTTAAAAACTAAATCAGAGTTCAAATCTACGCGTTCTTTATGTTTGCAGTTTTCATTTCAAATCTCGGTTTAAGTTTCTTTTGAAATTGTAATGTTTCTGTAAATTTGAAAATTCTGCCTGTGTGTTTTTTTTTTTGGGGGGGGGGGCGGGGGAATGCGAAAAAATTAGAATTCAAAAATATATGATACAGGGTAATTAAAATTAATTGCTCCCTTAATTATTCTGTTCACATCTCCTAAATGCCCTCGTGACTGAATTTTTTGCCTGGAAATGCAAAATCAAGCATATTACTTACAGAATAATTCGTCAAGCATTTCTTTAGAAATTAGAAGAAATCTTACATCCAAGGTGACGGATGATTTTTTTGGCTAGTTGGCATATATTTCGCAAAGAAATTTTATCAGAAAATTTTTATTACTAGATACCGTTTAAAAAATGAACAGATGAAACCAATACATAAACTGTTCCTTAAAATTAATAACTGCTTAGCCTCAAAAACTTCCTCATTAACTGGAATTTTAACGTCAGAGTTGTCAGAGTATGTCAATGTATTTATTATTAGGGTTATTTTAATTATAGCACAAAGGTATCTGTCTAATGAGAGAAATACCTTAGTTTAGAACTTTATAAGAGAAAATAATTCACATTACACGTAGAGAAAACAAGAAAACTCTCATACAGACAGCCCTTTCGCCGAAATTCAACCGAACCGCTGGAACTACCAATGCTCAGAGATTTTATAGCTCAGCCGCTGGTGGAAGAATTTATTCTTTTTTTAATATCGAATTTCCCGGGAAATTCATTTATGTAATCTCGTAAATATTATAGAACATCGTAAAATTAATTTTATTATTATTGAATACTAATCCGAATTTTTCAAAAAATAATTGTTTATTTTTCCAACTTTTCAAATTTAAGGTAACATGCAAACACTTGCCTTAAATCTGTAAACAGGGAGGAAGGAACTGAAAGGGTTCAAATTTTAACGTCACATCAGAGGTTTTGTAAAAGAGGTTTTTTTTTTTTTTTTTTTATGTTCTCGTTAAGCTCGCAGTTTACTAATCTCTAGGATTCATTCCTACTAACACCTTTTCCCCTTTTTAACTTTTTTATTAAACATTCCTTTTTTCGCCCTTACGCTACATAAAACTCAATAGTAAAATTTTTAAATTTTTAAAAGCAATTTTTTTAGAATTTCTGACACTGTGTTAAGTTTTGCCATATCTTCCCCCCTTTTTTTTCAGTGTTTTCTCAGTAATATGACTTACGCAACTTTGTCTTTTTATTATTAACTTTTGAATTTTATTTATTTAGCATACTTTCTTCGCACACACATCATATAAAACTTAACAGCAATATTACAAAATATTTAAAGGAGTATGTCTCTAGAATTGCCGATAGAGTTGTTAAGTGTTGCCATACACTTTTTAAACACGTTATATTATTTCTTTAAAAATAACAGGTGGCGATAACATTTGATGGAATTTTCTGTCAGCAAATAATTTTCCCATATACAAAACTATGTACTAGGTATGTAACATATAGCGTCAGAAGCATTTTATTAATTACAAATCTGCTACATGCGTTCATAAAATTAATAACTGAATATACTAATGAAAGTCATTACGTTTTTCGAGAAAGAAAATATGAAAAATGTGCACTGCTCTCGCTGGGGATTCGAATTCTAGATCTTCCGGCTGCTAACCGGTAACGAAGGGAAAAATACACTCTCCTTCACTTAAAAGGCGACTGGGAAAGAAAGGATCTACGCCACATCCTGGTGGTGACTAATTATTATCCACCATATTTTAGCTCGGACACCACCTTGTAGAGTTTATCAGGTTTGTTGAAGTAGGAAACGCGAAAAATGTGCAACATCTTCGCCGGGATTCGATTTCCGGGCGTTTCAGTTGCTACCAATCACACGTGCTTATGAAAGTACACAATTACACAATGAAAGCACGCGGTAAGAAGGGAGAAAATGCTTTACAATAAAAGTAATCCACATGTTTGAAATATATCAGTTAGATACATTACTAATAAGTCAAAAAAATGTAAAGATTTTATGAAACATGAATGGCAGCATTTCGAAGACTGGCGAATCGCCATTTCACAAGAAACTAAAGTCCCCCCCTCATAGTGGCAATACCTGCCATAGTAAAGCGTCACCCACCACCGAAAGAGTTCTTCCAATGGTGACGAATAACGTGATGCAATATGACGTAACGGAGCTTGGAAAGACTGAGCTAAAAACGTTTCTAACGTCCACACAAAAGTATAAAACTAGTCGAGCTAATATGAAACACACAACACAAACAATACAGTGCAACCTCGGATCCCGAGCAAATTATCTAAGCAAAAGAAAAAAGCTCACCAGCGACCGAGCGGTAAAGTCACCGGTAGTTCGGTCCGAGGTTTGAATCTCGCGAACGAGCTGGGTGCATGGGCGTTTTCGTGGTTTTCCCCATCTGTAACGTGTATACGAGTCAATAATCTATGAGAAAATCCTTCACAAAGTTATCCCTCTCCTACACAAATAGCCCGTGATCACATAAACCAAGCTCTCGAGTGCTTTGCCCTAATCAAATAATAAATGAATGAAAACGAACTCTGACACAAAAAAAAATGCCTCGGATTACAAACGGTATCTCGAGTTATGAACACTCAAGTCGGCGATTAATGATTTTTAAAGATTGTTTTGACGTAACTTATACTACATAATTAAGACTTACGGACTTCTAGAAACTTCATTTTAATATTTTCCATTGCTTAACTCTCATTAACAAAGGCAGCAAATAACTTACAGGCTACGCATTTGGCCTGGAGTAAATTATGGACAGATTGTGTTCTAGAGAAAGACTTTGAGGGGTTTGACACTTAGAACATTTGTTGTTTGTTTGTTGTTGTTGTTATCAGCGATATTGTCATTAGGCAAATCATGAACTTAGAAATTAATAATGAAGATGTGAAAGAATTGCTGTAGTACCATAAAAATGAGTTCAATAAAAAGGAACTGTAGCAACGAAATGTAACTATGCATGAAATACTCTCGGATAGAGAGGAAGGAAGAAAAGATTACCTTAGTTCTATGATTAGCGAAACTTGTACAAAATGGGGTACAATGCAAAGTTTTCAGGTAACGATATATCCCCCTGATAATGGAGTAGCAAACCATTACAGCATAAATATTTTCTATGGTATACTAATACCATGTTTCGCTTTAGAAATATTTTAAAACTCGGACAACAACAAATCATATTAGATTGATTTCGAATGAAACAGGAGCCCAATGAACCGCGGTGCTAAGAGACGGAGAAAAGATAAAAGAAGATGCCTGAGGAAAGGCACATCCAAATAAGTAACATATCTTTCGCTTCCTCGTCATTTTTCACTTAGGCCATCTACTCTCCTTCCCAAAAGCATGGCAAAATTATATATTCGTCTACTTCATCCGTGTGATATTCTGCTATTTTTTTTTTCCCTCAAAATTTAATGCTTTATTTAAGTTTTGTACTATGAACTTGTACAAAGTACTGTTGTTAAGCTTAAAAAAGCAATCGTTCATAGTTCAGGAAATGGTTAACACATTTTCTTTTATTTCCTATGTGGAAGTAGTTTCGGTTTACGAAGATTTCGGACAACGAAAGGCCTTTAAGAATGAACTACATTCTTGCTCACCTTATTCCTATTTATTGGGCATAAAGTGGATCGTTAATGTTGTTTCGTTCAGCGCTTTGTTTTCTCGGAAGATGTTCTTAGCGTTTTGCATAAATGTAATTATGTAATGACATTCTAGAAATCTGATTTGCGAACGAAGAGTAAAAATGAGTTCACGATTGAAAGACTAATCAAAGCTATATGATATTTCAAATTGCAAAATGCCAATAAAACGCATATATAATTGTTGGTGCATGGCGACTTTAATGATATACAGCATATTTCATTAAATTCAAAACAAAAAGACGATAAATATCGAAACCAAACATCAGAAGGCATATAATTATTCTAATCGACAACAGGGCAGTGATTCATTCCTTACTGAGGGTATCCCAACGTGATCTTCTGACACAAGAAGATAAGTAAATCAAATTGCTGTCTGAAAAGGTATATGCGAACTTTTGAACTAGCATACACCCTGTAAATTATTTCTTCTCGCGGCAAGATCTTTCGTTGCAACGATAATTCAATGCTTCCTTACTAGCAAAATAAAATTTCATTTTAGGGTTTTCCGAACAAAATCTTTCAGTTACCTTTGCACTGGAAGTATTTAATTGCGACTGTTCGGGGAACTTGCCAATTATTGCCAAAGGGTGGTATTCCCACCCTATCACCTCGAAAAAATGCAGATCAACGGAAAAGTAGACCGATACTTATTCTTCCTTGCTTATTCCTAAGGCTATCATTTACATAGTTACATGTGAAGTAAATAAATGAACAGTTTACCACATCTGGCGTTTTGGCTCATAATTACGACTAACCAATTTTTTTCCTTGATAACTACACATAGTAATGGAATTTTTTTTTTTTTTTTTTTTTTTTTTTTTTTTAAATCTAAAAAGATTCAGATTTTAACTTGGCATTATAGGGTTTCTTAAGATTTTTCTCCCTGAGATCGCAATTCTCTCTTGGATTTCCGCAATCTGCGGACTCACTTCTGCTGACAAAACATTTTTTTGGTCTTAAATATCATTTTCTTCGCCCTTACACCACACAAAATTCAACACCAAAATCATAAAATTTTTAAATACAGCACATCTTTAGAATTCCTTCTACTAGATTCCTAGATTAAAAAGCAGAAAAAATACTCAAGAATGAATTTGATAGTCATATATATTGCGTTACGTTAGAAATATTTTATTTTAGGCAGTGGCAGCACAAATTGCTTTTAAATAGCCCAATTTCTTGAATAAAGCTGTGGTATCTTATTATATTTTGCCAAATGACAACAGTCGAGCGGTGGAAATAAAAAAATAATTTTATTTCGAACAGTGTTGCCCCTGATTGCTTTTTAATTGCTGAGTCCGTTAATCAAAAATTCGTTAAATTCGTACAAAACAAGAAATAAATTTTAAAAAATTAAAAATGCGGGCTTCGAGGGGCACATGTTCGAATGAAGGACTATGTGTGATCTGAATATGGTGGTTTTCGATGCCGTCGTTTTTCCACAGTGCGAGGAACATACATCATATAAATAGATTCTTCATTATTTACTAATAGATATTTGAAAGACAAATATCTTAGGCTTTGCGAATGGCAATACATTTGAAAAGTAATACTGGCAAGAAAGCGAAATTCGAGATTAATAGCACTGATGAAAGAATTTTATACTAGTTATATGGCATTAGAAACATCTTTATTAACTAAAATAATGTTGCAAATGTTCATAAAAACTACTAACTGTGCATATATTCCGTTAAATACATTTAAAATTGCATCTGCTTAGATTGCTAAAATTCCTTAAACATAAAATACAGCTTTAAATTATGAGATATGAGTGCACTGCTTTTAAATCGTTCATTTATTAAAGCGGTTATACACGGATTAAATTCGAGAAATTTTTTGACCGAATGGCAACACACTGAGAATTGAGAATGCAGTAGTACACGTGCAAAAGAAATTAAAAGACTACGTTTCGTGTAGTAGTAATATCTGCGAAAGACAGTAAGTATATGATATCTATATATGACTGGGTTATGTAACGGTCCAAAACTTTTTCGAAAGACTTCCTTGCAACTGAATTTGGCGAGAAAAAATTTATCTGCCAAATTCAGTTACTGTAAAATTCTAATTGTAACCGACTGCAGTGATGTTATAACAAAATGCTAAAAAAAGAAATTCTGAAACCGCAAATAAGAGAAAGTCCGACCTTCGTTAAAAAAGCGAAACAAGCTGACGCAGACCTTGTCTAGAATTCCCGAACAGAATTGCGCTAACGGAAATCCTGAGGAAATCTATTGAAAACAAATCGAAAATGAGGTGAAAACATCTGGAAAACAATCAAAACGGCTTCGCTGCCGATCGACCGCCCACTCCGTTACACCAAGAGAACACCAGCTGCAGCAGCTTCACGGTTTTGTTAAATTCAGAAGAGATTTATTTACACCACGTGAGAAAGGATGTAATTACATTTCAGTCAATAAAATTAGAAAAAGTTAGAATTAATTTAAATCAGAATTTATTTATTTACTAGCGGGCTGCTGCCAAAGCAAAATTTATAAGTTCTATGTACCCCTGAAAAGAAAATGTAATGATTTAAAATTATACCATAACGTGCGAAATTTTTAAGTTGTGATTTTGCATGTTTAGTTTTACATTTTTAATGTCTAAAAGAGCTTCCGTAAGATTTTTAAAAAGAAATGTATGAAATTTGTGGAGCTGTTTCATATTTAAACGAAAAGCAGAAAAATACTTTTAAAATCCATAATTTTTAAGAAAATTTCATAAAAAACATAACTATCAAAAAAGAGAGACGGAGGAATAAACGGGCCGGCATGATCCCATAAAAAATTTTAGTCTACCTCTTTTAGAAACGACGGATGGCAATTTTCAAATTCCACCTCGTACGCCCTTCGACGCAGCACGCCGAGCAGCAATGAAGGTCAGAGAAAAAAGCAACTTGCTGGATGAGAAAATTACCGTTTTCAGTTTTTAATTAATATCTCGGCTGATTAAAGTCGTACGAAGTTGAGAATGGTCGAAATGGCTTCCAACGAATTTTTGGAATCCGGGAGTTACGGAGATGATGTTACAAACAAACAAACGGATTGCGCGTAGATTTTAACAGCATCAGATAAAATCCTTCCCAAAAAAAGCTACTGCTTCAATTGTTAAATAGACCAAGATTTTATAATCAGTAGACAAGTGTTATAAGAATGGTTATTAATAATTCTTATTAATTCTGTCTATCATCTCAGTTCCATTTGTAGTTCAAATAATTTTCATTGGAATCATGCGAATAATGCAGATAACTAAAGTTTAATGGAAACAGACCATTTTTTTCGGAGGGGGGATTAAAAAACTACCATTGTTTAACTTCTTTCTTTACCAATAATTAAATGGCTTTAAAATAAGTTTATATATAAATGTATGAAATTATAGTTTGTGCTACGGTATACATACAAATATACACAAAATGTATCAGGCAATTTAAAAAAATTGTAATTTGATTAATTGTAGTGTTTCTAGAAAAGCCCTTTTTCAATACATGTTCAAAAAAATTTACAAAAATGTCGTTTCATTTTAAATAAAACTGGATTCCAGATTCAGAAATAAAAAAAAACTAACATTTTTAACAATACTAAGCCTGAATTTCTTATATTTAATATATACTTTCCATCTCTTTGGGCCAATTTTTTATGAAAACCAAACAAATGAGCTACATTTTAAAATTTGCTTCCTAAAAAAATAAAACCTAGTTTTTAGAACCATAAACTGTACAGCACTGCTAATATAGTACAATTCATTAAGAACTGTATTAAAATTACGTTCAATGCTGATGATCCTACAGTTTACTGTTTGTACAGCATAACAAAGTTTGACAGAAAAAAAAAAAAAGGTTCAGATAAAGTTTCAAAATTCTAACAACCTAATCGCGTTTTCAATTTTTTATTCCAAAAGGATCTACAATAAAAAGCTTCAGAATTTTCCCACATAAACTGAATTTTTACATAAAGTAGATGCTGTCTTATATCCAGCCTTTTTCACTTAAATGTGCCATATTTTTGCCATGATTTTTCTCCATGAATTAAAATTTTGCAGCCATTTTTAGGAAAATACACAGACCACTGAACTTATTCGTTCAGAAAATAAGCAAAGCAAAGAATAATACTAATTAAAGTTTTAAAAAGGAAAAGTCGGTATAACGAATTCCTTCTCCACAGGGCCTGTATTTCTGTAATTAGAAGTATCATAGTCCTATGGAAGTCCATTAGAATAGTCAAACAAAATTAAATAAATACAATAATGAATAATAAAATTAAGTAAAATGATAAATAAAAAATTAATAAATTAAATGAATAACAAATAGTTAAAGAATACATTAAAACACTGGAGCTCCCCAATGAAGCTGGAACTATGATAAAACTCAAAGACAAAGAACTACCATAGCTGGATTCTGTTGAATTTACAGTGCTGCTTTCAGACAAAACAATGACGAAACTTAAACAAGATAACACCTGTGTGCTTTGTGTCGTCCATGGACAGCTTTTAAGGCTCTCGGGCTTCAGGACAAAGACAATTTTAAAAATTTTGGGGACCTTTCTGCTAACTGGGATATGTGAGCCCCCATTGGGGTCTGCTTTAAAATTGTATTTTCTGTAGAAGATTCGGATTATTACACAATATTTTATAACTAATCATATTATTTCAAAAATTAAAATTACGCATATGCGTGCTATATAGCACATTAACAATTTCCATGTTTTATTCTATAACAAACAGATTACAAGAATATTAAAAAATAGCACTGCAATACAGGGGTGTAGCTAGAGGGGGAGGACATCTGTCCCTGGGTGCAGCACCCAGGGGAAGCCAAACTGGTATTACGAAATTTTATAATTAAATTATTTCTATTCTTAGCAAACAGGAGGGGATGCGACATCTTCAACTGTCCACAGGTGCTGAAAGCCCTAGCTATGACTCTGCTGCAATACTTATACAGTGTTAATTAAAGTGCACAACATTTTCAATAAAACAAATCTGAGTTTAATCTTGCACAGTTTCATAAAATTCAAAATTGCATAATATTTAGCATTTTCTCCCTTTTTTCCCTAATGGCAAGCACTAACCATTACAGGAATTGGCTGCTACTAAGACCGAAAGCAGCGTTCACTTTATTATGGAGACAGCTAATAGGTGGGCCACCATTGCCTCCTATGAACGAACAACAATTAAACATGTAGAATTTGAAAATTATGAAAAAATTAACATACTTTTCGAAGTTTTAGACTATGCCATAAGAAGTTATTTAAAAGTCAGTAGTCTAGTTTGTTTTTTAAATACCTTTTTTTTTTATTGTTACATAAAATCATATAATATTTTTTTTTCTTTTCCTTTGGATAAGTTTCTTATCCAAAGGAAAAGAAAAAACTGCTTTCTAAAATCTTCATCATGGCTTTTTGAGCACAAAATTCCTTAATTAACTTGCCTACGTCCAGTGAAGATGCACTGTCTTTCTTCTGTTAATATAAATATCTCTTAATCATCCTTCATTCATTAAAAACCATAAATAACTTTTTACTACTATTAGCTTGGAAAAGCTGCATTCAGCTGATGCTGTAGACAATGACATACACAAATTCTAGTGCAACTGACATATTTCGAAAAATTATTTTCATGGATATACGTACTAAAATATTACTCTACAATTCATAGCAGTTTTTTGTAACCTGTTGTTTCTCAAAACAAGTTGGCACAAGCTAAAAACTGTAATTTTCAGTTAAATAATGACTGCTCGATTTTAAACCACCAGAAGAATAAGATGAATAATTTAAAAGTTAAAGAAATGTATATTTTTAATTATATTTCTGTATATATTTATCTAGCTTCTCTATTATGACTAAGAAGTCTCATTTCTTTTCAATAACTCGATACAGCAGCTAGTGGTAGTGCGAAGATAGTCTACTCTTATTTTTCTATTTTCATATTCCAGAACTTTACAGCCAGACAGTTTTTAAACATTGTTCTGTTTTAATACTCTTTAAGCTATGTCATTTGCATCTTCCTCTCTCCCCCCAAAAAATAAATACCAACAATATATGTAACCCAAGTTTCGGGAACAAAACTGCCTACCTGAGAAGGTGGTTGTGACTCTGACTGCTGTACCACAATAGTTTTTACATTTCTGAAAAATAATAATAATAATCCTGGGAGTTTTAATTCATTTTATTTAATTATATTAACTAGAGGACCTATTTCTAATTTTCAAAACAAATAATTTAAAATAATTAATTTCAGTGCCTCATCTAATCTAAAATGGAGAGAAATGTAACTGTTTTGCCAGAAAAGGAATATGTCATTGAACGACTCTTCCTCCTCTTGATAAAGTTTTGAATCTGACAATGATACTATTACTTTTCGTTTTTTATATTTCTTGCTTGCTTTTATTTTTTCCTGAATTACTTTACCAACTGAATCCAAAAGTTAATGTAATAGTTTCCACTAACTCATAATTTGAATTTTTTCAACTTTTATCATACTTTACCTGCTTTGTTTTAATTTAAAATACTACATAATTATATAAATATATATATGCTTGTCTTTTTTTTTTTTTTTTTTTTTTTTTTTTTCAAAAAACATAAAAATTCGAAATTTCATGTACATGAAGTAATTTAATATTTAATTATAAATGTTAAATACTCGGTTGTTGTGACTTATCTCACTTGTCTGAGAGAAAAATCAAAACAAACCCAAAAACTTCATCGCGGCAAGGAATGCAAGATCGTACCTGTTCCTGGCAAGAGCCTTGAGCACCATACAAGCATAGTAGGACTCAGTTTCACCATCAATTTTGATGGAGAGAACCGCAGGGTGATGGAGCCAAGGGTCTCCGATCCCTCTTTCCCTACAAATTCTCAAGACTTTTGGCTCACTGCATATTTAAAGTACTCCCATGGGTTCATTTACAAACACCCATGCCTTCTCTGGGATTCGAACCTGATCTCTTCGGTATGGCAGTCAAAGTCACTAACCACTATCGCAGTTGGGTGGCACGTAAATACAATTAATTTTGAAATTAAAAAATTCTGAATATTTTAATTGTATTTATTTTCCTATACATCCCATAACATAAACTATTGAAAATAATTTATTATACCTTGTTAAATAAATTATTGAAAATAAAATGGTAAATAATTAATAACCATTGTAATTTTTAATTATAATTTGTTTTTGAATATGAAATGAACCAACAGTGAGTTATTTATAATTTACAATTCATAATTCAAAATGATTGAATCTGCAGGTAGCAAATAAAATATAGGGTGATGAAAAAGAAAATTTAATGAAGATCACTTCAAATTAGGCAGCTAAAATATCAAATACATTTGTGAAATTTGTCAGAAAAGATTTTAAAAATATTATCCTGGAAAAATAACAAATATTCATATTCTGTAGTGTTACCTTTAAAAAAAAATTTTTTTTTAAGGACATGGAGATTTGAGCTTTATTTTGAAAGACTTTCTGCACGGGCAATAACAATGATTTCAAAGCAAGGATGGATTAAATATAATTAAACTAAGAACACATTCAATTACTAGTAAGTTTTACTCATTACACGTGTTTGAAAATTTACTATACATAATTTTTTCCTTTCTTATTGCACTGAATAAACATTTATGCAGCAATATACAATTTTAATCTAATATGGCAGCGCTTTTAAGTCCTGAGCATGCCAGATCATCCAACTTCTGCTGTCTTTCCAACATGATGAAAGGTAATGGAAGCTTATTCAGTTAAATTATAATAATAACAATAATAACAATAGGGCGCTTCCTTCTTATGAAAAGAAGGAAAGGAGTTTAGGCAAAATTGCCCATTACTCTTCCGCCATTTGATCATTTAAATCAAGGGATTTAAATGGTAACTCCCGTAAAAGGTAAATAATAAATAGATAAGATCTCAAACTGACACCAAATCTATAGTATCAGCAAAAGATGCCATCTCTAAGTTCAAGGTGTCGGCTGGATCGTAAAAACTTGCCTATTGGATGGAAAACCGATTCAATCCCTCCCAAACCACCAAACGCAAATTCTTGACCAAACAAGAGTGCAGTTAAATTATAGAAGCTAATAAATTTTTTTTTTCATTATTATTTTAAAGGAAAAACTATAATCTATTTATTCTTTCGCTCCTAATAAAACAAAATTCATAAACCAGTATATTTTCACATATACTTTCAATACTGCTTTCTAAGCTACTTACTGTTCTTTATAAATATTTTAAATATTGCTTATAATTCCTTTTATATACTTAACTATTCCCTATAAATACTTCCCATACTTCTATTTATTTTCCCAAAATGAGTTTTGCTCACATTTAACAATTAATCATATTGTTGAGTACATTTTCCAACATTTTTTTGTTAACTGGTTAATTTTAATTTGTTAATTTTTTTATTAACTATAGATATTTAGGTTGATCTTTGGATTATGGTAACTTTGCGATTTTTTGGCGAAAATTTCGCGACCAACTCTGCTACAGCAACCCTCTATTTTTTTTTCGCCACCATTTTGTCTTCACGAAGTAAAGACATGTTTCTTTTCTTTTTATTTACTGAACACTTTTTCCAACAATCTACTAGCCGAATTACACTTATGCTAGAAATTTTATGTAACAAAACTGCTTAATCATGACAAATATTAACTGCAAAATTGGGAAAAAATGCACAATCGCAAACTCCTTGCACGTTTTTCAGAATAGCACATACACATAAACCATTTACACATCGACTTATTTTTACTTAAAAAAACATCCCAGAATTGCACAAAAATGGCATTGCACACACTCCAAACTTTATCCATCTACACTGCTATTTTTTCATAAATTACAAAAATTTGCACAAAAATGCAAAAAAATTCTGTGAATCTTTAAACTCAGTAAAAAGCACATATGTGAAATTACCTGATCGCGAAAAAGTATACACCCTTTCCAAGGTTGAACATTTCCACGTATAAAATAAATAAAATATCCAAAAACTTTTACCTCTAAATTATCTATTATATTATAAACGTCACCAACGAATTCATACCGCAAACATTACAAATGGTTACAAATACTTAGTGTCAAATATTTAAATTATTTCCATACACGTTTACTTCAACTGAAACGTATACCAAATTCCTACAAACATAAAATTCACAAAATAACTATCATTTAATTAAAATATCACTAAACCATGTACATGTTGACATATTTTTACTTAACATCCCAGAATTGCACAAAAATGGCATTGTGCACACTCTTCACTATATCCATGTACACTGCTTTTTTCTCATAAATTAGAAAAATTTCACGAAAATGCATGAAAATTTTGTGAATCTTTAAATCCTGTAAAAAGAACATATATGAAATTACCTGATCGCAAAAAGTATATACCCTCTCCAAAGATGAACATTTCCACGTATAAAATAAATAAAATATCCAAAAACTTTTACCTCTAAATTATCTATTATATTATAAACGTCACCAACAAATTCATACCGCAAACATTACAAATGGTTACAAATACTTAGTGTCAAATATTTAAATTACTTCCATGCACGTTTACTACAACTGATACGTATACCAAATTCCTATAAACATAAAATTCAAAAAATAACTATCATTTAATTACAATATCACTAAACCATGTACACGTCAACTTATTTTTACTTAAAAAAAAAAATCCCAGAATTGCACAAAAATGGCATTGCGCACACTCTTCACTATATCCATGTAAACTGCTTTTCTCTCATAAATTAGAAAAATTTCACGAAAATGCATGAAAATACTCAACGTATACTACTCAAACATATTCCAAAATACTACAAACATATAACTCACAAAATCACGATCATTAAATTACAATATAATTAAATTAAAAAACACTACTTAAAATATAAATAAGCACATACATTAAATTAATAAAAATTATATTACAATCCTAATTACTTTAAACTAAATCATTGCTAATAACAATTTTCCAATAATACCATATTAATTTATTTACTCCTTACATTTAGAACAATGCATAAAAATAATATCCTCAAATGATTAAAAATACTAACTTACCTAATCTTCAGAATCTTCATTACGTGGCACGCACACTTCCACTATTTCACACAACACACAATGAAGCTTAATACAAAATCATATAGTACTACAGTTTTCCAAATTCCCCCCCTTTTCCGATTAAAGAACTGTAATTCGTCCACTAATGTCACATGACATATCTCATGATCTCTCACCTCCCTCACACAAAATAATGCATAATCGGAACTGAGTACTTCTCACATTATTACCAAAGTCCTAGGTAGTAACCTTTATCGCCTCCAAAATGTCGCCAAACTACCAGTTACCATATTCCAAAGATCAGCCAATATTTAATTAATTTTTTTATTAACTTTTTAAAAAGATCTTCCTTTTTTAAACATAACTAAAAGCATAACTATGAATATTCTAAAAAATTATAAATAAATATTTTATCATTATTTACATAAAACAAAATAGTGTAAAAAACTCTTATTGTTTAGGCAAACAAAAATTGCATTACCATTTTGTTGATGATCAACAAGCTCAGCTCACACTCCAATTATGCACTACAGTCAGTGCAAACACACACAGCTCGCATTACAAATTTAAGACTGACACAGATATCATGCATATATGGGAAGAAAGAATTGCTTAATTTTGAAACCACCAGAGAGTTAACAATAGGCAAAATGTAACCTGACAATTAACAATTTCTGCTAAATATGAAAGCTCAGATAAGTATGTAATCCCTGCATTTAGATTGTATATTCAAATCCGAAAATCTTTTTTCAATAATTTTAAATAAAAAGAATAAACATAATAATCAATAAAAAAAAAGTTTATTATGTTAAATTAGACTGATCATGGAAAATAATACATCAGATATGGTAGTTTTACCTTAGCAATGACAAATAGAATCATATGAATAACAGTTTATTTTTATTTGTTCCTTAATTCTGAATCAGAAAACACAAAACAGTTATTCTAAAAATATTGATAGTTAGTTATTTTCTAATTTATGAATTTAAATTATTTATTTCTCATTTATATATTTTAAAACAGTTACCAATAGAGATCTTACATCTGCTACCTTCCATTCTTTTCTCATTCTGATCTTTTTTACAAACAACAAATGTTACTGTGGTATTTACTTCTCTTTTACATACTACTACACTTTAATTAAAAATATTACTATAGTTATGAAAATTTACAGTCATTAAAGAAAATAGTAATATAAATCTCTTTACACAATGTTTAAATAAGTTTAACTTAGATTAAACAAAGAAACATGATTAAGTATAATCTTTAAAAAATAAATTTTTCCAATGTGGTACAGCACTGGAAATAACAGTTCTGGCTACAAAATGTGCTAAAAGCTATTATTTATCAGAACTCAAAAATGATGAAAAATCATTGATAAAAATTACTACAAATCTTTAATTCCCTTCACAATGAGATTTCTTGAATAAATGCTAAGCAAAAATAATTTAAAACTACAAATTCTTTAAGTTGTGTGAAAAAACATTATTTATTCCAAAATATAAAGCACTTGAACAAACTATATGATTCGGCAGCTACATAATTCAGGCATATTGAATCAATATTACCGACATACGAATATAATATTCAGAGTTCACCCTCCTGTCGCAAACATGGTAAACAAACTTATCACTATTCTATGACAGCAGTAGAAAGGAGCGCACGCATATGAGGATTTGCCCTACACGGAATCGGTGATTATGGCTTTAACTATTTTATTCTCGTGACATAACAAATACTTCATCTTAAATCACTTGCTGAAAGCTTGTTGACTTTTCTAAAACTATAACTCTAATAAATGTGGCATACATTTTACGCGCTTACCTTTTTTTTCCTCACTGGTAGTTACAAAACTTGGCACACTCGCCATCACTATGTATACATATTAACGCATGCGCTAAAATTTACTGCCATATTCTTACTGAATAATAATATACAGTATTCAGTTTTAAAAATCTGGCGGAAGTTTTGCGCAATGCATTAATGGCAGCATTATAACAGTTCTCAAGTATATATTTTATAAAGTCTGTTGAAGTATAGCAAAACGTTTAGAATATGAAAGCAAAAAGTAAGGCCTAAAATCCGTACGTTTCCGTTATCGGGATCGGATTCAGAAATTTATGAATGTATATTTGTTTGTGTGTGTGTTTGTGTATGTATAAGCGTATACATACACATAATACATACATACATGAGCACGTTTCTCAATCCCGTCCCAGTAACAGAAAAGTACCCTAAAAACTAAACTATTTAAAAAGGAGCTTGTACTTAAAAAACTTTTCAATAATATGAAATTTTTAGTTAAGACCAGTAAGATTTTTAATATTTTCTTACTTCCTGTAATATCTTTCAAGCTTTCCCAAAGATATGAGATCCCCAAATTCAGTGAGTTTATTTAAAAGAAACCGAAACTTTACATTTGGTTGATTGGTTTAATTATGGCAAAGTGCAAGCAGGCTACCTGCTAGATGGAGGGATGCCATCTGGAATGACTTTCTAAGAGGAACTGCGTCATATTCACGTTACACGAATAGAAAAATTAATAAAATAGCTAATCCTGGAATCGAACCCAGGTCGAACTTACAGGACCACTAGAGCCCTGATATAGTAGAATTTTAATTAGAAAAGTTAATAAATTTTAAAGTTGATTCAAACATCCAGTTTACCTTTCAAACTAAATTAACTACCCCATTTCTTTCCTTGATATGATAATTATCCACAATGAATTTTATTTCAGCACTACTGTTCACTGGAAACATATTTCTGTTTACTTGCTGCTCCATGTGAATTCATGGGATCTTGCATAAATGTGTTCATTTTGCGCTCATGTATTTTGTGCATTCAAAGTTTGTTGAGAATCCTGTCTTCCTCAGAAACGCAATTATATGAAACAATTTTTTATTGATTCAAAATTTCCTTACTCATTGATAAAGTCTTTAAGACAATCTTCCTTTTGCCGTTATATAAGACATTCCGCTATTAGAAATAAGCATGACAACTCTGTTGTCATGTCCTTTCATCCTTCTATCGGATACATAATTGTTCAGATTTTCCACAAGTTCAACTTTTAAAACATTTTCTCACCTATCAGTAAAATTTCTTAAATCCTTAATGAACTTCATTACTGATTTTAATGCTATGGTTCTTCAAGAATTTATGGCATATTTGCCAATGAATTTTAATATAATTTTTTAATTAAAAGAAGGTTAAAATTCTAAGTCAAGAACCGGGACTTTATGTTTGAAAATGAAAAATAAACAAATTTTCCGTATCTAATCATAGCTGAGTAATTAATCGAAATTTTCCTTTGGTTCTCAGAAACCTATCAAAACAAACTTTGTCAAATGGGGAACTGGGTTTTTATGAAGCCTTTCACATTCACATAATATTATCTTCCTTAGCAAATCACTTTAATTCCAATCTAAGTAAGCTTTCAAAGTTTTAATCATATTTCGCTACTACTTTCCTCGATAGAGCCAAATAGATTATGGTATATTTCTTTTCTTTTTATTCTACCCATTGATTTCCATATAAAACGGATGTTGTTACAACCTCTAAAACCTTTAGGAACAAATGTTTTTGAAATGTTATTTCAAGATAAATTCACATATGTTCAGTGTCACGTACTTTTCTAGTAAATTTGCAAAGAAAGCTCTAGCCAGATGTTCATTAGAAGTCAAGCGGATTAAGCGAATGGCAGATCTGGAGAATGCTAGGCGTGCTGAGCTCCGAAAGGGTCCCGTAGCAACAGAATCACTTGAAGATTCAAGATTTTGTAATTAAAGAAAGATGATGAAAATATTACAGTGAAATACCTATTATTCTCGCCTTGACTCCTGAAAACTTACTTCATAAATGGTTGGAGAATTTCATGTCTAGGGGGAAATAATCATAATCGACTAATCCAACTAATATTTTAAACTGAACATTTGAAACTATACGGCAGGAACATGAATATTTACAAGAAAACTGGGACAGTTAAGTAAAATAGAAAAATATCCTTTCATCTTTAGAACACTGCATAGACTATCTTTTCGTCAGTTATCTTTTTCTTTGTCATGGCGCCCTCCGCGTGTTTCCCCCCCCCTAATAGTTCTCCCAGACAGCGGGCTGTCACTTGCGAAAAATTACATCCTACATCACATTTATTACAATTAAGTTACTAAGTAATAAATTCGTCAATCTTTTTAGCTGTGAAGTAACAAATCATTTTCTTCTCGTTACCTTTTCCCAGTCTCAGAAATTGCATATCGAAACATTTTCCTCTTTCGATTCCCGAACATTTCGGGCTTCAGTGAAAGTGACCAGTTTAGAAAATATGTCTACTATTATTAAATAGTTTATTTAGTTAAATTCTAGAATACTTGATTGCTGTCAGAGAAAATCATCTTAAAAAGGTGACCACAGTGAAAGTTTTGCCAGGCAAAGTCCGTTACTCCTTGAACTTCATTAACAATACCGCTGAAAAATCAATTGCTAACAACTGTTGCTGAGGCATATAACAGCAAATAATATAGGGTATATTTTAGTTGAATTTGGAAGAGCTGTAATTAAAAGCTATCAATGGCTATTAAAAGTCTGACTGTTCTACGGTTTTTAACTCTTCAAAGTGTGCTCTCTTCAGTATTTTGGATAACAGTTTCAGTACAGCTTGAATATCTGTCCCACGTCGTTTTATTCGATTCATTATTGTTTTAAATCTGGAAATTTCTTTTAGTTGTAAAACTAAGCATTTGAAACAACTTCTTGAATATTGTTACGAATTTTGTACATAGAAAGGTGATTTTAGTGCGACCACTTGTGAAATTTTTGTATTTTGCTGCATAGTGTAACATAAAAATCTGAAAGAGACAAGCTATTCCGTAAAAATAAGAATACAGGAGCAAGTGCATTTAACATTGAGTAAATGGGTATCTCGGTAATTTAGCGACATTTTTGTACGGTCCCTGTATCATCGTAGTAGGTACTGTAACTGAAAAAAATGTAACTGACCACTATATTAACTGCATCCGTAATTTCACCCGCATATTGCTTTCCAGTAATTTCGAGAAGCGGATCAAGAGATCCGAGAGAGGGCTGTGTGATCACCGAGGCAAGCGGCAGCACAATCGCTGCGCTCCGTAAAAAAGTGAAAATTTTTCCTTTCCTCTTGGTGATTATCAATTAAATTTCTTTGAAAAATGTTTATTTTTCCCCTACAAAACCTATATCATTCCAATGAATTTCGGCTCCGATGTTGACGAGAATAAAACAGCGGACAATGTAAGGATATACTCCAAAAGCCTGGAATTTTAAGATAAGTACCTTTCTTTCATCTAAACTAAATCAAATTTCTATAAATAAGTGCCTTTAAATCAATAAATCTTAATTTTTCATCAGTTTGAAGCATTAAAATATACTTGAAATTGCCATCGCTTGTGGCTTCCTTTGTGTATCAACTCGAAACAGACGCCAGGGTTATCAGTTCACGTCTGTCAACACTTACAAAGCCCTTAAGGAATCTCGAGAGAGGGAAAATTTGGGGATGAGAGGGATAATTTGGGCATCGCGCTATTTCCCTCTCGGATCTTCTGGATTCTCTTTTCTTTCTAGATCGCTTGAATATAGTTTCGCCTTTAAATAATATTATACCTCACCGATTTTTTCTCATACTGTTCTTTGCTATCTGTTAAATGTCCATATGTAAGGGATGGTTTATTCTTCACCGCCTTAAATGAGTTTTTAGAACTATGAGCTTATATAAATAACAGTGTGCCTCATTGTGTTATATTAACATTATTTAACTAGTAATAAATTATGATAGTAAAATAATTAATCTTGTAATAAATTATAATAGTTAAATTAATAAATACTCTTTAATTTGTGTTTTTAATACATATACTCAGTAATTTACACACATAAATATATATATATATATTTATTTATTTATTTTATTTATTTATTTATTTATTTGGGTGTATGCGGTTGTGGTCTTGTATTGTATATGGTTCTATGTTGTTAGTCTGCTGCTGCTTTTTGAAAAATGTATGAAAATGTTGAGAATGAAAGTAGCATAAGTTACTTTGGTTAAATTAATATATACTTTTGTTTGATGACCTTTGTTGATATCTCAGGATGCAAGCGTACATATTACTTTATATTCCGTGCTAAATACCTTGATACGAAGAATTTTAACACCGTCAATATTTGTTTTTTCCCCAGTAGCACATCTATTCACCATTACCAAACACACTCACTACACAAACACACCTGTGAGACACTATTTATTGTAAATGAAGACAGTTTCTTCTCATTTTAACTACACTCATGGACACAATCGTATTTTAGGATATTTTCTACTTCTTTTCCTTTTCTTTCTATAGGCCCTTTTTTTCCCTCTATTATTTTTGGGCCATTTATTTTTAAATCTTATTTTGTCCCATCTTTTCTTCCTGGCCTTTTGAACTCGTACAAGATGTACGAAGTTCCTTTTTACTCTCCTCAAATACGAAATTGCCCCTCTTTCTATATACCTTTCCTTCGCACCTATGCTTGATTTTTCGCCCATCGGTGCAGAAAGACTTAGCGGGTGCAAAACAAGACATCGGTCTACTTTGTCTGTCTGTCTGTCTTTAATTTCGAGAAGCAGAAAGTAGTAGACATATTTCGGTGGCCGGTTGAAAACAATATAAGGTCGGAGAGAGCATCTGCTCTCTGTTAGTTAGTTAGTTGTTATTGTTGTGAGTTGTTAGTTCCTTTAAAATTGGAGAAATTTCCAAATTGGCTTTCTCTTTAGATACACTTTGCATTGCATTGTGTTTAATTTGAACCGTAACTACTGATTGTACCCTCTAATAGTGTGAACACCTGTGGAAAATTTCGGAACTTTAAAGTGTGTCTGTTGATGAAATAAGTTTTATTAATTTACACTCTAAGTTCGAAAGAGTCGTATCCGACTCCAAAGGAGTGACATTCCACTTCTCTCCAATGCCAAAATGGCATTAGAGGGAAGGAGCGAACCTCGAAGGAACGACTTTTCGCTCTAGTTAAAAAGCGGTCCCTTCTCACAAACAAAAAAAGGAGTGACCCTTTTTGCGTTCGCTCTTGTCAATAGCGAGATATCGCCCGATCTTCGGGTTAAACCACACATATTACAATGCGTTATGATAGTGTGCTCACTCCTTGATGGTGCGATTTTTATATACTTATTTTATATTAATTTTATTTGCAAACTGAAAATTAGTATTTGCTGCATGTAAAGTTTATGGCTGAGGTAAAGTTTTAGATTTCTGGTTAATATTATCTCTTGAATCTCTATCTTTTACACTATTTTTTAACATGCTATTGTGATTTTAAATATCTGACATACTAATCTGTTTTAGATTTGCTACATATGTACTTCCAAAAACATTTATTGATGATGTAGAAAGTTTTGAATCAAAGTAGACCATCACTCAAATAAAAAGCACTGTTTTAGGACAATCATATCTTCATTGTTTGGACATATAGTTTTCTTTCCAAATCTAATGAAATATATATTTAAGAAAATTACATCCACATTAAAATATTAGAAATTCGGTGTCATGTTACAAAATTTAGCACTTAAACTTAACACTATCACTATATTTTACAGAAACATGGTTTTTGCCTTTATCTATGTGTAGTTAGTAATAAAAATAAGGAAATCAATGCAACTTATACATAAAAACTGGAATAGCAAAAAATTCGGACTGAAAACTTGGTTTTTGAATAAAAATAAGATTTTTCAGGTACTTAAAACTTTGAATAAATATTTCAGAAATTTTCAAAATTTGATTTGAGAAATCAAAAATGCTTAATTTCATAAAAGAAATTTTAAAAAATCATATACATAGTGATATACATTCTGAATTTTGTATACATATTTTAATTTTAAAAAAATGTGTTTATTCATAACTTTCATTCACAAGATTAGAACATGTAATCATGTAAGTTAAATTGTCCATTAAATAATCATAATCGTCGTAAAATTAATTGATTAAAAATACTTCTTGAAAAATTTTATAATCAAGAAAATTTGAATGTGTTAAAACAGCTGATCATAAACAGCTGTGTCAGTAAACCTGTATTATAATCTGCAAGATTTAACTTCTTAAAATTCTACTTATAAATGAATATTTTAATATAATTTGTGAATTGATGTTACTGGTAGTTTATCTACTTGAGCATAATATGCATAAAAAATCGAATAATAAATTTTAATATACATTGAAATAAGAAAAAAATGGGAATTTAATTTCTGTTACATAAAAATTATTTAGCTTTATTTGCAATGTAGGAGATTCAGAAAATAAGTAACCATATAATACTCTCATGCTATTGTTTTTAACTTCATATATTGCATAAAATGTTGCGAAGGAAATGTTTCTATTTCTTATTACAAAATTATGAAAAACTTAAAATTAATTAACTTATTACCCCAAATTATGAATAAAATTTAAAATCAACTCCTATCGAACAAATGCAACATTTCAACTAAAAAATACTGTACATCTTTCGTGTTTTAAAACTGCATATGACAAACTTTTTTTTCCAAAAGATATGTATGCAGTTGTTGGCCACAATTAAACTATGCATTACTCTCGTTACCTACAACAATGTTCTCCCCCTCCCCAAATTAAGCGTAGTCAGTATTTTGTCAAAGTAAATTTTTCTATTCCATTCAATAAGCTAAAAAGTGTATTATGCTTAGAAAAATTTTACCATATTTGAATCTGATATTTTCTTGCTATTAAGTTTCAAATTGGTACATGTACCATTTTCGAAAAAAAGGTTATGCGTGTGTTAACTTTTACTGGAAAAGATCTATTTTTTTTAACTTTCATTTATTGAATTAATTATTTACTGTTAGTATCTAATGCATTAGTAGCAAAACTGCCAGTTTAATATCAGAATACCTAATTTATACTTGCTGCTGTATTTAAAAAATATCATTACATATATAAAACTAAGTCCATTTTCTCTTTCAGTAATTATTTACTTTTTTATTCTCAGTTTAATATCTCTTTTTCAACCATTAAAGACTTGCAATGAAAGAAACAAGTTTAACTAAATAATAATTTTTTCCCTCCAAAAATATTGTTGCGTTTTTCTTCTCTGTCACCAGTTGTTACATTATTTTCTTTTTTTCACGTTCGTACGGGGTTCGTGAGGATTTGGAGTGAATAACGACGACACTTGATGAAGTATCGAAACACACTTTATTTAGCCAATATTAATCAGGACAGCTCCAATAACACTTTTTACAGTCGTCGAAGATCTACTATAAACACGCTGGAACAATCAGCGACACAGCCTTCAGGTTATCAGGCCATCACGGTGGAGACAGCTTCCTGCAAAGCACCCGACTCTGCTTTCTGGAGTACAGCTCCCAACTCTGCTTGATCGTTCTCGGAACTCCACGTACTCTCGAGACTCTCCACTCTACAACTCGCGATGCACTCGACGACACACGAGCACAGCTCCCGACTCTTCGGTTCAGTCGTTCCCGGAGCTCAACACGCTCTCTCGACGATGCACTAACCGCGATACACTAACAGACTTCTTCGGTGCACTCGACGACCCACTCGACACTCGCTGCCCGGCTGTCAACTCGATCGACTCCGCAGGGATTGACTCGCTAGATGAGACACCAATTCGATACTAACTAACTCGCATTCTAGACGAAGCACACACAAACTAACTGGCTGTGGACCAGCACGGTTTATATAGATTTCGGCTTGTGTTCGAGAACATTCTGAGCTAAACCGGTAAGAATTCGTTCCAGAAGGTTCTCCATCCGTCCATGGTATATCGCCAATTTTGTCGCCGAATGTGGCAACCCTGCCTTCCTTTGTCATTTTATGGCAACCCTAAAACTGCTTTGCGGGGAAGCCATCTTACCGCGCCTGAACATTTCGTAACAATGTATTAAAAATATAACAGTAATTACGTAAATAACCCTGAAAAAATCTTAACAGCTTTGTTTTACACTGTTATACACAGTGGTGAGCTATAGGACTTTAGAGTGACCCCTTTGTTATATTTGTGCTCAATTTGCAAGCCCACCACCGGGAGTTCGGTCCGCGTTTCTAATCCCGGCTAACAAGACGATTGCATGGAAGTTTTCTTGGTTTTCTCCATGTGTATTCAATCCAGTTTCCCTTAGAAAGGTCCTCTACGAAGGTATTACTCCCCTTAGGCAAAGCAATCTGCCGTGTTTAAATAAACCAAACCACTTGCTCTATTCGTTGCAACTAGAAAGTGGTGCTGCGGAATGCAAACATGCTTGTATAATTAAGAATTCTAACTCACATGGATCTTCTGAAAAGTATTTAGAAAATCACTTAATTGCAATTTGTTCTGAAATGTAATGTCAGAAAGAAAATCGGAAGTTGCAATCAAACTTCTACTTTTTTTTTAATCGTTTAATTTGGCACGCCACAACTTATTGTGTTTAATCAACATTACAATTAGAAGATTAATGAAAGGAATCATTTTGAATTATTCATCATCCACCAAATCAGCAAGAATTAAATTATGTTAAAGAAGTATGTACCGAACCATTGATAATTGACGATGTGCTTGAACCATGATGGCAGCATACAATTTATGGATAGCTCTTGCTGTTTAAGAAAGCTTGTAAAAAATATACAGCTTTATGTAAGATTTTTGCATCAAATGATAGAGAGGAGAGTTTTACATATTACATATAACATATAAGGATCTAAAGATTGCCAACTTTCATGCATGAAATTCAAATGCACATTAGCTCACATAAGTTATGTGCAATATTTAATTATTTTCAAATTTGCTACCTTTTTATAAGCATACAGTAAATATCCTTTTTATTTACTAGAATCCAGACGTTTTGACAAGCTATATAAATTCGTCTAGTTTTGATTAAATGTTGCTTACCTTTTGAGTTCTAAATAAGCTTGGATTCTTTATTCCCAAATTTTTATTCTTGTGTTTTAAAATTCTATAGCCACTGCTGCATACAAGGACGGAACAAGATCCATTAGATGCCTTATTCAAAACGAAAATACATAGATATTAAATCAGCATTTTCGTTCTTGCTTATATCTACTATGGTGTTGCTCAACCGATATAGTGGTTAGCGTCTCTGACTGCTGTGCCGAAGGGCCCGGGTTCGAATCTCGTAGAAGGTATGGACGTTTGTAAATGGTTAGTATCGGTGCGAAATGGCGGCACTCTAAATATGCGGCGAGCCGAAAGTCCTCTCAGGTGGTTTAGTGGAAGGGAAGACCGTCGGACACGTTCCCCCAAGGTGCTCTGCATCAAAATTGCAGAAATGAGCCAAATCGCACTGTCACCTGTTAGGTGCTCAAGGCTGTTTGCCAAAGACAGGCATAATCTTACGTTCTTTGCCACGAGGAACTTCGTGAGTTTAGCTGACTACGTCAGACAAGTGAGCACAGGCAACAACAACGTCTACTACGGTAAGGTAAACGGGTCATGATTGCAGCGCCCTCTTTAAATAATGCGACAAAATGAGCATCATTTCGGGAAAAATGGAAATACGAGTTTCACCATCTTTATACTCTGTGGTTCCTCTTTTTTTTTTTTTTTTTTTTTTTGGCTTATTACGTGCTTCGCCCTTAAGTACTACACGGAAAGGGAGGGATGCTTCGTGGAGGTCTTATACACTGTGGTTCAAACAAACACGTTATGTAGTACCTTTTCTATGATTCATCGTTCACCCACTACCGCGTATGCGCATCCTAAGGCGTAATTCATGGATTAAGTTAAATAGGTTTCTCCATTTCTTACAACACTTAATAACATTTAAGTTCGTTTGAGATATCGTGCATGTAGTTTAAATTTCATTGCTCTTTGATTCTTTGATCAGTGATTTTTGATTGTTTGTACTTGTCGAATTTCGAAATTTGAAATTATGGGTACTGCTTTTAATTTGATACTGAAGGTAACTGAGTGTGAAATCAGCCGACTAGAAAGTCTTCTCAAAGAAGCTTGCTTCTTGTGGTCATGAAGTATGCAAGCTTCTTGCATACTTCATGACCACAAGAAGCAAGCTTCAAAGATTTCTTACAATTGAGAGATTTGCTTTCATCGGATGAATCAAGCCTTCAACACAATTCCTCAACCGTGATACAGATACTTCCGACACTGCAACCATGGAAATTGGTACCGTAGCTAGTGCTTCTCGCGGAAAGAGAAACAGGAATCTGAAATGTTGAATAAGTACGCTAATCTGCACAATAACTGTGACTATAATCCCTCTGATATCCTACAGCCGAACAACCCTTCTTTTTCCCGAAACAAATCCCTGGCCAAAACTTCAAAGAAAAGAAATCAGCTGAAACTGACGAAGATTTCCCTTATCGTAGCACATTCCGAGCAGACTCCAAATCATGTGACTGACCCGTGCATACCCCCATTTAATTAGACCAAGGACCAGGGTTCTATTACAAGGCACTTAGGCTTATTGCCTTTATCCCCACATCATCAAATAATTATTTTTATCGCCAAAAAGAGGGTACCGCAAAGAGGTAAAATTACTAAATTTTTTGTGTCGGAAAAGAGCCAGAATCAATTTTGAGTGGGTTACGTCATGAATTTTGACAAGCATCGACGTTTCCTTGATCAATAGTCATGTGGTGTTAACAACACGAGAGCGGAAACACTCGCGAAAAATTTCATGTCGCAAGTGCTTCGGGTCTGGGAGGAGAGGAGAAGCGGGAACTCGTTAGGCGAGTGATTTAAGCGAATTGAATTAGAGAGCACTCCAGCAGATGACGTCGTTCTCGAACCCTCACCTGAACCATGTGACCAGGAACAGGCAATCAAAAACGAAAAGCCGATAGTATGCTTTCCTTCAGCCAATCGGAAACAAGAGACTAATTCCATTGATGACATGGAAGATTTTGGATATCTCAGAAGTTCAAAGATGTTTCTCATTATTATTGTCAAAGACTCAGGACATGGAAACAGCTTGGAAACCTCAATGATTCCAATCTCAAGGAATGCAAAACTGAAATGAAGTTAGACTTTGAAATCAAAGTCTTAAATAGTGACACCCAATGGAAAGTGACTGCCTTTTTAGGAAAAAAAATATCGCACCATTCCTATTTTCTGCGGAAGACAAGAATTTAAAAGCTGTGATAAGGAGCTTACCATTCTATACGTAAATTGGTGATATACAGTAAGAACTTGTAGTGACTAAATAACCGGTCATGATACTTCGCTTGATGATTTCGTTGACCTAATGATCGGTGTTATTGTTACCAGATGGTGAGATTTTTCGCAAATTTGCTATTGTTAACAAAACCTGGGCAACTAAACTTCATGCTTTATGTGTACGCAATTTTGCGATATTTTTGCTACTCCCTCATTTCCTTGTTCTACTTTTTGCAATTTAAAATTTTTTCATATCATAAAACGCTTATATGTTAAGATAATATATTTATAAAAATTGATTTATAATAAATAAATAATCAAAACAATTTATTTAGCCTTAAATCGAAGTTGGCATCTGGTAATCTTGAAATCATAGAGCAGGAGCAAACAGTTTTCAGCAGCAGTTTGCTGTTTTCAAGCGTTTGATTGATTGCTTTGTTTAATCTAGTTTGCCAGTAAACAATACAACTGCAGAAAGGAAATGCAACTGCTACTTCTAAGTGACACTTGATAGTATCCTTTCTACAGTTGAGAGTCACTTCTAAGTGAAACAGATTGCGTTTAGAACTCCTTCCACAGTTCGAATGAAGATGTCATTAGAAAGAAAAGAAATCCGCTGTATTTACTTTGTACCCTCATCAGCCATGAATACATGTAGCTCAGGTACTTAAAAAAAGAAAAGAATGAGGTTAGCAGACAGGAAAATTAACAGAATGTTGAAAAGCAATTAAATTCAATTTCCTTTTAAATAACTTTAAAAAATACGTAAATTTATTTCAGTTTTTCCCTTCTAAATACTAGTAAATTAATCAAGTATGATTTCCAATAATGGATTCATTTCCATTCCAAATTCATCACGTGAACCACTATCAACCTTGGTATCAGGTGAAACAATTCAATTAAAACATGAAAAATGCGCGTAAAAAGTTTTCGTTACCGAATTAAAACACAAGCATTTTCTTTCTTTTAAGTAGCATCGCAATGCATGCCGGGTAACAGCTAGTAATTAACCTTCCAGCGGGCGCGCCTTCTGCACCAACAAGAAAGGTCGCGCGTATTTCTTAGATACGCTATTATAAAAAATAAATTTTCCAGAGCAAAAATATTAAAATTAGCTTGTAAATAGTTAAATGTTAATAAGTACAATTGAATTAAACAATATTAACTTTAAATTAAGGAAAATAAAATAAGTATAAAGAAAAAAAACAATATAAAATGGACTAAAGACTTATCAAACTAACTTGAAAGTAAAACAAAATTAAACTGCCAATATTTCAATTGAACTTTTATATTTTTAATCAGTAAGTGAAAAACACATTAAATATTACATAACAAATCAATTTCATCGTCACTTCATTGCATCGGTGCAGTCTGAACAAATATGTTTACAGTGCTCTAGACAAATGAATTTTAAACAAATCTCACAGATGAACCTCGTAATTCCAGTATGCTTGTCATTTTGGCAGGGTTTGCATCTTTTTTTCCCTGAAGTCATTTCTTCAACAACAGCTAATTCTGCTTTTCGTTTCAACAATTTAAATTTCAGCTCACTTTGAAGAGAGTTAGGGATTCATCTTTCAACGTTTTCCTTCACAAGAGCATTTGCTAGCTTTCGCAGATATTATCTTCTAAGTAATTTTTCACTATTATTCGTTGAATGAATTATGTAGCTATTGATTGCTGCTATATTTAGCATAGAGAACAAAACTACAAGAGTCCACACCTCCTTTGGTACGATTGTAAAATGTGATAATCTCAGGATTTATTTGGTCTTGGGTATTTTCATCTATTGCTACATCATCATGAAGATTTTAAATCAATATGACGTTTCTATAACGTTTGGGTACATAGGAGAGAAGTGTCATATTTTTTCTAAATCCAAAAAGACTCATATTGGGTTCCTGAGTTTTCATCAGCTTGAACTGATCCGGAATTTGAGGTTTATTGTTTTTCAAAGTACCTACAAATGACAATTTTTTTCATCTATTTCTCATACTAATTCAAAACTTGAAAACCAGTTGTCTGTGGTTACATTTCTTCCAGTGTTATCAATAGGTTCTGTCAACCTTTTTACAACATCTTGTGGTTTGTTGCTTATGTAAAAGACAATCTGGCTGCTCTCCAACATAAATGTCCATATTGTATGTGTAAAACATACGAGCGTCTACCATGGCATAAATTTTTATGTCATATTTGTTCGGTTTTTTTTTGGGGGGAATGTATTGAATGACACCACATCTTCCTCAAAATCCTTCTAATTTCTCATCGGTTGTGACATTCTCTCCAAGTGAATAGCACTTCTGGCAATTAGAGACAAACTTTTCAAAAATGTTTCTTATTGGAGCCAAGCGGTCGACTTCTCTTCGTTCTGCTCTTGTGTTTATGTCATCAAACTGTAAAGCTCTTAGTAAAAACAAAACTCTCTTCAAGTTCATTACTACTTTAAATTCCTCCATTCTCCACAGTTCCTCAAGATTCCAGAACTCTGTTACCATGATAAATACCAGCTAAGTAAAGTAAGCCCAAAAAAGCTTATTTCTGCCCATTCGTTTCTCTGCTGTCCCTTATACGAGAATAATTAGACTTCACAGAAGAAATAAACTTATTCATATCTTCAGCGATGATTTCTATCAAACTATCAGTAAAGAGGCATTTCCATATATCCAAAATATTTGTTAGATATTTAGCTTCACCAATGACTCCAGAAACATGAACACATATGTTACGAGGCGCTCGTTTAGTTTTCTTTTTATGCCATGTCCAAGAATCGATGACTTTCCTGTTTTATGAACTATATACATTTCGGAAGAATTATCATCATTATTTCCCTCTTCAGAATTGCCCTCTGCACTTATCTCCGATTCTGAATCACCTTTTTCTGAAATTCGCTCTTCTTCATCTGTAATGCTTTCATCTAAAATAATGTCCTCATCGTCATCACTGTCACATAAAAGCATATTTCTTATAATCTCAAGATCCTTCGGATCATTCATGTCGAGTATTTTACTTTTATTCGCCATAACTGAAAAGAAAAGAACAAAAATATCATACATGGTCGCGCGTATGTGACGCATACAGTGCTTCTATTTTATCATTAAAAGTAATTATGCACACAAATTATACAAAATTATAAGATTTAGATGCAAAAGAATAAAGATTTTCTATAATAAAAAAGGAAATTAGATATAGCAAAAACTTACTTCAACGGTCGCGCGTATTTCTGGAATACAAATAGTAAATCTGCAGACTCGCATTAACCCCTCGAAATCCAGCAGACGACTGAAAGAAGGGCGAACGAAGAGGAGAGAATAGCCAAGCACACGCGGTCATAGCGCCTTCTGGTCTACGAAAAAAATGCGAAATTAAAATCTAGTGTATGTCACACATACGCGCGCCCGCTGGAAGGTTAATCAAAAATAATAAACAATACTGGCCTAAACACGAGTATGTAATGAACGAAGCAAGAGCATCCGTAATAGAGACATTGTAGCTAGGGAGTTGTAATGTATGGCACTTGAAATAATTCAAAATAAATTAATTTAATAATTAATAAAAATACAGAAAAGATGTATGAAAATTTACAAAACTGATTACTGTATATAACAAGTGAGAAAAACATGTTCAGACAGCTCATGTACATGACATCGTTGTAAAAATTCCCTCAAGTCTCCCGCCACATGTGCATTTAAAACACTATGACACAAACACGGCCCGCACACACTCATGTGGTGAGCAGACACCAAAATAACAAAAATATTTGAAAATATGCCTTTTATCATCTCTGTATCGCTGTTGATGAATTTACGTTTGTAATTAAAAAACTGAGGACATGTTCTCTGCATTCTTTCACATGTGGATGCTTAGTGAATAAAGCGTGGTCGATTATTCACTTATGAGCCACAACTGTAGTAACTAGGTAACCGATCACAATATATATTGTTACACTGCGAGAGATTAATTGATTACAGAGAGTAATTCGCTTAATAACATCAAATTACTAGTGACCTTCACAGCGTTAATAACTTTTAATATTCAATAAAAACAAGTTACAAGGAGCAAGCGTCTGCACATGACCTCGAGCAGAACTGCAGTATTCCACGTATGCAACTAGTTTGGTTTTTAACTGAAATTGTCTAGGCCGTTTGCTTTATATATACATAATCGCGAAGCCTCGCCGTAATCGACGAAAAATTAAGCTCTGGGGAAAATTATTGTGGTTTCTATAGCATTTTATGTTTGGATTCCATCGCAGAAACCTAGCAAACCACAATCAGATCCTGTGTCTTACAAACCGATTAGCCTGCTATCCTCAACCAGCAAGGTAGCTAAATATATAATACAGCAGCGACTACTCAGATATGTTAATGAAAACAACCTACTAATAGCTGAACAACATGGGTTCAGAGAAAAAAAACACTCAACAGTTCATCAGTTATACCGTGTAACAGAGCTCATCTCCCAAGGTTTACAAGACAAGTCAATTACTGGTCTGGTGCCATCTTCCTGGATGTGGCAAAGGCCTTTGATCGTGTCTGGCTGGAGGGCCTCATGTACAAAATCATAAACCTGGATTTCCCAGACTACATCACACGCATCACCTATTCTTATCTTATGGATCGACAATTTGTCGTTCGTGTCAACAACACAGTCTCCTCCCCTAGGCTCATTAGGTCTGGGTCCCACAGGGGTCCCTTTTGAGCCCCCATTACTTCACTCTTTACACGAACGACATCCCACAAACACCACATACCACCCAAGCTATGTATGCTGATGACACAGCAATTCTATCACAAAATGCATCTTACGGCTCAGTCATCCAAACATTACAGAATCACATCCACACACTAGAGTCCTGATTTCTGGCGTGGAAAGTCAAGATCAACGTGGAGAAGTCGGATGCGATACTCTTCACAAGGAAAAAGAATATCGACTACAGCATCCATGTCAACATGCTCAATACCCCAATCCCATAGACCGAGCAGGCCCGATATCTTGGTATTACTCTCGATCATTGTCTCTCATGGACACCACATATCACACAGCTTATTGCTAAGTTCCGAGTGCATAAACGTACACTCGTCCCTTGAATTTCTCGGAACAGCGTTCTTTCTATTGACAACAAATTAAATGATACTGCCGGTAATTACTTGTTTTGGAGCAATATTTAAGTTTTCGCAGACTTCCTGTGGAAACTGAGGAATTACAAGTGAATCTATACATTCTGACAGCATATATGCTGGTTTTAAACAATCGATTGAAACTGTAATCTTTTTGTTATTTACCTCAATAATAAAATATTTGTCCATGCGTTTAATCACGGCATGAGGACCATTGTAAGGTGGAGTTAGAGGAGGTTTTACAGAATCGATACGCAGAAATACACGAGGTTTGAAGTGCCGGGTGTACATAAACTGATGGTTGAATATGTTTAGAGGTTGGAATAGGTTTAACTAAATGCATGACTGATCGAAGCTGCGACACATAAGATTCAGAAGAGATACGAAATTAGTAGCATTCAGCATATCTGAGGGTAATATAAGTGTGGTACCGTAGACCAGTTCCGCAGAAGTAACATTTATATCTTTCTTAATGGCAGCTCTGATGCCCAACAGAACTATAGGCAGAATTTCAGTCCATTTTGTATTGTTATGAGCCATTATTGCACTTTTAAGTTGCCTGTGTAACCTCAAAATGAGCCCATTGGACTGAGGATGATAAACAGTAGTTCTAATGCGATGTGTACCCAAAATCTTCAGTAAATCTTTAAATAAGCGTAATTCAAAATTTCGGCCTTGATCAGTTGTTATAGATACCCGGCAGCCAAATCTAGCTATCCAGTTATGCACTAATACTTTACAAGTCGTCTGAGCTGACATGTCGGCAGTAGGTATAACTTCCGACCATTTGGTAAACCTGTCAATAATTGTCATGCAATAACGGTTACCTTCAGACGGTGGAAGAGGACCTATGAAATCAATATTGATATGTGCAAATCTTGCATCAGACAAGGAAAAGGTACCTGTCGGTGATTTTAAATGTCTATGAATTTTAGAACGTTGTCACTGTAGACATGATTGAACTGCAGTTTTAATAATTTCTTCGTATTAGGCCAAAAAGAGCGCCTAGTAATTAGTTTTGTTGAATTGAAATACCGGCTTGAGAAAGACAGTGAATCTGCTGAAAAATTGTAAAGCGAAAAGATTCAGGAATGAACGAACGAGGTATACCCGTGTCCATAATACAGTAAAGAGTAACATCTTCTAAAGGATGTTATGTTATTTAATTACGGCAAAGCCTCAAGGGCTATCTGCCTAAGGGAAGGATGCCTTCTTGGAGGACTTTCTAAGGGAAACTGGCTCCTGTAAACGTTAAACATTGGAAAAGCCACGAAAACACCCATGCAGCCAGCCCGTTTGAAGGATTCGAACCTCGGACCAAACTACCAGTGTTCAGCGACTTTACCGCTCGGCCACTGGCGGTCCCATCTCCTAAAGCTGAAATAATGTATCTCTAGTTTAAAAACTGGTGAAGATTGAGATAAAGAGTCCAGAATTTCAGAGTCCTGAGTTTGTGCTTCGGATAACTTTTTATAATCAATGTGTTGATTATCAGATGCTGCATCTATTTCTACCCTAGATGAGGCATCAGCGAAGATACTATGACGACTTTTGGTGTATCGTATGTCAGTGTAAAATTAGTCTATAAAGTCAAGATGGCGAAATTGTCGTGGAGAACACTTTTCGGGCTTCTGCTTAAAATTATATATTAAGGGCTTTTGGTCAGTGTAAATTGTAAAACCCTTCAAGTATGTGCCGAAACTCCAAAGCCTTCAAGTATGTGCCGAAACTTCCTAACAGACAAATGAATGGTCAATAGTTGACCCTTTCCTTTGACTTTTGATGAGTTTAACGGATAGAAAAGCAATGGATTCCCAAACTGAATTGCATTAATAAGCAACCAACCGCATCAGTTCAAAGTTTCAAGGTTGCACCAGAACTTGGGTGTCTGAGAAGGGTTGCCACAGCAACTGCCTTTTTTGCGTTTTCGAATGCTTTGTGGTCTCATTCGAGAGGGTATTCTTTTGTTTTGCTTGGTTGTGAAGTTTTCCTTTTATTAATGCGGCTTTTCAATAATTCAAGGGAGCTAAAACACGGGAAGCTCTTGGGGCAAAACGTCTGTGAAAATTAAATATCCCAAGGAATTTCCGTAACTGAGTTAAGGTGTTTGGTTTAGGAAATTTTTGTGTGGCTTCTACCCTATCCGGTAAAGGTTTTAAACCCCGTTCAGATACATGAAAACCCAAAAACTCCAAAGATGTTAAACCAAAATTGCATTTTAGATACATAAATTCTTAACCCATACTTACTGAATCTTTCAAAAAGAGCTTTCAAGTTTATCAAATGCTCAGTTTCGTCCTTTGACGCAATCAATATATCATCGACAAAAGTAAATACTTCTGGCAGCTCACGAGTTATTTATTAATAAAACGTTGAAAGGTTGCAGCTGCGTTGCATAGCCCAAGCTGCATTTTTGTGCTCTCAAAATGTCCGAAAGGATATCAGAGGGATTAATTGGTATTTGATGATAGGCTTTAACCAAGTCTAATCGAGAAAATACCTTTGCTCCATACACGATCCATTCGAGCTTTGGAGTTGCTTTGAGCTGGTTGCTTGGTGGACTTCACTAGACGGTAGGAACGATAGGTTTTTTTTAGGCTTTAAAGATGAATCCAAATTTAGAGTATATTCACACGTTAAATATAATTAATGATAGGAATGTAATTGAAAACCTTATTAAAAGTGCCTAGAGAACCTTATTAAAAGTGGCTAGTGAGGAATTAGACGCTATTAGTAGCTATTTGTATATTCAGAAAAATCTAATTGACAATGGTCAGAAAGTAGTGGAACCAGAAGCTGTTGAGCTATTCAATGTAATGGTAGCCAAACTTTTCAATGCAATACAGTTAAAGGATATAAACACTTCAAAAGAAATTGATGAGTGATTAGGAATAGGTCATATTCTGACCCAACAAAACATGGATAGTGTAAATACTCAAGATAATAACTTCCCTAATCAGGATGAAGCATGGATTAAGCCCGACGCATAAGCGAACTTTAAGTGATATCAGTAACTCATATGCTACTTCAGTTAAAAACTATATATTCAAACCTTAGATTAGACGATGGCATGGAAATCAATCAAACTCCCACCACAAACCCCCAGGAAATAGACCAATCAGAAGAAGGAGAATTCATAACTCTTCGCAAAACTGCTAACCGTGTTCCGCCGATCATTATTTCGGAATTTACTTCGTGGAAGCTCCTTAGAGATGAAATCAAAAATTTACTACTGCTATGGAATGTGTACAAAAAGGTGGAGATATTCGCATTAAAGTTAAATCAGACGACGACTATCGCTCAGTCACTAAATTTTTAGATAATAAGGAAATACCATACCACACATTTCCCCTTTCTAGGAACAAGCCCCTGAGAATAGTGATAAAGAAACTCTCTGTGCACGCCAAACCGAAAGAAATCTTAGACGAACTCCAGGAAATGAAAATACCAGTTAAATCTGTTCGTCAAATAACCAAAAAGATAGACAACGAAATTGTTAAATTGCCAACTTTCCTCTTAGAAGTTCCACGGACTCTAGAAGGAAAAAAGATTTATCAAGTCACTCCTATCTTGGACCTTGCGGTCAAAATTATCTCATTCAAACCACCCCCTGGCCACAAACAGTGCCATAACTGCGAACGATATGGCCATAGTCACTCTCACTGCAGTTATAAGACAAGATGCCTAAAATGTGGGAAAATCGTATTACTACCGTCTGCAAAAAAGGCAAAAAATCTCCCAGGAAAGTGTTGCCTTTGTGGAGGCCCCCACGTGAGCTCATTTAGGGGTTGCGAAATGCACCCAGATAATATTAAGCGTAAAATTGTCGCTAAGGAAAATCAAAGAGATGCTTGGAAAAAGTCCAGAAATATCGCACCCGAAGTCAACTTGAAGAATTTCCCTCCCTTAGCGAGTAGAAGTAATACTCAAACTACTAACGAAAATGTTAATGAAGCTAGCCCCACTCCAGCCAACCCTATTGCGCCAGCCAACCTTCTATGCGCTGCCTGCAGAACGCAGGCAGCGCATAGAAGCAAATAGGCTCCGTCCCGGATTTTCTGCAATGGATCAAAAAATTATTCACCCAACACAAAGCGCTTTTTGAACTCTTTTTTAAAGCTAAATCAATAATGGAAAAGCTCCAAATTGGCTGGGAAGCCTTCGAACTCTTATCAAGTTTAAATTATGGATTTTAATCCCTTAAATAATAATGCAAGAATTCAAATTACTGCCTCTAGCAGTTTAAACTTCGCCTTTTCTAATGCCAACGGAGTTCGTGGCAAGAACACAGAGATCATCAACTTTCTTAATCATCATGATATAGCTGTTTTCCTAGTCAACGAGATACATCTTCGTGCTAGTGACAAATTTAACATCCAAGGGTACAGAACTTTTAGGAAAGACAGAGGAGACAATAGGGGCGGCGGCACTCTGATTCTCATCAGAAGGCACTTGCAGGCTACCTATTTTAATCTCACAGGTACTAGTAATATAGAAACTACCGCCATCATCGCCCACTCTCGCATTAACGAACCAATTGTGATTATTTCTGCCTACAACACCCCGGGTAGTAATATCAGCAGCTGGCACACCAGACAAAGGACATCCTCGCAGGCGCAACCCCCGCAGTCCCCGCCCGGCTTTTACAAAGCATTGGGCAGAACTAAAGCGTTGCAAAATCAAAACCTCTGTGACCTTGCCTCCGTGGACCATTTCTTCGGCAAAATTTCATTGTTAGTCGGTGCTCTGTCCACTCTGTCAGTCCCCGCCGCGAGAACTGAGTGGGGTCAAGCCCCGGGGACTTAGTCGACGATCTTCAATATAGCTCTACCACAGCCGGAGGAACAGACACGACAGTACCAGTACGGTCCCTGCCAAGCCTGAACCAACCTGAGTACAATACTCGGCCTCTAGTCCTGTGAAGTCAAATTATTTACCCGTGGTTGAGAATGCCTAGATACAGATCCTAATCAGTACTTCCCAGGCGTTGCCTGAGTCAACCCCCGAGGGGGAATATCAGCAGCAGTGATATGTGCATCTTTAGCGGCATTACGCTTTCCATTATTATCGCTGGTGATCTAAGCTCCAAGCATCACTCTTGGAACTCTCACCGTACTAATGTTAATGGAAACTTCCTGCATAATTACGCTCTCACAAATGATTTAAATATCTTTGGCCCTGCGGATCCGACCAGGTACCACCACACTGGCAGTGCTGACTTTCTAGATATAGTTATCACCAAAAATATAGTGCAGACTCCCTTCTTACAAGTTTCTCATCAGTTAACTTCAGATCATCTGCTTGTCAGGTTTACATACTACAGCTTTGAGAAAAATCTTCCTCTCAGAAAAATTATTAACTGGCACAGGTTTAGTCTTTCCTTGGAAAAATCGAAAAATCTCCCGCGCATCCGGCTCTCGCAGATATTTCCGACATTGAATACCAGATTACCAAAATTAACAGGTGTATTAAAAGTGCCCTCGACAAGTCTATACGAGATACGAAGAATTCAAAAAAGCTAAAATACCGGACAACATTATTGACCAAATTAAAGACAAGAGCCGCACCGCAAAAATTACGCGCAGAACTACTGATCCAGTTGTTAAAATAAATCTAAATAGGAAAAATAGAAATATCAAAAATCTTCTGAGAGAGTACAGATCGGATAGCTGGAATAACCTTCTAGACTCAATGGACTTTAGCCCTAACACCGTGTGGAGTATTGGCAAAGCGCTGAGAAAAACCCATAGTGACAACATCGGTCTGTTACGCACAGATGCAAGAATTGCATTGTAGGGTTTATATTTATTTTAACTAACATTTATTTTAAGTTTAAACTATCTTTCCTGTCAAGCCTTACTTTCCCCTGGAATTGCCAATGCCAGAGTATGTAAATTTTAGTAAAACGCGCAAAGTATTCAAATTGTCAGCGGAAGTAATTTGAGTTAAATAGAAGGGAAACGAGTTCGAAAGTGTGTTTTCTTGCTTCACGAGCGTGGAGGTGGCTAGAAATTGAAGAACCACGCGTTTCGGCCTGTGTGCTTGCCTCGGCGGACAGTTGAATCTTTCAACTTAATATTCAGAAGTTTGCTGAATTATCAGCGGTATCTTAGAACGCGGTTAGGTTAGTTACGTTTAGAGAGCCTCGTAGGTAGTCACTTGTTATTATTCATTTTTAGTTTCTTATTTTTATTTTACCGCCGAGTCGGCGTAGTTTGTGAGCGTCAAGAGCACGCATCTGTAATTTCTAAAGTTGAATAAAAAGGGATTTAAACCCTTCTCAAGACTTTGTGTACTTTCCAGTTAATAGCAGTCACCACTATTGTTGCGTGCAGGTTGGGGCCGCGCAACATTACATTGGCGCCCGAACACTTGTCGAACTGAAGTGGCCGAAAACTGGATGGAAGCCTCGGGAAAAGTCCAACAACAAGAAATGGCAAGCCAATTGGAAGGATTTGGATACCTGGTCCAGACGATGAGAGCGTCAATCAAGCCAAACGTCAATTTCGACGGAAAAAATTCGGTGGCGATATTTCTAGAAGGCCTCGAAAACCATTTCCAGCTATACCCTGTGCCTGAAAGACAAAAAGTTGCCATTGCCACATCTGCACTAAGAGGACAGGCTGCGCTATGGTGGAAGAATATAGGTAAATTTTTATTAGGGGAATTCGGAGGCCAAATATATATATTTGAAAATTTCAAAAAATCGTTATTAAAGGCCTTCCCCATAGTGAAAGACCGAGCAAGGTTAGAAGCCGAACTATGTAGTTTTTATCAACGGAATATAGAAGAGTTGACGGACTTTATTCTGCGAAAAATTTAGCTGACGGATATTCTGTATGGGATGAAACCCGACGCGGAGATTATTGAAATAATCTTACCAAGATTGCTACCTGCTGTTCAAGATTACTTCGAAATTAGAAACCCAAGCACATTGCAGGAACTCTTCGAATTGGCGGTCAAGTTCCAAAATCGCAGAATAGCGGAAAAAGCTAGAGGGCCATCGTATTCTCAAAGTATCCGAAGGCAATCTTCAAATGAGCAGACCAGAAACGCAAATCGCTCTTATGGGGGAAAGAGCTATCAAGCTAACTCATCGAAGCTCGAAGGTCAAGGCCCAAAAAGGAAATTTGAAAACAACCGTCCGTGTACCCAGAAGGCAGAAGTTGAAAGGAAAGCTTTAAACGAGTAGAGGGGCCTGTAAAAGCGAGGGTTCAGACCCCGGAAGTTTCGAAAAAACCCTCAAGAAGATACTTAAATACGGTCATCGTAAAAAACTCACAATTGCCGATTGTAGAAGTCCTGGTTGGCGATGTACCAGTAGAAACCCTCATCGATACAGCAGCAGAAGGTAATTTTATGAGTGATATTTTTTTAAGAAGAATTTTAATAGGTTACGATTATTTAAAAATAAAAACCCAGAAATCATAGCAGCGCAAGGAAAAACTTTTCAATGTATTGGAAAATTATCTTTAAAAATACAGGTTCAAAACGAAAGCCTTAAAGTATTAATTTTTGTAGTAAAAAACTTGAAAAGTCCACTTATTTTAGGTATGGAGTTTTTAAAAGCCGCGAAGGCCAAACTGAATTTTCAGGAAAGTTCTATTGTGTTGGAGATGGATCAGAGGGTGGTGGAGCCAGTGGAGCAACCGCAAGTCGACCTTAGCCATTTGAATGACCATGAAAGCCAAGCCATCCAGCAAGTGGTGAGTACTTTTTCAAACTTGTTTTCAGAACGGCCTGGTAGTTGTCAAATTGTTACGCATGATATTCAGTTAACTGCCGACAAACCCTGTAGGACTAAACCTTACCGCTATGATAAACAGAAAGAACAAATCATCGAAGAACACATTCAGGAAATGTTAAAGAACCAGATAATAACGCCCATAAATAGTGAGTACGCAAGTGCAGTCGTACTATGTAGGAAAAAGAACGAGTTTCCTCCTTCGGATAAAAGAGCTTGGAGGTTTGCTATCGATTACAGAAAACTTAATAGTGTTACTAAATTCCCAGTTTACCCTTTGCCGGTTATAGAGGAAATTATTAGAAAGATTAAGTCTACGAGATACATGACTACGTTGGACTTAACGTCTGGCTACTATCAAATAGCTATGAGACCCGAAGACATACATAAAACCGCGTTTATAACAAAATCGGGCACTTATGCATTTTTACGCATGCCCTTTGGGTTGTGTGGGGCCCCGTCAACATTCCAGAGAGCTATGGACATTGCTCTAAAGCCTGTCTTAGGAAAATCGACTTTAATCTATCTAGATGATATAATTATAACGAGTAGTACGTTGGAACAACATATTAAAGATCTAGAAGAAGTTTTTAAATTATTAAAAGAGGCCGGTCTTACAATTAATGCCTCAAAATGCAAGTTCGCAACTAAAGAACTTAAATATCTGGGTTATAAAATTTCGCAAAAGGGTATAGAAACTCAAGATTCAAAAATAAAAGCCATCAAGAATTTCCCACCTCCCAACACCGCCAAGAAACTTTCTTCTTTCCTTGGGTTATGTTCTTACTATCGGTCATTCATAAAAGATTTCGCTAATATTGTTGAACCCCTGTTAGTAATTAAAAGAAAGAAAAGTAAATTCACGTGGACAGCAGAAACAAATACCGCATTTGAAAGGTTAAAAGAATCGCTCATCAATGCCCCTGTTTTGAAATTCCCGGAGGCGGACGAAAACTTGGAAATTGCAGCAGATGCGTCGGACTATGCTATAGGTGCTGTTCTCATGCAAAATGGCCATCCTTTGGCATTTTTTAGTAAAACGTTGAACCCTACGCAAAGGAATTATACAGCTACAGAGAGAGAAACATTAGCCGTATTAATGGCTGTACACAAATTTCGAGTTTATTTCGGCAAAGCGCCAGTAACAGTCTTTTCGGATCATGCGGCTGTTGGTAGACTTTACTCGGAAAAACCTAACGCACAGGTTAATAAGATGGGCTTTAAAACTTCAAGAATATAATCTCATAATTAAATATAAACCGGTTAAGGAAAACAATGTAGCTGACGCACTTTCTCGTATAAAACTGGACAATGAAGGCAATGAACTCAAATGCGCTGTGTTGACTTCAAAAATTTTAGATTCTAGAGAAACAATTATTGGTGAATTGAAAGCTGATCCTGAATTTGGAAGTATCTATGCATATTTGAAAGACCCCGAAAGCTTTGAGCACACAGATATCGATGCGATAAGAAATAGAGCAGAAAACTATGAAATAATAGATAATTTATTATTTTATACGAAAACAACAAACGAAAATCTCGAGTACAAACCAGTCATCCCAGCTTCACTTCGATTAAGCATTTTGAAGGAATTACACGACGCGAAAACAGCCGGTCATTTAGGGGTTAGAAAGACTTTAAAAAGGGTACGCGAGGCGGTATATTTCCCGCAATTATACAAAATAGTAACTGCGCATGTCAGGTCCTGCAATCAATGTCAGTTAATAAATGATATTAATTACAGCCCAGCCGGGTACTTAAATAGCATTCGCGCTACATTTCCGAATGAAATTTTAGGCATAGATCTTCTTGGTCCTTTCCCCAGAGTGAGTTAAATAAAAATCGTTTTCTTTTAGTAATTGTAGATCATTTTTCAAAATGGGCAGAAATTGTTCCACTTAAGCGTGCGTCAGCCAAAACAGTCGCAGATGCATTCTTACACAGATACATTTTAAAATACGGTGCACCGATAAAAGTCATTAGCGATAACGGTAAACAATTCGTTAGCCAAATATTTGAAAACATTTGCACTGGACTTGGCATACGCCATATCAAAATGGTTCCGTATAGACCACAGGCAAACATCGCAGAAAGAGTTAATAAAAATATTGCAAAATAATTCGAAGTAATGTTAGCACACATCACAAGCGCTGGGATGGCTACATAAATGAGTTAGCTTATGCTTTTTTAAGAACGGCAAATCACGATACTACGGGAAAAACTCCAGCAGAATTATTTTTAGGACGGAAGTTAATTACGCCATTAGATAAGTTATTCTTTGTGCAACAAAGAGAGCAAGAATTTAAAAAAAAGATGTGCAAAAAATCATTGACCAGGCTGTTAAAAGCTCGGGTACTGCAAGAAATAGACAAAAATAATACTATGATAGAAAACGCCGTGAAGCAGATTTTAAAGTTGGGGATAAAGTGTTGAAGCAGAAATTTTCTTTATCAAGTGCCCCAGACAATTTTACTGCAAAGTTAGCTCCAAAATTTGAAGGCCCCTATGTAATTCAGGAAATAAAGGGAGTCGTATTGTATCTTAAGAACGAGAGAGGGGAAATCTGTAAAGCAAGTCCTCCCGACCAGGTGAAAAAATATTATAATCAAAATGATTTTGAAATCCTTAAAAGTTTCTTGCAGGACTCAAGCGTAAAAGAAGTGGAAGGTCAAGAAGTAACGTCACCCGCTCCACCACCCAAGAAGCAGAGAACTGAAGAGAAACCTAGCGCTTCTACAAGTCATGCGACGGTACCGAAAAGAAGAAATGAAAACGCTCATACTCCAGCATTTAAGAAACAGAAGAAAGCAACGCCGCCGCGTAAAGAAGCTTTGGTAAAGAGGAAAAGACCACTATAACGTATCGCAGTAGAAATTCTGCATCGAGGAAAACGCTTCCAGGGACAGAGAGTCAGGTGCAAACAAGGCCGCCGTTCCCGAGAACGAAAAGACAGCAGGAGGAACGAAAAGACCACCACCAACAGAAGAAATTCAAGCATGATTCCAGCCGTGCAGGGGAAAAACGGAAAAGACAGCAACCCGACGACTACCACTCCAAGAGGCCAGAATGCAGAGGGCAAAAAAGAAATATCAACATGGACGACACTCGAAGGACACAAAGGAGACGACTGACGTCGATGAATTCCATATCGTGGGAGCAGTTCTGCCAGAAGAGGATGTCGGAGTTCCAATCATGGAAAACTCAAAGATAAGTTAAAATCTTCTATAAAATTTTTTTCTTTTTTTCCGACATGTTATGCGTAAATACGAAGTTCTATGTTTTGACGGAAGTCAATTTGTCTCAGTTGAGACTTAGTTTTGTTTTACTTTAGTTAGCTAAGGCAAAAGTATTATTTTCTTTAAGTATAAAATCTAAGAACAAGCAGTTTCTGTTGGTCGAAAGACTAATTCTGTTATGTTAAAGCCAAAATTTGGCCGAAGATAAAAATAACTTCGTATTCTTGTATTAATAAGAACTTTAGTTTCAGTGCCGCCAGCTTGGCGAAGAATGCGTAAAGTAAAAATTTATTTTTCTCTTATTCATTTTATGGTAAATTGTAAAAATCATATGTATTAGAATTTTGTAAATATACGTAAATACTTGAAAGTTGTGTAAAAGTAGAATTTAGTCTAGAAGCATAAAATTTTAGATGCTAAAAGTAAATGCTCAAAAGCAATGAATTCAAATTTAAGTATTAACTGTAGATAAAATCATGCTTTAGAGCGAAAGCCTGCATGTCTAAAGATGAATGAGGGGGAAGTTAGAATGAATGTGTTTTGTAGGGTTCTCCACCTACACTTGAATTTTAAGAATGTTAAAGTAGCTCATCGAGTTGTAGAATGTCGAGTAAGGTGCGTCTATTTGGTCGTTGAATTCTAACAAATCATTGTGGTTAGGGAAAGTGTTGCAATACTAAAACACGAATATTCCCGTTTGACAACATACATGGTCGAGAGCCAGGGTAAAGTTAAATTCATGGTTGAATACTTGAATGAATGTGAATTAAGCAGTAACTAAGGAAAATAAATCGTTCAAAAACTAAAACTTATTCAGTGTCAAGAAAGTGTAAATTATAATGTATTTAGAAAGATACTGATACTTATTCCTTCCAGATGCTGGAAGGAAGAGAACAAATTCATTGCTGAAGTCCAGGAAAGGTTGCTGTAAGAAGAGAGAGTTATAAGTATCCACAGAAATTTAGTATACAATTTGTTACATAAGATTTTTTTTGTGTAAACGAGGTTCTCGAGAGTTAGTTCAGAATTAGAGAAACTTACAACAGCTCGTTTGTAGGACCTGCTTCCAAGTTTTCCAAATTCTGGAAGCGGCAAATGTAGGGTTTATATTTATTTTAACTAACATTTATTTTAAGTTTAAACTATCTTTCCTGTCAAGCCTTACTTTCCCCTGGAATTGCCAATGCCAGAGTATGTAAATTTTAGTAGAACGCGCAAAGTATTCAAAATTGTCAGCGGAAGTAATCTGAGTTAAATAGAAGGGAAACGAGTTCGAAAGTGTGTTTTCTTGCTTCACGAGCGTGGAGGTGGCTAGTTAGAATAGAAGAACCACGCGTTTCGGCCTGTGTGCTTGCCTCAGCAGATAGTTAAATCTTTCAACGTAATATTCAGAAGTTTGCTGAATTATCAGCGGTATCTTAGAACGCGGTTAGGTTAATTACGTTTAGAGAGCCTCGTAGGTAGTCACTTGCTATTATTCATTTTTAGTTTCTTATTTTTATTTTACCGCCGGGTCGGCGTAGTTTGTGATCGTCAAGAGCACGCATCTGTAATTTCTAAAGTTGAATAAAAAGGGATTTAAACCCTTCTCAAGACTTTGTGTACTTTCCAGTTAATAGCAGACACCACTATTGTTGCGTGCAGGTTGGGGCCGCGCAACATTACAGCATATTCCGAAAATGACATGGCTGATGCTCTCGCCGGGCATTTAGAAAGCTATTTTACGAATAATAGCTCCCAGAATGAGGACATTGATGAAGAGGTAAATAACTTCATTACCCATCTACACAACAGGACTGATGCCCAACACGTTGGTTTCACCTCTCCCTTAGAAGTTAAAAATATTATCAAGAACTTAAGGAACAGAAAGGCCCCAGGTTATGATGGGATCACGAATAGTGTACTCAAAATCCTCCCAGATGCTATATTGTTCTGATTACCAATATAATTAACGCCTGTATAAGGCTAAATTATTTCTTGCAGCAATGGAAGGCGGCACACATCATAACTTTTGTTAAACCGGAAAAGGACCCAAAAAATGTTAACTCCTATCGCCCAAGGAGCCTACTTCCCCGCCTAAGTAGTCTTCGAACGTGTTCTTCATAAAAGGCTGATAAAACATCTGGAAGATAAAGAAATTATTCGAAATGAGCAGTTCGGCTTTCGCCCAGGGCATAGTGCAATGCATCAACTTCTCAATGTTACTGAATTCATAGCTGATTCCTTTTCGAAGAAAAATATAATTGCAAGCTGTTTCCTGGATTTAGAAAAGGCATTTGACAAGATGTGGCATGAAAGACTCCTCTATAAGCTGTACCTTGCTCATTTGCCTATTAACTTTGTCAAACTCATGCAGAGTTACTTAAAAAATCGCACTTTTCACGTCAAGATTAATAATACTCTCTCCTCCAGAAAAAGAATCAAAAGCGGCGTTGCTCAGGGAAGTGTCCTAGGCTCGCTTCTTTTTAATATATTTACCAATGATATGCCTATCCCTCTTAATACAAAAATTGAGAAATATGCAGATGGCATGGCTATTCTTACAAGATCCTTAAAGCCGCAGCTCGCCGTGGACAAGCTGGAAGAAGCAGTTAATATCATTGCAGATAACTAGCCCACCAGCGGCCGAGCGGTAAAGTCGCTGAACACTGGTAGTTCGGTCTGAGGTTCGAATCCCGCGAACGGGCTGGCTGCATGGACGTTTTCGTGGTTTTCCCCATGTTTAACGTGTATACGAACCAGTTTCCCTTAGAAAGTCCTTCACGAAGGCATCCCTCCCTTTAGGCAGATAACCCTAGTGTGTTTTGCCATAATTAAGTAAACCAAACCAAACCAAACCATTGCAGATAACTATAACTCCTGGAAACTTAAAGTTAACTCCGCCAAATGCCAAGTCCTGCTCTTCAGAAGACATAGGAAATTCACCCCAGTTAACGTTAATATCAAGATAAATGATCAGCCACTCCCGGTTGTTAGTAGTACGAAGTACCTGGGTGCTACTTTCGATTCACAACTTCTCTTGAAAGAGCAGACTACTCACGCCCTACGTGTATCTACTGCCGCAAAATGGCCTTATATCCACTAATTAAAAGAGATTCTAACCTAAATATTAAACTAGGAAAAGAGTTTATACGATGTTGATCACACCGATCCGGCTTTATGCTATCCCTATATGGGCTACGGTGTTTAAAACCTACAGACATAAACTACAAGTTTTCAAAAACAAGATTCTGCGAGAAATTGTTAATTCTCCTTGGTTCGTTAGAAATTTGCAAATCCATAAAGAAATAAAAATTAGACCGATTGCTGACCAGATTATTACAACAAGCATAATTCTACAGGAAAATTGAACAGTCCCAGTATAATCACATTAAAGAACTGGCCAGTTACGATCCTACACTGGAGAATGCTGTTAAACGTCCTAAGAGCATTTTTCATAATCCAGAATGGTGAAAACGATGTACATAGTGTAAATATTGTAAATAGTACTCCACTGGAGACTTTGCGTATTTATAGTTGATTAGGATTTTAAAAACTCAAGTGGTTTATCTTCTTATTATTTATTACCTTATTATTTTTACAAGTATTTTTCACTATTTTTCAAGTATTTTGTTTTGTGTTACCTCACAAGAGACTTTGCGTAAAATTGAACCTTTTGGTTGGACTTGAAAAGCTCTTTCGGTTACTCAAGTGTATAATGATTTATGTGTGTGTTTTCACCATTCCGCTTCCCTTACCGCAAATGTGTCATCTGCCATGATGTGTGATTAGTTTTACATTGCAAGTGTTCACAAATCGCGTGTTTCGCTCTTACTTTTGTGCCTTTATTTAGTGTGAACTGTTTGTGTTACTTTAAAACTGTTTACCTTCGAATGTGTACACTTCCAGCACTTCTCAGTTGAGAATTCATTTCTTCAAGCAGCATTGGCTGTGGTCATTTCACGGAAGGATGACTCCCCACGTGACTGCCACGGTCCAATCAGTGTGATGCTCATCCGTAATTTAGTGTAATAGAGTTAGTAACTCAGCTGAGAGTTCCTCACCGTGCCGCTCTTTATCAGTAGAATAACTAGTGTACCTTAAGATCCATTACGAACTTGTTTCAAAACTTCTGTCTAAATTTTCCAATTAAGATATTTAAATTTTTTCAATGCACGCTAATTAAGCTGCATATCTCCGGGACAGTATGCGGGTGGATGACCACCCACGTGATTGGTCTCGGCCAACCAGTCTGTTCGGTACAATTTGTCACAGCTTGTACGGCTTCCAAATGCTTCCCCACTTCACCACATACTTAAATGTATTTGCTCCAGCTTCGCCTAGTAGGCACTGTGATACTGTTACTTAGGCTGGTCTCAGCGCGAACTTCATCGCGCTCTTACCAGCACGTCAGGAGCCCCTTAACAGGGATTCCACGCGTACGAGACCTTATTTTGATTGCCACTAATGGGTGAACTAAGTGGAGGAAAAAAAATATAGGCCCTTGCCTGCAATTATTGTGTTGCAAGAACACAGAGATGTGAGGGTGTCATAATATGTTCTATGTATGATGCATGTGTGTGAAATTACTACGTGAAACCAGCATTGTCCCTTAGGGCCTTTGTGAATATGAAAAGATGAGAAATAAAAAGTGACTGTGCAAAGGACAGAAATCAGATATCAAATGTTAATAGATGGGTGGCATATGGGCGGAGGTTGAAATCCTCTTCTAAGAGTTCATGCTTAAAGTTATCGGCAAAATGAACTGTGTCGTTGCTGATCGATCTGTTGAAAAAGTTATAGTTAATATGTCCAATGTGCGTTTTGATATCTTCGATTTTTATATCTTTGTGTAAATCCTCGTTACGGATGAACCAGGGCGCGCCCGTGATTTTTCGAAGGAAGATATTTTGGAATGTTTGGAGTTTTGGGAAATCAGTCTTAGATGCGGTACACCAGGCCGGTGAAGCATACGTGAGCACAGGGCGAAGAATTTATGTATAAATACGCTTTTTCCGTGCGAGATCAAGTTTTGAGGATGCATTGATGATCGGTTTGAGTTTGTGAGCAATACCAGTTACTTTGCCGACAGCAGTTGAGATATGGGGGTTCGAAGTGAGCGATATATTAAATCGCACACTTAAATAGGTTGCTTTGCTATCTTTCGGAATTTTATCATTAAATAGTGTGAGTTCAGTGTGTACGTTTTTCCTTCTATGTCACCCGATAAGCAAAATCTGTGATTTGGTGGCGTTGATACAGGTTCTCCAGGTACGACACCATTTCTCAATTTCTCGCATGTGGCCCTGTATGCATTTAATTGCATGGTCGGGATTTAAGGAACAGGACAGAATGGCTGTATCATCAACATAACATGCTGTGATGTTGCTGTGATGCTTAATGTTATCGTCAAAAAGCGGAAAATCCATTGCATAAATCAGGTAGAAGAGAGGACCTGAATTTGAGCCCTGGGCGACGCCGGCCTGAATTTGTCTGACGGGGGAGTAGAAATTACCGTATCTGATGGCAAATGTGCGATTGGTGATAAAAGAATAAATTAATAGAATCATCTCCCTGGTGACATTGAGAGGAAGCATTTTATAAATAAGCCCATTATGCCAGACGCGGTCAAAAGCTTTGGCCACGTCTAGCATTAAGAAACGCCGTCGTCTGATGTTTATGGACTGCAGAACTAATGAACTCTACTATCCTAACCAGCTGCATGATGGTGGAGAGTCCTCTTCTAAATCCGAACTACTGATCAGGCAGTGAGCTCAGTGCAGAATCCAGACGTTTATAAATAATTCTTTCGAAAATTTTGCCTTGTGTTGGTAAAGGCTAATCGGACGGTAGCTTTCAACCCGTGTAAGATCTTTCCCGGGCTTAGGGATAAGAATAATCGCTGCATGTTTCCATGCAGTCGGGAAGTAGCTCAAATACAGGCAGGCGTTAAAAATCCCACATAGTTTTGGGGGTGTAGCGACTCGGTACATTTTTAATCATTCTATTTGAGATATTATCCTTGCTGAGTGCTTTGCGATTATGCAACTTTGAAATAATGGTGTTTACTTCAGTGAGGACAGTGAAATTTTAGATGTTTCGAGCGGCAGGTTGGAGTAGCCATCTTTCGATAGTGTTATTTACATGTTCTATAAAAGTAGGATCGGAAGGGTTTGTGTTTGGCTTGAATTGTTCTGTGAAGTGGTCAACGAAAGCATTTGCTTTTTCTTCATCCGTATATAAGTGCTCAGTGTTGTTTTTCAGTGGCATGTTTTTAGTTTTGCTTGCTTTTTGCCTTCTGATGTATTTCCAGAATGCACCATCTTCAACGTTAAGATTATCGATCGTGTGGTTGGTGCTCGTCAATGAGAGTTTTAATCTGTCTGTTCATTTTATTGACCAGCGACTTAACAGCTGGGTCACGTGAATAGATGTAGAGCTAACGAAGTCTGTTCCTTTCTCGGATCATATTTTCATGCTGGAGGGAATTTTTAAATAATCTTCATTTGTTTTTATTTCCACAGTGGCATTCTTGAAGGCATCATTTAAATGTTCAGTAATATTTTGTATGGCGTTATCAACATCCACTGTGGTGCTTAGTGGATACGTGCTTGGGATCTGAATGTTTACAAAATTTTTGAATAAATTACCAAAGGTCTGTGTTTTTAAAAATGTGCTCCTTGTAGATTCCCAAGTGCGCTAATACGGGAACATGGTCCGATGATAAATCGTCTATCACTTCCGTGGCTTGTGGAAAATTCGTGGATGATAAAAATAAGTCCAGAATATCTGGGTACTGTCTGGTATTAGTCGGTCGGAAGGTGAACTCATTTGGGGGATGAATGTAAAATGGGTTGTTGAAAAGGAAATTATAAAGAATTTCGCCGTTTTTGTCGGTCCTACGGCATCCCCAGATGGTGTGTTCGGCATTTAGGTCACCGCCTAATAAAGTGGCAAATGGATTATTTAAAAGATTGAGAAGATGTTAATCTTGGAGATTGAGTGAGAGGGGGTTGTAAAGGGCGCATATTGTGATTCCTCCCAAGTTAGGAATGTGGACAGTAGCCCTTACTTCTTCAAATCCATTATTGTTATCCGAAGAATGATAGCTTGAGATAAAACTGCTCTTTACGTAAATAAGGGCGCCTCCTCCTCTGGGCCGAATTCTATCAAACCTGTAACTGCGATAGTTTGGGATGCTTAGTGAGTGTGCGTGTGTGGTATGTGTTTCAGTAATGAGGGCAATGTCAATGTTATGTGTATGAAGGAAATCTTGTAGTTCAACCAGTTTGTTTGTGAGGCTATGGGCATTCCAGGTTAAGACCGTCACTGAATTTATTTTTAATTGCGGCCTAAGGTTCATAACTAGTGGTAGAGTGGGGCCTCACTAAGTTGGGTTCAGCGATCATGTGCTGAGAGTTATGTAACAGGGAAATGAGGTCCTGTAAGTTTTGCATAACATTTTGGGCCTCTAAAACTGCCTTAGTAATTTTTTTAGCAAATATGTCAAACTAAGCAGCCTGAGCATAGGATTTGTTTACCACAAATCTCTCCTCATTTTTAGGGATAGTGTCAGCTTTGGGTTTCTGTGTTGGAAATGCATCACAACCTCTCCAGTTGCTAGTATGTTTTCCAAGGCAGTTACAACACGCGTGGGTTCAGAGTGCTTGGGTTTGGGGCAATCTCGGCTTTCGTGGTCTCCCGCACATTTGCAGCAGCTTGGTGGGTGCCGCTTGTGCATGATGATATCGCTGAAATCTGTAGCAGTATGTGGGGCCTCTACATCCCTTATATCTCTCAACTTTGATATGCAGCCTCATGAGAAATTTCAATTGGTGTATGCGCTTGTTCTGCTCATTTTTGGGTAGAGTGACCAAAAATAAGGGTAGTTTTCCGCGTTCTGTTCATCGCCGCCTCAATAATGGCGTTATACGCCTTATTTAATAATAATTATACCAACGCCTAAGGGCATTTACTCAAAAGCGGTGGTTAAAGCAGCGGAGGCTGCTACACGCCACCTAGCCATGCAACTGTTCCTGTTCCTGCTCCATACAACTCTGCTGCAAAATCACAAATGTTGGGAATAGGATATTTATCCTTCACTGTCTGAACAACACTGAAGGTTGTGCCTTTCTTCGACACCATGTGAAGAAGAGAGGAGTAATTACTTTTAGAGAGTCATATGTGACATAAATTGATCATTTTTTAAATTTCACGCTTAGCAATTTTTAATCTATCCTAGGCTTATATGAAACAGGAGGAACAAAAGTTTCAATGAAATGCATAGTATTATGTTTAACAGTCTCATTAAGATCAGGAAGCTTTGATAGTGAAGGATAGTTAGACAGTAATTTACTATAAACACAATTTATAATAATTGTTTTAACAGAACACAAATGTGTGTTAATTACACTGCAATTAATTTTTAAATCAACAAGCCTTTTTGTTTGTTAAATCAGGTAATAAATCAAAGTAATGCAAAAAATCAGATCTAATAATATTTGTCGACACTTTACACACATAAAAAATAAAATTAAAAGTCCAAGGTCAATATATAGAGATTTTTGTCCGTAAACCGGAATAGGAGTACTTTTCGCTGCAGAAAACGTCATGATAGGTGTTTGACGCGCTTCATCTTTGGTTGCTGAAAGGAGACTGACATCTGAGTCAGTGTCGCGCAGAAATATTTTACTTGATTTTCTGTCTCTAATATAAAGGCGACGAGACTCAGAGAGTAAAGCGCAAGTCGCCATTACACTTTCCCTGGTTCGTTTCCCTGGAACGTACATGGTGGAACACACTTTTTAGCTTTATCATTAAATTTGAGATGATACTAGCAATAGGAACAATACGAAGCAGGCTTCGCTTCCTGTTATAGCGATTTTTGGAAAAACTGCGTGATCGTCGTAGAGATAAAACCTCACCACACAATTTGAAGACCTCATCCAGTAGGGAGTCCAATTTAGAATTACCAATTTATCATTAAATTTGAGATGATACTAGTAATAGGAACAATTCGAAGAAGGCTTCGCTTCCTGTAATAGCGATTTTTGGAAACACTGCGTGATCGTCGTAGAGATAAAACCTCACCACGCAATTTGCAGACCTCATCCAGTAGGCGTATTTCCAAACCCTACCCCACTTTTCGAATTTTTGACGTCACGGAAATATCGACTAGTTTTCAAAGAATCTCTTAGCATATCAGGTTTGGTTTTGGTTTGGTTTATTAGATTACGGCAAAGCACTCGAGGGCTATCTGCCTTAAGGGAGGGATGACTTCGTGGAGGACTTTTTAAGGGAAACTGGCTCGTATACACGTTACACATAACATATCAGGAGGAATGTTATCAGTGTATCACATTTTTCATTTCTGCCAAATTGTTTAGATTATCACCATAAACAATGCTTTTGAGATAACCTCATAGACAAAAGTCACAGAGGTTGAGGTCTGGTGGGAAGAGGGGAAGTGTTGGCCTATAAGACGTTCATTTGTGAAATGTTGCCTAAGTAACTATGCGACACTCTTGAGGTGGTGCCCAGCCCTGCATAAAAATCGTAGTATCTAAAATGCCACGTTACTGCAGTTCATGTATCACGAAACATTTTAATATTGGCTCTAAGGAACTGCAATCGCAGTGGCCCAGCTGTCGACTGCTCTTCAGAAAAAAATGGTTTAGTTATAAAACTAGCTGTCATTCAACAGTAAACGGTGTGAAATGACTGTTATGCAATCGAATGCAGTAGGAAAATGCAATGGAACTAGATAGATAACATGAGAGATTTCTTTGGCCCAAATCGATTAAAAGCGTTTTGAATCAGTATCTTCATGTTTTAGTGCCGAATTCAGGCTTAAAAAATTACAAATTAGCGATCTGTAAGAAAACGACTTCCAGATTGTACGCACTTGTGAGAGTGATTTGCGATCTCACATTTTCTAATCGCTAATTCGTGGTTTTCACGGACGAAATTCTCACTTACAGGGATGGCGCAATCGACATTTATCGAATTTAACGTCTTTAAATAATAATTTGCCTACTTCAAAGTTTCTTAAGGGTATACAACATATTAAACCCGTTTAACAAAAGGTTAAGTTAGATTCCGACCCATATTTCGTTTAACAATATTGCATACAGCGCCATTTCCCTCCCTGGTGGTGAGGTTTCGAACTTCCTTTTTTTCACCGAAAATAAAATCCCATGACCTCCTTTACACGATTTCCAAGTTTGATAACATTTGATCCTGTAGTTTTCCTTTTATGACCGTTTCAATGTGGAACTTTAATTATAACCACTCTGTATATTGTTAAATTTTAATTTGAAGCTATGCGTTATATGTGTACCATGCGTAAAATTTTCGCTTTTATGGAAAAATAAAAAATCGAAGCAAATATACTTAGTATAATGGACCAAAACTGAAAACATTTCCCCTCCCTCCGAAAATAAAATATTGAAATTTCGAACTTGAATTTACTGGGTTATCGAAATATTTAATTTGACTTATCTTCTAAGTCCTAGTTCCGACAACAATTCCGTCAAAAATTCCGAATTACTTAAACTAAAGTTAAAGATTTAGTATATATTCACTATATGTTAATAAAGTAATCAGAGTGTAATAAAAATAGATTATAGAATTTACGCTGATGTAACTTTTTGTCTGACTGCACAACATGTAATGGAAGAGAAGGTTTGTAGAGATCTGTTTTTCACATGCCTCTAAAAGTAGATGTCATATTAATTTTGTCTCTTCAATGTCAAAAAACTTTCCTTTGAGAGGCAACTTTAGTTTTTGAGAAAGAAAAAAAATCACAAGAAGACAAATTTGAAGAACATGCAGGACGATTGAATATACATACTTATTTTCCGAACACAAGCGGTTGTCCGACTGCTTATTGAATAATGAAAAGACGCATTGTCATGCAATACAAAACATTTGGAATACGTTTTCTGGCTGAATAACGTAAGATTAAAAGTCATCTGCTTAATTCACATCCATTTACAAGTCAACTACTTGGGCAATTGCAGAATCGTTTTGATCCTGAGCTTGTAAGACAAACCTAATATCACTGGATTTAAACACTTCTTTAATCTTCTGAGAACGTTCCTTCTTTAGCTCATATTCCAAGAATATTAAGTGAATACAATTATTGCCAAAGAAATTGAATATTCATTTGCACTACGGCTTGGTAGTTTACTAACGAGTTAAAAAAACTTAAATTCTGCTTTTTGTGTCAAAGAATACAAAAATATTTTAAATATTTACAAATAAAATATTAAATTGGAGATTTAATTGGAGCCTCATCAGTTGCCTAGCATTTGAAAAAGAAAATATTGTTAAATACTAATTGTTTGCTGCTCAGTCTAACCCAGGCTGCATGGTTGGTTTTCGTAGTTTTTTAGGTTCTCTTTACAAAGATTCTCTATGAAAGCATCTTAATCAAATAGCTCCCATGTTCTTTCTATGTTCAAATAACCAACTAACCTAGTTTAAGCGCGATTTCCAAGTGAAGTTACTAGTAAAATCCGAGTACTCATTAAAAATCCTGTAGCTAGCCAATCGGGAGTAACATGAAAGATACGGAACCAATAATTGAAATGCTGTTACGGTACGCCTTTTCTTAACTTAGATGGTCATTCCTTAATTAAATAGCCCACCAACAGCCGAGCGGTAAAGACGCTGAACACTGGTAGTTCGGTTCGAGTTTCGAATCCCGCGAACGGGCTGGCCGCATGGGCGGTTTCGTGGTTTTTCCCCATGTGTAACGTGTATACGAGCCAGTTTCCCTTAGAAAGTCCTCCACGAAGGCATCCCTCCCTTTAGGCGGATAGCCCTCGTGTGCTTTGCCATAATTAAATAATCCAATTCAATCCTTAATTAAATATAATTGATTTGTAAATTCTACTAGAACTGACGGTAAGAATTGAAGTGGAAATAAGTAATAAGGTGTGCAATCTTGATTAATAAAAAATTAAAAATATTTGCATAGAAAAATGTTTGCATTCAGACAAAGTTTTTTGAAATATTAGCAATTACTTTATAAGAAGGATTTATTAATAACAGCAATAATTACTTATTATATTACTGATGATTAGGATTCAGTTCTTGACAATTACATTCTAAATTAGAATTTTAAGGATATAATGAAAATACGCTACGCACAAAAATACATTTTAGGAAAAAAATGAGTTGATTTTTTATGTTTTAAAATTTCTTAATTCATTTAGTAAACATCGTATCCTCGTTGTTTATTGAATGCAGAATGTTGGTGTCGTTTATATAATTATTCTTACTTGTCCACAGAATCTGCTGACTTATCCAGCCATTAAGTAGCTGCAGATCATTTCTACATAACCACTGAACTTCCATTAATTCAGTCTCTAGAGGATTGTATGTATGTTTATATCATAATTTGACTTTTATAAAAAATGATTATTCTAAATATTATGTTTCTATAAAAATATATTGTGCTTTAAAAATATGGATAATAGTATCAGCCGCTCTTTCAGCCAATTCAAAAGCAACAGTTTGTTTAGAAATAAATTATGCAGTTAATGTCATAAAATTCAAATAAATATCAAACGAAAATTCTCAGTTTTAGACAATTCGATTTAAACGAAGTAAAGTAGCAGACGATAAAACGCCGAAGGTAAAAATTTACTCTTACAAAAACTTACTCTTAAATTTTTTTAAAAAAAGAAAAGATACGAGAGAAATTAAAAAAAAAATAGTTAAAAATTTGAATAATATCATCTATAATTTAAAAAATAGCCTTTCATATAGTATTAATAAATATTTATTACGCATCATTGAGGGAAAAAATGTCATATAATTAATTCGCCGTAAAATTCTACTTGAAGTTTAAGGTTAAAAATAGCTGTGGCAATTCAGTGTAACAAAAATCCATAGACCACATTTGGCGTTATTATCGCTCAAAAAAAAGGTGCCAAATTTCAAAACGCGAAATTATGTAAATTCGTGTATATCTTAGAAAATTTTGAGTAAAAAAGTCTAATTTTTTGCAGATATGCTTAAAAATACACCTACTTTAAGATGATGGTAAAAATTTTATAGGTTATAATTCAAAACTTTTTTCGAAAAATCTATAGAAATTATTTAAAAAATAAAACGCAAAAAATGGGTAAATTTTATTTGGAATGAACCAAAACTTCGAAATGTGAGAGAAAAAATCAAAAAAGTTTAATAAAAAAAGAGATATTAATAAATATTTGCCAAATTCAATTAACATTGAGGAGCTAAAATTTTGAGAGCTAATATTTTAAAAACTAATCGTACGATTTTTACAAAACTTGGTATTCTGGCATAATTTGAGTCGTAGAATCAAAATATGTAAAAAAATTGGTATGTTATTTCAGAAAAAAGTCCGATTTTGTGTCAAAATACCTATGTTAGAATAGTACTCGTACTATATATAAATCTAATATATATCCTAAGTCGCGCTTTCTTGACATGAAAAACGTAGTTTGAATTTTGTCAATTGCCCCAGTAGAACGGGAGATATAGCACTGTCCCTTTTTTTTTTTTTTTTTTTTTTTTTTTTTTTTTTTGAGCAGTGTACAATTTTATGTAAGAAATGTAATAGTTTACTTTCATTCCTTTTAAATCGACTTATTAGTTTCTAATCAACTAAAATTTTTGGCAAATTAGAGACTTAACACACAGTATTCCGTCACTTAAAATATGAATTAATTGTTCTTTTTCATTTAGAGATACATTGGAATTGAAAATACCAAAGGCAAAATGGGTCACAGATCCAACCTAATTCCTTATTTGGAAATTTTTCAAAAACATTTCTGTCAATTTTATCATATGTTGTTTTAAACAAGAAATCTGTATTATTTTCTTTAGTAAATTGTGAAAAAAAGCATGTTTCTGTTTTTTTTTTTGTTTTGTTTTGTTCAATTCTCCTTGCCAAAGTATTGGCTTAGTTTTAAAAGCTTACATTAGTACAAACTGCGACACAGTGTGTCTAGGTAAGATTATTTGTTTCAAAATGTCTGTTAATAATTTCAAATATTTTCTCTCCAGTTGCTTTTCCTTCCCAAATATTACAACATAGAAAATATTCTACTGTGTTGTTTTCAAAAACATATCTCACATAAACGATGAATTGAAACATTTTAGTAATGTCTGTAGTTTCATCAAGTTTTATAGTAAAGACTGGATTTTGTATTCTATAGTGTTTGATATGACAAAAATTTGGTGAGAATCAGTATCTTTTTTTAATGCTATTGTTTTTAAATTGTTACTATATTTTTCTGCATGCATAAATGATGTCATTTTAATTGCTGAAGGAAGAATGATCGATTCTCCAATTGTATGAGGCTTTAAATTTTTTGCAATTGAACATGAAACTTTTAAGGATGCCTGTAAATCATTCTCAGGAACTGTTGTATATTTTTTCAAAAATACATTTTAATTTTTCATGCTCTCAGCTGATTCCTTAAAAAAATTCGTCAGATTTATTTACTTAATCTTTATGTTTAGTTTCTGAGGTACTTTTCAGTTTCACTGGCGCAAATCTCGCCAAGCAGACTTTGTTGACGACAACATACAATATACACATAAAAAATGTTAACAAATGTTAGTTCTAAGAATGGAGAAATGTAAGTTCTAAGAATGAAGAAAGAAATGGAGAAGTAGGATATTGAAACTGAGCTGACACTTAATGAAATATTTGAGAGAGTTTCTGTATTAATGAACTGTCCTACTGTACTATTGGAAGAATTTGTTGCAGTAGTTTATGATAATGTGTGTACAGCCCCAATTATAGCAGACAAAGTTATTTTGGAATTTGTTCAAAGCTAAAAAGATATCATTGATGCAGATTCTGATGACGAAAATAAAATGAATGCAGTTCCTGTTCCCACATCATCCGAAATGAGGAATATCATAATAAGTATGGACAGTTATTTAGACGCACATTCCAATGGTGAAATGAATAACAAAATGTTTGACGTTGAACAATTTGATGCTAAAAAAGACAATGCAAAGAAAAATATCAGATTATTTTCTCAAAACTCAATAAATGTTTTGTTTTTCAAAAACTTGAAAATTTTGTATTAAATTCCATTAAGTTCTTGTGGATGTTTTTCTTTCATTGATTTTTATTAAATACATGCATATATACATATCTATGTAAATAAAATGTACTTTAATAAGCTTAATTTTGTTGAATATCTGCTTTTTTTTTTTTTTTTTTTCCTTTCAATATTCTTTCATACGAAAAAATATTTCAGTCCCCTCAGTTTTGTGTTAAATGATTTTCTATGTATATCTGTTGCACATAAATCCCTTTCTTACATAAAATATAAATGTATGTATAGAATAACTAAATAAATTGTAAAGGAAGTTTAATTAGCAACTATGAAATCTTAAAAAAGTACATAGTATGAAATTTATAATAGCAAACATTAAAAATAGATGAAAGTAAATAAAATTTAAATTATAGAATGTACTTCATAAAATTAATAATAAATGGTTAAAAATATATTTTTTAATTACTTAAAACATATAAGGGAAGCAGTTCCACAGAGAACCCGGTAGCATATAAGCAAAATGTACACTGCTAGGACAACGGCTTGAATTTGGCCAATGACAGTCCAGATGAGGGTCCCATTAACTCCGCCCACATGACTGACGTCATATTTCTGACGTTTGTTTACATTCTACTGTTCGGAAGTTACGAAGTGCGTTTTTTGAATGTACATTTAGTTTTTCGGAATAAAAGTGTATATATATGCGTATATATCTGTATATAACGATTTAATGTTTGTTTCGGAATATTAAGGATTATTCTACTGTTCCAATACAAAATTAGATCTAGTCAGATAGAAGTAACTGATGGCTGGAAGATACTATATGTAAAGTGTGATTTACAAATTATTCTGCATATTGATAATCAGAAACTTTTAAGTGATAATGACTTAAATCATCTACTATATAAAATGTACCTGCGGGAATTAAACAAAGTGAAGTTAATATTAAGTTAGTGAATCCAAGTGCTATTTTGTGTCAGTAATTAATGCAGTAAATATTTTGAATCAAAATGCCACCAGTAACTATTGCAGTGAATTGACATAGTGTGTGTCAAGAAATCCTTAAAATACATTTCATTTATATTTATCTGAATATTTACAACATTAATTGTGCTTTGATTAAGAAATCAATATGCTTTACAGGATTCAATATGCTTTCTTAGAAATAAACCTCATTTCATTATTAGAACGTAAAGAGTATAAAAGATGAAAAAGTGTGTCCACTCTAATGAACATATTGGAATGTAATTTAGCTGTGAAACTACTGAAGTTAAATGATGAACATGTTATTTAATAAGAACTGAATATATTTAAGATATGTTACCAGCTCTGCTGTTTCAAGACTGTTGGATATGCTAATCTATGAAGATTAAATCACTATTAACTGACAAATTATGGTTCTGGTAAAGCATATATCATATTTGGAATCGTAGAAAGGAAGTTCATTGTTTTTCTGAAATGTAAAAAAAATAATACTGAATAACTGTAAGTGCTTAGTGTAATAGACCTACTGAAATCTAATTTAGCTATAAAACTACAAATGCTAAATGATGCTGAACTGAATTTAGTAAGATATGTTACCAGTAATGATATTTCAAGACTATTGAAAATGCCTAACAATGAGGTATCATTACCTGTTCTAAGGTGTAACGCTGAATTGAATAAGTATACTTTTATTTCCAGGAAACATACCTTCAAGTGAATTGCTTGAATTAATCAAATTCAATTTAAAAAAACCACTATTAACTGACATTATAGTTCTGATAAAGCATATATAATATTTGGAATTTTCATTGTTCAGTATGCATTCTCAGAAAGGAAGTTCATTGTTTTGTTGAAATGTTAAGAAAATAATAGTGAATAACTGTAAGTGCTTAGTTAATAGACCTACTGAAATCTAATTTAGTTATAAAACTGCAAATGCTAAATGATGCTGAACATAATTTAACAAGAACTGAATTTAGAAAGATATTTTACCAGTTATGCTATTTCAAGACTATCGGAAATGTCTAACAATGAGGTATCATTACGTGTTCTAAGGTGTAATGTTGAATTGAATCCAATAAGTATACTTTTATTTCCTGGAAACATACCTTCAAGTGAATTGTGTGAATGTGTGTTTATAGTTCTTTACATCTAGTTAAATACAGTGAAACTTACATAAGCCAAAACTGAATGGATTAAAAAAAATAACTTAAAGTTGTATTTCAAATTTTACATTTTGTCGTATTAAAGACTGATTACCTGGGTTTCCACTGATGGTTGCACTTGATAAAATATGTCTTGAACAGGCAATTTTTTTTTTTTTTTTTTTTTTTTTCTTTTGAGAAAAAGCATTTAATATTGATTTTCTTACATTAGTATGTATTTTTAACTGTGAAGTTTGTGCATTTAAAAATTGTAATGACGTGCAGATTATTATATTTTCATTTATTTCCAATTTCATTAAAAGTATTTTTTTACAATTACTGCCTGATTTTATACATTATATGTATGAGTAATAAGTGCACATGGATAAAGTCAAGAGTGTGCGCAATGCCATAATATCGTACAAAAAAACAAAAACAAAAACAAAAAAAAAAACTAGCAGGTTGCTGTAGCAGAGTTGGTCGCCAAATTTTTGACAAGTTACCATAATCCGAAGATTAATCGAATTTTCTTTTATTATTAAAGTGTGTGCATTTTTTTGATAAGCCATTTATAAATATAGATGAATTTTAGTTTAATAGGATCGAGGGCCAGACCACCAGCACCTGAGTGGTAAAGTCACTGGATACTAGATATTTAGCCCAGGGTTCCAATTTTGCCGAATGCATGGGCGCTTTCATGGTTTTCCTCAAGTGTAATGTGTTTAAGAGCCAGTTTCCCTTTGAAAGTCTTCCATAAAAGCATCCCTCCTGTTAAGCAGATAGCACTCGAGTGCTTTGCATAATTAAATAAACCAAACCAAACCAAACCGATCATGCTACTTGGCCGGTCAAAGGGATAATATGTAAGAACCTAAAACAGTATTAAAATTAATACACTGGATTTTTTTGGATGCCAATTGCCTCGTATTTAGCACACATTTCTAATTAGAATCTATGTTCCCTCCAAAGCCTTTTATCACTTGAGCAAAGGATCTTTTGTCAAACTTTTGACTATCATACATTTTTCTGTAAACTTTAAATTTAAAACTGTGTAACTTCATGTTCCCTTAAGTCAAGGATGAATATTCCATAACATGTGAAGAAAACATATATTTATTTTCTCATATGTCGAACCTTTTTCAGTATTATACTCAAATATAAGGCTTCATACATACTATATTTAAAGTTTATATATATATATATCAATATACCAGAGTCTGGTCTTTACATTAAAAAAAAATCACATCACAGGAAACGAAATTTGAGATTAACATTACATGATATTCAAATTTATGTAATTTTAATTTCAGCTTCAACATTATTCATTTCCTAGATTAAATCTTAACATGGACTATTTAGATAAAGCCCACCAGCGTCAAGCGGTTAATTCGCTGAACACTGGTAGTTCGGTCTGAGGTTCGAATCCCTCGAACAGGCTGGCTGCATGGACGTTTTCATGGTTTTCCCATGCGTAATATGTATACAAGTCAGTTTCCCTTAGAAAGGCATCCCTCTGCTTAGGCAGATAGCCCTCGAGCTATAAATTGCTATAAATCACATAATCCAAATCAAACATCTTCTTTTTGAAATGACAAGCTTTACACAAAATTAAAATCATGTAGAACTGCTAGTGGTCATCTTAGAGAGAGTTCACTGTATTTAATAAAGGTCAGAAATTTATTCAACTATTTCTAAAAATGCAAATTAATCAACAAAATCTGTACTTTGTTTCTGTAAGCATAATTAATAACAACTTCTGAGTTTGATTTAGTATGTATGATTACAGTTTGTTACATTAACGAATGTCATTTGCTTGACAGATATGAAGAATTTCTTTTGAGGAGCTGTTTTGCTTGGAGGGTTGGTTTGGTTTGTTTGATTATGGAAAGCATACAAGGTGTATGTGGGAGGTATGTCTTTGTGGAGGATTTTCTAAGGGAAAAACTCTCCACGTTACGCATGTGGAAAACCAGGTAAGTGCTCATGCAGCCAGCCTGTCTAACTGAAATCAAACTCAGAGCGAACTATCAGCATTCCAGTCACTTTACCACTCAGCCGCTGTTGGGCTGTGTGGGGAGGGCCATGAAGGCTAGGTTAGGTTATTTAATTACGGCAAAGCCTCGAGGGCTATCTGCCTAAGGGGAGGGATGCCTTCGTGGAGGACTTTCTAAGGGAAACTGGCTCGTATACATGTTACACATGGAGAAAACCACGAAAACACTCATGCAGCCAGCCCATTCACGGGCTTCGAACCTCGAACCGAACTACCAATTTTAAGCGACTTTACCGCTCGGCCGCTGGAGGGCTCAAGGACCATGAAGGAGAATAATTACATGCACTGAAAACTGAATTCTAAACTAAATGTATAAAGAAAGCAATGGAAATTCACTTATCAACACTAGTTCTTTATTAAATTAAAATACTGCTTAAAATAAATTTATAAAGCTATTGAATGAAAATTTTCTGTTAACATATTTCAGACATGTGTAAGGAGTAACAGATTAATTATTTCTAATATTATTATGGAATTTTCTTATAAAGGAATTAAAAAATAAAAACAAACAAAAGCTTCTTTAGAGAAATTATTCTACTATTAAAAACCATATACTACTGGAATTAACATCCCACGTTATCCAAAATTAAATAAATGCATTTATAAGTGATAAATCAAGTTGTGCAGAAATATTAAGTATGAATATATTCATCTTAATTATTTAAAAAACTGAATGTGAAGATGGGAAAAATTAAGAGAAAAAAGCTTTGTAGATTATTTGCTAGAAATCTGACATTCTGAAAACTGAATACACACACACTCATATTTCTATGCATAAAACACACACATATTGATAGATATAATTCACATATGATTAATTATATATTGAAAATATATGTATGTGAGCATGCGTGTGTATACACACTCACGCATATAGTGACAAATTTTGTAATGTTTGAGACATAAATTTATATTCCTTCTGGAACAGTAAGGAAATAATACTTTAAAGGAAAATTTAAAAAATAGTGTCACTAGAACAGATTTACGCTGCAAAGTAAAAATGTTTTTCATTCAATCAACGCACTTCCTAACGCCGAATAACAGAATGTAAACAAATGTCAGAAATGTGACACACTCATGTGGGCGGAGTTAATGGTGAACCTTATCTGGTTTGTCATTGGCCAAACTTAAGCCGTTGTTCTAGCAGTGTACATTTTGCTTATATGCAACCTGGTAAATGTAAACATCGCCAACTTTGGCGATAATAGTTCAAACCTGGTAACCTAGCGGATTGATCCTATTCGCTTGTTCGAAGGTTGCAACCTTTCCTCTTGCATTCATTTTGTTAAATTATCACTGTGGTTGTTCGCATTTGGAGATTTATTATTATTTTTTCTGAATTTTTTAACAACCAAAAGATAGAAATATTTTCGCATAATTGAAGAAGTTTTTGTCGATAGATGCCGGTTCTCGGAAAGGAAGAAAATATGGTGGGAGGGGTGAATGCTAATTTGTAACACTTCTGTTCACATTGTTTTCTTAATTATTAACAGCTGTATGCATGCAGAACAATGAGGTTTCCAACCCCTAAAATAATTCGTTTTCGTAGGCTGCAAAAATGTGCATGTGCATTTTAAATAATTAAGTAATGCTTTCATTTTTATTATTGGTTATTGTCATCTAAAATTATGAGAATAAATTAAATTTTAACAAGATACTATATTGTTAATGCTTTACTAACAATAACCTTTCAGAGGATGGCACGTGTGACATAAATAGCTGATTAAATTGAAATAAAAAATATTATTGATTATCTAAGATAACAGAATAGTTTGATGCATCCCCATGGTCATCAAAATTAGCAAACCACTGCTGGTGTAAGAATTACAGTTCAAATGACTCTTGAAAAATAATAAAATGTATAAAGTTCTAGTTTTATTAACAATGCTACTGAAGATAATTCGATTACTGTTGAAAGTTATTTGTATTGTGAAATATATTATGAAAAAGACAGGTATTTGTTGCAATGTAAACAAGCAAAGTACTTAAAAATGAAAGAAAGACACTTATAATAGAAATATAAGTATTCTATATGAATTAGAGAAAATACATATAAGTATAATGTAAATGTAAGTATAAGAATACTAATTTTTACTTTTTAAGTGAATTTTTAATTTCCGTTATGTTTAATATATTGTTTTCTGTGCTAACTTTAATACAAATTTATTTTCGTATATCACGTTTAACCGGTTAGTTTTAAATCCACATGCTTATTATCTGTGAATTTTTACTACCATATGCTTAATATATTGTTTTGTCTACTAACTTGAATTTACATGCACTAAAAATCACGTTAACAAAATATAACGTTAACGGCTCGGCTCTTGGCGAGTAAAAATGCAACGGCGCCAAGGAGTTCTTTCCCAAAGTGCCAACGGGTTCTCTGCGGATGAAAACCCCATGGAAGTTATTTGGCAGAGATTGTTGGAAATGAAATTACTACTTCAAATTTTCAGATTACTATTGTTCATATTTAAAGTCTCAACTTGCAGTCTTAATCCACATAACAACCATTGTAAAAATCACCTGTTATCATATTCCTAAGATCAGCAGCATACATTTTTTTCAAAATCGTGCATAATATTAAATATTGGCTTTTGATAGTCAAGTTGATACAAATAAGATGAACTGTTTTTATGATTTTAGACTAGTAGTTTATTCTTCCATTCACTTATTACAATATTTCATTTTTTATATGCTCGGCTATTAAAAATTTCAAGAGCTTTCTGGATACTTTTTTTGTTGAGTTTTTACGTCAAAATTGCACAGACACATACTTGAAGTGAATTTACTTTTACAGCTAAACACAGGAACTGGAAAACAAAAAGTACTTATTCGGAGATTGTATTTCTTTTTCGTTCATGAAAATCAAAGTTCATTACACAAACATGCATTCACACTGCACAAGCATGTATGGAAATTTTTAATACATTTAGTAATCCTGATAATTGATTATGCATTTAGTAAATAAATCAGAAAATATTTTAATATACAACAAATGAATAGTAAGTAGCTAAGCTTTTAGTTAGTAGTTAGCTTTTAGAAGTAGTTAAGCTTTTATAAAACAGAGCATAATAACACAGTTACGAAGATATTTAATGCTATAAAGTCAGGTAATTTAGTAAATTTCAGTTGTTCACCAAAGAATTATGAAGTTTCTTGTATATCTTTATAAATAAACTTTATTGCTGTTTTAAGCAATTAAACAAGTGTTCAAGTTATTTTAATAATTTTGAAATATATACACTAAAAGAAACAATAAAATGTATTAATCTATTTGTCAACCTTGATTTTGGCACGAAAGTCTGCAGAATGCTTCCTAGTTCTTAAGCACATAGAGGCACTGCAATTCTTTCTTATTCCTTGATCTGAAGTTTTCTGCAATTGTTTTTTTTTTTTTTTTAATTTAAATTGCTGTATTGGCATACATACAATTTTTATATAGTAGCTTCAGATGTGGATAAGTTTTTCGAACACTTTCGTTTGTTTTTCTGGCGTCGCCGAATTTTTGCGATGAAATGCAGCACATTTATTGCCGAGTATCACCTTCCAGATTTTTCGAATTATTCTCCTGTTTCCTCAAATACACTACGGCGATAAACAATAATCATTCACTAAAGATTTTGCGTAAATTCCCACTCATAATAATTTAAATTGCAAAAATCTCACAATTAGCACCTAAACACACTATTGAGCAGCACAATTCTTTCGAAAGCGCGCCGTAGTAGTCAAAAGTGGGGTAGGCGTCTTGCCAGGTAAAACTACAAAGAATCTGTAATCCTTTAAGAGCTGCTGTTGAGAATGCAGTAACATGATTTAACTTGCTTTCGGAAAATGCTGGACGCTACATTGAACATGCTTTGTAACACGTTTCGGAAAATATTAAACACATTTTAAACAGATGTTTTCGTGTCTTATTTCATTTAACAATATTGTATACAGCGCCATTTTTCCCCTGATGGTGAGTTTTTGAACTCTTTTTTTTTTTTCCGCCGAAAATAAATTCTCATAACCTCCTTTACACGATTCCCAAGTTTGATAACATTTGGTCCGGTAGTTTTCCTTTTATGACCATTTCAAAGTGGAACTTTAATAATAACCACCATGTAAAATAAGCTTTAGAAGTCTGACAGTTTGGTTCAAGTCCCAACTTTAAAAAATATATACATAAATATAAATTTTTATATTAATTCTCTTAGAAAGCATGTTTTAAGAAGCTAATTTTTTCTCTCGCATTATAGATTGTATAAAAAAACATGATCTTTAATATGATTTAGATTGTTTCAGCCGATATAAGAATCGGGTTACTCTGTGGTACAGAATAAACCCTGCTGGACTGTTTTATTTCTTTGTCATTTAGCAAAAATCTTTTAATTAAATTATTTATCCTTTGGACTTAGCTTTAAACTTTATTTATAGCTAAAATGACTAGAAAATGAAAAGCTGTCTTTAGCTGAAACGCAATTCATATAATTGATATTTTAAAAAATTGACAAGAATGCAAAATGTATGGAAGTCTAGCAGTCGAAAAATCTTAATTTTCTTGTGTGAGCACTGAAAATAACTGTAGAAGGAAAGAAGAAAATTAGGGAGAAAAGTAAGCAAAAATTTGCAGGGAAATTTGGCTGTCAGACGTACCAAGATGTTCCAAAAAGTTGGACGCTTTCGAATATACTTTCAGGATACTTCAAAGAATTTAGGTGTTCAAAGAGAAAACACTTGGACGAGTACACCAGCAAATACCATCAATTGAGCTTGTGTTAACAGAAAAGACAAAACGATATCATTGTAGATTAAAGTGAAGAGCGACTGATTTTAAACTATATGGTTGTGTAAATTACGTTATAGAACATCATATCGTATCATAAATGGTGAATTCCATGATTTCCTCAGTCGAATTATTTGAAGATTCAGGAGTTTATCCAGTGATGTATGTGGATGTCACTTAAAGATGTTTTTTTCCCCTTCCTGATGAACTAGCGGCCGAGCGGTAAAGTCGCTGAACACTGGTAGTTCGGTCCGAGGTTCGAATCCCGCGAACAGGCTGGCTGCATGGGCGTTTTCGTGGTTTTCCCCATGTGTAACGTGTATGCGAGCCAGTTTCCCTTAGAAAGTCCTCCAGGAAGGCATCCCTTCCCTTAGGCAGATAGCCGTAGTGTGCTTTGTCATAATAAAATAAACCAAAACCTTTTGATGAAACCAGTCGTTCCTTTCATCTCATAGTTTCAAAATGTTTAGCCTCTAAAGACTGATAAAGGCTCTGACAAAATACTTCGTGAAGAACTTTCTAAGGGAAACCAGCTGTCATACGTGGTACACATGAGAAAATCCACGAAAACGCCCATGCAACCAACCCGTTTACCGGGGTTCGAACCCCGGAGTGAACTACCAGTGTTCAGCAACTTTACCGCTCGGCCGTTTGTGGGCCTTTATGAAATGGAAGGCGATAACTTTATTTAAAATGATTGTCAGAAATACCAAAATATTTCGAAAAGTTGAATACTTTTCAATATACTTTCAGAATGCTTAAAGAAACAGAGAAGAAAAATAAATTTTTTCGTAAAATTTAGTATTCGTATTTTTTTTTAATTTAAAGCTTTTCAATCTTATGATATTTGATTCTTGCGATTTCAAAAATAAAATATTTGACTAAAATATGAATAACATTTTAAGAAACCAAATGATAAAATTGTGTAAAGCAATGGGAACAATGATAAAACTGTTTAAAGCAGTGTATGCAAGTCATCCTAAGTTAAAATATCGGTTATACATCTCTCTTATTTATATATATTTTTTCTGAATGGAACATTGAAAGGCGTGTAAAACTGTGCTTTACTGTATTTTCTCCTTTAATATAGTATGCAGTTTTGGTGACTTTTTTTCCTAAGGAAACTAGGTTGCCATATATTAAGAAGTTCGCCAAGTAAAGTATTCTTGGCGCAAACTGACAAAAAAGTGCCAACATAAATTTGTGAATTTCTCCGTAAATTTGATTCCAAATTTTACAAAATTTCATATTTAGGCGTAATTTGAGTCGTAGAATCGAAATATGTAAAAAAATTGGTATGTTATTTTAGAAAAAGTCCGATTTTGTGTCAAAATACCTATGTTAGAATAGTGCTATATATAAATCTAATATATATCCTAAGTCGCGCTTTCGAGACATGAAGAACGCAATTTGAATTTTGTCAATCGGCCCAGTAGATCGGAAGATATAGGACTGTCCCATTTTTTTTTTTTTTTTTTTTTTTGAGCAGTGTACCTTAAGCTTATATTTAAAACTTCTAAAATGCTTATGGGTAAAATCCTAGTATACGTTGCAGCCTTGGCGCAACTTTGAAAATTTTCGCCAACACCAAAAATGATCCAAATAACGTCTATATATATATACTATACACACATAGTATATATACTATATACATAGTATATACTATGTTTAACTGTATATTTTCTTTGAATGACCCGTTAACTACTCATCGTATATGTCCCGTTTTTACTGCTCATCATAAAGTCGCCAAAAGTAGCCAAATCCCGTGTGCACCGGATAATACGATTAAACCTGCTTATGTTACATTTTTCTGTTATATAAGCATTGAAAGTGGATTTCTCACTGAAATAGAAATAATTTTGCTATTGAATTAACATGGAGAACTTTTTTATTGAAATATTTTTTCTCTGTGACATTAGTTGCATCTACTACAAAATAAAGATTAAAGAACTGTTTTTAAAACATTTTGAATTTGTTGTCATATTGATCTATGAAGCACTAGATTAGTGAGTTTTTATTACATTATTGACAAATATAGTTTTTAAACAATCAAAAAATTTTCAGCGGAGATAATTATTTGTCATATATGAATGTGTTTTCAAAGAGGAAATAAATAATAAGTGATAAAAAGAAAATTCAGTTAGAACATTCACATCTCTAACAAAGTAATTTGCTTTGATTTAATCTTTATAATACAATTTATTTTAAAATGATAAGGCAAAATCCAATGTGAAAGGTTATGCGAAGATTACGATGTACCTAGAGTATTCAGCATTTCGTATAATCCTATAACCAGATAATAATAATATTAAAATAAATTTTATCTGAATGAAGTTTTCTTATTAAAAAAACAGTAAAATTATGCAATTACATAAACGAATACACTTTCAGACAATATACTTAATACTGTTTACAAGCGCAAGCCAAAGTTCTGTTTATGTTACTTCTCGCCCTTCAGCGCATGCTCAAGAATAACCATCCAGGCGAAACTAGTCAGTACCTCCTATAAACGTATATAGGAGGTACTGAACTAGTCGATTTGTCCATGACGTCAAAAATTCGAAAAGTGGGTTAACCCATGGGGTTTGGAAATACGCCATCCAGTAGGGAATCCTAAGGCTCCTCTAAACCAGGCTGAATCACCAACTTTTCTCTCTTGGCGAGGGAGTGAACGCGCTGCCAATTTTGGCGCGTTTATCGCACACGCTGGCTGAATGTCTGCTGTTTTTTAAAGATTTATTTTATAGACGCGCGGCATTCAGCGCATATAAACTTTTCGGATAATTTATTAATTCTCGAATAGTATATAGACGTTTTCACTTAAATAAAAATTTCGCGTATATTTTGTAAACATATTCAAAATAACTTATTCTTTAGATGTTTCAGTTTCGTTAGCAGACTAAAATAAATAAGATATGAATAAAAACTTTCAATAGTGTCAAATGGAGAAATAGTTAAAGCGTAGAGTGTGCAAATAAATTTATCTTAATGGCATTTTAACAAAAATTTCCATAAAAACACTGTAAATTCATACTAAAAAAATAACTTAAGAATATGTTGTTATTTAAGTCTGAGGTATATGGAAATAATTGTGCAAGATTCTGAAGAAACACTTTCTTTTAAATGTGTGAATATTTCATAACATATATGGAAGAAGAAAGTACAGCATTCTGTGTTTTGGATGCTTTTCATCAAATGTAATATAAATACGAACTAGAAACCGTAATAAAAAGTCCTTCCTCTTCAGTCAGATCACCTTTGTGTTGCATTGTATTTGTAATACTTCTAAAAATCCAATTTTTACCTAATTAAAAAACAGTTATTCCATAAAAGATAATAACTTTGAACGTATATAGAATGAATTTTGTAATTTGAGTTATGTTACAAAATAATTCATAGTTTAATAAATATAAATAATTCATTTCAAAGCATAAAAGAAAGCTTATTTTTTATTTTACACTGCAACAGCATTTTCATGCAGTCAAGTTTTTTTAACTGCTAGTTATACATAATACTTAATTTTAAACCCATTCTTATCAGAAAGCATAACTAAGAAACTTCTTTTTAAAACACCACAGTGATTGCAAAGAATGTTGTTAAATTTACAAAAGTATTGAAGATATATTGAACAGCATTATAACAAGAAAGTACTGTACAAAATATGTAAATTGCATAACTTCTTTTTTAGTATTTGCATAGTTTCCTCCAAATGAACCTTAATGGGAAGTTATCTTGCTAAAATTTAAAAGTATTAAAATGGCCTCTATTTAAGATGTAACTGCATTTATAATTATTTTGTAATTGCGAATAGATTATATTATTGCAATTAGATTATGCACTTACAACATAATTGCATAAAGTAATGAAATTAAGAGTTCACAGATACACTGTAATATAATTACAATGCAATTACCTAAATTGTAATTATAATTAATTATTTAATACCACAATATTATTACAATCACAATGTAATTTCAATTGGGTACTATATTTGCATACCCTCCACTCAAAAGGAGGTACTGATAAGCCTGGAAGTTATTATCAACAAAAAGCCTGTTCAGGACAGTTTGATGACAATTTCCACAGGGCGAAAAGTACATTCTTAAGCCCAGGCAAATCATGACAATAAAAATCATTTAGTCTTATGATTCACTATATTTTAAACCCTAAATTTGAATTCTGCACCAAATTATTTACCTATACTTTAACATACTTTATGAATTATTAGAAGCGATATGGCAAATATTTTCTAAAAATAACTGTAAAATATTTGTATCCATTAATTGATTCAGATACACACTTTTATTATTTAAGTATATCAAAATAACAGTTTCATGTTCCTGAAATACAAAAATTATGGAAAAAGTTAAAGTAATATTCTTAGAAGCATATGATATTAGTCACCAGATGCAAAATTATAGTTAATTTTTTGCCATAAATACAATTTTATTACACAGTAGTCAAATGTGTAACTTAATAACATGTTATATAAAAAATTAATGATAATAAGTTTATCAGAAATGAATTAATTCTGCAAATAAACTTTCTGCACTTGAAAATTTTCTACACCTGAGGGGAGGGAGAGATCTAGTAAAATTAGATTTATTATAACTTTCAGTTGGATTTATATTTATTCAGTTGGACCAAACACCTTCTCTCTATATATATGCATCACTAAAGAAATAAATAAAATTATCATGCTTAAAAAACAGATATACCATACCAGTTTTTTTTTCCCCTTGTTACCCTTTACATTGAGAAATAACAAACACTGAAAAATACTATCCTTGAAATTTTGTTTAAATGAAGAAACACACACCATCTTTTTATTTAAGCATTACACTTCAAAAACAGATACACATACCAATTTATTTTCACTAGCCTTTATACTGATAACATGCCATATAAAAATGAAAAGAATTATCCTTGAAATTTACATAAAATAAAGTAACACAATGGGAAAATTTATGCACACGGACATCTTTTTTCTATTGCATGTTGTCTGACATGATCCACAAGTGCCTAAAAATGTACCCAAAGAAACGCATTTCAATATTAACAAAAAATTGTTTACAGATTAAAATTCATTCATTTCATACCAGTATTATAAAGATCATGCATGAAACAAATCTGCTTTTCCATACTTTTAAGTAAAACTTTTATACTGGAAAATAGACTATATTTCTATATATTAGAAACAAGAAAATACTAATTTGAATGTTCTGCATTCATTTCTAAATCTTTACTCCATTGCCAAATTGTATAATACTGTGATTATAAATAAACTTGCACAATCCTTGCAATTATTGAAGTCAGATTATATATATTTTGTCTCACACTATTCAATTTATTCTATTGACTTCAGATGTCAATGTCAAAATTCTGGAAGTTATTTTAACCAAGAAACAGTAGTGGGCACCGTGCATAAACAACTCATCTAACTTTTTAACAATAGTGATTATAAAATAAAGAAAAAAATTATATATCATTCCAACGATATTGCAACTATAGTATAATGTTACATATATCTTTAGCAAACATTCAGATTTTATCTTGACTTTCCAAATTATTATTTATTTTTTAATAAATTTCAATATGCTAATGATTTTCATGCTAACTGTGTATAAATTCCACAATTAGCACAGAAAAACAAAATCCGCGCTTTATATTAGAAAAGAAATTTCTTTCCACATTCAAAACATCTACATTGGCGATGTTTGGCGACGGGTACATTAACCCTAGACTAATTTAATTATAGCTACTACAAGCGTCTAGCCCCTCAGACGCTAGTTTCCTCCTGGTTCTTCCCTGAACATCTGCGCAGATTATTGCGCATGTCGTCATTTCCCTGAAGGCGGCTCGTATTTACTATTATTTACTCTGCTCTTTGATCTGCTGTAGTAGCAAAGATTATGTATTGTAGCGAGTGATTGCAGATACAGTTCTCTTTTTTTATTTTGCTTCGATTATTATATCTTCTGCACAAAATCAATAAAAACTGCCCCTTTCAGGGCCAAGTACTTCTGATTCCTCAGAAGGTATTTTTGATTTTAAATCGAATCAAAATTAGGAAGGAGTAATAGTGAGCGATAATTCTGGTTGTGTTGTGAGTGATATGGTTTATTGTGCAAATGATTTTAGTATAGCTCAGAGTGATTTTGTTTGCCGTGATTGTTTAAAACTTTCAACTATAGATACAATTTGAAACGCGATGCATATAAATTTCATTACAATAATACTACATTAATTGAGTCTCTGAAAACTAAGAGTTCTAATAGTATGGTTGATTGTGCAAATAATTTTAGTGTGGCTGAGAGTAATTTTGTATGCTCTGATTGCTTAAAAACGTACCAAAATAAATGCAGTTTGAAACGGCATACCAACACATTACACTCTAATAATACTACATTAATGATTCTTTAAAAAGTTGTGGATCACCAAGCTACAAATGTGAGGACTGCCATCTGAAATTTAGTGACATAAAAAATTGGAAATATCATCAAAATAAAATTCGTACTTCTAACAGGTAATTATGTGTGTCCTGTATGTTATGCTAATTTTGAAAAGCAAGAAATAATATTTCATTTCAATAATGTTCATGATGTTGATTTGAATCATACTGAGCTAGAATTTAATTCATTTAATGATTTTTTGGCATGGAAGGCAGAAATTGAAAATAATATGAAGACAAAATTTCTTATGGAGTAAGCATATTTAATATACATGGTGTAATGCCACTGTTTAGGAAATTTTATATCAGAAAGTAAAGGTTTGCGTCACTTAAAAATCCTGGGTAGCAATAAAATAAATGCATATTGCCCAGCTGCATTAAAAGTAACAGAACATACAGATGGCAAATGTGTAGTGTCATATCATAAAATACATATTGGCCATTGGAATGATTTAGGTCACTTATTTTTAACAAATGAAATAAAAAATATTGCATCAAAGATAGCAGCAAAAATTTCTCTGGATAATATTTTAGATGAAATTAGATGCTGGGCTTGAGAGGGTTCATTTACTTGCAAAACAAGATTTACATAACATTAAAAATCTTTCGGTAAAAGTTTACAATTGAGTGCCCCTTGTTTATTGGCGATTCTTTTTTGACGCCAAGATCGGCGCGAGGAAGTCACAATTTAAAGATGGCCGCTACACAAAACCAAAATAAGAAGTCGAGGAATTGCATCAGATCTGTGTCCATGTACACATCGATCTGTTTTTACTGAAAAAAACATCCTAGAATTGCACAAACTAGGCATTGCGCACTGCCTTAAATATGTCCATGTACACATCAATCTATTTTCATTTAAATATAATTAAAGTAAAGGTTTGCGTCACTTAAAAATCCTGGGTAGCAATAAAATAAATGCATATTGCCCAGCTGCATTAAAAGTAACAGAACATACAGATGGCAAATGTGTAGTGTCATATCATAAAATACATATTGGCCATTGGAATGATTTAGGTCACTTATTTTTAACAAATGAAATAAAAAATATTGCATCAAAGATAGCAGCAAAAATTTCTCTGGATAATATTTTAGATGAAATTAGATGCTGGGCTTGAGAGGGTTCATTTACTTGCAAAACAAGATTTACATAACATTAAAAATCTTTCGGTAAAAGTTTACAATTGAGTGCCCCTTGTTTATTGGCGATTCTTTTTTGACGCCAAGATCGGCGCGAGGAAGTCACAATTTAAAGATGGCCGCTACACAAAACCAAAATAAGAAGTCGAGGAATTGCATCAGATCTGTGTCCATGTACACATCGATCTGTTTTTACTGAAAAAAACATCCTAGAATTGCACAAACTAGGCATTGCGCACTGCCTTAAATATGTCCATGTACACATCAATCTATTTTCATTTAAATATAATTAAAGTAAAGGTTTGCGTCACTTAAAAATCCTGGGTAGCAATAAAATAAATGCATATTGCCCAGCTGCATTAAAAGTAACAGAACATACAGATGGCAAATGTGTAGTGTCATATCATAAAATACATATTGGCCATTGGAATGATTTAGGTCACTTATTTTTAACAAATGAAATAAAAAATATTGCATCAAAGATAGCAGCAAAAATTTCTCTGGATAATATTTTAGATGAAATTAGATGCTGGGCTTGAGAGGGTTCATTTACTTGCAAAACAAGATTTACATAACATTAAAAATCTTTCGGTAAAAGTTTACAATTGGGTGCCCCTTGTTTATTGGCGATTCTTTTTTGACGCCAAGATCGGCGCGAGGAAGTCACAATTTAAAGATGGCCGCTACACAAAACCAAAATAAGAAGTCGAGGAATTGCATCAGATCTGTGTCCATGTACACATCGATCTGTTTTTACTGAAAAAAACATCCTAGAATTGCACAAACTAGGCATTGCGCACTGCCTTAAATATGTCCATGTACACATCAATCTATTTTCATTTAAATATAATCGGGAAGCTAAAACAAAGTTAAAACTATCATGGTAACCAGAAGTGAGGTTTCATCGCCAAAATTTTTTTTAAAATGTCGCCAATCGAAGGAGCACCCAATTCTACACTAAAGCTAATCTTTCAATTTGTCTTCTAATTCTGTTAAACATGAAAATGATCAGGTTTGTGTAGATACGTGGATACCTCAAATGCAAAATCCTGAACATCCATGCATTTCATTTTATAAAACCCAGGGATCAAGATAGCATGAGTGAATATTGTACACAATATTCATTTCTAAAAGGAAATGATTTTGTTTTGATAATGATGACAGAAGCACAAAGAGAGATACTGAAAAAATTTTGTTCTGACTTGTATATGTATTGATGATACACATGGGGTGAATGCATACAGATTTCATAACTTTACTTACAATAGATGATTTACACCAAAGATTCCTGTGTGCATTTTTAATTTCTAATCGATGTGATCAGCCAGTGCTATCATTTTTTTTTTTTTTTTCATGTATTAAAGAAAACGTTGGGAAAATACAACCACAAATATTTATGTCTGATATGGCTGAATCTTTTTTAATGTTTGGGAGTCTGAAATGGGTTTACTACAGAAACGTCTTTTTTGTGCATGGCATATTGATACAGCCTGGAGAAACAATTTTTAAAAAAATCAATGGTGTTGAAAAACAGGCAAAAACATATAAAATTATTAGATCTCTCTTAGAAGAACAAGACATTCATACTTTTCATATACTGACAGAAGCAGCAATAAAATTACTTAAGATCCTGACACTATTGAATTTGCAAATTACTTTGAAACATATTATTTACAAAATACATCTAGCTGGGCATACTGTTATAGACTTCACAGTGGTGTTAACACAAACATGCACATCGAATGAATGCACCGAACATTAAAATATATTTATCTTCATGGAAAAAAATTTAAGAGATTGGATAACACTATATATGGTATTATGAGATTTGTAAGAGATAAAATGATTAATCGCTTAATTACAGCAAATAAAGGTAAATTAACAAGTAAGATTTGGGATTTAAGAATCAGACATAAAACAAATGAAACACTATGTTTAAAAGTAATACAGAATAAGAATGGGTGGTCTGTTTTATAAACACATAATACAGAAATATGCACTATACATGAAAGTAACAAAACTTGTACATGTCACGTACAGTGCACCGAGTGTAATATATGCATTCATTGATATGTATGCAGCTGTATTGATTCATCAGTTTGTAGAGATATTAGGTATTTTTGTGGAAGCAAGCAAGATGAAAAATATTCAGCGCCTTCGCCGGGAATCAAACCGTGGACCTCTGGATACACATCACACCAAGAAGGTGGGAGAAATACTTTATCTTCCCCTTTTAAAGGATGATTGAGGTTTTTATGGGACCTAATCACCAAATCATGGGCGTGGAGGACAATCATCTAACACCCTTTTAGTTCGAGCGCCACTGTACAGACATTAGAATTTTACATTGGAAGCAAGAGAGATTGAAAAATTAGCAATGGCTTCACTAGGAATTGAACCACAGACTTTTGGAATATGCTCCCAGTGTGCAGACCACCACATCAAGAAGGCGGGAGAAATACCTTATAAGTTAGGTGGAGTATGTGCAAGCACACTAGAAATACTGCTATTTATTAAATACATTACTTACATCAGCACACTAGAAATACTACAGTCAAAAGTCGTTAATCTGGACTCTTAAGTCTGCAAAAAATAACAAACCGGATGCAATTCGAAGATTAAGGAACAATGCAATCTGCAACATTAACTGAATTAGATAATTTTAGCTTAGCTTATACCGTCCGTTATACATTAAACGCGCTTGCGTAAACGTATTATGCGCTTGCGCACACGCATATTCGCAGCCGTAAAGGTCTTACGCGCATGCATAAACGCCTATGCGCATGCGTCAATGCGATGCATGCACAGAAAGTTTGTAGCTATGAGGTCCGGATTATAGATCATTCTGGATTATGGGTGTATGAATTAACAACTTTTGACTGTACTACTTATACTACAACTACAATGCATAATGAATTATCTACTTAGTATAGATGATGAAAATGAATTTTGAATTAAGTAGCCAAAAAAAAAATCACAGACCCTCTCACTGGAACACAGAAAGAATGAACTAACATGTTTAGAATTAGTAGATTCATTAAAATCTGACAAACAATGTGATGTGGAACACAGAAAGAATGAACGATTAATCTTTGGATTATGGTAACTTGGCGAAAATTTAGCGACCAACCCTGCTACAGCAACCTGCTAGTTTTGTTTTGGACGCCATTTTGTTTTCACAAAGTAAAGGCATTTTTTTTTTAATCAACATTTTTTCTAACAATCTGCTAGCCGAATTACGCTTATACTAGAACTTTTATGGAACAAAAATGCTTAATCATGACGAAGATTAGGTGCGAAATTGAGAGAAAGTGCAGAATCGCCCACTGCTTGCCGCGTTTTTAAGAACTGCACATACACGGTATCATCCATGTACACGTTGACCTATTTTCACTTTAAAAAAAAATCCCAGAATTGCACAAAAATGGCATTGCACACACTCTTGACTTTATCCACGTACACTGCTAAAGTCCTAGCTAGTAACTTTCATCGCCTTACCAAAATGTTGCCAAACTACCTGTTACCATATTCCAAAGATTAGCCGAATGAACTACAGTAAAAAGTTCTTAATTCGGACCTCAAAGCTACAAACTTTTTGTGCATGCGTCGAGACTTCGAGCCGTAAAAGCTGCAAATATGCATGTGCGCAAAATACGTTTACGAATGCGCGTTTAATGTATAATGGACGGTATAAGCTAAGCTAAAATTATCTAATTCAGTTAATGTTCCAGATTGCGTTGTTCCTTAATCTTCGAATTGTATTCGGCTTATTATTTTTTTCAGGCTGTTAGAGCAATTTTATAAAAGTAAGCTTGAACTTTTGATTATGCCAAATAGAATTTCTGATATATATTTACTAATATGTAAATCATCTACAAAGCGAAAGCATGTTTCAAAATCCATTAAACAAAAAGTGAAATTGCTGCAAAAAATGGATAAAGGCATATCCTTTGTTTATCTAAACTTTTTTTATCTTTAACGCCGCGGCGGGCGCGCAATGAATTGGAAGTTGATCTGTCAGCACTATCCTTATCTTCAGGGCAGATGCTTTTATTTTATTTGGCTTATAATTCCTTACTAAATGTAGTAATTCATCTCGATGTACTCTGTCTTTGATATGATTTAAATCAAGTTCCTCGTCATTATAATTCGCTTCCGATAGCGAAGAAAGTGACAGAGGTTATTGAAAACGAAAAAATTTCGATTGACAAATTAGTCAGTATTCTCGACACAGCAATTATAGGACTTGAACAGCGGAACTTTGTAACTGAACAAGAAATTATGTCTGTTTATAGAATTAAAGAGAATGTATTATCACATAAAAAACAAAGCAACTTAAACAACTTACATTGAAAGAAACGTTTAATAAAGTAAACAAATAAATATTAAGCTTTTTCTTTTTGCAAATTTTGATACCCTTTAGATCATAATTGTTCTTTATTTCATAAATTACGGTTTCATATTTTTAATTTTATAATTTCTGCATGCCATCTTATCAGATTTAAACTGATGATTTATAATCCGGAAAAATCGTTAATCCAGAATCGCCGAAGTCCCAACGAGTCTGGATTAATGACTTTTGACTGTATAACAAACATGCTTAGAATTAGTAGATTCATTAAAATCTGACAAACAATGTGATGTGTTAAACAAGATTCTAAAATCAGCACCACTACAACTAGAAGCTGCTGATATGTTAAATGCACAAGAAATACATTTCCCAAACTGCTAATAAAGATATTTCACCTAATAAAAATATAATACCCAAAAGATTCTCAAATACAAAACGAAAAGGAAACTGACAAAAACTTCTACAGTAACTTCACAGAATGAAGACAAAAATACAGTTCTAAAAATTATTTTGGATCACAAAAATTGTACACATAATTTCACTGAAGAAACTTAACACATCTAGTGAAAAATATATACAGTGGCTCCCAAAAGTGTCCGTATACTTATGATTTTCATTGAAATAGGGTTCTATCCATTAATTTAAAGTAAACTTTCTGAATGAGATTTTAATAATAAGATCTATAATATATTCGTAACAAAATTACATGAAATATTTTTAAAATATAGCGAAACTTTATTTTTAAGAAATTAATAATAAAAAAATGATAAACATTTTATCTCACAAAAGTCATCATACACTGAAATATTTTTCGATAAAATCAAAATTAGAATAATCATTTGTCGCTTTTTTAAATTTTTACATTCTGGTGGCATTTAAAAAATCGTTTGCTTTAATTGTTTACTGTTTACTTCATAATATTCTATTTATTATTAAAAAATGGGTCGCAGTCGTAAAGAAATTACAGCATTTGAAGTACAGTCGTAAAGAAATTACAGCAATTGATCATTTTTCACCATAGTAGTGGTAAATAAATTTGCAATATCAATAAATTAGTTAATTTACCCCATTCTACAGTGCAGTATGTGATAAAATGCTTTAAAGAAGAAAATCGGATTGAAAACAAGGTAAGAAAAAGTAGACCGAGAAATTTAACTAAACGTGATGAGAAATTTATTCTTAGAAAATTTGTAAAAAACCTACGTTTGAGTTCTGTAAAAGTTTCTGCAGAATTTAATGCAAAGTTTTCTACTTCAATTTCACCTGAAACTGTTCAACGAGTTCTCAGAGAAACTGGATTACATGGACGTTCTGCCCGTAAAAATAATTTTATTAGTGAGAAAAACAGAAAGCTTAGGCTTTCATTCGCAAAAATCAATGATAAATACACCCAAACGTACTGGAATAATGTCCTATTTGCTGACGAAAGCAAATTTAACATTTTTGGTTCCGATGGTCGAATAACTGTATGGAGAAGAAAAAATGAGGAACTTCATTCTAAGAACTTAGTTGGAACAGTTAAGCATGGCGGTGGAGGTATTCTTGTGGGGGGGGCATGACAGCATCAGGACTAGGTAATTTGGTATTTAATGATGGCATAATGAATCATTCTTTTTATTTAAATATTTAAGAGACAATTTAAAATTATCAGCCCAAAATTTGGGTATTGGAAACAACTTTATTTTTAATCATGATAACGATCCTAAGTATACGGCTCTCAACGTTTGCCAGTAGTGTCTCTATAATTGTCCACAGGTTTTGAAAACACCACCTCAGTCACCAGATTTAAACCCCATAGAACACATTTGGAAAGAGCTGGAGGTTAGAGTACGAAATCACGACATCAAAACGAAAAGCGAACTCAAAACAGCCATGATGGAAAGAATGGGTGAACCAATTTACCAAAAATTACAGAAATTACCAAAAAAAAAAAAAAAAAAAAACTAGTAAAATCTATTCCCAGACGCTTAAAAGCTGTTGTGGATGATATCCTACTAATATTAATTTAACAAAAAATGAAAATATTTACTAATATGTCAAGATTTTTTTTTTGAAGTGAACGAAGACTTGTGAGATAAAATGTTTGTTATTTTTAGATTATTAATTTCTTAAAAATAAATTTTTGCTAAATTAAAAAAATATTTCATGTAATTTTGTTACTATAAATCTTATTATTAAAGTCTCATTCAGAAAGTTTACTTTTGATTAAAGGATAGAGCCCTATTTCAATGAAAATCATAAGTGTACTAACACTTTTGGGAGCTACTGTATTTTAACAATAGTCATTAGTACCTATTCACAATTCCTTTTGTCCATATTTATGATCTAAAATATCTTCTTTCAACTGCCTGTAAGTGAATCAAAATCGTAAAAACAACCTTGTATTTAGCGCAAGTATAATGAAACACTCAATCGATTTCGAGGGCAGCTAAAGGTCCCTCCTGATCAGGAGAAAGAAATACCTAGAAAGAAGAAAATAAAGGAGAAGTCTCAGAAACACGTGGTCCTTATCAGCACTGCACGTGGTTATAACTGGATTTTTAATCAGAGTTGCACTGGCCACCTACTTTTACTGAGCCAGGCTATCTGATCAAGCATAAAGAACAAGAAAAATTAGAGAAGTTAAAATAGGGAGTGAGGGGCAAATGCACCTTCACGCTCAAAATCTGAACATCCAATAATGAATGCCTGTAAGTGTTTTATATGTGTCAGATGATATTTTTTTCTTATTTATACAATACTTTCTCTCTCTCATTCTTCAGAACTTCTCTTTAATAATAAGATAATTCCAATTCTGATCCTTAAAATGATCAGGAACAGATGTAGAAGGTCAGAACAGAGTTTTGAACCTTTATCTCAGGTCCTCGTGATAGGCTGATGTATTCTGTGATTAATGAGTAAGTCTATTTTTGTTCATCCTCCTTGCATTACTGTCTTCTTTCCCCCCCCCCAAGTTCAACAATACCAAATATTGTTTATATAATCAATCATTCATTGACTTTTATACTATTCAGTCAATAGATTATTACCAAACGTTTTAATGTAGATAAATATATTTTGGAGAAACTGAGTCAATCCCAAATTTGAACAGTAAGCAATATTTTCTACTATTTAATATTTATCAAGTTTTTTATTTTCTAATTATTCAACCCTGTGTACATTTGTGCACTGGCCATTTTATTATGTGTAGAATTGTTTAAAATTAACTGAACATTGTAACAATCTCATCAAAGTTTTTTGAATTGCCACATGCTGCTACATTTTTATTTTGGGGTTTGAATTATTAATAACATTAAATAATAGAAACCTTAAGTTTTTTTTTATACTAACTAGCTTTATATACCTGGTGTGTACCTTTAATAAGGCTTACTTGTACATTATATAAACTTGTATTTTATGCCAATCAGTCCCCCTCCCCACACATGTTGATGTCAGCATTTATTCGTATTCCTTACATTTTACAGCAATAATTCATACGTTTGTCTTATGGATATCTGATGTGTGAAGGAATATGTGAAGTACACGTTTCCCCCCCCTTCGGGGCCGAATTTTGAAAACGTTTGAAATTGGTTTTTAGGTATTCATATTCCATACATTTTAAAGCAATAACCTTATGTACTGTTTCTTCCTTATATGAAAATGCATAAAAACACGTTTTGGCCACCGACTCTTAAAAAATCGCTTCTTAAATGACATCTTCGGTACAAAAGGAATAAGCTCTTAAGTTTTGATATCTGTATCTCTAATAGCTTTGGGCGATGATCTGTAGATGAATAATTCATGAATTCTTTCTTTAAGTAAAGATTTATAATAAAACATCTGAACAAATAAATATGTATACCAATTAAAAAGAAAACTATTTCAGAAAAACTAACAAAAGAAATTAATTTACACTCAGTAATGCGCACCGAGTTCAGAACGTTTTAAAAGCACGCCATTTTAAGAAAATCGGCTTTGACCCATGGAGGTAGGAAAGGGAGGAGGGGCCATTCCGCGCTAGAAGTGAAGCACTGCTTTGAAGCTTGGGTCACCAGAGGGGGTGTTCTTTGTTTACATTCAGAAGCTCGCTTGACAAGATTCTGATAGTATTTCGACACACGACAGTTCGATAGAAATCCAAAAAGGGACACTCTCGCATGAAAGAAACATTCATAGTGTGGTGGATAATAGCTATTTGTATAGTTTACTGACATTTACGCAAAAATCACATCTTGGTTATTTTTCGATAACTAACAACAGCGATTTTGATTACGAATTTGTTTTATAAAATTCTAAGCTGTTGCACTACAAAAATATAGATTTTAAGAAAATTGCTAAAAGAGATCTGCCAAAATTTATTTTCTAGAAGATTTGAAAAGTTTGAAACTTGATGGCTAAATGTAAATATAAAATTATGTATGTTAAAATATTTGTAATTAGGTACATAGGTCAGATTAAGTTTTTATTAAATAGAGTAACGCATGCAAGGGCTATCTGCCTAAAGAGAGAGATGCCATCGTGGAGGAATTTTGAAGAAAAACTGACCTTTGAGTGGGTATTAAAAATAATACTTAAAATTTTCATTCAAATTATATTCATATATATTTTTTATGTAAAACTTTCGGGTGTATGCTAAATTAGTGTAAATTACTTTACACGAAAAATATAGTGAATGCACAGAAATTAAAGATTTGCACATGCCGGAAATGATAAATAGGAAATATGTATGGGTATTTATGCATGTGCTTGCAAAAAGCATGTATCTGCCTTTGACAAAATACTTAAATATTCATTAAATTATTTATAAATGTATTTGAAATGAAGAATTTATTCACTTATAAACAACTGTGAAAGTACTGTGAAGAAATCTAATGATTAAATGTATCTAATTTATAATGATTTTAAATGTTATCTAAATATATAATAACCTTAATATTGAATTGTAAACATAAATTGAAATCCTGTTGACAAATACGTTATAAAACTATTTAAGCAAGAATTGTTCGTATTGGAAAGCAATCTGTTGAAAGGTATTGTAAAGCAAATGCTATGAGATGCGCACTTAAGAACGTAATAAAGAGTTTTGGAATATGTATTGTTGAAATGAAGGGTAAAAAAAAATCTGATAAGTATAATTAAAAGAATTATTCCCTTTACATTTTATAATAACTCAGTTACAAGTTTTAAATAATATTTAAAAAAAAAAAAAAAAAACTTATTTTATTCCCTTTCAGAAATGTTCAGAGAAAGTCAAATACTATTTAATACCTATTTAATTATTAGGAATTAGCGAAATACTTTAAATAAGTATTTCGCTAATTCCTAATAATTCTCTAATTTAAAATGAACCGAATAGAGCATTAATTATAAATTGACTTACATTTTTCGATTTAAAAGAAGCCAAAAAATCATGTCATATTTAAGAAAGTATTTTAGGAAGAAGCTCTATAAATAGAAAAGAAATAATGCATAATTTTAATATTAATAATACAATAAACTTTGATCTTAATTTTTGTACCTTAACCGAATAAAATCGAATTACCTTAATTTTTTTTTCTAATGTAATTAACGAAAACTTGTGAAAATATTTCATTCAAATTAAACCATTCTGAGAAAACTGTCCTGTGAAAAGTATAGCATTTAATTCCGTTCAGAATGAAATGTTGTTTAAAAATACGTTGTTTTCACATACTTAGGACTCTGAAGTGTTGTAGAAAAAGAAAATATATACATTTATATGTATATTTGCGACGTAATTACAAAATATTTACACCCGAACGCGTCAAATCCCATAGAACTCAATGGTAAATGACCCAATGTTTTGTTCACCACGTAGGGATCGCCGGTGCTTCAGAGCAGGGTACGGAAAACTTGTTTAGGGCGACTCCATCTTACTTCCTACCTCCATGCTTTGACCACGCCGAGCTCCTTGGAGTAAACACGCTGCGCGTGAATCTGCGCAAATGATCAGGGAGGAATCGGGAGGAAACTAGTATCTGAGGGGCTAGACGCTTGTAGCTATTATTACAGAAATTAGCAGATACTCAGGTTATTGTACACAAGAATTTCACTTTACTTGCACATTATAAACATCAGAGAAGATATAAACTCTAAATGAAGGCGTAATTAACATTATACTTACTAAGCAAAGTTCAGCGCCTGGACCAGGTTTCCAATTGTCTCTTCGGCAATTATTTACCCATATTTTTCTTCTTTCTTCATTTTTAGGAAATTTTACCAATGTATGACCTTTCCGTGAATGATTTGAACAATTAATAGCTGCACATCCGCTCATTTTACACACACACACACACACACAAAAAAAAAAAAAAAAAAAAAAAAAAAAATTGTTGCACCGTAACTATACAGTCGCCATTAAATCTCCCACTTGGGAGCGCGAATGCCTGACGATTCTGGATTTTGGGATTTTTCCGGATAACAGATCATCAGTTTAAATCTAGTAAAATGCCATCTTAAATCTAGTAAGATGGCATGTAGAAAATATAAAATTAAAAATATGAAATCGTGATTTATGAAATAATAAAGTATATGATCTAAAGGGTATCAAAATTTATAAAAAAAAAGCTTAATATTTATTTGTTTACCTTATTAAAAATTTCTTTTAATGTAAAGTTGCTAAGTTGTTTCGTTTTTTGTGCTAATACTTTCTCTTTAATTCTGTAGACAGACATAATCTCTTGTTTAGTTACATTGTTGAAGTCCTGTAACTGCTGCTTCGAGAATTGCGAATAACTTGTCAATCGAAATTTTCTGGTTTTCAGTAACTTCTCTGTCACTTTCTTCACCACCGGTAGCGGTATTTTCTTTAACACCTTTAAAAAAACATATTTCTTTGCTTAATATGGTGTAGTAAACCCATTGGCATCCAAAACAGCTTGCAGTCTTTTCGGAATGGATAAATACAGTTCCTGTATGTTTGCCAAGGGAATATTATACCATTCTTCCTGCAAAACGGTGACAAGTTCAGATAACGATGTTGGCGATGGATAACGAGAACGCACTTTCCGTTCCAATGTAGACCACAAAGGTTCGATAATATTCAGGTCTGGTGACTGTGGTGGCCAGGGGAGATGGGACAACTCATCCTCGTGCTCAGAAAACCAGTCCTGGACAATGTGAGCTGTGTGAACAGGGGCTTTGTCGTCTTGGAAGACACCATCACCATCGGGGAACAAAGTTTGTACCATGGGATGAACTTGATCGGCCAAAATGTTCACATAAGTCTCGGCAGTCATGTGCCCTGACACAGTTATCATGGGGCTAGCAGAGAACCACGATATGGCTGCCCAAACCATAACAGAACCCCGCCATGTTTCACTCTTGGCAACAAGCAGTCTGTATTATAGGCTTGAGATGGGGTTCTCCAGACGTAAACTCGGCCAGAAGTGGGAAACAATGTGAAAGAAAACTCGTCAGACCATATTACTCGCTTCCACTACTCTATAGTCCAGGCTTTATGACTTAAACACCACCTTTTCCTGTTACGGGCATTAGCATCACTGATGAGTGGCTTCTCAATTGCAGCACGGCCAGCAATTCCCCGTTTATGAAGCCCCCTTCTAACTGTTTTGGTACTCACAGGGTTCGGTAACACAACATTCATTTCAACAGTAACTTTTGCAGCTGTGGTTTTCTTATTTTTCGTCACAATTGCCCTTACTGATCGTCTGTCACGATCACTCAGGACACACTTTCGTCCGCGCTGTGATTTAGCAGATTATGTTTTTCCGCTTTTCAAATATGCGGAATAAATCTTCGATACAGTACCTCTTGAAACACTAAACACCTCGGCTACCTTGCTTACGGTAGCACCTACCATACGTGCTCCAACAATTTGCCCACGTTCGAAGACTGTTAAATCTGACATAATGCAATGACAACCTCACATAACAGTAATCCGACAACAACTGAACTGTTTAGCACATTTACGAAGTTGTATAGGTGGCGTCAGTAGTCAAAAACGCCAGCGCCACCTACATATTTCATTAAAGTCAATCTTTCTTTTCAAATATGCATTTCACAAGGTGTTTCCATATTTTTGTCCATCCACTGTATCTTACCACCTGATGCAGTCTCTGTGTGTCCTAAATTCTGCTGCCCAGTGCGGCCATACGAGTCCTGGCGCTGATTCTGGGCTTATGTGAATAACAAATCAGTTATTCTTAATTCAAATAGCCCTAAATGTAATCTTTGTGTCTATGAGTATCATCAATAAAATCTATTTTTAGCATATAGAAAGAAATTTTTGTTAAATCTTTCCTTGTCAACATTTTTAGCACATTTAACCTTTAATCTGTAATCATCGTCAAGCGTAATGTTAACATATAAGGTTACCATACTCCTTTGTTATTCAATTACTAGCATAAAAACTTGTTTAGGCATCGCTACATGAATCATTACTCATTTTGTCATGTTTTGATAAACATACGGTGATGAAAGGAAAGTATAATAAATAATGATTCGCCAGGTTGGCGTCAGATCAACGATGTATCTGTGTGGAATGTTTTGGTTTGGGTTGTATGCCAAGCAGATATGCAGCAACGGAGCCAAATTACTGATCGTACAAATTTAAGCTACAATGAGTGTTTCTTCAATAACAAGGTATTTTATTTAGTGTCGAAGTGAAAATAAGAATCGGGACTCTCCTGATGTTTTATTATGCGCGGAGGGGGGGGGGAATGCGCATGCGTGAAGCCTACGAGAAAACGTTGTTGGTGGGTCTGAGGTCCGGATTTTAGATAATTCCGGATAATTGACGTCCGGATTTCGGACTTTGCACTGTATTAGATACATTGACAGATACAGGTGAAGAATCTTCGCTCACCTTCAGTGTAACTTCCAACATTCTATCAGCAATGCTGCAGCTTTCGACGAATCAAGCGGCTCCACCGACGCTAGAATAGATTGGACATTTGGCGGCATCTGCTGCATGAATAACTACAGTAACAATGAATGAGACACACTGTGTTTTTCAGCACGCCCTGTCACGAAGCGATTCTGATGGCTTCCTGTCTCCAGTTGCTCGCTGGCGAGTAATTTCCGGATTCCATTGGTACTACTTTTACTACATCTTTCAGTAATGGCATCTTTGAGGTCTTCATAAGAAGAATCTGTGCGTTCCTGGAGTATGATATCTCGAACCAACGAAGCAATCTCTGGCTGCTAATGAGCGACTCAGTAGTTGAATTTAGTCTTTGGATCCGTAACAGACTTAGGCGCGGCTAAAGCAAAAGTTGATTCGCACATAGCAAACCACAAGACCGGGTCGATTGTAAATTGGTATATTAATAGCTGCAGACTCCTTCATGACAGTTGCTGAAGAGAAAAACATGAAAGTTCTGGAACCAAACTCCTGAATGAATAACCAGTACGCAGCTTCATGCGAGTAGCCGGGTTGCCAATTTATGGTGGGTGAGGGTTATGGCTCGGTGTATATCATTCACAGACATTACTCCGCTTCGCTAAACATAACTTTATTCACACACACCATATTTTAACACAACTAACATAACAGAATAACACAACAGAAAACTACTATACAAGGATTCGTACATCCTACGTTCGAGCTAAAGGCGAAATGGGCGAGTTCACCGCTTAGTCGCACTTTTAAAAGCTCTGGCGGCGCAGTGTTCCACCTCATGGAACACCCACAGAATTAAAACGGTAAGTGCAATTTTTACAAAATTTTACCTGTACACTCCTTTAGGACTAAATAGACTGCATAAAAACTTTTTTTTTTTTTGTTGAAATTCCGATGTTAACGTATAGTGCTCCGCAAAGGGGTATCTGATTCGAATTAGTTGCCCAAGCCATGTTCGAACATGTTTAAAATTTCGGTGATCTCAATTTTGAGCTGCAATTTCTCTATGATAGAATGAGAGTCTTTATATTTTGTTAATAGCCTTAATTAACCAGAATGTTGAGTTTTCTCCAAAAGTAAGAATTTTCTCCTCATTTGGCTTTGTTTTGGGATTTTTCTTTTCGCTTTTTTCTACTCTGGGTCCAATTCTGTAGTCTTGGTAGGGGATTAAGTTTCGGAAAATCATTATCATTATTTTTAAAAGTGGCAGTGTATTTGAATAAACTTGTTATTTGTTAATTATATTTAAGACGCGCTGAACATCTTTTATATGCTGAGATATGGTCCGCACCATACAGGATGCATTTACCCGAGCCTTTTTCTTTAACATGCTCCCATAATGCCAAGCTGGATGATACTGAGGATATTTCATGCATCTGTCTTTATTAAAGCACATTTGTTGGTTGTATTCGTAACGCTGGCACCCATGACATTGTACGGGATCAGGGTTTCAACGGTAGACTTCTACTACAACTCTCACCGATAGAAAATAAGTGCGTTTATAGATATTTTTGCCCTTCTCTGTTCTGAGAGTTTCCACCAGAAACGTGAGTGGGTGGGTCACTCAGCCGTTTTTGTATTTTGTTAACTGGTTTACTTTGTAATAGAGAATGTTTAGAGTTTTTACCTCATCTTCAATATAAAAAATTAGAACGTCTAACAAGTTTGTTGATTGCTGTCTTTAGGCTTTTCGGACTTCTTAATATAGGTATAAAACTGCATACCGATATTTCTTAGCTCTTTGTCTTCCGATAATCCTCCGTATTATGAAGTTGTACAATCATTAGGATTTTTTAAAGAAGAAGTACATTAAAAATGAGCAATAACCTCGCAGGGTTTCGAACCTGGACCTCTCGAAATACGCGCTGAGTGTGGTTACACCACGAAAGCACGCTGAGAAGAGGGAGAAAATACCTTGCAAAGTTTAATGTGGAATGAATCCAAAGCCACGAAGGCCATGAATACTGTTTTGGTGAAAAACTTAGGGAAGACCCCCCCCCCTCCACACACACACTGTGCAAACTGCTTACAACCTCATACTGCGAGCTTCAAGGGATGTGCGTATTACTCACAAAACAACAGACCAACAAGAGTGCTGGCATTAATTATGCTGATCGAGTTATCGTCAAAAAAAGCCTCCATACGTTGTATTCCCAGGAATACAAAACTTCAGTCATAGCCAGTGAAGCCAAGAAAATTCTAGATCTAATAGCACTTGTTTTCTTTTTCAACGACTGTGGACTAGCCCAGCTTCTTCATATGCTCTAAGACTAACGACAAATCAATCAACAACGTGAATAATCGTGCAACCATGACTTATATAAGGTTTCTGAAACTCTTTTACGATATGCAATGCTTTCAACATAAGAAAAAAAGCATTCATTTCATGATTTTATAAGAGATGGATAATGCTGATATGATCACTGAAACTCATGCTACTCCGTGTCACAACATTAAGATTGCCAGCTACAAATGCAAGCTTTTCAGGAATCGCGAAGGTAGTGTCGCGCTTTACCTATGACGATCCCTTGACTCTAGCCTCCTTACCATTGACAATACCAAAGTTACGAAGTGGTCATAGTTTAGTTGCCCTGCTTACCAATGGAAAAATTGTCATCTGCTCACTTAACAGTCCTCCCCCTACAATGCAAGATATGCATAACCTGCTAAGCGACCTTTTCCCTACCATCATAGATGGGAATTTAATTCAAGCATATGGACTGGAGTTTCAAAAATTCTATTAGCAATGGACACTTAATTCGTAATTACGTGAGCTTTAGTCCAGTCTACAAGTCTACTTGAGAAAATCACATACAGACTAACCATTTTAAATCGAAGACATGAAATAATACTCCACTTCTTCATCACCACAGTGAACATCCTACTAAACATTCATGTTGATAATGTTTTTACCTTTATCACATGTCTGTCAGCCATAAAAGATCACGATTTGGAGGCTAATTTACAATGCTGCAATTATCACATTTTCAAGTAGGAAATCTCAGAATCATCGGTGAAATTGAGAAATTTAACATAAACTTCATCAAATTCATAAGCAATCGACCTAGTCTTTCCCTCAAAAGTTCTGGGTACAATCAGCTTGTGGGTTACACTAAAGAGAACATTAAGAGCGAAAATCGTCTCCGTAAAATATTCAACAGGATTTCAAATTCTAAAATTACTAGAAAAAACAGCTGATCAAGAAAATAAAAGAAAACAGCCAGGCATACAGAGCTGAAAAGTGGAGTAATATCATCGATGACTTCTTAAAAAATAAAAACTTTTGAACATTTCTCAAACACCCGAAAAATCATAGAGACAACTCCCGTCCAATTAGGAATGAAAACAGTGCAGCGTACGCTGATCAAGAATAAGCAATTGCGTTCACCAAACATTTGTAGTCAGAATTTTAAAACAACGAATTTCCCATAGATCAAGCCCTGATGAGCATATAAAGGATTCACTTAAAATCTTCATCTAGTTGGTCAACCAAACTGCTCGTAAAAGTTTCAATTAATTTTGGCTCTCCCATAGAAATCAGAAATACCATTAAATTTCGCCAATCAAGAAAAGCATTAAGAAGTGATCATGTGATCAGCCGTATGTTAAAAAAATCCTAAACAAATACATCGTGCACACCTGCAATACCTTAAATATTTCTTTTGTGAAATTACTACTTCCCCCCCCCAAAAAATGCAGTTATTTTCTAAGCTCTCTAAATCCCCACAGCTGATAACGTGTTACAGGCCTATCAGCCTGTTTTCCACGCTAGAAAAATTCATGGAATGACTCATTTGAATTCAAGGAAGTCTTGAAATCGTGGCTGATGATTAATGCGGCTTCAGAAATGAATTATCGACAATCAGACAGTTTGTGAGGATCTGCAAGTTTGTTGTCACTGCACTGCACAACAAACTGACTATTTCTAACTTATGTTTTCTGTCGCCAAAGGTTTCGACCACATCTGGCACGAGGGATTAAACTATCAACTTAATAAATTTTCTCAAGCAAACTATCAGAATTTCATCTTTCCTCCAAAACGGACTTGCACACTGTGGAATGTGGTTATAACAGCTCAGACACTGAGCACATCGCGGCGGGAAGGCCGCAGAGATCAGTTCTGTATTAAATCCATGCAAATGATTTTTATAAGGTTACACAGAATCATTATGCCCTGTTAGCCTCTTCCTGTTGCATGCGAAACAGTACTTCCTGCCTCAGTACTCACGTGGTGCGATTCTTGCCTAGTTGCTTTCTCAGTAAGAATTACCTGGCGCTTTACTGAGTCTCACTCACTGCCATTAGATGGCATCACAAGTACTCCCCATCAGAAAAGAACTTTGAGTGTTTTTTCAGCTAAAAATTAAAGAATTTTATGGACTTTGTTGAATTGTCTACGATAACAGCTACCTTTTCCTCTGCACAGCCTTTTGCAAAGACCTATTTCCTCTTCATAATGCTGACTTGACACTTCTTTGTGATCAGGACAGATGCTTCATTTTCTACTTCTCAATTCATGATTTTGGGTTTGCGAGGTTAACTGCCTCCTTTTTTTTTTTCTTTTACTTTTGATACTTCTTAGAGCTCAACACCATCAACACTCAAGATCAAGCCCCAATATGGGATAATTTTGTTAGAAACAGAAAAGAGCTGTGAAGAAACAGCGGCTGAATGCCTGTGTAACAAACAAGTATCCGACTACAACAATGTAAATTATAAAAAAAAAAAAAAATTAAATAATTTGTTTGCAGTTCGTATCTGCAATGGTATACTTTATGCACATATTTATATTTTGTTTTTTCTTTATTTGTTTATGTAGTACATTTTTAGGTAACTTTATTTATTTAAAATATATTTTGAAAAACTTTGATTTAGCTAATTATTGTGTTAATATGCATATTTCTGCACATATGATTTTGTCAAGCTTTAATTCAGTCCATTGATAATAAACTGAATTAGCTTAAAGACACTAGCTGGAAATACCGATTGAAGACAGCATGCCAAACAATAACATTTGGCACTTGATGATTTTTTTTGTTTGTTTCCAGATAATATATCATATTAGTCATGTATCCCCCCCTCTCTCCTACTAATTTCACCATTCAAAAACCAGGAGAGAAAAATACATGGAGTTTTTAAAGACATTGCTTAAATGATAAACACAGCACATTTAAAAAGTACACATAAAGACACACTACTATTATTACATTATGCATTTCAAAGCACTTATCAATTTCAATGATATTCTTTTTATACACAATTCTTACCCAAAATAATTTCCTATTTGTGCACACATTTTATATTGTTACGATAAATCAGAAGTTTCCATATCATATGCTGAAAAAACCGGTACGTATATGCAAGGACAGTAAATGTGGTATTAATAAGACTTAGAAGCAATTTTTCTAGAAGCTTCCATTGAGCAAAGGTATGAAGAATCATCTAGTTATTTAATAATCTGATGTACAAATGTGTTATTAAGTGCATTGCTCATTTTGATGTTCATCTTCTGTTAAGAATTTCAGTTTATTTTTTTGTTCTTCTCATCTGTAAAAACTATTACTGCCACAGATTAAAATAAAATTTTGAGTAAACTTAAAAATAAAGCTTTATTTGGCCTGGTTATTTGAATGAGACTGGATTATGGTAAAGCATACTAGGACTATCAAGCTCAGGGAATGCCTTCCTGAAGAACTTTCTGAGAAAACCTGCCTTGTATCAGACATAGGGAAAAAAAGAAAATGCCCATGCAGCCAGTCTTACTTAGCATAATTTGAAACTGGGTTAAGTGACAAGTGTTCAGCAGTCTTGCCATTTGTACACTTTAGCCTGGTTACATAAGCTGCTGATGAACTTGCAGCACATAACAATATCATATGACAATTTTTGACTAATTATTTGAATATCTTTAAGGATTTTAAAAATGTTAAAATTTTAAATATTTATATACCACTTAGCTGACATAAATTTTAACTATCTTTATATACATACAAGGTATAATGCAGATAAGAAAATCACACATAAGATATTTGTAAAACATTTTCATGTTTTATTTACAATATATACATAACAATATAATACATAATTTATTTACAAAAATTTTAGTTATTAAATTTAGATATCAGTACTTTTTCTTCATAATATATTTTCCTCACAACAAAGTAAACTTTAGTTATTCCATACAAGGTTTTACAGTTCATTAATATAAGTAACTGGTTAGATATTAAATCATTCCATGCATATGATTGAAAAAGGACAACCATCTGGACTGCAATAAGTAAAAGCTGTAAAATCCACAATAGTTTTATTGGTGAACTTGGATTTTTGAACATGATCTGCAATAAAAGAGATACGAATCAGAAAGTTAGATTAAATGATTATTTACAAATGCAATATAATGTCTCAAAAATTTTTAAGAGTAAAAACAAAATATTCTTTTTTTAAAATTTTTTTATAAAGGCTTAAAAAATAAAGCTATACTTATACATAATAAAAAGAAGCTAGTATAATCATGCATGTTTCTGTAAGCTAATTAATTGTAGAGGTGTTATAATTCTGTTTTGTTTAATGCATCTCAGATTCAAGAATTTTTATAATTTTCTTCTAAATTTACCATGGTCATTTAGACACATTTATAAATTATATTATTAATAACAATTATAAATTAATGTAAATAAAAATGTTAATGAAGTTTAAAACTACTTATGAGTTTAGAATGTAATACAAGTTGTTCATTGCTGTTAAGTATGAACAAGTTGCAAATGAAATACAGTACAAAGTCCGTAATCCGGACGTCCATTATCTGGAATGATCCATAATCCGGACCTCAAAGCCACAAACTTACGCATGCGTGCTTAATGTGCACATCCGCTACGCATTCGTGTAAAACGTGTACCCATGCACACTTCCGATAGTGAAGAAAGTGACAGAGGTTATTGAAAATGAAAAAATTTCAATTGACAAGTTAGTCGGTATTCTCGACACAGCAATTACAGGACTTGAACAGTGGAACTTTGTAACCGAACAAGAAATTATGTCAGTTTATAAAATTAAAGAGAAAGTATTAGCACAAAAACAAAGCAACTTAAACAACTTACATTGAAAGAAATGTTCAATAAAGTAAACAAATAAATATTAAGCTTTTTTTTTTTTTTTTTAATTTTGATACTCTTCAGATCATAATTGCTCTTTATTTCATAAATTACGGTTTCATATTTTTAATTGTATAATTTCTGCATGCAATCTTACAGATTTAAATTGATGATCTATAATACGGAAAAACCCCTAATCCGGAATCGCCAAAGTCTCGACGAGTCCGGATTACGGACTTTGTACTGTAGTTGATTTTAAGGACAATGTAAAAAAGAGGAAAAATATGTATTTAATTTCTAGCAATCTCTAACAGCATTAGTGCATTATTGCTAGATCTTAAAACGTATGCCGTTTTTCTAAAAATTATTTAAAACTTTCCAATTTGATCCAGCTTATTTTTCAGGCTATTACTATTACAGCTATCTCAGCAAAATTACAGTTTGCCTGCACTGAAAAGAGTTTCTAATTCTGGAGCTGTAACAGGATATGTAAAATGAAAACATATTTGCTACTTACCTTCTATAATGAGCACAATTTGGGCTTAAGAAGGTATGATTTCAAAAGTAGGCAAAATAATAACCTTATTTTGGCACATATTTTAAATGCTATAGAAGATGAAATTTTTCATTTATTGTAATTTGTGGACAAGCGATAATAAATGAAGATGTTGTAACAGTTTTTAATTGAGATGGTAATGCCCCAATTAGCAATCAATTAATATACAGGGATATCTATAGTACAGTTTTAAAATCAGAAAATATCACTAATTCAGTTTCTCGAAAATAATTTGATTTTGATTCACAGTTTAGTAAGGATTCTCAAAACGGCAATTAGAGGACTTGAAGAATGGAATTGTGTAAGCGAACAAGAAATTATACCTGTTTATAAAATTAAAAAGAAAGTATGAAAGTAGAAAAAATGAAGCAGCTTAGATAACTTACCTCCCAAAAAATTCTTTTTAGATCATAAATGCTTTATTATTTCATAAACAACTATTTAATACTTATAATTTCATAATTTCTATTTGCCATTTTACTACAGTTAAACTGATGATCTAAAACCCAGAAATTTGCAACATTTGGAATCGTCAAAGTCCCAACAATTCTGGATCTCAGACTTTGTACTGTATTAAATTAGCTATCTAAATTTTATATTCTTGGGCTAATTTCATTACGTAACTTTCTCAAATTTTTATAATAAGAAAATCCTGAATATTTTTCAGGTGCTTTTAAACACAATGAAAATAAAATTAATAATTAATGTACAATGAAACTAAATATTAACCAATTAAAAACTGCTTGAATCTGTAAAAAGTTGTACAAATATCTATGATAGATTAAAATAATTCAGATCAAATAAAATATATCAAGAATATAGCATGCTTAAAAGTAAATTGAAGAATGGAGTATGGACAATTTAACCCTTTCCACCTGACTTTTGCATGATTAAAATTTAACTATGAAAAGTAGTTTAATTTAATGTTGACATACTAAAAGAAATGTAATATAAGTTTTAATTTTTCCCATTTCCTGGAACTCTCCAGGGACAATATGTCCCAATTGTCTAGGATATTCTGATAACAACCTTACACTGCATGTGAATAAGTTATAAAGTTAAATGAAATGTACCAAACATTTTATTCTTACAGTACAAGTTAAGTACGATACAGCATAAAGCAGTCTTTACAAAGTGCAGCCTGACACATTTTGCACATAGGCCAGATTTCTTTAGTTATACATTTGTTTCCTAATTCCTTAAAAACACTGCAAACATAAAAACCCATTTAAAATTTAAAAGTGGGTTTCATTTACTCAATAGGTGAACGTATGCCTTTGCCCAACTCTGTCCCAATTTTGAAAGAGACTTTCTCTCCCATTCCCTACCACCAAACTACTCAAGATTTTCATCTTGCTGTGTATTTTCAGTGCTCCTATCTCATAAAGACACTAAGACGTCCAAGCCTTCTCAGGAATATATACTCAGACCCAAACATAAGGTAGCCAGTATCACTAAGGGCTATACTGATTAGGATGACACCAGGGGGGGAGATAATAAAAGAAGACCATTTAAAATTTTTAATGCATTTTATATTTTTCTTGCACTTTATATGTTCTTATATATTTCTGATTGATAATATATCTTTAAATTATGCTATAATATAAAGGCCATTTCTGATCTTTTTTCTTATTTTTTTATAACATTTTAAAATGAATATATTTGCTTTACTACATTCAATAATTGTTTAATATAAAAGTTTTTTACATTTACAATGATTTATTTCATTCTGTTATACCTGTACTATCTAGCTATCAGTGCATTACATAAAGCAGCATTTATAAGTATATACAATGTACAGTAATAAAGTTTGGGGAATGTGTTCATAAATAAAGAATTCTTACCTAAATCAGGGGGAAAAAAATTATAGTGCTTTGAAATAATGTCTGTCATTTGCAATACAGTTTTGACAATGATTGTAAAGTTCTTAAAAACTGCGGAAAAAATTCTCTCTCTCTCTCACTCACTCACTCACGCACGCACGCACGCGCGCACACACACACAAACAAAAAAATAAAAAAAAAATTCTGGAGTAAGAGTACAGATGAATATAGTGGATAATCGAGGGCTAAAACTCCTTGACAGGCTGTAAATTGTTCCATGATGAGAGTCAAATACAGCAGGGAATTATCATGGAGGAAAGAACTAAATGCCTGCTTTGGCATGCTCTGAACATACATGAGAGATCTTTTGCAGTAAATTTACTAGAATATACTTGAACATGTCAGCATTTATTGTTGCTCTTTCTGGCTAACAATGCCATAGACAGAATCTGCAGGCTTTGTCTAGGATTATGATATGGGTCTTAGCAGTGATTATGATCCGAATCATAAGTAACTATATAAGAATATTAATTTGATAAATAATTTACTTTACTAAAAAGTGCTATTTTAGCAAATAATAGAAAAATAAATAAAACTGACAGTCAAAAGCCCTGCAGCTAGAGATATTTCATTATAAAACCACTGAAATATCTTAAACAGAAAATTTTATTGTGCACTGAATTCTAATACAGATAGTTTTTCTACTTGTTAATTATTTTAACTTGGCTTTTACAAGTTTATTATTTAACTCTACTTGCTAGGTTTTTAATTTGTGAATTTCATGTACAAAAAATAATTGGCTTCCAAGTCAAGCTTCTTGAGATATTATTTAAAAAAATGTGAGTCTAAGCTGGATTCCAGTAAATTGTAATGACCCTCCCCCATCTCTACAATGTTGATGGCTAAAATCTTCTTAATATTTTCAATGTTTCTGTCATTACGAGAAGTCATAGGCTCACCACTTTGTATAGCATCTTCAACAGAATCGTGTCCATCTTGAAAACTAAATGATTCAGAAATACACTTTCAAAATACAGCTTCATCAGCAGAAACTTGCTTCAGTGTCATGACTTAATTTTTCAGATTTACCAAGCTTGAAACAAAACTTTGAATTCATTTGCTGTTCCATTTTAACAGTTGCTTCTACACTTTCGCACACTAGAGTGATATTAAAAGAAATCTGTAATGCCTATTTCTGTGCCATGCTAAGATATAAGGACATTACACAGTTATCTTTCATCCATGACTGCTCATGTGTATCTTGTGACATTATTCATCAAACGCTATTGTTATACTTTGCATATTAAAATATTATTATTATATAAAGTTTTAAATATTATTTTTATCACAATGGTAAGTATTTGAATGACATACTTACATAAAATCTCGAGTGTGCAGCATGTCCTGGTTCTGCAGCATTTGATATACCTTCAGCTTTAAAAAGTTCCTTTGAATGCTTTACTAAAGCACCTTGATTCCACATAGTAGATTCTGACCATCTATAATGTAAAAAAAAAAAAAAAAAAAAAAAAAAAAAAAAAAAAAAAAAAAGTTAATGTTCTAAAGAAAGTAGATAAACATAAGGGGGACATTGGTATTTTACATTCAAAGCATTTATACTGCTTGAGAATTTAAAAACATGAAAAATTACATCCTAATTGTCCAAGACTAGGAATACATGACTTCAGTTTATTTATTCCTTTTGTAAATAGTTCTGACTTCCTCTTCAAAAGAATTTAGTTTAATCTTCATATTACTGATTAATTAAGAGGAGCAACTCAATTCAATAAAACTTATAAAATAGAATTACACTACTCTAAACTTTTAATAAGAATTATCAAAGATCCATCTGCTTTACACAAACCAATATGTAAAAAAAAGTGTTATTAAATCCTCTTCTTCTGTTCTGCAGCCAGCTAGTGCTGCCATTAAAAATAGAGTTTGTATAAATTGCAGTGTTCAGAGTAGGATGTTTAACATATTTTATGGTTGTAATTAGGGCACATATAATTCTGCTTGATAAATTGAGCTATTTGTGTCTTTGCTTCAATACAAAGGTGATGCTGGATATTTCTGGATGACAAAAGCTGCAGTCTATTTTCAGTTCTGTTTTGAACCAATACATATATTTGCAAAAGTTATCTAGACTCATATTGCAGCCAGTGGTATGAATCTTTTTGTGCATATCATAGTTAGGTGTCCGTGTGTGACTACGACATGTCTCTCATAACTGAGATCATGAAATTTCTGTCCAGTGGCGGTTGTCTTGCTAATACCTGCTATGCTGCAATGGATATAGTTCTATATGTATGGCAAATTCTCAAAATTTGTAGCCATTGCAGAGATAATATTATAATACACATGGCTCGTTAGCTAGCTGCTTCATATAGGCACACAATATAGAATTAGGCATTCTGCGATGGCATGGGCTGTTGATCACGTTTGGCCAACAGAGTGAATCAAATGCTGCATGATTACAATGCTATTTTTTCTGAGTGACAGTTGATGGTTTTGCCATGTGGCAATATTTTCCATTAGCACATTTAAAGCATGTCTGGTGCAATGTGCATTAAAACAGACAAAAGATACATTAAAACAGACTATTTTAAGTGATAGTTGAGGCACAAAAACTTTTCTCACAGCTGGAAGCAGGCAGATCAGACAGTAAGCAGTAGACATAGCAGAATATTTAACTCATTTTCAGAAATACAGCAACCTCTGTTGGCTTCATATTATCAGGAAACTTTTATATTCCATCAGGCCCTGAGTAACGCATGCAGTATGATAGGCACAGAATTTTTTGGAATGTATGAAAGTATTAGCGATAAAACATTTCTAAAATGCTAAAAGAATGTTTTCTATAACGAACTATATGAGGTCAAAGAAGTAATCTACAATAAGCAATGAGAGAGTTAAATAATACATTATAATACAAAACAGTGTCTCAGAATGTGTAGAATGACCAAAGTGCTACGTAAGAATCATCAGAGACATAGTCATAGTATAACTGCAGCAAAATAATTTTCACCTCTAATAAATGAGGTTCCATTTTTTTTGTAGCTTCTGTTACTGAAGAATAATGGCAAACTCAACATGCTTACATCATACAACATTTTCTGTCATATTTGTCACGATTAACCTTTCTCCCATTTATATGCTGCTAGTATCCAGTCTTCAGATACACAGAAATATGGTCAGCCTATGTATCATATTTTAAAGCAAAATTAAGTAAATGTTTTTTAATTTTAAAAATTATGCTTATAGTTTTTATATGCTAATTGCATATAATAAGAATTATGGATTCTGGAAGACCATTGAAAGGGGAAATATTTCCTTATTCAAGCAAACATGATATTCAAAACATTAAGATCTATTTATATAACATACATGCAGATGGGAAAACTACTTACGTGCTATAGGGCACATGCACATTTTTAATTTCCACTTTTTGCCATCTGCCTAGATGCAGAGCTGCTCTGTGCAGTGTGTCACAATAACGGGGTGGAAAACAATGAGATGCATATAAAGTGAAGCAGCTAATACTAGTAAAGACAGCATGTTGTGTGACCCAGTTCACATCATAATATAATGCATTCTGAAATAATTTCAAAATATGACTTTTAAAAATTACCATTCAAGATAATTCAAATAAATAAAATCATTAATAATACACACGACTGAATTATTATATACATAATACACATGATGGAATTATTATACACATGACAATTCAGAATGATTTACTGGAATATCAGAGACACACACACAAAGGGGAGGGGGAGATGGGGAGAATCTCAAGCATTCAAAACTAGAATTTTTCATGTTAAATTATACTTTTGTGGAACAATTTAATACCACAAAAATCAATTTACAATAAAACATCCTAAAAATTCAAAAACATTTAAAGGAATAAAAAAGTAAAACATAAAAAATTAATTATTGCAATACTATTATGTGTAATTAATTAAAAATTAACTACATGTGATTCTCTAACAGTCATGCAACATACAGTATTAGAAACACTTTTTTTTTTATCAATTTCAACAATGCTGTAAATGTTTAAAAAATATATAAGTTGGATATATTATAAATTAAAAACATTACATAAACTAATCAATTAATTTAGAATGTATGCCTTGGCAACTTATGATGAATGAGTGCTTAATTCTGATTCTGCACTGATTGTTGTTGAGTTAGCGTTCATTTTTCATACAAGAAAAGGCATGTTAGAATCAGGGCCAGATCATTAATCTTTTCTATTTGATCTGTAAATGAATAAATTGCTGTAGTATTTTTAAACTGTTAAGCAGAGGAAAGTAAATTTTTTGTTAATTGATTGAATTGTGGAACTTCAAGTAGAAATATTAATAAATGTTGTAGTTGTATTTATACGATTGTTGTTAAGACTTTTGTGCGGATTCTAATTACACACAGGTTGAGTACTGTCAGGCAATCTAGCAGTTACCCACAGCTTAGATTTAGAGTAGTCAGGATATATCCTTATTAAAAAATTAAAATGAAGATTTTAATTATTAAGAACTATATATATATTTTTCATCTCTTAGACTGTTAACCAATTGGTTAAAAATTAACACTGGATAAATTAACACAGAAATTAAAGAGAATTGCATGTTTTGATGAACAGCGATACTTTGAGAAGTTATTTAATAGAAGAACTTGTAGAAGATAGATCAAAAATCTTATGTTTCTTGCAGTGGCAACATTTGCAAAGGGCTGCTTCTGCTTTTTAATGCTTCCAGTCTTCTCATCCTTTAAAGTGCTAAGGTATGACCACATGTACAGATTTTTATTTTATCATGACAAGATTTTATATATTAAGTAAAAAAAAAAAAAAAAAAACTCCTTTGAGGTAAAGTAAATAAATAAAACCATATATATATATATATATATATATATAGGGTGTCTATAATTAAAGAACCCTATTTCAAAATTGCCTACAACCAAAACTACTGATCAGAAAATTGTGAAATTTTGAGGCAGACTTAATTAATGGATGAAAATGTTTTTCAGTGAAAAAAAAAAAAAAAAAAAAAAAAAAAAAATTGTTACAAATAGCATCACAAGAAGCCACACCTTTACAATAGTTTTACAATTTCAAAAATTTTGTCACAAAAAACATGTTCCAAATGATGACAATCATTTTGAGCTACCATCTGAAATTGCAAGACTTTTGTGCGGATTCTAATTACACACACACATATTTGAATATAATTAAAAAAATTGTTACAAATAGCATCACAAGAAGCCACACCTTTACAATAGTTTTACAATTTCAAAAATTTTGTCACAAAAAAAAAAAAAAAAAAAAAAAAAAAAAATGTTCCAAATGATGACAATCATTTTGAGCTACCATCTGAAATTGCAAGATGGCATGTTTCACAGTTGACCAAACAACGTGGGAAATGTTCAGCATGTGGCATGAAAAACTGGCTTTAAGATCAGGTAAAGGTCTTGGATTGTCACTACTTACCACTTGTTTCAAATGCCCCCAAAGCCAAAAATTACATGGCTTGAGGTCTGGGGATTGGGGAAGCCACACATTATGAAAGTGCGGCTGTTTTGGCATAACAATTTTATTAACAAAGCATGATCTTGCAAATTTATCGGCATTGTGAACAACAAGCACATTGAAAACAAAGTCTCCACAATTTTTTCTAGGTTTTATAGCAACTGCTCTATGACACCGCCAAAGATTTACATTTTCATTACAGGTTTTCAAAGTAAAATGCCTCTGGTGATGCTATTTGTAACTAATTTTTTCCCTCTGAAACACATTCTCATTCCTTCATTAAGTCGCCCACAAAATTTCGCAGTTTTCTGATCACTGTTTTCACTCATAGACAGCTTTGAAATAGGATTAATTATAGACAACCTGTATATGTAAACATATTTGAATATAATTAGAATTTAAAACTTGGTAAATCAAATGATTCACTTGATTTCACGTCATAAATTTTTAAGGTTAATTATACACATATTATATCAGTCATAACTATCTCCAAAAGATGTCCAGATTTTAAGTCTTATATTCTAAGCAATCTAAGTTATTTCCTACAGTTATACAAGCAAGGCTTGCTCAATATTCAAATACATCCCATGCAGCCTCCTACAGGCATTTTGTTACCGACTTTACAGCAATAACCATATGCTTTTTGAGATCATTCCAGGATGCATGAATTGTTGACAAATATTGTTCCAAAATCATTGAATTTATTATATAATTTTAAATTACAGTAGTAATCCTTCATGGAATTTGGTTTGTGATTTCTTTGCACAGAAATTCCAACTTTAAAGAGATGAAATTGCATATGCTGAGTCATTACAGACTATAAATATTAAATAACATGGCTGTATTTCTTCACACATTAAAATATATCATGCTACTAGTATGAAACTGTGATATTGACTACTATACCCAGTGGATCTACAACATTTTAGGATTGCTACATAATCAAATTTAAATTGTGAAAAACTACTTTACCTTTTGCATATAAAGAGCAAAACTGAAACTGTAGTTACGGATATAGAGTGCAGTTTTCTTTTAAAATTTACTAATATTATAGTTGATTAAACATAATATTTCCAGAAGAAAATAATAAATGTATGATCTGAAAAGAAGATCAGCATGGCCTTTTTCTTTTTTAGCAAAAGATTTTAATGCCTTCCAATTTCAAACCAATCAGATCTATCAGACCATGATACAATCAGATCTATCAGACCATGATAACACGGTAATGTCACATAGATATTCATATGAAATGTTTGCAGAATGTAGGCGTGATGAATGCAGCACTGCTAACACTATTATATAAAGGGATGTTCTTCTGAATCCTTTGTTAAAATTAACAGAGACATGGCTTAGGTGTTGAGACAGTAAAGCAAATGGAGGATTTGCCCCTCCGCCTGGAATAGAATGAAAAATGAATTTTCTGAGTTGATGTATGCATATTTGTGTGTCTTATATTCTTGTTTTTGTATACAGCATGCCAAACATACTATGTATATTTATTTTTAATTGATATACATATTTGTTTTTGAACTGATAGTATATTTTATAATTTAATTATGAATTCCCTTAACTAAATAATTAAATAATTTAATAGTGTTAATCATCTCAACTCCCCCCAAAAATATGGGATAAAAGTGGAAAAATTAATTGTAATAAAAAAATATGCATTTGTTGGAACTTCATTCAAAACAGAAACAAAATTTTATTTATTTGTAATAATAATAATAATAATAATAATAATAATAAAAAAGCTAAAAAATGGCATTTTGAGAAGCTAAGTTTAAAAAAAATTTCAGTAATATTATGATATACAAAAACAATAACATTAATTTTGAAAATAATTGTAAAGCCTAATTTAGGCCAAGATAATAGTTCAGAAAGGGGGGGAGTTATACTTTTCAGTTTTACTGATGATCAAGATAGTGAGGGAAAAATATTGTAGAATTTTTCAAAAGAAAAGGAAAAAAATGTTAAAAAAAAGGGGGGAAAGTAGCATTTATCACTAAATATTATTTTTGTGTGAAAAAAGACTTGAAATACTAGGTGAGGCTGAAAAGTAAGGTGACTCACCCCTCCTTTCAAAAACGAGAACAGCCCAATGACCTGACACATGTGCATTGTGATCTTTGGTATGCAATGTTGAAGTTAAAGTTCAGGGTCATTTGCAAAGTTTTTGTTTGTTCGTGCAGTCGCTTAAATGTGAAAGGTATTAGTGCATTGTATAATAGAGCAGAAAATGAATCCGAAATTCTGTTTTAAAATAGGTAATATTGCTATGGAAACCTTGAAAATGCTTCAAAGTATGTATGGCAAAGAATCTTTATCTCACAAGACAGTATTTCAGTGGTTCAAACTTTTCCATGAAGGTCGTGAAAGCGTGGAGGATGAGCATCGCAGTGGAAGACCATTGATGAGCAGAACGATGGCAAATGTTGAAAGGGTTAGGAAGTTATTGCTGCAAGATTGCCGTTTGTCCATTTGAGCAATGAGGAATGAACTGAATCTTTCTTGTGAAATCGTCCTAACAATATTGACGCAGGATTTGGGTAAACAGAAACTTTGTGCAACGTTTGTCCCTCATTACTTAAATGATGAACAAAAGCAGCAGTGATTGGACTCCCGTGGCGACTTCATGAATGCAGCAGATAAAGATGGCATGTTTTTACAATCAATCTTCAGAGGAGATGAAACGTAGTGTTTTGCGTATGATCCACAAACGAAATGCCAAATCATGGAGTGGCGAGGTCCCTCATCGGCAAAATCGAGAAAGTTTCATTTTGAAAAATCAAAGGTCAAGACAATGTTGATTACCTTTTTTGACGCACAGGGAATTATCCATAAAGAATATGCACCGGAAGGTCAAACAGTTAATGGTGAATTTTATTGCCATGTTATGAAGCAAATCCTGGTTCGCATTCGTTGTGTTTAGCCCCATCTCGCTGCATCAGGCAAGTGGTTTCTGTTGCATGATAATGTATGTCCTCATACTGCAATGTGTGTTAGATGGTTCCTTGTGCAGCAAAAGGTTACAGAGTTATTTCACCCTCCTTATTCCCTTGGTCTTGCGTTAGCAGGCTTTTTCCTCTTTTCCCGACTGAAATTGCCACTAAAAGAACACCAATTTCAAGCTGCTGTTACCAAGGAACTTAACACAGTCTCAAAGGACTCTTTCAAAAGCTTCCAGAACTAGTATGGACATTGTCAGAAGTGTATTGTAGATGGCAGGAACTACTTTGAAAGACAGTGATGTATTTATATGTAAATATACTTGTATAATACAATTATTATTATGACATCAGCCACCTTACTTTTTGGTCTCGCCTTGTAGAAATGAAAAGCCTAATAATACATTCAAGATGCATCCCTGCTCAAGAATATAACCACGGTTATATGAGCAAAGTTTTTCATCAGGTTTCGTTCAGATTAGGTTTTGTCATCATAAAGCTTTGTGGTTCATAAAAGTCAAGTCCATTCTTACCTATTTAACAGGGTTTAAGTCGTAGCCAATCAAGGAGGGAAAAGTTATGCATGTGAAAATGCATGGCTGACTCAGCGAAACCACAGATTGATGTTTGCTGTGCTATGATTTCAAGTTTGTATATCAAGTTGGTATAAAAATAAAAAGTTAGAACTTTCAGGCAAAATCCTTAAACCAATTTTTGTGACGTATCAAAGTCTGGTTGCTTAGAAATGAAGGTTGACTTAAATTTCTTACAATTATAAAACCATCATGTGAATGAAGCTTCACAGATAATTCTGTACCTGACCAAATATAATGACAGATTCTTCATCATTTAGCAGTTCCCAAATCATAAAATTCCTCTTGCTTCTCTGTCAAAAATCTCCCCAGAAAATTTCACTAAATCAAAATATGTGCAGTCCATAGTGTTAGAAAACAGTTAGCGGCACCAATGCAATTTTAATTAGCATCATCAATGTTCTTTTATGTTTCCTGAAATATTGATCATTAGTGGTTTTCTACAGGAGGCAGTCACTAAGACAGAGTTTACTATACTTCCTACACTTATATTGTTAAGTACACACATTATAAACTGCAAAAACATCAGCTTATAAAAAGCTAGATTTAGAAAGGTCAGACCTTTAAGTATTTTATGCTTTCTAGTCTTCTTTCAACTTTGTTAGTAACAAAAACTTGAACTTTATAAAGATTTAAAGCACAATATGGAAATACGAAAGTAAGCAAGGATAAAAGCAGACAAAGATATGAATACAGAAGTAAGCAAGGAAAAAAGCAGAAGAGAATGAAGATATGAATACTCAACCTCTGAAAACAAGAATAAATTCCAACCCCTAAAATACAGTGTAAATAAAACTCTAAAGTTAAAAACAATTGAAACTGCAACCTTAGGTACCTCATAGGCACTAAAATGTAGCACTGAACTTACACAGTAAGAATTTTATATCATTCATGTAACAAGCAATCAACTTGAAATGTTTGAATGCAACCGTATTTCTTTATACTATAGGGATATTATCAAAGGAGATGGATTTCAGATAATTCCATATTAGCTTTTTATTTTCAGGACTAATTTGATCTCAAAATTTTTTATCAGAAAGTTAATAATTGGATACTATTTTGTATTCTAATTACAGCACCTCCTGTTTTGTGAACTTTTACATGGGAAAAAAAATTATTTGGCAATATAACATGGCAATTATACATATTTAGATAAAACAAACACTTAATATATATTCAATAATTGTATATGATTTAATTATTCTCACCGTAGCGAAATAGCATGGCAGAAAAGCTGCATGGTATACAACAAGGAGAGAATTGAAAAGAACTTGGGTAAGTCTGTCATTAAAATCATTTTTTAGGACTTCAACCTCTTCTCTGATAGCTTCAGCAGACATAGAGCAAACATGGGCAACATTAGAACTGTTTTTACCATTTGTTCCACTTTTGCTTCTTGCACCAGTTGCACGCTCAGGTAAATATGATTTAAGTTCCAAAAATTTATAAGCTTTCTGTCCAAACACTATAGCACTAACAATAAATCTAAAAAGGTATACATAATATATTGTTATTATAACAGCCTTATACATTAATCTGTTATTACATTAATTAACTATGAGTTAATAAAATCAGCAATCAAGCACTTATTAAAGATTAAGTATATGGGCAGTATTTACTACATTCAATTGGCAAGATAAGGGTTTGTGGAGAATTCTCCAATAATTCTGCCAAATGAGCAGGAAGAAATTGACAGTTTCCTTCAGTTTATAACTGTACATAGCAAAATAAACAGCTGCAAATAGCTCAAGGAGAAAGCAGAAATAAGAAAAATTCTATTTAACAGATGGGAAATATTGTAAATTACCAATATCACTCACATAGTAAACTCAAAAACAAAATTTATTATTCACTTAACTAATGCTTAACTCTGAAGTAACTGATTCACCAATTCTCAAAGTTGTAATTAAATACGATTGTTTGGGCTTCTAGAAGGTTTTGGAAAAAACAACTCTTATGGCTTCAAATATGTGTTTTCCACAGTTTTCTAGAAATAATGAAATCGACAAATGTCATTAAGTTGATAATTAAAATAGTTGCCAAGCCCTAACAGGAGATTTTCTGTCTATATTTCAACTTCTAGTTAAGCTATTTTCCCAACTTAAATGTTAATGCATTCAAAATCATAAGAACCACAACTCTAAACATGAAATAAGCATTTACATATGAAATAAGTGGAAATAAATTCCATCAAACAAAATACACCTAAAACTTATTACATAAAATGCAGCAAACAAATAAATAAAAAAAATTATAACAATACATATACCGAAACCAAAATGCAATAAAATAATATTCAAATATTTATGCAAATTTATAAAATGTATGCAAAATTATCAGAAATCTGGGATTAACTGAGACAATACTAGATTTGTAAGTACATCTGGGGCTATAATTACAAAGAAGTCCAGGACTGAAATTAGTGATTAGAAAGTTACAGTAGAAGATATTATTTGTACAAGAAAAGAAGTCAGAGCCCTCAAAACCCCAGAGTTGTTTTTACTAGTATGCAGGTATTTTCAAACCAAATCAATTATTTTTTAGGCTCAGAGAAGAAAATTTCATGAACATACCATTGCTTCATCAATATCTTCACAGTGAACTTATGGCAGAATATATACGTTTTTACATTTTGTTAATCAACTTTTTTTTCGGATTATCGTTTCTCAGTTCATACAACTAATACTTTCCTTCTAGTGATATATAACTTACAAGTCATAGGCTTTCTTACGCAGAAATAAGACTATTTGAAAGTGTATTGAAATTTCTTCAACAGTAGAAAGTCCAAGATCCGGACTCGTCGGGACTTCGGTGATTCCAGATTTGGGATTTTTCCAGATATTAGACCATCAGTTTAAATCTTAAGATGGTAAGTAGAAATTTAAAAAATTAAATCTTGCTTTATGAAATAATGAAGCTTTTACGATCTAAAGAACTTTAAAATTTACCCCACCCCAAAAAGGCTCAATATTTGTTTGTTTACTTTATTAAACATTTCTTTCAATGTAAGTAGCTTTAATTTTTGTGCTAATACTTTCTCTTGAATTCTATAGGCAGACTTAATTTCTTGTTCAGTTTCTTGTTTCATTTTGTTCAATTTCTTTATTAATAGAAAAATTCCTTTCCACAGATGCCTGTCCATGCGACAAGATAAGAATAATTTTTGTTAATTTTACTGCTTGTGTTTAGTGAAAAGAAGAGAAAATAAAGAGAAGATAAATACTTTTAAGAAAGACTTCTAGGATCAAAAGTAGAAAATACAAATAATTATGTTTCCATTGTTTATTCAAAAATTCCCCAAAAAATAAATAATTCACCATAAACGTCTTGTAAAATATGTCCATTACATGCTAATACTATGAATACATTTTTCATTTTGTCATTTTTCTGGAATCTTAGGCCCATAAATCTTCCCTTCAAATCCTTCCAAGATGCTAGGTCTGAAATCCAAAAGAAAAATTATCCCTATCAATTCTGCAAGAGCAAAAAGCTAGGGAAAAAAAAAAAAAAAAAAAAAAAAAAAAAAATCTGATTTGTACAATACATGACTTCCTTGTACAGAATATTAAATTATGCACATTTTTTCTTGTACAGTCAAAAGTCTTTAATCCGGACTGATGCAAAAGCAAAGTTTAAAGTTTATAAAATTAAACATTTAACATGAGTAGCAATAGAAGCTCCCTGAGGCTATGTGCTGTGCAGATATTGAAGACAATAAAAGGTTTCAAACTTAACCAATTTATTAACAATATATAAAAAAATAAAAACACAATGAATAAATTTAAACAATATCAGTAACTTAGAAATTATAATATAACCATCATTATCAAAAATCTCATATATCAAATAATATTTTACCTGGTCTCCAAAATACTGGCATTCAATACGCAAAAAAAAAAGTATCCTAAACAGAAATTATGCGGTTTCAAATGAAATTAGCTACACTGTCAATAGGTCCATGCTTAATGATGAAGAAAGCACCTGAAAATTAAATTAAGTCCTTGAGAGCACTTAAATCCGGCCTAACTCCGCTCACTGTAGTTGAACACGAGGAATCACAGCTCAGAAAAAAATCACCGCTAACTTATGTTAAATGCCGCCTTCATGAAGAACATGGATGCCGCCCACGGCAGTCACTCACATTGTAGCCTCTTTTGAGAATCCAGGAAAAGTCATCTTGTAAACTGGAACCAAGGAACTTATTCGGGAAAAGTCATCTTGTAGACAGGAACCTCGGAACTTATCCCCGGACTGCATGCATCACAAGATGTCTTTCAATAGGGGCTGGAAACCGCACACCCAAGAGCCAAGAAAGCAGGAACTAGAAGGAATGAGCCAGAGCGACGCGACATACTTATACCAGAAGTAGGCATGACATCATCTCACGGCAAACAATCAGCTATCGGCACGACTCGGCTTTCCAGATGACGTAACATCACATTTCGTTTTTGCATCTTAATTAGGCTGAAACAGTCCGTTCTCAACACGAACAGTGGCAGTAAAAAAAAAAAGAAGTAGAAGTAACTACTATATCCCTTTAAAATAAGAACTAAGCCTAATAAATATTTCAAGGAAGAGAGATGATGCAGAAAAAGGGTTACAATAAGTCATATTTTCCAACACGGACGTCCATAATCCAGAAAGATCTATAATCTGAACCTCAAAGCTACAAACTTTCTGCGCATGCGTTAACACATTATGCATTGACGCATGCGCATAATATATTTAAATAATATATTACGCATGCGTGTTTAATGTATAACAGACGGTATAAGCTAAGCTAAAGTTATCTAATTATCTTTTTCAGTTAATGTTGCAGATTGTGTTCTTCCTTAGTTTTCTAATTGAATCCGGATTACTATTTTTTGCAGACTGTTAGAGCAATTTTATAAAAGTAAGCTTGAACTTTGGATTATGTCAAAAAGAATTTCCGATTCTGGAGCTACCAAAGGACCTACAAAGCGAAAGCATGTTTCGATGCCCATAAAAAAAAAAAAGTGGAATTGCTGCCAAAAATGGATAAAGGCATATACTTTGATACTCTAACCATTCCGAAATATATTTATCAATTTCCCGCTGCTCTGCCGGAGGGGGGGGGGATGTCGAGGTGCGCAATGAACTGGAAGTTGATCTGTTAGCACTATCCTTATTTTCAGGGCAGATGTTTTTATTTAATTCTGCTTATAATTCCTTACTAAATGTAGTATTTCATCTCGATGTACTCTGTCTTTGATATTGTTACGAAATGTAAAGGTGCAGTAAGATGGCTTCCCCGCAAAGCAGTTTTAGGGTTGCGATAAAATGGCAAAGGAGTTGCCATATTTGGTGAGAAATCACCCATTTGGCAATATACCATGGATGGTTGAAGAACCTTCTGGAACGAATTCTCACCGGTTTAGCAAAGAATGTTTAGCAAAGAAAGCCCGAACACAAGCCGAAAGCTATATAAACCCTGCTGGTCTGTAGTCAGTCAGTAGTATCGAGAGAGTGTGTGTGCCTTGTCTAGCCAGCTGATAGTAATTGAGCGAGTGTCTCGAAGTCTAGCGCCGAGTTGGTCGTCGAATGCATCGAGAGTCTTTTAGTGCATTGTGAATTAGTGCATCGTCGAGTTTTGTCTTAGACAGTGCTGAGTAAAGAGCTATACTCTTGTGTATTGTCGAATGCATCACGTGGAGAGTCTCAAGAGTACGTGGAGAGTCTTGAGAGTACGTGGAGTTCCGAGAACGACCAAACAGAGTCGGAAGCTGTACTCTGGTGAAGCTGTCTCCACCATTATTGCCTGACAGTGTGAAGGCTGTGTCGCTGATTGTTCCAGTGTGTTTATAGTAGGTCTTCAATGACTGTAAAAAGTGTTATTGAACCTGTCCTGAATAATATTGGCTAAATAAAGTGTGTTTCGATACTTCATCAAGTGTCGTCGTTATTCACTCCAAATCTACGAACCCCGTATGAACGTAAAGGAAGAAAATAACGTAAAAACTGGTGTCAGAAGAATAAAAAAAAACATGTAACAATATGATTTAAATCAAATTCCTCGTCATTATAAATATCCCGAATACACATCAAATAGTTTTCGGGTTGCAATTTTATAATTTCGACTATGAGGAACATATGCTTTATACATGCACATGGTAAAAGAAATGTTTAATAAAGTAAGCAAATAAATAGCAAGCTTTTTTTTTTTTTTGTAAATTTTGATACTCTTTAGATCATAATTGTTCTTTATTTCATAAATTACGGTTTCATATTTTTAATCTTATAATTTCTGCATGCCATCTTACCAGATTTAAACTGATGATCTATAATCCGGAGTCGTCGAAGTCCCGACGAGTCTGAGTTAAAGACTTTTGACTGTATTTCATTTAAACTTATTGGATTGAATTAAATCTACCTCATCGATAGCGCAAAAACTACAACAGAATAAATGCACTCTTTAAAATTCACTATATTTATTTACTATAGAGACATTCTGGCGCTGGGTTCACTTAACAGCGTTATATTTCGTTCATATTACAACTCAGAATGCCTAAAATTTATATCATTTGAAGAATTATCTAATCACTGCCACATCTTCTATTCAAATACTAAATCTAGAACAGCATTAGCATAGATTAAGCATGATTTAATTCACAATAATAAATGAAGGCGTTATCTTTGTTGTTGCGAAATTTAGTCTCTCTAGATTGGCAATAAATCTACCATTCTGCTGTTTTAAATGTAAACAAACATGTCTGCCATGTTATTTAAAAATCAGGCTTAAATGCACTTAAACAGCTTTTAACCACTTAAGCTGCATTCAGATGGGGGCGTAAAGGGCATTAGTGGTTAAAGATGAGCTACGTTGCCAAGGCAACCAGTCTATGCTATGTCACAAAATCTGGTTGAAGGCTCGTGGCATAGGATTCAAAGTTTTCAACTTTACGCCGAGTTTGGGATAAGTGTCGACCAATCAGAGCAAAGCTAAAATGAAGCAGTGTTTTACAGAAGATTGCGCTGTTACAAAACAAGTAGAGCGAACACGGGGAATCAATTGAGCAGAAGAACAGCGCGGTAAAGTTGTAAACACATCCACGCATGTGCAAATTTAGCTTCTGTCATTGTCCATGGCTTACACCCTGTTCTCGCAAGTGTGAAAGGAATTCCCGTATTTTATGCCCTTATGACTATGCCTCTATGCCCTTTATGCCACCGTCTGAACGCAGTCTTAAGGACCAGTGCTGGGAGAACGAAGCGCAGTCACGGGACCGGACCCACTGAAATGGACTGTCGCCACCGGCCCATGCATTTCCAGCAGTTAAAACTAATTTAACAAAAAAAAAAAAAAAAAAAAAAAAAAAAAAAAAAAAAAAAAAAGGTATAAAATCAGCATTTTGATATTATGACTTCACTTTTTGAAGTTGCATATTTAATGTACTTGTCTTTAATGTGTATTAATATAAAGAATATCACATTAATAGAAATAAACAGGCAAAATACTTAAGTCATAACTATACACACAGAAATAAATACTATAAACATGAAAAAATTTACAAATACTAATTTAAAAATTCTTCTGTGTGTGAAATTATTCAAAATACAGATCAACACACAGTCCTGCATTGCATATTTCGCATTCAAAAATACAGTCAGAAGTCTTTAATCCGGACTCGTTGGCACTTCGGCGATTCCAGATTATCGGTTTTTCCAGATTATAGATCATCAGTTTAAATCTGGTAATATGGCATGCAGAAATTATAAAATTAAAAATATGAAACCGTAATTTATGAAATAATGAGCAATTATGATCTAAAGGGTATCAAAATTTTAAAAAAAAGCTTGATATTTATTCGTTTACTTTATGAAACATTTCTTTCAACGCATGCATGCGTAAAGCATACATTACGCATAGTCGAAATTAGAAAATTGCAACCAGAAAACTATTTGATGTGTATTCGTGATATTTATAATGACGAGGAATTTGATTTAAATCATATCAAAGACGGAGTACATCGTGATGAAATACTACATTTAGAAAGGAATTATAAGCCAAATAAAATAAAAACATCTACCCTGAAGATAAGGATAGTGCTAACAGATCAACTTCCAGTTCATTGCGCACCTCGACATCCCCCCCCCCCCTCCGGCAGAGCAGCGGGAAATTGAGAAACAAATTTCGGAATGGTTAGAGAAATAAAGGATATGCCTTTATTCATTTTTTGCAGCAATTCCACTTTTTGTTTGATGGACATCGAAACATGCTTTCGCTTTGTAGATCCTTTGGCAGCTCTAGAATCAGAAATTCTTTTTGACATAATCGAAAGTTCAAGCTTACTTTTATAAAATTGCTCTAACAGTCTGCAAAAAATAATAAGACGGATCCAATTCCAAGATTAAGGAACAACGCAATCTGCAACATTAACTGAAATAGATAATTAGACAATTTTAGCTTAGCTTATACCGTCTGTTATACATTAAACGCGCATGCGTAAACGTATTATGTGCATGCGTAAACGCATATGCGCTTGCATAAAGGTATTACGCCCTGAAAGATCCGCATCCGGATTACACGCTTTCTGCATATGCATTGACGCATGCGCAGAAAGTTTGTAGCTTCGAGGTCCGGATAATAGATCATTCTGGATTATGGACGTCCGGATTAAAGACTTTTGACTGTACATCGTTTGCTTTCGCTTTTCCTTGGTTTTAGCACGCGACACATCTTCTCTTATCTTTATTACCTTTTCTGTCAACGTAAATTTTCGGAAACTGTCTTCCAGTTAGACGGAAAGGTTGAGTGCCTGGTAATTTTGGACAAAATTTTAAGTTTTTAAGTTGGTCTCTTAGCCATGGCTAACAGAATGAAACTGAATATAACCCCAACACATGTCCAAAACTTCTTCAAAAGACACACATAAATATTTCATCCTCAAACACTGTGTGACATCAGGTTTATATAAGAAAACTTCCTGTTTTTCTAAATCAGAAACAGCGTCCAAGATGACCGGAAAGTGATCAAGGAAAGAGCCCCACTGGCGGGATATCTGTTACTGATGACGTCAGTATATACATTATATATAATTACATATGTAAAACAAATATAGTACAAAAGTCTGTAATCTGGACGTCCATTATCTGGAATGATCTATAATCCGGACCTCAAAGCCCCAAATTTTATGCATGTGTGCGTTGAAAGAAATGTTTAATAAAGTAAACAAATAAATATTAAGCTTTTTTTTTGTAAAATTTGATATATTTTAGATCATAATTGCTCTTTATATCATAAATTACAGTTTCATATTTTTAATTGTAAAATTTCTGCATGCTATCTTACCAGATTTAAATCCAGATAATCTGGAAAAACCTCTAATCCGGAATCACTGAAGTCCCGAACTTACAGTTGCCCCTGAGTCCAATAAAAACTTTACTTTATTCCCCAAAATAGATCCCTCAACAATAGGCAAAGACGCCTCACTAGTGGATACTGTAAAAATCGATGGCACCTCCAAAAGGGTCGAAACGGAGACTGGTTTCTCCCCACCCTGAATTTAAATTAAAACTTGGTGCTTGGGGATTCAAAGCATTTGTAGCCACACTTGTGGTATTTGGAGTACCTGAAACAGCTGGTGTGGTGTTATTAGGATGTCTCCTGGCTGTTTGGTTATTTCTAAATCTCTGTTGACCCTGTCTAGAGTGCTGATTAGGCACAATATTCGCATAGCAGTCCCTGCTAACATGCCCTATTCTGTTGCATCTGTAACAACGAGGCTGTATGGGTCTTGAACGAGTACCTTGTGATATTAAACTCTGCACCTGCGTTTGGAGAGAGCCCATCATTTTTGTAAGCTGAGCTATATTTTCCTGCTGCATCTTAATACCTGTAGTGAGCTCTGAGTTGGTTACTGATGGTGCTGTAACTGACTTCTCGACTGCTGGCTTAGCAGCATTCACTGCTCTAACCTCAGCTGTTGCAAAATCACTACTAGCATGGCTCTTAGCCCACATGTCTTCCTCAATAATTGCATGCTGTTTAGCAGATGCAAAAGTTTTGTGATTCTGTGGCAGCAACAAGCGTCGCAAATGCAACTGCAATCCTTCGATAAACACTGACAGAAGTAAATCCTGCCTCTGTGCTTCTGCTGCAGGGTCACTGCTTCTTTCCACTGGTACAGTTTTGTACGAAAGAGCCTCTATACGTGCTGCAAATTGTCGCACTGACTCGTGTGGTTTCTGAAAAGCCTGAATAAGAGTACGGATGTTAGAGTGCAAATTGTGTACTGAAATGAACCTCTCTTTCAATGCTTTCACGACATAGTCAAGACTGGCTTCTTTCTTTAACCTAGGATTATTCCTAATTAATTCAGCAGCCTCACCTGCCACCTTGACTCTGATCACTGTTAACTTGTCGTCATCTGTCAAAACCCACGAGTGGCAATGAGATCAATCCTATCTAAGAAGTCATTCAGACTAATTCCCTTGTCTGCACCTGAGAACAGAGGAACAGAATCCAGAGGATCAGAACCAAAAACTGATAGAGCCATTACTTCTTGACTCTCCTCCCAGTCTATTGCACTATTACTAGCCGCTCTGGCTGCTCGTTATGACACTTTCTTTGGCATTTTAAACTGCAATCAGCAATTGCCAGCACAAAGAGTAGGGATATATCCCAATGTGTGATTAACACGCGTGCCTTTTAACCTTATGTTGCAAACATACAGTTGCAAAAATAGTGAAACACTAATCCTCAAAATCAATATGTAAAAATGCAATACAAAATTTTGCACAAAAAGAAAATACTTAAGTAAACAGGTACTGCGTGAAAATGTTTGTGTTTGGATAAAATAGTTTCAAAGTCCAAATGTGTATCAGTAGTACATATCTGGTATGCAACCTCAAACAATAAGTATAAAATAAGCACAGTAATACGACCACTGTATAGGCCTGTCACTGTAACTAACTAATGAGTAGGGTTTCAGTAAAAAGCCTAGACATGTGGAAGAAAACTTTCACATAAATATGCAATAGTACACATGACAATCACCAGTCTCAAGTCAAAATTAAGTTCAACTATAAGAGCAAGCCAAAAATGGTGCAAAAAACACAGCACAACAAAAATTGTAAAGTGCTAAGTTTGGTTCGAAGGGTCACGGCACCAAAAATGTTACGGTGTTTTTGAATTTACCCTTTAAATTTTCCTAAGTTACCAAAAGGTACCCTACTAATTGACCATAACACCAGAAATACTCTTACCACAGAAAAATACTAGTAACAATAAAGTTGAAAATATTTGCGTTGTGTTTATTCCGGATTAACCCTTAAAATCCATTTGAGTAAAAAGACTGGTAAAAATCATGAACACACAAAATAAATTTAACCATTGAATGATCTAGAAAAACTTATTTATTTAACTATTAAAGCAATTGACTGATATATCCATTAGTTAAAAAATTTAAATATATTCAACAGAAGTTGTACCATTGTTTCACACATCCAACATTTCTGAGTAATTACTTTTCTTTTTATGTATAACATCCTTGTAGTTATTATTAAATTTAATATTGCAACAACAGGTAAAACATACCAAAAGAAAAATTATACTATAAATTTAAGAACAATACCCTCCCCGGGGAGGGGGGGGAAAATTAAAAAAAAATAATTTAACAAGTTACACTTTCCAAAAAAAAAAAAAAAAAAAATTAAATACTTCACACAGAATAATCAATACAAAAATATATTGCGTACTACTTCACTCAATCACATCAGTTATGATACTGCTATTGCACATAATAATTTCCTATTTACTCCTTTTTTTTTTCTTAAAGTATAGTTTAATCGGATAAATGTTAAGTATTTACGCTATTACGATGCTACCAACAGTTAATCCCTGAGAGTAGCAGAGAGGCTCAAACAAAGATATTACACATTAATCCTCACCAAGCAGGCACTCCAAAGTTGAATTACATAATTTCATGAAGAACTTATTTTTCTTTTACAATTAAGTTAAGTTACAATAATAAAAAAAAATTAAATCCTTAGCCAATTTAATACTTTACTTAATCGACACACAAAATGATTTCTATAGAGTTAGGTTAACTTGGTCAACTACAAAAAAAAAAAAAAAAAAAAAAAAAAAAATTAACGCTCAACACATCAATTAATTGAATCATTTAACTGCAGAATTCTATATCATTTATCTAACCGGGAAAGAAAACATAAAAAAGAAAACTTATCTGGTCAACCGGCAAGCAGTTGCTGAGTAGCAGGCAAAATCAAACCATATGAAAAAAAAAAAAAAAATTGTCCCTTGAAGCTCAGGAGTAAAGGCGGCAGCAAGTTGCAGGAAAGGTGTTCGTCGATTATATGGAGGTTAACACGGGAGCCGAGGAGGTTTTCTATTTGATACAGGATGAACAAGGAAGTTCCCATAATTGCAGGATGGTTGAAATACAGTCCAGGACTTGGAGACGACAGCTGTCAGCAAGGACAAAAATTTCAGCTCAGGAATCCGTCGGTGGAAATGGTGAGTCCGACTTCTAAGTTCATAGAAGCAGCGGGTGTTGACCAACCAAATAAAAACTTACTGTCGGAGGAAGCAAGAAGCTAATGAAGCATTTCTATGGTAGAGAACTAGGTAGAGACATCTTTCTAGACGACGATTTTCAGCATTATATTTCTTGAGAACATAAATGTAAATACACCAACACATACACCAAAAAAAAAAAAAAATGATGCAACGAAGAATTAGGTGGAGACAAAGATACCCGTAAACCAGGGCCCGCGCTCAAGGCGCAGAGGCACGAGGCCCGTAACTCTATCGGGTAAGAATATCATTTCCTCGGAATAATCTGCTGCCGTCGCGTACAGCATCAGAAAGGAATTAAAAAAAAGCAGAAGATGTGTCAAAAAGTGTGCTCGTCCCCCAAAACAACCCGTTAAAAGGGAGGACGCTGGACTGCCAAGTTGGCACAACCCACTCTTAGCCAAAAGTTAAAATAGTTGCAACAACAGCATTCCCTCATGTTAGCAAACTCGCCAAATCCATTACTTTGAAACCCTAATGGAAATTCTATGTCGCCAAACCCTCGCCAAAATAACCCCACCTGTGGAAGGGGGAAATTAGGATTTTCAACAACCCTGCAAGCAGTCCCAACGAAAGAATGCTGAAACTCACAAAAAGTGACTTTTCAACCGGAAAGAGGGCATTTCATCCCCCTTTAACGAAATCACAAGCAAACGAAGAAAAATCTACTAATTAAAGCTCATAACTGAAATGCAATTAAAGTTAGAAAAACGAAAGTTATGTCAAATTAAAGAGCTAATTTTTAACTAATGATATTAAATACTAAGAAATCAAATTAATTTTTGACATGAAAAACTGAGTTTATTACGTGAAAAAATTCACCTATCCATTGTTTGCGTGTACAAGATTGAAGACGCAGTTCGCGTAAACTCGGAAAGCCAAAATATATTACACTAGAATTAATAAGCCAAGAAAGAATATAACCAAACTTGCGTAGCTCAAATTTTGAATAATTAAAAATTAAAATTTTGATTTTTATGAATCACTTAATTAAATTAAATTCGCTACACAACACTTTGTACTGTAAATTACATACCAAAATATAATGCCTATGTCATTATATATAATGACCTGTAAAGGCATTATATATAATGACCTATAAAATCGAGTAAGAAAAACAAAAACGCTGGCTCTTTCCCGAGAAATGCGAGCAAGACGCATTATGGTCAAGAAAGGTGATAGCCTTTTCCCATCTGTAATTATGTTGTAATGTTACTTTTTAATTAACCAAGAAAGCTTATGTTAAGTTTCAAATCTACTAATTAAAGGGAAAAAAAAAAAAAAAAAAAAAAGGAAATCCTAACGAGATAAACAAAAATGCCTGTTACCCTTTAATTCACAGGCACATTTATAAAGAGAAGTGATTTCCAGTTTGTTTATTCCAATAAATCAAAACCAGAAGCTAATTGCCAGTACATGAAGATCAAATGCCGTATGAATCAAGCCATGTGAAAACAATTACCACTTAGCTCCATTTACTGGCTTTAAAAAATTCAAATAAATCCGTCCATTTTAATGTCACGTATACATGACGCTGTGCTAGTAGGAGTAGAATCCTTGCGTCGCGTATACAGGACACTGGGCTGGATTGGAATCGTTGTGTCGCGTATATGCAGAGCTGGTCCTGAATGGGTTAAATTGTTGATAATTCTACAAATATTGTATGCAGATTTACTAAAGGCATTAAAATCTTAACCGGATGATAAGAATAACATAATTCAATCATTTTTAAAGCAAAAAATGCACAATTTACAAACATATAAGAGTAAAGAAATTGAGATGATTGAGCCGGGTAGCAGAGCGGATATATATATTACATACATTACGTGTGGCCGATTGCAACCAAAATACGAGATTCACATCTACATGTTATAGCAGTCCTATATACAAAATTTCAACATTCTGAAGCTACTTGTTTTTAAGTTTATGTACAGATGCCACGAAAAATTCTCTTCAGAATTCATTTTAAAGCAGTTTTATAATTTTTTTTGAGGAAAAGAGTCTTTTATTCTGTCCTTACGTACAAATGTCACGCAAACACATCATTAAATTGCATTCAATAGCGGTCAAAATGGATATTTTCATTGAAATATGCTGCATGAAACTTTTCGCGATTACAATTTTCTTTTTTACTTTGTACAAAGAAGTAAAAAGGGGGCACAGAGAAGAAAAGTATAAAGTGAATTTTACAAGGAAACTAATACAAATTTGAATATTCTGAGCCATAGGGAAAAAAATTCTTACAATGAAAAAATATATGGCAAGACAAACGATATTAATTTAAAAATAATTACAGTACTTTTTTTGCTTTTGCTAAGAAGTGTTTTAGAAGCTGTGTTTTGAAGAATTTATTATCTTGTTTATTTTTCAGACTCAAAATATTTTCAAATTGCTAAAATGGGAAGTAAAAGTTGTTTAAAAGATGCATTATTTTATAAACTCTTCATTTGAAAAAAAAAAAAAAAAAAAAAAAAAAAAAAAAATAATTTTGAAATGCTTGTTTCACTTCTTGTCCAGAAGCTTGAGTACTGCACCATTTATATTATAAGTAGGAATGAATTCAAACAATAACCCATAAAATTCGTAACTGTCAATGAATCACCAAAAAGTATTTCTCCAAAATGGTTATTCACTTTCAGGTATTTTCTTCCTCCTTCCAGCATGCCTTCATTGTGTAATAGTAGCGCAATTGGTGTGTTTTCGAGAGGTCCAGGTCCCAGCAAGAGCATTGCTCATTTTTCTTTTTTTTTTGCTTCAAAAAAACCTAACGACTCTGCATACACTCAAAATGGCAAAAAATGTCTCAGAAATGTCCAATGAGTAAAATTAAGGACCTTTTGCTGACTTTGACTGAAATTATGCATAGACTGAAATTATGAGAGCTTCGTAATAAAAAAAAAAAAGGCTTTCGGGATAAATACCAAATTACAATTGAAGTGTGCATGCAATGAATACACATATATATATGTCATAATTAGAGCAAATCAAAAGACAGAGCAGTGTCGATTCGTGATTAGTTTCACATTGAAGACTAATTTCGATAAAACTTGGCAGTCGAGGCAGTTTTAATTCCATTTTTATTTGCAACTGATATTTGTGGCCACAATCACTTCGCACTTTAGTCGTGCCTTTCCACAGAAGATTTACATTTTTGATATTGTTGAGATAGAAAGCAAGCCAGCGAAATTACATCTTAGCACAGTAGAGAGCAAAAGCTGAAGTGCGTAGTTATGAAAGATGGAAGCACGCGAAGAGAAAAGTTTTGGTTTACAATGGCGGTTTCAATTCCCAATTATTACGTCATCAGAGCTGCGCGGGCCATAGAGTGATCTAGAAATGATGCAATGCAGAGAAGTTATTATGATTTTAGAATAAAGAGGAAGAATTAATGTTTATACTTATATTATAATTATGATTCATATAATTTTATCTTACATATTCCCCCCCTTCAAAAAGAAAAAGGCGTAGCGACAGAGAAGCCTTTTTAAAGAGAAAGAGTTAAAACACTAGCAAATGTAAAAAAAAAAAAAAAAAATTTAAATAAATTTTTAATTTTTAGAGTCCTATTGAATTTTTCAGCATTTCAGTCCAAAAGTCTTTTTGTTTGAGAGTTCACATAATCCCAATTATTCAGGGAAGGTTCTTGTTATCACAGAATATCACAAAATAAACTTTTACATAATCATTACTTATAATTAAATGCACATAAATATTTATGATATTAATTTTCATATTGATAAATTATGTTTTATTACCATATAATAATAGGATGGTTTCACCATTATTATCTTTCATTTACAATTTCTAATTTTACAATTTGGAAGGCCTCGCAATGCTTTTAAACAAACGTATCCTTCAATAGGGCTATCCTCTTGAGCTAACCAGTGTGTTCTCTGCACTGGTGGCCCAGGGTGCCTAGTACTTGAAAAGGTACTAGGCATTCACCTCCATTCCTTGCATATACCTCCATTCCTTGCATAAGGTAACTGGCATTTGAGAACTGCACTAATGCATTCCATAATAAAAAAAATATAATAATAATAATAATATAAAAAATTACACACTCATAAAAAGAGAGCCTCCAACATTATCTTACTTGAAGAGGGAGAAGGGAACAACTGTACAGAGGTAATTACAGGCCTCTGTTGAAGGAACCAGTACACACTCATCATACTATACTTAACACACAATAACCCATAAATCTTAACATGCATTTACCATAATTTCATATTACTTATCTGTACTAATTTCACTTATTTTTAACATCTACTTTATTTTTCGAATAATTATAAAATTCACATTCAAAATTCTCAACAAAATTTCAAAAACATAAAAACTTATCTTAATATCCTTCCCTATGAATAATTTAAATAGCTTAAAATTCGTTACTTAATTTGCTCACACATAATTATGAAAAAATAGAGAAATTAATGAACAAGAATTTCAGATTTTTTCAAAACAAATTGCAGAAATTTTAACCAAAGTTGAAATGAAAACTATAGAATCCGTAGCACATTAAATAATTTAGTTCCTGAGCTAGATTCACATGAATGTAATAATTTTTGAGCTGTTGAAAAAGCGGAAGTGCAAATAATTTTCTGTCGCACATACTTGCAAACACTAACTCAGATCGACCTTGAACCCGCTGTAATGCTTAATTCCTAAACGGTAATTCACTGATGATTCCTTTTCACTAGGCATTCGAACTTCTCAATTTATCGAGAGATTACTTTCAATCTGTAAACACTACGCGTGATTATTTTTTTGAAGCACTTGCAAAACACCACAGCAGAAGAATGATCTGTTATTTTTTAAACACTGAAAAAACAAACTTGATGATTCACTTCTTTCACATTATCTTGGATTTATCACAAAACGATGATTTGAAGAGCAGAACTGAATTTTTCCATTGAGGCTTCAGGCTGTAGGAAACTATCCTACCGGCTAATTGTCATAATAAGAGCAAATCAAAAGACGGAGCAGTGTCGATGCGTGATTAGATATTGAAGACGAATTTTGATAAAACTTGGCAGTCGAGGCAGTTTTAATTCCATTTTTATTTGCAACTGATATTTGTGGCCACAATCACTTCGCACTCTAGTCGTGCCTTTCCACAGAAGATTTACATTTTTGATATTGTTGAGATAGAAAGCACGCCAGCGAAATTACATCTTAGCACAGTAGAGAGCAAAAGCTGAAGTGCGTAGTTATGAAAGATGGAAGCACGCGAAGAGAAAAGTTTTGGTTTACAATGGCGGTTTCAGTTCCCAATTATTATGTCATCAGAGCTGCGTGGGCCATAGAGTGATCTAGAAATGACGCAATGCAGAGAAGTTATTACGATTTTAGAATAAAGAGGAAGAATTAATGTTTATAGTTATATTATAATTCTGATTCATATAATTTTATCTTACATACATATATATAAATATATATATGTATATTGTTATTTCGGTGGATTATAAAAGAATTCACTTTTAGTCATGGAAAAAAAAAAAAAAAAAAAACTACTGCACAGGTGACTGGAAATTGTGGTGTAGCAGATGACCAGATGGAATTTTAGAAGACCAGCTTGATAGTTAAACATAATTTATTTTTGGATGATGAATTGCTTAGCACATATCTTAATAACTGGTAAAAGACTAAGGATGCTAAATGCGCCCCACAATTTTAGACAAGCCTTTACATCTCAAATAATGGAGAATAACTAGTAGAGGTTAAGCGACACATTGTCAGTAGGAAAGCGATGACAAGAAAAAAGAGAGAAACTATGCAGTTAGTAGCTATTTATATTAGAAGTTTTGCTTTAATCTGATTGGCCGAGGAACTATGCGCAATGCAGATGGTTACAGAATTGATTTTCAGATATGAATTTCTCAAATTAAAAAACAAGGAATTAAGAGAATTAAGATCTAATTTAAAGTAAAATTCATCTAAAGTTAAGTTTATTTATTTATTATTTTTTTAAAATTTTACATAGCCTTTCTTCAAGAAGAAAAAGGCTTAGTGATAAAGAAGCCTTTTGAGGAAAAAGCATTAGTGATAGCAGAGAAGAAAAATTTTGTATAATATTCACAATTCTATTGATTAAACAAATGATTTGCTTCAAGATTAATTTAGAAATCTAAAAACATATTAAAAACAATATCTAAAATATTACATAATCTGTGAATTAAATTTAGAGTTCAGGTTTGAAGATAAATTTGTAAAGTTCTTGAGTGCTTCAAGATCACATACTACTTATGATAATTAACCAGTTTCTTAAATTACTCATATTTTTATATGTTATTATACTATTTTATATCAAAACATATATTTTCTATAGTAATAATCAAACACACTATTTGTTTATCATATTCTACACTAATATTTTAAAATTATTCCATTCACATAAAATTCTTATCAACAAACTAAAATTTTCAGCATAAATTCAAAAAATTGTATTATTTAATATGCTTCCCTAAAAATACTTTAAATATCTTAAAATTTGTTATGTTCGTCTATGTATGTACTTCATTCATTACTTTGTCTGTATGTCACAAATTACGTTAATAATTTTATCATGCACAATTATAAAAAATTTAATGAACAATAATTTCATACTTTTGCAAAACAGCACCATCAAATTGCAGAAACTTTAAGCAAACTTTGGAGTCCGCAGCGCATTTAATAATTTTGGCTCATTGGAAAATTAAACTTAGTTCACACAAAGATAACAATTTTGAGCTTTCGAATTACGAAATGTTGTTAGGAAAACTGGAAACGCAAATAATAATTTTCTGTCACACATGCTTGCAAGCACAAATTCAGATCGACAACCTTAAACCTGGTGTAATGCTGGATCTCTTAAGCATTAAATCACTACTGATTTATAAAGATTTTTTTTCTTTTTGTATTGTTTATAATATTGTAGGGATGGCTGAAGCAAATTCAATATTCCTTTTCACATTCGACCTTTTGGATTTATCAGGAGATTACCTTCATTCTGCAAATATTTTTTGAAGCACTTGTAAAACACCACAGCAGAACAATGGCAATTTCTATCACTTCTAAATATATGAAAGGCAGTTGAATAAATTTTCCATTGGGGAAATTTTACACTCACACTTATGACGTCTAGTCAATTCATTGCTAAATAAGAGAAAGTAGCAGCAAATGTTGATTGTGTAGAACGTAGGTGGCCTACTGAACAGGAAGAATTCCTGATTGCATAGAATGCTTATCTGTAATGAATATGAAACTGGCAGCTATTTTCAGTAATTATGTTGCAGCCACAAACAACTTGGCCAATTACTTGTGCCTATTTCCAGAACAATTACATTTTTGATATGGCGATAGAAAGAAAGGGCAGTGAAACATCCAAGCAGCACAGAAGTTTAAGCTAAAAGTATGCATTTATTCAATATGGCAGTCTGTTAAAAAAAGGTTTTGGCTTAGGTTAGAATAGTTTCAGATCTCAGAGTTTAGTTTCCGAAATAACTATGTCGTAGCATTACACAAGCCATGCAAGATGTACCTCTAAGAATTCAAAATAGTTGGAGACTGCCCGGTGTTGAAGTGGCTGGCGCATTGCCCAGCTGCACCACAGGTCTGGGTTTCGATCCCTGGGCTGGGCAAGGGTGTCTCAGCCTTTCATCCCTTGAATGGGTCAATAAAATGAGTACCAAGTTCACTTGGGGATTAAACACCAGGGGTCCTGTGACAAGCTGACCACTTGTCCAGGGCATATGCTAATGCACTCTGGGGCAAAAGGTCATGTAAAGAGGATTTTGGGGCACTGCAAGCCGTGGCCCTCTAGAGCTGTTGCACCACTGAGTTTAGTTTAAATAGTGGAAGACTAGAAATGAAGAACCTCAGTTATAAGTACCATAATAAAAGACTAATGGCTGTACATTTGATTTAATTTTATGACTGATCAGTTTACTTCTAATGGATGATGCTTATATATTGCTGATTACACTGAGACATCATTTATTAATACTGCTATTATCGCATTTTCCATAGCCAGTTTGCTTTTGTGCTAATTTATTTTATACTTGTGTTAACATTCCCACCTTTATGCAATAAACAAAGTTAATTTTTTTAGGCACAGCCTACTAAATTGGAAATTAACTATATTATTATGTCAGTAAATTGGGGAAAAAAAAAATTCTGCATGCACACACACATTTTACACTCTACTTCACAATATCACATAAATGTGTGTAAAATAAGTTACTTACGGATAAAACAGAAATATTATGCTCGAGATCCCATGTTCAATTATCACATGATAAAAACAAAATGATAAAACTGGACTTAGAAGTATGATAGTTATAACTCTTATACAAAGAGCACAAGTACCATGGTATGAAGCAGGTAAGAACAAGAAGGCTATCTAAAATGAAATTTAAAATGACTCATCAATTTACTTTATAAGAATAAAGCAAAACATTTCTTGCAAATTACAACAACAACAACAACAACAAAACAAAACAAAACAAAAAAAAAAAAAAAAATTGCATCAAGAAATTACAGTATTAAGACAGAAACTAAAATGAATGGGAATAAGAATACTTTTTAATTCATATTTAATTAAAATAGAAGATACTTGATTTTTCTCAGAATAAAATGCTTAGTATGAAGTTTTAGAAGTATACTTCACAATGATAACAAAATATTTTCAGATTATTATTTTATATTGAGTAATATATGGCATAAATATAGCAATAAGAAATAAAATTAAAAGCTAAATGTTTATAAACTTAACAGAAAATAAAATATATTCAGGCGCTGACCACACACAGATGATTTGGCTATTGTATGAGAAATTTCACCATATTCTGTTCCTTTATAAAAGAAGGAGTCACAAAACTAAAGGTGGCTGATGTCATAACAAACTTCTGCATTCAACAAATAAATTGTACCCCGAGTTAAAATTATCTTTATGAATGGTTTGAATTAACCGTGGATACTTTTTTAGTTGAATTAACTACGGATACTAAACACAACAATTAACTTATGATTTTGTTTTGCAGCACAAAACACTATCATAAAATTAAAAGAAGCTCAATCCTTTTAATTACCTTAGACTGGCATAAATTGTGAATAAAATTTTATCAGTTTCAAAAGCACAATGAAATCCATACATTACCCATATACTTATATGGCCCAGCAGGGCCATATGTTATTTAGAAAATGAGTTAGATTGAAAGAGCGTAAGAAGGTGAATATTTCCAGAGAGGAAAATTGAAGGTACATAGATGGGGGGGGGCTGTAGTCTCTTGAATACAAGATTACCAAACAACTGAAAGCAGACATACACTACATCTTATAAACTAATTAGAAAGCATTTCAAGAGAAACTCAATCTATGCACAGAAAACATAAAAATACAGACGGTGTTCACATAATTTTAGAACTATTTCAATAAAGAATAATAAATAATAATAATAAAAAAAGACAGAAAAGAAAATGTTTTGGAATAAAAATTTCTGGCAACAGCTTATTATTTGAATTGAGAAATATCATCTCCCCTCTCCCCTTTATTTTTTTTTCAAAACGTCACATGTAAACAAACTGTGAATTGGATATGTTTTTATGCTTTCCAAAGAGAAATATTCTTATTTCATACTTTAGAAACATTGTGAAATGTATGGGGTTAAAATTTCTATGTGCAAAATAAGTTTCATTATTAATTGGAAAGGGGAAAAACCATCAGTCATTACTTCTACATAGAAAGAAGAATCTAAATGAATACCCAGAAAAGGTATGCTTCTGGGTATTCATTTAGATTCTTCTTTCTATGTAGAAGTAATAACAGAAATATTATGCTTTTTAATTTATATTTATTATTTTATTTTAAGTTAAATCATTAGTAACAAGAGAAAATTTATCAATGCAGAAATCAGTTGCAAAGTCTTTAAATATATCTCTAGCAACAATAAATAAAATATAAAATCATAAAGGTTTACAACTTAAAAAAGCTAAAAAATCAATGTTCAACTTTTGCTCAGACATATGGCTCAAGGCAGAGCAGTTTGTAGAACTCTGCATGAAAACTATTTAAAAAGGAGATGAACAGAGACCTTGATGAACCATTGTAACCCTTGGTGAAACATGGATTTACCTAAATGACTGCAACAATAAAAAGTCAGTTTATTATAGAAAATTATATACAGAGCTTGTTCCATCAATGCAAAGAAATATTCAGAAAGGGGTTTATGACTGTCGCAAGATTCTCTTACAAATGGGGAAAGTAAAAATAAGAAGATTGGGGAATCAAAATGCTAAAATCAACTCAATGGACTATCAAGAGAAAGTTTTATGTTGGATATTTACAGAAAAAATTGCACTTTCTTATTCCAATGACTTTCAAAGAGTGAAAAGACAAAGCGAAAAGTTATACTTCGAAAAGTACCACTGCATTCCTAGGAAAAAAAATGAAATATACAGGTATTGTATATACACTTTTTCAACATATTCTTGTGAAGTCCCCTGATGGTTTTTTAGAAAGAGCTCTTTCCAAACACAACCCCACTATGACTCTGGAAAATAGTAGAAGAGGAATGGAAATCAATACAACAGGAAAATTTATGAAAAGCCCTTCTACTACGGAAATCACAATGCAGACTTCCAGAGAAAGTTCCAAAAAGAGGCTATCAGATGAAACATTAAAAAAATATTCTTTACATTTTAAACATTAATAAAACGGCCCTGAAATCATTCTAAAACTGTATAAATGCTCTCTATACAATGTAGAAACTATGTAAAAGCATAGAATAATCAACAGAAGGCACTATGAAACAAAAATACAAAATTAAAAACAAGACAGAATTTTTGAAATTATTTTGAAGTTTAAATTTTCGAAAGTTAGAGATGTGAAAAATTAGCAATGCCCTGGCCAGGACTCGAACCTCTTGAATACATGCCGAGCGTGCTGACCATTACGCCACAAAGGCATGTGAAGAAGGTGGGAGAAATACCTTATATACTCCCCCTTTTAAAGGGTGACTGGGGATCAAGGGACCTAGTCACCAAATCCTGGTGGTGGAGAATCATTATCCACCACTTTTTTTAGTTCGGGCACCACTACAGAGACATTAGGTATTTTTGAAAGTTAGAGATGTGAAAAACGAGCAATGGCCTTGCTGGGACTCGAACCTCAGACCTCTTGAACATGCACCGAGCGTGCTGACCATTACACCACAAAGACCTGCTAAGAAGGTTAGAGAAATACCTTATAACAATAATGAAGAGTATCCAAGAAGCTCAGTTATGAAACATTTTATAAACATTTATGAATGGGGAATTTTATAACTGAATATGATTGAATGTTACTGGAAAAGATACCTTCTTGGAGGGATATTGAACACTGCTTTGCATACTTAAATGAAACAAGGCTGCAACTTAATGACTCTCTGTTATTTGATCAGCCACTAAATTTGAATAATATTCAAGAAATGGAAGACAATGGTGAATATTCAACTCTTTCAATTGATTTAACACCTTAACTGCTGCGGAAAACGTAAACGATTCATTTCCCAGTGCCACGGTTTTTCACACAGGCACGCGTATTATGCGAGCATTAGGGGGAAAATAAGTGCAAGTTTTACTTTCTAAAAACTGTTTACTTTCACAAAATAAAGAATAAAAGAAAAAAATTAATGCACAGAATTTAATGTTTTGAGTAAAAGTATAATAAAAAGATGCAAGTATAATAAAAATGATGCTTTTATAATAAAAAAGATCCCTAAAATGGAGTTTCGATCAATTCATTTTTAGACCAGTAAAGTGTAATATCAGGTTTCAATGTTATACCTTGTGAAATCAGTACGCCTAAAAAAACATATATTTCTTCTCAACTGGTTGAATGCCACGATCTTGTTCCTGATTTTTCGTTTGCAAGGTGTTAGTTCCTATACTCATCTACAAAACGGTTAGTTTCAGTAACAATATGAAGCACGAGCAGTTCATCAAAAAATAATTCAAAAGATAAATGGGTTTGAAACATCCGTTATATCTTTCTTTATTCCTGGAACCTACTACAAAAAGTAAACAAAAACGGAGGACACAGAATAATAAAAAATACGTTTTACTCAAACAACACCAGCCAATACCACACAGTCATTACTTTCACTGCTTTAGACACATCCCTCTCTCCAATTTCTCCCCACACTTCTCTGAAATAGTATCCTCCTTCGCATACTTTGTCAAGGTCATTGTGGTGTTGCATTCCAAAGCTTTGCGAATAATTTTATGGGTACCAGCACAAAGCAAATGATTTTATTTTGGAAGGGTGTATATATATACGCCCGGGGCAGTTAACGCATCAGTTGAGCAAGGCATATACATACGCTCACAGCAGTTAAGGGGTTAAAGTGGGTTGAATATTTCTTGAAAGAAATATTTAAAATCTTTTATTTGTTTGTTTATGATATAACCTAAACATTTTTCTTATAAAATGGTTAGTGTGTGAATCCTTACTCTTTTTATAATAAGCAGAGCTGGTGTGCCAATGCTTACTCTTTTTATAATAAGCACAGTTACAGTTGGTAACCCTACGTATACAGAGGTAATTCTGAAATTTTTGAGACAAACAGACAATATATGCTAAAAACAATTATTTGTTATATAATTAAAGTTAAATTTTTTAATGTCTGCAAAAGATAATTTGTGGCAATAACAGCAATTTATCTATCATAGAATAACTTTTGAAAGAAAGGAAATGGAGCTGGTGCGAGCACATTTTTGTACAATAATTTTCTAGGATTTTAAAGCATAGCTAAATCAAGAAGAATGCCTTCAGCATCTACAGTTAGCACATGGAAATAAAGCTCTGTCTCATACCACTGTATCCAGATGGTTTACAGAATTCTGTAGACATAAAAATTCTCTCTTGGATGAAGAACATACAAGAAGTCTTTTGTCAGTAATAGTGCCAAAAGCATATCGGCCATACTATGTTAACAAATGATAATTGTTGTACTTATCAAATAACTTTGATAAGTACTATACATAAGATTAGTCATGAAAAATTGCTATACATCATATTAGTCATGAAAAATTGCATATGAAAAAATTAGTTTCTTATTAAGTTCCCTATAAATTAAGATATTAAAAAAGGAGAATGTCAGAATTAGTAAAGGGACTGAAATTAACGATGGTGGACACTGCGTTATTTCTAAAATAATAACTGGTAATGAAACATACATGCATTTTTTTTGCATTCCAATGCATCAAGAAAGTAGAGTATGGATCTTTGAAGATGACCACTTATGAACAAAGGTAGAGGCAATGAAAAAAGTAATGTATGGCATTTTCCACAAAAGTACAGGACTAGGCATAACCATTAAGTTAAAGGAACAAAAGACAGTTGCAACTAAATCTTTTCGAATTCTTCAAGAAGTGATTATTAGGGGACTCATGCTTCACCATGATAATGTTCCTCTCATATTCAGCAAAGATTGACAGTGAAATTTCTCAAACAGAAGCACGTCAACATGACAAAATATTTATCTTATTTTCCTAATTTTGCTTTGTGTGGCCTTTGACCATTTCTTAATCTGAAACAAAATTTATGTGCCTGTCTTTTTCAATCTGAAGATGTGACTGATGAGTTAAAAAAGCATCTCTTTCATCAGTCCCCAAAAATGGACAGTCTGAAGCATATCATCTTTGGAAAATTTGCCAAACAAAGTACACATAGATGTTGGTGGAAATTACTTTGAATAGACTTCAGGTTTAGTTAACTTACCATTTAGCTATATCTCAAAAACTTCAGACTGACCTTGTATACTATTTTGCAATAACTTATTGCACGAAGACAGAAAATAATATTGAAAAGCATGCAACACAGCTCAACCAAAAAAGTTATTTATCCATCAAGACCCAAAATCCGTTTTAGCTAAGATATTTATAGCTTTCAAATTATGTCTGACATTTCTTCAAGCAAATCCATCAGCAAAATTATCCATTAAAATTATTTGAAGCATTTAATAAGAAATTTTCAAGATTTAAAAATATCTGGCAAGAACAAAACAATCCTTTAAGCTGTCTCAGCCAATATAGAGACTAACAGAGATTGGCCACCATGCCCAAAGGCTGGAAATGGTATGAATGTTTGCATCTGTAATGTTTTTGTGGAATGAAGACACTTAAAGCCACAGATGAAGAAATTTACTAGAATGGTACACAAAAAGGGGTAAAAGCCCCCCCCCAGATTCCATTCCCATTTCAGTACAATTTTAATCAAAATTGGGCTGAAAGTGAATGAAGTCATACTGCCAGTATGGTACTCATAGTTTATCACCAACAGCTGGTGCACATTTTGACAGACCCATGATTGCAAATGTAATCAGCCGCAATTAAACAAAAACAGGTTTTCAGAAATAAAGCTTAATGGCTGGAAAAATGCTACAATTTTATTATCTGCTTCTTTTAAAATTAATCAACAACATAGATTTGCATTTCTTGAAATGTCTGCTAATGACACATGATGTAATTAGAAGTTACCAACTTACGAATATCTCCCCATAAAAATTATTTAAGTGGTGCTATTTCATTAATATAATAAACATTAAAAGTTTTCAAATTCATTAACTTGAAAATCTATTTAAAAAATTGAAATACAGTATAATGAAATATGCTATATTACTACAAACTTACATTAATGAAAGAAAAGAACATACAATTAATTATTTGAAATAACACAGATATAAAACTTACTTGTTTAAAAAGACAAACTGGCAGTCTCCTTCCAGTCATAATTAAATTAATAGTCAACACGTAATAATCAATAAGGTAGTAGTTCTGAAAGGAAAAAAAAAAAAATACTTAATAAAACAAACATATTATTTATTAAACATGAAGGGAAAAAATTCTTATAATATACATGAAGAAACTTGTATTTCAACAGCTGTTTTTCACAAGATACCTTAAAAGCATGTGGATTCATTGCTCCCACATGAAATGGAGACAAAAATGAAACAATGCATTATCTGAACTTGAAAATATCAGTGGCGTATATCTATCTTGTTTACCTACTGAATACCTCTGGCTGTCTTAAATTTTAAAAGAAAAAGGGTGTTTGTATCTTCTTGATTTACTAAAATAATAAATTCATAAATGATATGCACTATTTAGTCAAATTCAAATCAATAACTAAAAGCATCCATAACTAAGATGAAATACAATATAATTATAAAAATATATAATAATGAAATAAAGTCTAATATTAAAATTAAACAATATAATATAGTATTCATAATATAAGGGAAATTATTTAGAGATTTCCAAATAAGTTGACCATTTATAAGATAAAATTTCAGGATATTGTCTTTATATCATTTAAAAAATCAATTTCATTTTTAAGTTAAAACTCCATATTTAGTAAGCATATTAAAACAAATCACATGCAAAAAATTTGCGAAGTTATGGTAAAACATCTTTCTAAACTTTTGCCATTTAAGGAAACAGATGGCTTGTTGACATTTACATTTCAGGAAATTCCTTGCATTAAAACCTTTTGAATAATATATAAAATGCACCTGTATACAATTTTATAAACTATATCATTACACATGAAATGAAAGTGCCTGCTTCTTTGCATTTTTTATGTTGATTGTGCAAACATATTTATAACTAATATAAATATATATTTTTAATTATTATTAAGAAATATTTATAACCTAATAAAGTGAATAATATGAAGAAATTGATCAGTCTCTACAATTAAAGCATGGAATCACTGATAAATATGAGCAAGGTGTGCATATAATTGACTTAGCAGTAACAGCATAGTACTTCTATAATATGTATGAAGTAAAAAAAAAAAAAAAAAAAAAAAAAAAAGAGATAAAAGCACCAATCAAAGGCATTAAAAAGAATGATGGCATGTTTTTAATATCAAAACAGTGGGTTTCAATAAATGAAAAGATGGGAAACTACTTACTGTGTGGCTGAAAGAAATTAGCTCAAAGGAGATACTGCGAATGAAGCAATCATCTGAAGAGTGGTATAAGTTATATACATTAATTTGTTGGAGATGACTCCAAGTTCTTCAGACAATGAATCTGAAGAGACATTCCAGGCAAGTTGTGGCTGGTTTGAAAAGTTTAAAAGCTGAACTGGAATTCACTCTGTTGTCAGGCATGTGAAGCAGCAAATTCAGATAGGAAGGCAGCACAGAATTTCCTCAGAATATTTGCGGGACTGATAGAAGCTGAAGGGTACATTCCCAGTATTTATTTCTTTACATTATCTTTTATATGTTTTCACTCTGTTTCATAAAGTATTCAGTACTTACGTATTATCCTGTCAATTGTGAAAGTTGACGGAAATCCCATCAAAGTTGAGGCAATTATTCCGGAGGAATTTTAAAGGAATTAATGTAACTTTATTAAATAAAAACCAGTATTCAATTTGCAACCTTTTTAGGAGTTGTGCTTCCTAAAAAGTCTTGTTGATTCCTACTATTTTGCTAGGCCTTCCAATTTTATTAGAAGTTATTTTTAGAACAGTCTTTTTCAAACTTCCCCCCCCCCATAATAAACCTTAAATTTCTGATGCCCTCTATTTAACATATATGTATACAATCTCCTTAACAATAAAACTGCCCCCTTTGGGGCAAGGGACATACGTTGGGAAACACAGCTTAGAACCTTATCAGTACAAACTTTCTGCAGGTAATTGTTCCAATATGTTACTGTTTTGCAGGCCATATTCAGCTGACTATATTGTGTTCATCAATACACACTTTTGTTAAGGTAGGTTAACTTTGAAACTAATCGACTGCCTCTGTTGTGTAGAAGTCGGATCTCAAATTTTAATATTTTTTTTCAAAATGCAGGGAAAAAATATCAATAACAGTCAATTTACATCCTTGTTCATAAAAACAAAAAGTGGCTTAATGAGAATCATTGATTACATCATCAAATGGAAGTGCAAATGCTATTAGTGTGCTATCCATAACTGGCACTAAATCATGCTGCTTGGTGACAGTGTAACAGTCAACAGGATGTAAGCACCAAGTTTTGATTAGTTTTCTTTAAAATACAATGCATTATTGTAAATTAAAAATAAAATATCAAATACATTGAAGTGCTTACTTAGGGAGCTGGAACAAATTAATGGTTTTGAATGCATTTCAGTGGGAAAAACTGTTTCAGGATACGATGTAAATCAGCTTACATGTTCGAGCATGGAACTAATTAAACGTGTATGCTGAAGAACCACTCTATTTCTCACTCAATACAGTGGCTTTTTAAAATCTGATGCTTATCTAATCTGATATCAATCTTGCAAATATGAAAATTGTTATTTTCATCTGTTTGATGATATTACTAAAATGAATATATAGAGCTATTCAAAATCATACAGAAAAAATAATTATCCAAAGAAGTTTGCAAAATATTAATAAATCATATGCCACATTTAAGAAGTTGTTGAAATGAGTCATCTTCAGCAAGAAATTACAGTTATACATTTTAAACTAGTTTGAAGCTTGAAAAAATATATCACAATACAGCCACTGTTGAAGGGTGTCAAGTTTGCCTTAATATATTCAAATATTCAAACAAATAAATTACTTCAAATCTACATTTACAAGAGAGAAAAGTGCTGCACATACAGTAAAGTTTATCTTTTCATTCTTCACCCTCCCATTTTGGAGATTTAAAGCAGTTAATTATGCAATTTAAAAAGGCCTCAGATACATGAACAATATACGGATTTCATAAAAGAATACCTTGAGCGGAGACATATGGAAAAAGTGCCTGAGAAAGAGATTTTTACTGAGTCTGTGTGTGAGGGTTTCAAGTCGTGTTGAAGGAATCAAGTCTTAAGTCCTTTTTGATGCTTCAGGCTAAAACATCATCAGGACTTTCATTAAATGACCTTTAGATGGTTCAGCCAAGAGTTCAACAAGGGCTGTTTCCAGTTCTTGAGTGGTTTAGAGCTCATAAAGCTGTGGTATGTTCCAATGTGGATTAAGTACTGTATCAAAACTCTTTTTTTCAATTATACTTTAGTCTGAATTATACATTACTGATGATGAAATTTTTAGTCATTAGCAAAATGCAAGCTATAAATTATATGAAATAAATAAAAATATCTGATACCTGTCATACTGGGAAGTTGCATCAGTTGCTCTATAAAGTTTCCAATCTTTTGTTATACACTTTGACTACATTAACTTCAATAATTTGAAATTTAGGGTGGAATGGTTGTTGAAACTAGAAATTTGAAGGTAAGCCAAAGTGAATATCGAAACATAGTATTCAAAATTGAATTTTCAATATTTCTTTTTTGAGGGGTGTGTCCTTTTAGTTTTGTCTTACTGAAACTTGACTATATTTGGTTTGATTCGAGCTTTTTTCCATAAAAGAAAAAATTTTAGGCATGGTAAACATATTTTGTATTGTTTCAAATTAAATAAATAACCACCACCCCTTTTAAAAAAAAAACTCTTTAAGAGTTAGGCAGTTTTTATCAACTAATTGCCTAACTCTTAAAGTTATGTATTATAACTTTAAGAGTTAGGCAATTTATTGTATATCATCAATTAATAAAACTATATAAAATACAGTCAAAAGTCTTTAATCCGGACATCCATAATCCTGAATGATCTATAATCCGGATCTCAAAGCTACAAACTTTCTGCGCATGCATAGTTTCACATAATTTTGATTCATAATAATGCAGGTAGATATCAGCCAGGATGGGACTAAGAAGGCTTCTCATGGCTAATCCTTCAGTCTGCTTGCAATACTTATTTTGGAAAACAAAATGCGTTTGTTTCTTCCCAATTATCACTGTGCATTTTATCAAATCATGGAATTAGACTGGACATGGACATCCCCATTTCCTTTTCCACACAGATTTTTGCTCTATAGTTGCTTTTTTATTACAGCAACCGCTGTAAAACCAGATTCATATAAATATGACATTGAAAATGGAATTAAAATCCACTGAGCTTTATCACTTAGAAGGAAATATTCATCTTTTATTGAAATTCAAAATTCTGTCAATTCCATGCTGCCAGATTTTACTTTCAAACTGTTCTCGCAAGATAACTCGATTCTCTTCTTGCACAGAAGTAAATTCAGATGGAGCACCAATATTAAATGGATCTTGAATCCATTCAAACCAATCGAAATTTTCATTTTGAAAATTTTTATCAAATCGAATAATTAGCTGTGATAAATGGCCTTCAAACAATGTTTTTACATCTGGAAAAAGATCAAGTTAATTTTAAAAAAAGCCACAATATTAAAAAAACAATCTTTGCCAGCATCCTTATTCAATTTTCTTCACCATGAATTCACTCGAGTTTTATTTTACAAAAGCTGATATTCTTCCCATTGATTTCAAAAGGTGCATGTTTTTCCCAGTTTTACTAAAAAATCAGCATCAGCAAAATCTTCTATACCTTTGTATACTTCTTTTTTGAGGGAAAAAAAATTTCTCGCTGCAATTCAAAGGTACGTCATAAAACATTACCACAAGAAAGCCATCGTGCACTGCTGTAGTACAACAAAGACGAGTGTTCGTTTCCTATATCCTCACACAGGTTTTCAAAAAATCTTGCTTTAAAGGCCTCATCTAGCTGTGGATTTTAAAATGGCTCTGGGGGAAAAATGACACCTGAAAGTCGGTACACACAAACCTGAATCAAACAACATGATAAGCTTTGGCAAAAATACAAAGAAAAGTTCACGGTTTCTTTTTTAAGTCGGCTGAGAAGGTGGTCAATTTATTTTAGTTATATCTTCAGTTTGCAAGTGTTCTGGCACCACATATGCTAGATGAGTCCAAGCATTGTCATCTATTAGCAAATGCTATGAGCCAATAGCAGCCATAAACTTGAGGTTCCAATAGCTTTTCTACATATATCTGAATGGTTACAGAGTCTCTTTCAAAGATATGCAGCTCAGTGCATCCATTTATTTTGATTCCTTCCCAAACAATTATACTGCATTCATGGAATATTTCACAGGCAAGGCAAGTTGTGCATTCCTTTCTCTCTCCAGGTCAAAACACATCTAGAATCACTGTTCAAACTATATATGAACTCATCAGCAAACAATACTCAAGCCCAGTTATTTGGGCTCCATTGAACATGATGACGGCACCAGTTTATACAAACCCGTCTAGAAGCTGGAGTGAGCGAGATACAAACCACTTATTTTCTCGCATACGTTCCACCTCAATAAACCTTTACACAGCAATAGAATGGCTAATTTGAGTTCCTGTGGCAACTTTAAAGGTCTAAAACCACATTTTTTGTAGTCATTTTGTGGTTTCTCTGAGCCGACAATGACAGAAATGTCTTCAGATGCAATTATTGTTCTTGATTGCCATTGAAAGGTTGTCTATCAACTACTCCAATCCTTATAAAGCAACTCCAAACTCCTGATATAATACCTTTGAGGGATATTCAAATCTTGGGTGAGCACCACTTTTCATGTTCACTTAAATGATGCCTTTGCGATTAAATGCCTTTAAGATTAAATATTCACTTAAATGATGCCTGTAGAATACTAATCACTCTCAGAAACCACATTCACTTTAAATAATACTACAGACTGGAGTTCTAACAAGCGTCCATTGTACACCACATTATCCATCACTGAATTTGCATATTTCCAGCACTAACATAACATATGCGCGGAAGTGAAATTTTGTATTCAATTGTAGCTAGTTAACATAAATAACTACAATATTAGGCATTGGTTGCAAGATTAACACTTACTAAGCAATTTGTTTTCTCATTATCCTTCAATTTTGATGACCAATGTAGATGTTCTGAAAGGAAATTTAAGCTTTAATGATCGTAATTTGTCTTTAAGCTAGAACTAGCCGTAGTCATGATGAAAAGATAAAAATTATAATATAATGAATACAGGAAAGTTTTGAAAGATTTAATAAACAGTTTTAAAATATAGCTCAAGTTAATGAACACAGATTATACAAAAGCAGTATAATGCACCCCACTAAATTAATGGCAAAATTTTGTTCCTTAGCCTTCACTGGAATGAAATTTATGATGGAGAATTAAAAGCATATTTTAGATTAACACCTTAAACTAAACCAACATTTTGCCTTTTACTTTATGTATTTAGATGATTGTGAAAACATTTTATAAACTGATAAGATTTTGTAATACACATGAAACAATCTAAAATGGGATCAAAAATTGAATATTTAAAGAAAATACCTTATTTTTTTTTAATTTTAAAAGCTATCTTTATAAAAGTTATAAATGTTCATTATATTGCAACAGCAAATTAACATAAATTTAAAAAATATTGCAAAAATTGGTAAAATTTGTATCTGTCTCATTAATGTTAGTTTCAGTTAAAAAAAATCTGATGCATACCCACAAGACTTCCTTGTACGGAATATTAAATGATACAAATTTTTTGTGGCATTTCATTTAAACTCTAGTGATATACATCTCATTCAATTAATTCAGCTCTTAATTCATGGCCAGGCAAAACTACATAAAATATCTTCATTAAAAATTGAAAAATATAAAACATGAAATACAGTTAAAACAAATAAAAGTTTCTATGCAAAAACAAACAATTCGGTCAGTGGGCAAGAAGGCACATTTTTTTGGTGCACAAAACTGAAAGTTTACTTTTAGTCCCATTCGGCAGAAAGACACAGAAGGTATAGAAACTGACTTAATTCACTATTCTGCTAAGTTTCAAATGTACACAAATATGGTTGCTATGGTAAACAAAAATTAGGATTAGCCATACTTAAGACTCTTTAAATTGCTGATAATTCTACAACTATTGCATGTAGATTAAATAACGGATAAAAACCTTAACTGGAAGATAAGAACAACATAATTCAATCATTTTTAAAGCAAAAAGGGCACAATTTACCAACATATAAGACTAAAAAAAATTTGACCTCAAGAAGCCAAGTAGCAGAGTGGGGGAAGAAGAGAGTATATACACACATATATATATAACATATATATATATATACACATATATATACAGTCAAATACCGAAAATATGCCGACCTGAAATCTGCCAACTCCTGAAATCCATGTTGCGTCTCAAAATATAAACATTCAGTTTATAGGTTCCGGAAACTACAACATTGAGTACGAAATATCGAAGCAAAAATACTTACCGAATAACAACGTCATAATTACTGAATAATAATGAGTCATAACAGAAATATCAAATTATTGACATCATGATAAAAGTTTTTTCCCCTCTAATCTGCACCGAGGTAAAAAAGCAGACGATTAACTCAACTCTTCTTTCAAGTTCACGATTCACATTGTTATATTTTCCGAGCTTTGTTATTTCACGAGATTATTTAGTGCTGCCTTTTTGTTTTTATCCGTATATTTTCTAGTTAAATTAGGATTATTTTAAATTTCAGCCCTTTTTAATACATTTACAAATAAGAAACGCACTCATGATTATACTGCTTGCAACACTGAAAAACGTAAACACGTTGCATTAAGGGTAATGCAAAAAGTGCAAATTCTGCAAAAGCTGTATACAGGTGCTACTCCTCGGTTTATAGCAGAATCATATGGAATTGCGATACGATTGTGTATGATATACGTAAAAATAAAGAAAAGCTGTTGAAATTTTACAGTAACAGTGATTCTAACACCAGAATCCAAAATCGGAAATCTTTGCATGGGGCGAAATCGGCAAACCTCAATGCTGTGTATATATAATACAATATAATCTATTTATATATGTAAAATTAATTTAATGCATATATTATGTTATTGCAATAATGTATATAACAATTTAATAAATTTATCTAATATGCCTTATTTATTTTGCAATTTTAGTCTGAATATTATGAGTTATCTTTTCTATCCTGAAATTCGCAAAATCCTAAAATCTGCACAACCTCTGGTCCCAAGCTTTGTGGATTTCTGGACTTTTACTGTATTTACATACTTTTGATGCAGCTGATTGCAACCAAAAAGAGAGGTGCACAACTATATGTTATAGCATTCCTATATACAAAATTTCAACGTTCAAAGGTACTCATTTTTTAGTTATGCGAGATACATACAGACATCATGAAAAAAATCTCTTCTGAATTCATTTTAAATCTTTTTTTGCAACCTATTTTGAGAAAAAGAGTCCTTTATTCTGTTCTTATGTAGAGATGCCACACAGATACATCATTAAATTACATTCGATAGCGGTCAAAATGGATACTTTTATTGAAATGTGATACCCAGAAATTTTCGTGATTACAATGCTTCCTTTACTTTGTATAAAAAAATGGTAATTTATTACATTAGTAAGATACTTATATGCCTAATACATTATCATTTCTAAACATTTTTCACAAACTTGTTATGTTGTGTAGCGAATTTAATTTAATTAAGTGATTCATAAAAATCAAAATTTTAATTTGTAATTATTCAAAATTTGAGCTACACAAGTTTGGTTATATTCTTTTTTGGCTTATTAATTCTAGTGTAATATATTTTGGCTTTCCGAGTTTACGCGAACTGCGTCTTCAATCTTGTACACGCAAACAATGGATTTAGGTGAATTTTTTTCACGTAATAAACTCAGATTTTCATGTCAAAAATTAATTTGATTTCTTAGTATTTAATATCATTAGTTGCAGAAAATTAGCTCCTTAATTTGACATAACTTTCGTTTTTCTAACTTTAATTGCATTTCAGTTATGAGCTTTAATTAGTAGATTTTTCTTCGTTTGCTTATGATTTCGTTAAAGGGGGATGAAATGCCCTCTTTCCGGTTGAAAAGTCACTTTTTGCGAGTTTCAGCATTCTTTCGTTGGGACCGCTTGCAGGGTTGTTGAAATTCCTATTTCCCCTTCCCCAAGGTGGGGTTATTTTGGCGACATAGAATTTCCGTTGAGGTTTCAAAGTAGCGGATTTGGCGAGTTTGCTTACATGAGGGAATGCTGTTGTTCCAACTATTTGCTGTTGTTCGAACTATTTTAACTTTTGGCGAAGAGTGGGTTGTGCCAACTTGGCAGTCCAGCGTCCTCTCTTTTAACAGGTTGTTTTGGGGGACGAGCACACTTTTTGACAAGTCTTCTGCTTTTTTTTAATTCCTTTCTGATGCTGTACGCGACGGCAGCAGATTATGCCGAGGAAATGATATTCTTACCCGATAGAGTTACGGGCCTCTGCGCCGGCCCTGGTTTACGGGTATCTTTGTCTCCACCTAATTCTTCGTTGCATCAGTTTTTTTTTTTTTTTTTGTGTATGCGTTTGTGTATTTATATTTATGTTCTCAAGAAATATAATGCTGAAAATTGTCGTCTAGAAAGATATCTCTACCTAGTTCTCTACCATAGAAATGCTTCATTAGCTTCTTGTTTCCTCCGACAGTAGTTTTGTTTTATTTGGTTGGTCAACACCCGCTGCTTCTATGAACTTAGAAGTCGGACTCGCTTTTTCCACCGACAGATTCCTGAGCTGAAATTTTTCTCCTTGCTGACAGCTGTTGTCTCCAAGTCCTGGACTGTATTTCAACCATCCTGCAATTATGGGAACTTCCTTGTTCATCCTCTATCAAATAGAAAACCTTCTCGGCTCCCGTGATAACCTCCATATAATCGACGAACACCTTTCCTGCAACTTGCTGCCGGCTTTACTCCTGAGCTTCAAGGGACAATTTTTCTTCATATGGTTCGATTTTGCCTGCTACTCAGAAACTGCTTGCCTGTTGTCCAGATAAGTTTTTTTTCCCGGTTAGATAAATGATATAGAATTCTGCAGTTAAATGATTGAATTAATTTGATGTGTTGAGCATTAAATTTTTTTTTTTGTAGTTGACCAAGTTAACCTAACTCTATAGAAATCATTTTTGTGTGTCGATTAAGTAAAGTATTAAATTGACTAAGGATTTAATTTTTTTTTATTATTGTAACTTAACTGAATTGTAAAGGAAAAATAAGTTCTTCATAAAATTATGTAATTCAACTTTGGAGTGCCTGCTTGGTGAGGATTGATGTGTAATATCTTTGTTTGAGCCTCTCTGCTACTCTCAGAGATTAACTTTGTTGGTAGGATCGTAATAGCGTAAATACTTAACATTTATCCGATTAAACTATACTTTAAGAAAAAAAAAAGGAGTAAATAGGAAATTATTATGTGCAATAGCAGTATCATAACTGATGTGATTGAGTGCAGTAGTACGCAATATATTTTTGTATTGATTATTCTGTGTGAAGTATTTAATTTTTTTTTTTTTTTGGAAAGTGTAACTTGTTAAATTATTTTTTTTTTAATTTTCCCCCCCCTCCCCGGGGAGGGTATTGTTCTTAAATTTATAGTATAATTTTTCTTTTGGTATGTTTTACCTATTGTTGCAATATTAAATTTAATAATAACTACAAGGATGTTATACATAAAAAGAAAAGTAATTACTCAGAAATGTTGGATGTGTGAAACAATGGTACAACTTCTGTTGAATATATTTAAATTTTTTAACTAATGGATATATCAGTCAATTGCTTTAATAGTTAAATAAATAAGTTTTTCTAGATCATTCAATGGTTAAATTTATTTTGTGTGTTCATGATTTTTACCAGTCTTTTTACTCAAATGGATTTTAAGGGTTAATCCGGAATAAACACAACGCAAATATTTTCAACTTTATTGTTACTAGTATTTTTCTGTGGTAAGAGTATTTCTGGTGTTATGGTCAATTAGTAGGGTACCTTTTGGTAACTTAGGAAAATTTAAAGGGTAAATTCAAAAACACCGTAACATTTTTGGTGCCGTGACCCTTCGAACCAAACTTAGCACTTTACAATTTTTGTTGTGCTGTGTTTTTTGCACCATTTTTGGCTTGCTCTTATAGTTGAACTTAATTTTGACTTGAGACTGGTGATTGTCATGTGTACTATTGCATATTTATGTGAAAGTTTTCTTCCACATGTCTAGGCTTTTTACTGAAACCCTACTCATTAGTTAGTTACAGTGACAGGCCTATACAGTGGTCGTATTACTGTGCTTATTTTATACTTATTGTTTGAGGTTGCATACCAGATATGTACTACTGATACACATTTGGACTTTGAAACTATTTTATCCAAACACAAACATTTTCACGCAGTACCTGTTTACTTAAGTATTTTCTTTTTGTGCAAAATTTTGTATTGCATTTTTACATATTGATTTTGAGGATTAGTGTTTCACTATTTTTGCAACTGTATGTTTGCAACATAAGGTTAAAAGGCACGCGTGTTAATCACACATTGGGATATATCCCTACTCTTTGTGCTGGCAATTGCTGATTGCAGTTTAAAATGCCAAAGAAAGTGTCATAACGAGCAGCCAGAGCGGCTAGTAATAGTGCAATAGACTGGGAGGAGAGTCAAGAAGTAATGGCTCTATCAGTTTTTGGTTCTGATCCTCTGGATTCTGTTCCTCTGTTCTCAGGTGCAGACAAGGGAATTAGTCTGAATGACTTCTTAGATAGGATTGATCTCATTGCCACTCGTGGGTTTTGACAGATGACGACAAGTTAACAGTGATCAGAGTCAAGGTGGCAGGTGAGGCTGCTGAATTAATTAGGAATAATCCTAGGTTAAAGAAAGAAGCCAGTCTTGACTATGTCGTGAAAGCATTGAAAGAGAGGTTCATTTCAGTACACAATTTGCACTCTAACATCCGTACTCTTATTCAGGCTTTTCAGAAACCACACGAGTCAGTGCGACAATTTGCAGCACGTATAGAGGCTCTTTCGTACAAAACTGTACCAGTGGAAAGAAGCAGTGACCCTGCAGCAGAAGCACAGAGGCAGGATTTACTTCTGTCAGTGTTTATCGAAGGATTGCAGTTGCATTTGCGACGCTTGTTGCTGCCACAGAATCACAAAACTTTTGCATCTGCTAAACAGCATGCAATTATTGAGGAAGACATGTGGGCTAAGAGCCATGCTAGTAGTGATTTTGCAACAGCTGAGGTTAGAGCAGTGAATGCTGCTAAGCCAGCAGTCGAGAAGTCAGTTACAGCACCATCAGTAACCAACTCAGAGCTCACTACAGGTATTAAGATGCAGCAGGAAAATATAGCTCAGCTTACAAAAATGATGGGCTCTCTCCAAACGCAGGTGCAGAGTTTAATATCACAAGGTACTCGTTCAAGACCCATACAGCCTCGTTGTTACAGATGCAACAGAATAGGGCATGTTAGCAGGGACTGCTATGCGAATATTGTGCCTAATCAGCACTCTAGACAGGGTCAACAGAGATTTAGAAATAACCAAACAGCCAGGAGACATCCTAATAACACCACACCAGCTGTTTCAGGTACTCCAAATACCACAAGTGTGGCTACAAATGCTTTGAATCCCCAAGCACCAAGTTTTAATTTAAATTCAGGGTGGGGAGAAACCAGTCTCCGTTTCGTCTCCTAAAACCCTTTTGGAGGTACCATTGGTTTTTACAGTATCCACTAGTGAGGCATCTTTGCCTATTGTTGAGGGATCTATTTTGGGGAATAAAGTAAAGTTTTTATTGGACTCAGGGGCAACTGTAAACATCATAGAAGCTAAATACATTAAATGTTTTGGAAATAAAATCTCATTGGATTCATGTAACATACATTTAAAGGGTATTGCTGCAGAAAAAGTAAAAATAAATAAGAAAATGAATTTAACAATAGAATTTCAACAACAATATTTTGAAACAGAATTTTTAATTACTGACACACCTCTTTCGTCTCAGTATGGTGCTTTATTAGGGACTAAATTTCTTGCAGACAACAATATGCATTTGGATTTCTCCACTTCTCAACTCTTAGGATCAAATGTAATTCTTAAATGGAATCTAAGTCAGCCTAGTGCTATGAATAGTAATGTTTTCTCAACTTCAGTTTCTCAGTCATTTTGTTACTCTGTAACCAAACATAAATTACCACCTTTTTCTGAAAATATCATTAAGCTCACTGCTCCTTCTGAAAATTTTACTACTGATACTGTCTTAATTGAACCTTTAAGAGAACATGCTCAAAGTCAATTTTCCATAGCCAGGTTAGTTAATCAGACTTCTTCATCTACCGAATTTTATGTCAAAATTGCAAATTTTTCACCGAATACACTACATCTCAATGAAGGAATGAAATTGGCCAGTGCCCAACCTGTGAATGTCATCACACATAACTATGAACTTGTAAACAATACCACCATAGAAACAGGTGAGGATTTTGAGTCTTGGGGTGGTGAATTTGATCTTACACATTTACCTGAGCAGCAACAACAACATTTATCACACCTTCTCAATCAGTATAGTAACATCTTTGCTGCCTCAGTCACTGAGTTAACAGGGTGTGACACCATCTTACACAACATCAACTTGCGTGATAATATTCCTGTTAGGCAAAAGACTTACAAAGTACCTTACCATCTCAGGGATGAATTAGATAGAGAGGTGGCAGAGATGCTTGAAGCCAACATCATTCAAGAAAATGACAGCCCTTACAGTTCTCCTGTTTTATTTGTTAAGAAAGCGGATAACACCTACCGTTTAGTCACTGACTTCCACAAGATGAATGAGAAAACGATAGAAGACAGTTTTCCTCTGCCTTCCATGATTGAATTGAAAGAACAGTTAGGAGATTCGAATTATTTTTCCACGCTTGATTTAACTTCAGGGTTTTTCCAGATGAAAATTCATCCTGATGACACCTTCAAAAGTGGTTTCTCGACTCCTTCTGGGCACTATGAGTGGTTACGAACACCTTTTGGCATGCGAAATGCTCCTAGTTCCTTTCAAAGGTTGATGTCTATAGTTTTGGCCAATCTTTCACCATTAAAAATAGGGATTTACATTGATGATATTGTCATTGCTTCTAAAACTTTTGATGAACATTTGGAAAAATTGAAGTTAGTTTTTGATAGACTAAAACAGCATAATTTAAAACTTAAACCTTCTAAATGTCATTTCCTGAAAGAACAAATTACGTATTTGGGATATAAAGTTACCAAGGGTATTATACAGCCTGATGATAAAAATTTAAAGACCATTCAGAGTTTTATTGCACCTAAAAATAGGAAAGAAGTTAGGCGATTTTTAGGCCTTATTGGCTTTTACAGAAGGTTCATTTCAAATTTTTCCCAAAAGGCACTTCCCTTTAACTCAGCTCACTAAAGATAAAGTTCCATTTTATTGGTCACATGAAGCTCAGCATGCCTTTGATATTCTAAAAGCTGAACTTCTGAATGAACCCATTTTGGCTTTACCTAATTTTCTTAAACCTTTTTCCTTGTGTACAGATGCTTCTAATTATGCACTGGGTGCTGTCTTGTGTCAAGAAGATTCTAACGGTTTCCAACATCCAATTTGTTATGCTAGTAGAAAATTAAAAGGTCCTGAAACACGTTATAGTACTGTAGAGAGGGAAATTTTGGCAGTTGTTTGGGCCACAGCACATTTTAGACAATATCTTCTTGGTAAACCATTTACAGTATATTCTGATCAAGCTTCATTATCTCATGTTTTAAAACTTAAAGATCCCACTTCTAGAATTGCACATTGGATTATGGGTTTATCCCAGTTTGATTATAAGATTATTCACAAACCAGGTAGATTAAATTTAACAGCAGACTATTTATCTAGAGCAGTAAATGTTACACAGTTAATTCAAACTTCCATTACTCCTGAATTGTTCGAATTATTCAAAAAAGAACAAGCTTCTGATCCTTCTTGCCAACAGATTGTAAATGATCTTACGAATAATAAGTCTCCTACACCTAATTCTCAGATATTTTTTGTAAAGGAAGATGTTTTGTATTGCAAATACAAGAAACCCAAGTCACGTTGGCAGACACAAGATAGACTAGTTGTTCCTAAAACACTAGTATTAAGAATTTTGCAGGAGCATCATGATTCTCCTACTGCTGCACACTCAGGCTATCACAGAACACTTTATAGGGTTCAAAAGTCTTTTTTCTGGAAGGGTATGCATAAACAGGTGCACAATTACATTAAGTCCTGTCACTCCTGTATCCAGAGGAGGGGTCATAGACCTGCTCATAAGGCTCCCCTTATGAGAATGCTTATGGCTACCCGTCCCATTGAGCGAATTGCGATGGATATAGTGGGTCCCCTTCCAGTTACTTTGGCAACAGATATATTTTGGTCGTAACTGACTATTTTTCACGATGGCCTGAAGCTTATCCTTTGCAGGACACCACATCCATATCCATAATTGAGAAATTAGAACAATTTATTTCAACTCATGGTATACCTCAACACATTGTTACAGATAAAGGTACTAATTTTATTTCTCAAGCTATAATAGAAGTTTATAAGAAATTGGGGATTACTAAACATACTACTACGAGTTATCATCCACAGTCTGATGGCGTAGTAGAAAGATTAAATGCCACTTTAATTAATTCACTTAGCCACTTAGTTTCTCAAACTCAGGAGGATTGGGATAGACATCTGCCTTTTGCCTTATTGGCACACAGAACTGGTCGTCATAGTGCACTTCAGGAATGTCCAGCTTTTATTTTATATGGCAGGGATTTGTGCTTACCAATTGATTTATTATTGCAAACCAATTTTAGAACTTATGATGACACAAACAATTATTCTAAAGATTTGGTTTTGAGATTACAAAAGGCTTTTAAATTAGTCAATCAGAATTTAACGAAGGCTGCTGATAAGCAAGAAAATTTACGTGGAAAGAATTCTCATGATAAGGACATAAAAGTGGGAGATTTGGTGTATTTATACACTTCAGTAGTTCAGCTAGGTATGGCTAGAAAACTCTCTAAATTGAATCAGGGACCTTTCAGAGTTATTGAGAAAGTGACTAAAGTCAACTATAAAATCTCTTCAATTACAAATCCTGATCGGATTCAGACGATACACGTGGACAGACTCACGAAGGTACCAGAGAGAATTACTTTTCCCACACTTCAAAAGGATGACTCAATTTTGACAGATGATGTAAAGAACTCGTCACACGATTCACCTTACCATCTAAGGCCTAGAGATACACATGGTTTTGTGTCGAAAAAGTGAAATGAAATATTTTGAGAATATAGTGTGTTTTGTATACAATTTTGGTTAAATTATTATTTGTTTCTGGTAATTGTATTCTTGTAGCTAAATTTTATAATCAATTAGTATAGTTGTGTAGTCTTCTTGGTTTATCATTGGTCGAGTGTTGCATTTTACATGTTTTGGCATGTGAGGTTGTGATCAAGTTGTCTTGGCTTGGAACTTTCTAGTCTCAATAGCCTGGGTTTGTTTTTTTTTTTTTTGGAGGTTTTGCTGGGCTGGTCCCCGCTTTTCTCCTCTTCTTAAGTTCAAAAAATTTTTTTCTCTCTCTCTTGAAATCCCATAGCCATGGTAGTCGGGATTTGTTTCGGTTAGAATTTTGACTAGATAGTTTTCCAGCCAACACTTCGTGGTGATTGTCTTCTGTTCATATTAGTGCAACTCGTTTTAATTTTCTTATGCCAAGAATTTATTAGTATTAGTTTAGTTTGCGCTGTACAGTCACAGTGTTTACTCATTTGCCCTCTCGTGTTGCTGGGGTGTCAGTTCTTAGGGAAGTGAAATTCTGTGTGTTAGGGAAAATTAGGATTTATACGGTACACTTTTCCTTAAGCGTACTTTTGAGTTGATATTCTCACTTCAATGAGTGATTGCAAGAACTAGTTTGTTTACATTTTTGTGTCAAGCGCCAGTAGCTCTTGAATTGTTTTGCTTTGAACACTCTATACTCAGTGGTGTTTGTTTATTTACATATATTTTGTTTTTTACACACTTTTCACTTGATTTGCCTTTGGGGGGTTTCGTGATTTTACATTTTACTTTACACATTTTATTTTAGGGCGTGTCACGTGTTGTTTGACAACACTTTTACTTTGTTTTGATGTATGCTTGTTGTGTGCCAGGGACACTTCTTGACCCTCTTACTCGGTTCACTAATGGATTTTTGCTAACCATACAATTATGGTAGGATTTGATTTTGCTAACCAATTATGGTAGGACTTTGGATTTGCTAAGCATTGATTTGGTAGGATTTATATTTGCTAACCATGACTCATGGTAGGATTAATTGTAAATAGGTATAGGTATCCTTCTTTGTGATTAACATGTGGTACCATTATGTACTCTGATTTTTTTTTCTCTTCGTATTTAGTAACTTATGTAAACCTTTTCCAATGTCTGTGGGTCCTTTCCCGATCATAGGAGGGATGTTGTGTAGCAAATTTAATTTAATTAAGTGATTCATAAAAATCAAAATTTTAATTTGTAATTATTCAAAATTTGAGCTACACAAGTTTGGTTATATTCCTTTTTGGCTTATTAATTCTAGTGTAATATATTTTGGCTTTCCGAGTTTATGCGAACTGCGTCTTCAATCTTGTAGCAAACAATGGATTTAGGTGAATTTTTTTCACGTAATAAACTCAGATTTTCATGTCAAAAATTAATTTGATTTCTTAGTATTTAATATCATTAGTTGCAGAAAATTAGCTCTTTAATTTGACATAACTTTCGTTTTTCTAACTTTAATTGCATTTCAGTTATGAGCTTTAATTAGTAGATTTTTCTTCGTTTGCTTGTGATTTCGTTAAAGGGGGATGAAATGCCCTCTTTCCGGTTGAAAAGTCACTTTTTGCGAGTTTCAGCATTCTTTCGTTGGGACCGCTTACAGGGTTGTTGAAATTCCTATTTCCCCTTCCACAAGGTGGGGTTATTTTGGCGAGGGTTTGGCGACATAGAATTTCCATTGAGGTTCCAAAGTAGTGGATTTGGCGAGTTTGCTTACATGAGGGAATGCTGTTGTTGCAACTATTTTAACTTTTGGCAAAGAGTGGGTTGTGCCAACTTGGCAGTCCAGCATCCTCCCTTTTAATGGGTTGTTTTGGGGGACGAGCACACTTTTTGACACGTCTTCTGCTTTTTTTAAATTCCTTTCTGATGCTGTACGCGACGGCAGCAGATTCTGCCGAGGAAATGATATTCTTACCCGATAGAGTTACGGGCCTCGTGCCTCTGCACCTTGAGCGCGGGCCCTGGTTTACGGGTATCTTTGTCTCCACCTAATTCTTCGTTGCATCAGTTTTTTTTTTTTTTTTGTGTATGCATTTGTGTATTTACATTTCAGTTCTCAAGAAATATAATGCTAAAAATTGTCGTCTAGAACGATGTCTCTACGTAGTTCTCTACCATAGAAATGCTTCATTAGCTTCTTGCTTTCTCCGACAGTAGTTTTTTTTTTTGGTTGGTCAACACCCGCTGCTTCTATGAACTTAGAAGTCGGACTCGCCTTTTCCACCGACAGATTCCTGAGCTGAAATTTTTCTCCTTGCTGACAGCTGTTGTCTCCAAGTCCTGGACTGTATTTCAACCATCCTGCAATTATGGGAACTTCCTTGTTCATCCTGTATCAAATAGAAAACCTCCTTGGCTCCCGTGATAACCTCCATATAATCGACGAACACCTTTCCTGCAACTTGCTGCCGGCTTTACTCCTGAGCTTCAAGGGACAATTTTTCTTCATATGGTTTGATTTTGCCTGCTACTCAGAAACTGCTTGCCTGTTGTCCAGATAAGTTTTTTTTTTATGTTTTCTTTCCCGGTTAGATAAATGATATAGGATTCTGCAGTTAAATGATTCAATTAATTTGATGTGTTGAGCATTAAATTTTTTTTTGTAGTTGACCAAGTTAACCTAACTCTATAGAAATCATTTTTGTGTGTCGATTAAGTACAGTATTAAATTTAGCAGCTGAAAAGAGTAGCTTCTTTACCAATAAATGTGGATGAACACATTGTTGATATTTATTATAATCTTGAAAGGAGTTCTAAAAAGGAGGGAAAATTGAAACAGGTCCAAGAGCTGTATAATAGCAGTTTACAATTAGAAAACTTGGATGAAGTTATAAAATCAGCTAGGATTGACACCCAGTGGAGTTTAATTGGAAATTGTAATTTTTTTTTTATTATTGTAACTTAACTGAATTGTAAAGGAAAAATAAGTTATTCATGAAATTATGTAATTACACTTTGGAGTGCCTGCCTGGTGAGGATTGATTTGTAATATCTTTGTTTGAGCCTCTCTGCTACTCTCAGGGATTAACTTTGTTGGTAGGATCGTAATAGCGTAAATACTTAACATTTATCCGGTTAAACTATACTTTAAGAAAAAAAAAAAAAAAAAAAGGAGTAAAGAGAAAATTATTATGTGCAATAGCAGTATCATAACTGATGTGATTGAGTGCAATAGTATGCAATATATTTTTGAATTGATTATTCTGTGTGAAGTGTTTCATTTTTTTTTTTTGGAAAGTGTAACTTGTTAAATTTTTTTTTTTTTTTTTTGCTCCCCGGGGAGGGTACTGTTCTTAAATTTATAGTATAATTTTTCTTTTGGTATGTTTTACCTGTTGTTGCAATATTAAATTTAATAATAACTACAAGGATGTTATGCATAAAAGGAAAAAGTAATTACTCAGAAATGTTGGATGTGTGAACACAATAGTACAACTTCTGTTGAATATATTTAAATTTTTTAACTAATGCATACTTGCCAACCTATGACACTCAAAAATCAGGAGAAATCGGGAGATTTTTCACAATGTTAAAAAGACATTTTAAATGAGGAAAATATAGTTTTTAATAATGAATTAACTTTAAATAGTAACTAATTCTTAAATGCAAGCAACATAAAAGTACCTTACACATAAAAAACATTTTTATTACTTGTATTGTTTAAGAAAACAAAACAAAACAAAACAAAAAAAAAAAAACCAGCTTTAATCAGTTTTTGTACAAATGGTATAAACAGTGGCAGATTTTGCTTTCTTTAAGAAAGAAACTTCATAATTTTGTTCATAGCAATTGCCACGTAGGCCTGCTTTCACTAATAAAAGTTTTCTAATGTGTCATCACTAATATTAGATCTAAATTTAGTCCTCGTTTTCGCAACAACACTGAAAATCCTCTCACACTCTGCATTACTATGGGGAATTGTCAAGATGGCCAACATAATTCTAGACAGTTCTCTATATTTTAAAATTCCATCAGCATCTTTCAGTTTTCCAATTAAACTCCACTGGGTGTCAATCCTAGCTGATTTTATAACTTCATCCAAGTTTTCTAATTGTAAACTGCTATTATGCAGCTGTTGGACCTGTTTCAATTTTTCCTCCTTTTATGAACTCCTTTCAAGATTATAATAAATATCAACAATGTGTTCATCCACATTTATTGGTAAAGAAGCTACTCTTTTCAGCTGCTAAATTTAAGAGATGACAGGTGCACCTCATAATCTGCAAATCTGAATTTTCCTTTCTGAAGATGCCTGCAACACCAGTCTTCAAGCCTACCAATACTGGTGCATTATCGGCACCAAGTGCTAAGCAATTATCCAGAGGGACTGCATTTTCTTTTAAAGTTTTAATAATTAGCTGTGCTATATTAAAGCCTGTCAAATGTCCTTCTAAAGTGGGGACAGAAAGTAAACTGAACTCAATTTCTGAAGACTCTGGATTAAAAAAAGAAACAACAATTGGATACAGTTTTGAATCGGTATTATTGCTTCCATCCGTAGAGAGGCAGAACGGAGCTGTTTTAATGTGATCAATAACTGAAGATTTATTTTCAAATTCATTTCTTTAACAATTGCACCGCTTTTGGTTCTTGCACTTAAGTATTTCTTAGCGATTTCACTATCGGGAAACATTTTTCTAAATAAAGCTGCAGCGTGATCCGATGCATTCAGTGGCAGGTTGTGCTCCAGTAAAACGGCAGAGAACAGACATTCTGCATTAATAACTTTTTGGTTCTTTGTTTTCGAAGAAAAATTTAATTTTTCGTTTTTTTTTTTTTTTTCAAAACAGCTCATGTTGCCCTTGTGTTTTTGTGTACGCACATGTTTGAGAACATCCACCCTTCCACCATGCAAAATCGAAAAATCGCCACGACAGGCGGTACACATAGCAAATTTATTACATTTCCTTGAGGAAACAATGGAAGGAAAGTCAACTGTGTATGATTTTTGAAACATACACGAGTATTTCACCTTTCTCGCAGACATAACAAAAGATGATAATTTCTAAAACTATTTCCCGAAGGCACGTACTCACACAACTCAGGACAAAATGACAGAAATAACTAAAAGAACATCCAAATAACAGCTTGTTTTGTCCTAATTGGCTAATATATGCCAGATGACACGCAGTGGAGCACGATGCCCATTGGAGAACTGGAGAAGGATGTTTCTGGATACGTATATGCTCTCACTCACAAAGCAGAAGTTATCTAATTCACAAGGTTTTGTTTTAGATATAATCTAGAGAAAATTCATTTGCTTCGGACGTCCAAAATCACTTTTTTTTGTTCATATAACAAAGTATTAAGCCAAGTTCCATAAAAATCGTAAGAAATTTTAAGAATAAGAAAAAGTCGGGAGAAATATGTTGTAAATCGGGTTGGCGGGAGAGCGGTCGAAAATCGGGAGTCTCCGCCTAAATCGGGAGAGTTGGCAAATCTGCTAATGGATATATCAGTCATTTGCTTTAATAGTTAAATAAATAAGTTTTTCTAGATCATTCAATGGTTAAATTTATTTTGTGTGTTCATGATTTTTACCAGTCTTTACTCAAATGGATTTTAAGGGTTAATCCGGAATAAACACAACGCAAAAATTTTCACTTTATTGTTACTAGTATTTTTCTGTGGTAAGAGTATTCTGGTGTTATGGTCAATTTGTAGGGTACCTTTTGGTAACTTAGGAAAATTTAAAGGTAAAATTTCAAAAACACCATAACAGTTAGATAACAAACTGAATCAATCAATTAAAGTTTGAATTATTACAAAATAAATGCAGATAAATTTTACTGTAAACAGCCATTTAATTATCCATATAAACTGAAACCATATAACCTGAAAATCTCGATTCTTACCCTTCTTACCATTGTAAGCTAGTTGTATATTTACAGCAATCAAAATGATGAAAAGAATTTTATTTTACAAAAATTGACAGACTAATAAAATATTTTTTTTGTTTTATTTTTGAGCTGAAAAGTTATAATTTATGATTAAATTAAGAAAAAGTTGAATTTTGCTTAGTTTATGCCCTTTAAAACGAACAGCAAACAGTACAGATAAATGGAGTTTTACTTAGATGAAGTCATTCTGTAGATATAAAAACCAGGGTTTTTCTTATTATTTCTCTTAGGTTTGGTTTGATTTATGTTATTGTGGCAAAGCCTTGAGGACTATCTGCCTAAGGAGAGGGATGCCTCTGTGGAGGACTTTCTATGGAAAACAGGCTCGTATACACGTTACACATGGGGAAAACCACAAAAACACCCACACAGCCTATTTTTTCTTAGGTGTGTTGGTACATAATGCAATAGTAATTGGGTCTATTTAATGGGGTGGGTAATGTTGCCCACATCCGTGATCATCCTTAAGTCACATGTGCCCCCTGGATGTGCTAAATGGGTAACTGCCACAAAGTCCTGTGGCATACCAGGATTTAGAGGGATGAGGTTCAGTCTGATGATGAATTACATATGACAACCCAACGGATCGCTCCTCCCTGGGAAAACTGGTGCTCGGAGGGAGGATTTGAAATTCCGAGGACCTTTGGTCTGGAGAGGAGGGGTCTTGGAGGAAGCAGCCATGTAGAGGATACAGGAGAACAACTGAGTTTTGTGTCTCAGACAACCAGATAGTACAGGAGTTCGGTGCAGACTAACCAGCATGTCCTGGCTGCTCTAGCAGCTGGTGTATAATCTCGCCTGCCTTGTAGTTCTAGGTGGTGACTGGGTGGTGTCCTGCGTGGTAGAACGGGGCTCTTCCGAGGTCACCGCTAGTTGCTGAATCCAGGGCTAGCCCCAACAAACTGGCTCTTAGAAAATCAGAAGGAATTCCCCCTTTCTTCAATCAACTACCAAGATGGATGTCTAAAATAAAGAACCAGACAAACAAGGATTCTCTAAAATTCCCACTTTAACCACTGTAGCTCCTTCTGAGGCAATGAATGCGCCTTTGGGTGCGAACATTCTTATCTTTAGGACTACAGAAACCAGAACCGCTGGCTGAGGGGTGAATGTGCCTTCAGGTGTGGACGCTTTGAATGCGGTGGGGATGGATTCCAACTCCTCTGTCAGAAGTGCTGCGTCAGATGTGCAAGCGGGCGACCAGTCACCAATGATGGAGGTTGTAAATAAAAGAAGAGAAAAGAGACAATGCCAGAAGAAGCAGAAACGGCTGGAGAGGGTTCTGGAAGGGATCTCGATCACCGGAGAGAAAGGAGTGATGGAGAAAACAGCTAAAGCTGGGACCTCTAGAGTGACCTTCAAAAAGGTGAAAGACTTCTCTGGTGAAAGTCATCCAAGCAATGAAGATTCTCATAAGAGGACTCATTGCTGGTGACACCTCGTAAATAGCCCTCAAGAAATGACAGCTTTATAATCAAGCTGCGAAGAAGGTAATCACTCTGCGGGTCGTCTGCAAGGATGACTCCAGAGACATAACGTCAGCGGATGCAAACTTCATCACTTCTGTGATTGATGACCGAATTATCAACGGCTCCATTACCACCTGTAGGGTCCACACAAGACAGTCCTGCAGCCGAATGGACTCAACATTGCGTGTGAGGACCAGGAGACTGTAGACATCCTAAAGACCTAATCAATGATCTACCTGCCCCTGGAGAAAACCACCATGGCTCCCAGAGACAGACCCTCCCTGAAGAGGTTTTTCGCTTGTTTTCCTGGCAACAGGTCACCAAAACGCCAAATTCCTTGAAGCTTGCAACAAGGGCCTGGATGTTAAGAAGATCGCCATTAAAGCAGTCATCACTGAAGAGAGGTAACACTCTGGTCCTGGGAGTGGATCCTGAGCTCATGGATTATCTGGAGGAGCAGAACTTCAAGCTTTTCTGTGGTGCCTGCCGCTCTGTACAACTGAAGGAGCCAAGGCAACAGGGGAAGTCAATTCCTCCATCCAAGGATCCTCCGAGGAAACAGCTGATGGAAGAAGGGGAGACCAAAAAGGAGTCAGAACCACAGCTTTCTTTGGAGGCTCAGGGAAAGACCTCTGAATAGGTCTTCCCTGCCACGACTTCAAGGGAGGTCGTGGGTTAAGGAGGCAGCTTTTAACTAAGTCTCTTCTAAAATACTTCAGGGTAAGTTCTTAACTCTCATTTAACCTGTCTTAATGGTTAATGTTAGTCAACTAAACCTGCAACATAGCAGAGCAGCTTCATACAATTTAGCTCCTCAATTAGATAAACAAAGCATTTTTGTTGCCTTAATTCAAGAACATTGGGTCCACAAGGGTGTTATCCTTGGTAGGCCCATGAACGCACACTTGTTTTCGTCAGAAGGACCTAATAAATTACCTAGAACTAGCATTTACATTTCTAAAAATATAAAGGCTATGGAATTATCTCAATTCGCATTAGAGGATGTGAATGCTATTATAACCGAGGACATAAACAGTTCACTAAGAGGAAACATTTGTTTCTGCTTGGTTTACATGGCTTATGACCTCAACATTCCACAAGAATTTATAGATCTTGCGAGTTTCTGTGAAATCAACAATATTTATATGATTATTGGTGGTGATGTGAACGCTCACCACCTATTATGGAGCAGTTCTGATACCAATCCTAGAGGAGAAAAACTCATGGAACTTATAATGAACACCAACCTAACTTGGGCTAACAGGGAAAATCGCCCCACCTGTCAACAAAAGAAGAGAAGAGGTCATTGACCTCACACTAACTTCATCTGATATCTATAATCCTATTGAGAATTGGCATGTAAGTAACAATCCCTCCTTTTCAGACCATTGCCTCATACAATTTTGTATTAGGGATGAAATTCCAGCTGAAATTTTCAGAAACATTAAAAACACAAATTGGGACCTTTATAAAGACTCCCTGGTTTCTAATGTCTTTAACCTTCAGGCTTTAGACAATAATTCAGTCGAGGAGCTTATTATCCAAGCAAACAACCTGACAAATATCATTATTGAATCCTATCATGCACGATGCCCTCTCAAATGAAGGAAGAGAGTTTGGTAGACCAATGAGCTTGAAAGCCTCCGCCTATAGGTTCGGAGGGCTCACAGGAAAGCAGTCAGAAATAAATCTGAAGCTAACTGGTCTAACTTTAATATCCTACAAAGGAAATTTAAAAGTGAAATCAGGAAAACCAAATCCAACTCGTGGAGATCCTTCTGCACAGATATTTAGTCCTATCATAAGACCGCCAGAGTACATAAGATTCTTAAGAGGTCTCAGGAATCTCAACTCTCATCGGTTAAGCGACCAGATGGCAGTTATACTATAAACCCTCAGTTATAAATAGTGAACTTCGAAAAGGCTAAAGCGGTGATAGATATATTTCTTCCCTTTAAATCTCCAGGGAATGATGGCGTTTGGCGTTTACCGATTTTTGCTCCAGAAAGGCTGGGACATTTTTGGCCCCATTCTTGTGGACATATTCGAATCCAGCTTGGTTTTAGGATATGTTCCTAAGGTATGGAAAATTTCACGAGGTGTGTTTCTTCCCAAACCAGGGAAAGATACATATGAGAAACCAAACTCATTTAGAATGTTCCAGTTTAACCTGCTGAAGCGATTGATTTTCTGGTATAGTTCGACTGTCTGAAGTGCAACCCTGGTTGGCATTCTGCCAAAACACATAGACTCGTCCAAAAGAGGTGGTATTACTTGCTACGACGTGAAAGATTTTCTCTTCTCCGGAAAGAGCTATGCTGGAAGGAAAGAAAGTCTCCCCTCCTTCCACCCTATTTTGAAAATAATTCAGTCCAAATGGCGCATGTGTGTTTGCGCTCATGGTCACGGATGTGGTGGTCGAACTATACCTCCAGTCAGATAACAATCTGAACCATATTTTTGGCTTAGACCAACGCGGTTTTAGACCTGGCTTCTCCACCGAGTCGGCATTACACAAACTGGTGTGGAGAATAGAAAAAAAACGATTATAGACGGACGCTTTGCCATTGGGATTCTACTGGATATTGTAGGAGCCTTTGACAACATCGGCTTCGAGGAAATACATAAAGCTCTCATTGGAAGTCATAGTCACCCTATGATAAATAAATGGGTCATCTTTATGAATAAAAACAGGAATATCTGCATTAGTCTCACTGACTGTGAAGTAAAGAGATATTACTAAAGGGTGTCTGCAGGGTGGTATTCTACCTGGTATTCAACTCACTCTTAGTACTTCTACGGGAGGAGCCCGGCCTGTCACAGGGTTATGCAGATGACCTTATTGTGTTACTTTAGGGTATCGATATTGGAACCTTATACAATTAAGCTAAGCAAATCTCGAATAAAGTATCCCACTGGAGTGAAACAAATGGCCTATCTTTCTCTGCTGAAAAATCAGAGGTCATAGTTTTCATTTGGAACAGGAAATGGAAACTGGCAGATTTGTATCTGGGTAGCCAGATTATCAGATGTAAGGAATGTGTTAAATACCTAGGATGTTACTTGGACAGTAAACTCATATGGATTACCCATATAAAAGAAAAGGCACAAACCACCACAAATGTACAAATCATTGCAGGCAAATCATTAACAAACCCATAATCTACTTTATGGATTTATACTGCTGTGTGTAGTGTTAATGCTTCAACGGTGTGATGTTGAACTCCAATGAAAACGCTAATGACGGAACACCACATGAAAATTTTATTGAACGCCCCAAAAAAATTGCTACATACAATTCAGAAGAGAAAAACCTAAATCTTTTCCTTAAAACCAAATTCTATACATTTTACGTGAGAGAGCAATTTGTGGCTCTCGAGCTTGCGTTTTTAAAACGATTTAATTATTTTAATAAAGAATATTTTAACAACTATTGAAAACGTATTTGTAAGTTAAAAAATAATAATTTTCAGCTTATGCTCACGAGACATCCTTGTCCATATAAATCTTCAGTCTCTTCTTCTTTTATGTGACCTTATCACAACTACTCCTCCCTTCATAAAGAAATTTTTCTTGACTATGGAAGGAAAAATTCTAAATACATTTCACTGCTTTCAAAACACAAGTGGTAACCATTTAAGTGATAATAGAGAAGCCAGTCACATTACCCTGCACTTATTTCTAGGTAACATAAATGCAAAAATACAACAAAAAGATTAAAATTTTGAATCTGCACAAAGTACCTTTTTCAGTTTACAAAATGCTAATACTTAAACATTTGATTCTAACCATTTTGAAAATGAAACACACGATGCAAAGAAATTTAAATCTACAAAAATATAATTCCAAAATGCTAATCATTTTTCAAACAACAGAACAAAAAGGATTGGCTCCTCCATATATTTCATATGCTAAAGTTCCTGCTGTCCGTAGATCTGATCTTGAATAATCAATCACTGAGATAGGACACTCTTCAACATTTAGATCTATATTTGAATGAGGTCCCATTTCTTTTTCCTGACTTTATGTTTTGTCAGTTCATCCAAAGAAAACTCGCCAATGGCTTGTAATTTCTCCTTATACATTGCACACCATATAGCATATGCATTTGATTTAGCATTATAATTGAACATCATTTTTACAGCAAGGTTATTTGGAAGCAATTTCTCAGAAGAAAACATTTTGATAGAAGTGGGTTTTTCGAATATCGAATTCTGCAGATCTTGCGTTCCTTCAGTATGCGATATAATAAATTTTGTTTGGTGTTGAACATTATCATGAGTTTCTGTTGCTTGTGCTTCCGAGAATTCTGCTGGCGAAACATCTGCAAGGATAGTCCTTTCTTCTAAACTGATGTCTGGAATTTTAATGTCCTCCTCCGTATTACTGGTTAACCTCCTTTCTTCTGAATGCTCATTTGTAACGACCCTTTCAATTTCTATCTCTTTCTCTTCTTCCGATCTCATATCTAAGTCTTCTGCAGTCTCTCTCTCTAAACTCCTGCGCGCATGCGCCTGACTACGAGTCTCCACAACATTCATGAGAACTGGTCGTTCCCTAATTTCCTCAATCAACTGTGCAGTTTTATTCCCTAACAAATAGTACTCTTTATCTAACTCTACCGTAGTAACCAGTAGAGTAACCGGTCTTTGCTGTGACCACACCAAAATCACCTTCAATGGTGACTTTCGCCAAAGGTAAACATTTACATTCTGTGTCCAAAGGCTGTTTCACCCATACAGTTTCCCCTAATAAGTCACTAGTATTAATCCATTACACAGAATACTATAATCTATTACACAGATCTATACCAGCTCCAGTATCTCTCAGATATTCTCTCTCTATCCCATTAATTACTGCTTTCTTGAAATACGGCTCAAAACATTTTCCTAAACTCTCCGTTCCTAGATTATTCTCCAGATTAGCCTTATTCTTTTCCAGCGATGGACAGTTAGGTCGGATATGTCTGTCCTTTCCACATTGGTAACACCTTATTTTCCGCTGTTTCTCGAAACCTGCTTCATTGAAAACTTGCTTTTTTTTAGGAGCCTCCACTTTTCTATGCTCCTTTGATTTAATTCTTTGATGGCCACTACTTTTCTGATTATAACTACAGTTAGAATTTATATACCGCTCTTTATCTTTCTCAAATGGTTTCTTTAACCCCGCTCTCTGTTCTAACTTCCTCGTATCTCTTCGCAAAGCCTCATACTTGTCGCATTTCTCTGCTAAAATGGAAGCTGTTTTAAATTCTTCCCAACTGTCTAAGTAGTGCTCTCTTATTTCTAGAGGGACTCACCGCCTAATTTGCTCAGTGAGCATAAGTTCCTTAAGACTTTCAAAATCTTGAACTTCTACCGAATCCAATGAATTCTCTAAATACACTCTCAATTCATACACTAAATCCACCCATAACATTCCGTTTTTTCTAGAATGTTCTTCAAATTTTGTTTTTAGTGCCCAAGAACTAAGCTTGAATCTCTGCATGAATAATTTCTTAATATGCTGATAATCATCCCCTTTATCCGCTGGTTCTTTCACTATTAACTGGGCTACATGGTGAGGTAATAAAGAAATTAATTGCGAGACCCAATCAATCTCATTAACGTTCTCTTTTTGAGCTTGTTTCTCAAATAGCATAAAGAATAATGAAATATCTATATTACTCGGTTCAAAACGCGGTACTAGATCTTTCAAATTAACCTTTTTTTCTCTAGATTGTTCAACTTTGGAAACTGTGGAAGCTACGCTATTAGTCTGAACCACATTCATCAGTTTTAACCTTTCCAATTCAAAAACTCGCTCCCGCTCCGCTCTCTCTTGTTCAAGTTCCCGCTCTGCTCTCTCTTGTTCACGTTCCCATTCTGCTCTCTCTTGTTCACTTTCCTGCTCTGCTCTCTCTTGTTCCCGTTCTGCTCTCTCTTGTTCGGCTATTTCTTCTGCTTTTCTCTGCTCAGCCGCAGCCCAAATTCTTGCCGCGTATTCTTTCGCAGCTTCTTCTTCATAGTCCTCGGCATTTAGAATAGCCTGCCTAATTTCTCTTACTCTATTTACCTGAGACGCATTTGTTTCAAACTCCTTCGCTAACTCCAATAGCAGAGCTTTAGTAAATTTCCTCATAAACTCACCCATTATGGAAAATTAAAGAAAAATAACCTACCCCAAAATACAATAACACAAAAACAACAACAGGTCTATCTCTCCAAAACTGAATAATTCCCTAAGATTCTGAACACAAATTGCCTTACAACACTTAATGATAATACCTATGCCTACATACAAAGCATATATAAAAAAATGCTAATTAAGAGGCAACCTTTTCCTGCTCTATATCAACTATATAAATATTGTCCTCTAACTCTGGACTGATTTAAAAACTAAATTTTTCTAAAGCATACTGTTACAATACTTCGTGCAATTTAAACAGTTACTAAAACAATAGAACAAACAATTTAATTTCAATTAGCAACAGTAACCACAAGCTTAACTTTCAATAACCACCAGAAAACTTTTGATCCCCAAAAACAGAACTATATCCAAAATAAACCTAGTCTCAAATAACTGGCATAACTTCTCCAAAATCACAAAAATGGTACTCACCAATTTTGAAGACGCCTTCGATTGACTCTCCTGGCACTACTTGGATATTCTTCTGGGAAATTTCACTATTTTGCGGCACTAGATCACACTTCCTCCGGCGTTCCCTTCTGACAGACTGTCACTTGTCACTGAAGAGGCTTCACCATGCGCACTGTCCTTGCATGCAAAATTAAATCGTTCTTGAAGAGAAGAAAGTCTTTACTGTTCACATAAAACTCAAGTTCACAGGCGAAAAAGTCCGTTCCCAAATTTACTCTCAGAAACAATCCCTAAATGCTGCCACCAATTTTTAATATTTACTGCTGTGGTATAGTGTTAATGCTTCAACGGTGTGATGTTGAACTCCAATGAAAACGCTAATGACGGAACACCACATGAAAATTTTATTGAATGCCCCCCCCCCAAAAAAAATGGCTACATACAATTCAGAAGAGAAAAACCTAAATCTTTTCCTTAAAATCAAATTCTATACATTTTGCGTGCGAGAGCAATTTGTGGCTCTCGAGCTTGCGTTTTTAACATTACCAACAATTTAATTATTTTAATAAAGACTATTTTAACAACTATTGAAAACGCATTTGTAAGTTAAAAAATAATAATTTTCAGCTTATGCTCACGAGACATCCTTGTCCATATAAATCTTCAGTCTCTTCTTCTTTTATGTGACCTTATCACACTGCCATAGTCCGGCCAATGCTTTCTTACGGATGCATGGTCTGGATCAATGCTATTAACAAAAGCACACATGTAAACATTTTATAGAAGGTGCAAAGACTTGCTTGCCCAACTGCCGCATTAGAATTTTTACTGCAAATTCCACCCTTGAAACTGTTGCCATGTATAGGTTGAATAAAAAATGGCACATGGTGCCAAAAGCCAGGTTTCGGTCATAAAAACCACCTGAAAAGCCACACTGACATATGCCTGGACTTGGGCAATGAGATCCCTACAATCTATATGTCCAAAGATGCAATTACTAAAAACAATAGTTCCAGATAAACTATTCTCAACTTATATACCAAAAAGGAATGAGATAGAATCTCTTATTGACCTAATACCAACAAGATCAATTGAATGCTACACAGATGGATTAAAATCCAACTTCACTGGAGCTGGAGCTATTGTAAGAACCAAGGGATCTGGAGAAGATTTCATTAAATTTCATCTATACTCGGAGAAACTAACAACTGTTTTCCAAGCCGAGGTTCTGGCGATCAATATGGTCACCAGGGATCTCTTAGCAAAAAATATGGTTGACAAGAATATATATATTCTCTCTGACAGCCAATCAGCCATCCTTGTCCTGGATAATCATGTCAAGTTAGAAAAATGTGTTTTGAACTGTACTCAAGATATCAATTCTCTGGCTCAGGCCCATAACACCAATAGTTTAGTTTGGGTCCCAGGTCATTGAGATTTTGCTGGAAATGAACTAGTCGATAAAGTAACTAAAGATGCTTCGTAACTACCCATATCTAGCCCAGAACCATTTTACCCAGTTTCATATCAAACTGCTAAAAAAGAAGTAAGAAACTGAATAAAGAACAAACATGATGATATATGGTCTAAACCACCAGACTATACTCATTCTAAATCGGTGCTCAGTACACTCAACTTATCAGGTAAACTCATACACCTCAGTAGAACTAACTTATGCCAGGCAATTCAAATTGTTACCGGACATGCTTATCTGGCCAAGCATCTCAACAAATGCGGTCTTGCCGAATCTCCTCTCTGCCCGGCTTGTGGAGAAGAAGAGGAGAAGAACACCTATTCACTTCCTGCAACGATATCCAGTGTTTTCTGTTCCTAGAAACAAATTCCTTGGGTTTCCCTACATCAGCTTCGATCAGGCCCTTCTATACAAAGGGCCGTCTGGCATAATAGGGTTCCTAATGTACACTAAATACCTACAGGTAAGGTGAATTTAAAACCACAAGAAACAAGCAATGAGATGCCCTGTGAGTCTTTTTTTTTTTTTTTTGATAAAAGAAACTATGCAGGGATTTCCCTCTCACAGCTGTGTTTTGGAATATAAATACAGATATCAAATCTATATACACCACCTGGCTCAAGGAAGTACCTCTGTCTCTCCTTATTTAATTTATTTTTCAGGCTCACCATCGCACCCTTGTTTGGTCAAAAATTGGCGTTTGGTGGTTTGAGAGGGATTGAATCAACTCTTCATCCAATTGGGATGTTTTAACAATTTTACCGACCCTCCGAATTTAGAGATGGGATCTTTTACTAATATTATATATTTGGTGGCAGTTTGGAATCTTATATACTTATTTACTATCTACCTTACACGGGAATAACCATTTAAAATTTTTGTTTTAAATGTCCAAATGGCGGAAGAGTAACGAGCAACATTGGCTAAATTTTTTTCCTTCTTTTAATAAGAAGGAAGCGCCACCATTATGGGTCTATTTAATCAATGCTAAAGGTTATACAAGTGCATTATTGCATTCCTTTTAAATGTATATAATGTGTGCTTTATATATTCAAACATTTTCAAATTATAACTAATACACATAGAAAATATTATACAGAAAAAGAAATTCTAGCATGTTTTAATGACTTCAATTTAATATGCAGCAGATATTATAGAAGAGAAATTATTTAATCTTACAGAAAACAAAGAAGTAGATAACATGTATGAATATTTCTTATTTCTTTCCAATTAAGATTTTTTAGATACTGGTACTGAAAAATATATTAAGCACTTTATGAGTAATTGATTTAAAATTTCATGGACAAGGAAAGGAATGTTGCATAGTCCTTCCTTTTTCCACAACAAAACATGCCTACAATCACTTTTTAGACTACACCTGGACTCCTCAGTAAACAATACTCGGACCCAGTTGTCTTGGCTCCATTGAACATGATGACAGCACCAGTTTAAAAGCCCCTCAGGAATCTGAAGTGAGTGAGACATAAACCACTGGTTTTCCAGCATACAGTCCAATCTCGTTTAGCCTTCATGTAGTAGTAGAACTAATTTGAGTTCCTGTAGCAGCTTGAAGGCCTAAAACTAAATCTCATGTAGTCACTTTGCAGGTTCTTTGAGTCGAGAACGAGAGACAAATGGTCTTCTGATGCAATTGTTGCTCTTGATTGCCCTTGACCAGGCTGCTTGTCAACTGATCCAGTGCTTAAAAGCAGTTCCAAACCCTTGATATGACACTTTGAGGGATATTCAAATCTTAGACAAACTCTATTTATGTTAGACTTCCCTCTAACAATTATTCGCCACTTTTGACCTTCACTTAAATGATGCTTTTCAGTCACAGCTACTGAATACTGATCACTCTCAGAAACCACATTCACTTTAAACAACACTACAGACAAGAATTCCAACATATGTCCATTGTGCACAACATTGTCAATCACCAAATTTGCATATTTCTGACATTAACATACGCACAGAAGTGCAATTTTGTATTCAATTGTATTTAATTAGAGCACTGGATAAATAATTACAGCACTGGACATTGGTTGCAATGTCAACTTTGTGAGCATATTTTTAATCAATTACCCTTTAATTTTGATGACTAGTGTTGTAGGGTTCAATTAACCAATTATTCAAATTTTTGTTAGCTTTTTTAAACTCCTCTACTTCCCCTCACATATCCTCACCAGGATGTTCGCTAGCCAGTGCCCGTTACTATTTTGTCCTTGCTGTTGTTACACTGAGTTGCTGATACGTCTCGTGGTAATTTAATACGTCTATTGCCATATAGGTTTTTGTGTCAACCTAGTTAGCCTTAACATAAATTGTTAGTCCAGCATGAGTACTCATCTTTGATGTTATTGTTTAATTTTTCTTAAGTTCCCACCACAAGTAGATAATGTTATTGTAAGCACAAGTACATGCACTTATGTTAAGAGTCTGACGAATAAAAGAGAGTTTGTGTTACACTTCTTCTGTGCTGGTTTTCTAGCAAGATCACGTTAACATCATGATAGCGAAGAGGACTAGAACTTATAGTTCATCTGAACAAAACTTTGAGTGTCTGAATTATTATGCAAGTTACTAGTTAATAATTAAGACACAATAACACGCTGAATATCTCTTGATATGATTGATAATGATATAGGCGTGTTATTGTGTCTTAACTAGTTAATACTTTTTTATGTTAATACTTTTTCGAATAAATTTTATTATGAGGAAATTTTGATGATATTTATTTTGAAATATGCAAGGTTTAATCTAGAGAGAAAAAATAACAATATTTATAATATAATTAAGGAAAGTAATAATATTTCCAAAAAAAATTGAAGTCAACTTTTCAATATTTAGTAGTACAGCCAAAAGTCGTTAATCCGGACTCGTAGGGACTTTGGCGATTCCGGATTATCGATTTTTCTGGATTATAGATCATCAGTTTAAATCTGGTAAGACGGCATGCAGAAATTATAAAATTAAAAATATAAAACCGTAATTTATGAAATAAACAACAGTTATGATCTAAAGCATATCAAAATTTACAAAAAAAAAAAAAAAAAAAAAAAAAAAAACTTAATATTTATTTGTTTACTTTATTAAACATTTCTTTCAATGTAAGTTGTTTCATTTTTTATGTGATAATACATTATCTTTAATTCTATAAACAGACATAATTTCTTGTTCAGTTACAAAGTTCCGCTGTCCATGTCCTATAATTGCTGTGTCGAGAATACCGACTAATTTGTCAATCGAAATTTTTTCGTTTTCAATAACCTCTGTTATTTTCTTCGCTATCGGAAGCGAATTATAATGACAAGGAATTTGATTTAAATCATATCAAAGACGGAGTACATCGAGATGAAATACTACATTTACTAAGGAATTATAAGCCAAATAAATAAAAACATCTGCCCTGAAGATAAGGATAGTGCTGACAGATCAACTTCCAATTCATTGCGCGCTGCGGCATTAAAGATAAACAAAGGATATGCCTTTATCCATTTTTTGCATCAATTCCACTTCTTGTTTAATGGACTTCGAAACATACTTTCACTTTGTAGATCCTTTACATATTAGTAAATATATATCAGAAATTCTGTTTGACATAATTGAAAGTTCAAGCTTACTTTTATAAAATTGCTCTAACAGTCTGCAAAAAATAATAAGCCGAATCCAATTTGAAGATTAAAGAACAGCGCAATCTGCAACATTAACTGAATTAGATAATTTTAGCTTAGCTTATACCGTCCGTTATACATTAGACGCGCATTCGTGAACGTATTTTGCACATGCGCACAAGCATATTCGCAGCCGTAAAGGTCTTACACGCATGCGTCAACGCAACGCATGTGCAGAAAGTTTGTAGCTTTGAGGTTCGGATTATAGATCATTCCGGATTATGGGTGTCCGAATTAACGACTTTTGACTGTACCAGATCAATGCAGGTAAAATTCAGCAATTCAAGTATTTAAAAAAATGTGAGCCACTGTATAAACATTTATCAAATATAATAAAGATAAATATTATTTTCTTAATACAATTCAAATTAAATTTTCTCGTCATGTCATATTATAAATAAATTAATAGAAAACAACATATCTATAGTTACCAACAATGAACTTACTAAAGCATAGTCCGTGTGTGAATATGGTAACCAAAATACACTTCGATATAAATTTATGTACTGGCCAGCCATAGCTAAAAGACAAAACGTAAATGCATCTATCTCAAAATACAGGTCACTTGAAGTTGGCAAATCAGGTAAAGGTATATGTTTGGGAGGAACCACTTGAGGCTGCGTAGGCATCTCACAAGCATGCCTAAAAAAGAATGTATTTGTGAAAAATTATTTAAATTTACGTTTAAATGATTGATAATGATATAGTATGTAATCTTTTGCTTTTAGTTTGGTATTTCTCAGACAATGCCGCTAAAATGCTGTTTTCAAAATACAAAACTGCATAAAATTAATACATAAATGAAAATTTCTTTAATCAATGTAACCATCCATCAAATTAAATAGTGCATTATGGGAGCTATAATACTGCTTTAGTGACTATCCAGATTTTACTGAAAAAACAAATTGTACTGTGTAGGACATGTACACATCATACTATGCGTACTGCGTGTAACAAATCATACTGTGCAAGTTCAATTTGTGTGAAGATGTACACATGAAAATGATGACTGTAAATTATTCGACGGCCCCATGCAATTGCAAATCGACAATTCACTTCTATGAGAAAAGCGAAAATACAAGAGTTGCATGCTGCACAGCAATGAGGTGAGGATTTATTTTCAGATGATTCTAATGCAGAAAGCATCATGAACCAAAGAAACCATAGCAAATGAATAGAAGGACCCTTGGTATTTGATTTAACAAACTGAACTGATAAACTTCAAACAACCTACAAATTGGTAGGTCACATACTACATCATTATCAAGAGATATTGCATATTTATAATAACAAAAGGGAAATAAATAACATACATACACAGACATATATATATGTTGCATACAGAGAAAATCCTTCAAATAAAATACAGTACAAAGTCTTTAATCCTGACTTGTTGGGACTTCAGCGATTCCACATTATAGATCATCAATTTAAATCTGGTAAGATGGCATGCAGAAATTATAAAATTAAAAATATGAAACCATAATTCATCAAATAAAGAGCAATTATGATCTAAAGGGTATCAAAATTAAAAAAAAAAGGCTTAATATTTATTTGTTTACTTTATTAAACATTTCTTTCAATGTAAGTTGTTTAAGTTGCTTTGTTTTTTGTGCTAATACTTTCTCTTTAATTCTATAAACAGACATAATTTCTTGTTCTGTTCCACTGTTCAAGTCCTTTAATTGCTGTGTTGAGAATACTGACTAACTTGTCAATCAAAATTTTTTCGTTTTCAATAACCTCTCTGTCACTTTCTTCACTATCGGAAGAGGTACATCGAAACATGCTTTCACTTCGTTGACCCTTTGGCAGCTCCAGAATCGGAAACTCTTTTTGACATAATCGAAATTTCAAGCTTACTTTTTATAAAATTGCTCTAAGTTTGCAAAAAATAATAAGCCAGATCCAATTAGAAGATTAAGGAACAATGCAATCTGCAACATTAACTGAAATAGATAATTTTAGCCTACCTTATACCGTCCGTTATACATTAAACGTGCATGCTTAAAGGTATTATGTGCATGCATAAATGTATATGCGTTTATGCATGCGCAGAAAATTTGTAGCTTTGAGGTCCGGATTAAAGACTTTGTTTTTTATATGGGTTAGTAGAGAGAAGGGTACCCATTGTATTATCGTAAGGTTGTTTTATTTATCTTCAAGTTGTTGTTTCATTTGTGGTAGCACGAGTAGTTGAATGGTATGGAAACCCTATTATTACCTGATCGGATGCATGATTGCGGTAAATTTGTAAGAGCTTGTGATGTGTGTGTGTTAGTTAGGAAGTATATTGCTTGTTTTGTGGTTTAGACGGTAAAACAGCTGAATGTGATAAGATTAACTTGAAGTTTCTGTACAATTTGAAAAGAAAGGGGAAAAGAGCATTACTTGACCGGTGTGTAAATGAAGGTTTACTTAAAGGTTACTTACATTACTAGGCGTCCTGTTTGTAGGAAAAAAATGCGGATGGTCGAACGTCAGAAATGCGTATGGTCGAACATCGTTACGGAGGATATTTTTTACTCTTATTTTGTGAATGCGCGTAGCGACGCCAGTATACAGTTTCTAGTTCAGATAATTTTAGGAAGTTTTTGGATGCTGTTAAGGAATTTTGTTTGACTGAAGATGTGTTAAATTCATAAATAAGGTAAGTGGATATTTCCTTTGTGTAGTGCAAAGATGAATTTCCTTTTTTGTTATTACATTGTTTGGTTTAAAATGTAGTTTTTTTTTTTTTTTTTTTTTTTCCTGCTCCTTTGGCTTTTTAAGAGAATATAGTTTGATGTGTTCTTGGAGTCAAGGGAGTGCGCAAAGGCTAGTTTGTGCAATTCTCTGTTTTTTTTTTTAAATGAAAATAGGTCGATGTGTACATAGATAAAGTCAAGGGAGTACGCAATGCCCATTTTTGTGCAATTCTGAGATTTTTTTAAAATGGAAATAGGTCGATGTGTACATAGATACCGAGCTTGTGCAATTCTTTGCCTTGTTATTTTCGTTTTGTGTAGCGGCAATTATTGGCGCAAAAATCGCTGCTACACAAGCCAAAGAATTGCACAATCTTGGTATCCATGTACCGCCAAGAATCGCCAAGGGGTACCCGTAAATATATTTTTACTAATATATGAATATGTTAATTGTGCTTGGAAAATAACTGAAATCATAAAAATCATAATAATACACTTTGTGAAAATTTATCTACTTCTGGTAACTTATCCGATTGTCTGCACCCTTATAAAAAAGTAATCATGAGGTAACATAGTACAACACCAAAATATTTATGTGGCAACCCATGATATCACCAAAAAGCATTTATACGGCAAACATGCCATTTTATGTATATGTGTATTTGCACTTTTGAAATTCAGACATAATTTTTTAATTAGTGGTTTTTTTTTTTTTTTTTTTGCATCGAGTCTTTTTTTTTTTTTTTTTTTCTTTTGGTGGGAGTTTGCCGTTTGATGTAAAAGAAACACTGTGACATTATGGCCAACAATAAAGAATGCAAAATTCACATTCGATGAAGATGTACTCACATACAACCAAATTTAATGAAAATGCAATGCAAAAAACTGCAATTTCAATTGATATTTGCAGCCACAATTGACTTGGCACTCTAATCGTGCTTATTTAAGAACATTTACATTTTTTATACTGTTGCAACAGGAAAAGAGCACAGAAGTATCTTAGCGATAACAAGAGCAGAAATAGAGGTGCATAATTAATCCAACATGGAAGCTTACCAGAAGAAAGGTTTTGGTAAAAATTTTGAGTTCAAGTTCTGAAGTAGCTACTTCAAAGTTTTGGTTTAAGTTCTGCATTAGTTGCACATTAAGAAGTGCAGAAAAAAAGTATTACTATTATTTTTAGAATGGGGAGAGGGGGAAATTAAGAGGCTATTGATAGTTTAAATTAAATATTTTGATTTGTGGGCTTTTTAACTTACATACATATGTATTCAATAATTATTTAAAAAATACTATTTACTTACAAGTGAATGCACTTGTACATTGTGCAAAAAAAAAAGGGGGACAGTTCTGTTTCTCCCATTCTACTAGGCCGATTGACGAAATTCAACTTGGGTTTTTCATACCTCAAAAGTACGACTTAGGATATGTATCAGATTTATATATAACATAGTATAGGTATTTTTATACAAAGTCGGACTTTTTTAAAATTAATGGCAATTTTTTTCCATATTTCGATTCTACGACTCAAATTATGCCAAACTGCCTAGTTTTGCAAAAATCACACTGGTAGTTTTTAAAAAATTAGCTCTCAAAATTTTAGCTCCTCAATGTTAATTGAATATAATTGAATATATTTATTAATATATTTTTTATTAAACTTACTTGATTCCTTCTTCAAGAATTCGAAATTTAGGCTTAATCCAAACTTAATTCGCACATTTTTTATGATTTATTTTAAAATATTTTTTATAAATGTTCAGAAAAAATTTTTGTATTATAACCGATAAAATTTTTAACATCATCTTAAAAGTAGATGTATTTCTAGGTACATCTGCAAAAAATTAGTTTTTTTATTAAAATTTTTCGAAGATATACATGAATTTACATAGATGCGCATTTTGAAATTTGGCATATTTGTTACAAGAAAAAATAATGCCAAATGTGGTTTACACTTGTTAAAATTACTTGAAAGTATAAACGAAGTCCTTTTTTTCTGCTTGTGTACAATGAAAAAAGGGAAAGGAAAATAGGTTGCTATAAATTAAGAAGAACGTCAAGTAAATTATTCTTTGCACAAACTGAAAAAAAATGTGCCAAGATAAATTTTTGAATTTCTCCTTAAATTTCGTGCCAAATTTCACAAAATTTTATATTTAAGCACAATTTGGTTAATCTTTGGATTATGGTAACTTGGCGATTTTGGGCAAAAATTTGGCGACCAGCCCTGCTACAGCAACCTGCTAGTTTGTTTTTGGACGGCATTCTGTTTTCACGAAGAAAAGGCATCTTTTTTTTTTTTTTAATCAACATTTTTTTCCAACAATCTGCTAGCCGAATTACACTTATGCTTAGAACTTTTATGGAACAAAAGTGCTTAATCATGATGAAGATTAGATGCGAAATTGGGAGAAAGTGCAGAATCGCCTACTGCTTGCCGCGTTTCTAAGAATTGCACATACACAGTATCATCCATGTACACGTCGACCTATTTTCACTTAAAAAAACATTCCAGAATTGCACAAAAATGGCATTGTGCACACTCTTGACTTTATCCATGTACACTGCTAAAGTCCTAGCTAGTAACCTTTATCGCCTTACCAAAATGTCGCCAAACTACGTGTTACCATATTCCAAAGATTAGCCCACAATTTGAGTCAGAGAATTGAAATATGGAAAAAAAATTGTCATTTCAGAAAAATCCAATTTTGTGTCAAAATGTCTATATTAATACAATGCTATATATAAACGTAATATATAGCCTAAGTCACACTTTCGAGACTTGAAAAATGCAATTTGAATTTTGTCAACTGGCCTAGTACCACGGAAGATATACAGTTGTCGTTTTCTTTTCGTAATGCTCGATCTATTTTTCACAGTTTCAAGTTAGGTGGGGGGAATAAGTGCCTATAGGTGACTGTTCTGACAGATTGTTGGGTTATATGGATTATAGCAAAGAACACAACATTAGCTATCTTACTGCTCGGCCACTGGTCGATGTTGAATGCAAAAAAAAAAAAAAAAAAAAAAGGATTTAAATTCCATTCAAGACCATCCTGATTAAATTAATGAGTGAAACCTAATTTGCAGTAATGATGCTAACTATGGAACAGGTCTTTGTATAACCTATATTTTTTTATTAAATAGTCAAAACTTTTTTTTTTACAGTTGAATGTACCTGTCAAACTACTTTCCATAGCTTCAGGTAGAAATAAAAAAGAATGATATTACTAAGAACTGTCTGAAGCTAACACAAAAAGAGCTCTTGTTAATACAAAATGAGCATTGTTTTCTATCCTAAACCATCATGCATAATTATCGAGTGAAGTCCAACTAGCAGTAATGATATTAAATATTAAATAGACCTTTATTAAATACATTGCATCTTTGCAATAAATAGCTAAAATAAGTTTTACTGCAAGTAAATTGCTTATGCAGGAAACATTTCAGATAAAAATAAATATGTGTACATTTGTTAAGGAAAAATAGGAGCTGATTTTTTCTTTAACTGAACATTGCAATGCATCCAAGGACTTGTAGGCCTCTGGCAAGGTCTTTCTAAGGGAAACTGTTTTGTATTCATGGAAGGACAACTGAGAAGATATCTAAATACATTGTTTGCCAAAATTCAAACTAAATAAATCCTACCACTATTATTCTAAATGTCATTAGGTTATTAACGCAATTATAATTTCAACTACAATGAATTAGCAACTTTGTTCAGGATAAAAGATAGCTTAAATTTTGATGATAAATTAAAGATACGAGGGTTGGAACTTTAATAGTGGCAACTACAGTCAAAAGTCATTAATTCGGACACCCATAATCCGGACCTCAAAGCTACAAACTTTCTGCGCATGCGTCGCGTTCACGCATGTTCACAGGCGTTTAAGAGTGTGCGTAAGACCTTTACGTCTGTGAATATGTTTGTGCACATGCGCGTTTAATGTGTAACAGAGGTATAAGCTAAGCTAAAAATTCAGTTAATGTTGCAGATTGCGTTGTTCCTTAATCTTCGAATTGGATCCGGCTTATTATTTTTTGCAGACTGTTAGAGCAATTTCATAAAAGTAAGCTTGAACTTTTGATTATGTCAAATAGAATTTCTGATATATATTTACTAATATGTAATTTGTATCTACAAAGCGAAAGTATGTTTTGAAATCCGAAATCTGTTTATCAATTTCACGCTGTGGATTGGAAGTTGATCTATCAGCACTATCCTTATCTTCAGAGCAGATGTTTTATATTTTATTTGGCTTATAATTCCTTACTAAGTGTAGTATTTCATCTCGATGTACTCCGTCTTTGATATGATTTAAATCAAGTTCCTCGTCATTATAATTCGCTTCCGATAGTGAAGAAAGTAACCCAGAGGTTATTGAAAACGAAAACATTTCGATTGACAAATTAGTCGGTATTCTCAACACAGCAATTATAGGACTTGAACAGCGGAACTTTGTAACTAAACAAGAAATTATGTCTGTTTAATAGAATTAAAGAGAAAGTATTATCACATGAAATGAAGCAACTTACATTGAAAGAAATGCTTAATAAAATAAACAAATAAATATTAAGCTTTTTCTTTATGTAAATTTAGATACCCTTTAGATAATGACTGTTCTTTATTTCATAAATTACGGTTTCATATTTTTAATTTTGTAATTTCTGCATGCCATCTTACCAGATTTAAACTGATGATCTATAATCCGGAATCGCCGAAGTCCCGACGAGTCCGGATTAACGACTTTTGACTGTATTTATTTACAAGGAATACAAAAGTGATTCATGTCACCATGTTTTACAGTTCTTCAATATAGTCGCCAGCATTGTGTACAGCCCGTTTCCAACGATGTGGAACTCTCAGAATACCTGTAGCAGCGCCTGTTTTGTTGATAGTTTGAATGGACCAGTCTACTGCCACAAGAATCTCAGGAACAGTTTGGAAGCGAGTGCCACGAAGTGGTTCCTTCATCTCAGGAATTAAGTCATAGTCACAGGGGCTTAGATCTGGGGAGCATGAGGGATGGTAAAGCACTTCCCAGCCCCATCGCTTGAACAAATCAGTCACAGCTTGCGCTGCATGCGGCCGAGCATTGTCATGCAAAATGAGAGGAACACTCTGCAGAAAGTGTTGCCATTTTTTTCTCAAAGCTGATCTGAGATTGTGCTCCAAAAATGAGCAGTAATACTGCGCAGTGACAGTCTGCTGTGGGGGAACGGTATGCATTAGGATGACACCATCACAGTCGTACAGGAGAATCACCATAACTTTCACATTGCTGGGGTTCTGACAAAATTTCAAACGTCGTGGTGACCCGTGATGACGCCATTTGTTTGATTGGCATTTCAGTTCTGGCTGGTACGATTGGGAACAAGTCTCATCCAGTGTAATGATATGGCATCGGGCCCAAGTCTCATCCAGTGTAATGATACGGCATAAAAAAGCATCTCCTTCGCACTCATAGCACTCCAGGTGGGTTCGGGCAGCATCGTATCGTAGCCATTTCTGCATTTCCGTCAATTGATGTGGAACCCATCATGAAGCAATTTTTCTCATGGACAGGCGTTCCTTCAGAATGTGCAGCACAGTCGTATGTGCTAATCCTGTTTGTCCGGCCAGCTGACGAATCGTTTGGCGGCAATCACTGTCCATTAGTGCGGCAACAGCTTGCACATCTGCATCGCTGACACTCGGATGACCTGGCCGCAGTCCTTCATTGAATGCTTTCACCCATCTTGCTATAATTCTGTAAGGCAATGCAGATTCCCCGCAAGACTCTTGAAGCCCTTGATGACACTGTTATGCTGTACGACCTCTGGCACATTCAATTTTTATCCAACATTGTTGTTCTTGTTTTGAAAACATCCTAACAACACTTACTTTAGACCGCAAGCCAATACAAGGATCCCTTCTTCGCGTCATTCCGCATGCGTATGACATAGGCAGGACGAGTCTTTTTGCTGAGAGGTAAGGTAGGTATGTAGTTTACGTGTGGTATACGTGATATTCTTTGGTTTTGTTGCGTAGCGTTTTTTCAGCTGCGTTGCCACTATTAAAGTTCCAACCCTCGTATTATGCTTTGTTGAATAATGTACTGAGAAACTGCTACACGCAAGAACATACAAAAACTTAATTAATATCTCATATTTCATGTACTGATAGCACTTCCCCAAAGCTGCTTTTAGATTGTTGCAATTCCATCAATTCCTGAGGCATGATCATATCTGCAAACTTTTTTTTCAAATGACAATGTTTTATATCATATATAAAAATAGTGTACCGTTCTCAAGGTGTAATAAGTCATTAGTACTAATAAATTTAATTATAATTACACTGTAATTCTAGTAAATATACACTGGTTATCATAAATTAAGGAAAAATCACAAAAGTAGCGATAAATCCCTCAAAAATAGGCCAAACCGTGTAAAATTTGAATATGTTGCCAAGTAAGAGTAGCTGAGTAAATCTGCGATATGCAAATTAGTGGCGCTGCTTTCGGAATACATCATCTACGAGGAGCATAAAGGTCCATGTTTGAGAGCAAGCCCACATATTTCACTGTGACAGTGACATCAGAAATCTGAGATAGCCAATTCATAACAATGACCTCCAGGCATCATTTGCCTGCAGAACTGCGATGGAGAGCCATTGGGAGACTAGAGGCAGGAAAAAATGAAACAGAAGTGGCCAGATGGCTAAATGTGAGTTCTTCTGGGGTTCATAGACTTTGGAGGCAATTTCAAACCACAGATTCGGCATCTAGGAGGTTCAGCCAAGGACGGCCAACTACTACCAGGGTTGCCACTCAAACAGGAGAATGAAATTCCCTGACTTTTCCAGGTTTTCCAGGTGTGTTTCAAGAAAATTCCAGTCTATCCGCGTAATGTACGTTGGCTGTGCTAAGAGGTAAATTAATTATGGTATTACTTGTATTGTGTAGCAAATTCACTTAATTATTCAATAAATCCCAGAGGACATTTATTCTTAATTATTCTTGGTATACTTTGTTTGATAATTTTGTTTAGTTTTCCACTTAACAAAATTTAAGATATATACATTGGATAACAAATGTATGTTTTATTTAATTATTACTCATGATCATCACCAGTTCAACATGAGGCTAATCCGGTCCTTATAAATCACAACGCAATGCTAAATAGTTAGGTTAGATTTTAGGTAAATTTAATTTGCGTGAGGTATGTTCTTAAAAGGCACCTTAACACTTGAAAACACAAATATAATTATAATAGTTGTTGTTTTCTCCACTGAAGATTGAGATTAGAATCTTCCCAATCTGGAACAAAATAAGGCTTTTTTTTTTTGGCAGACATTCTGCAGCTAAACGGAAGAAAGAAATCTATTTTAATAAATTGAGGTACGAGGGCCATCCAGGAAGTAGATTACGTTTCCGTCTGTGTCCGCTAGGGGCGGGGCTAGCGCGGCCATCTTGGGGTCAGAGCGTTGCGCAGCTCAGTCTGCATCTAGCCGTGCTAGTGAGAGGTTCGTGCTGTGCTCCGTTCAGATACTGTGACGGTTTGAAATGTCTGCGTTAATTGAAAATCCCGCGAGCTGCGAGGTGCGCTCAGTAATAAGGTTTCTGACTGCAAAAAACTGTAAACCGATAGAAATCTATCGGCAGCTTCGTGAAGTGTATGGGGACAACATTATCACTGAAGGTGGAGTGCGTCAGTGGGTCATAAGATTTCAAAATGGCCGAACCAATGTTCACGACGAAGATCGAAGTGGGAGACCCAGCATAGTGACCGCCCAACTTCTCGAAAAAGTCGATGCTAAAGTCCGTGAAAATCGAAATTTCACAATAACGGAACTTTCTTTGAGTTTTCCACAAATTTCGCGAAGTTTGTTGCACGAAATCATCAGCGAAAAGCAAGAAGAGGTAACGAAGTGTTTGAAGGCGCAGGCGGCCGAATTTTTCGACGAAGGAATTTCCAAGCTCGTACATCGCTACGATAAATGCCTTAATTTGTATGGTGACTATGTAGAAAAGTAGTATTTGAGTGTGGCTTTCATCTGTATATAATAAAATTTGTTTCCTATACTTTGTTTATTTTTTTATTCCAAAACGTAATCTACTTTCTGGATAGCCCTCGTATTTTATATTTATTTCGCAGCATACATAATGAAAAAATATGTGCATTAAATTTCGTGATGGTATGTCATCATACTGCTATAATTAATTTCTGGATTATGCCAGAGAAAATTTCCTGAAATTTGGAAATATTATTTACTAATAATAAATAAATTTAGAGGGAAGAAGCAACATTAAATTATATGAATAACATAAAAATAATTACTTAAAAATTGAATTAGAATAATCAACGATATTTTAACGAATATAGTTATATTACATGGCTAGCCTAGATGACTGATTACTATTTTTTTATTTTACTGCAAAATGGCAAGGTATTTATTAAAAAGAAAAAAAAAAAAAAAAAGGTTTAAAAAGATTTTGCGGTAAAATTCTAGTATACGGTAAGGCTTTTGCACGATTTTGAAAATTGTCGCCAAGACCAAAATGACCCGTTTACTGCGCATCATGATGTCGCCAAATCTCATTATTATTCTAACCAAAGAACGTCTATGTAAAGAAGAAAAGGTTCCATACAAGTAAAATGCTATTACGCCGTTAGAATGCGGAGGAAAAATTTGCCAAGGGATTTGGCGACGGAACCTGACGGCCAGAATTTCCCTCTCCGCGATGTGTACAGGAAATTGAGAAACACGTGTTAAGAAGAAACGCTCTTTGACAAAAAGAAAACTATGAAAATCCGTTTTTAAAATTATTGAGAAAAATCCACGCAATAATTTTAAAAACGGATTTTCGTAGTTTTTTTCCCCCCTGAAAATAACTAATCCATGAATTAATTTACTTGCGCCAAAAAATATTTTCTTTTCCTTTAGAGTTTAACCACTTGCGCTAAGACTAAACTTCACGGTTGCGGTGCCGTGCGCTACAATATAACAAGCGGTAAAGTGTCTCATTTACGCCGCTCCGCATCTGCGAGTGCAATCCAGAGCTGTAACTCGAGAAATAAACAATCTCGTTGTTAGGCGACGTGTGCACCACGTTATTTTCATTTTTGCGATAAATGCTTATCGACGTGGTGTTCACATCGCTCACAGTTTGACACAAAAGCATCTCGACGTGCGTGGTACGTCTTTTTAGCGCAAGTCGTTAAAGAAATTTTAAACGATATTCATTTTATGAACTCTTGATAACGTGACCTTCGAGCTTCGACACCGTTTTCGAGCTTTGGCAACAGATATATCAGACATGCACAGCTGTTTCCCTCTATGATGGAACGGAGCCACGTCTGTTGCAGAGAGGTTTTCCTTTTTTACAATACATATTCTTTGATTCTAACCTCCATGGTACCGTATACTAGAATTAAACCCATTTTGTTTTATACGAGAACAGGTACTTTCTTTAGTTCATGCACTGCACATGCGATTCTCGAGAATACTGGAAACCAAAAGTTGCGGGAAAATTGCTTTGCCTTTCTAAAAGACAATCAAATTGGAGCTGCGAAAATTGGCTCTATGCCAGCTACCCGAATGACACTCACGTGATACATAATTCGCCAAAAAAGTTATCTCTTCCGACGTCGACGCAAAAATCGCTTTTTTTGGCGGGATCGTTGTATGAACTTCCCTGACTTTTCCAGATTTTGACAAAAATACTTAAATTCCCTGACTTTTCCCTGAATATTTTGGTCAATTTTCGAATTCCCTGACTTTTCCCGGTTCTCCCGGTTTTCCAGGTAGCGTGGCAACCCTGTACTACGACGAGCACCGATGACCGATATATGACATTTCACGAAGGTGGTCTGTATGTGAGGCAACCAGCCATTTGTGTGCAGCTCATGTCATGACATAGAAGGGACTGTTTTCAGTGGGCACGACAACATGTCCACTGTACGTCTGATCAATGGAGGGCAGTTCTCTTTACGGATGAGTCCAAGCTTAATCTAGAAAGTGACAGTAGGTGTTATTTGATATGGAGAGAACCTAGAACCCGTCAAACATCCGTGAAAGAGATGCATACGGAAGGGGCAGTGTCTGTGTTTGGGGTGGCATCTCTTTGGGTGGACACACAGACCTCCATGTCTTTCCATGGAGAACCGTGAATGCTCAGATTTATAGAGATGACATCCTTGATGTTTATGTGCGCCCATATGCCTGGGCAATAGGTGATGCTTTCCTGTTACAGGACACAACAACGCAAGACCCCATAGGGCTCGCTCGTAGATGATTATCTTCAACAGGAAACAATTATGCGCATGTAGTGGCCACCTCAATCCCCGGACTTGAATCCTATCAAGCACGTTTGGGATGCTTTAGGGAGATGTCTAGATGCTCTCAATCCGCCCCCTCAGACCCTTGTCGCGCTTGCAACTGCTTTGCAAGAGCAATGGCTCTCGCTTCCTATGGAACTGATAGGCCGCATAATTGAAAGCATCACACATCACTGTATGTGCTGTAGCGCTTCTAGAGGCGATCATATTCCATATTGAAGGTATTTTTCCTATAGCAAACTGACACCTTCAATTTGTTCATTTTATACATGTGCTAATTTCTATACTATCATATTTGTCTGATATTATGTTATTTGATACCTTATTATGTGTTATATATTGTGGGTAAGTTTCATTAAATTCTACATGTAACTTTTTTAGTAATCGTGATTTTTTCTTAATTTATGATAACCAGTGTACATACAGTACAATTTTACTGTAGTTCTAACTGTAATGTAATTACAATTAGAAACCATACAATTATGGTTGTATTATATTGTACAGTACAAAGTCTTTAATCTAGAAGTCCATAATCCGGACCTCAAAGCTACAAACTTTCTGCGCATGAGTGTTTAATGTATAACGGACGCTATAAGCTAGGCTAAAATTATCTATTTCAGTTAATGTTGCAGATTGCATTGATCCTTGATCTTCTAACTGGATCTGGCTTATTACTTTTTGCAGACTGTTAGAGCAATTTTATAAAAAGTAAGCTTGAATTTTCGATTATGTCAAAAAGAGTTTGCGATTCTGGAGCTGCCAAATGATCTATCTACAAAGCAAAAGCATGTTTCGATGTCCATCAAACAAAAAGCGGGATTGCTGCAAAAAATGAATAAAGGCATATCCTTAATTTTTTTTCTAACCATTCTGAAATCTGTTTATCAATTTCACACTGCTCTGCGGGGGAGGGGGGAACATCGCAGCGCGCAATGAACTGGAAGTTGATCTGTCAGCACTATTCTTATCTTCAGGGCAGATGTTTTTATTTTGTTCGACTTATAATTCCTTACTAAATGTAGTATTTCATCTCGATGTACTCCGGCTTCGATACAATTTAAATCAAATTCTTTGTCATTATAAATATCACGAATACACATCAAATAGTTTTCTGGTTGCAATTTTTTAATTTCGACTATGCGTATTGTATGCTTTACGCATGCGTGCATTGAAAGAAATGTTCAATAAAGTAAACAAATAAATATTAAGCTTTTTTTGTAAATTTTGATACCCTTTAGATCATAATTGCTCTTTATTTCATAAATTATGGTTTCATACCAGGTTGTTCAATAAATTTGCGGAACGGAAATGAAGAAACCAATTGTTATTTCTAAAAATGTCTTTATTTTTCAACGAAGTTTCCCTCGACTTCAATACATTTATTCCAACCGTCTTCTAATTTATGGATCCCTTGACTGTATTGGTTTTTTGGCAGCTCTGCAAAATATACCCCCATGGCAGCTATTACCTCTTCGTTTGAAGAAAATTGTTTTCCATTGTTTGAGGTGTGGGAAGAGCCAGAAGTCGGAGGGAGCTAAATCTGGCGAATAGGCTGGATTTTGCAACAATTCGTACTTCAATTCAGTTATTTTAGCAATGTTTTTTTGAGCTGTGTGCCCAGGTGCATTATCTTGGTGGAAAATGATTTTCTTCTTCTGTAATCTGGGTCTTCTTTCACGAATTTTTTCATCTTATTGATTCAAAAGGTTACAGTAATAATTCAAATTAATTGTTTTGCCAGTTTGAAGGTAATCTATAAACAAAATTTCTTTCACATCCCAAAAAACTGATGCTAACACCTTCATGGCTGATTTTTGCACATGAACTCGCTTCGCACCGAAGTGTTGAGTTCACACCATTCCTTAGCCTTCTGTTTTGATTCAGGATCATAATGGTAGACCCTAGTCTCATCCATTGTGATAAATTGACAGATAAAGTTGCTTTTATTTTTAAAATGCTCCAAATGTTGCTGGCAAAGTTGCATCCGAATGTGTTTTTGCTCCATCGTTAGAGAATGCGGCACCCATTTTGAACAGAGTTTTTTGAAACCCAAATTAACACTCAAAATATTGCTCACTATGGCAATGAAATGCCTAAAGCCTCTGTTAAATCTCTTTCAGTCAATCGACGGTCTTCTAATACCATATCTTGTATTTTTCCGATGATTTCCGGTGTAGATGCAGTTTTTGGACGTCCCTGTCGCGGATCGTCTTCAAGGCTGGTACAACCACTTTTGAATTAACTAGCCCACTTGCAAACCATTGTTTTTGAAGGAGCAGATTCACCCAACACATTCACCATTTCGGTATGAATTTCCATTGCCTTTAAACCTTTTTTTACAAAAAAATTGATAACTGCACGTTGCTCAATTTTATCCATACCTGAAAAAAGGCACAACACATTAGATATAAAGGGCGGTTAAACAATGAATAAATTAAGAGATCGAAATGAAACTTTTGACATGTTCCTAAGAAAGAACAAATATGAAAATGGCGTCGAAGTTTTAGGTCTAATATTGACGAATAGATGGCGCTCAGCGAACTTATTGAACAACCTTGTATTTTTAATTTTATAATTTCTGCATGCCATCTTACCAGATTTAAATTGATGATCTATAATCCGGAATCGCCGCAGTCCCGATGAGTCCGGATTGAAGACTTTGTACTGTATTGCAATTACACTGTATTGTATTAAATTGCCTGCAATTACAATTATTTTTTTTATTATACGCTGCAACCAAAAAAAAAAAAAAAAAAGGGGGGGCAGGGGACAGTTCTATAACTCCCATTCTACTGGGCCGATTGAAGAAATTCAACTTGTGTTTATCATGTCTCGAAAGCACAACTTAGTATATGTAATAGATGTATATATAACATTATTCTCATATAGGTATTTGGACACAAAATTTGGCCTTTTCTGAAATGACATGCCATTTTCCACCATATTTCGATTCTATGACTCAAATTATACTAAACTTGTAAATTTTGTAAAAATCGCATAAGTAGTTTTTAAAAAATAAGCTCTTAAAATTTTAGCTCCTCCATGTTAATTGAATTTTGGTATATATTTATTATTCTCTCTTTTTTTTATTTGATTTTTCCTTTCACATTTTGAAATTTAGGTTCATTCCAAACAAAATTCGTCCTTTTTTTGTTTTATTTTTAAATATTTTTTTTATAAATTTAAAAAAAAAATTGAATTATAAAATTTTACCATCATCTTACAGTAGATGTATTTGTAAGCATACCTGCAAAAAATTTAGATTTCTTTATTCAAAATTTCCGAAAATATAAGTGAATTTATATATTGGTGCATTTTAAAATTTGGCATATTTGTTAAAAACGATAAAACATCACATGTGGTTTAGGCACTTTGTTAAAATTATTTTAAAGTAGGAACGATGTGACTTTTTTTCCGCTCATGCACAATATAAAAAGCTAGGAGCGATGTGACTTTTTTTCCGCTCCTGTACAACCTAAGGGAAAGGAAAATAGGTTGCCATATATTAAGAAGACAGCCAAGTAAATTATTCTTGGCAAAAAAAAAAAAAAAAAAAAAAAAAAAAACAAGATAAAATTTTGCATTTCTCCGTAAATTTCACGTTAAGTTTTACAGAATTTAATATTTAGGCATAATTTGAGTCGAATCGAAATATGGAAAAAATTTGGTATGTTATTTTAGAAAAAGTCCGATTTTGTGTCAGAATACCTATATTAGAACAATGCTATAAATAAATCTAATATATATTCTAAGTCACGCTTTTGAGACATAAAAAACGCAATTTGAATTTCGTCAATCAGCCCAGTAGAATGGGAGATACAGAACTGTTCCCCCCTTTTTTTGCACAGTGTGCAATTTATATTACAGTTCTTTAGGACTGAATTGTAATTGCAGTTGCTTGATTTATAATTACACTGTAAATGAAGGCTTTCAAATTACAATTACGTTGCAATTGCTTTAACTGCACTTACCTTGTAATTGCTGTCACAATTACATTGTAATTTAAAAGTATACAACATTTAATTTCATTATAATTGAATTACTTGTACTTGAAATTTCATTGTAAATCAAATATTAATCAATTACACTGTAATTGAATTATGTTCAACTCTGAATAGAGAGAATGCTAGAAGCAGTATAAGAGTATGGATGAAAATTTTAACAGAAGTGCAGGTATAAAAATAAACAGATGAATCCAACACTTTTTGACCACAAATCCCTACCATATAATCTTAGCTGTCAATCAGAATGTGATGGGGAGGGAATTTTCCCAAAATACAAAGGTTGTTTATATGTATTCTGAACACAAATTTAAGTTTCGTACAATCGACCCTTTTCATCCTCCATATTTGGTCAGATTATTCCAAAAAGTCTCACATGTTTTTTTTCTATATGAGTAACTAGCATTGGTTGTACAGTCAAAAGTCGTTAATCCGGACTCATCGAGACTCCGGTCGAGAAATCGGCGATTCCGGATTATCGATTTTTCCGGATTATAGATCATCAGTTTAAATCTGGTAAGATGGCATTCAGAAATTATAGAACTAAAAATATGAAACCGTAATTTATGAAATAAAGAACAATTATGGTCTAAAGGGTATCAAAATTAAAAAAAAAAAAAAAAAAAAAAAAAAAAAGCTTAATATTTATTTGTTTACTTTATTAAACATTTCTTTCAATGTAAGTTGTTTAAGTTGCTTCGTTTGTGATAATACATTCTCTTTAATTCTATAAACAGACATAATTTCTTGTTCAGTTACAAAGTTCCGCTGTTCAAGTCCTATAATTCCTGTATCTACCGACTAATTTGTCAATTGAAATTTTTTTGTTTTCAATAACCTCTGTCACTTTCTTCGCTATCGGAAGCGAATTATAAAGACAAAGAATTTGATTTAAATTATATCAAAGACGGAGTACATCGAGATGAAATACTACATTTAATAAGGAATTATAAGCCAAATAAAACAAAAACATCTGCCTTGAAGATAAGGATAGTGCTGACAGATCAACTTCCAATACTTTGCGCGACGCCCGCCGCGGCGTTAAAGATAAACAAAGTTTAGATAAACAAACGTTAAAGTTTAGATAAACAAAGGATATGCCTTTATCGATTTTTTGCAGCAATTCCACTTTTTGTTTAATGAACTGTGAAATATACTTTCGCTTTGTAGATCCTTTACATATGAAAAAATATAGGTACTTTTCCGTTTTGCCGGCGCAAGCGATAAAGTCGCCAATAATGGTAAAACCAATGCCAAAAGGAATATTCTCGTTAGTAACCTTATACGCCTCATTTTCAAAAGAAGTCGCAGCTTTTTCTTATCAGATTGATTATTTCTTTCAGTACTGGCATATAATTACATAGAATTTTTATCAGATAGTACAGTTTTATGTCTAAGGCCATTTTCGGTAATTAAGTCAATTAGGATGCAATCACAGCACTTACCCAAAGCCGAAAATATAGAAAAGGTAAAGTCATCCATTCTAATGAGAATGCATTAGCGAAGTAAAGCACTGCGGTTTTACATAATTTCTGAGTAAGCTATTCGTACGAATTGAAATATTTCTTGCATTTAACCTTGTATTCCAAATGAAGATTGAACTTGAAATTAATGTAGATAATTACTGAGAGCATTAGATTTCTGTAGAGTAGTTTGCTTGAGATGAGATCGCTTGGGGTCACGTGATATGAACTGGCGAATCAGGATGTTGAACCATGAAAGCATAGTAAATTCTTAAATTAATGTCTTTTTACAAATTTATTTTCTTTATTTATTGGCTTTTTATAAAATTTCAAGCCATATTAAAATGTTTATGTCTTCAAAATAAAAAATTCTTGGAACTAAAATTTTTTAAATATTTTTTATGTGTATACTACATGTTGTCGCCAATAAAGTCTGCTTGGCGAGATTTGCGCCGGCGAAACGGAAAAGTACCAAAATATATATCAGAAATTCTATTTGACATAATCGAAAGTTCAAGCTTACTTTTATAAAATTGCTCTATTTACTTTTATAAATTGCAAAAAATCTAATTTACTTTAATATATTGCAAAAAATTATAAGCCGGATCCAATTCGAAGATTAAGGAACAATGCAACCTGCAACATTAACTGAAATAGATAATTAGATAATTTTAGCATAGCTTATACCGTCCGTTATACATTAAACACGCACTCGTAAACGTATTTTGCGCATGCGCGCAAGTATATTCCCAGCAGTAAAGGTCTTACGTGCATGCGTCACTCCGACGCATGCGCAGAAAGTTTGTAGTTTTGAGGTCCGAATTAACGACTTTTGATTGTATTTGATCTGTTTATCTCAGTATTTCATTACATTAAGACAATTATAACATAAACACTTTCCCCCCTTTCCCAATCTATTGTTAATTTGAGTAACAAACCATCAATACAGGATCAGTGATAAGACTGCATAATCATTTTTAATACAGTCAAAAGTCGTTAATCCGGAAACCCATAATCCGGACCTCAAAGCTACAACCTTTCTGCTCATGCATCAATGAATAATGCGATCACGCATGTGCACAGGCATTTACGCATGTGCATACGCGTGTTATAGCAAACTGACACTGTGTCAGTAGTGTCAGTTTGCTACAGGATTACGCATGTGCATACGCGAAGTTCCGCTGTTCAAGTCCTATAATTGCTGTATCTAGAATACCGACTAATATGTCAATGGAAATGCTTTAGTTTTCAATAACCCCTCTGTCATTTTCTTCACTATCGGAAGCGAATTATAATGACGAGGAACTTGATTTAAATCATATCAAAGACGGAGTACATTGAGATGAAATACTACATTTAGTAAGGAATTATAAGCCAAATAAAATAAAAACATCTGCCCTGAAGATAAGGATAGTGCTGACAGATCAACTTCCAATTCATTGCGCGTCGCGGCGTGTCTCCCCCCCGGGCCCGAACAGTGTGAAATTGATAAACAGATTTCAAAACATACTTTCGCTTTGTAGATCCTTTACATATTAGTAAATATATATCGGAAATTCTATTTGACATAATCGAAAGTTCAAGCTTACTTTTATAAAATTGCTATAACAGTCTGCAAAAAATAATAAGCCGGATCCAATTCAAAGATTAAGTAACAACGCAATCTGCAACATTAACAGCTTAGCTTATACCATCCGTTATACACTAAACGCACATGCATAAACGTATTATGTGCTTGCACACATGCACATTCTCAGCTGTAAAGGTCTTACACGCACGCGTATGTGCCTATGCGCATGCGTCAACGTGACGCATGCGCAGAAAGTTTGTGCTTTGAGGTCCGGATTATAGATCATTTCGGATTATGGGTGTCCGAATTAACGACTTTTGACTGTATTTCATCTCAATGTACTCCGTCTTTGATATGATTTGGTTAAACTTTGGATTATGGTAACTCGGTGATTTTTTGGTGAAAATTTGGCGACCAACCCTGCTACAGCAACCTGCTAGTTTTTGTTTGGATGCCATTTTGTTTTAACGAAGTAAAGGCATTATTATTATTTTTTTTTTTACTCAACACTTTTTCTCAACAATCTGCTAGCCGAATTACGATTATGCTAGAACTTTTATGGAACAAAAGTGCTTAATCATGACGAAGATTAGCTGCCCAGTGCAGAATCGCAAACTGCTTGCCGTGTTTTTAAGAACTGCATATACACGGTATCCATGTACACGTCGACCTATTTTCACTTACAAAAATTACTAAAATAAAGTTTAATGGGACCAAAAGAATTATCTGCTGAAATTGTGATTCAGTTTCACACACAAAAAAAGTGCCAAAGCCTGTGTTATTTCGGACTTTGGTGGTGCACGCCCGGTAGAATGATGGTTTATATAAAAAATTGAAAAGTACCAGAGCCAGGTTCCAGTGCAATTTAAGATCTTCTATGGTTGGTACTACTAAAAAGACAGAAAGACAGTATTCATACTCAATACTCAGTAACTGGAAAAAGTCATAAAGGGTAGATTCAATGAACATCTAGAGGTTGATCTTTACAATATGGTAACTGGTAGTTTGGCGACATTTTGGAGGCGATAAAGGTTACTACCTGGCACTTTGGTAATAATGTGAGCAGTACTCAGTTCCGATTACGCATTATTTTGTGTGAGGGAAATGAGAGATCATGGGATATGTCATGTGATATTAATGGACGAATTACGGTTCTTTAATCGGAAAAGGGGGGAAATCGGGAAAAAATCTGGAAATTTTGTATTTGGCATTATTCTGTGTTGTGTGAAACAGTGTTCGTGAATTTTTGGATCCCATGGCCGTAACTAAAGTGAATTCGAAATGGGTATTTATGTATGTATTAATTTAATGTATGTGCTCATTTATATTTTAAGTAGTGTTTTTGAATTTAATTATATTTTAATTAAATGATAGTTATTTTGTGAATTTTATATTTGTAGGAATTTGTTATACATTTTAGTTGAAGTAAACGTGCATGGAAATAATTTAAATATCTGACACTAAGTATTTGTAATGGTTGCGGTATGAATTCGTTGGTGACGTGTATAATGTAATAGATGATTTAGAGGTAAAAGTTTTTGGATATTTTATTTATTTTATATGTGGAAATGTTCATATTTGGAAAGGGTAAATACTTTTTCGCGATCAGGTATTTTCATATATGTTCTTTTTACCGGGTTTAAAGATTGAGAAAATTGTCATGTATTTTCGTGAAATTTTTCTAATTTATGAGAAAAAAGCTGTGTACATGGATATAGTGAAGAGTGTGCGCAATGCCATTTTTGTGCAATTCTGGGGTGTTTTTTTAAGTAAAAATAAGTCGGCGTGTACATGGTTTATGTGTATGTGTTATTTTGAAAAACGCGTAAGGAGTATGGTATTGTGCACTTTTTCCCAATTTTGCAGTGAATATTTGTCATGATTAAGCAGTTTTGTTAGATAAAATTTCTAGCATACGTGTAATTCGGCTAGTAGAGTGTTGGAAGAAGTACTCAGTAGATAAAAAGAAAAGAAACATGTCTTTACTTCGTGAAGACAAAATGGCGGCGGGAAAAAAAAATAGAGGGTTGCTGTAGGAGAGTTGGTTGCCAAATTTTTGCCAAAAAAATGCCAAGTTACCATAATGTAAAGATCAATCCATCTAGAAAATGTTGTTACATATTCTTTTCTGCTTTAGTGTAGAATTGGGTGCACCTTCGATAAGCGAAAATTTTTTTAAATTTTGGTGATGAAACCTCACTTCTGGTCACCAAGATAGTTTTAACTTTGTTTTAGCTTCCTGATTTTATTTAAATGAAAATAGATTGATGTGTGCATGGACAAATTTAAGGCAGTGCACAATGCCTAGTTAGTGCAATTCTAGGATTTTTTTAAGTGAAAATAGATTGATGTGTACGTGGACAGAGTCTGTGCAATTCTTTGACTTTTATTTTGGTTTTGTGTAGCGACCTTCTTGAAATTATGCCTTCCTGGCGTCGACCTTGGCGTAAAAAAATCGCCAAAAAAACAAGGGGCACCCAATTGTAAACTTTTACCTTATTTTCCAGTATTGCATAGTAATTACAAACATGTGTCAACTGTTAAAACCATAATTTTAAACTTATTTGTGGTGTGTAATAGGTTAACATAAATGTCCTGATATTCTGAAATTGTCAGCATAAACACTTAACCTATAAAATTATTCCAGATTCTACTAAGTAATAATTTTAAACATACTGCTATAAATGAGTGACTGGCTATTTCTTAATTACCCTGAAATGATAAAAACACATTGTTATTGTCCTAACTTAAATCTTATTCAAAACATTCGGCTTAAAGGAAACACACACAAAAAATGTTTCTTTAAAATAACTGTTCAGATTAGTCATTTAAGATGAGTGTGAAGCAAAACTGGGCCAAAAGTTGTAAAAAATCCACTTGAGCTCCATCATAAAGTTTAAACAATATTTTAAAGAGAATAATCTAAGAAATTTAAAAAACTTCCATCTTTATTTGCTGGAATTTTTAAGTACCTTACTAAGCATTACTTTTTATTTCAGTATGTATTAAACTAATTATATTTACTTTACTCTTCGCTATATATATGCACGAAATTTATATAAAAACCTGAAGTATTTATAAAAATTAAATATCAGAAAAAGAAAAATCCTCTCCTTCCCACTCCATACTAATCTAATTTGGTTTACCTTTACAAAAGGCATTAATGCTTAATCACTTGTATTAGAGACTGTGTATCTTCCTAATACATTAATTTCCATTCGTATAAATACGTTAGAATTAGCATATAGCACTATTCAGGAATTTTATAAAATTATATAATGTAACAAAAATTAAACCTCTTTAGTTGTGAAGTTTCAGTTAACCGCAAGACATTCACAACCATATTTAGAACGATTTTTTAAAAAAAGTTTCACTTGTTACATTTAAAGGTATACATAGTATGAAAATAGTTACTTATAAAACTGTTTTGTTTTATACTTTTCATACAAATGCAAGCGTAGTATACAGGAACTGAAATTTTCTTAATCCTGTAAAAAACGCACCATAATACCAGAAATGTCAAGAAATTTAAATATGTTCTCCCTCCAATAAATTTAAATTATTACTTGTTATACCTGTCATCAGCAGCATGTGCATGATGTTTGAAAGAACTAGATTTAGCAGTTCTTCGACCAGCAGGCATTATGATAAATATGTGATATGGAAGTTACTTGCAACAGTACAGTGTTTTTTAGATTTGATTAATGTAATATTTTCTTTCTTCTTGCAATCCTTACGCCACCTTATACATCCAACCAGGTATATTCACGATTCACTTGAAAAAGAGGAAAATAACAAACAGCTTCCGCTTCCAACTCTGATCTCAGAAAATCCTTTCAATTCACGTTAATCCCTAGACAAAGGGATTTGCTAACAGTCTTCTATGAAGCCTGGCATTGGGAATAAAAAAAAAAAAAAAAAAAAAAAAAAAAAAGGGAGAGAGAGAGATAAACTCTTGTAAAGAATTTAGCATATTTTAATTCATTTTTAAGCGCAAAAATAGAAATGCTAATATGATTCATAACGTATGATTTTTAAGTGATAAAAGTCTGCAGTTGTTATAGATAACGATAATTTTCATTTTGCAGCAAACGACAGCAATTATTACTTCCTTTCCAATTTATGTTTAAATTACGTTTAAAATTTATTTTTATTGTTCCATTTTTAGATTCTACTCATTTTGAGGGCGTGTAAAAATTTTCGAGAGTAGGAGTTTATTAATCACGTAACAGTCACACGATATGTGAAATATCGTTATCTGAACTCGGATGTAAATAAACAATAGTATGAATTCCGTTTCCGTGTCTTAAGAGTAGTTTATTTCTTTCTTTTTTTTTTTCCACGTGGCTCTTATGAAAAATCTGACGTCAGATTATATATGTAGTTGTTTCTTTGAAAGTATTTTTCTCCTGTATATTAAACTGCTCAATACCAAGTATTTTATATCAGTTTGAAATGTGTAGAGTGAAAGCAAAATTCCTTCTTAGCATATATATGAAAAACTATTTTTTGATGCATTTCTGTATGAAAATTGTCCGAAGTATGCTGTGTTTATATACGATATTTCTGCTGTTACAACTAGGGTAAGAGTACCATCTCATTTTATAATTTTACCTTTTGCTCTTTTACACTTACGATTCTGTAAGTCTGTATTTCTTCAAAGCAACTATTGAACTTTCATTATTTTATATAATTGTATTTATTCCATGTAAAACGATTTTGGAGAAGAAGTCTTGAAATTAATATAGTCTTTTATCATAAATAAATGATGTATTTTGCATAAGGTATTGGGCAGAAATAGAATGTTGGGTTTAAAAAATTCATGTGAAACGTTTTAACTGCGATTTTTAAGTTGTCCAGTCATGCATAGTGAGTTTTTTTATAATTTTAAGCCATGAGCATTATAAATTTTACTTGATAAGCAAAGCTCAAATATATGTGAAAATGCACTTAAAAGAGAGATAAACTTAACAAAGAGACTTAACAACACTTAAGGAAAGAGATATTTTGTAATTTTAAGCTCTTTATAACTCTATGTATTTTAATGCATAGCAAATAATGAAATTCAGGTCAATTATCTTTTTTGTTTGTAAAATGTATGGCAATATTAAGGTGATCAACTACTTTTTGTCTCAGGAGTGCAGATGGAATTTCATTGGACATAGTGATTGAGGCTGGGGGGGGGAACTGAGTCTTCTCCATTCGACTATGTATTTTTGAAGTAATGTAAAAATTGATGTATTTCTGATATTTTAAATTTATATAATTTTTTATTATTGAAATCATATTTTCAAGTTATATGATTTTTTTGGGATCAATTTTCTTCCAAAAGCACTCACACATCAGAACAACATGCATTTTCCATGTTGAATTTAACTGCTAAAACTGCAGCTAGTGTCTTTATGAACAGCTGAAATTTTTCACTGTAGTAGTAATCATTACTTAGTGAAAATACCCTTTCTACAGCAGCATTATGGGGTAAAGTGCAGAATCTCCCACTTATGTGTTTGGCATTTATTTGGCGCATTTTACAAGAGTAAGAAGAATTGGATTTTTGTCAATTTTCTTTGACTTTTTAAGTGAAAATAGGTCGATGTGTTCATGGATAAAGTCAGGGGAGTGTGCAATGCCATTTTTGTGCAATTCTGGGATGCTTTTTTAAGTGAAACTAGGTTGATGTGTACATGGATACCGAATATGTGCAATTCTTGAAAATGAGCCAAGCAGTGGGTGATTCTGCACTTTCCCCTTATGCATAGTCATGCAATTTGCAATAGGCTTAAATTTTTTTACAAAAATGAAAAGTAATCTTTTCCAGATAATTTTAGTTTTTGTAGGAGATGCATTCTTGTTTAAAATGCAAAAATATTTCTCCCATCTCCTATCCACTCTCACTTTTCATCTATCCATTTCTTCCTTCTTCATTTAAATATATGTTTATTCCTTGAATTTCTTCATGCAGAAAATTATTATCAGTATCAGTTTCTTTCATTTCTATATCAATATTCAAATAAATATCTGTTTCTTTCATTTCATGACTATGACTGTTGAAGACATCTTAACATTCAGTTTTGCCCTTTGAAAATCCACTTAAAGCATTTTAGTTCAGTGAAATAGATCAATCATTCCTGAATATATTCATTACAAATTTTATAATTTTTAAAAATTTTTTATGTAGTTTTAATTTCCAAATTGGATTTTCCTGAAATTGTTAGTTTATTCTTTAGCATTAGCCATACAAATCCATTATTGTAGTATCTTATTGTACATTGTAAAATAAATTCGGTTGATCTTTGGATTATGGTAACTTGGCGATTTTTTGGCTAAAATTTGGCGACCAACTCTGCTACAGCAACACTCTATTTTTTTTTCACCACCATTTTGTCTTCACGAAGTAAAGACATGTTTCTTTTCTTTTTATTTACTGAACACTTTTTCCAACAATCTACTAGCCGAATTACACTTATGCTAGAAATTTTATGTAACTTTTATTTATGTAATTTTATGTTCCATGTACACTGCTTTTTTCTCATAAATTAGAAAAATTTCACGAAAATGCATGAAAATATTCAACGTATTCTACTCAAACGTATTCCAAAATACTACAAACATGTAGCTCACAAAATCACGATCATTAAATTAAAATATAATTAAATTAAAAAACACTACTTAAAATATAAATAAGCACATACATTAAATTAATAAAAATTAGATTACAATCCTAATTACTTTAAACTAAATCATTGCTAATAACAATTTTCCAATAATATCATATTAATTTATTTACTCCTTACATTTAGAACAATGCATAAAAATAATATCCTCAAATGATTAAAAATACTAACTTACCTAATCTTCAGAATCTTCGTTACGTGGCACGCATACTTCCACTATTTCACACAACACACAATGAAGCTTAATACAAAATAATATAGTACTACAGTTTTCCAAATTTCCCCCCCCTTTTCCGATTAAAGAACTGTAATTCGTCCATTAATGTCACATGACATATCTCATGATCTCTCATTTCCCTCACACAAAATAATGCGTAATCGGAACTGAGTACTTCTCACATTATTACCAAAGTCCTAGGTAGTAACCTTTATTGCCTCCAAAATGTCGCCAAACTACCAGTTACCATATTCCAAAGATCAGCCATAAATTCTTTTAAAATATCACTAATTTCTTTAACTTAGGATAGTTTTATGGAAAAACACTGCGTGGCTGTGGACGATATACAGCATAAGTTCTGATGTATCATTTTCAAAGAACACTTTCAGAAGTATGGGACATTTTTCAAACTTAAAAGATATGGTTGGAGCAGATCATATAGTTGTAAAATGCACTTTGTTGCTGGGCTCAAAGCAAGACACATTTTGAATGACTGTTGAATGACTGAAGCATTTTTTATATTGAACAATAACCCCTTCATAAAATTATTTAAGACTTGCTACTTGAACCGGGAAGTGACTAAACTATAAATATACCCTGTATTTCCATTTATAAGCTGAGAATTTTTGTAATTTTTTCTAAAGCTAAATTACAAGGATTAGCTTATGTATGGATCTGCGTATTTCGCTGAAAAAGTAGGTACCTTTCCATTTGCCGGGCACAAGGAATAAATCATTAAATATAGCAGTTTTAATTTCTTTAGTTTATATTTCTTAAGTGTATGAAAAAAATGCATTTTAAATAGAATGAGATATTCGTTTTGTGAAAATGAGTTGTCATGTTTCCAAAACTGTTTACCTTGCTTTTTTGTTGCACTATTGTGAAAACAAGTCTGATGTTTGTGAAATTTGCTCTTAGTTGAAGGAAAAAGATAAAATGCTAACTTTTTAGATTTTGCACTCTGAAACTTAGGAGAAATGCCATGCAACTATAATATTGTTAGAATTTACTGCAGTCATTTGTATTTTGAAATTTTCTATATAATAATTTCTCTTCCCACTTATCCTTCAGATTTAAAAAAAGAAAAAAAAGAAACACAAAAAATGACTGGCACATATACTACAGAGCATATGCATGACAACAAATGAATGAGAAAAGTATGCTAGCAGCAACAGATAGGGTTATTAGAGTTAAAACTTTCATCATTGACATTTGTTCCTTTACAGGGATTTGATTGGGTAATATTTCAGCTCTTTTACCTGTGTGGCAACATTTTTTCTGAATATTACAGGATTATTATTATTATTTTTTTTTTTTTTCATTTTAGCTTATATGGTATTTGAATTGTTTGTAAATTTGTGATAAAAAGTGCACTCTAGGCTTATGTACAGATTGGTTTATGTTTGGAAATGTATGGTAACTTCCACATCAGATTGGCAGGAAATTAGAAGCTGTATTGTCACATGCACGACCACCAAATTCCAAATTTTTTCTCTTGAGTAGATGACTTAATTTCACATGTACATTATTGATTAATTATATTATTTATTATATTATTGTACTCTTTGATTATATTCACAAAACTTATATTAGTATTACCTGCTGATTATGCTAAAATTTTAAGTTGTTTTCTAATATAATGCAAAATAAGTAATTTGATAACATTTTTACAGTTTCTGCTTCAACAAACTGTAAATTTAAAATCTGGAGATGAATACCACTTTTAATATCAAAATGTCTAATTAAAATTGGGTATAATTTTATTTCTTTGTGGTTTGACACATTTGATAAAACAGATACAAATTATACAGATCCTTAAATTTTCTAATATTATTTTCCTGCAGTATTCATTAAACACTCCAATTATTATTGACTCATATTTAGTTCTTCCCCAAGAAAATTCTACATTATGAAATTTCTTTAATAATTTGGAAGTAAAGTCCATACTTCCAAAACTTTGATCATGGACAATTGTATGGAAAGTAAGAGTAATAATTGCTAATTTTTTATTTTATCTAAAAGTATTGGTTTTAAAAAAATTAGTTGTTTAGGATATCAAAACGGCTGCAATAAGATATGTTTTATGTTTATTAGAATCAGTATGTTTTGTTATCGCACTTCGTCCACCAATTGTAGTAGAAAGTTCTTCATTGCACATCATAACATTTAACCATAGAATCATCATTTTCTTTATTCTTAATGCTTATAATAAATGGAAATTTTTGTGCACCTTTGAAACACTCGTATTGTATTAAAAAAAACATATGCAAAATTAAAATTACATTTATTTCCCCCTCTAAGTGGCAAGGCCATATATATACAGCATAGAATATTTTTTGTGATATCTGTAAGAACGTATACATACATGCATATTAAAATATGTCAAAGAAATTAAGGCAATATATCAAAAGTACACAAATCCAGGTATGAAATTCCAGGAGTTTTTTTACATAAGATAAAAAAAATAATTTGTTCTCATAGTAGTATGGGGAAATTTGTGCTTAGCGAAAACCCTGGCCGCTCGGTAGGTTAATAAAAGGCTAAATGTAAGTGAATAAATGTCAAATAAGTTTGATGGAGCATTAATGATTTAAAATTAAAATTAACACAAGCAACTCAACATTTCGTTTAACAATAATAATCAATAGTCTTTTGAAAATACCTGTCTATAGAACCTGTGCTGAAATCATATACTGGACATACACAGACCAAACTAGAAAGACTGTAGTGACCTCTTGTACTCACTGTTTGAATTCAGTCATGTATGTGCTTATGCATGTCATAAACAATTTTATATACATGATCGTATGAAAGGTTACATAAAAAAATCTTTCTAGTTATGTTTTTAGGAGTAGAAAATAATGAAAAAGAGTATTTTGAGAGTACAGGTTTTAAAAGAATACAGCTTACGAAAATGTTTTAAAAGAATACAGCTTACTGACTAGGGAGTATAGAACTCCCTAAAGCCATATGTTTGACCACCTTACTAATATGTATACAATAAATTGAAAATGTTGTACATATACATATTTGCAAACTACAAATATTGCTGTATATTTACACTAAAATATATGCATAGAAAACATGATTATTTGATTATCGAGTTGTACACTACCCGACACTGAGAATGGAACACCAAAAAGGAGTGGCCCTTAAATTATGCAAATTTCATGGTAAACACATGTCACCGAGTTATGCTAATGATGGGAAATGCACAGCTCTCCAGAATTTGTTCTTGTCTCAGAGGATGAGTTATCAGGACTGGTATTCCTCTTTACTTGCTTTGGGAACATGAACTGTCCTGATTCGGAACAGGGAGCTTACTGAAGCTATGTTCAATAAATTGTGAAGTAAACAATACACACAGGAAGGGTATACGAAACCCTTTATTTTTCTCTCTTTACAACGATTTCCGGAACTTCGGAATACAGACACCAACCACTTGTGGTCTGAACGTAAGAATATAAAAATATTAACTAAAACTCTAACTAAACTAACTTTGGATTAATAAACAAGTGCCTGACTCCAAGATTGGCCGTTAATTAACAAAAAGCCGTATGTAGTACAGAGAGCTGCTAAAACTACGATACGTTTAAAATTATCATGAGGATTAAACCTCTAACCTTGAAGGCAACCAGCAACCGAGTAAAACTACTATGGCAAGCGGCCTGCTTCTAATAACTCCTTCCTCTCTCTTGCTTGGCAAAAAGCCACAACTTAAGTACTTGGCGTTCACCAGACAAATTTGCATAAATAAGTTAAAAACTTTTAATTCTGGCCGGAAGTGGAAAAAAAGAAGTGATAGTAAAGATTTAAAATAAAATAAACATTAGTAAAACTTAGGATCCTTACATACTTCCCGCCAGAGTTAATTAGTTTGAAACTGAGGTCTAAAACAACCTTGTTGAAAAATTTTAGCTCTAGAATCTAACGCGAGGCCAATCTTTTACAAACATTTCTCACTAGAAACTAGAAATTAAAAGAGTCGTTTTTATATTATCAACTCCATGGACAAGATTTTTCATCTGTACTGCATCTAAACAGGAGTTTCTTAGTTGAAATCTGGTCCCTTCCAGAGATCTGGAAGGAAAACTAGTTTAATGAAATGTTACACAATTAAATGGCAAGTAACATGAATACTTATATTTCTCTTTTAACATTCTTATTTCATTCATGATGTTATTTAATTATCTCCCCATGCTCTCTGACATGTGTTGTAAAAGAAAACACCAAACACGAATGTGTTTATGTGTACGTGTTCAACACTGCCGCCTACAATCAAAACACTAACGTGTTAAAATTCAACATAACAAGACCTCGTAACACACCCTATCTTCAACTCTAAACCCTGAGGTACTATTCTGAAAGTGGCTAACTCTGAAGTGTAGCGTCAGAGAGCCTAACTACATTCATTCAACCTTTAACACATATTCACCATAATTTGGTCTTTTTACAGTCACACGAATAAGTTTAAAAATTTTTTTTTGCATTACTTTCACTTTTACCATATCACAGTATTTCTTAACATTTAAAATAACAGTTCACATTGTATATAAGAACATATTAACATGCCGTTAATTTTACGCATTTTAAAACATACATTAGTAGTACATTGTTAACTTCTATTCTTTTCCAAGCAAGTGCCAATTCTTCTACATTGAAATACTACATTTCAAAAGTCTTTCAGATTAAAACTTCTTTCTTGCCAGAATCTTTTAAATAAAATTTTATACAATAATTTTTTACAATTTTCTTAAGGTACCTTTCTCAAAGATTATCAATGCTTTTACAGTATTCAAGTATTTACACATTCTTATTATACATTAATTTTAGTTTTACTCGCGAGTAATTGAAAAACAATATCAAAATAGGTAACAACTCATTTCTCGCCTTTTTGGCGATAAAGGTAGGCCTCACATGAGGTAAAACTTCTTGAATTCTGCCACTTGCAGTAAGAATGAAAAATTAACTTAAGGTTTCAAAGTAACATAAAGTTTTACTTATCTTTGTGATATTCAGACATCCTTTTTTCTGCCCAGGCTTGGAAAGTGGCGAAGACTACAGTCTGGTTGATCATCTGTCTTGTGCGGGTTCGCCCTTCAGTTCCTTCCTCCATGAGCTTTCTTTTCCTTCCAGTTCGGTCACCCTTGAAGACCTTCTTTTTAGCCTCTGCCTGTGGTCTCGGCCGTTTGATGGCAGCTGGTCTTGGCGGAACCGGGACAACTGTCTCTCGTTCTTGCCTGGATCTCGTTGCTGGCTGTTCAAATTTTTCTTGTTTCTTTGCCTCCGCAGCTGGTGTTCCTTCATCAATTCGTCGACATTTTCTGCGTGGACTCCTATCCGATGGGTAGATCTTCCGTTTTGGAGCCGGGTTATAGTTGCCGTCATTTCTCCTGGCTCTCTTTGCATTCGTGGTACTTCTCCCTTCTTCATTCTGGGGGTGGTCGTACTCTTTCTTTTCTGGTCGGTGGAACGGCTTCTTTTTCTTGTTACCTTCAGTTTTCCATCGGGGAAACTTTCTTTTCAATTGCTCCTGCCTCCTAATGGCTTGCCCTTGTGATTGTCGTTGTTCCACCTCTGGAGCTTGTGCCTGCCGTGCCGGATCCTGCAAAAGATCTCGAAATATTGGCATTTTATTACGATTATAAAATGGTTTTATCTGGTCAACGTTTGCGGTGAATGTTTCACCATTCCTGGCTTTTAACACCACTACAGCCTGAGTTATTTTTTTCTATGACATATGGTCCTTCAAATCGTGGATAAAATTTGGCAGTTTTATCTTCTGGTGCTGAAGAAAGTGAATGCTTAATTCTTAATACTTCATGTCCTACTTTATAAGTTACTCCCCGTCGTTTCAAATCGTAATAAAGTTTTTGTTTTCTCTGTGCTACTTCAGTGTTCTTTTTTGCTTCTTTAATTAATTTTTCTATATCGCCCATTTTAAATTCTGGGGCTCTTTGTTGAACATAAAATAATTTATCTAACGGCGTTATAATCTTTCTGCCTAAAAATAACTCAGCAGGAGTTTTGCCCGTCGTATCATGTTTTGCGGTCCTAAGGGCGAAAGCTAATTCATTGACATAGTAATCCCAGCTTTTATGAAAATTTTTAACATAACTACGGATAATTTTCACTATATTTCTATTGACCCGTTCCGCTATATTTGATTGCGGCCGATACGGGACCATTTTTAAATGACGTATGCCCAGTTTTTTGCACATGTCTTCAAATATATTACTTACAAATTGAGGACCATTATCCGATATAACTTTTAGGGGCGCCCCGTATTTTAAAATATATTTATTTAAAATAGAATCATTAACTAATTTCGCGCAGGCTCGTTTTAAGGGAACAATTTCGGTCCATTTACTAAAATGATCAACCATAACAAGGAGATACCGACTTTTATTTAACTGACTTTTTGGGAAAGGGCACAATAAATCTATGTCAATTATTTCATTTGGAAATTCGGATTTAATGCTATTTAGAAACCCGGCCGGGTGGAAATTAATATAATTAACTGCTTGACATGTTGGGCAGGACTGGACATACGCCCTTGTTAACTTTTGCAGCTCAGGAAAATAAACTTCGCGTACGCGTTGGATGGTTTTTCGAATACCAGCATGAGAAGCTAATGGGGAGTCGTGTAACTCCTGCAGTATATTTAATCTAAGACTAGCTGGGATAACAGGTCGAAAATCGTTGTTGGAATTCGTAGTTTTTGTATAAAATAATAGACCATCTATTAGTTCGTAATGGGCCGCCCTATTTCTTATCGCCACAATATCTTGGTGGCTAAAATTTTCAGGATCCTTTAAATACTCATAAATGCTTCCAAACTCAGGATCCTTACCCAGTTCGGTTATTACAGTTTCTCGGGAATTTATTGTACATGCTGTGAGCATTGCCACCTTTACAGTATTACCTTCTTCATCTATTTTTATTCTGGATAGGGCATCTGCTACGATATTTTCCTTTTCGGGGGTATGCTTGATTACCAGATTATATTCTTGTAGCTTGAGTGCCCATCTTATTAACCTTGGGGATAAGTTTTCCCCTGAGTACAATCTAGTTACCGCCGCATGATCAGAATACACTGTTATTGGCGCATTTCCAAAATAGACTCAGAACTTTTGCACTGCTAACAGAACTGCAAGTGCTTCTCTCTCAGTCGCGGAATAATTTCTTTGGGTTTGATTTAAAGTTCTACTAAAAAATGCCACGGGCTGCTGATTTTGCGAAAGTATCGCTCCCACCGCATAATCCGAAGCATCCGCTGAAATTTCTAAATTCTCATCGTTCTCAGGAAATTTCAAAACGGGGGCTTGCGTTAATGCTTGCTTTAATTTTTCGAAAGCACTATTGGCTTCGGCCGCAAACGAGAATCTTGCCTTTTTCCTTTTTAATTTTAACAATGGTTCAGCAATAGCTGCAAAATCTTTTATAAAGGACCTATAATATGAACAAAGTCCTAGAAAAGAAGAGAGCTTCTTCGCCATATTTGGCGGCGGATACTTTTGCACAGCGATTATTTTTGATTCGTCTGTCTCAATTCCTTTCTGAGATATTTTGTATCCTAAGTATTTTAATTCAGGGGCTGCAAATTTGCGTTTTTCGACATTAACTTTTAGACCGGCCTCATTTAATAATGAAAACACCTGTCTTAAATCTTGTACATGTTGGTCCAGATTATCACTAGTAATAATGATATCGTCTAAATACTAGATAAATGTGGTCTTTCCAAGAACAGGCCTTAGCACAATGTCCATACATCGCTGAAATGTTGCCGGTGTCCCTGAAAGGCCAAACGGCATAGGCAAGAATGCATAAGTGCCAGACTTGGTTATAAAAGCAGTCTTAGGCACATCTTCCGGTTTAATCCGTATTTGAAAATAACCAGTCGTTAAGTCTAACGTAGTCATATATTTGGTAGAAGTTATGTTCCTTAGAATTTCTTCAATAATAGGTAACGGATATACCGGATATTTAGTCATCAAGTTTAATTTACGATAGTCAATTGCAAAACGCCACCTTTTCGGATGTGTTACCGGATAGTCATTATTTTTCTTACATAACACAACCGGGCTAGCATAACTACTTGAGATGGGCGTTATGATCGTCTTACGTAACATATCTCGAATGTGCCACTGTATAATTTTTTTCTTTATTCTTATCATATCGATATGGTTTGTGGCGAACTGGCTGTGAATCTCCGGTGTCGATGCTATGGTTAGTAACTTGAGTAAATCCGGGAATATCACTAAATAACGAAGCAAATTCACTTACCACTTGTCGAATTTTTTGTTGCTTTTCCTTAGGCAGGTGGTCGAGGTTTAACGTCGGTGGTTCTGTTTTTTCTTCTCTAACTGGTTTCATTGTCAGCATAAGGGACGCTTCATCAAAATCCAGCGTTGCTTCCGCCTCTGAAAGAAAATCTATCCCTAAAATGATATGTGTTTGTAAATTTTTTACGATAAAAAACATGATCTTTACTAGCTTGTCCTTGATACGAATATATAAGGGTAATTTACCTATGCACTTGCATCTTTCTTCCTGCGCAGCTAACACTGTCATATTATCCGAATTATATATGCGGTATCTACGGAAATACTTCCTAAAAAAATCTTCTGCCACACAGGAACACTGCGCGCCTGTATCCAGGAGTGCGGTGGCTGGGATGTTATTCACCAACACTTCAGTCTTCGGAAGAGTCAAATTTTTCACCATTACTGTATTTAACTTGAAGGAAGAGGGGTTTTCTTGGCCTTCGGATTTCCGCACCCTCCCGTCAGCAGAAATCCGTTTTAGTTTAAATCTTGTTTTTTCCTTTCCAAGCTTTCCTTCTTTTTCCACTGACCTTCAGACTTTTTTCCTGGATTGCTATTGAACTGTCGAAGTTCGCCGGCTGTCTTTGGATGCTCGGATTTCCTTGCCCACTGATTCGCTTTGCTTCCGTAGCCGTGTGCTTGACTTTGCTGTGGTCTTGGCGCACCAAATTGGTTTCGTTGTTGATATTCGCGTCTTCTTTCAATGTCCGCCGTTCTTCTACTTTCAAACTGGATTGCTAGCTCAAATAATTTTTCCAGTGTAGTCAGATTCCTTAATTCAATAAAGTCTTGTACTTGGGGAAGTAACCTCGGCAAAATCACTTGAATTATCTCAGGATCCGGACGGTTTCCATACAAGAGTTTGAAGACATGAATGTTTCTTAAAATAAAGGTGGTAAGATTTTCGATTCGTTGCTGATATATGCTGAAGAGTTCCGTTTCTAATCTTGCACAATCTCTTACGACAGGGAAGGCTTTTACTAAGGCAGTCTTAAAATTTTCGTAAGTATAGGTGGGACTTCCCGCTTGACCCAAGAGGCTTCTGCCTATACATTTGAACCAATTAAGCGCTTGGCCGCTCAAAGCGCTGGTAGCTAAGGTGACTTTCTGGAACTCGTGCACGGGGTAGAGCATGAAGTGGTCATCCAATTTTTCCAAAAAACTGGTTACCGGTGAGTTTCCATTAAATGTTGCTTCTGGTTTAATCGATGTGCACATGGTCTGTACGATGTAACCAAATCCTTCCAGGGCAGCAGCTGGCATTTCTGGATTCTTAGCCGCTTCTGCAGGCACCACAGGTTCTTCTTGAAACTCGGCCATGGTTATTCTTCTTCGTTGGGCGCCACTATCAGGACTGGTATTCGTCTTTACTTGCTTTGGGAACATGAACTGTCCTGATTCGGAACAGGGAGCTTACTGAAGCTATGTTCAATAAATTGTGAAGTAGACAATTCACACAGGAAGGGTATACGAAACCCTTTATTTTTCTCTCTTTACAACGATTTCCGGAACTTCGGAATACAGAGACCAACCACTTGTGGTCTGAACGTAAGAATATAAAAATATTAACTAAAACTCTAACTAAACTAACTTTGGAGTAATAAACAAGTGCCTAACTCCAAGATTGGCCGTTAATTAACAAAAAGCCGTATGTAGTACAGAGAGCTGCTAAAACTACGATACGTTTAAAATTATCACGAGGATTAAACCTCTGGCCTTGAAGGCAACCAGCAACCGAGTAAAACTGCTATGGCAAGCGGCCTGCTTCTAATAACTCCTTCCTCTCTCTTGCTTGGCAAAAAGCCACAACTTAGGTACTTGACGTTAGCAAGACAAATTTGCATAAATAAGTTAAAAGCTTTTAATTCTGGCCGGAAGTAGAAAATAAGAAGTGATAGTAAAGATTTAAAATAAAATAAACGTTAGTAAAACTTAGGATCCTTACAGTGTGTAATAGCAAAGAATGCCAGGCCGTCATCAATAGAGGCAGTTCCAGCAGACAGATGATTTTACGAGGGGCATGGTGATCAGACTGAGAGCAGGTTCGTCCATGCGGGAAATCTTAGCTGACACATATCTGGACATGTCTACAGTGCACTGGCTGTGGTGTTGATGGTTGGAATAAGGAAACGTAGTGAATTCGAGGAGTGCCATGCAGCCAGAGTGACGTCAGCATGCGGGGATTGATGCATCCGTTGACAAGCGATGGCGCACCCGCAAGCCACTTCTACCTCCATTCTGCAGCATGTTCAAGACACTATTGATGTTCCCATATCTACCATAACCATTTGCTATTGATTGGCGGCTAGTGGCCTCCACACATGGCGTCCATTAAGGAGACTGTCCTTTGACCCCAAATTATAGATGCCAATGTCTGCAATAGTGCCGGCCTCGAGTGATGTAGATGACGGAACGGCACAGGGTTGTGTTCTCAGATGAGCCATGCTTTTGTTTCTCCAAGGATAATTGCTACGTACTAAGTGGGGCATCGATATGGAGACAGTTCCAATCCGTCAGCAACTGTGGAACGCCACACCACGCGATAGCACGTCATGTTTTAGGGTGCAGTTGCATATGATTTCAGGTTACCAGTTGGTGTTCAGGGCACTATGGCAGCCTAGTGATGCATGGATAATGAGCTGTGGTCAATACCTACCTTCAGAGAGTTCCCAATGCCCTTTTCAACAGATCACACTCGACCACATATTATTTGTGTCAGCCAATGTGCTGTGCAAGGTATACAGATTTTTCCCTGGCCACTGGTCTCTTCTGATCTCTCACCAATTGAACACAGTTGTGATGTGATTGAACACCATTTGCAGACCCTGCCATTGCTGCGTTCAGAAGACGAATTGTGGCAAATGGTTGATAGGGAAATGAGAGCCATTTCTCAGAACACCATCCATAGTCTCATTGACTCCGTACCTAGATGTGTTGCTTCGTATACCGCTGTCCAAGGTGGTCCTACAACTTACTGAGATGATGCTTTTCTGGCTCTGTATTGTATGCATATCACTTTGAAATACAGATCACGTACTGTTTGTTGCTATCTTTCTCTGTTTGCCGAGTTTCATCACTTTCTGGCCACTCCTTCTCACTGTTGCATTTTCAATGTCAGGTAGTGTATTTCTGATCCAATGAAAAAAAAAAAAAAAAAAACTTAATAATCAATGGAAAAGGACAATTATGAAATTCATGTGAACTATATTTACAAAATGGGCATTACATTGAAATGGATAACTGTTTAATACAATTCAGGACGTCCGGTCGCTTTACTGTAATCTGAAATTTTCATATTGCAATTTTTTTCTAACACCTTCTTGAATTATGTTCAAATCATTACTGTTCTCAATTTCAGTATAGTTGTATGCACAGTAAATAGACATGGTTATGCACAAGATCTTAAAATTCCTCATTAATATTGTAAGCATGCATTACTCAGTACTGTGCATTAACCATTCAAAGTAATTTTATGTGGATGTTTCAATCATATTTTGCAACAAATGTTTTGTTGTACCATTTGTATAATAAATAAAATATATTTCAAACACCATGTATTAGGTTGTTCGGAAGATAATGCAGGTTTTTAACCTATATCTTTAAAGTATCATAACTGAACTCAAAAATTTTATTAATCAAAATAAGCACCAGCCAAATCAATGCATTTTTGGTAACGAAATAAAAGTTTATTTATATAATAAATTTCTATTATATATTCTAAAATAATGTTCTTATATATTAATAAAATAAAGTTCTGGAGTTCTGGATGCGATAAAGTTGGTAAAGGCGTTTTTGGCCGCGTCTAAGTTTCTGAAGCATTTCTTCTGCAGAATGTTATCCAGGTGTTTGAAAAAGTGGTAATCGGTTGGTGAGAGGTCAGGCGAATATGGGAGGAAAGGGAGTGTCTTGTATCTCAATTCGTTCAATTTCTGTAAGGTCAGTTGCACGACATGTGGCCGAGCATCGTCATGGATAAGAACTGGCCCCTTTCTGTTGACCAATGCTGAACACATGCATTGCAATTTTTGGTGCATTTCATTGATTTGCTAACAATACTTATCTGCCGTAATCATTTCACAGAGATTTAGGAAGCTGTGATGGATGAGACCGGCCGCAGACCACCAAACAGTAACCATAGTTTTCTTTTGGTGTAAATTCGGCTATGGAAAATGTTGTGGTGTCTGACCGCGGTCCAACCACTGAGCCGAATGTCGCCAGTTTTTAGAGAGAATCCACTTTTCATCGCACGTAACAATTCGATCAAGATTACTCAGTACAGTGCAAGTTTTTGTTGAGGAGAAGAAGACCAGACGACACTTCAAAATGGCAACTTTTTTTATTTTTGCTCAATTCGTGAGGCACCCACTTATTGAGCTTCTTTTGACTTTCTTATACGATTCAAGTGATCAGAAATCATTGTTTTGCTTATGCCAAGCTTCTCCGCAAGCTCTTGAACAGTTGTGCATGGGTTTGTTTCAACTAAAGTCTTCAAATCGTCATCATCAACAGCTGAAGAGTGTCCACGATGTTCTTGATCTCCCAGGTCAAATTCTCCATGACAAAACTTTTGGTACCACCGTTGAGCTGTAGATTCATTAACACTTTTCTTGCTCCATACTTCGTTGACATTTCAAGCCGTTTGTGCTGCTCTGCGACCTATTTTGTACTCATGAGAGTAAATTTGCCAAAAATTTAAAATAATTTTAGAATAAAATGATTATTATATAAATGTAGAGCAGAAATAAAGCTTCAAAATTATATATAAACCAATGTAATTCAAAATATTTTTGTTGCTAAAAATTTACAGCAAAGATAAACAATTGCAAAAACCTGCATTATTTTCCTGACAACCCGATAATTTTTATGCAGCTGCAAAGTTTCTAGTTCTGCTTTTCATTGTAAATGATTTTCTATGTCCAAACTAAAATTTTATGACAATAATAAAGTTTTATAGTGGTGCAAGGTGGTGATGGCAGTGGATTTTGTGGTGTACAGCTTCTGCTTTAGATAACCCCGCAGGAAATAGTGGAATTAGACTGGAGGATGTGAATGGCCATTAGATATCACTGAATTTGGAGATGAGACATCCCGAAAAGTACTGATGAAGGTTGTCATCGACACTACTGCAGTATGACTGGTGACACTATCCTGCTGCATCCACATGTTCATTAAGCCAAGTTGTCTCATTTTGCGATTCAAAAAATGTTCATGACATTGTGCTGTACCAGTCAGTGGTGACGTGATGATATCATTATGTTCATCTTTTTTTTTAAAAAGGAAATCCATCACACAGGCAAGACTCACTGCAAACCATATGAACATTGGCACTGTACAGTGGTGTTTCATGCAACAGATGCAGATTTTGTCTGCCCAGAGTTGATAGTTTTGTTTATTGACATAACCACCAAGGCAGAAATTAAGCTTTGCCAGCTATGATAATGGGTCGCACAAAGTCATCACATTTGCTGATTAGCCAATCACAGAATATGGTTAGTTGAATCTCAGTCAAATAATTCATGTACCATCTGTAGCATGTACAGATACAGCTGTAAGTTATTTTTAAGGATTCTCCACATATTGGTACATGGAATATGGACTTGATGACACAATTGCCAGGTTGATTCCTTTGGACTTTGATCGTTGACATTAGATGCACATCTGCATTTATAGTCTCATGAAACTTGTGAACAGCATGCAGTATAATCCTTTGGTGGTATAATCTTTTGGTATAATCTTATGGTGCTACCTGTTTGCTAATGTATTTGAAATGCTGTTGCGCGGTGATGATGGAGTTTCCGATACTGAAGAATGCCTCTACAGTGTCAGTTTGGAAAGAAGGTGAGTTTGAAGACCTAGCAAGCACTGGACCGCTACCTCCATAGTGTACGAAGTTTCAGTCACGACTCACATGATGTTGATTCCCTGCAGTGGTGGAAGATACAAGTATCAGTAATTCCTATCATTGCATTTCCTGTTAAGCTATATGAAAAATTGCATGATTGTTAATTTTCGCAGTATTCAAAATATAAATATGGCCCACCCTATATAAGATTGACATGTTATATTTAATTTCATTCAAAAAGTGATTTTTTATGAACAGTAATTTTATTTTAAATTTTCCCGTTTGCTGCTTGAAAAAAAAATGGCGTGCAGAATGAATACTAAAACTTTACATTATAAAATATCCAATTTTATAATGTAAAGTTTTATAAAGTAAGTCTTTTTTAGGTGAAATTTAAATTTTATTTAGTAGCAAAGGTTTAGGTTTTAATGGGTAGCAATGCATTTTTATGAAGAAAAATAACTTATGGCTATATCTGTATGAAGTAGACCTGAACCTCTCTCCTCTGTATTTGCTTGTTGAGCTCAAATCTAAACTTTCTTTTCATAAACTCTTATTTATATAAACTGAATGTGCTGAAAATTTGACAGAAATTTAGGTACTTTTCCGTTTCGCCGGCGCAAATCTCGCCAAGCAGACTTTGTTGCCGACAGCATACAGTATACACATAAAAAATGTTAACAAATGTAAGTTCTAAGAATTTTTTATTTTGAAGGCATAAACATTTTAATATGGTTTAAAATTTTGTAAAAAGCCAATAAATAAAGACAATAAATTTGTAAAAAGACATTAATTTAAGAATTTACTATGCTTTCATTGTTTAACATCCTGATTCGCCGGTTCGTATCACGTGACACCAAGTGATCTTTTCTCACGTAAACTACGCCACAAAAATCTGATTCTCTCAGTAATTATCTACATAAAAACAGATTACATAAATACAGATTAATTTAGATTAAAACATAAATACAGATTAATTTCAAGTTAAATCTTAAATTAAATCTTATGGAATACAAGTTTAATTGCAAGAATTATTTCAATATGTACGAATAGCTTACTCAGAAATTATGTAAAACCGCAGTGCTTTACTTCGCTAGTGTATTCTCATTAGGTTTGATGAATTTAACCCTTGATTTTGCCTTTTCTATATTTTCGCCTTCAAGTGAGTGGTATGATTGCATCCTAATTATTTACCGCGAATGGTCTTAGGGCATAAAATTTAACTAGTAAAAATTCTATGTAATTGTATACCAGTATTGAAAGAAACAATCAATCTGATAAATGGCTGCGACTTGTTTTGAAAATGAAGAGTAAAAGGTTACCAGCAAAGATATTCCATTTGGCATCAGTTGTGCCATTATTGGCAACTTTATCGTTTGCGCCGGCAAAATGGAAAAGTACAGAAATTTATTATGGAAAACGAATTTTCACTTAATTATTCATAGAAATATTTACAAATGCTAAATTTTATTGCTCAAGAGTATCAGTTCTTGGGGTTCTAATGCGTCTAGACAATATTACTAAAATATCTAAGCACAAAGCATCTATTCAAGTATTCAGTGGTTATAAGTTGATGAGAATCATGCAAAACATAATTAAGGTAAAATAACACACCCACCAAATATTAGTTTAGAAGTCAAACAAAAAAACTCAGCTTTATATATGCAAATTTTCACAGGACTAGTTTCGTTGGTTTTACCAAACAATCTGCTTTAGCTACCAAAGTGCAGTGATTATGTACCTCATATTGCTTTTGTACAATGGTATCTTGAAAAAAGTACTGCCATTTCCCTGTTAATGTGTTGTTCACCGATGAGGCATCGTTCACAAGGGAAGAAATATTCAATGCACATAATGCTCATCTCTGGGCAGTAGAGAACTCTCATGCAGCAGGACGTCCTGCAGCGCAGAGTTTGTTTTCAGTTAATGTTTGAGCTGGCATTGTGTGGAGATCACTTCATCATATTTTACCTATTACTTTTTCATCTACTGGTTGTAACTACTTGATCTTTCTGCAACAAGTCATGCCATAAGTCATGATTTCTTTTTATGGGTGCATATGAAGACATTGTTTTATGACACCCTGTTGACAAGATAAAGAAGCTATTGCATGAATTGCTGTAGTTGCCGTGGAAGTTCGAGATAGGCTTGGATTATTTGGAATTCCATGCACTGTAGATGTGAAGCATGCAATGAAGTTAATGAACAAAACTTCAAATACTATCTTTGACTCATTTTACTTTTGTTCATGTAAATTTATTATTAAAATAAATATGAACTTACCTGGCATTTTTTTAATATCTGATGTTTCTATGTGTGCCAGCACGTCAGGAAAGCAATTCCAACCCTGCATTGCTATATGATTCCGAATCATCGGGGTGCACCTTACCCCTGCTAGAAGTTCTGAAATGTTGAACTGAGGCATCCTGCATATAATTGAATAAATACAAAGTAAAAAGCAGTTCAAAACCTGCTACATTTTCATGCAGAAGGCAGCAACAAAGCTTGTTTGTATATATTTTTGATTCTACAATTTTTAACCTGGCTTGCATAGTTTCAAAATTTTTATATTTTTTTATGTGTTAGATTGCATGTATTTACGTGTTTATGTTTTTATTTTTTTTGCAATATATATATATATATATATATATACTTATTTTAAGATTTTTCAAAAGGCCCAAAATTTCTAGCTGTGGCACTGATTGACTAATTCTTGTTCTTAGAAAATAGTGTGTATTTTCAGCCCTGAAAACATCTCTTCAATTTTGTATTTAATAATAATTTTATCTGATATTTTAATGCTTTTGAAGTTCAGGCAGGCCGACTCTAAGCATAGATAACAGTGGCAGCTGTGGCACCGATTTTTGGAGGGCACTAGTTAAATTTTTTTTTAAGTGACTTCTAAATAAAAGCATTTATTTTGCTTTGAATTATTAATATTTTTTAATTTTTGTGGGATGCCGGTTGTACCTAGGGTATGAAAATATTAGAGCTAGGTCTGAGTGCAGATATAAAAACATTAAATGAAAATATCTATTATACTTCGGGTACAAAAATATTAGAGCTAGGCCTGAGTGCAGATAGAAAAACATTAAATGGAAATATCTATTTACATTTTCACTTTTATTTATCATTTCAGAATTGCACAGCCTACTAAGAAAAAAGACTGGAGCTATTTTGTTTTTGCTCAAAAATGGCCTCCTGCTGCGTGTTTAGAAGTTCCTCATGGAAAGGTAAAATTATAACACAGACTGGTACTTACCATTTACTACTGATACTTATCATTACTATTATCTGGAACCAAGAGCTAGGATAGGTGCCAATAAATAGAGTTGAACCTCATGTTTTCAGGCACTAATTTAATTATAGTTTTTGTCTATAATTAGACAGTATCTGCTAAATTGGGCCATATTGGGCTTTTACTTCGAAAGAAATTGAGGAATTATTTTTAAAAGTGCCCATTAATGGAATATTCTGCTGTATTTGCCTTCCTGTTGCAGCATTTAGTAACCCGTGGGGATTTCCCCCGGGGTCGCTGGGTAATGTCCCGCCGCGACGGGCTCGCCCGAGCGACTGGCAGGAGCAATTGACGACCGGTGCTGCCTGGTGACGTATCCAGGTGGTGCGCGGCTCTGCTAGAGGGTAATAGTGGAGGTTGAACCTCCACGACGTGCCCGAAGGCAGAGTCGACCTGTAGTGAGCTAGTTCTCGGAACGGGGAAGCCCAAAACCTGTTGTAGCATTTGAAAGACCTTTTTTTTAAACCTCATCTTGATGGTACAGCAGGTAAGCTACAGAATTATAACCCTACAGATGAAAATTTTGAAACCCCAACAGGAGATAAATCTAATTTTGCTGCAAGTATTTTTTTTTTAATCTTCTCAAAAATTATATGTATATATTGCTGGCAATTACTAATTACCAATAATTTAAAAAAGGAAAAAAGGGGGAGATATATTTTTAAAAAAAATCTCAAAGCCTTCAGATTTTATGTTATGTTGAAAGGGGTGTTTCTTTCATTTACAGACATATACACCTTTTGAAAGCATTTGGGTTAGTGCCCCATTGTGCTAAAAATATTTAAAAACAGCATAGCTTTAGAATTTCCAACAGACAGTCTCGTGCACTGGAGGTAAAAATGTTTTATTCTCTGCAGTGTTGTCACTACTCGCTCTGAAATCGGTGAGTGTTTTTATAAAAAAATCTGTTATAAAGTTTTAGGAAACTTGAAATAGGCAATAAAGGGCTTCCAGGTGCCCATATTCCTGTGGAGGATTACATATTGAAAATTTGATGACTCTGGATACCGTTGTTTTTTCACAGTGCAAAAAATATACATACATTCATCATTTCTTCATTGTTTAGTTTCGTTAAATATAATGCAGGGCAATAATATTTAGTGGCAGCAATTTGAAAAATGATTCGGACATTTAAAATGATTCAAAGTAAAATGTCATTGAGTATAATAGCCCATCTAAGCTAACATCCATTTGGAGTTAAAAAAGAAATTGTCTAGTCTGTTGCTATAGGTACTATATTCACAGAATCAAAATTGCATAAAATTTAACTGGTATAGAACTAGTTATTGCATGTGATCCATGTTATAAAAAAGAAATTTTGGTAAAGATTTGGTTGACCCCAGGCATCACTGCTTAGGGTCAACACCAGCATGCATTCAGCATGACATAGATTTGACTCAAGTATTCAACAAACACTGTGTAGAATCAATATCAGCTTAAAATTGAAGCTTCGAGGAAATATTGCATTGTATCATTATTGGCTAACAATTAATATTTGACATGTAGGCATGGTTTATAATTAACAATGGTGTATAACTAAAAGGGTAAGAATTATTAAATTATTAATTTTTAGAGTACCTGTATAGGATTGAAAATGACATCAGATCAAAATTGGTTTTTTAGTTGCTATGTCAGTCATGCAGTGATAGAGAGGCATTCAATCTGGTGTCATACCAGCTGTTGTGCAGTAACTGATTCTGAGACTGCTGCTGAAGTTACCTTGATGTCTACTTTAGTTCCTTGTTCTAGATCAGTATTGTCATTTTCTATTAAGATTAATTATTATTTAGAGTTATTTTTATGCTGGTAATGTTTGTTGTGTAACATTGAGTAACATTAATACATTTCCATATACATTTTAGTGCCATGTTAATGTAATTTTTTGTTTGTGATTTATTATCTCGGGCAAAACATAGTTTATTATAAAATTAGTAGTTGACATTGAATGAACCATAGTCATATTAGAGCTTGAGCTTCTTTTCTTCATTAAACAGAACTTGTTCTGTTAATATTTCTCATCATCCCAAAGATATGACTCTACTTACTTGGTTACTCTACTCCTTGGTGTTCTTCAGGGAGGCTTGTTTGTGTGATCATTTCTGTAGCCTTTTTTTTTTAATATTAAAGAATTATTTGTGCAACCATTGATAAATAATTTTGATTTTACTGTGATTGTAAAGTAGTTTCTGTGGATCTTAGGAAAGCAGTTCTTATTCACTGCTGCTGAAGTTGTTTGAAATTACTGAACTGCTTTTGTATCAAGGCCATTTTGCTCAATATTCTTACTGTTTTAAATTTTGAATTTATTTATTATATTCAATATTATTTTGATCTCTTCCAGGTATTAAATTGCAGTAATGGTTGATTAACATAATTTATTGGAATAATGATTATAAATAATTATATAATTCTGATTATTCTAACAGCCTTAAATGTGTCAAAAGCTTCCTTCAAATGAATAATTTTGATAATTTGAAGCGAGATAATTCAATGTAATTCTTGTGATTCCAACTTATATTGAGCATTAATTTTTTAATTTGTACTTCTTAGGGTTCTCACAGCTGCCATAATATTTATAACTATCTTTACTGCAAAATAGGCAATTTATCTCTTCATACTCTAAAATTATTCCATTATAATATTTTGCAATGCTATAAACTTGTTCCTATTTCTGAAAGAGATATCATTAAAAATTTAGAAATATTAAAAATATTCTTGCCAGTACAACTTGCAGACATTATTTTACTTAATTTAGCTTTCATTAATCACACTGCTGGCTATTAAAATTGTTACTGTAGGAAGGAAAGCAAATAGCGGAATCTTATTTGTTGTACATATATACAGTATGCTAGGGAGGGAGGCATGGTTAAATTTGTAAGTCATTTGGAATACACATAATGCAGAATCCAGTCTACAAAGCTGTCATCTCTAGCAGCATCAGTGTCTGTAATTCTGCTGTGCATCAACTCGAACTGAGCTTGGATGAGAAATATGGTTGCTTCACTTCATGCTGCTTTATGCCAGAGTACATCAGTTGTAGTGGCTGGCAAGTGGGAGTATACTTGTCTTTTGGCAACTCACAATCAGATGTTCTGAGCGGAGGAGAAATCTGGAGAATATGCTGACTAGGGCAACAATAGAACACCCTCTGTATTAAGAAAGGTCAAGAGAGCACAGGCAGTGTGTGGTTGTGCATTATCATGTTGATAAATGGCATCATGCTGGTCTCTAAGATAGGGAACAATAGCAGGCTTTAACATGTCAGAAATGTAATGTTAGTTGTCCACATTACCGGCTGTGTGAACAAGAGGAGAGCAAGATATGTACCCAATTGCAGTCCATACTAGTACGTTAGGTGCTGCACCCATAGGGCAATTATGAATGCTAGCTGTCAGCATTCATTTTTTGTAGTGCCTTTACACATGGATACATCCATCATGATGCTGTATGCAGAACCAAGATTCATTTGAAAAGGCACTTTCTGTGTCCACTGTTGTTATTCATCACACTACTGTAGTTGGGCTTATCTCTGTTGTAGCATTGAGGGAAGCTGCAAGAGTGGTCATTATGCTGACAATCCAGAATACAGCAGGCATCATCACACTGTCCATGCAGACATACACTTGTCTTCTTGCCTGTATTCGAGCTAAGTTCCTGGCTGAGGATATGGGATGTAGCTTTACGATTTTGCAAGGCCATGAAGACAAGTGCCTCTGTTATCTTGGATGGCCATTTTGGACCCATTTATTCTACATTTGTGTCACAGTCATGAGATCCTGACCAACAAGAGCAGCAAAGTTGTGACACGATAAAATACAGTCGTGATAAGTAATGAACCTGCCATGGTTGAATTCCAACTTCTGCTAGTAGAAATTTGTCTCTCTTACATGCAACATAACAGAATCTTTACACAACCAACCAACTGCTATTTCCAAATGAGAAACCTGTTGTGCTCTCTTCCCATTTATTAATTTAATGGCATTACTCGTATATGCTTTGTGTGTTTGTACTGGAATGCTAATCATTTGCATATCCAAGCATGTGGTATCCTTTGTATGAATGTGGTGTTCATTGTATGCCACGTTCATGAAGTAAGGTATGCTTCATTGGGGTGTAAGGACCAATTATATTTTAAATGATGTGTAAATAAGTATAAATATTCCTGTTCTAACAAATTTTATTAAGAGCACAGGCTACTCAATAACACTTCAGATTTGCTTTACCCTTAAACAGGCACGATGCATAAAATGCGCATTTGAAAATTTCGGATAGAAATGCATTAAGATAATATTTGTTATTGCAATAGAATTTCATAAATATTTAATTCTTTAAAATCATGTTTATTAAAAAAATTTAACATGGTACAGTAATAAATTTTAATATATTGTTGCGTGCATATGGATTCGCAAAAGACTGAATGCAAACAGGTCTGATGATAGGTTGATAAAATGTATTTTATCAAAAGAAACATTTCAGAGTTCTGGAATTTTCTACATAAATACTGGTACAGATGTTCACAGTATCACAGAGTATAATCAGTAGTTGCAGTTCAAACTACTAAGAACATTAAATACAATTACATTAAATACATTAAAGAAAAAGCAGAGCTGGAGATATCCCAGTACTCCGAACTCATGCTAATCTAACTTAAAACAACAACTGAGAGCAGATGCTCTTTCCTGCCTTATATAGTTTTCACCCACCCACCGAGATATTTTTAATACGTTCTGCCTCTTGAAATTACTGGAAGGCAATATGAGGTTGAATTATGGTTACAGCTAATATAGTGAACAATTGCATTTATTCAATTAAAATACCTATTATAGTGAGTGATATAGGAACTGGACCCAAAGGTCGCCAAATTCAACAACTTTTGGCAATTTCTCGCCAAATTTGGCAACAAAAATGTGTTGCCAAAATCGTTGCCATCTTGCTGATATCTCGCCCAATTACCGAGATGCCCATTATTTATTCAGCATTAAATAGACATGCCCCTGTATTCTTACTTTTTCTGCATAGCTTGTCTATGTATTTAGGTATTTCATGTTACATTATACAAAAGAAATACAGCTTACATATAATTGCACTAAAATTATATATCTTAAAAAAATTCAGAACAATATTTTAATAATAACCTTTTATATGTTGGGTGCCAATAAGTAATTTTTTCTATTTGTAAGTATTTAACGGTTTGTATTTGTAAGTATTTAACGGTCCTTTAACGGTTTGACCCGGATTATCTCGTTCTTTTATGCAGGTCTCTTAACGGTTCGTTACGGATTATTGTAAGTTTAAATGTACCCTCGAAAACGGATTGTCCCGTGTTTTTGTATAAGCGAAAAAATGCGCCAAAAACGACTAGCCCATATTTTTGGATCAAGGATCAAGGAAGTTAATTTACGGAGTGCGCTAGGCTAGGCCTTTAACTCCACATCATCAGAGATAGAATAATTACATCAAAAGAGGGGTTCATCTAATAAGGGAAGATTTTGAAGCCTAATTATAAAAATAAAAGCTTTTCAGATAATGCCTTCCGCATGAGAAAAAAAGGAAAACTCTTAGAAATTCTTTAAATTAAATTTTGTGTTTAAAAAGGGCCAGGAATAAATTTTGAGAGAGGAGTCAACATTCAAAAAGTTTTGAAAAGAATAAAAAGGTGCAATACATTTCCTTGATTCTTGATATCAACAGCAAAATAAAATCCTTAGGACAAGCAATCCGGAGAGTTGGGCAAAAAGGGCTGGGGGCGAAACCCGTTGGGCGGGTTCTAGTAGCAGTTCAGTGTGATACACTGAAGGAGGAGAAGAAAATTATTGGTCGCTATTTAGTGCGACGTTAAAAGGTCCCCTTAGGGGGTCGAAAGCAACCCGTTTAGCGGGTGGAGAAGAAGCTTTTAAGAAGCTATTGAGAAATTAAGTGCAGTCGCGTGCGGCTGCGGAGATAGGTTGTCCCTTGTTAAAGAAACGTTAGAAGGCTCTTCTTAAAGAGTTAAAGAACAGGATTCCTCCGGTCAATGCCCTTACGCATTGTTAACGCGGGGGCGGTTGGGGTTTAGGAACAAGAGGTAAGCATCCACTTGGGCATCTGTATTCCAATACCGACGCCGTTTAAAAGGTAGTTGAGCATAATCAGGTTGTAAGATTGCTCTGGGTCGCTTTTTAGAAGAGGCAACCGCAGGATCATATACCGGCAGGGTATGTAATACTGGATTTCCAACAAGATGGATGTTTTTGAAAAATCTTTCCGAAAGTCGCTGTATAAAGCGATTAATGGGCATAATTTTGAGGTCGTTATGAATGTCATCGTTCCTTATGAACCATGGAGCGTTTAATATCTGCCGTAAAAATTTTGATTGAAAAATTTGGACGTGTTTACGGTTAGTCAGAGCAGCTGAGCCCCAGATGGGACTCGCGTAAGTGAGAATAGGCCTTATGATAGATTTATAAAGCAAGATCTTGTTATCAAGTGACAGGTCGCTATTTTTAGCGAAAAAGGGCCGCAGGTTGGCTTTGACAGCTTCCGCATTCGCAATAATTTTTTGAATGTGATGTTGCCAAGTTAATTTTGAGTCTAGTAGAATACCAAGGTATTTGTAAGTAGTAACCCAGGGAATAGGTTCACCGAAGAAAATTAGATTATCTAAACGAGGGATGTTTCTTCGGATGAATAAAGTGGCAGCACATTTAGCGACATTAATTTTGATTTTATACAGTCCGAGCCAGAGTTCTAAGGCTGAAAGGTAACTCTGTAATGTAGAGATTACTGTGGTGATGTTGGTATGTTGAGTTAGGATGGCCGTATCGTCTGCATATAAAGCTAAATCGATACTAGGTGCCTTAGGCACGTCGTTGATATAGATATTGAAGAGCAGAGGTGAGACAAGACTGCCCTGAGGACATCCAGCATGGATCGGGCGGGGAGAGGAGAGTTCGTGGTTAACTCGTACGCGGAAGCTTCGTCCGGCTAAGTACGAGCTAATAATTTTAATGATGTGAGCCGGAAATCCAAGTCGCATGAGCTTGTAAATAAGTCCGTCATGCCAAACCCTGTCAAAGGCTTTAGCTATGTCAAGATAGACAATTCCAGTATTCTCTCGCTTACGAAAGCCTTCATGAATGAATTCCACTACACGTAGTAACTGGTGTACCGTGGAGTGTTCTGTCGGAAGCCGAATTGTTCCGGGATGATTAAGTTTTGATCTCGACAGAATTCATTCAGGCGATTAAGTAAGACATATTCATATACTTTTGAGAGTGAGGAAAGCAGACTAATTGGTCTGTAGTTGACGGGTAAGTTTAGATTTTGCCCCGGTTTGGGAATGGGGACGACCGTTGCAATTTTCCAGCGGTCGGGGAAGTAGCTTCTCCTTAGCATAAAATTAATAAGGACCGTAATCCAAACAATAAACATTACAGGGAAATTTTTAATCATGCGATTAGAGATAGAATCCATGCCTGGAGCCTTGTTGGGTTTCAGTCTATTGATGTATTCCATCACCTCTTTAGGATCAGTGGGCCTAAGTTCAGGCGTGAAAGGTTGTGTTAAAAACTCTTCAACACGTGAATGTATGCGCCCTTGAGTAACCGGGCGGTTACAGTAGGCGTCGTTATTAGGAGCGAATTGAGTAGCAAGGCTGTCGGCTAAGACTTCTGCCTTTTCAGTGTCTGTGTAAGCCATCCGTGCGTCATCGGCCGTTTGGAGCGGCGGAATGTGTCTGGATTGTTTGCGTATTCGAGCGGCAGCCCGCCAAATCGAATTTTCTTCAGTCGTTAGGGACTCAATGTAGTGTTTCCACTCCGTCTGTTTGAAGAGACGGGTTTCAGTCCTTATCTCGTTCTGTATTTTGCGAAATTGGGCGCGGATATTGGGATCACGCGACCTTTGCCAAAGTTTTCGCAAAAAGTTCCGCTGCTTAATTTTGGATTTAGTCTCAGGTGGGAGTCTGACACCCGGATAGAAAATTGGTTTTCGGATAGAAAGCCGCAGCTCTCGCTTCTTTGAGAATGGACTCCAAATTTAGTAAACACCTGTCAAAATCCGAATTGCTGGTAATTTTGATAGGGGGGTAGATAAATCTAAAATCGTCCCAATTTGTAGAGACTTGCTCCTGTAATTTTGAGTAACGATTTTGGATATCTAGGGTGATCAAAACTGGATAGTGATCAGAGTCAAGGTCTTGAATCACTTTTATTTCGTGTCTAAAATTGACATTATAAAAGGCAGCCAGATCAAGAACTGCAGGGGACCCTCTAACAGGGTAGTAAGTCGGGAGGGTAGGAGCTATGATCTGTATATGGTTTCTCTGGCACCATGAATTTAGACTAATGCTATACCTGTTCCTGTTAGGGCAGAACCATGCGGTATGACGTGAATTTAGGTCACCAGCAATAATTAGGTGATTTGATAATGATAAAAGTTTATCAAAATCACTGACAGGAAAAGTACCTCTTCCACGTGCAGTTGATAGTAGAGGCAGGTACGCCGAGATGACTGTTAGTGGGGGAGAATTTTGGAGGAAAATTTTGATAATTGTCGCTTCCAAAATACTTAAATCAGGAGGGGGTATCATGTGATGCTTAATCGAACGCTGCACGTAGATACAGGTGCCACCACTTGCACGCCTGGCTAATGACACCCTGTCAGTCGAGTACATGTCATAATTCCCAATTTTGGGAGTTCTCCCTGGGGTAAGATGAGTCTCTTGGACTAATAACACGTCAAGATCGTGCACTACGATAAAATCTTTGACTTCATCGATCTTATTGATGAGGCCGTTTGCATTCCATGTGCACATGGTAAGTTCTCTGTTGGTAACTGAACTTTGTCTTAAACAGTTGAATTTAAGGCCGTGGTAAAAGGTTACAGCTCTGAAAAACTTAAGACACGGGTCTAAAATAGCCGAGAAATCCTAATTTGAAAGCATAATATAGCTTTCATAAATTAGGAAGGCCCTCGTAAGAGCGTCTGCCTGCCTAAGCTTTGGCAGGGCCCTTTGGAAGGCTTGTAGTAGAATATGCCTATCTACCGCAGGATCGCGGGAGATTTCAATTAGGCATTTTAAAGTAGAGGAGAAAACATCCTCTGAGTCTCCACTTTCTACTTGGGTAACCGGGGAAGCTATTTGAGGCACATTCGCCATAGCCGCCGGATTTGGACCCTGATTTTTGGGTCGGGGCTCTGTAGGTCCTTTACCTAGGGTCGCTGCATAAGACAGCGAGCTTGTGGTTTTAGGTGCAGTCACAGTTGCTGGTTGTACAGCTTTTGCTGGGGTGTTTGTAGTTCCCTGAGGGGGGGCTGCAGGAGCAGCTGCCCTAGGGGCATTCTTTTTTGAGCTCTTTTTGTTATTACCTGGGTAACGAGGATAAGATTTAAAGGACGCTGGGTGACTACCTCCACAGTTGCAGCAGCAAGCAGGTTGATCGTCACTTAATGTGCAATCTTTTGCCCAGTGCGGGCCAGCGCATCTCACACAACGAATGTTAAGGGTGCAAGTTTCAGAGGAGTGAAAAAATCCTTGGCACCTAAAGAAATCAGTAGGGCCTTTACGGCCTCTGTAAGCCTCAAATTTGACCTCAGCGCCCCACATATCGGTGACACTGTACAGTTGGTCTATGAAGGGATGAGGTCGGACTTGTATGTAAACAAGTGGCATAGGGTGTCTAGTGCGCGGTTTAGTCAACCGGGCGCACCTATGCACTTGGAAACCCCATGATTCCACTTCATTTTTGACGTCCTCGATTTCAGTTTCTTTAGGGAGGCCTCTGATAACAATTTTGATAGGCCTGTCCTGCTTTAGATCAAAAGTCTTGAATTGGATGCCGGCCTGCCGCATCCATCGTGTAACCTCCCTAAATTCTAGTTCTGTTTGAACAAATAATTTTAAAAAAGGTCCAGTGAGAATGCACTTGATATTAGGGGCAATTTCTCGCAGGAAAGTCATCTGCGTTCTCCACTGTTTGCTGCTCTTAACGTGAATAGCCGGAATGGAGGGTTGCTGTGGAGGGGGGGGGGCGCTCTGTGACTGCGCCGTACTAGTTTCTTCTCCTGAAGTTTCCCCGTTAACAGGGGGGGTGATTATCGAGCTTCCCTTGGCAGGACTGCGACCGCTGTCCAAGAGGCTTTCTTTAATTCTTTCATATTTGTTTTTAGAAACAATATTTTTTGAATTTGCAATTACTTCAGTGGGGTTACTATCATCAATTGTAATTATTTCTGAAGGTTTTCCCTGTTTGCGTGATGCGGGGTAATAAAGCCCTCCGAATCCAGGGGGGGCCCAAGAGCGATGCGTAGTGCAGGGAGAAAATTATGCCACCTGCGCATGACGTCATGTGGGTGACAGTCGTTAGTTCTCGGCGTTTGTTTACATTCGTTGCATTTGATCTGGGATACATTTGATTTGTGTTGTTAATTTGCTTTTATACCTAGTCGGAAATGGCAAGTTGTGTTATAGCGTTGTGTCAGAATTATAGAAGGAAAACTAAAAGTCAAGGCATCACATACCATCGTTTTCCAAGTGATCGTAAGTTATGGACTATTCGCTGCAAAAGAGCAGATAATTTCAACATCGAAAATGCCAGAATATGTGCTATTCATTTTATCATAATTTTCCTTTTATGAAGTAGACTTATAGCGAGATATTTAATCTCAGTGTCGTGTTTACCAATAGTGACTACCTGAATGATTAGTTGATAAATTCGCTTATCCAAGTTAATTCACATGTTTTGGTTACTTTCTTTACATCCCAAAAGTAATTCTATGTATTGAAGCAATGTCTGGGTTAAGCATTGAGAACTAAGTAAACTGATACATGCTTCAGAAGAAAGAACAATTTCTCGACCACACTATGATGCAAACATCGATGAGCGAGCAACATATTTCCTTCAATGTTGTTTAACTGATGCATATGTCTGATGTAATTTAATTGATATAACTAAATGAACTTACACATAGCTGACTCTGAAGGAAAACAAATCTGTGTATAATGCTAGAATACAAATAGCGAAAGAGTAAGTAGATACTCTTCAGTGTTATTTAACTGCTGCATATGTTTTAATTTTGATTCCATATAACTTGTTTTTAATTATAAGAGAAAGAAAAATAATTTAATATTGAACACATATTTTGAGTATAACAAAAGTATTTTAAGAAACAACCTGATAAAAATACATTAGTAATTAAAAATATTTAATTTGTGTACAGGCTGAATTGAAACTAAGATGTGGTGGTGTATTTAATTATGGCAAAGCACACTAGGGCTATCTGCGTAATAGGTGTGATGCCTTCTTGGAGGACTTTCTCAGGTAAACTGGCTCGTATACACATTACACATGAGGAAAACCACGAAAACGCCCATGCAGCCAGCCCGTTCGCGGGATTCGGACCGAACTACCAGTGTTCAGCGACTTTACCGCTCAGCTGCTGGTGGGCTGAAACTAAGATGTATGGCAAGTTTATTATTATTATTATTATTATTATTATTATGCGTATATGTCTAAGAAAATGTATTTTAATTGTTCCATTTTTAATGTATGGAAGGAAGAATAGGATGCCGATATCGAAGATTATTTACTATAGCAAATAATCACGTCAGGATAAATGTTATATAGAAATCTTGGGAGTGTAAGGGGTTATAAGAGTACTTTTAGATTATACTGAAAAAATATGCACTTCTGCTAAAATCTGAAGTGAATCAGTATGAAGTGACTTTTCACTTTAAAAAGAATGTGATAAGTATACTATTTAAAAGTATAATGACGGATATTAAGAAATTTGTAGAATTTTATGGTACTTAAATATGAATTTGTTAAGTCAAATCTTTTTATATATATTTTTGCTTGAGATATGTAAATTAAACTGAAAATCACGATCATATCTTTCTCATGGAATGTCAAAGTTCATTTGTATTAAAAAAAGTGCATGAGCAATGAAAATAAATAGAACATTACTTTTTTATTATGTTTTTACCATGGTCTTAGCAGTTATGCCGTCATGTGTTCTGTTCAACAAAATTTATTTAGTGCAAACAATACTACGAAAAATATTGAAAAATACCTTGTTTTACAATATTTATTTCCCTTAGTTAACTTAAATATCGTTTTTCATTTTCTAAGGCTTCCCTTTACGAAAAGAATTTAATGTTTATAATTATTTTCAGCATTCGTACGAATTCTATGCATAAAATAAACATTTTCTTTAACAAAATACTTAATCGGAAAGTATATACCCGGTATTTCCGGTGTATCTACCACATATAAAATGATCATTTTGCTTTAGTTTACATTTTTTCCATTACCAAAATCATGTAGCAGACGCGTCGGCCGATGCGTCCTGTCTCCCGGGTGACGTCACTACCAGCAACCAATGGCACGCTTTTTCCGTTCCTGGCCTAACCTTAGTATATTAAAGAACCTTGCTCCGAATCTACGCTCGCAGTCTTTCTTTTTCTGCTGGAGGCAGTAATGGTATCTTGAGCCGAGGGAGTCGAAACTGGTCTATCTGCTTGCTTCTTTACGCTATGCGTGCGAGAAACAGGTTTCAAATTGTCCTTGAGTTTCTCCTTGCGGAGAAGAGCTTCTTTTTCGGCGGCCATTTTGCCAATTTTCTCGTTTTCTAATAGTTGCTGAAATTCTTGTAAGGTGGCAGGGAGTTGGAATATCTGTACATTAAGTCGGTTTGCAATGTCGTTGATCTTATTAAGGAGTGTCTTACCCGCTAGATCTAGTTGTTGGTATCCAGAAGTATCCAGGGGGGGCTCCAGTTCGTTTTAGGAACATTTTCTGCTGTTGAATGGCTTCGAACTGAGTTTTGAGTCCGTAAAATTCAGTGATAAGATTAGATTGGTCGTCTTGGGTATTATCATCAGATGGATTGCTCTCTGTACATGATTGCACGTTTGGAGTATCCAAAGGTAAAGCATTTGTTTGCGAAGAATCACAAAATTCCATGGATGAAGGCTGGCGACCGTCCTCGTCCGCGTCCATACTCGGAATCCCATATTTTTGTACGTCTTCCAACCCCCATTGCCTAAGGGCACAAGGGTCCACGCACCCCTGACAACAATGGGTAATGGCTGTCATTATCGCCGGGAGAAGTCTTCTTGATGGGGTGTACTCCAACTGCGCTGATGAAAATCCCCCCCTCGTCCTGCTATAGTCCAACTGCGCCGATCAAAATTTCTTTCCCCTGTTGCGTACAGGGTTACAATTTTATTTTTCGAAGCCAACTGTAGCCAAGAGGAAAATAAAAATAAAGAAATATTTTTTTATAAATGCTAAAGTATGAATAAAATAAATAAGTATAAAATATTAAATCATGAAAACGATTTCTAGAGTAAATTTCTTAGGGGTTGAAATTTTAAAAATACAGTAGAAATGAGAAGAGAATTTAGATCTCTTTCATATCATAAGTTTATTAAACATTATATACCCTACACAGAGCACGCATTCCTTGAAACTGAAATATGGACATAGCGGCACAGAAAAATATTTTCTGAAAAGAACTATGTAGTAATGCATAAATGAAAGAAATTAAATAAAAACTATCAAAGAAAATATATAAGAATTATTACATCAAACACTATCTTGACTGCAAGTGATAGAATTTAGTTTTCTCGTTTATCTTTCAGCAAAGCTTATACAATTAAATAATCACTTTCATTCGCGTAAAATTATGAACAAATGTAAATTATTATAGAAAACCCATAAAGTTAAACACTACAGTGTGAAAGGAAAATTCTGGAATAATGTAAAGAAAATTAGATGAGAAATAATCCATAATTTATTGATATCCATATAAACTCTATGCTTTTGGAAAAAGTTACACATAATTTGCACTGAGGTATCAATCACCGAAACCAAGTTAATTTCTTTCCTTACTTTTTCTTATTAGAAGGATTTGTAAAAAGATACGCTAAGGTGAAAAATTTTGAAATATTTTTAAAGAATAAATTTTAAAAGTATTTTTACTTCATGAACTGAAATTTTTACTATAGATTTTTACACAGTAAATAAGTACAAAAAAAGAAAGAGCTAGGGGATCACTGGGACTAGAAACTCTGGTCGAACTTACCAATGTTTAGTGACTTTTCCGCTTGATCATAAGACCTTTTGAAATTAGGCTGAAAAATATATTAAAGAAAATAGAAGATACAGGACACGTAAGAACAAAAGTGGGCTGAATTAGAGATTTACATGTTTAATGAATAAGTTAAACTTACCTGTATGCCATTATGAAATATTAGGAAGTAGCATAAAAGCATGAGTGAAGAAGGCAATGGCAATCTAAATCATTGTAATCTAAATGTATAACATTATCAGTAGCTGCTATTAATTTCAATACTGCTGAAAAATTTATAAATGAATTATATTATAAATCGTATGAACTCGTTGCATTGTAAATTACAACAGTTAGAAATATTATTAGCGTGATTTAGCGACCATCTTTGTTAACAAATAATTTCAAGTAACTAATTTTACAAATAATTCAGCCTGAAACTAGGTTAGAAAATAAGCTACATGCTGAAGATTAAGCTTTGCCAAGGTGTTAGAAACATCTTCTGTTAACTAGAGTTATGAAGCAAGAATTTGTAAAAATTATCATTTAAATATAAATTGGCATAAATACAATACAAATTATATTAATTTTACATACATGAAAACTTGAGTACAGTGCAACAATATGTGAAAAAGGAATGGATTAAAAGGGAGACTGAAAATCCCAGGATATGAATATAAGGGAGTTTGAATTTTTTTTTAGTCCAAAGGGATTTGAATCCCGAAGGACTATTAGTTTCGTTTTGGCATTTTGCGTCGGACGGATAAATGTCGGTTCACTTTTCAAACTGTTGCCATAAAATGTTAGAGTCCTGCATTATATTTGAAGAAATTAAATAATGAAAATCTGCGTAAATGTATGTATATTTCTCACATTGTCATAAAATAACGGTACATAGAGTCATCGAATTTTGAATAACGTAATCCTCTAACGAATATGAGCATGTGGAAGACCAAATTTGAAATTTGAAATTTGTTTTATGATCGATTTCCTATTTTTTAAAACTTTGACGAATTTTTGATTAACAAACTCAAGGATTTCAAAGCGAGCAATGGCAACGTTGTGCAGAAAAAACATTTTTATCTCCAGCGCGTGAGTCTCTGTATCGGAAATTCTAAAGATATGCTCGTTTTAAAACTATTTTACGATATTGCTGTTGCACTGGATCTTGTGGTTTAAGTGCGAGGAACATGATATTTAATAAAGAAAGGTAACACACAAAATGTTAAAAAACACCCCTTTGGACGTAATTTAAAATCTGAAAATTTTCAGATTTATTTTTTATTTATTTATTTATTTTTATGTTAATTATAAAAATTCTGATGACGCTCATAATTATCAATTTATTAATTAAATGTGTATTAGAAATTAAATGTATGCCAAAGTACATCAGGTGGAAAACATAATAAATATTTAAACGTTTCTAGTATTAAAATATGGAATTTGTAACAAAGTTAAATAACCTTAAAATAACTTCAATGATTAAAAATGGAAAGCTTAATACGGGAATATATTGCAATAATATTAGTGTGAATTTAGAACGACTTAAGAAGTCCAATTTTTAGATTTAATAAAGATAATTTTATAATTAAATTAGAACTGTTTACCTAAAATGGTAAATTTGAAAGTTAAAAACCATTCTGCTATCTAAGAAGATTTGTTAATATTTATCTAGACAAGAAACTTATTTAAGCTACAAATCCGATATTTCATACGTTGATTATGTATCAGTTTTGTGTATGTCATTAATCTATCAATTTTACTATTCAAAACTGATATATATATCAGCGACTAAAATCTACAATTTGGAAAGTTTTTAATTCTTACAGAGAATAAAAAAGATCTGGCTCATCATTCCTTTAAGCATCATAAAACTTTAAAATGAGTGTAAAAGAAATTTATTTTTTAGCACATGCCAGACTTATTAATATTTGCTTTACATGCACAATTTTTACAATATTGATAAACGAAAATAAAGGCTTGCAGTCTCAATAGAATGTCCCATTAATGGCGATAAACGACTTTTTGTAGCACCTAGTCTTCTTGGAAAGAAATGGGGGACAGGAAACGTCGCGCAGTTCGTGTATTAAAAAAGTGGGGGACGGGGATTTTTGATCAAATTTGGCGCAGTTCGTACCCTACCTCTTGATGTTTTGAGATAAAGGCTTTACACTGACTTTAAGGAAACAAATTTATTACCAGTTACAAAGTGAATCTATATATAAAAGGAATTAAGAATTTTCGTTTTAGAACAATTATTGAATAATAAAGAAGTTTTTACAAAATAAACTTTTATTTATGACTCATAAAATTATTAATGAATTGAAATGAGAAAAATAATGTATTATATAATTTACTGGGAACACGTGATTAAATAATTATCTTTAAACAAATTTCGACAAATTTATATCACAAATAACAAACGTGCGGTTCTCTTGATAAATTTATAAATCTTATACTTTTGACAATGCGATTCGATATTTGATCTCGTTATTTAAGAATCTATTATTCTTTTTATAAAACTGTACAGGAATTTTTCAAAGGGGCTCTTATTCCCATTAATCTGTACGACAAATTATTTTTCTCCTTTTGGTACAGTTTTTCACTTCCGAAATTCCTCTTACCTCATAAAAGTATAAAGTTTGAAAAATTCGCCCAAAATCAGAAATTATATTGATTTTATGCAAATTTTATTTCAAAAACTATTTTACGCTCTGTAAAGTGATGCAAACTTAAAATCTGTGAGATTTTTAGTTTATTCTTTAAATGGAAATATGCGCAAAAATTTTTTTCAACATTAAATTTTAAGACCTCTAAATCGAATTTTATAAAACTCTATTTTTATTACTCGGTTTACCACACGTATTTCCATCTGTAAACGGTGTGAGTACAAAATTTGAACTCGGTAGGTTATCGAGAAATAGTCTAAATATCGATGACGAGCTTCTGATTATAGCATCAAACACCGTGATTGAAATGCATACAATTTTTTAAACAAACTTGCCGACTCTTAAATATTATATTTTTAAACATTTTGGAAAGTTCGGTAAATGTTGATATCAGATAACCGTCATTTTTATAACATTCTTGGTATTATAAAGCATGTATGTGACATTCATATGCGATTCTCGACAGTTATGTTCATTTATCAAAGTGGCTGCTTTTGCGACAAGCACAATTATATAATGTGATGTTCTACATCCTCCACTGTCTATGATACTTATTATCGATATGTAATTATGTTTTATATCTATACAGAAATATTGGTAAGAGCGAGAGAAATCAACAAAATTTTCGCAAATATTTAATTATTTGAGTTACATAATTACTTATACTAGTTTAGAAAATTTTGAGTCATTTAAAAAATAATCTTTTCTTTAAAATTCCTTTTTCGCCCCCCCTCTTACGCTTAATGACTTTATTCTGATGAATGGAAGTTATGAAAACTAAAAGCTGAGATATAATTACAGATCTCACTAATAAATGCTTTACAAATACAACTCTTCATATTTCAGCAGAAGTTTTTGAAAACGCATTTATATAGGTTGTTGTAGAAATCGACAAAATTTTATACCAATTTAAAATTTTTTTCTTTCCCTAATTTTCAGTTGCTTATGAGCGTATTAAAAAAACTTTTCCGCTCAAAATTTTAACTGTTTTAAAATATTCGTAATCACACTCGACTTGATGTTTACAGTTTTTTCCCTGCGATTTCTCTAAAAAGAAAGAATTATAATTGTATTTAATAAAGAAAATTTAATGGATTTGGAATCTGCGCAAGAGGACTGAAACTATCATGGAGAGAATTTCTAAGAGGAACTAGATCTCATCCACACTGAACGTAGAAAAACCCCGGAAAACTTTCATAGAACAAGCGCGTTCGTCAGGATTTGAACCCCTGTCGAATTACCAGTATTCAGCGGGTTTAGCGATTGGCCACTGGAACCCCCACAGCCCGATTTAAAAATCTTGTTTAGAAAGCTTTCATCTTGATTTAGAGTGATAGGTGCCGTTGTTTGAAGGTTAGGATTATTTGAATACAGCAAAACACACGAGGACTATTTGCTTTCAAGGAGAAAAATGCCTTCATAGAGGACTTTCTAACGAATAGCTCATACTCATGTTATACATAGAAAAATACCTTACAGCCATCGCATTCATTCGTCTGAGTTTGAATCCAAATCGAACAACTAATATTTAGCGGTCTTATCGGCCACTGATATGGCTATAGTATTAAGACACAATAACACGCCGAATAAATACTAATTCAGAAGTAAAACAACAAAAATCAGCGTTATACCTACAAAATTTTCACAGGACTAGTTTCGATGGTTTTACCGAACCATCATCTTCAGCTGCAAAACCGCAAATGAACAAGATAGGAAATAATGATTAGATAAGATAAGAAAGCCTGGACAAGAATAAGCAAGTGGCGCCATCTGTTGGCGAAACCAGAACTAAAACATAATTTCTGTAAAAGCCGAAGGCAAATTTGGATTGGAATTAGGATCGTTAACTAGAACAGAAAGATTTTTATGAATGTGAAATGCCTCTAGAAAATCCAGTTCTCCAATGGAAGATGTTTTTTGAATAATTTTGGCAGCAGAAAAATTGAAAGTGTGATTTTCGGACCAACAATGTTGAGCAACAGAAGACTTCTGTGTTTCCTTTTTTCTAACATATGCCTCATGTTCTTTGATGCGAAATTTTAAGGCTCTCCTAGTTTGGCCAATGTAAATTAAACCACACTGGCAAGGAATCCTATAAATACCCCAGGAATTCATATCCGAAATGGGGTCCTTGAGTATAGAAGTTGGAATTTTATTGATGGGAGAATAAACAACCCGAAAGTTAAACTTCTGCAAAATATGTGCAACTTTATAGCTAATTGATGGAAAGAAGGGAATGACAACAGAATTTTTATAATCTCCTAAAATAAGAGTGTGGCTTTTAGTGTGTTGAGATGAGAATTTTTTAACTGCTTGATTAATAATGTTGGGTGAAAAGCCCCTGTCAATAGCTATTGCTTTTAAATAATTTAGTTCTTCATCAAGGGCTAGTTTGGAGGAGCAAACTTGAAGAGCACGGAAAACATAGGAATAAAATGAAGCTAACTTTTGTTTAGTCGGATGACATGATTTAAAGTGTGGTGGAAGGCAAACCGATGAAGGTTTACGGTAAACTGTAGTACTGAAGTTGGATGTGTTACGTGTGACCAGAATGTCGAGAAACGGAAGAGAATTGCAAGTCTCAAGTTCAAAAGTGAACTGAATAGCAGGATCAATAGAATTCATTGTTGAAAGAACTTTATTTAAATCATCTTTATTACCTTCAAACAGGATAAAAGTATCGTCTACGTAGCGGAACCATGCCGGGAAGTTTAAAGTTTCAAACAATTTTGATTCATAATAATGCATGTAGATATCAGCCAGAATGGGACTGAGGGGGCTTCCCATGGCTAATCCCTCAGTTTGCTTGTAATATTTATTTTGGAAAACAAAATGTGTTTGTTTCAAACAGAGTTGAGTGAGAGAAATTAGCTCATCAATTTCGATGCAAGAGAAATGAAATTCGCGAAGTCTGGTTTCTAGACATCTTAATGCACCCTCCACTGGGACATTGGTGAATAATGATTTTACATCAAAATTGACATTGGTGAATAATGATTACTGCGATCAAATCTTCGCAAATCATTTCAAGCAGCTTAAAACATTAGCTTATCCCATCTGTTGCGAATTGTGCCAGATTATATGCTCTTCCCAAAATTCATAAAAGTAGTATTCCTTTCCGCCCTATTGTATCAAATTTAGGTACTGCCTCGTATCCTTTAGCTAAATATTTAGTTTCTAGATTTTCCACTCTCTTAGACAATAACATTTACACCATAAAAAATTCAATAGAGTTTGTAAAAAAGGTTAAAAACATTTCTCCTAGTAATTTACTCATGGTTCTTTTGATGTAAAATCATTATTCACCAATGTCCCAGTGGAGGGTGCATTAAGATGTCTAGAAACCAGACTTCGCGAATTTCATTTCTCTTGCATCGAAATTGATGAGCTAATTTCTCTCACTCAACTCTGTTTGAAACAAACACATTTTGTTTTCCAAAATAAATATTACAAGCAAACTGAGGGATTAGCCATGGGAAGCCCCCTCAGTCCCATCCTGGCTGATATCTACATGCATTATTATGAATCAAAATTGTTTGAAACTTTAAACTTCCCGGCATGGTTCCGCTACGTAGACGATACTTTTACCCTGTTTGAAGGTAATAAAGATGATTTAAATAAAGTTCTTTCAACAATGAATTCTATTGATCCTGCTATTCAGTTCACTTTTGAACTTGAGACTTGCAATTCTCTTCCGTTTCTCGACATTCTGGTCACACGTAACACATCCAACTTCAGTACTACAGTTTACCGTAAACCTTCATCGGTTTGCCTTCCACCACACTTTAAATCATGTCATCCGACTAAACAAAAGTTAGCTTCATTTTATTCCTATGTTTTCTGTGCTCTTCAAGTTTGCTCCTCCAAACTAGCCCTTGATGAAGAACTAAATTATTTAAAAGCAATAGCTATTGACAGGGGCTTTTCACCCAACATTATTAATCAAGCAGTTAAAAAATTCTCATCTCAACACACTAAAAGCCACACTCTTATTTTAGGAGATTATAAAAATTCTGTTGTCATTCCCTTCTTTCCATCAATTAGCTATAAAGTTGCACATATTTTGCAGAAGTTTAACTTTCGGGTTGTTTATTCTCCCATCAATAAAATTCCAACTTCTATACTCAAGGACCCCATTCCGGATATGAATTCCTGGGGTATTTATAGGATTCCTTGCCAGTGTGGTTTAATTTACATTGGCCAAACTAGGAGAGCCTTAAAATTTCGCGTCAAAGAACATGAGGCATATGTTAGAAAAAAGGAAACACAGAAGTCTTCTGTTGCTCAACATTGTTGGTCCGAAAATCACACTTTCAATTTTTCTGCTGCCAAAATTATTCAAAAAACATCTTCCATTGGAGAACTGGATTTTCTAGAGGCATTTCACATTCATAAAAATCTTTCTGTTCTAGTTAACGATCCTAATTCCAATCCAAATTTGCCTTCGGCTTTTACAGAAATTATGTTTTAGTTCTGGTTTCGCCAACAGATGGCGCCACTTGCTTATTCTTGTCCAGGCTTTCTTATCTTATCTAATCATTATTTCCTATCTTGTTCATTTGCGGTTTTGCAGCTGAAGATGATGGTTTGGTAAAACCATCGAAACTAGTCCTGTGAAAATTTTGTAGGTATAAGGCTGATTTTTGTTGTTTGACTTCTGAATTAGTATGGCTATAGTATAACCAGACTTATTATTATGTATTACCAGACTGTATGGCATTTAAATTAAGAAATTAAAAAGAAAATCTTCTGAGGTAATCTTCAACCCAAGTTAAGTTTTTTTTAATGCTAATGAGTAAGTAATATGATTATGAAAGAGTTCACGCCATTTGTGTCATTTTCAGATTGTTAGTTAAAATTAGTGTGGTTTCAATCAACAATTATTTAAACCTGCTACAAGAAATAAATACATGAAAATTTTCCCTTAAAATATCAGGAATTATTTAAAAAAAACTTCTGTAATTTATAAACGAGGAAACATATTTAACCAGATTTTATATGTGTGAAAAAAATAATGAATTATGATCTTCTCTAGTGGAAATCTTTGTAATTATATTTCTAATTCCAACATCAAAGTGAGAAATCTAGTCGCTGAAGCAACACAACACTATCAATTTTTGTAGGCTTCTATTTTCAGCGACGGAATAGATCAGCTGCATGGAATTTTCATGATCTTTGTCTATATGTAAACCTAAATGCATGTAAGCTTTCCTTAGAAAGTTCACCGGAAGTGGACTATTTCTACCTTAGAAGATAGATATCGCGTGCTACCGAGTACAAAATTTGAACTCGGTAGGTTATCGAGAAAGTTAGCAAATCTAAATACAGGGTCGACAGTAATATGTTTGGAGCCCTATTCTAAAAATTAAAAGTAGCGAAAAACACCCTACATCGCCCCCTTTTACTTACTTTTATACTTTTATCTAAGAATTATATATTGCATCCATAAAAAGTTCTCTAAATTAATGTTATTTGGATTTCCAAACCATTTTATGCTAAAATACATCTTCCCAGATGGTCGCTTTTACTCACTGGGAGTCGATGCTTCTTGAAGATGCCGATTCATGAGTGAAAAATTATTTTATTTCTTTTCCAGTTTCCCCTAATCGTTTACACAAAGGCTGAACTTTCGAGAGAAAACAGCCTATCTATTGGTGTTAATTTGTCAGTAAATAGATACAGCACTGAACGGAGGAAAGTATATTCTTTTTTTTTTTTTTAATTTGTAGAAATCTGGACTTTCCTTTTCCCTCAAAATTCAAGCAATACAAAATCTACTAGAAAAGATATACTCTCTGAGGTATAATGTTGAATGATCTAAAATTCACTTAGCTCAAAACAAGTTTTTCTAATACTTGCGCAAAGTAAGATAATAATAATTTATTTACTAAAGAAATATTGATTATATTATCTCTTAATATAAATTTACTAGAAGTATCAAAAAGAGGGAACCCGTATGTAGGAAGTTTAATTCCGAAAATTGTGTTTCAAAGTAACTTGAATGTAATTTATGTAAAAAAGCGTTTTACGGGGTTGTTTCACCTATCAACATACTGTAATGGAAAAGCGATACCACAAAAAGTAAATTTGAAAAATTTGCGAAAGGCGGAATAATAGGCGGACCTTGGATTTTTTTGAAGCAAGAAATGCAAAAATTCAGCAGGGCTGTCATTATTCTTCTACCACCAAAGTCTTCCAAATTCTAATTGGAAGATAGGTAGAATGGCATAATTCCTTATTTTTTCCCACTTATAGGGCGAAAGACAAGAAGCACGAGACTCTGTTGGCCTAATTCATGTGTTCACGAATTATTGTCTATCACGTTTCCATACATTCCGTTTTTCTGAGGAGAAAATACGAAAAATTTTCTATGCTCTCTCACGGATACGAACCGCAGACCTTCCGACTGCTAGTCTGATCTACTATCATTTACATCACAACAGCCCTCAAAAAAGAATGAGATACTTTCTTATAATATATACGGATATGCAAACTGGAAGACTGGAAAAAATTAAGGATTTAATTCATTTTTATACATTTTAAAAGGAATTAAATTTTTCAGAAAGTTTGTAAGGATCTTAAGTTTTACTAACGTTTATTTTTATTTTAAACCTTTACTATCACTTCTTATTTTCTACTTCCGGCCAGAATTAAAAGCTTTAACTTATTTATGCAAATTTTCTGGCGAACGCCAAGTACTTAAGTTGTGGCTTTTTGCCAAGCGAGAGAGAGGAAGGAGTTAGTCGAAGCAGGCTGCTTACCTTAGCAGTTTTACTCGGTTGCTGGTTGCCTTCCAGGCCAGAGGTTTAATCCTCGTGATAATTTTAAACATATTGTAGTGTTAACAGTTCTCTGTACTACATACGGCTTCCTGTTAATATACGGCCAATCTTCCACGTAGGCCCTTGGTTATTATTCCAAAGTTAAGTTAGAGTTTAGTTAAATATTTTTATATTCTTACGTTCAGACCACAAGTAGTTGGTCTCTGTATTCCGAAGTACGGAAATTATTGTAAAGAGTGAAAAATAAAGGGTTTTGTATACCCTTCCTGTGTATCTTGTCTACTTCCCACACTTATTGAACATAGCTTTAGTAAGCTCCCTGTTCCGAGTCAGGTCCTTGCATGTTCCCAAAGAAAGTAAGACGGAACATTGAACCTGATAGTGGCGCCCAACGAAGAAGAATAACCATGGCCGAGTTTCAAGAAGAACCTGTGCTGCCTGCAGAAGCGGCTCAGAATCCAGAATGCCAGCTGCCGCCCTGGAAGGATTTGGTTGCATAGTCCAGACCATGCGCGCTTCGATGAAACCAGAAGCAACATTTAATGGAAACTCACCGGTAACCAGTTTTTTGGAAAAATTGGATGACCACTTCATGCTGTATCCAGTACATGAGTTCCAGAAAGTCACCTTAGCTACCAGCGCTTTGAGCGGCCAAGCGCTTAATTGGTTCAAATGTATAGGCAGAAGTCTTTTGGGTCAATCAGGAAGTCCCACCTATACATACGAAAATTTCAAGACTGCCCTAGTAAAAGCCTTCCCTGTCGTAAGGGATCGTGCGAAATTAGAAACGGAACTTTTCAGCATATATCAGCAAAGAATCGAAAATCTCTCAAGCTTTATTTTAAGAAAAATTCATGTCTTCAAACTCTTGTATGGAAACCGTCCGGATCCTGAGATAATTCAAGTGATTTTGCCGAGGTTACTTCCCCAAGTACAAGACTTTATTGAATTAAGGAATCCGACTACACTGGAAAAATTATTTGAGCTAGCAATCCAGTTTGAAAGTAGAAGAACGGCGGACATTGAAAGAAGACGCCAATATCAACAACGAAACCAATTTGGTGCGCCAAGACCACAGCAAAGTCAAGCACACGGCTACGGAAGCAAAGCGAATCAGTGGGCAAGGAAACCCAAGCATCCAAAAACAGCCGGCGAACGTCGACAGTTCAATAGCAATCCAGGAAAAAAGTCTGAAGGCCAGTGGAAAAAGAAGGAAAGCTTGGAAAGGAAAAAACAAGATTTAAACTAAAACGGATTTCTGCTGACGGGAGGGTGCGGAAATCCGAAGGCCAAGAAAACCCCTCTTCCTTCAAGTTAAATACAGTAATGGTGAAAAATTTGACTCTTCCGAAGATTGAAGTGTTGGTGAATAATATCCCAGCCACTGCACTCCTGGATACATGCGCGCAGTGTTCCTGTGTGGCAGAAGATTTTTTTAGGGAGTATTTTCGTAAATATCGCATATATAATTCGGATAATACGAGTGTTAGCTGCGCAAGGAGAAAGATGTAAGTGCATAGGTAAATTACCGCTATACGTCCGTATCAAGGACGAACAAGTAAAGGTTATGTTTTTTATAGTAAAGAATCTGCAAGCACATATTATCTTAGGAATAGATTTTCTTTCAGAGGCACAAGCAAAGCTGGATTTTAATGAAGCGTCCCTTAAGCTGACGATGAAACCAGTTCGAGAAGAAAAATCGGAGCCGCCGATGTTAAACCTTGACCACCTGCCTAATGAAGAGCAACAAAGAATCCGACAAGTGGTAAGTGAATTTGCTTCGTTATTTAGTGATATTCCAGGATTTACTCAAGTTACTAACCACAGTATTGACACCGGAGATTCAATGCCAGTTCGCCACAAAGCATACCGGTATGATAAGAATAAAGAAAAAATTATAGAATGGCACATCAGCGATATGCTACGTAAAAAGATCATAACGCCCATCTCAAGTAGTTATGCTAGCCCGGTGGTTTTATGTAAGAAAAATAATGACTATCCATTAACACACCCAAAAAGGTGGCGTTTCGCGATCGACTATCGTAAATTAAACTCCATAACTAAATATCCGGTATATCCGTTACCTATTATCGAAGAAATTCTAAGGAACATAACTTCTACCAAATACATGACTACTTTAGACTTAACGACTGGTTATTTTCAAATAGGGGTTAGACCGGAAGATGTGCCTAAGACTGCTTTTATAACCAAGTCTGGCACTTATGCATTCCTGCGTATGCCGTTTGGCCTTTCAGGGGCACCGGCAACATTTCAGTGATGTATGGACATTGTGCTAAGGCCTGTTCTTGGAAAGTCCACATTTATCTATTTAGACGATATCATTATTACTAGTGATAATCTGGCGCAACATGTACAGGATTTAAGACAGGTGTTTTCTTTATTAAATGAGGCCGATCTAAAAGTTAATGTCGAAAAGTGCAAATTTGCAGCCCCTGAATTAAAATATTTAGGTTACAAAATATCTCAGAAAGGAATCGAGACAGACGAATCAAAAATAATCGCTGTGCAAAAGTATCCGCCACCAAACACGGCGAAGAAGCTCTCTTCTTTTCTAGGACTTTGTTCATATTATACGTCCTTTATAAAAGATTTTGCAGCTATTGCTGAACCATTGTTAAAATTAAAAAGGAAAAAGGCAAGATTCTCGTGGACGGCTGAAGCCAATAGTGCTTTCGAAAAATTAAAACAAGCATTAACGCAAGCCCCTGTGTTGAAATTTCCTGAAAAGGATGAGAATTTAGAAATTTCAGCGGATGCTTCGGATTATGCGGTAGGAGCGGTACTTTCGCAAAATCATTCGCCCGTGGCATTTTTTAGTCGAACTTTAAATCAAAACCAAAGAAATTATTCCGCGACTGAGAGAGAGGCACTTGCAGTTCTGTTAGCAGTGCAAAAGTTCTGAGTCTATTTTGGAAATGCGCCAATAACAGTGTATTCTGATCATGCGGCGGTAACTAGATTGTACTCAGGGAAACACTTATCCCCAAGGTTAATAAGATGGGCACTCAAGCTACAAGAATATAATCTGGTAATCAAGCATACCCCCGGAAAGGAAAATATCGTAGCAGATGCCCTATCCAGAATAAAAATAGATGAAGAAGGTAATACTGTAAAGGTGGCAATGCTCACAGCATGTACAATAAATTCCCGAGAAACTGTAATAACCGAACTGGGTAAGGATCCTGAGTTTGGAAGCATTTATGAGTATTTAAAGGCTCCTGAAAATTTTAGCCACCAAGATATTGTGGCGATAAGAAATAGGGCGGCCCATTACGAACTAATAGATGGTCTATTATTTTATACAAAAACTACAAATTCCAACAACGAATTTCGACCTGTTATCCCAGCTAGTCTTAGATTAAATATACTGCAGGAGTTACACGACTCCCCATTAGCTTCTCATGCTGGTATTCGAAAAACTATCCAACGCGTACGCGAGGCAGTCTATTTTCCTGAACTGCAAAAGTTAACAAGGGCGTATGTGCAGTCCTGCCCAACATGTCAAGCAGTTAATTATATTAATTTCCACCCGGCCGGGTTTCTAAATAGCATTAAATCCGAATTTCCAAATGAAATAATTGGCATCGATTTATTGGGCCCTTTCCCAAAAAGTCAGTTAAATAAAAGTCGGTATCTCCTTGTTATGGTTGATCATTTTAGTAAGTGGACCGAAATTGTTCCCTTAAAACGAGCCTGCGCGAAATTAGTTAATGATTCTATTTTAAATAAATATATTTTAAAATACGGGGCGCCCCTAAAAGTTATATCGGATAATGGTCCTCAATTTGTAAGTAATATATTTGAAGACATGTGCAAAAAACTGGGCATACGTCATTTAAAAATGGTCCCGTATCGGCCGCAATCAAATATAGCGGAACGGGTCAATAGAAATATAGTGAAAATTATCCGTAGTTATGTTAAAAATTTTCATAAAAGCTGGGATTACTATGTCAATGAATTAGCTTTCGCCCTTAGGACCGCAAAACATGATACGACGGGCAAAACTCCTGCTGAGTTATTTTTAGGCAGAAAGATTATAACGCCGTTAGATAAATTATTTTATGTTCAACAAAGAGCCCCAGAATTTAAAATGGGCGATATAGAAAAATTAATTAAAGAAGCAAAAAAGAACACTGAAGTAGCACAGAGAAAACAAAAACTTTATTACGATTTGAAACGACGGGGAGTAACTTATAAAGTAGGACATGAAGTATTAAGCATTCACTTTCTTCAGCACCAGAAGATAAAACTGCCAAATTTTATCCACGATTTGAAGGACCATATGTCATAGAAAAAAATAACTCAGGCTGTAGTGGTGTTAAAAGCCAGGAATGGTGAAACATTCACCGCAAACGTTGACCAGATAAAACCATTTTATAATCGTAATAAAATGCCAATATTTCGAGATCTTTTGCAGGATCCGGCACGGCAGGCACAAGCTCCAGAGGTGGAACAACGACAATCACAAGGGCAAGCCATTAGGAGGCAGGAGCAATTGAAAAGAAAGTTTCCCCGATGGAAAACTGAAGGTAACAAGAAAAAGAAGCCGTTCCACCGACCAGAAAAGAAAGAGTACGACCACCCCCAGAATGAAGAAGGGAGAAGTACCACGAATGCAAAGAGAGCCAGGAGAAATAACGGCAACTATAACCCGGCTCCGAAACGGAAGATCTACTCATCGGACAGGACTCTCTGTAGCAAATGTCGCCGAACTGCGGAAGGGCCACTAGCGGCGGAGGAAAAGATACAAGGAAAATTTGAACGGCCAGCAATGAGGTCCAAGCAGGAACGAGAGAGAAGTGTCCCGGTTCCGCCAAGACCAGCTGCCATCAAACGGCCGAGATCACAAGCAGAGGCTAAAAAGAAGGTCTTCAAGGGTGACCAAACTGGAAGGAAAAGAAAGCACATGGAGGAAGGAACTGAAGGGCGAGCCCGCACAAGAAGGAGGATAAATCAAACTAGAATCTTCGCTACCTTCCAGGACTGGGCTGAGAAAAGAATGTCCGAATATCACAAAGATAAGTAAAATTTTATGTTACTTTGCAAACTTAAGTTAATCTTTCATTCTTACTGCAAGTGGCAGATTTCAAGAAGTTTTACCTCATGTGAGGTCTACCTTTATCGCCAAAAAGGCGAGAAATGAGTTGTTACCGATTTTGGTATTATGTTTTTCAATTACTCACAAGTAAAACTAAAGTTGATGTATAATAGGAATGTGTAAATACTTGAATATTGTAGAAGTTATTGTATAAATTTTATTTAAAACATTCTGGCAAGAAAGAAGTTTTAGTCTGAAAGACTTTTGAAATGTAGTATTTCAATGTAGAAGAATTGGCACTTGCTTGGAAAAGAATAGAAGTTAACAACGTACTACTAATGTATGTTTTAAAATGCGTAAAATTAACGGCATGTTAATATGTTCTTATATACAATGTGAACTGTTATTTTAAATGTTAAGAAATACTGTGATATGGTAAAAGTGAAAGTAATGCAAAAAAAAAATTTTAAACTTATTCGTGTGACTGTAAAAAGACCAAATTATGGTGAATATGTGTTAAAGGTTGAATGAATGTAGTTAGGCTCTCTGACGCTACACTTCAGAGTTAGCCACTTTCAGAATAGTACCTCAGGGTTTAGAGTTGAAGATAGGGTGTGTTACGAGGTCTTGTTATGTTGAATTTTAACACGTTAGTGTTTTGATTGTAGGCGGCAGTGTTGAACACGTACACATAAACACATCCGTGTTTGGTGTTTTCTTTTACAACACATGTCAGAGAGCAGGGGGAGAGATAATTAAAATAAAGTCATGAATGAAATAAGAATGTTAAGAGAAATATAAATATTCATGTTACTTGCCATTTCATTGTGTAACATTTCATTAAACTAGTTTTCTTTCCAGATCTCTGGAAGGAACCAGATTTGAATAAAAGCTCCTGTTTAGATGCAGTACAAATGAAAAATTGGTTGTCAATGGAGCTGATATTGTAAAAACAATTTTTTTTTTTAAATTTCTAGTTTCTAGTGAGAAATGTTTGTAAAAGATTGGCCTCGCGTTAGATTCTAGAGCTAAAAGTTTTCAACAAAGTCGTTTTAGACCTCAGTTTCAAACTAATTAACTCTGGCGGGAAGTATGTAAGGATCTTAAGTTTTACTAACGTTTATTTTTATTTTAAATCTTTACTATCACTTCTTATTTTCTACTTCCGGCCAGAATTAAAAGCTTTAACTTATTTATGCAAATTTGTCTGGCGAACGCCAAGTACTTAAGTTGTGGCTTTTTGCCAAGCGAGAGAGAGGAATTAGTTAGTCGAAGCAGGCTGCTTACCTTAGCAGTTTTACTCGGTTGCTGGTTGCCTTCCAGGCCAGAGGTTTAATCCTCGTGATAATTTTAAACATATTGTAGTGTTAACAGTTCTCTGTACTACATACGGCTTCCTGTTAATATACGGCCAATCTTCCACGTAGGCCCTTGGTTATTATTCCAAAGTTAAGTTAGAGTTTAGTTAAATATTTTTATATTCTTACGTTCAGACCACAAGTAGTTGGTCTCTGTATTCCGAAGTACGGAAATTATTGTAAAGAATGAAAAATAAAGGGTTTCGTATACCCTTCCTGTGTATCATGTCTACTTTCCACATTTATTGAACATAGCTTTAGTAAGCTCCCTGTTCCGAGTCAGGTTCCTCAATGTTCCCCAAGCAAGTAAGGAGAAACACTGAACCTGATAAGTTAAGATAAAATATTTATTAGAATGTCAAATTTAATCATATCAATTATTTATATAATAAAGGATAAAATTTATATTTATAAAGAAGAATTGTTAATAATATCCCTATGAATTTAGAAAGAAATTTATTTCAAGTGATATGTTTAGCTTAAAAGTAACGGGAGCAAAACTGTGCTAAAACAAAAGCCACACATATTGTAATTATCTCCTTTAAATTAATGATATCTATACCGCTGACAAATTGTTACTTGACATGCATAATACAATATTTAAGCATAATTGATCCTTTCTAGACTAATACAAGCGTAGCATATTTCTATGGAATGATTTGCTATAGTTAATTTAAGTTTCACATACTTTCATATTTAGGGAATTAATTACATAGCACTGAAGATTACTCAATGTAACATAAAAGATATGCTATCTGATTTATCTTTAAAATGACTAAATTTAAATGTTATATTCTCACATGTACACATACTCCAGAAACCTGACACATTTCGAAATTTAAGATAAATCAAAATTACTGGAATATTTCGTCAGAAAGCAGTTTTTTAAATTTTGGTAAATTCCGTGCGATTTTGACATAAAATAGCCTGATCAACAAAAATGCAGTGCTCATGAGGCCCATTAGAACACAAGTGATTAAAGTCATTGACCACAGTAGTTAAATATGGCTCCGAATACTGATGAACGAGCTAACTGTACGGATCTTTTCGTGATTTTCCCTCCATGTGTAACATTAATACAAGTAATTTACCCTTATAAATTTATAAGGGTAACCCCCCAAAACATTCTTTTCTTAAAACAGAGAGTCCTCGTATGTTTTGAGCTAAATGAAAGAAACGTAAACAAAATTCGGATGCATGCAATTCCCTGATGCATGAAACGAACGCAAACCAGTTTCCTATAAATCCTGCCTGAAGGCATTTTATCTTTCAGGTTGAGAGGCTTTCTCTGATTTGCCTTTATTCATTGAAATCAAACAACAGTAAGCAACGTCCCCTAATACCGACAAAAACGTAACATCGGGGAAGGAAAGAGGTGATAAACAGTTCTTAAGCGAAAGGCTCTTTGTAAGTGTAAAGGTCCTACATGTGGCAGCCGAATACTGGTAGTTCAACCGGTATTCGATCCCAGGCGAAAATATTAAGCTCATGATTTGTTTTCGTGGTTTTCCACCTGTGGAATGCGAATACGAGTCAGTTTTCCTACAAAAATCCTTCACGAAAGCATTCCTCATCTTATGCAAATAGCCCTCATCTACTCTGTCATATTCTAATAGCATAACCTTTTCTACTAGAAAGAAGAATCTCTTTTTTTAATGTATGACTCCTAATGGTGTCAAAAACTGTAGTTTTCTTTTTTTTTTCCCCCCTCTTCAATGCAAAAAATACACATCGATCAATCGATGTTACTTTACATAAAATCTACGTGAATTCGTATTTTTTCCACTATTTATTTATGTGTTGGAGAGTTTTCATATCCATGAGCCGCAACTTGACGCGGACAATAAGCTTCTCTCTATTATAAGCGCAGAATGTTTCATATTAACTTTCTGTGGAATGTTTAAAATTTAATATTTCGTGAATGTGATGGAAAGAAGGCTGCATGTAACATTAAAACATAGTCTGTAGTTTCTAGAAGTTTACTGTCACTAATTTTTAAAACAGAAATATCGTTTATAATGTACATTAAGTTGTATATTAACTTACAGTAGCAGGGAAAGAAACTCGAAAATCATTTCATTCAAATTTATACAGCAACTGACACTGAAATATTTAAACGATGGCATTAAGATTGCTTGCTTATTAAAAGTTGTTAATAACAGAACACAAGTTGAAGGCTTTATGGTTCATCCCTGCCCCAAATAACCCGAGGGGAAAATTAGGAGGATCTAAGCTTTGAGTACGCTTCAGTTTTACAACTCTCTCTTCTTGAATGCTTAACAGACGGAAAAGGAATAATGGGAAGAAATGTATGCTCTAGGCAAAACCATTTTAAGACACCCTGAGTCTTGGGGGCAAGCCCGTTTTGAGGACAAAAGTGAAAACTTTTGTGAGACATTTTGGTCTGTTTTTGCCGTCAAAGTGAAAACCGGCAATGGGTTAAATCTTGCTCAGATTCATTGTTGTACCCATTTGGAGAATTTATTTAATTTTAAATTAGAAAAGCCGAAACATTTTTTCTTCATTGAGGCCTCTACACCAGGCATAGATAACCTTTTCTGGCTGCAGATAAAAATTAACCAAATGTGTGTATTAAGATATTCTGGGTCAACAGTATTTTTATGTTAGAATAGTCTTCCTTGGTTTTCTTGTAATAAATTTTATTTAAAAAATAATTGTAATGCATTTTAAACTTTAAATGTAAAAATTATAATTATTATAAAAACAAACCTAACTGAATAAACTTTATTTTTCTCTGTGATATTAATGGCTTCCCAAAGCTGTAGCTGGTTTTCAACACCTGGAGACAAAAATTCCTTACATCACTTCGGTGGCTCCTGGATCCTTCGCTTGGGGTCAGATGTTCCCCTTTGCCCTCCTCTAGCTACTAGTATGTCCCTGTGGCTTCCATGATGCTGTATTTGTGACATCAGTTTAGTCAATGCTGACTTATAGTTAGTTATCTTAAGATGAATACAAGCATCTGAATCTTTGGTAGTTAAGCTTCTCCTGTTCTTAAAATAAATTTCAGGTGTGAAAATATTTTGGTTCCATTTATAAGTTGAATTGAATGTAAACAAAATGAGAAGGCTTTTTTTTTTTTTTTTTTTTTTTAATTATAGATTATGAGTCAGCGTTGCAAAACTTATTAATTTTTTCTTTGAAATTATGTTATTATTTTTATTTTTTAGAAATAAAATTGTATGTTCATTACTGCAACTTGTAATGAAACAAAAATATTATTATTGTTTTCATTTTTGATTTATTTTTTAATGTATGTTTTAAAGTGCTCCTTTCATATTTATGTTTTATAATTTAATTTTATATACAGTCAAAAGTCGTTAATTCGGACTCGTTGGGACTTCGGCGATTCCGGATTATCGATTTTTCCGGATTATAGATCATCAGTTTAAATCTGATAAGATGGCATGCAGAAATTACAAAATTAAAAATATGAAACCGTAATTTATGAAATAAAGAGCAATTATGATCTAAAGGGTGTCAAAATTTACAAAAAGAAAAAGCTTAATATTTATTTGTTTACTTTATTAAGCATTTCTTTCAATGTAAGTTGCTTCGTTTCATGTGATAATACTTTCTCTTTAATTCTATTAAACAGACATAATTTCTTGTTTAGTTACAAAGTTCCGCTGTTCAAGTCCTATAATTGCTGTGTTGAGAATACCGACTAATTTGTCAATCAAAATGTTTTCGTTTTCAATAACCTCTGGGTCACTTTCTTCACTATCCGAAGCGAATTATAATGACGAGGAACTTTATTTAAATCATATCAAAGACGGAGTACATTGAGATGAAATACTGCATTTAATTAGCCATTAAGGAATTTATTTAAGCAATTATTAGCCAAATAAAATAAAAACATCTGTCCTGAAGATAAGGATAGTGCTGACAGATCAACTTCCAATTCATTGTGCGCCGCGGAGTTTCTCCCCCCCTCCCTGCCGAGCAGCCTGAAATTGATAAACAGATTTCAAAACATACTTTCGCTTTGTAGATCCTTTACATATTAGTAAATATATATCGAAAATTCTATTTGACATAATCGAAAGTTCAAGCTTACTTTTATAAAATTGCTATAACAGTCTGCAAAAAATAATAAGCTGGATCCAGTTCGAAGATTAAGGAACAATGCAATCTGCAACATTAACAGCTTAGCTTATACTGTCATTTATACATTAAACACGCATGCGTAAACGTATTATGCGCTTGCGCATAATAAAATGAGAGGTACAAAATGAGAGATTCATTTTTTAATTAAAATCAAAATACCACTTATTCAAGACATTTTGAGAAACTTTGAAATTTCAGTGATAAACTCGTAACGCTCGGAGGGTTAAGAAATTAAGTAGTATGTATGTTCCTCGTACTGTTGCCGAGGCCTGTTCTACACCATTATTTTTTATAAAAGTAAACTGCATTGAAGAATGTGAATATGTGTGGGGTGTTCTAGTGTATTATTTATGCATGTGGTACAAATGTTGCTAATAGTGATATAAAGTTGCTATAAAATATCAGGGGGCAAAAAAACAAGAATGGTAAATGAAAGATGGAAAATTAAAAATTAAGGGAAATCAAACTCGCAACACATAACATGTGTGTATCACTAGCTTGTACCATTTAAATTCTGTTAGGAAAATATAAAGTAAAATTAGTCAAATTGTTTGTCACTGAAAGGTTTTGTAGTAACAAAAAAGTTAACTTCTCATATGTGATAAACTATTCTAGATGAATTAGTATCACCATCTGGGGTGAAAAATGCCAAACATTACGCATATGCACTAACATGCCTGTTCTAGGATTAATCTAATATTGGTTTATGAAATATTGTAGTTAATAGGCAAGTTTTGTGTGCCTCAAATGATAACCTCAGTGTTATGAAAGCTGGATAACATAATAATTTCCAATGTCAGAATGCCTATTCGATTATGTAGCACAGTAGCTACTGCTTATTAAAATAACTTTAATTCTGAAATGTACTTGAAATTATTAAGTGCTGAGTTTAATAGACATTGACCTGTGCATTGCAAATTATAATATCCGATTAAAGTGTTTCTTGAAGAATAATAGCTAATAATTAATTTAATAATTATTCATAAAATAATAATTAAAAATTGATGATAAATCTAACTGTGAAATTTAAAAATTTATTTAAAAATTTTTAGCCAAAAAATGTGTTACCCCAAATTTGCAATTGGTCTTGAAACGGGAATTTTTCATTGTGCACTATAAATGTTGAATCACTGTTCAAACTGTTGCCACCAAATATTATCACCCTATAATATTTTTTAACCCTATTAGTGTAACGGCCATAAAATTCTGTATAGAAAGCTGCCTTCTATATTTATTACGCATGAAAATTTCTGCTAGCTTTTAATTTATTTGATTTCGGTTTGGATGTATATTGGAAGAAAAGGAATCAAGTTACAAAATGAGAGATTCATTTTTTAATTAGAATCAAGAAAATACCACTTATTCAAGACATTTTGAGAAACTTTGAAATTTCAGTGATAAACTCGTAACACTCGGAGGGTTAAGAAATTAAGTTGTGAAATATGCATGTAAGTATGTATGTTCCTCGTACTGTGCAAAAAAATTGGTACCTAGGGCCATCTGATTTTGAATAACATAGTCCTCCATCTAATCATGTGCTCCTGGGATTCCAAGTTATGAATTTTAAATTTCATATTTTGTGAAACTTTAATGAATTTTGGAATAACAAACTCAATGATTTGAAAGCACCCAGTGGCAACACTGTACGGAATAAAATATTTTTACCTCCAGCTTGCAAGACTGTTTATTGTAATTTCTAAAGGTATGTGGTTTTTAAATATTTTATGATTTTGCTGTTGAGTTCAGTTGTATGTGGGCTATGTGCGAAGAACGTGATATTTAATTAATAAATTCAAGACACAAAATGTTAATAATAAAACGACAAAAAGAGTGTTGCAGACAATCTTTTACTATGAAAACTGAATGCTGATATGATAAACTGATAACTTATAAATGATATGATGAAAAGACTGAAAAAAAAAATAGAAAAATGTATGCCAATACGTAACATTGCATCAGGAATTCAAACACAAGCTGCTATGCTGCTTTTAAAATTTTTGCAATTTTGTTGTTGAATTATACATGGCAAGTGTGAAGAAAATGACGCTTAATAATAAAGTAGAAAAGAAAAACAAGCTGGGTTATCAAGAGTAGGTAGACTGCAAACTCAGCGAAAGTGTAAAAAAAAAAAACCTTAAAAAACCTTTTTAGTGACTATTAAAATCTAAACCCTTTAAATTTTTGCTTTTTTTTTAATGAAAATATAATTATGTTCCTGATAAAATTTTATCTTTAGAACAATTATTCTGTCTGCTTGTTTCATATAGCAGTTTTTTAATTGCATTCTCAGTTTCGTAAAACTACTACAGTACAAAGTCCGTAATCCGGACGTCCATTATCCGGAATGACCTATAATCCGGACCTCAAAGACACAAGCTTATGCATGCGCATAAAGCATTTTCTGAATTTTTCAGTGATTTTTTTAAAACATGATAACATTGATAAATTTCATTAAAATAATAATATATTAGAACTATATTTAAAAAATAACATTAAAATAAAACATTTTTATTTTTCGCTGTCATATTATAAAGTTTGATTTTGGCAACTTATTATACAATATTTTAAATCTGTAAAATAAACAAGGTATGTAGCTATAAAGCATAATTTACGAAACAGCTCTTAGTAAAAGCAAAATTAGCTGTGTAATTAATTACAATATCTTTTTTAAAATTTTTTCATAGTAAGCGTTTTTCCCATGTAATTGTCTCAGATTGTTCAAAATTATTAGAATATGCATCAGTTTTCTCTATAAAATTAATTTTACAATTTTCCCTTCCTTTTTTTCTTCAAAATATTTCTGGCTTTTTGCTGTTACAGAATTGGTTGGGATAATTTTTCTTTAGTATTTTCGACATTGCAGCATGGAAAGTTTAGAAGGATTTGAAGGCAAGATTTATACACCCACAATTCTAGAAGATTCGAGAAATATGTGACAAAATGTAAAATGTCTCCATGGTATCAACATATCAACACGTAATGGATGCATTTTACAGAAAGTTTGCGATGAATTTCTTACTTTTTGTAGAACATCTGGAAGAACAATGGAAACATAATGTTTGAATGTTTTACTCCTGATACTAGAATCTGTTTTCTTAACATGTTTATCTTCCCTTTATTTTCTCTACTTTCCAGTAGACAAAACATGGAAAATATCAAAAATGCTTCTAATCTTATCACTTGGGCAGGCATTATAGAAAGAGATTTTTTATTAATAAAGAAATTGAAAACTTACAATTTAAAAGATTCATCTAATGTCTAAATGCATCGTACACAGAGCTGGTGCTATGCATTTTCCCACCTGATGCAATCTCTGTGTATCCTAAATTCTGCTGCATAGTGCCTATCTGAATTCTGCTTCCAATGCCTGCTCTAAATTCTAAAAGTTTTGCCATTTCTAGATTTTGTTGTTCTGTGTGTCACTAAATTCTAAAAATTCGGCCACACCTGCTCTGTAACTGGCCTTTACCATATATATTTCATATTTCTTCTGAATGTTCGTATTACTAAAGAAATAAAATTAGCCGCTTTTTCTGTATATTCTAAATGCATTTAGTGTTTTTTAGAATAACAGAAATCCTTAATTAAATCCAAAAATTCTAAAATTAAAAGGAAACACGTTGAAGAAAGAAACCGAATACATAAAGAAAATTATTCTTCAAAGATATGTGCAGTTATTATTATGTTAATTACCCAATTGTTTATCATTTCAGCCTTTAGTATATCTTCCCATTTCTGTTTCCTCATATGATAGAGTTACTGAGCCAGATTAAATTAAAATTAAATTGTATTATCTTTGACCACTAGTCCACATTTTTAGTTTGAATTTCACTGTTCTTGTTTAATTATGTCACCGTGAGCTGTATCTGACTTTGTTAGCATCAGAACATGCCTTTATGTTCTAAGTTCTTTGTCTGATATTGTAGTTACTTTCAGATACAGTGATAATTTGCTTCACGTCTATCGGGGGGGGGGGGACTACTTAACTTTTGCCAGATCAAGTAAACCCTCATAGGTACATTGTGGAGAGGTTGACAAGTTAGGAGATAAAGCACACAGAAACTGGCGAGAACGTTGGTTTGCATATTGAGGCAAATTTCTAATTATTATCAGAAAAGATTGATAATTAAAGAGAAGGAAATCGATATAAACTAGCCAAAATGTTTGGGAAGGCTTGTAGAGACATTAGGTATTTTTGAAAGCAGGAACGATAAAAAATTAACAACGCCTTCGCCGGGAATCAAACCGCGGACCTCTGGAATATCGCTACCAGTGTACAAACCACTACACCACGAAGGGTTGCCATGAAGGTGGGAGAAATAACCTTATATATTCCCCCCTTTTAAAGGGCGATTGGGGTTTTTAGGGAATCCAATCGCCAAATCCTTTGTGTGGCGAACCATCATCCAACACCCATCAAGTAATCATCAACACCATCAAGTAAATATACTTTGCATCTACTGAGACTTATATATAAAACAACTTATCATCTCTGGTGCTTTAATGGCTTATTGGAACCTTAAAGTTTATTAACTGGGTTACAACCCCTGGGACTCTATACAAAGCTATGACATTAACTGCATTAAGCAGAGCTTGACTAACTTTTCAATACTTGCCAACCATGCCTACATCAGGCCTTTCAGGTTTGTTCCAATCACCAGGTCTCTCTATTGACAAGCAGCAGAGGGACAACATTCTGTCTTTTGTCATGAATCATGCTGATTATGATCTCACTTCTCATTTTAACCTATGCCAATTGACATAAAATCTCCCTACTATTTGCTAAACCTCTAGACTGACCAAGTATGTGACAAAATGAGACATTAAAAAAAAAAAAAAAAGAAAAAGAAAAAACATAAAGCTAATTATTAGTAAAACGTAAATGTCACTTATCTTCTTTTAAATATGTCCAACTATTATAAGTGTAATATATTTAATGCTACTTGATAAACTGCATGAAGTTTATTTTATTCTCAAACTTATTAATAATTATGTTAGTTAATTCATATTTAGTAATAATGCATACTACTTTCAGATAGTACTTAGGGATCTATTTTATTTTGAGGATGGTATTACAAAAGTGAAATTCAAGCTTAGAATAATATTTTTAATTGAATTTATTCAGTTCCCATTTGCTCATTGGTTCTTAATTCTTTTCATTAATGGTCTTTAAAAGTCCTTAAAAGTACTCATTTTCCGTGTGCAGAAATGTGTACGAACCCTGAAAACCCCTAATCCGGAATCGTCGAAGTCCTGACGAGTCCAGATTATGGACTTTGTACTGTATTTCCTATGACTTGCATACATTTAACAGCCCAAGTAAAATGCCCTTTATCCAGTTATCAGCTGCATGATGATCTGCCTGTTTTTCTCACAGTGCAGTTTCTGATGAACATTGATGGATTTCTCTTTCTCCAACTTGTGAGCCATCATCATTTGATACAAATTCTCTCCTAGTATTTAGTGAATTAATGAAAAACTCTTCAGACAGAAAAAGTTTTTTAGTTATATAGTTTGAATTCGTGCTAGAAAAGCAGATTCAATGTTCTATCTCTTTTGAGATTTTCTATTTTTTTTTAGCTTCACTGGGATATTTATATTTTTTATTAGTTCTTCACTAATTATAATTTACTAAGTAAATTGCATAATGCTTTATGAAAAGTTCTCAGTTTAAGTGTAGTTTTTCTCTTCATGCTGTTAGCAAGTACATCAAAATCTTTCAACAATTTATCCTTTTCTTTCAGACTTAAGTCCTTCGACCTGGCATTTTTTAAGTGGAATAAAGTGACTTTAAACACTAATAATCTACTGTAAAAAAGCAGAATTCGTGATTAATCTAAAGACATTTTACTCATTGTCACATAGAAATGAAATTATTTTCAGAAAAGCAGATTTCTCAGATCTCAGTGAGTGTTTGCATCTTCTGGGTGCTATATGATGACATTGAAAGAAGCAGTGAGCCTATTGTTAACTAGGGGAGGAAGTGAAACAAATTGAATTGCTGAATTCTCTTTTCAGTTTAGGGATTGGGGGGAGGAAGCACTCAGTGAAATATGACATAGAAGATGAAAGGTAATAATTATTAGAAAAGTGTAAATTTGAAGAGTGAAATATTTGAAGCAAATATAGATCTTTAATATCGTATTTCTTTCCTAAGTAATAATTTATTGTACAAAATAAATCTTTAAAAATCCATCATTACTTTTCAAAATATAAAGTAGTATGCATTAGCATATTCATACTTTAAAGAATTGTTCATTTACTTTCTTCATTAAGATCTTTATTTTTGGGCTTGTATTCTTCATCAGGCATTCAAAAAAGTTAAGTTAAACATTGTATTTATTGCTGATGTGTTGTGTTGGATATGCAATACAATGAGTTATTAATAGATGGTGTTAGAAAACAGATATAGAAATGAGGAATTTTATTTGCAACTACAATAACATGCCTTCCTTAATGCTTGAAGTTCAAATATACTTTTGCCTTGATTATTCGAGTTGTCATACCACAGTCTGTTTTGGTTTAAACCCTAGCTGTGTAGCACTGAACATCAGTCTTCAGTGGTTCCATATACTGGTGGATATCACCATTAACAAATCCAAAGCGGGCTTCTGCAACTATAAATTATTTTGATTTCCTAATATAGATGGTACCACGAGACTGGTAAAGTTGAACCGTGGCAATGGTACTTACTTTGCCATCATATTAATGACCACTGACATGATAAGGGCATCTAACTCTAAATACATGGAGCAAAATAATGAGTAACTTCAAACACATCATGCTCTGCAATGCAACAAAGGTTCCAGTTAGGAATTCCCAGCATTGTATCCACAGCCACCCTTGCAGTAATCAACCACATCAGTGCTCAAGGCTAGTAGTCAACCTGAATTGTGGACGTGAACGGAACAGTTAATTGCATCCTTTAGTGTCACATTTAAAATGCCACTAGAAGACTCAGTTCAGTGAGCAGTCAGATTGTGTAGCAGGAAGAATCAAATATTAAACAGTGAATGTAAAGGTGCACTTTTGCACTGATGATATGAAGTTTAACTTTTATGCTACAGACAGCAGTTCAACTCCCAAGATCATTTACCACTCTCAAGTACAGCACTTCCTTACTAAACGATGGTGGTACCACAAAGCAGTGACAGTGAGTGAACATTCTGCCAAAAGAACATGGAAAAGAATTCGGTGATACTTTTGTGACAGAGCATCAAACAAGAACAGGGAAGTATGTATTATGAGATTTTTGTTTAGTGAAATTTTGAAGGTTTGTCATCAGGCCTATTGCAGGTTCATCATCAAATCAGAATTTAACGGGCATATGTGTCATATGTAATGTTGCAAGGGAATGTATTATACAAAATCGTCTGGACTGAGAAGATCAAAACTGATATCACTTATGGTGCATTCTCCTGGCTGAAGTCCACTTGTCATAAAAGCTAACCTTGCAGCTATGGAAAATGTGATGTGGAAGAAACCAACACATCTTAATCTTGGATTACAGACAGAATGTCAATTCAGCTTATTGTATCATTTATAATAAGTTGTAATTCCACAAACTGTAGGCAAGATGGGTACATAAAGGCTTGATACTTGATATGAATGATGTTTATCTCTTCTTCATCAGTATGAGGCTGATACCAAAGCATATGTGCAGTGTATTTTCAGAAATGAGACTTGTGTACACTTCTGAATGGAATGATATTTTGGGATAATGATAAAATTCAAATAACAATATGTGAATGATTGTGCATACACAAGGAAGAACTTATTGGCCTCTCTGCCCTTACCAAACACTGGTAACTAGACATGTGCTATTAAGAACAAAAGTATCCTGTAATTATTTAAATGTTTACAGTAAATATATCATATACACAAAATTGCAGTTTTTTTATTTAATGTACACATAGACTTTGTATTTTTTATACATTACAAATTTATATTGGATGATTTATTATTCTTTGTTTTATCAGTGATTTGCGAAATCTATATTGAACTGTATATGTAATTATTTTGGATACACTTTTAAATGTGAAGAGAAAGAAATTATGTACTTGAACTGAGATTGTATTACTCAAATGCTCCATCACGTTTAAGCAGAGATTGAAATTGGGATTAAGATTACTTGGATTAGGCCTAAGAGAATAAATTCCTTCTTAGAAGACTTTTAAGGAAAACTGGCTTCTTTTCATATTTATGTAGAAAACCACAAAAACTTTCATTGATTTTAAGCTTGGAGCAGCAATTGAAATTTTTGAATATTTTTCCACTTGGCATTTGATATTTTATGAAATTTGATATGTGTTCACAAGTTCTTTCATTTTAAATAAGCATTTTTGGTAGTTTGCAGTATTTATGCTGAACTGTATTCTGCTTATGATTAAATATTTCCAAATTTCAGACTTTTTTAACAGTTATATTTCTGCTGTATGTAATAAATTTGTATATGAAACAAAAGTAAATTATTTTGTAAATTATGATTAAAATACTCATAAGCAGCGGTTGCCAACTGGTGGTCCATGATAACGTTTTGCTGATCTGCAGAAAAATTGGGACATTATTTATATTTTTATGAAGATTCAGTTTAAAAAATGATGGGTAACAAAACCTACAATGGAATATGGATTATACTTTTTTTAATTTTAGCTACAGTCAAAAGTCGTTAATTCGGACACCCATAATCCGGAATGATCTATAGTCCAGACCTCAAAGCTACAAACTTTCTGCGCATTCGTCGCGTTGACGCATGCGCATAGGCGTTTACGCGTGCACGTAAGACCTTTACGGCTGCAAATATGCGTGTGTGCAAGTGTATAATATGTTTACGCCTGCGCGTTTAATGTATAACGAACGGTATAAGCTAAGCTAAAATTATCTAATTCAGTTAATGTTGCAGATTGCGTTGTTCCTTAATCTTCGAATTGGATCCGGCTTATTATTTTTTGCAGACTGTTAGAGCAATTTTATAAAAGTAAGCTTGAACTTGATTATGTCATATAGAATTTCCGATATATATTTACTAATGTGTAAAGGATCTACAAAACGAAAGTATGTTTTGAAATCCGAAATCTGTTTATCAATTTCACGCTGCTTTGCGGCAGGGGGGGGAGAAACGCCGTGGCGCGCAATGAATTGGAAGTTGATCTGTCAGCACTATGCTTATCTTCAGGGCAGATGTTTTTATTTTATTTGGCTTATAATTTTTTACTAAATGTAGTATTTTATCTCGATGTACTCCGTCTTTGATATGATTTAAATCAAGTTCCTTGTCATTATAATTTGCTTCCAATAGTGAAGAAAGTGACAGAGAGGTTATTGAAAACGAAAACATTTCAATTGACAAGTTAGTCGGTATTCTCGACACAGCAATTACAGGACTTGAACAGTGAAACTTTGTAACTGAACAAGAAATTATGTCTGTTTATAGAATTAAAGAGAAAGTATTATCACATAAAACGAAGCAACTTTGTAACAACTTACATTGAAAGAAATGTTTAATAAAGTAAACAAATAAATATTAAGCTTTTTCTTTTGTAAATTTTGATACCCTTTATATCATAATTGTTCTTTATTTCATAAATTACGGTTTCATATTTTTAATTTTGTAATTTCTGCATGCCATCTTACCAGATTAAAACGATGATCTATAATTCGGAAAAATCGATAATCCGGAATCGCCGAAGTCCCGACGAGTCCGGATTAACGACTTTTGACTGTACTACTTTTCGCAAAATTCCTTCTGAATTTAGCGACTTTTTAGCTACCTTTGCAGGCGTATCTAAGATACATTTGAAAGTGAGAGTTGGCATCCGTGGACATGCTGCTATTGTTATCAATATTAGCACGAACTAGAATTCTCTTTCGAGTTACAAACATATGATATTGTAGTCGTTGATAACACAGTTCTTCTCTTTGTCAATAGGCAACTTGATTTTTATGGATGGAACTTGATGGAATTATAAACAAGAATGCAGATGGTTCATCCACATTTTTGTTTATAATTGCATCACTGGAAGTTTCCGTTTTTGTTTTGTCTAACTGTTGATGGATGGTACCATTGCTGAGTAGTAAGCGATGATTATTATGTGTACAGTAATTAAAAATTTGCAGCATAACTCTATAAGTTTATTGATATTGCTTTGCATCTGCCAGTTTATTCTTGCTTTTCGTAAAGTTCCTTTCATATAAGTGGTCCGCCAAATATTATTTATGTAGTGGTTCGTGACGTTCTAAGGGTTGACGACCGCTGGTTTAAAGTATAAAACTGTGATAAAATTTTTTAGAGGAAACAAATAGGGCTACATTAATATCATTATGAATGAAACAATAAATTAAAACAGATTTTGTGAAAAAAACAGCAGTGTGCAGTATTTCAATTTCATTTCATAAAATATTTACTTTTGATATCCAAGGAATTTTTTTTTTCAGTGCCTCATACCTAAGGGAGTTACAGAATGGACAATACATGGCTTGTGGTAAGTATAACAATGTGTTTTTTTCTTCTTTTAATAACTGAGAAATAGAAGCTTTGTATTTTCCAGCATGTATAATGAGTAAATTTGAATTGCATTGTATTCTTTCTTTTAAAATATTATTTATGGGTATTCTAGTTATTCCAATTGAAAATATATTAGCACACAATATGGTAAAAATATATTTCATGGTGCTCCTTGGTGAAAATTGCTGATTTTTGGTGATTGGCCAGCAAGGCACAATTTCCAGGTGGCCGTTACACAAAACCACAATAATAAGTCAAATAATTGCACAAACTCGGCATTGCACACGCCCATGATTTTGTTCATGTACACATTGATCTATTTTCACTTAAAAAACCTGAAGAATGATGACGTCAAATAATGTTCAAACAACGTTACTCATCACCAAAACTGAACAAAATTTGTAGCCAATTTAAGCTCAATAAACTGCATTTTAAATCACACAAAAAAGGAAATACATGTTATCGCATATACACACTACAAAAAGGAAATATCGACGTACCATATTTAGAAATTTCTGTGTCTTCAGTTTGTGGCACAAAAAATTCCTTAACAGCGTCCAAAAACTTTCTAAATTTATCTGAACTAGAATATGCATACTGCCATCACCACATAAATTCACAAAAAGAGTCAAAAATATGCTCCATAGTGCCGGACTGTTGGTGGCATTTCTTGCATGAACCTTTCTTGCAACAAACCCATCTGAATGATTTTTAAGTTCAACAATATGCATTCCCTTCATACAAACAGGACACTTATAATGACTACTATGTAAACCTTCATTTACACACCAGTCAATTAATGCTTTTGTTCCACTTTGTACAGAAACTTCAGATTAATCTCATCACATACAACCATTTTACAGCATACAGCACAAAATAAGCAACTTCCTAACTGACATCCAACACAGAAATTAGCCTTTACAAATATTTTCCCATCCGTCAAATTCATCGCAGTCACACAACCAATCACATCATAATAGGGTTTCCATAACATTCAACTACTCAGGTTACCATAAATGAAACAACAATTTCGCAATAAATGAAACAACAACTTAGTGATAATCCAAAGGGCACCTTAAAATATAGACTAACCAAAAATATTTTTATTTCATAATTTGTTGCTTTTTGTACAAGATTCGAGAATAATTTTTTAGTATAGAAGTTGTATTGAAAAAACTCTTGCTCTCTTGATTATGCTAAAAAAAGGTTTATTAAACAGGGTTAGTCTAAAAGTAATAGGTTAAATACTCATAAATTAATTTTTTTTTTTTTTTTTTTTTTTTTTTTTTTTTTTCTCAAGAAGCATTTAGTGCCATTTTATGGAGGAAGTTTTGTAGTGTACGACCTCCTCCATTAATTTGTTTTAGTGATGCCAACATCGTATGAGCTCCTTTGACATCATTCAAGTGATGGCTGCTAGGTAGAAGATTTTTATGTATTTGAATGGGCAAAAGCTAGGTTTCTTATTGTTGTAACATGTCATTTTAGAGTAAGATATGAACTAAAATCTGCTTCAGCATTAAATTAGCCATTTAGGAAACCAGAACGTGTTGTGGCATGTTGATCACTAAGAAGTCTGAAATCAATATTGTGTGACTGCTCCGTATGAAAATATATCAAGGACTAAGTTTTAGAATATTTGTAACTTTGCCATGTAAACTTCAGGAACTATTCTTCCAACTGTGTTTTAGCCATCCTATGAAAACTATTATTTCTGTAAAAATTTAAAGTGTCTGATTCTTTTGGCTTAACCCTGTATGATAGGTAATAATTTATGTTTAAAATTAAATTGGGGATTTTATCTTGAAGAATGATTTTCTGTTGTATATTTATTAATTGCTTATGTATTTGTAACTAAATATGAGCAATTCATTTATAAATTATGAGAGCTTCATTATCTGATCCATCAATATAATTATTAGTAACGGAACATAAAATTAAATATTGGTAGAAACTTTTCACTAAAATTTCATGTACGAATTAACAAATTGTTTAATTTTAATGTATTTCAGGCCTACAAGTAAAAAAGGATATCCAAGCTTTTGTAATAGTTCATGGCATTTTAAACCAGAGCTTATAAAGGTAGGCCTCTAATTTTTCAGATTAATTTTTTTATTATTATTATTCTTATATTTAGGGCTTAAATTCAGTTACTGGAACACTGGAGTCCACTGGCATACAGTTTACTCCTTAGTTTTGGGATAAAATTGTAATTTGCTAAAAATATAATGAGGTCTGCTGTTTTAATATATTATTAAACTAATATCATTGATTAAATTTAATGAATTTTTTATATGTCTCTGTACTTTTTTAATTATTAATTATTTTATTCCATTGCTCATTTTTACTGAGGGCATTCCGTAGGGCTTTGACACTTCTAATTTTAGAAATTAAACCTTTGTTATATTATATATTATTTTAATTTGTGTTATTATATTCATGTGTATGTAGATCCTTACATAATTTTAAAATATACATCTGTGCATAATTTTAAAATCTGATTTTTTAAATAGTCTTAAAAAAGGCTATATTGACACAAATACTCTGTAATCTTGAGAGGTGTATTCATTGTTGGCACATGTTTGAAATGCTTAGAATTGTTCAATAGGTATGTAAAGTAGAAAAATGTGCTTTTATAAGTTTATAGAATAGTTACAAGGTTATTATAAATTGTTATTTTATTCTCATCATTGCCTACATTGTTGCAAAAAGAAAAGGGGGACATGAAAAAGACTGTGTTACAGAAATCATGTTTATCTACCTTATTTAATTAATATAATAATTCAAATTGTGTATGGATATGTGACCTCATTGTCAGGAGTGCCTTGATAAGACAATAACAGATATATAGTCAGATAACAGATATATAGATATATTATTGATAAGACAATAACAGACAATGAGTTATAAACATGATATGAAAATACTGAAAATAACCAAAATGTAACAACACACCACAAACCTAGAGTACATCTTTTTAGATTATAATTACTTTTGCATTGTAATTCCTTACATATTGGAAATTCTGTCAGTACAAGATTATTTCAAGACCATGGGTTTCTGTTTTATGTTTGATGTACTTGAGTCCTTGTCCAGACTCATTACATTTGTTAATAATCCAGCATTATGGAAAAGAGATTAACATTATTAAACATAATGGTCAATTTTTGCATAATATCTTGATATGTTATATAATTTTTTTTTTCATATGTTGTTAATTAATCGCATTTTGCAGTGGTTATGCTTACTTTCCAATTAGTTGTACTAAATATAATAAATCATATTTGCTTACTGAAATTTCTCAGACATTATACTTTATCATCAGTCCGAAATGATAGATTTAATAAGGAAGTATCCAAAATTATTTACAATTTTTTATTAGAAATAATAGTTTATTATCATCATATGTCTAGAAATTTAATGGAATGATTACAATTTGTAGTTGCCTTGAACTAAAAAGCATCAGCTTTGTATAATAAACTTTATTGCTATTCTAAAAGATGAAATATTTAAGAGAAAAATTGCCTGCAGCGCAGTGCGGCTAAGAACACTATTCTACTGAAACATAAACATGAACAACTGTTGCTATTCATGCAAACTTAATAGCAAAATAAAGCATGTTGCCAGTAACAAGATTATTGCAAATCATAACATAAAATAAACAGTGAGAAAATAAAATATACAAAGAAAAAAGAAATGCAAATATTAAATATACATCTAACATTAGCTTCCACCCTTGCCATTGCATTAACAATAGATCATTTCCGATGCAATGGCAATGGTAAAAGTTTTACTACAGATCTTTTAAAATAACCATTAACAGTTTTTACTGTAACAACTCTAACATTGCCATCCTTTCCTGGATGGATTTCAACAATGCGACCTAAAGGCCAAACACCAGGAGGCATGTTGTCCTCCTTAATTAATACAATATCACCTACAGACAAATTTGGAAGTTGTTGCTTCCATTTGTATCTTTGTTGTAAAGAATTTAAATACTCCTTATAATATCTCTTCCAAAAGCCTTGTTTCATTTGCTGTAATAATTCCCATTGTTTTAATAAAGTGGGTTTGGGAATATTAGAAAAATCCTGTTCTGGGATGCTAGTAATAACATCCCCAGTTAAAAAATGTGATGGAGTCAAAGCATCTAAATTACCTACATCATTGTGATTAGTTTTAGATAAGGGGCGGGAATTTAACACAGCTTCAATTTGAGTTAGTAAAGTAGTTAATTCTTCAAATGTTAACTTTGTCTCTCCTATCATTCTTTTCAAATGAAATTTTATGGACTTGATCCCTGACTCCCACAAACCACCAAAGTGGGGAGAAGCAGGTGGTGTGGTGATCCACGGTTTGAAAATGGTTTCTGAATCAGAAGAGATTCGTGCACTAACCTAGTGCTTCGCATTAGAGAGTAAAGAACATCTATGATATAAAAATATACTTTTATTTACACAGCGAAAACGCGCACCAACATTATTAACGAAAGATCATTCTCCTAATAACATACTTCTTTTTGAACTCCGCTTGCGCATGCGCATTGACAATTACCAAAGGAGCTTGGCAGATACTGCCATCTGTTGGATAAACTATTCGCTACATATTCCTCCCACCTGAATTTACTGGGAGGTAAATTCACACATCTGTTAAGTATAATATATGCATAATAGTACAGTATACAATATTGAAGTATAAAATTATGCCTATTAAGATGTTCTAATTAAATTGAAATACAAATTTACCTGGAGATGCAGCATTCCATAATTTTCTAGACATATTAACAGATAATACTAAACCTAGAAAAATAAAAATAAATCAAATTATTACAAAGTATTCAAACAAGTACAAAACATTTCACAGACGTATCACTGGTTTCACAGTTCTACCACTGCTGGTAGTCATAGGAATATTTTCAGTCATATCCTTTTGGACTGGGTTATCCAGCTCAAGTCTGTACAGTCTTTGCACTGGTCTCAGAAACTGAAAAGTCTCTGTTTTTATGAGAGCAAGTCTTATTTGTCCATCACGACCAGGTAGCAGCTTTATGACACGCGCCAGGTTCCAAAAAGCCCATTTTTTGTTGTTATCTTCAAGTAGAACAATTTCACCCACCTGGAGAGGTTTAGCTATAGAGTTTTTAATGGACTGCTGACGTAACTGTCCTAGATATTCCACACGGAATCTTGCTCTAAGTTGTTCTCTCACCTTTTGTAGATACTTAGCTCATTTACTCAGTTTTTCCTTATCAACTGTATCGATATCAGGTACTCCTGATTTGGAAATCTCCCGCAGGAACATTTCTGGAGTTAATGGGGATGAATCTTCAACGTCTTCCGACACGTAGGTAAGTGGCCTAGTACTGATTACTCTCTCACAGTCGCATAGTACTGAAAGCAACTCCTCGTAATCCAGGGCAGCACGACCTAGAACTTTTCTCAGAATCTGTTTCACCATTTGAACTATACGTTCCCACCAACCGCCCCACCAAGGTGCGGAGGGAGGAATAAATTTCCACTGAATTCTTTGCTCAGCGGCCTTTGATCGCAGACTCTCCCAATCAATTGTATGCAGAAGGCTCTCCGCTCCTTTAAAATTACTGCCATTGTCTGAGTATATTATAGATGGTCTTCCGCGACGAGAAAGGAAACGTCTCAATGACTGGAAAAAAGCTTCAGTTGTCAAGAATGTTACTGACTCCAGATGAATGGCCCTATAAACCGCACATGTGTAAAGAACAATATAAGCTTTTCGACCATCTTTAAGGTAGAGGGGTCCTGCCAGATCGACACCCACTATCTCAAAAACATTTGCATCACGTACTCTATCTTTCGGCAAAATTCCTGGAGTTACATCACAACTTTTGGATTTAAATCTTTGACATTTAACACATTTTCTAATGCAGTTTCGTACTGTCTTACGAGTTTTGAGGATCCAATACTTTTCCCGCAAATGAGACATCACCATAGAAGTACCAGCAAGCAGCTGCTCATTATGTGCATTCATTATTAGTAATTTTACTACTGCATGATCAGATGGCAAAATGACAGGAAACTTAAAGTCATCAGTATCGTCGCGATAAGAAATATTGGTTTTAGCTCTGATCAAACCATCACAATCAACTATAGGTCTGAGGTCTAATTTTATCATCGTTCACACTCTTAAATGATTCTCTTTGAACCAATAACATAAGAGTTATCTCAGCTCTTTCAATTTCCGAAACTGACAAAATTTTGGAGGTTTCGTTTGTAATTCTTCGTAATTTAAAGTAAAACCTAAGAATCCAACCTAACATGCGTACAATTTTCTTTATGGATGAAAAGTACCTGTAATACCAATTATCAGGTTTAGAATCTTTGTTAAGAGTTGTCAATACTGATTTACGCCTTTCTGAATTTATGATCTCTTCGTCCAGCAAATCGGTGCCTCTTGACCATGACGATTCTGGTTCTAACAGCCATGATGGGCCCTCCCACCATTTCGACAGCAAAAACTGTTTAACTGAACAGCCTCTAGAAGGGAGATCGGCGGCATTCAGCTCCAAAGGGATGTAATGCCAATCTTCTATTTTTGTAAGTGTTCTGATTTCTTGGACACGATTCCAAACGAAAGTTCCCCACCGTACGTCTCGCTGGATCCAGCACAAAGCGGTTGTTGAGTCAGTCCAGAAGAATGTTCTTAAATTTGGCATGTTCAAATCTGAAAAGACCATACGTCCCAAGCGTGCTCCGATTAAGCAGGATAATAATTCCAAACGAGGAATGGATATACTCTTTAAAGGCGCAACTCTAGTGTGTGCTTGCACAAAATTTAAATAAACCTTATTTTCAGTCTTCACTCTTAAGAAAATACAGGTAGCATAGGCATACTTGCTGGCATCGCTGAAAACATGAAGACTTACATCTCCGTTAACCGATCTGTCAATATTAAGCCATCTAGGAATTTTGACATCAGACAGCAGTTTCATTTCCTTTACCCATTGCATGGACTTCTTTTCTAAATGTTCTGGCAATTTTTGATCCCAATTTAATCGTAATTTCCAACACTCTTGCAATATCACCTTTGGGAACAGGGTAACGGGAGAAAGGAAGCCTACTGGGTCAAATAACTTATGCGCGCAAGAAAGGAGTGTTCGTGTACTCGCGACAATCTCCTCTTTCTTTAGTGACTCAATTTTACAGGAAAGAGTATCATCCTTCAAATCCCAGTTTAACCCTAAAACGCAAACGAATGTATCTAATTTAGAGTTGGGAATTATTTCAGTTTCACAATTCGACTGCCATCCTCTAAGATTAAACTTTCCCAGTGACAATAACATTCTCGATTCTAGTACAAATCTATTCAATTCTTCAACATTCTTAAAACTAGTCAGGCAATTATCAACATAGAAGGACTCCTTCAAAATGTTGGCTGTAACTGCAAACTGATCTGGGGCACGATTTAAATGATAGTTCAACGTAGCGGCTAACAAAAATGGACTATAGTTAAGCCCAAAAACCACGCGACGTCTGTAAATTTTAGTATTCTCTTCTTCTGCACCTTTCCAAAAGAAACGCAAATAATCTCTATCCTTCTCTCTTATACCAATCTGCAAGAAGGCTTTCTCAATGTCTGAAATTATGAAAAAATGCAAGAGGGTATTTCCGAAAACGATTCAACAATGTTGGAATTATTTCTATTAGGTTGGGACCTTTCTCAAGACAATCATTTAAGGAAAGTTCTCCTTTGGCATGTGCCGAAGCATCAAAAACTGGCCTTACTCGCGTAGTTTGGCTAGATTCTTTAAAAACCGGCCTATGAGGCAAATAGTGCTCTCTATCTACTTCGCCTTCATTTACCTCTTCAATAATTCGTTCCTTCAACCAAGTATCAAATACTTCCTGATAAACTTTAATTTGATTCGAATCTAATAATTTCCTTCGCGTATTAGTCAGGCGTTTTTCTGCCAACGTTTTATTATTAGACAAGCAAGAGGGGTCCAGTACCCAAGGTAATGCAGTTTCATATCTCCAGTCTGAATCCAAATTCAAATTTTCCTCAAAATACTGCATGGTCTCCTCATGAATTTCAGCTTTCTTTTTAGACTCAACTGGGTCATTTATACCAATAACGTCTAACTTCCACAAGTTTTCTGCTGATCTTTCGTTTAGCAATAAAGAAACACATGCAAGAGAATCATTTATACCCGAAGATTCCTTCGCTGGAATTTTACCCATTAAAATCCATCCCAAACTTGTTTCCATCACGACCGGACCACTTTGTAAACATTTAATATTTCCGGTGAATAATTTTCCAGCAATATCAGAACCTATCAACAATTTAATGTCACTTTCGTTTTCGGGAGCATTACCCTCTACATCTGACACTTGAATATTTAATTTACGAAGTTCTTTCAACCAAGGACCTTTAGGTATTTTCTTAACATCAGAACAGATAACAGATTCACTTAAACAATGCACACTACATACATATTTATTATCAAGGCTACTCAAATGAACTATATATTTAGAATGCAATTTTTCTTTTGTTTCTACACCTCCGAATAATTTATGAACTAATTTCACTTCACCAACACTGTTAGATTTCAAAGAATCTGTAATATCTTTCGTTAAATAACTTCTCTCACAACCCGTATCTATAATCCCTCTGACTATCCTTTCCTTGTTGCCATTTTTTACCCTTACGATTAATGTTTGTAGTAACACATCCGATTAATGTTTGTAGTAACACATCCCAGCTCCGGATCTGCTAGCCAAAACATTGACCTCATTTTTCACCACAGGCTCTACTTGTTTAGTCTCTTTCAATTGAGAAGGAACTTGTTGACACATTACTGCCAAATGCCTTTTCTGGCAAATTAAACACTTAACTGTGGACTTACAGTTACGAGAAATATGGTTTTTCTTCAAGCATAATAGACATAAACCCTTCTTAAATATTAAATCTTTTTTATCCTGATATGTAAGCGTACTAGCTTTAAAACATTTTTCTGTTAAATGTGGCTTATCACAAAATAAACACGATTCCTCAACTTTCTTAATAGGAGCATTTTCTTTAAATTTGTCTTCTGTATACAAATCATTACAAGTAGGAATATTAGACTCATCATTAATGTAACTTTTAGATTTTCTACTTTTATCAAAAGAAAAAAGCGCTAATTTAATTCTCTCTTCAGATATCACTTCATTTTTCAAAAACAGAAGAATAGATTCAAGATCGCTCTTACCTTGTTGTGACAAGCTCTCCCGTTCGCTCTCCCACACGCGTAAGATGTCAGGGGGCAGGCAAGATTCAACTAACGGAAAAATAACACTAGCGTATTTATCTTCAGTCACACCGAGAGATTCCAGAGCACGCAGTTTTGTTTCTAAACTGTCGTACAACGATGATAGCGCAAAGTCCTTTTTGGTTGCATTATTATTTATCAACACAAGATTTAATAAATCCCGAACGTACACTGGTATAAGAATATCTTCACGTCCAAAACGATTCTTTAAATGTTCGATGACTTTCGGATAATTTTCTTTAGTTGTCGGGAAACTCTGCACTATTTCCCGTGCTTTTGATTTGGCAGCAGTAGCCTGGATCAGATATATGAATTTCAAATGATCATCTAGCACTGGATCTTCGTGTATCTTACTAAAGGTATTCCAGAAATTCAACCATTGTCGTGGATCACCTGTAAATTCAATCAAATTTATTTTCGGAAGCTTCAAATTCGTTGCCGTTGTTCTTGAATCAACAGTTCTGGTTTCATTTACCGATGCATGAGTCAGCAAATTTTTCTCTAGTTTCACAGTGATTTGCTTCACTTTCATCCTGGCTGCTATTAATTTCTCCTTGTAAGTCTCACATGACTCAAATTCTTTAGTATATTCTTCTTGCGAGACTTCTTTCAATTTTGATAGGAGATCCAATATTTCTTCATCCAACTGTTGTAGTCGAATTCCTTTATCTTCCAGAATTTCCAGGGACGATAATAGAACATCACTGTTCAATTCTGACTCATTCAAATGTCCATGTAGGCTATTATATGCTTTCGTGAAGGCTGCACGCAGTGGCATTCTTCTTACTTTCAAGGCTTCCATTTCTGCTATTAAACCATCAAAAGTGTCCTTTACCTAACTAATGCGTCCTGTCGCGGACGCCACTTTTTATTGTGGTGATCCACGGTTTGAAAATGGTTTCTGAATCAGAAGAGATTCGTGCACTAACCTAGTGCTTCGCATTAGAGAGTAAAGAACATCTATGATATAAAAATATACTTTTATTTACACAGCGAAAACGCGCAGCAACATTGTTAATGAAAGCTCATTCTCCTAATAACATACTTCTTTTTACACTCTGCTTGCGCATTGACAATTACCAAAGGAGCTTGGCAGATACTGCCATCTGTTGGATAAACTATTCGCTACAGGTGGAATCATTTTACATTCCATAGTAGTTTCAGCCAAATAATTTAAAATCAATTCATTGCTGTTAAGTGAAAGTAGCAGAGTGTGCAATTCGGACAATTTCCTTTTTGCCCCAACAAAGTTCGTACTATTATCAGAACATAAGTATTGAGGTGTACCACGCTTTGATACAAATCGCCTAAGAGCAGCAATGAAAGAATCTGCAGTTAAGTCGCTAACTATATATATAAAGCTATATGGTAAGCTTTGGTAGCTAGATATACAAACAAAGCTATATAACCTTTAGTGGTCTTAAAGCAATGACCTTTGTAACATTTCAAAATTACAGGACCGACATAATCAATACCTGTGCTAAAAAATGGTCTCTCAAATGTTACTGTTTGTTTTGGTAAGTTTCCCATTAATTGATTATTAGATGACAATTTATATCTGTGACAAACAATACATTTATGAATAAAAGACTGAATAAGTTTCTTACCATTTACAATCCAATAGTTTTGCTTTAAAATATTAGCTAGTAAACTGGGCCCTGCATGCATATAAGTAACTTGTTAAACATCTCAAATTTTAATTTCAATTATTCAATTAGTTATCACTTGTTAAACATCTCAAATTTTAATTTCAATTACCTGACTTTCAATTACCACCCAAGTAGAGGCGAAGTTTGTTAGCGTCGAGTTGATGCTCACGCATTGTAAATTTTAAAGAGTTAATAAAGGGTTTGAACCCTTCTTCTGTACACAGAAGAAGGGTTGAAACTGATAAGGAAGTTAATCCACCTGGACACAACAACCTTACTATTATATATGTCTATAGGTTTTCTTAATTGATCACCTTATAGATTTATTTGATTGGGCCAAGACTCCATTTATACTGTGATAAATGAGACAGATATAATAAAAAAACCGGAGCTGGAATGGTTAAAAAAGGTTATTAGCTAGAATGGCACTTAAAAAAATTACGTTTTCCTTAAAAAAGATTTTAAAGTTTAAAATTAAAATTTTTTATTCCAAAATTGTAATTTGAAATTGCAAATAGTTGATTAATTACTGATCGGCACTAAATTCTCAACTGCGAAAGGTATCTACTTAAAGTATCGTCGCGGTAACTGCGCATTACACGAAGTGCCCTGCTTTATAATTTAATGTTATTGGGGCACTTCACATAAGTAGAACCGCAAATACGTTCCGGATGGCAAAGGGTTAATTAGTATAACTGTTTGGAGCGAAATAACCTGTATCTTCTGTTTGAAATACTTTTATTTATTTTATTTTAAGGGTTTTCATCCGCAGAGAACCCGTTGGCGCTTCGGAAAGAACCAATTGGCGCCGTTGCATTTTTACTCGCCAAGCTCTCGTTTCATCGGCAGCAAACGTGATATTTTGTAAACGTGATTTTTAGTGCATGTAAATTCAAGTTAGCAGACAAAACAATATATTAAGCATATGGTAGTAAAAATTCACAGATAATAAGCATGTAGATGTAAAACTAACTGGTTAAACGTGATATACTAAATAAATTTGTATTAAATTCAAGTTAGCACAGAAAAGAATATATTAAGTATAAGACAATATATAAACATTTATAACGGAAATAAAAATTCATTTGAAAAATATAAATTAGTATTAATGTACTGAAATTAACCGGTTAAACGTGATAAACGAAAAAAATTTGTCTTAAATTCCAGTTAATATAAAAAACAATATATTTCTTACACCAGCAGTGTTTGCTAATTTTGATGACCATGGTGATGCATCAAACTATTCTGTCATCTTAGATAATCGATGATATTTTTTATTTCAATTTAATCATCTATTTATGTCACACCAGCCATCCTCTGAAAGGTTATTGTTAAAATTTAAGCCAGAAAATTGATTTATTCTCATTTTAGATGACAATAACCAATAATAAAAATAAAAGCATTACTTAGTTATTTAAATTGCTGGTTCTTAGAGCTGTTAATAATTAAGAACACAACGTGAACAGCCGTGTTACAAATTAGCATTCACCCCTCACGCCGTATTTTCTTCCTTTCATCCCGAACCGAGAACCGGCATCTATCTACGAAAATATTTCTATCCATTCATTATTAAAAAATTCAGAATAAATAATAATATAAATCTGCAAATGCGAACAACGACAGTGATAATTCAACAAAATGAACCCAAGAGGAATGGTTACAAACTTCGAACAAGCGAATATGATAAATGCGCTGAGTTACCAGGTTTGAACTATTATCGCCAAAGTTGGCGATGTTTACATTTACCGGATTCTCTGCGGAAGTGCTTCCTTTTAAGGGTTATTAAACAGCAGTATTATTAATTATGAACTGTACAGATAAGACCTTAAATATTTGTTTCTAGAATGAGTACAAAGGTAGATTGTGAATAAACAAAAGCGTCTGAATATCAGAAAAATTATGCAAACTAAAAAATAAATGTTGCCCAAAATTATTAACTTAACGATCTGAATTCATTGTTCATTGCAACCGTAACTAGTCGTTACCTGCTTTTTGGCGCTAAATTTGCGCGAACTATGCCTCGTGGTGGAAAAAAATTGCTGCGAGCCTGTGAACTAAAGTAAGCCTTAATTTTAATACATTTTATTTGTATGTATTTAAATTATATTCTAATATAAATTAACTTTAATTCCGCATATTGTTGGAGGATGATACCAGAATAAAGTAAATACTTAACATCCTTACTTAATCTTTTATTAACGATACTAAAAGAATTTAAAAAAAAACTTTTACTGTATGTTTTAAAGCTTACAGCTTTCCTAGATTTATAAAAATAGTTTATAAATTTATTATTTATATAAGGGTACAGTTCTTGATTGTTTTTATTTTAAATTATATTCTAATATAAATTAACTTTAATTCCGTATATTGTTGGAGGATGATACCAGAATAAAGTAAATACTTAACATCCTTACTTAATCTTTTATTAACGATACTAAAAGAATTTTTTAAAAATCTTTTACTGTATGTTTTAAAGCTCACAGCTTTCCTAGATTTATCAAAATTGTTTATAAATTTATTATTTATATAAGGGTACAGTTCTTGATTGTTTTTATGACATATTTCTTTTAGTTTTAATGTATGAAACTGTATTTTTTAATGTTTTTCAAATATGCGATTTGCAGAAAATTCTAATTTTTTGCACTTTCTGTATTTCGATCTTAACATTTAAACATAAGAACTATACTTAATGAAACTTAAAGTCTAAAGTGATTTCAGGCTTAAAATATTTTTTTAAAGCAAATATTACATATATTATAGTCATGTAGATCAATTAAGAATTGAAGAAATAATTGAAAAAACAAGAATATTAAATTTTTAATGTTTAGTTTATTTTGATCATCCACATTAAATTAATCGCATTGAATGCAATTTAAGTAATTTAATTTATATCTCATAAACTTGTGCTCAGCAAAAAATATTATAATCGTCAGTATGTCAGCATAAATTGGGGTAAGTTAAATTTTGTCTTGTTCTTTGCATGTTGCATGTTTGGTAGTTCAGAATTGTTTTCCCTCTTCAAATTCTCTCGGACAGGGATAACAATTTTGGCCACCATCCTGGAAAGCGCATTTTTGAAATCCAAGATGGCGGCCGAAAAATCGCCAAGGTCCGGTTATCTGAAACGTGCCTAGTTGCCTTGTACTAAAAAGCATCAGCTTTGTATAATAAACTTTATTGTTATTCTAAAAGATGAAATATTTAAGAGAAAAAATTGCTTGCAGCTCAGTGCGGCTAAGAACGCTATTCTACTGAAACATAAACATGAACAACTGTTGCCATTCACGCAAACTTAATAGCAAAATAAAGCATGTTGCCAGTAACAAGATTATTGCAAATCATAACATAAAATAAACAGTGAGAAAATAAAATATACAAAGAAAAAAAGAAATGCAAATATTAAATATACATCCAACAATTTGAGTAAGTATTTTGTAAGTAATTTGAGTACATTTTGCTATTGCAATGAATGTAGCAATAATATGTTAGTATGCATTATCATTTTATAGGGTAAAATCCTAGTATACGGTGCGGCCTTGGCGCGATTTTTAAAATTGTCGCCAACACCAAAATGATGCGTTTACGTTTGTCGCCAAATTTTTAAAGTAAAGCGTCACCACAAGTTTGAGTTGGCAAAAAGAGTAAACAAAATGATAATCATAAGATAATAAATCCTAAGCATACGGTGAGACACAAGAAAAAAAGCAAGCATTTAGAAATTGAAAATAATTTTTAACAGACTTTATAACAAATAAAAATATAACTTTCAAAATGCATCGCAACAAATACAAAACATTTACATATCAAATATAATAAATTAAATACCATGGCTCAGTGTCACATATGTTTTAGGGTCTATGTCATAACTCAAATGCCATGGGCCTCAAACTCGGGTGGCGGATATATTGCTTTTATTGCAAATATAAAGTCTTTCATTTTTTCAGATGACGATTTATTATTTTTCAGGCGCCGCCACATATATTCCACGTCGCTTACCTTTTTCGTTCCCTTCATCCCACGCTTAACAGCACTCCACGTTCTTTCTAAATCCTAGTATACGGTGCGCCCATGGCGCGATTTTTAAAATTCGGCAGCAATCCGGCATCTACTGCCTATTGAATTACAGCAAGCTTTCCTTTCAGTTCTAACTTCCAAAAAAATTTCGTGTTTAAATATTCGCAATTCATAGCACTGCACATCATAATCGAAAGGTAACGTTATCCAACTCTAGAACAAAATACGTTAGCAACTCGAAATGAAGAATAAAAGACGTTATCAAACTAAAATCATATTCAGTATCTGACCAAAAACCGATTAATTAAAAAATATTAACCAATCAGAAACTCGGCGGAACCACTACTATTAGTTTAAAAAATACAAAAAAATAAAAGATAAATAAATTTTACCTGAACATGCGTTATCCTTTCTCATTCAGTTCAGCCGAAGACAGATTAACGGAACTTCAAACAGTGGTTTGAAATAATTCTTCTCTTCCATCTGCACCAATCAAAATTTCTCATTTTAAAATATTGAATGAGCATGCGCGAAAATGCTCCCAAATGCACTCTCCTCCAGAGCGTCCAAAATCGGCTTGGTTACCACAATTGGCGCGCTTATTAGTCTCTTAAACCCGAATTTCGCCAACCCTCATGTGCACCGTATACTAGGATTAAGCCGAAAAGCAAATATTAAATATACATCCAACAATTTGAGTAAGTATTTTGTAAGTAATTTGAGTACATTTTGCTATTGCAATGAATGTAGCAATAATATGTTAGTATGCATTATCATTTTATTTCAGTATGTTTATTTTCTATGAAATTATTTTAGGGATACTAGAAATCAGTACTAAAAAGTCAAATTTTACAAATTTATTGCAACAATGTATATTATTTAATAATATTTAATTTCCAGATGTAAGCTTTTTCTTTTGTTATACAGGCATATTTCATTTTATTGAATTTCTCAGATACTGTGCTTTTTTATAAATTAAAAATTTTGATATTCCTATATCAGGTCAATCACTTGTTATTGATTTGCAAAGCAAATTTATTTTCTTTATATCTTTATCTTACATTTTATTAAATCCCACAGTATTTCAGACCTTTTTCATTGTTATTATTATATCAAAATTGTATGATAACTGAATAATAGTCACTAAATATTTAATGAATAATGCCATATTTATTATTCAAGTCATCAGAGGATTGTTAATAAATTTTATCTATTTTTAAAGTTACATACCTTATTAATTTCTCTTACTATTGTATTCAAAATATTGCAGTATTCTTACAATATCTACATATCATAAAACAGAAAGGAAAATTCAAAAATCAAAAATAAAGTCATTACTTGTGCAGAAATTGCTGTGCATGTAATATGAATTTATGAGGAAATTGTAAAAAAATTTTATTGTTCTTTATGGTTGGCATACCTAGAAGGCAAAGCACAAAGTACCTTTTTTATAACTGCTGGTTTTGCTCTATTTTCTGTAATTACATATTGAAACTGCTCTAGAGTATATTTGATTTTGGAATGAATTTTAGTTTTTAATTATTGATCTTAAAAGCTTTTAAGATATTATTAAAATATTTTCATATAAATTTCTATTTTTTGCATTATTGCAATTCCATTTGAACTTTTTTTCCGTTTTGTACTTTGCCTTCCAGTCATGCTGACCTGGGCAAAAGATTTTTCTTGGTATTTTTTTAAAACTTTTAATACATCATTTGTTAATTTTTTGCAGTAAAAATTCAAAAATAAAAAAATTACAATAATTTAACTTTTTCCCTAATATTTTAATGATATCACTTAGAATTAGGAATCTTACAAACCTTCAAGTGTTCAGGTGATAGGAAGAACCACCCATCTTTCTTTCTAAATCAAAAGCTAAAAATGATGCATCAAAACTTAAAAAAAGCTTACCAAGAAAGTATTTAGTTGTTGTTAGGGTCAGAACTAGACTTTTTGCATCAAATAATTAGTCTTGCTAAGAAAAAGGAAAAGTTTTGAAGATGATTATAAACGTTGTACCAGTAAGAACAAGAAAGTGGGAAAACTTTAAAGACTAAAGTTTATGTAGCATAAGCATAGGTTTGATTTGGTTTATTTAATTATGGCAAAGCACTTGAGGGCTATTTGCCTAAGGGAAGGGGTGCCTTGTAAATGGCCATACAGGCCAGCCCATTTGCCAAGATTCAAACCCTAGCCGAACTATCAGTTTTTGCAACTTTATTGTTCAGCTGCTGATGAGTCAGCATAAGCATTGATTTTACAGACACTGGAAATTGGATTGAACTGAGATTGCAATATGTCAAGGTGCCTGTAATATTCTGTTTTTGTTCTGTGTAATTTTTTCTATTATTGCCTGTACTTGTACTGTTTAATGCTAAAAATGTGTTATCAGTTCTAAAAAATTGCTCATAAATTATTCTTTGCCATAGTTAAAATATACAATCTTACAAGATTTTGAATAAAGATGTGAAATTTTAACAGCCTATACTGCTAGCACTAGAAGTCAAATGGCCTAACATACATGCAGATGCTTCTGAAAATACATTTTGGTGAGTATTTCTTATTTTAAATTTTAATTACTTATTCATGGAATGACATTATTTATAATCACTAATGTATTGAGCAACTAACGAAAACTTAGCTTGGTAATTTGGGGTGCAGTTTGGATACTGGAGACTTTAATTTCTGATTTGCATGCTAAAATACCAGATCTCCCTATGTTTAAGTAATGCAAAATCCTCAAAGACAACTGTTTCATTCTATCATAGTTTACCTGTCTCTATTTTTTGCCAAAATTTAGCTGGTATTAACTCATTTGAGAAACCTGGCACTGTAGGTGTTGTTAAAGTAAATTTGATTGCAATCCAGGTTGAGGATTTTGGTTGTTGCTTTTCATGCCAGGATTTCAGTTGTCTATCTGCTTTGCTAAGCTTCTCAAAGATAATAATCCTATTCTACAACAGTTTTACCTGCCATCTCTTCTTCGTGGCCAAATTTAACTGGTGCTAACTATTTGAGTAACAGTAAAGGAACTTTGGTTTGATATCAGTGTAATTTTAATTGCTATTTTGCATAGCTTGATATGAAATCTCCCTCTGTTTAGGTAATGTGAGGTTCTCCATAATAATTTTTCTGTTGTGTGATAGTATTGACTGTTACATATTCTTATTTGCAAAATCCTACTGTTGTTAAATTCTTGAACAATAATATTATAGGGTGTTATAAATGTGACCCGGCTTCCTTCAAATCAACTTCTTATTCTCATTTATATCACATATCTTTTCATTTTGATGTTACTCTTTCATAACACATTTTCTTTATTGATGTATAATTTCATTATATGAGAATAAGAGCATACTGAACTCCTTTATAACATTGCATGATTCTGAAGAAAGCTGTCAACTTAAATTTCATTATAAGACAAATCTCAAAAACAAAAAAAGAAGAAGAAGTAATATGTCCAAGGATGGAACATATTAAAACTATTTAACAAGACTAAACAAGTGTTTAAATCAATACATTGGAAGTTGAAGATGTGGTTGTTCTAAGAAGAAAGATATGTATTGGTTGGTACCGTTTGGTACTAAGCAAAGTTCCTAACATTGCTTAACACGTTGAGGACGGCACAAATTTTGCTATATTGGGCCACCGGATGACAGTAAAAATATTACTATGTTTTACCTGGCGGCGCCATGCATCAATGTTGTGTAGCAAAACTTCAGACACATAAGTGTAGTTTCCCTTTACTATATGTTTAGAGTATTCTTTACAAGAGGAGTTTCTTTTTACTCTTATTTTGTTTGTCAAGCACTTGCACTTAGTTGGTTCTGTAAATATAAAGTTGAGTGTTGATGAATAATTCTTCATTCGTTACGGATTACTAACAGATAGTGAACAGCTGTTGGCATGCAACTTTGTTTTTCATTTTGTACTCAAGAATATGAAATTTAACAAAATTAAAAGTTAATTTCTTCTGGTAAACAGTCAGTCAGTTAAGACACAGTCAGTAAAATTTGTAATATATTAGAATTTTCACCCCTAGAAAATAGAGGAAATGGATTTTATGTTAATAGATGACTCATCAGATGAGTCTACAAATGTGTTCCACAGACAAAGATCAAGGCAGATGATACTTTCATCTTCTTCAGAGGAGAATAACAATGACACTTATGATTTGGAGGAATGTGCCTCGTTTAAGACATCTGATAAATATACTACGATGCTAGAGTTTTTAGAAACTGGTTTGGAAGAAAGTGATGAGGAGACAGAATGGCAGCAGGTCACAGTAATAAGCAGTGTGATATGTAGTATATGAAGACGAGGAATTTTGCACGAAAATGTTAATTGTGAGGATCCTTTTTTGTTGTACCAGTTATTTTTGTCAGATAGGGTTCTAGAATTAATAGTGAATGAAACAAATAGATACGCTGAACAATCCAATGTTGGTGTGGAAAATAGTTCTTTATCCACCACCAGAAAACACCATAATCCTGGATGTTTGTTACGATAGAAGAAATAAAAAAGTTTATTGCCATACTTATTATTATGGGTCTAGTGTGATTGCTAGAAATTATTAAGTTATATTGGTCGAAAAATACAGTGTATTCAAACGCGCATATAAAAAAAAGTTATGAGACATAATCATTTTTTGACTATATTGAAATATTTACACATTTCTAATAATGAAACAGTTATAATTGACGATCAGTTGAACAAAATTCACATCATTGTGAAAATAATCATTGATTTATTCAAAAATGCAGTGAAACCTGGAAAAAACATTGTAATAGATGAAAGCATGGTTTGTTTGCGAGGGCGACTCCTGTTTCGCCAATACATTCCAGGGAAATGGCATAAATATGGTGTTAAATTATACAAATTGTGTTTGACTGGAGTCTATGCCTATAATGTTGAAATTTATGCTGGAAAGAATGTAAACTCCACAACAAAAGGACATGCACATGACGTTGTAATGCGATTTATGAATGAATGGATTGTTATTTGAGAGACGCACTTTGTATACAGATAGTTACTATTGTGCCTTTAGCTGAAGAACTTTTAGATAAATCAAACAAATTTATGTGGTACTGTAAAAGTAAATAGAAAATTTCTATCAGCAGAATCAAAACTAAAACAAAAACTATGTAACATTGGGAATGTTGAAAATCCTAAAGGAGTTAAATTTTTTAAATAGATAAATGGTCAGTTTGCGTGTTAACTACTTGCAGCAATCATACTTGCACTATGATTGAAGGAACAAGTGGTAAACTAAAACCTGATGCCATTTTTGACTACAATAATGCAGAAAAAAACAATGTATCCAATCATATTACAATTCCTTACACAAAATCGTTAAGTGATACAGAAAATTTATCATAGAACTGATTTGCGCAACACCAGTTATTAATGCATGGTATATTCATAAGAAGTGGAGTACTAAGCACTTTAATATTTTAAAATTTAGAGAAAATATTATTGATCGTCTCCTAAATGAAATGCCTACAGAACCACAAACACCTAAAAGAACTACACGTTATCTTGGGAAGTATTCTGGAACTGCAAGAAAGTCATGGCATCAATGCTGTGAATGTTATAAATACTTATCTGCTCGACGAGGTAAAAATATTGTTGCAAATAAATCGAAAAGGGTTACAACGTTTTGCCTATTTTGCGGTGAACCACCAGTATGTCTAAAATGTTTTTAAAAAAACCCACAAAAACAAATAAATATGTAAATACATTAAGTCTACTATAGTCTACCTGTAAACATAAGCTTTTCAATTTTTCAATAAAAAAGTTATTTTTTTTTTAACCATGTGAAGGTTTTTTCATCAAATAAAACTGTATTATAAAACTATAGCTGATATGAGCCACCGGCAGTACACGCTGCCAGTTGAACCAATTGCGTGCACCAGATAAACCATTTGTGTGTGAGCCACTAGTGGCCACCAGATAAACCATTCGCATGTGGGCCACCGGTGGTACATGCCGCCAGATAAACCATTTGCATGTGAGCCACCGGTGGTACATGCTGTCCTCAATGTGTTAAAACATTCACTGTCAGGGCAAATATCTGAAACTTCACCAGAAGCTGAATGGAGAAACAGTTTGCAAATGTATACCCCAAATGTTGCTGTATGGTTGGCTATTAGATGATACCACCACGTCATATGTCTGCATGTGAACATGCTAATACATGAGTATGCATTTATATCACTAATTTGACTTAAAAGTATGTATGAACTTAATTTCTTGCAAATGATGTTAATATTCCAATAACAATAAATTTCTTATTTACATATTTAAAGTACACAGAATGTATATAAGTTAATGAAGATTTCATTTTGCATTTTCAAGGATGCATATGAATGTAAAAAGCATTTAGAGGAAAATAAAATTGGATCAGGGTGAAGAGAATATAAAGTAATATTAGAGCAAGAAACATTGACAAATGATTCAGTGATATTTATTCTTATATTGTCTTTTCCTGTTCTTCAGACATTATTATGAGAAATCCCTAATTTATTATTTTTAGTTTCATGATAATTTTTCACTTTAGTTGAATTATAAAGAAATATTAGGATAAGAAACAGTAATGGTTCAGTGATATTTTTTCTGATATTCCTTGATGCTTTATTTTTTATTCCTCTAATATCAAGATGAAAAATTGGTAATGATTCATCAGTACTTTTTTATTATTTGCACCCCCCATGAAGAGTACTGATGAGGCAATATGCCATGTTGCCAATATAGGCAATCCATGATATTGCCAGAGTGTATTTATGTTTGCTGGCTGACGAAGATAGTGTTGTATTTTGTCAATAATATTTATTTTCAAATTATATTTTAAATACATTTTCAATCTCAAACATTAGAGTAAATTTACAATATGCCATTTGTCTTCATTCAATAGAACTGGAGATTATTGAAGATAACTTTAAAATATTGTCGCATAGATGAAGGGATCCTACAAATGAACAGGCAAGTACTCAAAGTCTAAACTCAAGACTTTATTATTAACTCAAACTGAATGAAGAACTACTTATATATACAGCTGTTGAACATGCTGGAACATTCCAGACTTGAAATGTTCTGGAAGAATGAGAAAGAAATTTACATAAATAAGATAACATTAACAAGAAGGAAATTTACATAAAAACAAAATTATCAGGCATCTTGCCGTTGATGGGTTTCTTGCCGAGAAATTTAGCTAAACCGGGACCTTTGGGTTTCGAGTTCTGCATCTTCTCTGCTAGGCTATAAGGAGCTCGGTCGAAAAGAGCAATTTTTGCTACAAATTCATAGTTCTGCATCTTTGATTTATATAAAAAAATACTGTACATTCAACTCCCAATTAACTGGGGGGAGTGAATTAAACAGGTTAGATATTAACTAGGCTTTGTCTTAAAAAAGTTAAGTTTGTTTATTTTAGAATGATGAAAAAATTACTATCGGAATAAAGCAAACTTCTACAGAAAACACAAAAAAGGAAATGCATGGGAGAACAGCAATGATAGCAAATGAAGTCACATTATTTAGAAATTAGTTTTATCCACAGCAGTACATAATTTAATGTTTATAATCTGGAATATATAAACAGTTTAAATCATCCATTAAAACTTAATTGCTAAATCATAAAAATAGATTAGACCTAATTTAATTTTCTGTTTCTCACTGACTCCAACTGAATTCTGAATGAATTTAAGCAAAAAATGCATTTCTATTTTCCATATTTTTTCCCCTAGTTTCAGTTAATTACATATTGTATAAAATATGAGTTTATACCTTTTTAAATCAAAATCATCATACCTCCCCTGAACTGAAGAGAAAACCCTACAAAAGAGTTACTGCTTGTATTGTTTTTGAACTTCAAAAGCTTGGTTTGCTGTATCCTGTGGTTCACTATATCCAATGCAATAACAAAAAACTTATCACCTTGTGAAATGGTGTAAAAAAATTGATCAGTGAATCACAAGAAAACTGATTAGCATTGTGACATCTATTAGGAGATCTCATAATGCTATGCCACACAGAATGCTAAAGATGTGGCATTTCCTATTAGAAGACTTCTATTAAAAGTAAATCATAATTCTGATTTAAAAAAATAATATTAAGGTTTAATTGCAACTATTGTTATGAACAATGCTAAATTTCTTTTTTGTTATTTTTCAGTTCACCATATACTAAAAATTTTACATGATAAATTATGTGGGGGGGGACATAAAAAACATGGTTCAGATCTCTTCCTGTGATTATTTATTTCTGTCTAAAATACACATCTGTAATTATGAATAATCATTTCATCCATTAAAATAAAAAAATAAAAAACACTAAATGTGAGTAGCAAAAAATATTCACGAATTTACCTTTAACTTTGACATAACTACTGAGTTCAAAAATAATCATTTACATGGGCATGATACAGTTTATAAGAAAATATTATCTAAACTAGTATTTTGTCCAAAATTGGTAAGCTTCTTTCATTTTTGGTTCTGTGCTTTTTATGAATAAAAATTACATGAATGACATGCATTACAGCTTTGGCATCCCCTGTGATAAAAAAATTCATTTTCCATATACTGCATTTCTTTAACATTTTCATTACATCAGAAGAAGAATCTTTAATGCAAGTAGTATTTTGTATTTTAATTTTTTTATCACTTCAGTTCTTGCATGTAGCAATGTGGGATATCGGATATTTGGAAAAAACTGGAAGAATTTTAATATTTTTTAAACATTCTTTTTGAGATTTTCCAATTTCCAAAATGCTATGATATTCAAGGCAGCTCATATTGGCACACTGGGATTTGCAATTTGATAGTTTTCCATCATTGGTCTTTATATTTAGTGTTTGATTTGACCTTATCTTGTAAAATAAAAATAGCACATTGGCATTGAATATGTCCCCCCCCCCCCCACTGTCAGGAGACGTAGTTTCAAACACCTTTTTTAGAAACTAATCCTGATTCTTCAACAACTTTTCCTAATGAAATGCTGATCTGCTTCTTAAACCTACCCAACCTCCCATTTGAGCACATAAAAGCAGTGTCACCCAGAGTGTTTGGCAGATTTATTGGCTTTCGTGTGGAGCATTTTCCCAGAAATTGGCAGCTTTTTTTTTAATGGTGTTGTTTCAGCAATTCTTCTGCAACATCCTTATGCTTGACCTTAGCCTTTTTCTTCATACCTAAATTTTTAAGTAGAAATAATTAAAATCCAATTTTTCCATTAGGTACCAACTGTAAATTTAGCTAAATTATATTCCTAGCAAACATTAGTTTGGTTACATTCATTTAGTAATTTTTGAATAATACTTGCTATATTTTCTTTGCAGAATGGTTTACATTTACAGCTCAGCATAAGGATGGATTTTTGATACTGAAATGTTTTCCCAATACAGAGTGAATGGAGTTAAAAGAATGTGTGAAGCTTTGCCTTCTAAAAAATATGAAAAGCAAATTCCTATTCCTTAAAACATGAATGACCTGTATAGCCTAAAATCATCAGAATCTACTCACTGCTTCTTCTTTCACTGAGCAGTGAAAATTTCAAAATTATCATCACATCATCAGCCTTAAGCTCTATCTAAAGCTCAGGTAAAGAATTTGATTGGAATCAGAAAGCTCTTTGAAGTAATTTGATATAGTGCAGACATCATATGGCATCCTAATTAGATGCTTATTGTACATCCTTGTTCTCCATCTTGTTCTCTTACACCCACCTCGAATAATTTTGTTGTTGTTGTTGTGACTAATCTCGCTTGTGTGACATCAGAACAAGCCCACAAAATTCATTGTGGCAAGGAGGCAAGATTGTACGTGTCATTGGCAAGAGGCTTAGCACCACAGAGGTGACACCATGACTTTGCTCAATCTCACTTGTGTGACATCAGAACAAGCCCACAAAATTCATTGTGGCAAGGAGGCAAGATTGCACATGTCATTGGCAAGAGGCTTAGCACCACAGAGGTGACACTATGACTTTGCTCAGTTCTGCCCCAATTTTGAAGGAGAGCAGCCCAGGGGGGACTGGTCTGAGGGTGTCCCACCCCTCTTCCTGTACCAGGTATGTTGCATATTTTGAGTGCCTCTATGCCACACAGACAGTATACATTTACAAAGATCGATGTCTTCTAGGATTTGAACCCCAGACATTTAGATACGGCAGTCAGAGACTAACCACTATCCCGGTTGAATAATTCTTGTTTAGAATGCAAGTAAATGTGGATGTGAAGATAAAGGAACAGTAACCACTGGCTTACAATTAATTATGAATGTGATATTAACATCTTAAACATAGATGATTAATTTTCAGGTAAAACTTCCAAAAATTTTGAAAAGAAATTTAGAAAAATACAAGAAAGTTTCAGCTGAAGATATCTATAAAGTTCACTGCATCTGATTTTTCACACATTTAGCTAAACAGTATCATTTGCTAACTAGAGAGCAAGACATTAGTCCAGTGTCTGGTTTTTTAATAATCAAAAACCAGACACTGGCTGAAAAGAAAATCAAAATTATGTTTCTATATCTAATTTTATAATTGTAAACCTTAGAATTGAGAAAAATTAATTAAAATTTCACTTAAGTGTATAATTTTGAATATTATAGAAAGTTATTGTGTCTTAATTATTATAGAAAGATCTGTAAATCAGGCTCTGATGAAGTTTTAAAAAATTGAAGAGTTTTTTTTTTTTAATGAGAAATTAAAAGTAATGTGGGCAATAAAAATATTATGAATCTTGAAAAGTCATATTTCCAGTTGAAGTAACATTCAACCAAGATATAGCAAATAACTTTTTTATTAAAAAATAATTAAGACCATATATTCGTACTTAAGGTTAATAAATGTTATTTATTTACATAGTGTAATAGTTTCCTGGCTTAATCATTTTCCTGCATTTGTCTTATTGCATGTATTTTATTACATAAAAGATAATTTTCAATTAATTACATCAATATCTTTTATGATGTTACCATTGATAACTGTGATTGATAATAATTACTAATAAATTACTTTATATTTAGTGTACATTTTGTCATCAATTGTTCATACAGATATTATGCTTTGCTGAGTATTATGATTAATATATTCATATAGCACAAAAATCGTGCAGTTTTGTGATATATTAGAAAACTTTTTATATTATTATCACAGTAAAATCATAAATTAATTATGTTAAAGCGAAAATAAACTACTTTCTGTATTTCTAGTGTCTAGTAATGCTGAAACTGTTGATTATCACTGCTAAATATTTAACTTTTCAATGATCTAAAGTATGAAATTATAATATGTTGTATTCATATTTTTTATCGTTTTATTAAATTTTATTTGTTTTTTCTATTAAGGAAGCATGAATGGACAAAACACGGAACATGTGCAGCAAGTGTAGAAGAATTTGATTCCGAACTTAAATATTTTAAGAACGCTTTGAAAGTTCATGATGGATACAATATATTTGAGTGAGTTTCAGTGAGACTTTAGTTTCATTCTTTAATATGAAAAAAATATGTAGTATTCTTTGTTTCTTGAATATTAAAAATTTTAATATTTGAAAGAAATTTTCATTTACATGTTGCATATTAAATAGAATGTAAAAAAAGTTCATGATTTTAATAGTTTTAATTAAATGCACAAAAAAAGTGAAATTTTCCCGCCTTTAGTAATATTCTTTGTCATGTGTGATTAAAAGTAAAATTATGTAGCTGTTATTATAGTGGTAGATTTTGAATAAAAATTGTCTAAGTAAAATTTAAATGAATTAAATGTAATCATTCTTATGTATAGAGGAGTGATTGTGGTCCGAATATTGTTAAAATTCCAAATTTTTTATTTTCTCAAATCCATCCAGATTTCAGCATCGCACGGTAATCTTCACGGAAATTAGTCTTGAAGATTAATGTTCATAAATTATTCTTTTGTACAGAAGTTTATAAAAATTATTAGGAATTCTGGAAAGTTTAATCTATAAAAATAGTAGTTTTAAATGAATTAAATGTAATCATTCTTATGTATAGAGGAGTGATTGTGGTCCGAATATTGTTAAAATTCCAAATTTTTTATTTTCTCAAATCCAGAATTTCCAGATTTCAGAATTGCACGGTAATCTTCACGGAAATTAATCTTGAAGATTAGTGTTCATAAATTTTGTTTTTTTGTACAGAAGTTTATAAAAATTATTAGGAATTCTGGAAAGTTTAATCTATAAAAATAGAGTTTAAATGTATTTTTAATGAGGCATATATAGAATTTTCTGATTATATGAAAAAAAATTAATTCAATTATACAAGAATAATTTTCTTGAATATAACTTTTAGTATAATTTATAGTCTTGTATATAAAAAAAAAAATGATACAAGAACTCTGTCTTATCAAATTCAATATTATGAATCCTATTCTGCATTGAGAAACAACATTCATTACCTTGAAGAAATAAGCACATGATCTGCCAAAGGTGATTTCAGTAGATGAAAACATTTCTGTGTCACCAAAAAGTCCAAAACTATTGAATACATAGTGACTTCTCTTATACACCAGCAAACAAAACAAAAACAAAAAAAGAGTTACTGTTACTGTAAACATTTAGGCTGATACTGAAAGAAGATGAAAAACAGAAATAAGCAAAAATAGAACAGTAGTGACATATTTAATTAATTTTTTTTACCCCCTATTAAAAGTACATTTATTTACATTGATGTTACGACAGAATATAGAACATCAGTGATCATTGACAGCCTAGGTACTGTGAAGATAGAAATATTATTTATTCTTGTTAAACAAAAATATGTGTGGAATTTTTGTCATTTTGGAAACTATTGGCAAAGATTTTGGATATAATTACTGAGTAGCTGGACATCTTGCCTAAATTATTTTCATTAAAAAATTATTCTTGTCCTACTAGCAGTTCCTCACTTATTAGTATAGTTCCAACGCTTATTAAGATGCATACTTCAGGTTCTAATCTTGATACTTGAAGGGTTAAGTGAAAAATCATTGTTTGCATTAAAGTGGCTTGCTGATATGAACTAATTTTTAAATTGATGGCAAACAAAAATATTAGTGGAGCACTTTTTGGAACTTAAATCCCTTCTTAAAAAAAAAAAAGACAAGCTAAATTTAGCAATTATTTTAAGAATTATAGAGAAACTAGAAAGCTAAGTAACTTTGTGAAAGAATATAGTCAAACATAAATTAAGAAGCATAATTTAAGAAATTAAAAAGCATTTAATATATTAAGAAATTTGCTTCACTAATAAAATTGTTAATCATGTCGGATTTTTATTACAAGGTGGTTTTGAGGAGTTTTAAAATGGGTTTCCAATCACCCCTGTGTATATCATTCCACTGAATTATGTAAATGTTCTAATAAAGTTCATATATAGGCACTGCTAGAAGTTATTTTTATAACAGTGAATATTATGATAGTTAAAAGAATTAATTTTTATTGCAGTTGACTAAAACCATGTAATTAAACAAAAATTGCATGTTTTATTTCATACTTTAAATTTATACAGTGCAGATAAGTAGTAAAGAAAATAAATATCTGAACACAGAAAAATTATTTCTTTTAACCCCCTGAGCAGTTCGGCTTTTTCAGGAAATGGCATGGAAAATAATTGTGTGTAATCATCTGGTCGGTCACAAAACCGGCAAGTATTTTGACTCATACTACTTCAAAAGCAGGCCCCCCCTTACCATGTGGATATAATTAAGCTAATTCTACCTTTTCGTTGAATTTAGCGAGTGAAATTAGTTTTTCTCCCTGTGGTATCTGTTTGGGTCTCGTCCCAAATAACACGCACTAAATAAATTCGCTGGTTCGATTCTTTATTAATTCTCACAATTAATTACAATCACTCATTAATTCACAGCTGTGACCAACCATCTTACACCGTCGATGGCGATTCTCAAACTCGTCTGATCATCACATTACAGATGCGCATGCGTGGATTACATTACAGATGCGCAGGCGCAAACATGCCGCCCCGCGTTGCAATGCTTAGCATTCAACTATTGTAATTAAGATATAGCATAAAAAAATTAAACAAGTATATCATAAACAATTTTGAATAAGTACTATTACATAAAAATCATTTTTATAATTAGACATTTACCATATACATTAGCGTACAACTCAAAGCAATACAATATAACATTTCAGTTACATAATGACATTTTATGTGAAACACATTCAATACTGTACAATAACTATAAAGACAATACTCATTTTTGTATTGGTAAGACACATAATTTGGTAATTGGTCGTTTGAAAGTTCCAGTTTGAGTTTTTACATTACACACGCGAACCTTTCCATCTTTACCATAAAATACTTCTATTATACGACCAACCGCCCAATTACAACAAGGCAAATTATCTTTAATTAAGACCATGTCTCCAACTTGTATATTGTTTTTAGAACTTTGCCATTTAGATCGATTTTGCAAATGACTTAAATAATTGGAGTTCCATTTTTTCCAGATAATTTGTACTAATCTTGTGATCTGTTGCCACAATTTTAACCTGTTAATGTTAACTTCCGTGATATCTGGCTCAGGGATCGAATTAATTGCTCTACCAATTAAAAAATGCCCAGGTGTTAGAACCTCTAAATCATCAATGTCCGAAGACAAGGGTGTCAATGGTCGGGAATTTAAAATTCCTTCAATCTGAATCATAATTGTTAAAAATTGTTCAAATGTCAATTTTGCATTACCTACGACACGTTTGAAGTGGTACTTAAAAGATTTAACTCCAGCCTCCCAAAGGCCTCCAAAATTAGGTGCTCTGGGAGGCAGAAATTTCCATTCGATATTCTCATAACTCAAATAACCAGCTAAAAGCTCATCCTGTTCGTTCACTAGTTTAACCTCTTTAATTCTGCATTTGCACCTACAAAATTCGTAGCGTTATCACTGAAAAGTGTTAAACTTTTACCTCTTCGTGCAAAGAAACGTTTCAAGGTAGCTATTAATGCTTCAGATGTTAGGTCTGTTATCAGCTCTAAATGAATGGCCTTAGTAACCATACAAATGAATATACACACATAAACTTTTTGATATGTACCTTTTCTCTGGTTTTTGTACTTAATTAAGAATGGGCCACAGAGGTCAACTCCAGTACAATTGAATGTAAGATTAGCTGTGATTCTTTCCTTGGGTAAATCACCCATGATTTGCTGAGCTACAATGGGATTGGCTTTAAAACATATTATACAATTTTTTACAATTTTTCTACAAACATTTCTACCACTTACAATCCAAAATTTTTGTCTTATATGATATAACAAAGATTGAGGACCCACATGCAAATATTTTAAATGATAGTAATTAACTATTAACTCTGTTAATTTATGTTTAGAAGGCAGAATAATAGGAAATTTTTTCTCATAAGTTAAATTGCTATTTTTTAATCTACCTCCAACTCTCAACAGTCCATTACTGTCAATGAAAGGGTTAAGACTTTTTATAGAACTATTTCTTGGAACAATACCTAATTTTTTAAGATCATTTATCTCTTTTATAAAATACTCACCCTGTACTAATTTTATTAAAGTTTCTTCAGCTGCTCTCAATTCTCCCACTTGTAAATTACCTACCTGCTTTTGATCTTGCTTACAATTCTTGTAAAACCTAAAACAAAAACTTATAATACGAATTAATTTTAAATACTTATTACTGCAATTCAATAAATCATTAATGAAATTATTCACATTCAGATTTAAACATGTAGATAGTTCAGAATCAGCAAAGTTTTTAAGTTCATTACTGTCCCTTTCAGTAATTGCTGCAGGTATAACTCTTATAGGGTATTCATCCTTCATTAAGAAGTCAGGCCCGTTCCACCACAGTTGACTTAGTTGCAGTTTTTTGGCAGACATACCTCTAGATATGAGATCTGATGGGTTTTCTTCAGAAGCGATATGATGCCACTGTGCTATTTCAGTCAGATCCTGTATCTTTGAAATCCGGTTTGCAACAAATGTCTTGAGCAGGTGTGGCTCTTTGTTGATCCATGACAGCACAATCATAGAATCGGTCCAAAGGTGAATAGCAGTAAGCTCCAATTTTAATGATGATTTCACTCGATGCATCAGTTTAGCTAATAGCACTGCTGCGCAAAGCTCAAGTCTTGGGATTGTAGTCTTCTTTAGGGGGGAGACACGCGATTTACTGCACACCAACCTCATTGATGTATGGTTTGTTGCTGATGTTGCTTTACAGTAGATAACTGCTCCATAGGCAGCCTCTGAGGCATCACAGAAACCATGTAATTCAATCTTGATTCTATCCGGTAATAAAATACATCTAGGGACTTCAATGTTGTTAATTAGCTGCAAGGTAGTGGAGAATTCTTTCCATTCTTTAGCTTCCTTTTCTGGCAAAACATCATTCCAGTTCAATTTTAACAGCCATAATTTCTGCATAAATATTTTTGCTACAATTATAACTGGGGAAATTATACCCAATGGGCCAAAGATGCGAGATATGACGGATAACACTTGCCGTTTCGTAACCTTTACGTTGTCTTCGATTTTAACGTTGAAGCTCAAACAATCTCCTTTTGACTTCCATAAAATACCTAATGCTTTAGATTCTTCTGATTTACCAAAGGGATATGTTTTGTCGTTTGTTTGACACAGTTCAGTAGCATTACTACACCACTTATGGAGTAACATACCTCCACTCTTCAAAATGCCTATTAATTGATTTTGAAGTTCTAACGCAGAACTTAGCGACTCAGCTCCAGATAGAATATCGTCCATGTACATGTCTTCTCTCAGTACAGGTGTTGCTAAAGGAAATTTATCTCCTTCGTCCTTTGACAGCTGTACAAGTGTTCTCATTGCTAAAAATGGCGCACTCACAGTTCCATAGGTAACGGTGGTTAGCTCAAAGTTTTTAACTGGCTTATCAATGCCTTCTTTCCATAAAATCCTTTGCAACTTCCACTGATCTGGATGGATAGAAATAGCTCGATACATCTTTTGTATATCAGCAGTGAAAGCAAAAATATATTTCCTGAATCTCAGCATAATTGAGAATAAATCATCTTGTATCACACCTCCATTATACTGTATAGAATTTAGAGAGTTTCCTTTGGTTGTCAAAGAAGAAGCGTTAAATACTACCCTCAAGGGAGTCGACTTACTTTTCTCTTCTCCCCTATATACTCCAATATGAGGAATGTAATATGAACCTCGTTCCTCCTCGCTTTCACTCACCTCAACCATATGTCCTAACTGTTGATATTCTTTTAAAAAATCTGAATATAATTTTAAATATTCGGGATTCTTTACTAAGCGTTTCCATAAGGAATTTAATTTACTCGTTGCAATTCGTTGCAATTACTCGTTCCTAAAGTGTCCGGATCCTTCTTTAATGGCATTTTAACAACGTACCTACCGGTTTTATCTCGTGTATAATTTTCTACGAAGTGTTTCTCACAAATTAAAAATTCTTTGTTTTTGGGTTTATCAGTTTCAATATTTTCTAATTCCCAAAATTTTCTAAGAGTTTTATCTAAGTTATCTTCTTCCTTTATCAACCCACAATGAACCCTGTTTTCAGTCTCTGTTGGAATACTTCTAGACACGATAAAACCAAAAACTGTATCTTGAAAAATAAGATCAGGATTATTCATTCGAATTTGACTCGGTTTCAAAAGTTCATAAAAAATTCCCGCTCCCAACAACATATCTACCCTTTCTGGAACATTAAATCCTTCATCTGCTAATTTTAAATTAGGAAGATCTTGCACTGAAATTTTAATTTTGCGCGAAGGTGTTAAATCAGCAGTTATTTTTGGAATTACTAAAAAGTCCAAATTCTTTATAAAAGTTCCTTCTTTATTGCATATCGAAGCATTAATTTTATGCTTTATTGTTAAAGTAGCATCATTTATTCCCGAAACGGAAATGTTTGTTTTTTCTTTCTCTAACTGCAAATGCTCAATAAGATTCCGTGTCAAAAAGTTCGACATACTGCCCCCGTCCAGCAGACACTTCACTCTGTGTTTTTTCCCCTCGTTATCAATTAGAAAACATACGACTGTTGAAAGCAGAACTGTATTCTGTTTATTCGAATAATTGCTAATAAATGCCTTTTGAACGAACTCCTGTGCATTAACATTCAAGGTCGATGAGTCATCTCGTTTGGGAACGTTGCAGTCAGATACATTTGTTTTGTTTTTATTTTGTTCCGATGAACATTCTTTCACCTTTACGATATTATTTGCTTTCGGAAAGTGAATAGTTTTGTGGTGCCGTTTTTGACAAAAACAAGAATATTTCGATGGGCAATTTGATACTGAATGCATATGTAGACAGTTAAAACATAATTTATTAGATTTTACAACCTGTACTCTTTCTTGTACTGGTAATTTTAAATACGATGGGCATTTTCCCAATCCGTGATTCTCGTGGCATAAAATACAGTTCTCTGTTTTAACATCTGATAAAAACACTTTAGCTACACTTTTTGAGCTATTATACTTACGATTAACATGAGAATTCTCAGTAAGAGGTTTTCCTCGTGACGTGAAATATAAATCTATTTCTTTACCTAACTCACTAGGTGAAAACCATGAATCACCTTGCCTCACAGCAATGTGAGAAGCTGTTCCCGTATCTAAAGATTGGTATAACCTATCTGAAACTATTAGTTGTTTGAGAGTCTCGAAGTCAGTTACCTTCCTTAATTTTAAATAATAATCCCAAGTAGTTACTAAGCGAGAAGCAAACTGCACATGAGTTTCATGTGGTTGTTTAACAATTTTTCTAAAGTTTTCTAAACACGAATATGGTGTTGGCTGAAACTCCTTCAGAACTACTTCTTTAACTTTTTCATAATTCGCGATATCCTTATCATGTAAATAGGTTATTATATTCGAAGCTTTGTCTCCTAACAGATTTAACAGAATTTCTGCTTTATAGTCCTCCGAAACATTTTTTGTAATAAACGCTCGTTCTAATGACGAAAAGAAAAATCCCCAACTCTCAGGCCGTATAGGAATTTTTACAGTTAAGGTTCTGATACTTTTTATTAATTGATCTAGTGACTCTGATTTTGTTTCGGTTTCGCTTACACCACCAAGTTTTGTTTCTGCTTTAAGCTTAGCCAACTCTAACTCATTCTTTGATCTCTCAAGTTTTATTTTTTCTAACTCGACAAGTTTTAGCTCTTCCTGTTTTCTATTTTCGATAATAGAGTTTGCTATCTCTTTTACTAAATCTTGTTTAGTTTTAAAAATTTCACTATTCTCAATAATATCAGTCAAATCTGCTATAGTCATTTTTTCGTCAACATTTAGATTTATTTCTAAGGCAATAAGCCTTAAATCTTCTTTTTTAGCACCCTTAAATAACATTGTTATTTATAACAGAACAAGCACAGAAAGTACAGAATTAACAAGAGAGGAATCACTTACCTCTACAGTGATTCACTTTTGATGAATATCCGTATCCAAAATCAGCGATATTCGTTGAAAAGAACAAGCTTGGAATACTGGCAAACACAAACACTCCTGTGTTCTCAAAAACGAAACACTATTTACTCACGCTCCGGTCGACTACGACCAGATATGTTTGGGTCTCGTCCCAAATAACACACACTAAATAAATTCGCTGGTTCGATTCTTTATTAATTCTCACAATTAATTACAATCACTCATTAACTCACAGCTGTGACCAGCCATCTTACACCGTCGATGGCGATTCTCAAACTCGCCTGATCATCACATTACAGATGCGCATGCGTGGATTACATTACAGATGCGCAGGCGCAAATAGTATCTTTGTGTACAGGATTGATTGCTAAAATGGTATTTTATCTCCTATTTGGCTAGGCTATAGTTTGCATACTTACACATATGCTGTACATTACTTGTACCTTAATCAAGATATGTGCTGAATACAGAAAGTTAGTCAATATGCATCAGTAATAGGAACTACGTAAAATGCTTTAAATTTCCAGTTTCTTTAAGGAATTGCTTTGATAATGGGGAAAAATTAATCTTGCATTCTTTACAGTTATTTTCTGAGAAAATACTTTTTAATATACAAAGGGAATTTGTGAGAATTTTTTAATATTATGTTTATATTTAATTTTCAAATATTTTAAGTTTATTCCAGATTAAAGTATTAGATCTAAATAATTCTTTAGATTGCATCATAAATTTATTATTAGTTAGTTATTTATGACATCGTTTTGACTTGTGAGAAATAAATAAAGTATTGTAATTGCAAAAATTTTCGATTTTCATATTTCAAAGGAAATTTCTATTTTGATTAGTTCCATTATGATGTTTACAAGTACATATGTTGCACCATAAAATGGTGAAATTTTGGAACTTATGACTAGTTTTAGTGCGGCATGTGACCATACATATGTATGCACGTATTTCGCATAACTCAAAAACGATTAACCGTAGAATGTTGAAAGTTTCTGTATGGGATTGCTATAACATCTAATTGTGCACCTCTCCTTTTTCATTGCAATCGACAGTGCCAAAGAGGCATTTTGAAATGGAAGATCATATTTCATTTTCATATACTATTCAAACGAAATAGGTTTAAATGAAGTTTAGCAAAAAGTGTGTTTAATTTATTTGGTGTATAAAGAAGTCATGTGGTTTCTTTATCAGATTTTTTAAGATGTTCAAAATAAATAAATATATGGTTTGAATATCAAACGATCTCAAATATATAAGCTTTATTTGTTTGTAAATATTTTACAAGATTGATAAGACGTAATCTAAATAGCATACTTTGAAGAGAAACACATTACAGTTTCTTTTAAAGCAAAATTTAAAGAATAAGTGATTAAATTTTCTTTAAATCCCTTCTGTAAAATATTATATATGAAACCAGATATTGTTTTCAGAAAGACAATTTTTAGAGTTATTAGGTTTTTTTGATTCTAAGGATATGAAAAATGAGTAATGCCCTCGCCGGGATTCAAGCGTGGACCTCTCAAATATGTGCTGAGGGTGCTACCATAACACCACGAAGGATGCAGTGAAGAATTAGAAAATATCTTTTAAAAGCCGACGGGAGATTAGGAGACCCAATTATTAAATCCTGGTGAAGAATCATCATTCATGCCCTTTTGTTTTAGCTCGGGCGCCACTGTAGAACATTAGGTTATATGTGGAGGAGACTCCGAATGTGCAAAGCCCTAGCTGGGACTCGAATATACGCCGAATGTGCTACATTACATCATAAAGGCATGCAGAAAGGAGGGAGAAAATACCTTATAATTTTAAGGAAGTAGGTATTGTTTTAAAATGAATATCGCACAATAATTTCTGCCTTAAATTGTCTTTCTGAAAAATATTTTTGTAATATTCATTTTAAAATTCATCTAAAGCAATATTTCTATACATGAATTTGATATTCTTAAAGTTATGTTATCTAAATGTATATATAAGCAGTCAGTTAACACAATATAACAACTGTACAAGATCTACATAAACATCCATTTCTGTCATCTAGGATCAGACAAAATAGCATTATAATTATGCTCTTAAATATTCAAACGGGTAAAATATATCAATATGACATATGCGAACAAGTAAAATTATTTCATTACTGTGAGAGATGTTGAATGTGAAACTTCCTTTAAAAAGGTGGGAAAACGTATGTCAGTTTTAGGTTTAGTTTAGTTTATTTGATTATGGCAAAGCAAGAAAGTGTTATATTACTAATGTAAGTATGTCTTCATGGAGAACTTCTCAGGGGAAATTGGCTAGTATTGACGTTAGACAGAAGGAAAACCACCGAAGCATCCATGCAGTCAACCTCTTTGCCAGAACTTGAGTCCAGACCAAAGTACTAGTGTTCAGCGATATTACCCTCGACCATTTGCTAGGCCATATCTATTTAGGAAATATGTTTTGAAGCTTCAATAGACAATTAAGTATTTGGTTTAAACCTATGTTGTTGATAGTAATGCATAATTTTTGCTAATGGCGATACAATTATTAGTTGAAAATAACTAATTAAAAATTTTAATATTTTTAAAGCTGAAAACAACTAATTGAAACTAATTTTCCTGAATTAACTAGATGCAAAATTAACTTTCATGAATTACTAAAGTTATTGGGTAGAAGTTTAACTGAAAATATACATTCCGTATTATATATATATATATATATATATATTTATACAGTACAAAGTCCGAGGTCTGGACTCGTCGGGACTTCGGCGATCCCAGATTTGAGATTTTTCCGGATATTAGATCATTTTAAATCTACTAAGATGGCACGTAGAAATTATAAAATTGAAAATATGAAATCGTGATTTATAAAATAATGAAGCATTTATGATTTAAAGGGTATCAAAATTTACAAAAGAAAAGAGCTTAATATTTATATGTTTACTTTATTAAACATTTCTTTCAATGTGAGTTGTTTGATTTGTTTTCTCTGCTAATACTTTAGACTAATACTATAGACATATAATTTCTTGTTCAGTTATTAAGTTCCATTGTTCAAGTCCTGTAATTGCTGTGTCGAGAATTCGGAATAACTTGTCAATCAAAATTTTTTCTCGTTCAGTAACCTCTCTGTTACTTTCTTCACTATCGGTAGCTGTATTTTCTGGATTTAGAACCATACTACAGATTTCGCCCTCCGTTAATTGATTGATGATTGGGCATTGTCATCGCAATGAAAAACTTCGGTTTAACTTCGCTAAATTCTGCCGCCTGGTGCGGCCATGCGAGCTCTGGCGCTGGTTCTGGCTTTATGTGAATAACAAATCAGTTATTCTTAATTCAAATAGCACTAAATATAATCGTTTGTCCTATGAGTATCATTAACAAAATCTATTTTTAGCATAAGGAAAGAAATTTCTGCTAAATCTCCCCTTGTCAACATTTTAGCGCATTAAACTTAAATCTGTAATCGGATAATACTCTGTTATTTGGCGTCGCTGCATGATTCATCACTCAAGTTGTCATCCGTTGATAAACATGCGGTGATGAAAGCGAAATACAATAAATAATGATTCGCGATTTCGGCATCAAGGATATAAAATATTAGTTGGTGTAAAATTAACAAATGTTTCGGTTTGTGATTATGCCAAGCAGATACGCAGCTATGGAGTCAAGTTACTAATCACACAAATTTATACTAAAATAATTATTTCTTCAATAATGAGATATTTTATTTAGCGCCAAACTGAGATTAAGAATCGGGATTTCCGGCATGTTTTGTTATGATGAGGAAAAAAATCTAATGCGCGTGCGTAAAGCATACCCCTTCCCTTCAAAAAAGCCCTAAAATATTGATTGGTGGTGGCTTTGACGTCCGGATTTTAGATCATTCCAGATATTGCATGTCCAGATCTCGGACTTTGTACTGTATATATATATATATATATACATCTTTTAAAATATAACTTACCAGTATGGATTCACTCTTTTAAAATAATTCTACTTTAATTAAACTTAAGAGATAATATAATCAATTAATCAATATTGCTTAGGAAATAAATTATATATATATAGTAAAAAATGTATATTTTCACTATTCAAGTATTCACTGTGACAAGTAATCTTATCTTATCTTGACACATGAACAGGCCTCTGTGGAAAGGGGCTTCTCTATGAATAAAGCAATTGAAATTGAAAATGTAAGTGACTCATCATACATTTTTCAACGCACAGTATTTGATTACATAAAATTTTCTGGAGGTGTTCTTAATATCGAAATTAATAAAGAAATGAGATCAGCAGCAGCTTCTGCAAGAAGTGGAGTTCGTTATTTAGAAGTTCAGTATTTAGAAGAACAAAAATCTTTAACTAAATCTGAAAATTCAAAGAGGAAAAGAAATATTATTGAGGAAGAAATTGATTATATGAAGCAGAAGAACAAATTTCTTCAAAGGGACATTAAAGATGTTAATGAAGAAGTAGATGCTTTAGCAGATGAAGCTGAGACCAGCAGGAACATTGATTTGTTTATCAAAGCAAATGAACTTAAAAGAATAGTTAAAGAAAAGGAAATAGACATAAATAAATTAGATGTTAAAATAGCTGAAAAGATTTCAGGTTTAAAAAAAGCACAAATGTTTTGTATCTTTTATTGTACAGTTTATTATTCTAGTATCTTTAAAAAAAACCAAGGAAATAAGTTGTATGTTTACAAATCAGTTATTTTAATCTGCAAAATATTCTTACATTGTGATTATAATAGTAGTTGACTGTATTTAAATAAATATCAAATAAGTTAAATAATAATCATGTAAATCTCTAAAATAGTGACTGTTATTAGTGTAAAATACACATATACATGTTTTTCAAGAAATTATGTCCCTAATTTAATGTTATCTACTTCATAACTTGTAGGGAGTTAAATTTTCAAAATTGTTTTATGGTAAGTATTAAATTGAATTTAATAATAGTGCATAATACACACTTCTGTTAGTTTCTTAAAGTGAAATTACAAGCATGAAGTCGGTTGTATGGATAATTGCTTTATTCTATTCATTTTTTTGTTTGCCGATAGGTTCTTAATTTTTTCTTTGATGGTCCTTAAAAGTCCTTAATTTTCATGTAAGGAAATGTGTACAAACCCTGTGTGACGATTTTCTCCAGAGGGACGAGCTTTTTTTACTGCTTAGACCTATGAATCTTGGGCATAATGCTCAGATTTTATGATCAGTTTTTGCTGACTAAAGATGTAGTACTTTGACAAAGAAATTAAAATAAGATTAGCTTTTAATATTTTGGTAATTCTAAATATTTTAAAAATTGGACAAATCCAAGTTTTATTAAAAATCATGTAGTGATTCGAAACAGTTCTTCAGATTGCTGACGAAATTATTTAAAACGAAACTGTATTTGATATGTTAATCAATTTAAAATATCTTTGCAACTGTCTAGTCAACATTCAGTCTAAGACTGATACTATTTTAGAAGAAATTTCTATGTTATTAAATAATAAATAATATAGATCATTCTTATTTATTATGTGTCATTTGCGAACAACAACTGCACCATTCGCCAACAATATATACCCCAAAACAATAAAATAAACTAAACAAACATAAAAAAAAACTTCTGTCCTTCTTTTCTTATTAGGATTTTTTTTTATTATTTAATTACTACTATTTTTTTTAATTGAAATTTGTAACTCCTAGAAAAGTTGCAGGTTACATTTTGAAAACTCAGATGTTACGCTGTAGGTTATTTTAATAATTTATGTAAAAAATATGGAAACTTTAACTCAACTCTTTGTTGCTGCTTGCAGTTACATTGCATTGAGCAAAGTAATATATATTATGTAAAGCATGAGCATGCAAGAAAATAAAACTTATTAAAATTTTTTCTAATGAAAATCGCATTCAAATCAATGTACATTAAAAGCATTAGATTATTTAAAATGCTATAGAACAAAACTTCAGCAAACCAGTATAAGCAACAAGTTTTGTTCCAAAAAGAATAATTAATTCACCATTATTATATTTACTATTAAATCAGTTTGTGTTTTGTAAACCCATATCAAGAATACCCTCATTATAACTTATTAAAATAGACTATTGATTTTCTAATTTTTATCTGACTTATTACTTAAGTAATGTTATTCTTTATATGCAATTGCATGTAATTCAGGCTACTTGAATGCAGTACTACTCGTTTCGTGCAAATTAATTAAAAGTTTTTAACTTGCCGGTTTTATGCATATATATAATCATATGTAAATTTATTTAAATAATGTAAATATTTTCAAATGCTATTTTTTAATTGTATTCATAAGCATCTTGCATATTTCTGAACATTTAGTTTGAAATCTAAAAGATATTTTATGAAAATGTTACCTGTTCAAAGATAGTATTGGAAAATTTGTACATGTTGTTTATATATTTAGCGAAGAATGTTCATGTCAGTTTGTCGTATGTCTAAACACTTTCTTGGCGATAAAATGTAGTGGTCTAAAATGAAGAAGAGCAACCCTCTGAGACTCTTACTGAGAGTTGTCATTTAGAGATCTCCAGGGTTCCAGAAATAAATTGGGCACTGAGACATTTGCATGGCCGCTCTAAGGCACTCGTAACGCTTTCGATATTGTCGCCACTGACCGTGTAAAACCATCAATAACGCTTTTGAAGACCACCTAAAAACATCCGTAATGATTTTGATGTAAGTCACCTTGACAGCCTAAACCGATCATAACGCTCAGAAGCCATATATTATATGTGGTGTCAGTTAATTTAAATTGGTTTAAAAATCCAATCCTGTCATCATTTAAAATTATGAAGCTGCTTGATTGTTAGCAGCTACATGATAGTTTTAAAAAAATCATTATTTTTCAAAACCCAGCAAAATTTAGCAAATTATGTTAGAAAGTGCAAAACAACTTTGTTTGGAAAAATAAAGTTACTTTATGAAGTGATACAAAGATTGATATTCTATGGTAATAACATAAATATATCAAAAGTTTCCAGTCTGATATACTTCTTAAAAAGGGAGGGGATTTTAATACTTTGTTTTTCAATATGATGTTCTTGTAACTCAATATACTTTTCAGATCAATTAATGAGCACTCATATATAAAAAAAGGCCTCTAAAAAAGTAATCTTAAGGTTTAATCCTCAAAATATTCAATAACTGATCTTTTCAAATTATCATCATCATATAAATCTCTTTTCATGAAGTCAACTTAAAATTAAATCTGGGTGGTTAAAGGAAGCTAGCCAAATTGCAGTTTTTGAATTGCTGAAAGGAGTATGGGTACCAGTTTTGGAGAGACTTTTTTCATGTGAAGATATGCAGAACACCTGTTTTAGATAGATACAGTCTTACTATTACCTTTTTAATTTATAATCTTTTGTCACTCGTACAATATTTCCTCCTGGACACAAGCAATGTTTTCAAGTGTCTGCAATGATTAATTTTCATGAGAATAACCTTATACAAATTCTGTAACCATGCAAATTTGTTTCATTTCAAAAATTGACTGCAGTAGCTCAAAATGCTTTTGTTAAAACAGTTGTTCGAGTTTTTATTAATGATTGAAACAAAATCCGTACATTGTTTACTTGATGATAACTCTTTTTTTCTGAGTGCTACAAAGCTTGGAATCATTATTCATGAAAATCTGGAAGAATTGGGTATCTAGAAAATTATTTGTACATTTCTAAGATGTAATCTAAAACAACTTTTCAATTGTAATTTTGAAGATAATAAGATTATAATTTTTTTTTCATATAATAACACAAATTTTATTATAATTTTTCATTTTATAATATTCAAAGGATGTTTTGAAGCAAATGAAAAAAAGATTATAGTTATTTTTTTAGTTTATTTGATTGAAGTTGTTTTTTAAAATAATAAATTTGAAGCTATGCTATAGTGACTCCATGGTGGTTGTTCTCGTTTGTTCTAATGGAGCTGTGATAGCTTGAGATAATGAGATACAAATAAATGGTTTCGATTTGATATGAATAATACTAAATATTAACCCAGATAGTGTTTCTTTATAATTGTTTTACCTTAAATTCTTAAAATCTCCCCCCCCCCAAAAAAAAAGAGACTATTGTGTTTACTTCCTTTTAGGAAATATGAAGGTGCATTTTAATTCCTTGATTGATTACAAACATTCCATTTGAGATTTTGAGATGCATTAACTTGTAATTGGAAAATGCTTTTAAGAAGGCACATACACTTTGTATTCTTATTTATGTAGTACAAAATTGAAAAGATCTGAGAATCTTTGGCTTATATCTTTTTTAATTTGTAAAACAAAGCTCCCTCTTTTTTTTTCTTTCATAGCTTCTCACGGGATATTTGAAATTTCATTGTAATTTTTAATGCTTATGATTAAATAATTTACCATAAATGTTGAGTATGTTAACTGCACATCAGGAAGAAGAGAGCTGTAATTTTAAGTTATTAAAACACACTTGAAGCCAATTATTATGCAAGTAACTTCTTACATTTATGTTATAAATTATAAAATTCTCTAACAAAACATCATGTGTACTTAAAAATTTAAACTAAAAAAAAAAATGGGGATAGATTTGTATTTTTAAAAAACGAAAGCTCTTAGCAAATCACTACACTAATAGCAATTCAATTTTAAGTAATAAAAGCAATATGTAAATTAATAATGTAATATTAATTTATCATTACAGTTTTGAAACAAATAATTAAAATTCAACTCTGTGGTCCTTGATAGCAATTTTGTGGCATGTTTTCAGAGAGAAATCTGAAATTTTATATTTTCTAAGGTAGCATAAATTAATTATATGTTGTATAATAATGCTGCTTGTTTGAATGGTGGTAAGTAACCTGTCTACTGTAGCCTTAAGCTCAGGTTTGAATAACCAGCAAAGATAGATCTACAGGTAAGCATTCAGTGTATTTGTGGCATGGGAGCACTTAACGTACCAGCAAGCTAAAAGTCCTCTCAAGAGGCTGCTGGTTGAGAAACAAGGGTAACATACCTTTGGACCTATTCCTCTTTGCAAGAAGTGATGCCTTGATGTACTGTTATAAAAGCAGGTACTTCATAACATTTAGAAGACTTAAATATTAAGCTCTTAAGCTTTATATTATTAATGTATTGTAGGGCTTTTTTTATGATTCTTGATTCGAGAAAACTCGTAGTTTGCATTCTCCAGGGCACCAAATACAAGAAATCATAGTTGTCACTATATATGGTTAAATCAGATTGGCTTCTGAGATTAGAATCCTGAAATTTGTTGTTGCAGCTAGTACGTTAAAATAAAATGTACCACAGCTCTAATGGATGGCATTTTGTAAGAATATATTAAAGAGTGGTCAATGAAACATACAAAGTAATAATAATTAATGTAAATATGGAAAACTATTAAAATAAATTTTTGAATTTCAATGTATAAAATGAAAAGAAAGTAAATGAGTTAAAAAAAAACTTAATTAACTTCGATTAAATGCAAACATTTTCAAAATAAAATATTAAATTAAAATATATAAAAGAAAAAAAGTAAATGGATCGTTGCCAGAATATGATACTGAGGATAAAGTAAATGCATATACTATATTCTTTCCATCATTTCACTTGTTTTACAACCACAGTTTATGCGTCTCATTTAAGTTGATTTAAAATAACTATTCTTTTTTTAATGTATTAAATTTAACTGCATTTTCTATGCAGAACAGAGGGCTATGTAATAGGTAATGCAATGGCTGAATTTGCTGAATATACTTACTGATAAAGAATTCGTCATCCTGTCATTTAAATTTTAAATCCTTTATTTGACCGTACATCCTATTTTAAATTGAAATTTCTTGGTGGTGCTTTCTGTGATTTTTCTGGGGAGACATTGTTTACAAACCTTCATCAAAGCAAGTGTTTTTTTAGTAAAATTAGGGATGAGAAAATTCTAAATTTTTCAAATCTTAGTTATCTTAAATACTTCATATAAGCATAACACAAGGTCTGTCTGCCTAAGGGAAAAGATGTTCTTCTGGAGGACTTTTTTAAGGAAAACTAGCTCTCATTCTCATCACATATGGCAAAACCTAGAAAACTATCATTCTGTCAACCTATTCAATAAGATCTGAATTCAGGTCAAACAACCATTGTTGAGTGGTTTTTCTGCTCAGCTGCTGGTGGTCCTATGTTTGTAGAAAAATGATTTAAAAATATAGTTTAAAAATCTGCCCGGATTATTAATAAAATACAGATGGAATTTACTCTTGAGTCTTGAGATTTGTTTATTCTTTTTAATTTGACTAAAAATACATATTAAGAGTTCAAGTTTTTGAATCTTCCCCAAATCTTTTTTAATTAAATAGGTGTAAAGGAAAGATGATCATTTCTAGAGTGGATAGATGCTAAATATGAAAATAAATTCTCTCCAGAATGGCATCCAGGGTTGCTACAATGATGTATTAAAAATATATATTCTTTAAAATTAAAAGAATTGTATTCTTTTTATATATATATTTTAAAGATTCAAAAGAGATTTAAAGAATATTAACGAAGTATACATAATTCATATTTGCTTATATTCGTGAAATATATTTTGTATTTCAATACTGTAATGTATTTACTCAAATATGAAAGAAAAGCTGATCTGAACATAGGCTATGATATTGCCCCAGCAGAAATTAAAATTTCTGTCTGAAACATAATATAGTCAGTTTCCAGTTTATCAGGATAATACTGAGATAATAATAGTTAATAATTTAAAATCACAATCTGAAGATAGTAAAAAAACACAGTGGAAAAGATTACTGTTATAAACATCACTAGAATAAAGAAATTTATAAATGGTTGCATCATCATCCCATGCAATTTTTTTTTCCCCCTTTTTGTGCTCGTATTTTCCATATATAGTTTTCTCTTATGCCAGTTGTCTGTGATGGTAATATTCCCATCATACCACTAGAATAAATATAATTTATTTTGATTAATCTGCTCCTAATTAATTGGAAGTTGACTGCAGTACAGAATCATTTTAGCCAGAGAGTTCCAGCATGCTGTAAGATAGGTTGCTATCAAACATTGATTTGGTGATAATGATGGCAAGTTTCAAACTATGTAGTAAAGAATTATTGAGTATTAATAATGCTATTTTTTTTTCCATTTTAGAGATATTATAATAATATATGTAAGTTTATAACCTAATGTTGATGTAAAAGTGTTTATTCTCATATACAATCTATTTCTTATCATTAAAAATATTAAAATTTTGTTAACAGCATTGTTTAAACAGGGTTGCCACGCTACCTGGAAAACCGGAAAAAGTCAGGGAATTCGGAAATTGACCAAAAAATTCAGGGAAAAGTCAGAGAATTTAAGTGTTTTAGTCAAAATCTGGAAAAGTCAGGATTTTCATTTTTTCATAATCAAAATTTTTTAGGCGAGTTTTGTGCCGACGTCGGAAGAGATCACTTTTTTGGCGAATTGTGTATCACGTGAGTATCATTCGGACAGCTGGCATAGAGCCAATTTTTGCAGCTCCAATTTGATTGTCTTTTTAGAAAGGCAAAGCAAGTTTCCCGCAACTTTTGGTTTCAAGTAACCTCGAAAATCGCATGTGCAGTGCATGAACTAATGAAAGTACCTGTTCTCGTATAAAACAAAATGGGTTTAATCCTAGTATACGATACCATGAAGGTTAGAATTAAAAAAATATGTATTGTAAAGAAGGAAAACCTCTCTGCAACAGACGTGGCTCGGTTCCATCATAGCGGGAAACAGCTGTGCATGCGCGATATATCTGTCGCCAAAGCTCGAAACCGGTGTCGAAGTTCGAAGGTCACGTTATCAAGAGTTCATAAAATGAATATCGTTTAAAATGTCTTTAAACTCTCAAGGAAAAGAAAATATTTTTTGGCGCAAGTAAATTAATTCATGGATTAGTTATTTTGAGGGGGGGGGAATCTACGAAAATCCGTTTTTAAAATTATTGCGAAAAATCCAAGAAAAAACGTTCTTTGATAAAACGTTTCTTCTTGGATTTTTCACAATAATTTAAAAACGGATTTTCGCGGTTTTCTTTTTTGTCAAAGAACGTTTCTTTGGCGACAATTTTCAAAATCATGCGAAGGCCGTATCGTATACTAGGATTTTACCGCAAAATCTTTTTTTTTTTTTTTTTTTTTTAAATAAATACCTTGTCATTTTGCAGTAAAATAAAAAAATAGTAATCAATCATCTAGGATAACCATGTAATATAACTAATTCGCTAAAATATCGTTGATTATTCTAATTAAATTTTTAAGTAATTATCTTTATTTTTATGTTATTCATATCATTTAATGTTGCTTCTTCCCTCTAAATTTATGTATCATTAGTAAATAATATTTCCAAATTTCAGGAAATTTTCTCTGGCAGAATCCTGAAATTAATTCTAGCAGTATGATGACATCACGAAATTTAATGCACATATTTTTTCCTTATGTATGCTGCGAAATAAATATAAAATACCTCAATTTAGTAAAAAAATATCATTAAATAGATTTCTTTCTTTCGTTTAGCTGCAGAATGTCTGCAAAAAAAAGCCTTATTTTATTCCAGATTGGGCAGATTCTAATCTCAATCTTCAGTGGAGAAAACAACTCCTATTATAATTATATTTGTGTTTTCAAGTGTTAAGGTGCCTTTTAAGAATACACCTCACACAAATTAAATTTACCTAAAATCTAACCTAACTTTTAGCTTTGCGTTGTGATTTATAAGAACCGGATTAGCCTCGTGTTGAACTGGGGGTGATCATGAGTAATAATTAAATAAAACGTACAGTTGTTATCCAATGTATATATCTTAAATTTTATTAAGTTTTTTAAGTGGAAAAGTAAACAAAATTATCAAACAAAGTGTACCAAGAATAATTAAGAATAAATGTCCTCTGGGATTTATTGAATAATTAAGTGAATTTGCTACACAGTACAAGTAATACCATATTTAATTTACCTCTTAGCACAGCCAACGTACATTACGCGGATAGACTGGAATTTTCTCGAAACATACCTGGAAAACCTGAAAAAGTCAGGGAATTTCATTCTCCTGTTTGAGTGGCAACCCTGTTTAAATTACTGTCTTTTTTAAACTTCTTTAGTTACCTGATATAGTTTTTCTTTCAGTTACTTGAAGTTTACATATTTAGTGATTAATTAAAATAATAAATGTAAGCATAAAAAAACAAGAAATCATTTGTTAGATTTATTATTAGGTATTTATCAGTTTTTATATTGAATAAATAATTTTCACTAGAGTAATATAGTAAGCTTTTGTTCTAAAATGCAATACAGGTGTAAACTCTATATATATCACAACAGAAACTCAGTTGTTGAATACACACATACATATTTTTGATGAATTATTTACTATATACAGATGACATGCATTTTTGTATAAATTTTGAGTAGTATAAAAATAGTACAATGTGGTGCAGAAATGGAAGAACAAATAAATGAATAGTTGCCATCACAAGGCAGGTGAAAAAGTAAATAGACATCATGTAGCATGAGAGTACAGTTTAATTATATTAAAAAATATGATCAAATGAAACTTAACATATAACCTCATCATGATATTTTTATGTTTTATATATTAACTTTTAATTTTTACTTTATTTTTGCAATGTAATAATTTTTTTAATTAATGGATCTTAGGTACATTCGGAGAGCTGGATTGAGCCCTGATGGAAAAAGACCCCATCTGGTAAGGGACAAAAAGCAAATTTTTGTACAAAGTTAAATTATTTCTGTCTTAATTCTCCCCGATTATTTATCATTCATTTTTTAAAACTGAAATGATCACTGAAATGAATTTGAAAGATTTTTATAATTGCTTTAACATGTTTACGCTGGCCTGACCCACCAGAGGGTCATACCTGTCTGTTCTGTGGGGCGGCCTGACCCACCGGTAGGTCATACTTGTCTGTTCCATGGGGCGGCATGACCCATTGTTGGGTCATGCTTGATTGTTCAGCAGACCGGCATGACTTACTGATGGGTCAAGCTTGTATATAAAAAATACTAATATGCTTGTATATAAAAAATACTAATATGCTTGTATATAAAAAATATATAAATTTTAAATATAATTTTATAAGTTTAATTTATAATTTTATAATTTTTTCGTAGTGATTAGAACCAGTGAGTATTGGTAGATTGGCTTGTGTTTCACGCCTAAGTGAATGGGCTGGCTGCATTGTACCCCCACCCTCCAATGTGTAACATAAATACAAGCCAGTTTCCCTTAAAAAGTTCTCCACTGTTGTATTTAAAGATTTGGTGTTCTTTGAAGAATCTTGAGAGTTATGCGTAGTGGTGGGTGTAGAGCTAAGGTTTTCTGCTATAGAAGTATAAAACTGCACCAAGTTGAAAAATTAAATGTAAAATTTAATCAGGGTCTTCTATCCTTAAGATTTAATAACATAGATTAACATACGTGTCAGACTTTGACACATTAATGAACTTATATGATAGATAATGTACGAAATGTACTAGATTGGTACAATGTGAATTGATCCTCCTTAAGAGTTCTTTTCATATAGGCAGGTATCTGGCAATGTAGATAGATAATCCAGAATGCTTGAGTAGATTCTTGTTTCCACTGAACTATTCCTTAGTAGAGCTCCTTACATCACGTTTCTGCAAAATGCTTGAGAGAATCACAGCGGTTGGTCGCATCGGCAAACATCATCAGATAGGCATAGCAGAGAGGCTTAGACTTCAACATTATCAGAATCGGAAATATAACCCTTTTTCTGTTCGTCTCCTTCTCAGCAGAAACCATCCGCAGAACTGTATAGTTCGTCTTTTCTGCTCAGCGCAGTCGCGAATGGGAGAAATGTGAATTTCTGTCTCTAACGTCCACAAATCCCCCTTTCTTTAGGCAAATAGCCTTTGAGTGTTTTGTTGTATTTGAATAACTGCAGAAATTATAGATAAGTAAAATCAGGTATTTAAAACCATTGCTCAATAAAGCAATGGCAAATCCTAAAGGAGGGAGAAAGTTCACTATGATGTTATTCCATCATAAATTAATTGCATGTTAAAATGTAACCAGTTATTTTATAAATATTTGATTATTCAAAATAAAGTTAGTTTAAAATTATATTCAAGTTTGATTGCAAAGTGTGATTAAGTGGGCTTGTACTGTAGGACTGTTTGTTTGTTAGCACTTCATATGTATTTGCGTAGAAAGTGATGAAATGTGTGCTGTTTTTGTTTTATGTACGTAAAAAAAGAAACATTTGTTATCTCCAAGAAATGAACTAATACAGTCAAAAGTCGTTAATTCGGACACCCATAATCCGGACCTCAAAGCTACAAACTTTCTGCGCATGCGTCGGGTTTACTCATGCGCGTAAGACCTTTACAGCTGCGAATACGTGTGTGCGCGTGCGCAAAATACGTTTACGAATGTGTGTTTAATGTATAACGGACGGTATAAGCTAAGCTAAAATTATCTAATTCAGGTAATGTTGCAGATTGTGTTGTTCCTTAATCTTCGAATTGGATTCGGCTTATTATTTTTTGCAGACTGTTAGAGCAATTTTATAAAAGTAAGCTTGAACTTTCGATTATGTCAAATAGAATTTCTAATATACATTTACTAATATGTAAAGGATGTACAAAGTGAAAGTATGTTTTGAAGTCCATTAAACAAAAACTGGAACTGCTGCAAAAAATGGATAAAGGCATATCCTTTGTTTATCTAAACTTTAACATTTGTTTATCTTTAACGGCGCGGCACGCAATGAATTGGAAGTTGATCTGTCAGCACTATCCTTATCTTCAAAGCAGATGTTTTTATTTGGCTTATAATTCCTTACTAAATGTAGTATTTCATCTCAATGTACTCCGTCTTTGATATGTTTTAAATCAAATTCCTCGTCATTATAATTCACTTCCGATAGCGAAGAAAGTGACAGAGGTTATTGAAAACGAAAAACTTTCGATTGACAAATTAGTCAGTATTCTCGACACAGCAATTATAGGACTTGAACAGCGGAACTTTGTAACTGAACGAGAAATTATGTCTGTTTATAGAATTAAAGAGAATGTATTATCACATAAAAAACGAAGCAACTGAAACAACTTACATTGAAAGAAATGTTTAATAAAGTAAACAAATAAATACTAAGCTTTTTTTTTTTTTTTTTTTTTTTTTTTTTTTTTTTTTTTTTTTAATTTTGATACCCTTTAGATCATAATTGTTGTTTATTTCATAAATTACGGTATTTTAATTTTATAATTTCTGCATGCCATCTTACCAGATTTAAACTGATGATCTATAATCCGGAATCGCCGTAGTCCTGACGAGTCCGGATTAACGACTTTTGACTGTATTAAATTCATGTTTCTCATAAGACATAATGATCTTATCTTGAATGTAGTAAATCAATATTAAATTCATATTTTTGATTAATAAGTAGTTTTAATTGCTTATGATTTGTACCTGATTTCATGTTTATTTGTATTTAGAAACCAGTGGCTAATGCAGAAATAAGTATATATTAATGGTATTTCACAGAAATGTAGAACTTCATGTACTTAAACAACCATTCCAGATTTTTTTTAAAGGTGGTTAACTGATGAACATGCCCAATGATGATGTTAATACAATGAGATAGTCAGAATCTGAACTTAATTCATCAAAAACCCCATTCAAGTTCCAAATCACTTGAGTTCCAAGGTAATTTTAGTCCTTTAAAATAACAGAAATAGGATTAATCCATTCCTGGATCCTGTGAATTGTAATTTAAAAATAGTTTTAATAATAAATACCCTGGATTTTATAGTAAAAATTTTAAATAATAATAATTAAATAAAAATGTAAATTAATAAAGTTAAAAAGTAAAGCCTATATTTACCTTAAAAAGGAATGTTGGCATATGTAAAAACTAGAACAGAAGGAAGAGGAGAATTTCTGCTTGAAAAATGAGTCATCTTAATAACACCAGGTAACTTGCATCTGGTGGATTTAGTGTCTGCATTCTTTGGCTTTTGATGCCTTTGCCAAGTACTACTTGTATAGAGAGTGAGAGCTTGGAGTCATTGGTCATAGTGCCTTTTGAGAACCAACATTCTAAATAGTTTGACATTTGTGAGCTTTCTAAAATTAACAAGAGCTCTATTAGAGTGTCACTTCTCCGTGGCTATCATAAGTCTTTAATGACATAGTAAAAAGGTCTTTGATTTCTGCAGCAGGATTGTTTCCAGCATCTCCTCCTTTTCCCATGAAATAAGTTTCCTCTGAGACTTCTTTCTGCTATCACTTGTTGAAAACCTAAAGCTCTTCTGTTGTCAGCTCAATCCTGTGATCACTCGTTGACCTCCATTTCTATGATTTCCTGCCAGAAGCAACAGGTGATTCTCCATAGTCTTTGAAGCCCCCTTGCAGCAACAAATTCAGGCCAAAGACTGTTTTTCAGAATCATTTGTTCTCAAAGATACTTCCATACTTCCCTGATAATTTGTAGATAATGGAAAATATAGTAATGATCCTTCCTTCCTTACAGCCAGCTCCATTTTCATTTGCAGTTTCAAACATCCTTCAGTATAACACAGGGATATAATTTTTTGAAGATGGAAATTACTTGCTGCCCCATAGGCTGGGTAAGTGGAGGGGTATTGGGGGAGGTAAATATTTTATCTCATTGGAACTATATTTGTCCACGAAATCATCTTCTAAGCGTGGAGGATGTGCAAAAGCTTTGTTCATGACAAGAAGAGCCTTCATCAGAAAATTATCTACTGCAGCTAATCCGTTACTGAAAGAGAAAACATCCATTTCAGCAAAGAACTGCATGGTGGTCCATGTTTTCATATCTGATCTCCACTTAGTATTAAATTTGCTCTTAATCATGTAGTTTTCTTAAAGACCCATAGATTCTAACGGTACATAAGGAGAGTTTTGATCCTGCATACCTCTCTAGCATACAGCAAAATAATTAGGCAGGCATGTTGAACTCAGTATCTCATGTGAGCCAAATAATCATCAGTATGAGGTATATTTAAAAAAAAGAGCCGTTTTCATGATTTAGTGAGTGAAAAATTCAGTAACTACATAAAAATATTATATTTTTAAAAAATATAGAAGAGGCGTAAGGAAATCCAGATGGCAGATGATGAGTGCATGTTGTTTCTTGACACGTGGCATCTTTTTGCTGAGCCTAGCCTTCTGATCACTAGCATGAGCGGCATGTCTTAGACTAGTGATTTTCAGAAGAGAGGTGAGATGACTGTCTATTAAGCTGGATATCCCTGTGGACTTATTCCTTTTCCTTAGAGAAAAAAGTTTTTCATACTGATATACATTACTGAACATGGAAATCATGCATGATGCAAACTTATGAGAAATATACAATTAAGTGTTTGTGAAATTGAGAAGCTCACTTTATGAATTTCAGCTTTAGAGTAAAGTTGCATGAAATTCTGTTAATTCCATATGTAAGTTGTAGGGTTTCTCACTTTTTAATAATATGTTCCCATTGACATGAAGAATCCTAAGAACTAGTTAGCGAATAATCGCTTGAGTTCGTGTACAGGAAACAACAAATACGAAGGGTTAATTATCCCTTTATTATTTCAACTAAGATTTAACAAACTCTGCCTTGGAGAAATGCAGTAAAGCCGCCACTTGGGCTTGAACTTAAGAGAGACTAAGAATTAAACTCAAACTAATCTAAACTAAAGAGATATAGCCAAAGCTATCAAGATTCTAACAGAGTTGGCTCCTTAATGTTTAATATCCTGCGGAGCTATTAAGGGCCTAAAGTACGACCAGGCGAAATAATAGCTTAAGAGAGAGTAGCCTAGAAAGGCAGACGCGTGCTATCTAGAAATCTGGAATCTCTCTCTCCCAGATCAAAGAACTTCACAGTTTAAATACTGCTTCTCCTCATTAAGTATTCAGACGTGATTTAAAAACTACATTCTGGCCGGAAGTAGTAAGTTGAAGGCAAGAATTTGACAGAAAAGGACTTTAACTTAAAATTTTAACTGTTAACAAAATTAACATAATCCTTACAAAGTGAACATTAAAAAAGTATTTTTGTAATTTTTCTCAAGAGTCGTTCTTGAGAAAGTATTTTTGTAGAAAGTTTGTCGTGAGAGTCCTTTTTAGCAACCAAGGTTTTTATATGCCTCAGTGTTCAATGAAATTCCAGTTTTCATTTATATATCATAATTATATATATATATATATATATTGAGATGAACAGATGGCAACAGAAAAATAAGGACTGCATGCAGCCTACAAACTGCTAGTTTGACATTCCTGTAGTAGAGTGGTATTTCACTGACTTATGGCTTATGACTTTTCTTCCTTTGAGATGTATATTCGCCTGAATATCTTTTTCCAAAAGTAGTCTATTTTACCACCACTGAACAATGGGTCAACACATAGTTTTGTCTGTTAATTCCTTAAACTCTTTTACAAACTTTTATACTGCTTCTGAATTAAAACCAGTATCCTATTCATGCATAACAGCAATATGGATTAAATTCCTTTTCTTAAAGTTCTTGAACCACATTCTCCTGGCTTCAAACTCCTCCTTTTGAGCACTAGTATCAAGCATGCCTTTCACTTAATCTTGGAAGAAAATCTTGGTTTCTCACAAATTATTATCATAGAAATTACATAATCAGTCAGCTTTTTTTCATTAATCCAAACTAAGAAGAGTTTTTCCATCTCTTCCATAGTCTTTGATCTCCAAGTGGTCAGTGTCACTATCCCTTTTGCCACTCCAGTTACCTAGATATCTTTTTCGTTTTTCAGAATCATACATAGTCAATTTAAACATCACGAACAGAATGGTGACATCAGTCATATACATATAACATTTTCATGCTTAGCAACGAGATCTTTCTTAACTTCAGAAGAAGTGCTAACAGCTTTTCTCTTACTCTTATTTTTCTCACTCAATTTTTAGAACCTAAGGCACATATACTAAGCGGTCATTATGTAAAAAAAAAAAAAAAAAAAAAAAAAAAAAAAAAAAAAAAAAGATACAAAATAAGCACAGGAGCATAAAATTAAGATAAAAAATCAAATGAGGTGCTTTAACAGGTTCTGAGAACTAATTGAATGACAGAAGTGCATGGGTAGACCTTCTGCTTTCTGTGAAATACAGTCAAAAGTCGTTAATTCGGACACCCATAATTCGGAATGATCTATAATCCGCACCTCAAAACTAAAAACTTTCTGCGCATGCGCCGCGTTGACACATGCGCATAGGCATTTACGCGTGCGCGTAAGACCTTTTACGACTGCGCATATGAGTGTGCGCAAGTGCGGAATACGTTTTCGCGTGCACGTTTTATGTATAATGGACATATAAGCTAAAATTATCTAATTATCTATTTCAGTTAATGTTGATGATTGCGTTGTTCCTTAATTTTCGAATTGAATCCGGCTTATTATTTTTTGCAGACTGTAAGAGCAATTTTATAAAAGTAAGCTTAAACTTTCGATTATATCAAATAGAATTTTCGATATATATTTGTTAATATGTAAAGGATCTAAAGCGAAAGTAGTATGTTTTGAAATCCGAAATCTGTTTATCAATTTCACGCTGCTCGGCGGGGAGATCGCCACGGCGGGCGCGTAATGAATTGGAAGTTGATCTGTCAGCACTATCCTTATTTTCAGCGCAGATGTTTTTATTTTATTTGGTTTATAATTCCTTACCAAATGTAGTATTTCATCTCGATATGCTCCGTCTTTGATATGATTTAAAACAAGTTCCTCATCATTATAATTCGCTTTCGATAGCGAAGAAAGTAACAGAGGTTATTGAAAACGAAAAAATTTCGATTGACAAATTAGTCGGTGTTCTCGACACTGCAATTATGGGACTTGAACAGCGGAACTTTGTAACTGAACAAGAAATTATGTCTGTTTAATAGAATTAAAGAGAAAATATTATCACATGAAACGAAGCAAAACTTAAACAACTTACATTGAAAGAAATGTTTAATAAAGTAAACAAATAAATATTAAGCTTTTTCTTTTTGCAAATTTTGATACCCTTTAGATCATAATTGTTCTTTATTTCATAAATTACAGTTTCATATTTTTAATTTTAGAATTTCTGCATGCCATCTTACGAGATTTAAACTGATAATCTATAATCCGGAATCGCCGAAGTCCCGACGAGTCCGGATTAACGACTTTTGACTGTACAATGCAAAAAATGCTTACAGGATGTGAATTTTATCTAATTGGGAAATGCTGCAAAGGAAAAGAAATTCAGTTCATTAGAGATGCAGAAATTAATTTAAATGTAAATTGAATATTAATTTTAATTCACTTTTACAATTGTATAAATTTTTATACTGGGTGAATTTTGTAGACATTTTTAAGTGTTTAACATAAAAATTAAGCAATAATTTTAAAATATTGCTTGAATAAAAATGTAAGTGAATTTATTTAAGAATAACAAAATGTATGAAGTATATTTTGTATTAGGAATTCTCTGCGTGTACAGAAATTTCACTTATGAATGAGGAATAGTTTTTTGTGTGTAATTAGCAGTTTAAACGTATTAATTGTGAACAAGTATTGTGTGATATTAAAACTTAACTGATTTAGTTTTTAGATACGAAAATATCTTTAAGAAATAATTTTCCTATGTACTTGTAAACATTTTACGAGATAAAATTCTGCTCTTAACTGTAAAGAAAAAGCCATATTTGAATTATATAAATAAGTTGCATGTTAAGCATATTAAGTTCTCAAATATGGCATTTAAAGAGAAGCCATATTTGACAACTTTCTTGTTTCACATTGATTCTTTGTTTTTAAACACCACAAAATTATTTTACATTCAACTAATAAATAATTACTGGAAGCAGTCTATAAATAGGTATGTAGTTTCTCTTTTTGAACTCATTTTTCATCATTAAAGCAGAAAAAATATGTATTTTGCCCTAAAATCTTTGTTAAAAACTTCTGATTTTAAAAAGAATAAATTTTCTAACTTTCAATTATGAATTCTCTATAAAACCTGGAACTTATATGTATAACAAAAAGCATTTTTGAAAAATATTG